>NC_141593.1:14725300-17125300 GCF_036417535.1 Chlamydotis macqueenii | reverse complement strand
CTGGGTTGTATTCCCACTCGGGACGTAAACTGAGCACAAAGAAGGAAGCTTCAAGTATTTGTGGGAGTAGGACAATGCTGTACTGAGCTTTAAACAGAGAAGGAAATGAGATGAGGAGACTGGCTGTAGCAGAATATTAGATACTTCCCTGGGAGTCATATTCAAGCCCTGACTCCCAAATTAAGAAGAAAGGATTTAAAAATCAGTCTTCTATATTCATATCACAGCCCACTGGTAAATTAACTACATTAAGGTGTTCAACCGTACCAGCCAGGCGGAAAGTCCTGCTTCTGGCTGCCTTTTGTGTCAGGACTAGTCTTGTCTGTGTACTCTGAATGTACCTGTCTGCTGGGTCCTGCAAAAAGGAAGGAAGAATATTTTTAATGCTGGTTGAACTAGGGTTCAGGTAGCTCAGGGATATCAGAAGTGTTACACCTCAGCATAGCCCCACTAGCATGTGATTAGGCACCTGCCCTGGGATTTTGAAGCTTCCTGTGATTATCTGTGTATTGTACTTGAATGCGTAACTTGGTGGGAAGGTATCAAAGTTTATTTTTTTTTTTAAACTAAATTGGTTCCCCAAAGTCAAAATTTCAAAGGTATTTTGGTGCCTGAAGAAACAAATAGGCCTTTCAGAAATGTCAGTTGGGATTAAATGGTTTGAAAACTCCACCATTATAGGAATCACCTAAAATGGCTCTCTTTATATTTTTATAGAATCATAGCATCATAGAACGGTTACAGTTGGAAGGGACCTTCAAAGGTCATCTAGTCCAACCCCCCTGCAAGAAGCAGGGACATCCCCGACTAGACCAGGTTGCTCAGAGCCTCATCCAGCCTGGCCTTGAACGTTTCCTGGGATGGGGCTTCCACCACCTCTCTGGGCAACCTGTTCCAGTGTTCTATAACTCGCATCGTAAAAAATTATTTCCTAATATCCAATCTAAATCTACCCCCCTCTATTTTAAAACCATTACCCCTCGTCCTGTCACAACAGGCCCTACTGAACCGCGTCTCCCCATCTTTCTTGTAGGCCCCCCTGAGGTACTGGCAGACCGCTATAGGGTCTCCCTGGAGCCTCCTCTTCTCCAGGCTGAACAGCCCCAACTCTCTCAGCCTGTCCTCATAGGACAGGTGCTCCAGCCCTTTTATCATCTTTGTGGCCCTCCTCTGGACCCTCTCCAACTGGTCCATGTCCTTCTTGTGTTGGGGGCTCCAGAACTGGATGCAGTACTCCAGGTGGGGTCTCACCAGGGCAGAGTAGAGGGGGAGAATCACCTCCCTCGACCTGCTGGCCACGCTCCTCTTGATGCAGCCCAGGATGCGGTTGGCCTTCTGGGTCTCAAGGGCGCATTGCCTGCTCATGTTGAGCTTCTCATCCACCAGCACTCCCAAGTCCGTCTCCTCAGGGCTGCTCTCAATCCATTCCCAGACCAGCCTGGATTTGTGCCTGGGATTGCCACAAGTGGTAGAGTATTTGTAAAATGGTGTTTCTGAATACAGTTAATTCTGCAGGAGTGCATATAGTATTCTGTTTACACAGTATCTACACATGGCTTTTCACCATTGTGGTTTTATGTGTTTTATTTATTGCTACTACCTTCTGTTTATAGTTCAGTGTAACCTGTGAGGAGAAGCTGAATGACCATCTAAACTGACTGTTAAATACTTATGGGCACTTTACTATAGAACACTCTTATAAATTCATGTTATCTCAGAACACTATAAAACACTGCCTGGCAGCTTGCTGTTCTGGTAACACAGAGTATAATAAACAGAGATGGAGGATAGCATAAGCTGATTCCCATAAAAATGTGTCCAGAGAACTTAATATCCAAGTTGCCATAAAACATGTTCACACTGCTTCAGTGTCATCTCATTTTCTGTTCCACATACACAGAAAGTTTTTCTAAGCAAATAGAAATGTATATATAGAACATATGATCTGCTAGGAAATATAAATATAAATGACCATGTATGTCTTAATTATTATTATACTTTCATTAGAAGGTTCAAACTCCAGAAAAAAAAACACATGTAAGATAAATGGATAGAAAAATTGAAACTTTCTGCTCCAGCTGAACTTTCAGCTCTAAATAATTCTGGCCCCATACTTTCATCATCTGGATTGGGGTGAGGATCTGATTTATCAAAATACTTCAGCTCTTGACTGTCTTTAACTTTGTGACTAATTCTATTGATTCCTAAGGACCTACTCACAGCTATATATATGTATATACATGTACATATGTATAAATGTTTATATATATAGTAATAAAAATATAGACAATATACATATATACATATATTTAAGTATATGCATTTAAATATATACATTAATGTATTTTCAGAATTTGAGCCCTAAAAAGGAAAGGAAATTTATATTGCATTTCATAAGGAGGAGTGATCAAAGTTAGAAGACTACAGAGATTCCCCCAAATTTTTGGCTGATGGCAAAGGTTCATGATGAGCATTTCTTATAGAGCACAATTATTTTTTACTGTAAGTACTGAAAAGGGACCTTGTTGAATTTGCCCAACGATTCTGACTTTTCCAAGCCACAACCAGATAACATTGTCAGTCTGGTAGTTCTTATTGTTTGATATGGTTACAGCCATGGTAGAAGACAGTTTGGAAACCATGCGTATAAAAGCATGTAAACCTTGACAGAAGGCTCATGTGACCAAGTACAATTGGAATTTGTGTTACCAGGTATGCATACAACCACTGTTACCTGTTCTAAATTTCTCCTGCTGTAATGACTTCTGCCATAGTTCTAGTTCTAGTAAGAAGTGAATCAGTTAATGATGGTTTAAGAAGATAACTGGGAGAGCTAGCAATTTTTTAAATCTCTTTCTTACACTAATTGAAAAGTGCATATTGGTTTATGAGTGTGATTTTTCATTGCATTTGTAAAATTTGAAGAGTTTAGGAGTAGACTGTGCCCAGTGCACATAATAAACACTCTTCCCAATTAGGGTAGGTATCTTTGTTAACCTTTCCACTCAGTGCCATGTCAGGAGGGTAATCTCCCTCTTTCCAACAAGGTCCATATGTGATTTAGGTGCTCACATAGAGCTCCTGACTCAGCCACTAGCTGAGATGTGCAAAGGTCTTAATCTCAAGAACTGGAATGCTGGCCCTTGATTCAAGTCCTCTGTCAAACAAATATCAATGACTGTCCTAAGACCTGCCCAGAGTGCACTGTTTAACAAAAATAAAACCAAACTCAAGGTGAGTGGAGAACTTGCACAACGTCATTGCCTGGCCAATGCAAATTTTTCCAACATCTTCCTCTACAGATAAATACAACTGTAACAGTAACTAGTGATCAACAAATTCTTCTTCTGGCCAGAGACTTCTGCCATACTTCCTTTAATTACGTCCCCACATAGGCTAAATAAGAGCTATGCCTCTTATTCCCTACTTTCTTCTTATGATGGATGACAGGTTTCCTATGAATTGATTGTCAGAGACTTCTTTACCAATCAAGAAATGGAACTCTGCCACAGGGTTGTCTCTACAGTGACTTTGTCTTGGCCTTGATCTGTTATTATTGAAGGATACTATAATAAGGAATAATAAAAATATAGTGATAATAGCAGGGCTGGTAATAATGATAGTGATGATAGAAGCAGTAGTAAAAACAACAGGAAAGACTCCAATAAGCAATAAAGCACCAGCTCTGGAATAATATAATTACTAAAAAAACACATTTGCTTGACAAGAGAAACCAATTAATCAGAGCCATGCAAAGATTTGCAAAGAAGCTCCCATTCACTGAAAATAAGCATTTATTCAACTTCAGCATATCTAGAAAGAGAAGTGGTCAACTCACGTTCCAAGCAGATGGTAGAATAAAAGTAGAAAACACTTCTGAGACATTTAAAACTTACTTTTAATCAGAAAATTTCCCAGTAGCTCTGTGCTGCCATACAGTAGTATGGTATGCTCCAGAAATGTAACTGTAGTACCATCATAGTATGGGACGGTCATTAAGACTTGAACACAGATGGACAAAAGTAGATCTATATTGTCAATCTGAGCATCTACAAAGCCAAGCATGAGTTATGATAGGTCTGATACAAAAATTGGTGAGGCTGTTTCAAAGCACAAGTGGGAAGTTTCATGTATCTCTACTCTAAATATTAACAAACATAAACACTGGGCTAAATCTTAATTGTGATGGTATGTTTCCTCTTTATATATATGTTACGTTATTCCTTTTGATGATTGTTTGAGGGCGATGGGGAAAAACTTGTTTAGATTAGATAGACCAGTTAGATTAGAGATATCACAAGGTCCTCCTCAGTTACGGGAGATGCCAAGCAGACAAAATCAATCTTTCTTGACTTACGGGTAGGTCTGTATTGCAATCAGGATGTGGAGGCTATAAACATACATATGGAACCAAACCTAAATTAATCTGGGAAACCATGAAGATGTGCTGACACAGACTTTAGCTTAGGCTATGCAAACCTGTCTGGGACCTTCTGTGCTTACTTGAGTGGGTAACACATCCTGAAGTTAATGATGCAATAATTTCACTGCCATTGGTTCAAGTAACACACAGTCTGTCAGCCAGCCAGGGCATGGCAGGTTGTGGCTGGGGAACACTGCAACCCGCTGATCCGCAGCTAGCATAAAATGCTGGTTGGAAAACAGCAGCACTCAGAGAGACCCAAAGTTACACCGCACAATAAACCTGTCCCAACAGTCCCAGAGACCATGAGAGGACAAAAGTGCCTTAGACTTATTATTACTGCTACCTCTCTCTTCTCAGCATTTCCATGAAAATCTAAAGTTAAAACAAGTTTAACAGAGCCCAGAACCACTGTGAAGATGTGTAATCAGCTGAGAATTAAAGACTCCAGTACATTATTTGAAATACCCTCACTGAAGCTTGACGTAACTTTCTCAGAATTTGTGTGCATGCATCATATTTCTTCTGCATTTTCCTCTTGAACATTGAAAACTAGCGAAGAGTGCAGTGTTAAAAATCAAAAAGTGATCAAACACAACAACACAGGGTTATGTTGGAAGGTCTGGGAACTGTGCATACACAAAACACATTTCTGCCTCACTTATCCTTGTCCTCTCTGCCCCAACCTCTTCTCTTTCTTTCTTACACTTTCACAAGTTGTTTTTCTGCCTACATCAATTTTCTTGTTTTTGACCACAATGTATATTTGCTGAAGTGTGGACAGTCCCAGTACACTTGAACATGGTAAACACGGCATTTCACAATGCTCTCTGTGCTTGGATATAGAAAGCACTGAAAAGTCAGTTTCACTAAACTAAACTGTGTGGAAGACTGAAAAAATAGATCCAAGGGCCCACAGAAATGTAGGTCAGGCTGAGAGATTTCTCTTCTACTTATTATTGGTGGAAATTGCCCTTCTTGCAAAAGATTGGTTTTGTCCTTCCGCTGGGTAAGAAGACACAAACGAGAAATATAATAGCCAACACATTACTGTTCTGTAGGGAATTTGGCTTCTACACACATCTACAAGGGAACTGTGAATCATGCATATATTAACAGGTTGTAAAAGATTTATCATGTTTTTAATTGATGTGGTGTTCTCAGCAACAATTTCACAGAGACAGTTGTTGAAGACTAAAATGTTTTGGTTTGCTGGGGCTTGATATAAACATTTTCTTTCTAGTCTCCTGAGTTTCATTTCGGTTTTTGTGTTTGCTCAAATTCGCATCAGCCAAAACCTGCTGGATTTGTCTGATGTGAAACTGAACTGGTGAGAAACCTCTGAGCTTTGCAGAGTTACAAGCTGGAAGAAAAGCTGGGCTAAGCGCTGTTTGCAGTTCAGTGCAGGCTGGTGCTCCGTGGCGAGCTGGCCGGGCGCCAGTGCAGTCAGCCACTATGCACCTTCATTGCACCGTATCAATCCCGCTTCATTCCGGCACCAAGACCAGCACAGGAGCACAAGGCAAATTAAAATCTGGTGCACTCTTACTTCTTTTCCTACTGTTCTGCAGATACACAACAATGCTGCTTTTCAAGGACAAGGCTATTGCTAAAAGATGACTTTTTTTTTCCCCGTAAAATTAACCCTGACACTTGAAAAATTCCCCTGTCATTCCTTTTGTAAAGCAGGGATGGGCACACAACCTTTTGTAGATGAACAGTTGCTTCATTAGTAAGGAACAATGATAAGTGCAGAATCATACAGGTTGTTGCATCTAGTCAGTAGTCAGACTAGTACTACCACAGGCAGTCTATAGAGATTTAAGCTCTAGCAACGCAAAAAGGTAAGAGAAATTGGAATATGGTCCAGGACATCTGTGTAGCTTTATTTTTTTAGAAAAGTGAAAAATTGCTCTATTACAATTAATTGTCCCCAGATAATGTTCCTAAACAAATGCTAAGTTTTTAAATAAGCAGTTTTAATGGATAAGAATAGGAAAATAAATCAGAACCAAATCAATATGAAATACGAGGTATATGTCCACATAAGGCACAGTCCATATTGAACACAGCTTCTGAAGAAGGAACACACTTGGATAAACAGTGTTTAACCGAAGCTGGAGCTTTCCTGGACTGCCAGGGAAACCTGTGCACACCTCCTCATTCCTTCTTTATCTCTGTTCTTCTCCAGGCTGCCATGCTCTGCCCCTATATCCCTCTGGGATTTCTTTCTGCCTCAGAGGCAGATGGACTGAGTGTAGGGGATAAAGACCTATGTCTGAGAGGAGCCCTCACACGACCGGATGCTTCTTACTCTTCTTGCAATCTAACAGCACACATCTAACAGCCTCACACACTGTATATCATAAAGTTTTAGTAACTATTCACAAGTTATATGAACAGGAATTTGGCCATGGCCTTCATAAGATCTTCAGATGAGATGGACTCTTTCTGCCTGCCACAGTTACCCTAAGACTGAAGGCAACCAAGTCCTATAATCCCTGGTATATGTTACTCCAACTGAAGTAAGATCAAGACTTAGGCACAGGATACAGATCCCAAGACTGTCAATAAAATTTCAGATCCCCAACCCATCCATTTCCAAATTGCTTACAATTGCTTTCCTGCATCTGTATTTTGACTAGAAGGCAGTGATTATTCGGGAGTACAGCAGCTATACAGTACTCCATAGTTTAAAACACCAAATAAAATCAAATAATGCATATCCAGGCAAAATTTCTGGAAGTATTCAGCTGTCAGGACATCTGCTCCCAGACTTTCTTGGAGGACTCAAATGAAGATCCATAGCTAAACCGATGAAAAGACGAGCAGCAATGCTCAAGACAGTTTGGCAAAACTGGGTAAAATGCATCATTTTAAGGTGAAATATCATGACATTTTTTGAAAATCCCCAAACTCTAGCTTGTCTTGCAGCAGAAGTTTTCTATATATCTCAAACAGCACAGCAGTCAAAGCAGAGCCGTTCTGGTCCCACAGATGCCAGGTTGAGGGCTTAAACTCCAAGAAGAAGGTCAGGCTGGAGGACTACCTGCAGTTTCCCAGCTTATTTTCTTCTGAACTGATACAGAGTTTGATCCACACATCAGAACTTCCAGACAAATACAGAACTCCCAGCTTACAAAGCTGATCACAAACAATAAAATTTACTATAACAGTTGCATTCTGGTAGTTCTTCGTGTGTGCTTGAGCTTTTCTAAACATATAACCACACACAGACTTGGCCCCAAGGCACTCATAATCAAGACAAGGTGATGAGACAGAGTAAGGGAAAATTAAGCATCGTTAAGGAAATGGGAAGGGGCAGCTTCTTGAACCTCTCATTGTTTTTTGATAATAGCTTATCGGTACAGAAGGACACATGGGGTGCAGAAAAGGATCAGAAAGACAGAGAAAGTGGTAGCTTTGCAGGTTAACATCCTTATTTTCTTCCCTGCTTAAAAACAGCTTATCGTGGTACACAGAAGTGATTCCGCAGTTTCTGCTTTCTTTCTAAGAAAGAAGGAAGGCTGTTTCTACTTTGGCAGTTTATGAGTTTTTAAAAAATAATCTACATCAAAGACTTTGTGACTGACTTCACAATGAAAGCAGATCAGGCCTTAAATTTGAAAAGTGAAAAAACTTGGAAAAGAGAAAAGAAAGAAACATTTCTGTTGCCCTGTTGCCAGTGTGCTCCTGGGGGGACACTTAATGAAGGTAAACAAGGATTTCCAACGCTGTACATTGTGCAGCTTTTGAGTCCACTGTGATGAAAGTGTCTTGGCAGCAAGAACTGACTGTGGGATGAGTTTTAACCTTTATTTGGAAGAAAGTACAGATAAAAACAGTACCAATGCATGCTTTGAAGGCAGAAGGTTTCCTACCCTTTTGTGGCATATCTGTTCCTGGAGGTCTGCCTGGAAATGGAATCTCTTTTGGACTATCAATAAAGATATATAGTGTACCTGCAGTTATTCTCAAGAACCAAGTGCTTCCCAAGACATTGAGCTCAGTTCTGTTTCTTTAGAAATCTAAGAAATTCTTAATAATCTTATGTATTTATCATTCTAATCTTCACCAGAGTTTCTTTGCCAAACAAAATACAGACTTGCAGAGCAATAGAGTTAGCATTGAATCATAAATCTTTGTTGAGAATCATTTAACACATTGCTTCTTTGCAGCTTTGGCCCTAACCAGTTTAAACAACACACGCCTGATCAAGATTTTGGAAGACGTAATAAGAAAACCTCTGGTGATACAGATTAGATTATTATAGCCAGGTTCCTTAGAAGCAAAAAACATAGCTGGGAGATAGAAGGTAAGCAAGAGGTCCCAAGAAGTAGTTTTGTGAGGGTTTTTTTTTTTTTTTTGAGATTGTCAAAAAGGAAAATGGATCCTTTCAGTCTGGAAAAAAAGAGAGGTCTTCCAAGGCTCATGTGGGAAGGCTTTTGTGATGTGTTTTAACTAATGTTTTTATGACAATAACTTAAAGAATTATAAGTGAAAATCATATTCCTCACTCTGAAAACAAATTATTTGCAGAATTATAGAATCATAGAATGGTTAGGGTTGGAAGGGACCTTCAAAAGTCATCTAGTCCAACCCCCCTGCAAGAAGCAGGGACATCATCCACTAGATCAGGTTGCTCAGAGCCTCATCCAACCTGGCCTTGAATGTTTCCTGGGATGGGGCATCCACCACCTCTCTGGGCAACCTGTTCCAGTGTTCTATAACTCGCATCATAAAAAATTATTTCCTAATATCCAATCTAAATCTACCTCCCTCTATTTTAAAACCATTACCCCTCGTCCTGTCACAACAGGCCCTACTGAACAGCCTCTCCCCATCTTTCCTGTAGGCCCCCTTGAGGTACTGGAAGACCGCTATCAGGTCTCCCCAGAGCCTCCTCTTCTCCAGGCTGAACAGCCCCAACTCTCTCAGCCTGTCCTCATAGGACAGGTGCTCCAGCCCTTTTATCATCTTTGTGGCCCTCCTCTGGACCCTCTCCAACTGGTCCATGTCCTTCTTGTGTTGGGGGCTCCAGAACTGGATGCAGTACTCCAGGTGGGGTCTCACCAGGGCAGAGCAGAGGGGGAGAATCACCTTCCTCGTCCAGCTGGCCACGCTTCTCTTGATGCAGCCCAGGATGCGGTTGGCCTTCTGGGCCGCAAGGGCGCATTGCCTGCTCATGTTGAGCTTCTCATCCACCATCACTCCCAAGTCCTTCTCCTCAGGGCTGCTCTCAATCCATTCCCCGCCCAGCCTATATTTGTGCCTGGGATTGCCTACTTGTCTTTCTGGAACAAGCTGGTAGAAAATATGAAAACTGAAGTGACATGATTTAAAGACTTATAGCCAAACTTCCTCATGTGAACATATATATTTCACCGTAATTTTTTGAAAGACTAGTGGTTTTAGCAGTGTGTCTAAGAAACGTCTGGCAAGTTGAGTATCTCAGCACACATGTCAGATGAAGGAAGGAAGCCCAGACTACAAATAAGAAAGAAGAAAAATACTGAATTTCAGGCCTTGAGCAGGGAGTCAGAAGATTAGATTTCAAGCACTGCCTAACCTAATGGGCCTTGATCACGGATGGGAGCTCTAGCCACTTTTCTAAAGCAATTAAAAAGTGACATAGGAAAATAGAAGATGACAGGAATCTCACCACACAAAAGGATTAGAGCAATCTGTTTCCATTGCTTGGGAGCACTGCACCGACAGTGCGTAGGCTGTGATGTAAGGGTAGACGACATACCAACCTACCTACACACATGACAGGGAGGTACAGAGGGACTTGACAAAACGTTATTTTGGAGGTCAGAATATTCTAATGAGGCAATCAGAATGTCCTGGTAATGGTGAAAATATGTCAAAGCCAACTGTTTGTGTCTTGGCACAGATCTTACATTGATTTTACAGGAGAGAATTAGGAATATGCCTTGCTGCAGTAAATGCTTATTCCAGATGACCAAAGTGGTACATATGACAATGATTTTGGCAGCTAAGACAATAGAAAGTACACATGTTGCATATGATTTTGCATAAGGAAATCATATGGGACTGTGACAATCATTTAGAATTTGATTTTTTTTTTTCCCAGGCAATACAAGATTTTCCTCAAAGGTCTTTGTCAGATTAGCATATTGCTTAGTACCACACATTAGCAAAACTCACATAAAGGCATTAGAAGAGAAAGACAGGTAAAGCCCTTAAAATACCACAAAATTTACTTAATGTAAAGGTCAGTATCATAGATCACTAGACAGAAAACATCATCAGAGTAATTTTGAAATGACAGTATATTTACAGCACTTACAGTGCTTTAGTTTTATATGGTAAGAGCAGATGCATCTAAAAAACCCACAGCCAATAGGTTGGAAACTCACAGGGTAAGAAATTAACAAAATAAGCTTCTCAGGGGAAAGTAAAACTTTAATACTTTATTGATCTGTTATTACTAGGTAAAGGATCTCTTTTCTTATTTGCATCTTAGTCAAAGGCAATTTATGGTCCAATTCAGGGCTTAATGAGACTGCTGAGCTGGAATACTGACATCAAGAGCAACTCTCAGGAGTAAGTGCTATGGTCAACACAAAAATTGTTTAAGAAACATACAAATATTCAGGTCAAAACAAAAGACGTAGCTGTGGACTAGTCTCCAAATCTCCTAATAAATCAGTTTTGCTGTCTCAGAACCTCCAGCATCCATCACAAGCCAATTAAACAGTCACATCCTTCATGGAGGCTGCAGCACAAAGGACTGATTTCGAATAATGATCTCTGAAGGGTGAAGCATTCTCGTTTCAGGAACTTGTTACTGAACTCCTTACTGGAAGTGATCAATCTGAACCCAAACTGACAGTGTTTAGATCAAACCATAACCTGTTCCAGGAACATGTTCCATCCTAGGAAGGATGTCTGTGAATAAATTCCACCAAATTAAAGACTGCAGGATGTAATTGTTCATGTATGACTGTATGTATTGCTTAAAAATGAGGGCTATTGGTAGCTAATAAATGCCTGAAAGCAGTTTGAAAGCATTCAAACTGAGATAAATGATTTCCAAGTATTCTTTTATTTAAATGCCCACATAAAAATGTTTTTTTTTTAAATTGTAATTAAATTTAATTATTTTTTTAATTGCTGTAATTAAAGTTTTCTCATACTGCATTAAAGTTTTCTCATACTGAATCAGTCCACAAACCTTGCAAAGTTACTTCATATTCTTTCCATTAATTTCCTTCTTAAAAACAACCAAACCTCATTTATCATTGGATCAGTCCAAGATTACACCCCAAGCCTTCAGTGAAGGCTGTTTGGCGATGTACTAAGGAAACACATGAACCTCAGCCCTCAACAGCCAGCAGGCAGGCTTGCAGACAGACACTCCTTGCAAAGAGGAGTACCTTACTTGGCCTTATATTTTCCTTTCTTCCATCAGGATTTGGGCTCTGCACCCCAATTAATCATCCTCGGGTAGCTACATCTTTGGTGCAGGATCTCCTTCCTTGTGGCTTGGACTTCCTGAACTCACACTTTGTTTCTACTGCTTTAGATTACACAGTGACTGCTTGTAAGCCAGTGTGGAATGAAGCTGTTATTAGAAAGAGATGCTCTTTTGATTCACTATTGCTTCAGCAAGTGGCTAAAAGCAGACATTTAAATGTGCAACAGATGAATGAATGTGTCTTGGGATAAATATCTTATGAACTGGAAATCATCATCCTGTCCTTTCCAAACAACATTTCTATCTGCTTATGTGGTGAACTCCTGTGGTTTGTGGGCAGCTGATTTGGTAGGAGTTACAAAAATCTCACAGATAAAGCTAGCATTTAATCTTCATTGCCTCACAGCCTTTATACAGATGTTCATTCTCACACATTGCATGGATATATGACCAATGTACATGCAGCATTTATGACCAAATGTCTACGTAAAGATTGTGTAATGGAGATTATATTTTGAAAGCAATTGACACCTCACCAATGTTAAATGGAGATGTCTTAGACTTGCAGAGACTACTGGGAGCATGAAGTCAACAGCAGGCAGATGCTTTCATTTTTTTTTATATTCCAGTATTCTAGAATCTCACAGATACTTTATTTTTAATAATATTAGCGTTGTGTGGATTTTTTTCAAGTTAACCAGTTGAAGTTTCAGGTGTCCAAATGCCTTTATTTCTGCTGTTTATACATGTCCAGATCCAGTCACTAATTTGATGATGTGTATAGACAAATTGCTTAAAATAGAATTTTCAAAGGCTCTTAGATACTTACAATGCAAAGCAACATCTAATTAGGTTTTCAAAAGCTCCAAAGCCAGTTTAGAGTCTAACCTCTATTAGATACTGAGCCCCATTAGGCTACACATGCATTTTTAGGTATTTCCCTTCACTATCTGACTCAGCCTGCCCTTGCTCATGGGGACACCAGGGTTAGGCAGCATGTGTAGACATTAACAATGCAGGCCTGAGACCCACATAAATGCTCAGTCCAGTTCTTGCCCTGGCAGCCAGCTTTATCATGTACTTCCATACATCATGAGATTCAGTTCATTATTGCCAGTAAAATTTTTAGATGCCCAAAAGGAAAAAGGGGAGAGTAGCAAAAAAATTACGGTGTGTAATTATTGTATTTACCTAACACCAAGCATAGACTTCTGTTAATATAAAGTGCATTATTAAGAGACTATAATATCTATATCAAGTTGTAGAATAATATTATAATGATTCCTGTTTCCAAAATAAATGAGGAAACTCATTAGCTAGCTTTACCTTTGGCCTACAAAATATAACTTGAATGTTTCACATGTTCTTTAATTAATACAATTTTGGTTCTTATCTCTTTGTTAGAGTGATTCATACTTAATACTTTGAATCAGTTCTGAGAAATGAATACTTCTCTAGCGCTTTGTTATGAGACAAGGTATCACCCATTGTTACGTCACATTAGTGATTCATTACTTAGACTTCTGATGCTGAAGCCAATCTCGTGACATTTGTATGGGAAACTTCTGTTCTTTGTTAGTCCAGTAGCTCAAACAGTTCCATACACTCCAGTTTTCATTTAAAATAACATTAATGACTCATTCGTCTTTTCAGTTTTAAGCCTCTTTGTCAGGGATTTATGAATGGTATTCTTCTTACCTAGTAATTTGGCTTCTCTAAGTTGCTTTCTGTCTTCCCAGACAGTGGTTGTTATATTCCAACGTGAATGTCCAAGGTTACGTTGGAAGGAAACTCACTGTTTATGAACCCATTTGAAATCGGGGCAGATGAGAGGGCTCAGCAGCTCTAAGGCAGTAGATTTTTATTTAGATGCCTGCAAAGGGGTTCATTAGAGTAGCACTTTGACTACAGGTCCACAAATTTATTAAAACATAGAAGCTGTAATGGCAACAAAGGCATGCCAGAGAGACACAGAGGATAAAAAGAAGATGCAAGTTTCCAACCATCAGAGGTCTTTTTGGCTCTATCTTCACTCTGATAGCAAAAGCACAAAGCTGCTTCTCTTTCTGTCTGTGCAGAATAGAGGAAGGGAAAGACACATCAACAGAAATAGGAGGGGAGGTACCCCATGGACTTAAAAGGCTCAAGAGGAGTCAGAGAACATGCTGTAAGGTTGACAAGTATGTATGGTGTTGGGGTAAGCATATAAAAAATACTAAACATAGCCAACAGCCGCTCATAGCAATCCATACAGAAGCCTCTGCCTTATAATTTGGACTTTACTAATCAGAAGTTCTGGGTCTTAACAATTGCAGTGTGCCAGCTAATGCAAAGCATTTCAGTCTGATCCCTCCAAAGATCAGAAAAGAGAAAGTCTAACACAGGGTGTCAGTCACCTGTGGATTGTACAAGAGAGTGGTGGATGTTTACTTTCCATTGGTTAGATCTTGCTCTGATTTGATTGTTTCAATGAGAGTGTCAGGAAGCGTAATACCAGTATTTATATTACCATTGAGGGTGCATTATTAATTTTGTTCTGACTGAAAATAATTATTGACACAAAAGTTCAATAATTCAAAGTTTATTGTGAAAAATTGAAATGGAAAAGACTCAGAACAATTTGAGAAACACCAAAAATAAGCAGATTTATCCTCCAAAGTTTTCCAGACATGGAACCCATAAACCCAGAAACTTAAATGCACTTTTTGTGCTTTCTCTGGCATTATATAAAACATAACACCAAATGTATTTTATATTATACAGTTCATCCAAAATATACCCTAAAGCAAGTCATAAAATGGAATGCACTTAGACACACCCAATTACACTATAAAACCAGAATGCTATATAGCAATTAATCCAAGGTAATTCATAAATCTAAGCAAAACCACTGAGAATAAAGTAAACCAAACATGATAATTTTGATTTGGCATTTAAAATACAGTAAAAATAAAATATAAAACTCTAGGGCTACATTTTGAAATCTCATCCTTTTGACTTGTACCTGTAAATTACACAACCAAATAGCTGTAAATTATACAACCAAGTTGCTGTAGTAAAAACAAGATTGCACTAAAATAAGTTATGTCACAAGCATGTTTCCTCTGAATGTTTAAATACGACACTGTGTTGGCATATCAAATACATAGATGAGTAAACAGCATATATTGCAGGGGCTTTCTCTTTTAATTATTTCTGTCAGAAGCAAATGTCACTTTTTGACATTTGCCAGCCTGTATGCACTTGCAAATCAGAGACAGCTGAAACCCTAGAGAACCATGTGTTTGGGCCAAAGTCCATTAGAGTCAATGAGCATCTAACCATTGACTTTTACAGGCATCAGTTCAAACTACAGGTGACCTAAATGGCAAGAGCAAGTTGCTTTAGGGGCAGTGTTGCAGCCAGACCCGGCGGCTGTGCCGAGGCGCAAGCTTCAAAACAGGATATCCAGAGAGGTGGTTGATCCCCCATCCCTGGAAACATTCAAGGCCAGGTTGGACGGGGCTCTGAGCAACATGATCTGGTTGGAGATGTCCCTGCTCCTTGCAGGAGGGCTGGATGGCTGGACTAGATGACTTTTAAAAGTCCCTTCCAACCCTAATGATTGTATGATTCTGTGATTCCCAGATGCCAGGATGTGGACAGAGCAGTCCTGGGCATGAACCCCAGCCTATCCACCTCACACTCTCCTGAGAAATTCCTAGGCACAGCATGGGAGTTCAGTGATCCAAGGTCTGTTCCCAATAGGTAGTCTTCATGCAGCCAACCTCTTTTGGAGGCAAAGGCATGGTCTCAAGCCACTTGGTGCCAATGGGCTTTAGTGCCTGGAAGGTTCCCAGGCACAAGGGCAGATGGAGCTGCTGTGGTTAAGAAGTGACTCTCATAAAGGGTACAATAAGAAGGCCCTGGCCCAAATATTTCTGAGGACTGCGTATCTCAGGATCATACTACCAGCATCTCAGTAATCCTGTCTAAAAAACAGAGTAGAACTTGCCATGGAAATACTATGCAGTGAAAAAGTATGTTAAGAAACTGAAGAACCTAACATTGAAATGTTGTTTAATCTGCTTGAACAACAAGGGCTGTTGTATACCTCTATATGAAGGATGTGGAAAATTAGCATATAATATTTTGCTGGTACACAATACAGCATGTAAAGATAAGAAAGTATGCAAAGTATGAAGTGGCTGAGAAAAGCTGATCATCACACGTCTGTTAAAAAATAGGGGAGGTCTGGCTGTGTAGTGCTGAATTACCTACATTTGCATTGTGAGAAACTTGTGATGGCAGCAAGTTGTACTGCAGTGATCAAGCCTACTTGCTGCAAAAAGCATGCAGCAATAGCTCCGCAGTACCAGGCAAAAACTCCATTTGGTGTGAATATGAACCACATAGGGCAATCCATAAGTATGATTCATTAGGATCTCTTCTTTTCATCTCTGGTGCCTTTGTCTGTATTAACCTTTCGATCACTATAATCAAGCAGCAGCACGAGCAGATTAACACATTGTTTTGAATAGTAGCCAAAGAGACCTTTGTGAGAGCCCACTCTACTCACCTTCACCGGAGGTTGCTCACCGTAACCCCCAGGGAGGAGGCTGCTCTGCTGCAGGTGTCCTGGGTGGTGGTGGATGGGGTAACCCCATGGGCTGACACCATCAGACCCTGCTGAGCTCTGCAAGGGTAAGGCCAGTGCTGCCATGCAGAGTAGGGTCTACAGGTGTTTTTGGAGAATAATGGGTCTCATATGGCAAATGCTGGAACTTAATCACTTAAATGAGGTTTAGAGAGCTCAACGCTTCAACATTAGAAGGTAAGGACTGGCTAGGCTTGCCGTGAACACAGCAAGCTCAGATACAGAGTCAGATTTACCAAATTAGATGTTGAAGGGACGTATTTAATGAGTCCCCCTGTTTAGATAGGATACCTAATTTTTTGACAAATTAATTAGATTATCAGAATATGGGCCTAAAATAAAAATATATTTCTTGGTGAGTGGTTGGACATGGGTAGAAAAAGACCTGACTGACATCTGCTATATTTATTTTGGAGAGTGGTTCAAGAGCACCCTGCCAGGTACTGATGCTGGCTGGCACGTAGAGGTAGAAGTGTCAAAACGACTGGAGCAAATATTTTATTTTATTTTTTTATTTTATTTTTTTTTCTTTTTTAATGTAAAGGAATCTTGACAGTAATTGGAAAAAGACAACACAATAAATTGCCCTTTAAACTTGAATGATCAGTCCCACCTATAGCTTTGTTCAGCAATTATACCCTCGGTATTCTGACCAGGTAATATTATGAGATGAACTAATAGTGCTGTTGGGAATAAAAAATTGTGGCTGTCTGCATTGAAACAGGTGGTATAAATATGTTTACAGTAATTCTATGGCTGTATAAATTGTAATGTAATTATAGAGTTCTTTAAATTGTCACAGGTCTCTGAACCACCATCTGTGGATTCATTTAGAACAATTGTCTCTCTCTAGTGAGGGCAAAATCTTCTGAAATAACCATCAAGCACAGGTCTGCTGGAGTCTGCAGCAAATTAAGAGATTGGCGGGTTGTGATTTCATAGGTGACCATTTTAGCAAAGGCATCAAGCTAACGTTTTGACATGTTGCACTTGAAATTGGATCCCTTTGTCTTCTCATTGCCATGAAAAGCTGATGACTGGTGACAACTCAAAATCACCCCTGTGCCTTCAAAAGAAGAGGAAAAGGAGATGAAGCATCACTGGCAACTACTGTGTGGATACCAAATATCACATAGCATCCCATTTTTTCACAGAGCTTTTGTCTTTCCACAAGTAGCATCTACATATTAATTACTTAAAACCTCTATCTGATGCAGTTATTTTGTGAGTAATATACGAGCTGGCAATGTGCTAGTGAAGCACACAAATGGGAGTGACAGCAGTTTAACCTAAGCTAGGATCAAGGCTTCAGGGTGATCCTACATGGTTTTAGCATCATCTATCACCTTATGCAGGCAAAAATCTGACTTTACTAGGCTATGCTGTGCTGGTGTGATTGTCCCCTGACCTTACACAGAGATGTAGCACCAGTGACATGCAGCACCTCTTCACAGTTGCTCTTCTTGCAGCTATTCTTCAGTACAGCTTCTTATTTAGAAGAAGCAGGTGACCTCATACTAACTCTTTGTACCATGGTGAACATGAAGTTTCCCCATCTCTGAAGTAACTATGAGCGCTGAGGGCTTTGTCAAGATAACAAAATTAAAAGTGAGAGTTGTTCAGAAAGAGAAAAGCTGCACCTCATCTCAGGAAAGAGCCTTTGGTGGCCTCCGGGATCCTCTCTCCAACCTAGTAATGTTATCTGCTTTTGTCAGAAAAGGTAAAATAAGGTCATACCTCCCTGCTATTCTTGCTTTCCTCTCTTCCCTCTCTTACCCACTAACAGAGGAGCTTTTACTAGCCTTAACAGAGACATATTTAGTAAAATGGAAATTATAATCTGAAAAGCAGAGAATTGAATTTGACCTATCGTTCCCTTAAATGCTAAAATCAGACCCTGACTACTTCGTTTAGCTTTCTAAATTGTCTTTGTTTTACATTGATTTTGTAGTGTGGCTTCAGGGTTCTTTATATATGTAGATCTCATTAACTAGTTGGCTGATATGGAAACAGAGGGAAACACTCACTGTTTTTGTGGTGGCTTTTAGATGTGTACACAAGCTGCTGCAACCATCAACAAGGACAGCAGATCCAGTCAAGTCATCAGTCTTTGGCTTGTCTGTGGAAAATATCTTTTAATGCTTCCAGGAGAGGAAGCTTTTAATTATACTGTCCCTTCTAAGATAATAAAGTAATGGGCATACATTGCAAGGAGGAACTCATGCAACAGGAAATGGAAAGCAGAAGTAAGCGTGATGCAACACAAGGGTCACTCATCCTCTCTCCACATCTTGCAGTGGGCAGCAAGTCCATTGGTTCAGTAACCCAAACACTGTCGGCAGAGTCCTATCAAATGTTGCAATATGGATTTCACTGGATTACCAGCTCAATACCAAACCACTAATTACCAAGGATTTGTTTTCACAGACATGAAGCACATGGATGTCTACTGCCTACGCTGCCCTACATATCTCAAAGCCACAAAGACAAATATTCAATGAACAGGGCAGAAAGGAGGTCAGAGAAAAGGAGGTCACTGTAAAATTATCTTGAAGCACACTGTGATCCAAATATTATGGCAAATGCATATGTTTGTCATGAGTAGAGTTTAAAGACCTGACATAGGACCAGAATGTGTAAAGAGAAAACTCAAATAAAAACAATGGAGCGGGCAACTAGTACTAGCTCTGCATTTGGTCTAAGAGCCAGTGTTTCTCTTCTACAGAGTAATAACCATAGAGAGAAACTTAGAGGCAGCAAGAAGACTTTTGTAGGAAATGTGGGGTCATGGGGGACTGAGGAAGGGGTTTGTCACACCAGCCAGATGGAAATGCCTGGCTGGAGCCATGTACAAGTTATGATTTACTCAGACACAAGTTATTGGGCTTAATACAAGGGGAACTGAGGGAAATTTAATGGCCTGTGACATACAAGAGATGAATCTAGATGATCTAATGGTCCCCTTTGGCCTCCAAGCACTATGAAAGAAAAAAGTGGAAAATTGTACATTTCTGTATAAACTTTTTATCTGGAAGAAGATAGGAATTTTTTAATTAATCATAGTAACCACCATATTTAGCACTTAGGGTGTTCTGTGTGTTTTTAAAGAAGCATTTAAATGTGAACTCTAAAAGTGTGTATATGTATGTGTGTGTGCCTCTGGAAGTACCAGAGTTACGAGTTAATCGAGACATTAGGCTCAATGCCCAACATTTGATTCTCTTTCAAAGACTGAGCTTTAATGACTTCAAAGTAGATCAAACCTCTGTGTTGTGTCTTGTCCAGATGAGATATGGTGCCTCTAGCATGCAATTGTATGAGTGCTATAAGCCATCAGTTCAGCACTGAATCACTGACATACCTTCTCAAATAAAAAATGAACAGATCTGTATGATGCAGACTTCTCATAGTTCATTACAGTTCACATAGGCTGGAGGTGGGAATTATTATGTACACATATTTTTCTGGCCCCTAAAACAAGAATGCAAGTTGTACCCTGAGGTGGCAATTAGAGAGATAAACGTGTACAAAACAGAGACCTAGAACGAACTAGAAGGTTTGTTTGTTTATTTATTTTTGTAAAGAAGTATAAGCCAAGAAACTTATCAGAGAAAAACTGAAGATCAAATTATGTTGCCTGGGATTTCTCTTATGTGTGCAGACAACGCACAAACGATGCTCAGTACTGAATCCTCAATATTAACAAAAGAGGCGTTGAAGAACATTTGTAATTGGACCAATCTACTAAGAGCAGTTTCATTAAAATAGTGCAAAACACCTGCCTTTTCCTCATGACATCAACAATGCCCTATGGGGAGTGAGCTGAAATACATATGTCAACCTGCACCTCTGTAATTGTAACATAAGATACCCAGTCACTTGAAATGTAAGAAAAATCTCTGCATTCCTGAATGCAAAGGTTAAAAGGTCTGAGTCTAGGAGCAAAGTCCAGGGACATTTTATCTATTATGCAGAAGCGTGGTGGAAACAACTCTTAAAGTTACCACGAGAAACACTTGTCAGAGAATGATTTTTTAGAAAAAGCTCTTACATGTCTTCTTTAGTGTGCCAAAGCTAATGCTGCAATTATTGGCTTGCTCTGACTAGGCTGGGAATTCTGCTACTTTTAGCTAGTTATATACAGTAATGTATTCCTATATATAGTTCTTACTACACACTTCAAGTATGAGGAGAAAAGAAGCTAATCCAATCTAATATAATATTGTGCTGCACATTTGTAGAAGACTTATAAGGAGAGCTGGCCAAAGGACTGCGCTATCATGATAATTAATGAATGTGAAAATGGGTATTTTAGCTATATATTCACTTAACAGGTCATTTTTCTCAGATGCTAGGTGCTAGAAAACAAAAAAAAAAAGTGACAGAAAAATCAGTTACATGTCCCTGAGAGCCAACAATCAATGTTGAATATCTGCCCATTGAATTATATGTTTGCTTACTCTATGTGTTAAATTGAAGCACACTAAACAAGTTGAGAATCTTCTCTCAGGTCTATATTGAGTCTTTTCCACTCCTAAGTTGTTATTTTCAATTTTAAAAATTGTGAAGCATCTCTCTCTCCCTCTGTCCAATCTGTCTGGTTAAAATGGTCCAGTGCTCTTGTAAGAGTAAGGATGATAAATATTGAGTAATCCCTCCAAGGTGATTCCTGACAGGATTTATCTTTTGACTTAGACCATTCACAATGAGATAAGACGCAATGCATACAACTGACTGTAGACTTCAGGAAGGCTGCAGTGGGGGGCTGCAGTGTTTGTGGTGATTAGGGGAGGTCCACAGGCTACGGAAAAATGACAAAAATTGACCTGCAGCTGGGACTGCTTCAAAGAACCACAGAGGCAGTGACTGGCACCAGTGAGACTCGTGATCGAGGAGGGCGCCTGGGGCTGGTCCCTTTCCAACTCACTCCTGGCTGCCTAGAAGAGGAGACTGGGTTTGGATAAGGACAGCTCATTCCTGTCAAGATCTTGCAGTGGTTTGAGTGCAAGTGGTTAGTGATATTCTTAATTAAAGCTAAAGTAAATTAAAGTAACAAAATTAAGTAGTAGAAACCATTAAATGTCAGGCAAATCTTACTGATCTTGTGTGTTAAACTGAGCAGTATACATACTCATTTGGGAAGAGGCCTCTTCAAAGGGCAGATGATGGCTGACCAAAAATTCAGTTCTGGACTATAAAAGGACAAAGTCTAGCACTCCCAGCCTGCCAGGAAGCTAATCCAGCTGTTCAGGACCTTCAGATTTAAGTCACCTGTGATGCAATCCTGTATCTATGCAGGTAGCTAAACACAAGTTACATAAAGAATTAATTAGGCTGTTGGAAGGAAGAAAGTAATTAGTCTCGCAGCACAACATGAAGAAAAAATGGAGCTTATGGTGGAGGTGAAAAATATACAGCATTTTCACGATGAGAAGTCAACTTGGGTAACACAAAATAGAATTCAAAGTTTAACTCAAAATAGCAGTAAACTGCTTTGTAAAAAACTGCAAAGGAACATGGTCAGGATTGTTGAGAGCTAATGTGAACACTGTGATGCACAGAATTAAAAGGTCAAAATTTAATTAAACAAATCCATGGCATAATTAGAACTCCAAGAGATATAAAACACAATAATGTTAATCATTCTGAGCCTTCTTCATTTTAGAGTTATCTGCATTGCAAGTAAAATTTTCATGTAACTTTCTGGAACAGAATCTAATGTAGTAAATTGTGAGGATCACTAGTGCTTTCTTAGATGGCAACACAGTGATTTACACTAGTGTTGTTAGATTTAGTGTCTCTCATAGAAAAACATCATGGATACATTTTAGTTTTCCCAATAATCTGATTCTTACCTTTCTTTAAAAAACAAAAAAAAAGGCTAATGGTTCAAAGATACTCAGATTTAAGTTCAGCATCTGCTTTTACTGTGAGTGGTCCCCCACACAATTTCTTCAGGTCTATTATGTTGCCCAGTGTTTCTATCAATAGCATCTTTCCAATTTGTCTTGACAGATGTTCCTTACATTATTTATTCTCAACAATAGGAAGGCATGTTTCTTTACTATGCTGTAAGTCAGGTCCTCCTGAATTTCTGACTTAAATACACCATCAAATCCTGTCTTTACTGCTCTTCTGAAGTACATTGTTCTTGTTTTATTTCATGAGGGGAGGCTACGGTGGCTGCTTCTGTAGGAAACTGCTAGAAGTCGCTCCCCTTTGTTCAGTGGACTTGGCCGGGCCTAGGGCAGACCTGCTGCTGGCCAGGGCAGAGCCAATGGGTAGCAGGCTGTGCCGTGATAACGCCTCTGTGATAAAGTATTTAAGAAGGGGAAAACAGGAAAAAAAAAGGAAAGAAAATGTGAAGACTCTGAGCGGGGGCAGAGAGGAGGAGGTCAAGCCTTGCAGGCCTTGCAGGCCTCACCCTCTGGCCTCCTACTGGGTGGCCAACTGGGCCCGACTTGGCCCAGCCGGGCTGCAAGAAGAGGAGAAGAGATGAGATGTGAAGATCCTGAGAGGCACCTGCCTGAGCTGACTGTGAAGAATTTCTTGTGAGAGGAATGGCTGCAGACGCCAAGGTCAGTGAAGAAGGAGGGGGAGCAGTAATGCTGCTCCCAGCAGAGATTCCCCTGCAGCCCGTGGTGCAGCCCGTGGTGAGGCCGGCTGTGCCCCTGCAGCCCATGGAGGCCCATGGAGGAGCAGAGATCCCCCTGCAGCCCAGGGAGGACCCCACACCGGGGCAGGCGGATGCCTGAAGGAGGCTGTGGCCTGTGGAGGGCCTGCTGGGGCAGCTGTTCTGGAGGGACTGCACCCCGTGGAAAAACGACCCATGTTAGAGCAGTTCACAAAGGACTGTAGCCCGTGGGTGGGGCCCCACGATGGAGCAGAGGAGGAATGTGAGGAGTTCTTCCCCCAGTGACGACGCAGTGGCAAGAAACAATGTGTGATGAATTGACTGCAACCCCCATTCCCTCTTCCCCCCTGTGCCGCTGCTGGGGGAGGGAAGCTGGTAGAGATAGTGTTTAGCCTGGGAGGAGGGAGGGATAGGGGGAGGTTATCTTGTTCTCTGTCTCATTATCCTGCTGTTTTTAGTAATAAATGAATAGTTTTCTGTAAGTCAAGTCTGTTTTGCCTGTAACGGTAACTTTAAGGATTTCTCCCTGTCCTTATCTCAAACCTCAAGCATTTTTTTTCCTTATATTATCTCTCCCTATTCTCTTGGAGGGTGGAGGGAGTGAGAGAGAGACTGCGTAGTCTGTTCCAAATCAGGGCTAAACTACGACAACATACTATTGTGCCTGATCCAGCTCTTCACTGAAGCAGTATAATGAAAGACAGGGAGAAACTCTTTAGCAGGGCCAGTTGTGAAAGGACAAGGGGTAATGGTTTTAAAATAGAGGGAGGTAGATTCAGACTGGACATAAGGAAAAAATTTTTTACAATGAGGGTGGTGAAGCACTGGAACAGGTTGCCCAGAGAGGTGGTTGATGCCCCATCCCTGGAAACATCCAGGGTCAGGTTGGACGGGGCTCTGAGCAACCTGATCTGCTTGGAGATGTCCCTGCTTCTTGCAGGGAGGCTGGACTAGATGGCCTTTAAAGGTTCCTTCCAACCCGTATGATTCTATGATTCTATAATTCCTATAGGCTTCAATAGGCTATAGATGATATCTTTTCCATACTATACAGAAGATAAAGTATCATTTGCTTTCAGCTAGTTTAACCATAGTTTCTTAATATTCAGAGGAAAAAAACCAAAGCCATCAGATGCTGCATGATGCACAAACTGTGCACAATTTTAGAATTTTCTTCTATAAATATAAGCATAACATAATTATTTTTCTTGTCACTTCATTATTATTATTCACTTGGTTTCATGTCTCGCACATAATTCTATTAAGGAAAAGCAGTTTGGTGCTTTTTTGTTTTGTTTACATGTAGTAGCAATGAGAGGATGTATTATCGTGAGATAAAAATAGTGTTGCAATATTTGTGTCCAACAAATTGCTTTAGACAAGAGGTGTTACTGACTGGATGGTAGTGCATATCATCTGCTGTGGTGTTGTAGCTGAAATTGAGTGGTCCCAGAAAAATTTGATTGTAAAATGCCACATGCATTCATGCAGGGGATTAGGATTGCTCACATCCTGTCTGTATACAGGACAAAAGCTGTTGTAGGGCTGCTGTTCTCCATCTGAACAGATACTCTTAAACTTGTTATATCTGGGCTTTTTCCCCATAGACACTGGGGTTTCAGAATGAAAATCTTTCTTTTTTTCCTTTAAAATATAAATTGATGTTGTGACAATAACGCCAGAAGTAGTACAACAAATACGTGCTGGAGGAAGGAAAGAGTAAGAAAAAAGCTATTAACTGCTGGATAGCTTTGGCTGAAACCCAGATGGATACACATCTGGCATCAAATACATTAATGTGAACTACAGAAGAAAGATTTAAACATTTTATAATTCGTGTCTTTTCTGTGTGACAGTATGGTACTCTCCTCTAGCCTGACCTTGAAGTCTATCCACTCTAAATTGAGATAAATTTTTATTTACCTTGTCCAAGTGCTGTAGTTTAACCCGGCAGGCAGCTAAACACCACATAGCTGTTCACTCACCCCTCCCCCGTGGTGGGATGGGGAAGAGAATCAGAAAAAAAAAAAAAGTAGAACTTGTGAGCTGAGACAAAGACAGTTTAATAGGACAGAAAGAGAAAAGAAAATAATTATAATAGTAACGATAAAAGTATATAGAAAACAAGGGATGCACAACGCAGTTGCTCACCACCTGCTGACTGATGCATAGTCAGTCCCTCAGCAGCAATCCCCAGTTCCTGGCCAGCTCCCCACAGTTTATACTCAGCATGAAGTCATAAGGTATGGAATATCCCTTTGGCCAGTTTGGGTCGGCTGTCCTGGCTGTGTCCCCTCCTGGCTTCTTGCGCACCCTCAGTCTCCTCACTGGCAGTGCAGTAGGAGAAGCTGAGAAGTCCTTGACCTAGTGTAAGCCCTGCTCTCCAACAACTAAACCACCAGTGTGTTACCAAAATTATTCTTCCTAAATCCAAAACACAGCACTATACCAGCTACTAGGAAGAAAATTAACTCTATGTCAGCAGAAACCAGGACACCAAGCAAAAGATGCTTTTTATGATCACAATACAAAATAACTGTAAAAACACTTGGGGCACACCCATTATACTGGTGCTTACAGACCAAATTCAGTGTTAATGAGACGAAGTGCTATTCATTTCAAATAGTTGTATCTTCTTAGCTGCAGTGAAAGCCTTTTAAAAAATATTTGCTGTTGCATAGTTTTCATTCCCAGCCTGAAATGAAATAACAGAATACTTCTTTTCACTCTTCTAATGACATTAAGAGTGTATAAAGTCATATTATATGTCACATGAACTTCTTCATGTCACAAATTCAGTTACAGTTCTTACCTCTAAATGGGAATAAGATATTAAGGAATATAGATTGTTCCAGTAGCATAGTTACATATGAGAGGTTTAGTGTTTTACCATATACAGCTTTTCAGTGTTTGTAAAAGCATTTGTGTAGTTGATGTTCTTTTCTAGTAGTCATATTTTTAAAGCGTTTTATTTTTTTGTTAATAACAAGTACTGGCATTTGTCTTTTTCTTGGCTCAACATGCTGATAATGTAGTAATAGATATACTGAGAAGTTCTAAAATCCCTAATTTGTTTGCTAAGCTGTTACGTCTCAATACCAACAATTTCAAAAGGAAAACAAATGTCTAAGTAGGATAACATAAAACTTTATTTAAATTATTTAAAATAATTCTTTGGAAAGCTTCACCCCAGACATTCTTCATTTAAAGAGGGAACTAGCAAAAAAAAAAAAAAGGGAAAGAAAAAAGGAAAAGTATCTACACAGGGTTGTCCTGTTCTTAATTTTGGTTGAAGCCATGCATACCCCTTTGAAGTATTGGCTCTAGTAATACACACCTTATCCCTCTCTGTGCCAGCCATATGAACCTATTTACATTGTAAGATTCAGCCAGAGGCCAGGAAAGAGATATGTACAGTAATTCCAAACACAGTCTATAAGGAAGTGCCTCAAAGATTTTCATAAAAGTCAATGGCACCTATCAAATGGCATTAGAAACATGTAAGCAGGCATGGCCATGATTACCTCAAACTGACATGACAGTACCTGTCTCAAAGAAATTGTACTTTATTGAATTGTCTTTAAACATTTATATAAAGTAACAAAGTCAGCAAAGTAGTTTAAACTTCCACCAAAACAGATGTCAAATAGTGACTATGCTTTGAAATACAAATGAAGTCAAGGGTCTTCTGTTGCTTTTGAGTAAGACAAGCTGACTGAAAAGCAAAACAATTTAAATGAAAAACATTGTTTTTCTGTTGTGGTACTTTTAGCCATAACTATCTATCTGTCTGTCTGTCTGTCTGTCTGCCTATCTAATAAAATTAATCTGTGCTCTTAAAGGTACAGAAACAAGACCAAAAATGCACTCCAAAGCCAGCCTTTAGTACTTTGGAATAACGACAGATATTTTCCATCCCTGGATCCCTCTTCAGTACTGGGTACTGCATACCCTTATAAGGAATTACACAAATTTCAGCAAAACTCACCGAGTACCATCAATTTATGTTCTAGGTATGATGCTAAATACCTTGGAGATTACCTCAGCTATTTAGTTATGAAGAATGACAGTCTGGTGTATGTCATAAATCTACAGTAAATCATAAATCTGACATAAATTATCATAGTAGAAGGGGAACTGAGATAAAGCCATACACATTCAGCGGCAACAGCTTTGGATCACCAGAGAACATATGCGTGTGCATGACTTTAAGTACTGAAAC
The DNA here is from genome assembly GCF_036417535.1 of Chlamydotis macqueenii. Classification (NCBI taxonomy): domain Eukaryota; kingdom Metazoa; phylum Chordata; class Aves; order Otidiformes; family Otididae; genus Chlamydotis; species Chlamydotis macqueenii. The sequence continues at coordinate 17,097,941 of NC_141593.1, read as the reverse complement.
CATCCACATTCTTCAAGGGAAATATGTGCTTGGGGAACTTTTTGCTTATATCACCAAACCTTCGGAAAAACTGTGTTTTTCAGAATTTTCCAGGACTGAATTTTCCGGTAGGTTTTTTTCATATTATACAATATTGACAGCATTTGTCACTCTGTCACTGGCAACAACTGATTGGGCATAGATCCCTGAATACTCACACGACAGAGTTCTCTATTGAGATCTCTGTCTGTGTATGAGCATGTGTTGAACACATTAAAATGAATCATCAAAAGGCACCAGGTGCATGGAGTGAATAGAGCCATATAAAAAAGCAAGAAAGTCGTAAGTGCTATCATGCCCTGTTTTCCATGAAATAAACAAGGTAATACTGTGCCATTCCATATTTATTATGGTTAAAGGTTCATTTAGCTCCCACAGTAATCCAGACCATCCCTAGGCCAAAGAATTTAATGTACTAAGATGGGGGAGATGACGGAACTAACTTAGCAAGTGCTAAATATCCGTTGAATAGTTTTGCTATGGGCTATGTCCATACACCCTTTGTAACCTATTCTCAAACTCTAGAATTTTTTAATAGTGTTTCTGCTTACACTGCAATGTCTCCAATTAGCATAACATTTTTGTTCTGGAGCTCGAGTCCTGGTGTTTGGGATATTTGGCTTCCCTAAGGTTCTGGCCATTACCCCAATTCTGGCATTCCTGAATGTCCATATGGACCTAAAAGTTGCCAGACTTCAAATTCCAACGAGGAGCATCTCCTGCTCATGCTCTGCACATATTGCTGGATAACAGAGAGCTATGCAAGGTTCCTGGGCTCTTCCCTGGGTCTCTGTCTCTGCCTGGTCAGCCTCAGCTTTGATTTAGCCTGGGAAGCAGTTGTGGTGAGTGGCTGCTCTGTGGATTCTTTGCAGCTCTGGCCAGATCCCTGTCTTTTCACAGATTACCTCCCGCAGGTGCCTCACCTGCTCTAATGCTGGTGTCCCATGCGGAAGCTAACTAAATTCAGAAGCCAAGCTCATGGGAAAAAACTGTTCCACCAGGCTCTGTGCTAGCTTTGCCCCACCTGACAGGGACACAGGTTCCACTTGTTATGCCAGAAGCTCTGGAACTGTTTTTCCAGTGCGTTCTTAATAATTTTCTGTTTACTACCTCTAGCATTACTAAGACACCTCAAATGTCTAATCAAAATAAAAATTAGGAATGCAAGATTAATTACTTTCTGAACTTTTTCTCCAAGTGTAAACAGTACAGTGTCTGGCAGTGAACAGCAGTTTGATGTTTCATTCACATTACACTGATAGCAAAATCTGCTAAAAGTAACCAAAGAAAATATGCTTTTGCACTATAGAAAATGTTCTAGCATTAATGCTGGAAGGTTAGGATACATTCTGTTCACTTTGCTGGAGGCATAGTGAAATTTTCTCTAACTGCATACTGAACAGTGATTCTGAGAATTCTGTTGAAAAAAAATACTATTCCAAATAAAAAAATACTGATATTATTACCATTAATTATTCCTGTTACTATTATTACTGTTCATGCAAGACATCATTGATGGCTGATATCATGGGCCTACCATCCAAGCTCGGAACATAAATACAGAAGTGGCCAACACACTCCTGCAAATTCCCTCAAATTCCTCACACTCAGTCCTTTTTGCATATACCACAGAGGAACTGTGTTGCTGATCTCTGAACTGGATGCTGTGTAGCCTTTGCTGGCGAGATGGCCAACAAATACCACCTGGACAATTCTGGTGTCTGTCATTCCTAAAGGAGCTTTGCTAGAGAGTCCTGCTTTCATCTTTCCCCCCTTTCTTTCCAGATTTATGCTGCCAGGTCTTGCTGAAGTGTTGTCATTATAGTTCATTTGCTGGGAAATGCTTTAAAAAACACGTTTTCTTTTCCAAACAATAAGACTCAACCAAGCTGTGCTCTCACAAAATGATAGTAAAAAAGCAGCAGCTCATGTGAAGATACCTGGAAACAAAAAAGTTAGAAATCTCACCTTTCTGTTGGCAGGCAGCCGCTAAGATCCCAGCCCTGAGGCAGGAAGGGCAGGGATCATTGCCCCACTGCTGTGATAGCACAGCCAGCTGCTTGCCAGCCTGCCAACCTCCATGCACCTCGTGCAACTGAGGGATTTGGCAGCCCTGCCTTGTCTATCTGCACCTCCGGTGCAATATTGAGAGAGGGTAACCAATAGCCTTAGGGATGAGGCGCTGAGCTGAAAATACAAGGTTCTGGCTTTACCACTTCAAAGAGCTGACAATAATGCTGTGTGCATCACTAACCATATTTTTGACACTTTGATTTTTTTTTAATATCCCTGCTGGCAGACAGTTATTGTTCTGACCCTTCCCCTTTGCCACGAGTTGCACAAGATCACCCCACTTATCACGGGGAGCAGGTCCTATGCGTGACAGATTCAGACCTTGGCTCCATTTCTTCTCAGAAGAAATCAGCCAAAACTGGAGCTCTGCTTGCTCTGCGCACATCAACAGGCAGGGGCTGAACTGAGACACCTGGATAGGGATGAGACCATGTTGCAAACAGCCCTGCAAACTAGCAGGGTGTGTTGGGTCCAACATCTGGAAGGGGGAGGATGCCAGGGAAAAAAGTGTTCTGCCGTCATATGTAGGGTTGTATTCTGTGTTGTGCATCTTCAGATCTGGGGTTTGAGGGGACAATCCCTGCTCTTTGCAAGGGGGTTGGACCTGTAAAGGTCCCTTCCAACCCAAACTAGTCTATGATTCTAATATTTGCAATCTGATGAATAATAATAATAGACTGCAATTCTAAGGGACCACTGTTTCATGGCAGCCTTTTCCCAGGTCTGAATTAATTTTTTAAAGCCTAAGTGAGTCTGCAATCATAAAAATCAGCTCATTATAAAATGGCTTAAAAGTCAGACAGAGAACTGCACAAACCTGTGGCAGCTAGACCCTTTCTCCGCATGACCCCACCGGTTCGCAGGCAGAGCTGAAGCAAGCTGGTTACAGCCCAATATTAAACAAACAAAGAGACAGAGTCTGGTTGCACTAGGGTGCACTTTGGAAGGGGAGAATGTGAAAAAGAAGTATTCTTTGGCAAATTTCATTTAAACGGGCTTCAATGGAAATTTAAAGAATTCATTGCATGTCAGTAGCAGGAATATGAGTGTTCTATTCAGTCGTACACCTCTCATTATATTTCTATTTCTAACACTTCATTGTTTCTCAGACAAAGCATTAGCATTTCTTTCATTTCAGTAATAATAAAACATGATATTTATTACTAAGAGGTAACGACTAGAGACAGAAGGTGGGGAGCTTTCATCCAGGAGGACAAGACAAGTGCTCTGTAAGAGCATTACTTAATGTGGAGCCATGACTCACATGCAATGTCATTTTAACAGCTTTCTGTGTTTAATTTCCTTTTCTTTAACCAGTAGCCTAACACAGCAGCGCTCAGTCTGTGGTCTATGGACCACCAGTGGTTTGTGAGCCTCTCCCAGGTGGTCTGAGGAATTAAGCGTTTTGGGAGCTACGCCATACCCAACAGGTCTCGGGGAAGGGAACTGAGAGCTCCAGAAGGCAATTTTTTTTTCTTTTTGTGCGAATGGTCGCCAGAGTCAAAAAAACCTGGGAAGCCATTGGTTTGAGGAGCTCTTCTACTTTAATTTTTATAGGAAAAAAATGCTAATTTTTGGGTTTCAGACACTGTTTTACATTCTCAGTGTCTATAGCAGACACGGATGAAGAGCTGCAGAGGGGGATGGAAGCCATGAAAGTTTTATCTGCCTGACACTTTTGGGGAGATTTTGGGCACTCTGATCTCACTACTTAGGCCAGGTTTAATCTTGGCTTTGTGTCTCCCAGCTCCTGTGAGGTCCTGACATCCTTGAGGGAGAGCTTTCTGAGGTTTCTTCTTCCCTGTCCCTCAAGAGGTTTTGTTTGGCAGGTGGAGGGTAGCAGGTGATGGAGCACATGGACCTGGTCATCTCCAAGCCCACATGGTGTATCTCCAACAGAGGGACTGCATGGTGGCACATCTCGAAGATGGACATGCTGCCAGCGATGCCTATGTGGGGCTCAGCAGCCACAACATTGACTCTGGGAAAGAGAGAGGACACTTGCCACTCTGCTCACCACCCTCATGGACCTGGTAAGTGACATGAACTTGGGTGGCACGCGTGGATCCATCTAGCACCTGGCAGCGGCGTTTCGGGGCAAACTCCAAAGGAAAGGGTGCCATCTACTGAACTGCCACCCACGATTCCCACAGCACCCGGCTTCTCCTTGGAGATCCTCTCCAGTATGTGCTGACCTAGCCTAACCCTGCTGCGGCTTATGAGATCCAGCGAGCTCACTGCCTAAGGGGGCATGGCTGCAGGCCAGGCAGGAGAAATGTAACACATAAATAATGCCTGTGCTTCAGTGTTCAAAAATGCAAAGAGACTAAAGAGGATAAGGGGAAATTGGAAAGCTGTTTGCGAAATTAGAGCTTGCACCAGAAGCATGAAAGAGGACCATATAACCAGTTTACAGGGAAACAACACTTCCAGTAAGGTTCATTTAGCCTATTTCTAGCAATGAAGTCTGTCCTGGGAAATTTCCATTACATTATGATAGGCTTAATTAGAATTATTATAATCAAATAGTGCATTTGGCAGAGCAATGGGAAAGGAGAATGCTACCATTGCAGGGTTAGCTGCATGCCCATGTTTTGCTCATCCTGTCCAATGGTATCTGCTCAGATATTGGGGCTTTGCTTTTCCTCAGGTGCAATTTCACCAGTTTCCCATGCTCAGAATAAATTTCAGGATGCTTAGTTCTGAGCATTAGCCCCAAATACCCAACAAGTCCAAGCAGATCTGATATATGCATGTCTTCTACAGACTCATTTGAAAAAAAAAAATACAGGAATAGTTTCTGGTTAAATTATTAGGTCACAGAAGACTGTTCTGTACAGTCTGAACTCTTGTACTGTCCCTAAAAGTTAGATCAACTGCCATGACATCAGTTTAGACCCTAATGACTTTAGTGAGATTAAGCCTCACATAGTGATGTCAGGTCTTGTAATATTTCTGGGAGCCTCATAACTGCCTCAAATTGCTAAATTACAGTCCAGTGTGACCATTTTCTGCGTCCTCACTCTTGGTTTCTCTCTTGCCTCAGAGATATTTGGGGAATGCTGGAGGCCAGAGGAAAGATGAAATGGGAGCTGCAGGAGGCTGCCATAAAGAGATTTAGTCCTCTTGAGAGGAAGTTTTCCCACAACTGTTATTTAATGTTATTTTGGCCTTTAATGTTATATGGGGTCTGACAGTAAGACTAAGGTTTCTTCCTCCTCTCATTTAGGGTTTAACTCTGCAAATGTCTTTACTAGCCACAGGCCCTATCTATATTACTGATATATCTTGCCTGAAAACATCCACTGAAATAATAATTCTACTTTCACAAAACAGATTTTTCAATTATATGGAAACAATTCTTTGGAACATTTGTTTTTTCTTCCTTCAAAGTGACTAAAAAATTGCTCTGTGTGAGAAATAAAAAGACCTGAAGAACAAGAACTGAGGGCCAACGTCAAAACAAAAATTTCGAATGTGTCAAAACAATCAGTTCTAAAAAAAACCCTGCCTAAAAATCAAATGGTAATTTTGATATTTCTCCTGATTTGGCACCAAGAAGTTAAAACCTCCTTTCCCCACTCCCCATCCCCAATGGACAAAAGAATGAATTTTCTTGGGTAGTCTTTCAGTTAGGGTTGACGATGCTGAGTATCTTACAAGATCATGCTTTGGAACAACTCCACTGCAAGTCAATGGAATGATATTAGAGCAAAACTGGGGTAAAAAAAAAAGAGAATAAGGCATGTAATATACCCTGGGGACTCAGAAAGTTCCAGTTTCTTTTCCATATTACATTACTTGCACTAGTACCAATGCCATGAGTGCCTTCAGAATTTCAATTGTTAACATTAAGCCATTTTAATACAGAGATCACTTTAGAAAGGCTGTAAAGCCAGGTGAAAGCAAATGCATGCTTCTCTATAATCAGGAGATCAGAAGATAACTAGCCAAGGAAACCTAGGAATATTTCACATTGGCTTCTGGGCTGAGAATTAATATTTTTTGCCAGATTTCAAAAAACTTTATTGTAGCTACTAAACAATACACGACTAAGCCACCAAAATTATATTTTGGAGTGAAATGAGCTTTCAGTAAAATCTGATACTTCCAAAGTACTGTTTGTAATCACTTGAGAGAGAAATTTTTTTGCCTCTTTTTTTAATCTTCTTGTGAAGTGAGAGGAATGTGCAAACCAGTATGGGCTAGTAAAGCATATGACACAAAGTTTGGCTCTACTGAAGTCATAATTGGATGAGACTATGATCCACCCACAGAAATAACACAAATCCTTTAACAAGAGACTTAAGAATAGTTAACTAAAGCCAACATAGCAACAAACTTCCCCTGAAAACACACCTTATCTCAGGAAATGAAAACTATTCACTGCCTAAATTTCAATTAACTTTGTCACGCTTTTCAGAACCACAGCAGTTGCAAGCTTGATTCACGTTATGATGACAGATAATTGCTTTTACAGGTCTGGCTTGGTGGAACTGTGGAAAAAGGCTTGCCAGACTGTATTACATGAGTGAAAAACATTAAATAGACAGCTAACATGTCTCATCTCTTCCTCTACCTCTTCTCCATTTTTTTTCCTATCTTTTATAACCTTTCGTAGAGGTTTATGTGTGTGCATCTGTGTGTGTCTTTGTGTCTGTGTCAGTAAAAGCCCAAACATTAGATCACAAGTTCTTGTTTATATAATCTTCAATTTACCCTTCAGGCAGAAACTTAGAGATTTCCAAACACACAGATGCTTGCCACTATCCAAATTCAATTTGAAATGCTCTGCACAACATCTCCTTTAACTTAACTAACCTTGTATTGTTCAAATACTTCATAACGTGTTTTGATTGCCAAACATCATTACTAACTTTGCCATCGTTAACAAAGCTAATTGAAACACAAATAAATGGAATTCCATAAAATGCCAAATCTTCTGAAAAAAAAAATTGTATTCATTTTATTAAACACATAAATCTGATTTTACAAATACTTATTATGCAAAGTTATTATGGCAAAGCTATCACAAAACCAAAAGAAAATGTTGCTACCTGGTATGATCTAGACCCTCCAAGAGACCCTACAGGAATCTGTAGGAATGGAGCATCATCTGCCAAGAGTCTGAGGACCATAATTTATTCACACAGAGCAAAACTTAAGGAAGGGAGGCAGAAATCCCAGGAAACAAAGCAAGGTTTACTTAGGGAATTGCCAAAGAATGCTCCCCTCCAGGGAAGATTTGGAAGTCTGTGGGAGACAGAAGGAGAAGTGCCGAACATAGCATGCTCTGAGGAATGTAAAGTCTTCAGACCATGACACACTGCAGTTTCTTTCCATGGGCACACTGTGGAGGCAGTGATTCTGCACTCTAGAAATAATTGAAATAGGAGAGATTCAGGAAAAAAAAATCAGTGTCGCTAACGTCCAAAAAAGCTCATGCTGCAAATAACAGGGAGGAGTCTTCAACAGCTCACCCCTTATGAATTCATGTCAAGAGAATATACAAAGCAAAGGTAACTCAGTTACAGACAAAGGAATCAGAAAGTTTGGCATCATTAATCTCCATTTTGCCCCCATGTAGCCAGAAAGTAATGCTACCCCCAGTAGCATCTTTTTTTTCCCCCTTTCAGACAAAAGATGGTTTAGAAAGTGGCTGCACAAAACCCTCCCCAAAATGATGAAAATCTGAGTCTGTAGCAACTCTAGATCTGCTAGATTACATGCTGAATCAGGAAGCTATATTCTGCATGGAGGTTCTTCTGTAGGATGTCCTCTTGCTCCTGCTTTTCTGTGATCCTCCTGTGTCTCCCAGAAAAGGGATGTGGATCCCCAGCCTGCAATTTCCATCCTGTGGAATGGACACGCACAAACCCTTAATAGCAATTAGCTGACCCAATTTTACTGTTGTTAATTTTTCTCTAATGAGCTGGCTGATGCACAGCAAATTTGTGGCAAACCATTTACTCTGTTACAGTGGATGATGACACTGTATTACTCTGCAGTGTCCTCTACCAGAGATGATGTTGCTTATGTCTCAATGAAAGACTAACAGGATGCCCTGGGCAGACTGCGAGATATAGTAGGTAACAGCGCGTGCATGGGATGCTGCTGCGAACAGCTGAAACACTGCAAGTTCACTTCCTAATTTACCCATCAGTAACTCACTCATCTACCTAAACATGTTTGATGTATATTGAAAATGTTGTTCTATGCCCACAGGATATCCATATATTGTCCATTTCTGGCACAACATAAATCTATTGCAGGAATTGTTAAATAGTTTGAAAAAATGTAAGCACAGTGCGTTCTCCAAGATTCATAGCAACATATGTCTGTGTATCTTGTTCAGAACTGTGCCTGAAACACGTTAACGTGCGTATACAAGTAACGGCACGTAAAGGGGGTCTTGGTTTAGGCACATTTTACCACTGGATTTATATGGGCATGAGGTAACACCTACTTTTTTTTTTTTCTTCAAAGAGCTAATCCACATGCATAATTGAAACAAGTCCTTATTCTGCTCACTATAAATATGTACCAGATGTATCTCTTATAAATGTTACATTTTGTAGCGTGGTGGGATTTGCTAGTACCTGTGAGTTATGTCAACCTTGATCCAAAGGGAAATAAAAATGAAGAGCATTGCTTTGTAGGATGTGGTCTGTCCTAGACATGGTCACAGGAAAGTCTGTACGTACATTAAACAGCTACATTATCACTGTATTGATTTACTCACTGTAACATGATGGCTTGATTGCTGTAAACAGGAATCATGCCACTAAAACAACAAACAAAATTGATTGTACTGAAGCACACACGTTGCAATTGCCACTGGCTTTTAGGCGTGCAGTGGTATACGCTCACAGATCATGGGGTTATGATTAGCTGTTCTTCATGGTTTAACAAGAGAATAAAGATGTGAAAGTCTTGTGAATACACTGCATTGCATGCTTAAGAATTAACTTTAAGTATTGGGCTGCTTGCAGTTTGAAGGCATTTTAAAAGGACTAATTATGTGATAATGCCTTGGCTTTAGTGAAATAAACACTCTGGGACTTCCTTCAAAACCCTTCTGATACAATACAAGTCAATGCTTTTAAAAATACGGACATACCACAGAAAAAGTTGCTGCTACTTTGGATTCTCTGAAAATCTTATTTATCTGAAAAATACTATCACAAGATGCCAGATATGAACGCTTTTCTCACCAAGTCCAGGTGACACAATAAAAAAGCTTTACGCCCATATTCACCAGCGGAAAATCCTGTGTGTAGTCCAAGAGATACAAAACAAACTGGAGAATAAACATAACACAGCTTCAAAGCTTTCAGAGATGTTTATCCTCTCATTTGTGCATCTGCTAAAAGTCTCTGTTTTCACTTAATATATTAAAAATACAGCAAAAAATAGAAAAGAAACTTGTGAACCAATTACTAACAAGTAAAAGTATAACAGATGCAAACAAAGAGCTGCAGTATTTTTCACCATATGTTTCAAATCAATCTTATTCCTTCATCAGTTGGAAACAAAGCATAATGTTGTGGTTCTAACAGCAACTAACCTTGATCTATCAAACCATAGAAAAACTAGCAGTATTTTGACAAGCCATTTGTTCTATTTATCATAAACAGTCAATAGGACTAACTAAGGTTCACCATTCATTTAGAATTATATTATCTAATTATTCCCATTTCAGCTCCTTTCTAATTGCCCTCTGGTGTTCAAATTCAAATTCCTCTATTGCTCATTTACTAGTTTCTGCTCTGTTCAGTGGGCATTTTGTTTAACAACCTCCAGTCTGCAATTTCAGGTACACAGGTCTTGAGGCGAAAAGGGTGGTGATGGGGAGGAGCACCCGGGGACCAGGCTGTGCAGGACTGCAGCTGCTTCCCCCTCACATGCTGCCGATGGCACAGAGCACCGGGGAGCACCAACACTGTGGCTACAGTCCCTGAGGTCTCCCTGAGAAATCGACCCACACATACAGGCACCTGCACAATGTGGTATTTTTACTGTCTTTAAAACAAGCCGTTCATCTTGAGGTTAACAGTCAAAAAGCTCCACATACTTTGGTTGCAACAAGACGACCTGGAAGTCTTGACATGCATTTCAAAACTTCAGGCTCTTTCCTGGCTTCTCTCTCCCTCTCTCTCTTTCACTTTTTTTTCATTTAGGCATTTATTTAGCGTTTGTACCCTACATCTCAAATGGTACTCCACATCTTTGAGTCTGTCAGCGTGCAAGGGACCTGAGAAGATCGTAAGAGCGAAGCACTGGAGAGGACCCCACAGTTACAAGCTTCAGGCGGGACATATAGTCACCTCTCTCTAGAGAGCCCTTCCAACCACTTTTTCTATCATTCTCCCTTGCAGCTTCCTCGTAAATGCACTGAGACATGTTAGTAGGAGTTGCAGGTGCATTTTTGTCGCCTGTCTGCACTGTGTGCTGCTGTGGCTGATATAGCGTGCGAAGGTGCTTTTGACGTGGATGTGCGGATCTCCTGTACCACCTGTAAGCAATCAGCCACAGTGCCAGGATATTGCGTGCCGTGCTAGCAAACATCTCACGGGTCTGTTGAAGTGCAGCTCCCTCTTCACACAGCAGTTTAGGCAGCGCTAGCAGGGGGATCTTCAATGCCACAGCATTTATGGGCACGCTATTACCAGGTCAGACTCTCTGCTTCCTCCCTCCCAGCTCTCTGCACAGAGCTCTGCTCAGGCCAGTGCTCGGGGGAGTAAATACAATCTCTCTTGCTTTGAGGATGTATGAACTGTAGCAACCAAGTATTGTAGGTCTGCCAGATTTCTAGCTCTCTCAACCACCGTAGCTTGTGTTTGCCAGACTTTCATGATCATTGGCTTATGTTTATGAACTCAGTGAACTTCGCACCCAAAACCCAAGGTGAGAAAGCAGTCAGTTTTAATGTAAATAGTCTGTTCAGATCTAACCATTACTTTGGGCCAGCTCTAAAAGAAGACTTACACACTTTATTTGGGATCTAGGAGCTTAAGTCCAAAACATGATGCTGAAAATACCTGCCTACCCCATGAGACACCTGGAGTTAACAGGCTGCTGACTTTTTTCAGTTTAAGTTTTTCTCTAAAGTTGCTCAGTTTGTGTATCTATATTGACCCACCTTGACATGGACAATAAACTTTAGTTCCCTCTTCTTCATGAGATGATTCAGAGTTAAACCTCCTCCCTCAGAGGGAAATGTCCTGACACCAAGACTAAAAACCCCTATGGGCTGATGGGTTTATGCCACTATGCCACTGCACTGGCAAGACTTCAGGGCTTATGGGGCCAAACACAATTCAGTAGTTTAGTGGTTAACTGGCTCAGCTCAGCAGGAAAAGTTCTGAGTTCTGTTTTTTGCTCCCAAGGCAGTGTCTGCGTTTTAGATGAAAGAGATAAAATACAGGAACGATCATGGAAACAGGCACCAGAACTGTGCTCCCTAGCTGCAAACTTAACCTCTAGACTAGACAGTCAATGCTCTGCCTCTCGCAGTCAGTCTTTCGTATTTTCTGCACAGCAGCCCCATTTCCCCAAGGGAGTGAGAAGAGTCCTTCTCTACCTCCTGCATCAGCCTATTAGGATTAGATAACCTCCTGGTGATCTGCATCTTCTGGAAAGTGGGAAACGAGGGATTAAAGTATTTAGAGATGAAGAAAGAATTGAGTCTGTTTCCCCTGAGCACTCTCACTGCTTTTGAAGGGCACAGCACAAGTTCTGGCTACATTTTAAAAGAAACAACTGAGCCCTGCCTAGTTCCTTTAGAGACATATACCTTCCAGAGAGGGTCCTGGCTGTGCATATCAAGTGCATAAAAGCAATTTCTTGCAGCCCTGAGTAAAGGGCAAGATCTAAGACACACAATATCCTTGGGGTTTCTTTTTTGCTTGGCTCCTGGCGGCTGTATGCTGACTGACATTAACGAAGCTCCTGGCTTAGCTTGCCCTTTGGTTTTTGCTGTCATTCTAAGATGCCTACATTTGCACAGACAATTTATAGACAACTAATTTGGGTATCTGGTTTTCATGCTGGGGTGCCAGATATCTGAAAGGTTTTGAAAACCCAGGCCGGGCATTTAAAATGGATCAAGCCTACACTATGGCAGTAGTGAAAAGTCTCTCCTTTCTTGGTCTCTCCAGCCTTTCCTGCCCCTGTTCTGCCACGTGCCAGTGAGAGGGAGAATGTAGGCAAAATCATGGCTCCAGGACAAGTCCCTTGGTCTCTGCCCTATTATTTTTTTCTTCTGTGTTCATATTCACCTCTTTCCTCCTTTCCTCTCAGGCCTCATCAAGCACTTTCATTGGCCAGTGCAGAGCCAGAGCCTTTGTTATGTAAAAAATTCACATAGAAATGAATTTGCTGTGTCTGCCCTTGAAGGTAGCGGCAACACTCCCGGCCAGGTTCTGGTGGCCAAGAGTCACCACAAAAGCCCTTCACTCACAGCTGGCTGAGTGGCAAAGGGGTAGATAGACAGATGGACTCGATGTCCTGTACAGAAATGAGACTGGTTAAAACATACACATGGAGAAGTCTGATTACGACTTCCTTTTCTGTTGGTGTTAGCCAAGCAAAGGTCCAGCAAGAGTTCCATAACTATCTAATTACTGATTATAAAATGGGGTTCTTGCAGAGCACTTTCTGGCTCTGTGCATTGGTATCCTCCCTGAACCGAGGCCAACATCCTACATTACAGAAAACCAAACCAGCAGCAGAAGTGAATACCCTAGTGCCTGGGTTTCTTTTTCCGTGCAGAGATAAAGGAGGTGGCATGACAATACTCCCACTTGTGACTGGATGTAACTGCTTGCTTAGGCTGAAAATCAGGCACACCACGGTCATTTTCTCTCCTGCTGTATGCAAGCACAGTGGGTCCCTTTCCAAAGAGAGAATATTGGATCTTAACCCCATGACTTTGTGCGCATTATGTTCTTGTCCAATGCAGTCATTAATTTAACCTATTTTCTGGTACAGCAAAATGCAAACAAGTCTTCAATACTTAGAATAAATTTTCTTCACATCTTTGGTTTTCCTGAAACAAAAACCCCAGAGGTAACACCATGATGGGTATGTTGTGCAACAGCAAAGCACAAGCAATGTGAACCCAGATGGCTCCACTGCAGGTAAGAAGACATAGATTTCCTGAAAACATAAATACTTTTGCTCACCAGGATTCCTCCAAGGTAAAAGTTTGTGGTTTCCCTATCCCTTGACCAAGAATCATGTTACATGAAGATACTCATGCCCCAACTCAGCAAATAGTAGGTACATTCACAAATTTGAAAAAAAATGAAGGGTTAGGGTTTAAAACAAAAAATACTAAGATTATTTACACAATTTCAGCAGTATGAAAAGGAGAAAAATCTGTATGAAAAGTCTGTTTTATACCACTGCAAAGGTGGAAAACAGATATTCATTGCTTCTTTATTAGAAAAACTGATTTGTTCTTAACCAAAACATTACGATTATCGCAATACAAAATCTTAGTGAAGGCAAGGCAACTTTTAGTTTTCACAGATTTTGGTAGACAGCAGGAGAATCAAGCGGGTATGCCACCTCACGCTAGAAACAGAAGCTAGGTTGTCTTCAGCAGGATTTTACCCTATGTTTGTTCTTCAGTCCCTGGTTCTTGGCACATGAGTCACTGCAAGCACAGTGTGAGTACAGGGCCATTTGTGATAACCATCCTGTGCCTGCTCTTCAGGAAATTCAGTCCTCAACAGCAGCAGGAGTAAGTTAGTTTGTACTTACTGGAGAGTAGACTTGCTCAGGGAACTCACCTCCTGCCTAATGAAGACCAAACAACATCATAAATGTGCAGCGGATCTATCCATCTTCCAGGGTGATCTCCCTGTTTACACCACAAACCACTCTTTTTACTGAGATATATGCTCATTAAGAAATCAGACACCATGTATTACAAACAATAGCTCATTAAATCAGTGCCTGTTATATTTCTTATCTTCCTTTTAACTGTTGAAACTGTAATCTTGAAGAAACTTTCCTTAGCCAGTGATATCCTTTTATTTTAGGGGATAGCAGAGAGCTCCTTTACAACTGAGGGTGAGGAGAAGGTGTCAACTCCACCTCTTCTGTTGGGGTCTTCAGTAAAAACCCTCAGTCTTCTTTGATTTACACTAACTTGGGTATTCCCAATGGTAAGAGTAAGTCTTTGCAGGTAGTATTGAAACACTGCAAGTATTGCTAATAAAGTATGTCCAAGCCTCTTCAGAAAATACTGACCAACTTTCAAGGATACTCAGTACCTTTTAGTTTGAACTGGCTTGTTGCTGGAAAAACCTATGCTTTAGATTAAAGTCTAAATTCTGAACAGAATGAGATGGTGTTCTCAGTATAATATATCAATTGGATGCAAAAGCAAGAAGGGTATTGATGATGTGACTCAGAAGCTACTGCAGAGTCCCACTCCCAGACTGTGGCCGTTTCTATATTTCGGACACTGTATGGCATTCCAATATTTTTAATGGTTTGGTTCTTTCACTTCCAGAATCCAAAACCCAGGAGCAGTAACACTTGTCTACTGCAGAGAAGTGTTGTGAGATTTTATTAATGTTTTGTACTGAGAAAATGTAAACACTATAAAATATAGGAAGCCAGAGTGTCAAACCAGAGAAGATCAAATTAAACAACCAGTTCTCTACTCAAGCATCTAGCTATGCCAACAGCTACTGGAAACTAGTGTGCACCTGTAGGTCTTGATGAAAAGTGAGGGATTTCCAAAGCTGAGACTGTTAACTTGGGTGCTCATATATCGAATTACGGTCTCAAAATTCATAGAAACTTGAAAATGCAGACCTTATATTCTCCCTTTTTTATATAGATATGTATTATCATGCATACATATTTGTATATATATGTGATACATAATTGTGCATTCTGCTCCTCCATGTCTGTACTTCAGAAATTCTCTTGCTTCCAGGAACGACTTGCAGGTGGCTGCAGGCTGCTTCAAAGAACACAGTAACATTAATACAAGCTGCCTACATCTTGTTTAGTTTGAAGCTGGACTGTTGTAAAAGTCCTGAAGCTCAGTCCTTCTGCCCTTCCATCCTGCCATTACTCTCACAGGTTCCCTCCTCGGGCCCTTTCTAGGATCCTTTCCCGGTTTCAGTTTGTACTAATGAGCTTTTTTATACACAAGTTTACTTCAGTGCAGATGGTATTTGTCGACAGCCAGAAACAGTTCTCAAGAAGTACCATAGCTCAATAGGTAAGTTCAAAAAGCATCTTAGCAAAAATAAACAGTCAAATGAAATATTTCTTGGATTAAAACAGAGATTAGCAAGTATCAAATTCTATGAGCACCATAACTGGCGCGTTTTCACCTCTCTCCTCTTAGTTTTAACAATTTGATCTAGTACACAAGTGTAAGAAATAGAAAATGTATTTCATTACTATGTGTATATAGTATATGATTTAATGAGACTTGGTAACTTGATCTGCCAATACTTCTGCTGTACGAAAAACAAGATATTGTGCATCTCTCTAAACTGTACCAGATAAAACCATTCACTCAGGATGCAGTGTATCATATAAATGGAATTTCTTCTTTGCCTGCATGACATTAATTTTATTTCATTGCTCTTCATTTTATTTTTGCATGTAAAGAAAAAAGCAATGCGGGCATACCATCAATACTTCATGATAGGCGTAATTCCTGTGAAAATATGTCACAGTCCCTTAAAAGGAACAATGGTAGGAAGCAAAAATTAATGATTTTCATTGTAGCTGAAAGATGTGCTATGAAATGCTAACTAAAGCTCATAATGCATTTTCTTCATATGGATGTCCCATTTACCTGTTTGTCTTAGTGAGCTTTAAGAGTGGGCATACATCCCTTAGCACTGAAGACTTTATATCAAGATTTGGTTCCTGCATTTGATACATTTGAGAGGAACAAAGTTGAGATACAGACGTAATTAATAACATGATATCATCCCAAAAGGGAGAGATTGCTGCTAACGTGTACTGCCACCAAATGGTCGATTATATGAAAAGCACCAGTTTTCCCTAAACACTAGGCAAAATAACCAGTATTCCCAGAAATTACTTGTGTGGTCTGTTAGAAAAACATGTTCTTATTCATAAAATAATAAATTTGATACAATACTTTGTATTTCATGAATAGAAATTAGGAAATTAGATGTTTCAGATTCAAAAGGGAATTATTATTGGATTAAATAAAAATGCCTAACCTTGTGAAACTCCTTTCCTCTTCTTCATTCTTTCAGTTCTAGTCTTTATTAAACTGTGCCTTCACCGACAGCTGAACATCTCCTGTCTGAACTGAGATTTCCCCCTTCATTGCTGCACTAGGGAGCCTTTTTTTTTTTTTTTGCATTTTAATACTTTCCTACAGCCTTTCTTCCCCAAGATTATCAACATTACCTTGCTAGGGATTTCCTGTGCCTTCATTATGGCAATAAAGGAAAAAAAAACTAATGAAGCTGTATGTCTCCTCCTCAGTCTGCATGGCTTTGTCTTCTAAATTCATCTTATCACGTTCTGCTTCAAGACTTACTCCTGGTACAAAACCTGCAAGATACTGACACCGGCTAATGGCCCATGACAGAGCCACAGTGGGCCACAGACTGATGCTCTCCTACACCATAGAAGTCCCAGTGCATGATTTAATGCCGTTCTTCAGTGAGCAGTGCCAGCCTACAGCAACCAGTCACCCTGATGTTTATCTCACCTTGTTGATGATCCTACATTTGCTGCCTAAATTAAATTTTAAGTTCTGCAGAGCAAAGCCTGTATCTTCTTAGATGCTTGTATGGTCTTAAGCACAGCAGGACTCTGATTGGGACATCTGGGTACTATTACAATACAAAAAATGAATCATTTCAATAATAACTGGGACTTTAAAAAAGGCAGCAAAACTTATGGTCAGATTTTGGCGTTTGCAGCATGGGAACGTAAGAAGTGCATCTCCTTTCTCATGGTCTCATGCACAGACTGTCCTCATTTTGGTACTTGGGCTAAATTAAAAAACACATGGTAACGAAGACTGGCTTATTTGGGGTAAGGGCTACTGTTGTACAGTATTTATGTACAGTACTTAGTGCACAGGAGCTCTGAGGAACTTCCAGGCATTGCCCCACTACAAAAGTGCTACCACTGGCTCTCACACACATGCAATGTGATGGAAGGCCAAGCCTTGCCCGAGATGTTCTTCTGCACCAGACATGGAAGTGGGTGCTGAGCCATAGGGAAGAGCAGCGCTTTGCCAGTGTGCCACAGACAGCAAAACAGTTAAAACCTTCAGCCTGTACAGTCCTCTGGGCAGCACCATGCCTTACTATCTGCCTGAACATGATTTATTCATCAACACCCATAGGTGCGCTAAAGCTAGAACAGAGGGAGAAAGCTGCCTTGGGCACAGCCCTCTCACTCTCCGAGTTTGGATGGGATGAGAAAAAAAGGAAAAGAAGAAGTGGTGAATGAAAAGAAGATGAAGGACAAGATAAAGTACTGAGATTGCTGGTATAGTTAGAGAAGGCATGTGGCCAGCTTGGGATAATATATTTTCTATTCCCCTGCACTTCTTTTCACAGAAATAAAACTGTTGCTGTAGTCCACCTATGTCGGCCTGGGGATGCAATGATGAGGACAGATCGAGGTGCAGTGGAGAAAAAGGTGCAGCTGAGATCTGAGGCAATGTGAAAAATTGTATTTGTGAGATGAGTGGGGCATCAAAGCTGTCACTGCAGGAACGATGGAAGGAGACAGCAATGCAAAAAGAGCAAATTTAAGTGCTCAACAGACAATTAAAATGGCAACAATAGAAGAAGAAAGTATCTATAAATCCCTTTTGTCATTATGCACAGAATAATTTGTAAATATGAAGTTAATTTTTTTTTATGAAAGGAAATGCTGGAATATAAATACCTGCGGCCAGAAGACAGGTTCCAGTATGCCAAAACCAAGCTATGGTATGCTCTTCCAGACGGCTCAGTCACAAAACTAGACTCAGGTTAACACAAATGCTAATGAGTGTGCTTAGGCTTCTGAGCACACCTTTTGTTTTGTAGACTTATAAAGGAAAGTTAATTCCATCCAATTAAAGATAGTTGTGGAAAATTATATCCTGGAGGGCAAGACATAACAAACACAGAGATCTTATCCTATACTTGTCTGTGGCAACAACACAGAGTTTAAAAAGTAATCAAGTAAAAGGAAGACTTTACAAAACCATGGAAAAATTAGTCTCAGTTCGCATATCCTCTGGAAAATTTATCACTGTGATGGTTCAGGATTAATTAGAGTTCTGACTCTGCTTTTAAGATGGAAAGCCAAATATCAGTCAAAATAAAACAATAAGGATTGTATATAATGTGATTACCTCAAACAGTTACAACTACTGTAATGTCCGGAGAGGTCTCTTCCAGACCTTTGTTGCCCATCCTACTACAAATATAACCCTTCTGCAACTGTAGCTAATAACATAGACTTGAGCACCAGGACCTCCTCCATATTGATTTATGGGCCAAAGAAGAGTTGTCTAAAAAGCTGGGGAAATAAAGCCTCCCAGAGAGGACAATAGGTTTTCTTTACAAAACATATGTGCTGAATTTCCATGTTCTTACTCTTCTCCGTTGGTTTCACTCAAGATGCATTGCAAGCTAATCAGTTTCTCATTTTTCATATATCAGTATCACCCATCCTGGAAAACAATCTATTCTAGATTTCATGAAGTAACAACGTGCTTTTGCTTTAATTGAGGTGGGGGGAAAAAGGAGAAGAAAAAAGAAGAAATCTTAGTTGAAAATGAAGAACTTGTGCCAGACAGACTGGATCTGTATTTGCAATACCCTTGCTTCAGGGTATTTGGATGTATCCACAGTTTTGATTCAGACCATTAGAGAGACAGAACCCAACTGTAAAACTGTAAGTGAGATCTGAGCAGTGCTCAGAGTGTATTTGGATATAGAGTTTTGGCTGACCTATTTAAAGGATGATGTTGTGCAAGCGATTACTCCATAATCTAGGCAAGTGCCAAGACATATTTAATAGCAAAAAGTAGCCAAGATCTAAAAGTTTTCTTTTTCTTTTTTTTTTTTTTCATAAAGACTGAAAAAAAAATGATTATATACCACATTGTAGAATTTTACAGATATCTCTCTGTGGAAGAGATATCCATTTCTACTAGAAAAAAAAAACAGGATTCAAATTAAGAGGGGGGCAATTTAGGATCATTGCTGTAAAACAAGACAGATTTATTGTGGTTCTGAAACAACTGTGATGGTTTCTTCTCCAGTAAGCTGGAAAAGCTTAGTTAGCTACTGCCTAGTGATCTGTTTGGGTAACTTCACCTTACAGAGGATCAAAACCATGCTCTGCTCCTAAAGCTGTGTTTTATCTCTCGTTCACTTCTTCTCCTGGCCTCCGCACAAAACCCAAGAGGGTTCAGCCATTATTACTATAGCTGTCAGGTTCCTCTGAAACGCAGGACCAAACCTTAAGTGCCGTAGGAAAGACTGTTTTGCATTGGCACACTGAACAACAGGATAAGCTAGCACGGAAAAGGCATCATCTAAATGCTGGACAAGGAATCAGGACTTTAATCTGCCTTCTGCTAATGATTTCTTTGTGGCCTGGAGAAGTATCACACATTCTGTCTGCCTCTGCTTCCACATCCTAGCCACCCAGTAAGAGGATAATGATCTCAAAGCTTGTTGTAAGAATTAGTTAATAACAATAAGCGTGTTGATAAGGTCAACTAGCAGTTTTGTGTAACAAGTAAGTGATCTTGAGCATGAATGAGTCGTTTCCTGATGAAAAGCTGGTTTAAAGAAAACAGATTTAAAAAGAAAAAAAATGCCTTTTGGTCAAACCAGAGTGTTGAAAAGATAAAAAGTCTGTTACTGCAAAAAGAAGCTCCATTAGAAATGCAGATATAGTATTTGGTGGTCAAAAGCAAGGCCCTGTTTGTAAATATTTGCACCAAGCCTGAAATCCACTCAAACACAGATCCTCTTAGAAAATAGGTCAAGTTTATAAATGTACTAGTTAACATAGGATAAGCACTACCACACACAGAGCATCACTGCTAAAATGCATTAGGTGGGCTGGCTGATGCTGTGATGCTTCATGTTGTCAGACGACATATTCATTAAATTCCATCCATGTTTGCAAGAGCTTGATGGTAATAGGCCCACTTTGGTTTCTCTTCTGAGAAAAAAACATCCTGTCCTTCCCACTGGGATCTTCAACTCTCTAGTAAGCCTGAGGCATACCTGGAGACATCTAAAAATAAAACAAAAGGGAAAACGTTCCAGGAAATTACATTTGGGATTGAACTTTATATGTGTGCAAAACCCCACGAAGGGTGGAAGTGAGGGGAAAGCTGGGAGGCTGGTGCTGGGGTAGGCTGTGCGCTGCCGTACCACAACGCCTGCCTTCTATTAAACTCTCCTCCTGGTGGGGTGGGAATTCTTGTGTTCCTAAACCACTCATGGACAATTCATAAGCATAATGGAAATTAAATTCATTGAATAAAGTATGTGCTGTAAGTTAGGCAATTGTCTCTAGCATGTTCTCTGAAAGCTTTGTCCATTCAATTTCAAATGATTCCAAAGATGGATAGATGGATATAACTTTTGATTTCCTCTGGCCCTCAGGACTCTAATGTCTGAGTACTTTACAATCTGTAGCATATTTATTCTCACAAGACCTCTGTGATGTAGAAAGGGACTATTAAATCCATCTCAAGGATGAGGAATGAGAGCCAGAACAATACTAGGATCAAATAGGTGATCTGGGCTTGAACAGGGCATGAATCGAAGCCTTCCTGATCGTAGACTGAAGTCTTAACTACTGCATGTTCCCTCCCCCAGTATTGTCTTTGCTGGGAGCTTTTTCAAGCTGAGAAATTCTATAGAGTTGGCAAAAATGCTACAAAAAAAAAAGATTTATTTCCTTTTTTACAGTCTATAGGGCTTTTTCCCAGAATGGAAGATTGGAAGGAGCTAGAGAGTGAAATCTGAGATAAGGGGAATAGGTTTACAATCATAACGTGAAGGTAACTTCCATGGTATCAGTGAAATCCAAGCAAGGCCTCAAGGAGAGAGGGGATGGGAGAATTTCCTTATAGCAGTGGGGAAAAAATCCACAGGAGTGATTCTTTTCATTTCTCAGATCACATCAAACTCACGAGCACTACATGGCTGTTACCCAGCATAGTCAGCTCTCCTGTCAGATGTGCAGATAGGTTTAGTTTTTCAGCTTGATTTGTAACTCAGCCCCTGCTGCCCCTTACTGCCTTCTCTTGTTCGGCTATGAGCGTCTAGCCCCGAAACATATTTTTTATTTAGGCACTACATCACATTACACGTATCTATACTGCTGTCCATTGTTACTACCTTTCAGTTTTGCTAATTTCCAGAAATTCTAGATTCTCTAGTTATATTAGGTTGCATTTTTTTTCAGTCTGAATCACAGTTTAATACTTTCAACTCATATTCCTTACCTCTCAGTGTAGACTTCATTATTACTTCTGGCCTCTTTCACGTTTACTTCACTTCCCAAACCTAATTACTGTAGTTTTACTATTCTTTTCCATTTAATTAATATTTACATGTAATGAGACTAATCCGTATGACACTGTATGGATAATTCACCACCAGCTTAACCTACTGCCATTGACCATTACTTTTCATTTATAACCTTTCAGGTAATGAATACAATGATCATGTACTTATTAACTTCCCAGTCAATTTACAATAATTTTCCAAATTTTCAAGAAGCAATGAACAAATTCCTCTCTCATATCTGGCTAGATTTACTCCATATACAGTATTATACAAATTACTGATGCCAATTTACATGTTGCAGTAAGTATCAATGAACAGAGGATGCTACGATCCCTCTATCTCTCCATAACTATCCTGATATGATTGGTTTTATTTTTAATAATTCTTTGCAGCAAGAGCACATGATCAAGCTGCAAAGCATGCAGCACATCAAATGAACCCACTGATAGGGAGTGCTGTTAGCCCACAGCAAATAGACTTAATCTGCAAAAGAAAAAGTTTAAGTCCTTTTGAATGACTTTGCCACTAATAAAGGCTGGGAGAACATACACAGTCAATTATCATGGCTTGGGTGACTTACGGCAATCTAATTGTAATTTTGAAATCAAGAGTCATAAATCTGTACTGTAAATGCTTACAGCTTACAGTTCCACTGGCTCCGACATGCGCAGTACCAACATATGCATATGTATCACGAACCATTGAGAGCAAATATAACATCATGACAGGATTCTACCTGGACATACTCAAAATGTCTTTTTCTTTGAATTACATCAGATGGAAGAGTTAGAATTGTCCAGCACTTTGGGAGAAAATGTGACCATTTTGCAGACAGCTGTTAGTGACTAAATGGCATTTTCTCCTTTGAGTAAATTTTGAAAATAAAATCCTAACCAGATTTTTTTTTGTTTGTTTTGTTTTTGTTTTCTGCTGCTTAAGGTGCTGTTTCTGGGAAAAGGCAAAACGAAGTCATAAGAACTTGTGGCAAGTGAAATATTTATGGGTACCCATATCCCTGTTACTGATTCATGTATTTACAAGAAATTCTTTAAGCACGCTGACCAAATGCAAATGCTAGTAATTAGATCCTCCCTAAATATTCCCATTATTGTTTCATATTAAGATATTTTTCTTAACTTTCCTTACTCAAAAAAGCTGTTATTCCTGGCATGGTATGGTTACTCTATTCTTCTCCCACAGTAACTGCATTTCAGTGGTGGCTGAAGACTGATTTTTATGTGTACAGTTTGTAAAACTCTTTGGGATCTGTCATGATGAAAGGTGCTCTGTGTACAACACTATTATTAACTTATTGTATTTCATCAGGTTATTCTATTTCACATCATTTCACTCTACTGAAAAAGTCTTGCCAAAAACAAAAGCTGTGCAATGTCATCAATTGAGAAAACAGACTCCTTGAAGAGGCCATGTAGCATGCAGATAGCATGGAAGTCCCCAGGACTTCAGGGGGGCATTGATATGACAAGTAGGGACATCTGTGGTGTCAGCGTGTGTTAGGTATAAAACACTGTTTTCTT
Source organism: Chlamydotis macqueenii (assembly GCF_036417535.1). Taxonomy (NCBI): domain Eukaryota; kingdom Metazoa; phylum Chordata; class Aves; order Otidiformes; family Otididae; genus Chlamydotis; species Chlamydotis macqueenii. The sequence continues at coordinate 17,074,717 of NC_141593.1, read as the reverse complement.
TCTAATGTACAGTGAGATGAAGGATAAGAACTGAATTAGACTGTGAAGAATGCTTAATATATCAACTTTTGAATTAATACCTCTTCAGAACTACTGGAAATGATCATTTATATTTTATTAGCTTATGCAGATGGATGTAATTTGGCAAATTCTGAAACAGTTTGTTAAGCTTTTTAGCAGTCCTAATAAAAAACATCTGAGTCTTCTTAAATGGAAAGCTTCTATTCAATTATTCATTACTTTAAAAGATAAAATAAAACCATTTGTTATTTCCATTTATTTTACTGGAAAGTCAGTGCCTATTACCTTTAATAATCCTCTTTTTTTTTTTCCCTAGCTAGTTCTTTGTAATGCTATAAACTGTATCATGCAGCTTTTGTAAAATTTACAGAAGACTTGCACCTAAAGAACAAACATAATGAAGATCAAACTTGGAATCAGAATAATTTTTGATAAGACTTCTGAGTATGACTCCTGAAATCCTAATCACATTCAACCAACTCCTGGCTTCCTATATGTATTCCAGAATAGCTCATTTTAAAGACAGAACCTAGATCCAGAACAAGATCTAATGGACTTCCAAGTAAAAAAAAAAATCACATCAACACTTTATTACTTGTTTTGCAAATTTTTACACAAACAAACAAGTACTACATGTTTTGATTTAATTTATTGTATTCCCAAGGCATCATAAATCTACAAGCATTCTGTGACAATATAATAACAAGTTTTGTTTTGAAGGTTGTAGCTAATAGTCTAGCTAACAAACTTCCTTAAGGCTGAATGGAGAATTTGTTCTAAGCCCTAAGCAAGAGGCCAGTGCCACCAGCAAAGACCAGGGCTGGGCTTGCAGTTTTGGGAACCACCTTCTGCTTTGGCCACCACGATGATGTGAGGAGGCAGTGATTACACCAGGTCCCTGACCCTTAAAGGGTGTGTTTCAGGGTGGATTGGCCAGCACAGCATGCTGTCCCCTCTTTGCTTTCCATGTCCACACTTCCAAGCTATCAGATGGCCCTAAATTATTATTCTTATTTTAACTGAAAGGAAAAGAAAAACTGTCAGAGATGGATCAGATTCTCTGGTAAATCATGCTGTTCTGGGCACAGGGGAGTTAAAATCGAGCAAAGGTGATTCTTCTCCTCACCTTCCTAATTCTGGCCTCTGCCTGAAAGTGGCCTTTCCTTACTCCAACTTAAAACAGCCTGAAAATTGCTCAAAATAAGCTCTTCATAGGCTGCTTTCTGGGGAAAGAGCTTGTTAGTAAATGTACCACTGCCATATCCTCTGCAGCTGCAGACACTTTCAGCTCATCACCTGCATCTGAGTAAGAGTGGTACCCAGGTTAAAGTTCTTAATGTTGCTGTATGCTAAGGGGCAGGCTGCACTCTCTCCACAGCTCTTCTTTAAATGCTTAACAATGCAGTGTTAACACAGGAAAAAAAAAACCCTATGTTAAAGTAACATAGTATAAGTTAAATTAAAACCCTAAGGTTTCTGATTTCAGAAGCAGAGACAGCTATACCACAATATTTTTACCACACTTTTGTTAAAATCTCATAGGCTATTATTCTCAGCCCCCTGTGGCTGTAAGCACAATGGGTGGACTGAGCATTCGCTCTGCATATGCTGCTTGGCTTTAAGTCAGACTTCTTAACAGTATCTCAGTGGCATTTTCCCCAGGCTAATTCCCTTTGTTGTGTGTTGTTTTGGTTTTTTTTACAGGAAAAAAAAAATATATGTCACTGAAGAACCACATGAGAAACAGTCTTAAAATTGTAACATATCCTTCATCTCAATGAAAACGCCCCCAGTGTTTCATCTTAATGAAAATTTTGTAGGGCTGCATTGCAATGTAACTCCTTATAAGTAAATGCAAGCAAAACCAGACAAAATATACTCACTACCCTAGAGTGAAGTAGATTAAACTCCACTGCTTCACTTTGTTAGAAATGACTGATGAAAGAGAAGAAGATCGGCAGATTTAAAGCAATAATGGAGTAGGTGAGGAGGTTTCAGCAGGAGGGAGAACGGAGGGCTAGGCAGAGGATGCTGAACAGTGCCTGCCTCAACGCTTTATATGGAGGGAATAAAGGTGGTTTTAAGACAGCTGACTGTTTAATGCCAGCAAAAGAAGAATCATGTATGACACACTTTATTCTCCAAAAACTTAGGTTAACCTAACCCACCACAAGCTTTTGCAAGTTGCACTGACTGGGACCTATTCAGTAAAAATTTGGGTTCTACTACTTTGCAGAACTGCTGTAAAGAATTAACAATTATTTTACTTTTCTATCAAAGCAATCTGCTAGTAACTGACACTTAATAAATATAACTAACCAGCAAACACAGTGTATAATGGCAATAATAAAATCAATAAATTCCATATATTTGTATTCATAGAGCCAATGTACTCTTGGCTTAACGCTTGATTACTCCATGCTACTTCTTACAGTTTTAATCCATTAATGTTAAGAAGTTTATTTTTTGTTTATGACAATTACATGGTTTTTATGGGTCAAGCAAGAGGCCTCAGGAAAAATGCTGGAATGGAAGGGAGAGGGAAGTGCTTTGAATTAGATGAAGAACTAATTCAGAACTCAGTTCTTCCAGGCTTTTAATGATGTTTTCTTTTCTGGAAAGACATTAGAGTTATTTAACTCATATGACCTCTATGCCATTGAGGACAATGCTTTAATTTTTTTTTCTTTTCTATGCTTTCTGTTTTATCTTTTTTATCTGTTATATTTAGAGGTCTTTGTTACATATCAGATGTGATGTTTAAGCTCTACTGTAATTACTGGCTTTTTTTTCTTTCTCACGTTTAGTTTATTAATGTTGTTACTCACATCAGATTGTCTAAATATTTTGAGAACTCTTCGGGGATTGATAGAGAGCAATAAATATCAACTGTTGATATTCTCTTTTCTTTTTCCCGTGCTCCCAAGATCTTATCTTTAATCTAGATTAAAGGGATGGGAGGAGTAGAGGAATTCAAGTCATTTGGACCAGGATTTAGAATCTAAATGTCTTCAAAGTTGTGCTCAGCTGTTTTAGTTTAGCCTTCTGCAGTGACAGGGACCATCTGAGGATTTTGGATTTGCATCCAGGTTTGGATTCCTTGGAAATGAGCCTCACACACAGAGGCAAAGATAAACACACAAACGTACACACAAATGTTCAGGCTGGACTGGGCCCACCTCTAGCTGCATATTTATAAAATTAATCTGGTATCAAAACAACATTAATAGTGGAATAATCATAGACAAAAATAGATGGACAGAGACAAACTAGGAAACTTCTAAGACAAAAACCTAAACACTGTAACTAGACCCTGTTCCCTCTTCTATTAGCCAGGATATTAATTTCATGACATTTTATGGATGAAGCAAAATGTCTTCTAGAAAACACTGAAATTTAAAATGAGATAAAAGATGGCCCCAAATGTGGGCTCAGCAGCTAAAAGGAGTGCACCAGATCCACTGCACTTATTCATGCACACAAGCTTCAGTGGAACAGGCAGTGTCCCAAACCCCTGCAGGACTTACTTTGCAGCAGATTGAAGTCTTTTCCTAGAAAAAAATGTGGGCAATACCTGACAAAGCTGACAGGAGCTAGAGGAAGCTCTCTTTGACCCCCAAAGTGTGGGAGGCTAGCAAGATGCACCTAGTATTTACTAGTGGACAATTATTAAATATTGACAAGATGACATCTAGATACATGATCTGGAAATACTGAACCAAGAGAGGAATGAGAAGTTCCTGCAGAATCTGGCACACATCAGCTGTAATTCTCCTTTCCTCTATAGTAAGCTTTGCATTTCTTCCTTCTTTTTAGCTTCTTCATATTTGACCTTTTCTGTATTTCTTTATCACTCAGTGTTTGGGGGTGGTGGGATCAAATCCAAATCCGGATCTGAATCATAGAATCGTATATCGTAGAATCATAGAATGGTTTGGGTTGGAAGGGACCTTTAAAAGCCATATAGTCCAACCCCCCTGCAGTGAGCAGGGACACCTCTAACCAGATCAGGTTGCTCAGAGCCCCATCCAGCCTGACCTTGAATCCCATGGCTCATTTCTGAGCTACCATTGGACTCCATTACAGGCTGGAGGGGCTGGAGCACAAGGTGATGTGTGGAGCTGTTTTTTGCACCGAAGCAGACCTCATACAGCTCTGGCCCCTGCCAGGATTTAGGGGTTCTACATTCCTCCCAAAAGCCCAGATGCATATTCTCCTAACCCAAGACTTTCTACCATCCCCTCATCTTCCTCTCTTTGTCTTCCTGTCTTTCATATTCTCAGTGCAGTACCTCATTTTCTCTCCCTGTTGCTGTTCTGCCTCCCAAGGCGCTCCATGCCTCTGCTCCCTTGCTCTCTGATCTGTGGCACCTGTTTGTAGGCAGGCTTGGACCTTGGGACACACCAGGTAGCTTGCTATTGTCAACCCCTCTATGAATTAATTATTGCAGGGTAGGAGCCTTCACATTGCTAGTAAGGACAGTGCCATTGATGTACAATTATTGAGGGACAGAAGAAAGGTTAAAATGGCTAGGTCTGAGGGGTTGCTAGGAAAACAAGATTGTTGCTTGGACTGTCTGAGATTAGGGCTGGACTTGTTAGCATTTGTACTCTGGCTGCTTTCATCTCACCTAACTCCAGGCAGCTGGCCAGTTACCTTAATCAGGAATGTATTCATTGTTAGCTCCTTCTTGAAAGAAAAGGGAAAATATCTCTGGAGTGTTATTCAGCTCACTCCTAACTCCTCCCTGAAAACGTTCCTCTTTCTTAACAGACTATTAAGGTAGCCTAGGGCAAATATGCTCCTAATTTAAGTCCCTCAGTGAACTGGGTGAATCAGACCTTTGCATTCAGCTCATGCCCCACAAACCTTAAATCTACATGCATAAAACTAAGGAAGAACGAGAGGAAAAAGTACAGACCTGCAGGCAAGAAAGTGATGCAGCCAAATCCCATGTGACACTTTTATTCAGTCAGTAGCATAGCGCATGTTGTTGCATGAGCTGGCACCATGCATTTGCGTGCTGGGACATATGGTAACCAGAGAAGCCACAGCGCTGCGCAGCGCTACAGGCAAAAAACATGCTGTCTTTGTTTCTTACATCCACAGAGACTCAGCCAGAAAGAAATGAATGTTGAGAGGTCTGAAAGAAACCTAAAAATGGGTCAGATAGTGGAACCAAGTCTCCTGCTTTCTGAGGAAGATACACAAATAATGACATTTTCTGTAACTGAACAGTCTGCAATCTAATAGGTTGAGAAAAAGTTTGGGTAGAAAGAGCCCTGAAAGTTGGATTAGTTCCAACTGCGGATGAGCATTTTGTGGTCCACATCTAATACCTGGACAGAAAGCAAAAATCTAGACTGTGCCTCAGCTGAACAAAAACATGAACTTGCCCTTTTTTTTTTCTATCTCAGGGCTGATTGTGAACATTTCATACCACTGATCATGTGAAATGGCAGTCAGAACAGCGAGCACACAGAAGTATTTTGGCATCCAGGCTATTAAGAAACACTGACTTGGTTCTGACCTCAAGAATATATAGATCAGTGTTAACCACATTCAGGAAAATGGTGTTAGGCTGCTATAAAGGTAGTTTTTGTGAAAAGAAATTCACCTTCTATTATTGGTGACCAAGATTATTCAGTTCTTATCTAAGTTCCTGAGAAGTGTTCCACTTTCAAATACCTATTTAATTTGTAAAAATCCTCCGGCTCCCTCATTTTCTCCTCCACAGTCAGTTATTTTATTTTACTGATTAATAAGGACCCATTTACATACTGACAAGTTCGAGCAGGCAATAAATGTGTGGACCTGAGCACAAGGATCTGTTGAGAACTGAAGTCCAAGAGCTGAAATTTGCAGTTTCCGTGGAAGTCCTCAAAATAATAGACTCATAGAATTGACAGCAGAAAAGAGCTCAGGACATCATCCAGTTGGAGCACCTGCTCAGAGCAGAACTACCTTCAATGTCAGGTCAGGCTGCTCGGTGCCTTGCTCACTTGAGTTTTGAATGGAGATTCCACATCCCTTCCGGGCAACCTGTTCCAGTGCTTACCCGATCCTGTTGTGAAAATATTTTCCTTAGCATCTTCAAGGGGTAATTCCCAGAGTCATAGCAGGTTTCCAATTATCTTGAACCGATTCAGAGGTCCAGTGCTTGCTCCCCAAATACAATAACTAAAAATCAAGTCTTGCCTGAGCTTTTCCTGGAAGAGATGAAAAAAAAAGTAATTATTTTTTCTCAAAACTTTAAAAATACATGTTACAGAATTATTGTTTTTCTTTTTACCCCCCTGAGAAAGTTGTTCTTGGAAGAGCGGCCTCTTCAGAAACTGGTATAGCTGGAAATTCTAGAGATGCCAGAGCAAAATTAAAATAAAAGGGGCAGATAATGGAGCTACTAAGATTTTTTGTTTTCTTTGCAGAGTAACGTACAGTTTTGTGTTTTACACTCAGCGTTGTGTATTGGAATTAGGACAACAAACATCAAAAGAGACGTCATTGCCATCCATGGTGTGTTGAAATTCTGGGAATATTTACTCAAAACAACTACACTCCTGGCAGTTCATTCTGTTTCAAGGCTGACAAAGTTTCAGTGTCTCAAAAACAGCAAGGAAAACAAACGATTATTTTAACAAGCCCTGGCTGCAGAGCCCTGTGATGAGACCAGCTTCATTATCAGGGTCAGTTTAAATCAATTCTGCCATTGATCCCTGTTTCCCGAGTCTGTTTACAGCAACTATCCTGCTCTTTCCCCATGACTAAGTGTGACACTGATGTAATGGCAAATACCGGTGTTACATGCCCACAGTTAAAGGCAAGTGGTATGCGAATTACCCAGTTGCAAAGTTTACCAAGCAAAGGTACTGAACTTGAAATAGTTGCAAAATCGACAGCATGTAATTGGATACTCTCAATACCTCCTGTTTTCCTGTCATATACTCTGCAAATTTCTCTGTCCCACCAGAGGGATTCTAGTCCCTTGGGACTGCTTAGTGAAACGAAGCTGGGGTGCTCCATGGTCATCCCCTAGTCCAGGGAAGGCTAGTGAATTCCCAGCACATCAATGACTGAGGTGTGCAAGTTCTGGGAGAGTTTTGCAGCAGATGTCAGTAACAAGGACTCATCAGTGAATATCCATCCAACTTTCTCACCTACAGGGAGAGTGGTGTTACACTTGTGATTCTGCAGAAATATATATGCTTTACTTAATAGTGTGCCCAAAGGCATCTTAGTGATTTGTTTTTCCTTAGAACTCTTCTCAGTATTACACCCTCCATGAATTCTAACAGGCTCTATTGCTTGGGTCTTTTGTGCTGTCATGTTCTCTTTCCAGCTTTACATGTTTTTAAGCTTTAAGATTATGGTGATCCAATCTGCTTTAGTCTGCATGGCAATGGAAATATATAAACTCGTCTTAAAAAGGACACTTACTAGCATAATTTTATGCATTTTGATAATAATTAAAGTTTCCTCTTAGGCTGGCAGTACTGTGAAAACTCTCATATGCTGGGAAATATTTAGTTTAAAAGATTGTTTCTCTATCTGAAGTACTTCAGTTCCTATAGAATGAAGTTCTTGATAATTTCCTTTTTTTTTTTTCCCCTTTATAGTCTAATAGTTAAAGTTGAGATATCTTCCTCTGCATTTACTAAACGGTAGCAATGTCTCTGAAGCCCCAGTACCCTGACTTTAACAATAAAACACCTTTGACAGTGGTCAAGACAGAACAGAAGAAGTTCCAAGATGAATATGTAGAAACAGTGGTAATGCAAAGTCTTCGAAAGAAAGATATTTGGCTTTTCCATTTGTCATAGTTTAGCCCTGATTGGGACCAGACTATGCAGTCTCTCACTCACTCCTCCCAGAGAGAGAATAGGGAGAGATAATATAAGAAAAAAAAGGCTCGAGGTTTGAGATAAGGACAGGGAGAGATCCTTAAAGTTACCGTTACAGGCAAAACAGACTTGACTTGGGAAAAACTATTCATTTATTACTAAAACCAATGCAGGATAATAAGAAAGAGTACAAGATAACTTTCCCCGACCCCTCCCTCTTCCCGGGCTTAACATTATCTCTATCACCTTCCAACTGCCCCGAGTGGCACAGTGGGGAAGAGGGAATGGGAGTTATGGTCAGTTCATCACACGTTGCTTTACACTGCTCCTTCCTCCTCGGCGGAAGAACTCCTCACATTCCTCCCCTGCTCCAGTGTGGAGTCCCTCACACGGGCTACAGTCCTTTATGAACTGCTCTGGTGTGGGTCGTTTTTCCATGGGGTGCTTTCCTTCAGGAACTGGCTTTCCCAGCACAGGTCCTCCACGGGCCACAGCCTCCTTCAGGCATCCACCTGCCCCAGCGTGGGGTCCTCCCCGGGCTGCAGGGGGATCTCTGCTCCTCCGTGGGCCTCCATGGGCTGCAGGGGCACAGCCGGCCTCACCATGGGCTGCACCACGGGCTGCAGGGGAATCTCTGCCGGGAGCAGCGTTACTGCTCCCCCTCCTTCTTCACTGACCTTGGCATCTGCAGCCATTCCTCTCACAAGAAATTCTTCACAACTGGCTCAGGCAGACGTCCATCAGGTTCTCTTCACATCTCATCTCCTCTCCACTTCTTGCATCCGGGCCGGGCCAAGTCAGGTCCAGATGGCCACCTGGTGGGAGGCCAGAGGGTGAGGGCCGCAAGGGCCACAAGGCTCGTGCCTCTCCCTCTCTGCCTCTGCTCCAGCTTCTTCACATTTTTTTTTTTTCTGTTTTCCTCTTCTTAAATATGTTATCGCGGAAGCGTTATCAGGGCACATTCTGCTACCAGTTGGCTCGGCTCGGGCCAGCAGCCTGGCCGAGTCCACTGGACAAACGGGAAACTTCTAGCAGCCTCTTACAGAAGCTGCCACTGTAGCCTCCCCCTCACTAAAACAAAACCAGGACACCATCCCAGGTTCTACTTCTCGAAAGTATTGCTCTGTCTCGTTCATGTGCTGGTGATATGTGGCATATCTATACACAATCCTTTCAAATATCTGTCTTTGAATGTGAGGACATGAATTTTCTTTCAGAGCTGCCAAAAGCAATGTGCTATAATTTGCCCTAGCCTCCTGAAGAGACCAAAGAGAAGAAGGATCCATAGCTGGAAGAGGGAAAAATGACAAACTTCTGTTCAGTAACATACAAAGGCAATGCCAAGGTGAAAAATCTTCACAGCCCGCATGTATAGCTAAAGTGGTATTGTAGTTTGCATCACGCATTACATATTCTTTATCTCTGCTAGGTCAAAGAGAACTGTGAAAAGTTAAACCAGGTACGCATGAGGTATAAATGATATTAAGACTGGTCAGTAATTACTTGAAGTTAATTCTGGCCCTGTTACCTTCAGTTTTACAATCTCTGAGATCCCAAGAGTCTACAAACCAGAACTGTTACATACAAGAGAATAATAAATGAACAAGACAGTAGAAGTGATTCCTAAACCACAGTTCCTGATGTATACTATATGCCTTTTCACACATACTCTGAATTGTAAAAGTCTTTTAACCCACAACTCCTACTCATCGTGTTGCAGAGAAAAAGCATCATTACATTGAGCATAAACTTTTTGAAAAAGAAATCACAAACAGCTCCATTCTCTCTCTCTTCAAATTCAAGGGAAAGATCCAAAGCAAAAGCTCAGATCTACTGTACGTTTGTAAGCTACAGGCTCCCAATAACCATATTAATTTATCTGTGGATGAGAGTGTGCAGCATTCAATCTTAGTGATAAAGAGGCTAAAATTGGACATGACCAGTTTTACACTGGACTGGTTCTGGAGCAGTGTGAAACTGAGATGGGAGTACAGGAGGAGAGGTCTAAAATGAGCCATTTTCCCTCAGTCCTGAGAAGCATTCCCAAGAGGCTTTTACCAAAGGAAAAATAGCAACAGAAGCAGTGAAGGAAAGAATTATTACCTTGGGGTCACTGGAGGAGGCTGTATAGCATTTGAGCCCCTATTAGGTTTGTTATAGATCACATTCATTTCCCAGTTCTGAGATCTGAGTACTGAGCCCAAAGGAAATTCCATATCAATTTCTACTTCGGAGAGTTTACTTTTACAGGGAAAGCTTTATTCCAGATTAGTCGAGTAATCCACAGGCCCTCACTTAATAGCAGGAGGTTATTTGACATTGTAGAGATTTCTCCTCATAACTTCAAATATCACTTCTTTAGTCCAAGTAATCACTTGTGAGTTTTAATTTAATAAATTTGAGTCTAGACTTATTTTCAAAATCTAGGAAAATTTTACTTCCAAGGAACGACCTCTAGGTCTGCCAACAATGATAGCCTGTGTCTGGGGGTACCAGCACCCTGAACTCAGCTCTATAGGTCGGTTGATGATATGCATGGACAGCAGATGAAACATACTCAACTTAATCAACTTGCACCTTCATTTCTTTGAGACCAGCATGCCATCTTTGTGCATTAATTTTAAAACTTCTTTTTTTTTAAATTAGTATTGAGAGAACAAATACATTCTGGTATTTCTGAAGTTCTCCTGAAATCTGGGTTCACTTTCCTGTTCTTAAATTTATGGATTACTAACAAAAGACTTCATCAGAGTGAGTTTCTACTTATATATCATTGTTATACTGGCAACTCTTAGTTAGTAGACCCATAAGCAGTTTATTTTGGCATAAACCCCACACTGCTGCTGAAATAAATGATCCCACCTTGTTCCCACCCGTACCTTCTCTCCTGAGCTGGCATCAATATCTGTGCAGCTGCACGGTGAACCGATACACTTTCTTTGCAAAGTTATTTTTGGCTGGGGCAAGAGGACTTTCAGCAGTTATCACATTTGATGGCAAGATTGGCTACACTAGCTGAAAGTGCTTACAGAATTAGAAATGCTACTTGTGTACATACTAGAGCAACAAATGCTTTTGTTAGCCTTTTAATAGAAGTTTGGCAATCATTAGCATCAGATTGATCAAAGTGTATTCACTCATTATCAAAAAAGGAGTAATTACAAACTGGTTATCTGCAGTCCTTTAAGGGTATTACGAATTTTGACATGACTTGTAAGTGCAAATTCTTCAAAAGAGACTGTAAATGTCCTGATTGCAGAAAGCACAAAAAGCTGCAAGAAACTCAAGCCTGCAGATACCACATTGCACGTATTAAGCAGATATGGTATGCTTCAAACTTTCCAGCTATTTTTACTTCTCATTGTTTAGACGTATAGGCTTAAGAGGAAGTGACAAGACTGTTCTTAGGATTAGCTATAAATTCTGCCCAGTCAGGAAAACCTGAATGTCAGTACTGGTTTTACCCCTGAGTCTGAAATTGAAACGCAAAGAAACATTCCTTTATTTTAATAAATATTTACTTTCCATTTGTATCACTCCTGCAGAACTTGATTGAGGTACATCAGCTCACTAAAAGACCCAGGACTGCAATTCCCAGAGCCCTATAAAGTTGCTATACACCAGTACAAAGCGTGCTTCTCCCAAGCTGCTACTGGCAGTACCTTTACCACACTCCTGAAACATTCTGCAGTGTATTTAGACTCATTGCCAGGCAGCGGGAAAAAGGGCTGCTGCCATCTGTCCTTCAGAGCAAACACCAGCCAGGAGTGAGTATGTCCAGGTCCTGCTGCTGCCTAGAAAAAGAGGTTGCAGTTCCTTGGCTGTAGATATATATATTCATTAATAAAACTGTATAAATATTTATTAAAAATAAAAATTTTAGGAGGTCAGGAGAAGTCCAGACTAAGCAAGGGGAGGCCAGAGGACTGCCTGCAGGCTGAAATGTGCTGGGAAAAACAACTGGGAAGTTTTCTGAATTAAAAAAAAAAGTAACATCATAGTTCTACTCAAATATTATTTATACTAGCAAATGTTTGTCTTTACCTGGCAGTTGGAAAAAAAATGCCATAACTGTAGTTTCTCCTAACATCTTTACCAATCATACCACTACTTGATCTCCATGGTAGGGATATCAGGTAAGTCATCTGAGTTAATCTATGGAAAATAGGTTAGTGCCTCTGCTCATGGAAGGATTATTATTTTAATAAAGAAATTGTTGGGTTTTTTTTCTGTTAATTTTCATTTTAATTATCAAATTACTATTACTAGCATTATTCTAAATACAGCACTGGAAAAGTAGGAGCCTTTCAGGAGACTACAGCATGTATCGCACAACTTTCTTGTTCTTAACATATTTGGATTCAGTTTATGAAATGGTGAAACTATGAAAAATGAACCAATTTACTCCTTTTCTGAGCTGAAGTGCAAAGGAAGAGGAAACTCTAAGTACAAAGGAAGATCCATGTTCTCATTAAAAGTCTATCAGCAAGAGAGAATTGCAGAGGAAAACACCACACATGACCTCTGTAGTTACAACTTCTCAGTTTTTATCCAGAGCCATCACAGAGTTGGACAAGGACTCTTGTTGTGTGTTCAAAGCCTGCACTTTTTGTTTGCATATCCATGACCATGCATCTGGATTGCTTGTCTATCTCACTGCTTTCTCCTGTGCCAACCTTGGTGTCATCATTTTGGTATTGTTTGCAGTACTAAATATGAGAAAGGTTTCAACTACTATAACTTCCTTATTTAGAGTTACAAGCCATCATTTGGCCACAAGCTGCAAATGCCCTCAAACTTCATGGGACTATTTTGCTTAACTTCAGCTACCTAAAAGTTAGGTGCCTATTCTAGTCACAGATGATCCCCCTACAGTCAGTGAAGCACCACAGTTGCCTCTAGACCGCAGATACCTTAGGTAGAATAAGTATCAAAATCAGGGTGGTATGAAAGACCTGAACCACTTTCTGAAGAAGCCTCTGCCTCTTCACTACCTACAGGAGAAGCCTAGGCAACAAATTAAGGCTGGTTAAGTAACACTTGGACAGCTAAAATTAGGTCAAACAGTTCCCATCATTTCTGACAGACCTCAGCTCAGAAGCTTCCCACAGAAATTGCTGCTCTTCTAGCCAGTGTTGCCACCGCTTTGTGCTACAGCTTCAGTTTATAGCCTTTTATTTTCCATCCTTCTCTCAGTTCTTGTAGTTCCCGCGACACCTTCGAAATCTCCTCTGAGTTGTCAGTACCGCTTAGACTCTAGAGGCCATGACTCACACGCACCAAATGGATCCTGGCACACAGAGTGTTACCAGCTTCACAATTCCCTTCAGGTACGAACACCCCTACAGTGCTTAGGGCACCGACTCAGCGTTTTACTTAGCAACAAAGCTACATTTTCTGCATTACTTTTGTTGTCTCAGCATGTGTGCTGAAGTCTCAGGTTCTCTGTTATGCATCATTAGCTTTGTCATCATCTCTCAGGATATGGAAATTTTGTTTTCTCCTGTATTACCAGCTACATTGAGCTAAATTGAGGTCTGACCTATGTTAATATCGGTTGTCCAGAATGTTTAGAAATCTTCCAGTGTCTCCAAGGCATCAGACTTTTAAACTGATGAATATATATTCACCTAATCTTTGTGGACCAACTAGAATCTCTTTTATTGTATTACAACACTTACTGGCTCTGCTGATTACTTCCCCTTAAAAGTGCTTTGGAAAACAAGAGGACAACCAAAAATCTCTCATTCCCCTCCTCCCTTCCCCTCCCATACAGCGATCACTGAGATAGAAGAGATACTTCCTGGGGCCTATAACAAGCATCCGTTAATAATCTCTTGCATTTCTCTTAGCAATATTTGAACAAAGGAAATAACCACTTAAGGTAGCTCTAGTGCCAAAACAATATCCCAAAATATAGGTCCATATATGTAAATACCTTAACATTTTCTGGCATGCATCTCATTTATATTTACTAGATCTGAAACACTTGCATGGAGAACTTTTCTTTTTCAGTGCATAGGGAGGGATCTTAAGATATTAACTTCTTCCCTTTTCCTAAAAATAGTCACTCAAGGATTTTGGGCCTAGAGTACTTTTGTAAATTTTGCAAGACTAAATTACTGTGCTAATGGGAGGATATTGTCCATCCAAATTACCATTTTTTTTCTTAGAGAAAACTAACCTAAAGATTCTTTAAAGTCACTATTTTCCATCATGATTTCCAGTAGATTCACATCTTTGCACTTTTTTACTGCCTGCTCAGGTCTGCTCTCATGCTATGAAACATGTTTCTGTATACGTATCTGCATTGCAACAAGGACTGAGTGTAGTCCTCAGCTCAACATCATTTTTGACCTTTCCAACTCTGTGAATTTCTGCTGAGAAAAAAAATTCTTAGGCTTTTCCCACTCCAGAGGACTATACTATACCACAATATCTCTAATATTTAAATAATGATATATTCTTCTTCTGTCACCAGGAAAGGGTATTCACTAAGACCAAGATTAGCCCCTTAGAGGACAATTTCTCCAGATGACTCCACCAATCAACGGAGAAACAGACTTTGGCCAGGGGCACTAAAAGAAGGAGTTAATTTAGTTCCTCTGAAACACTCTTTGGAAAAGGCTATTAGAGTCTAGGGAGATTAGTCTCACTAGGCTAAAACAGCTTTTGCGAATACCTTCCCTCACGTTTTGGAAGTTTCTGACAGATTTCTCTTTCCTTCAAAATTCCTGTCTAGTTGATTTCAAAGAAAAATACTCTTCACATCACTTCATGTTGTGTGCAGTCATCTCTGCCAAATAACCCTGCTGTCTCCTTGGTGTAGCCTTCTCTGTTCAGCTAATGCATCGTTACATTCTCCACGCGGCATGCAGCCTGCCGGCCCCTGAAGGAAGACTCAAGCCTTTGCAGTTTCTACTGCCTGGCACTTGGGAGCTCAGAGAGGAAATGCAATCATTCCTGCACTCTGTTTACATTGGTCAACGTTCTTGGAGTTTAGCAGGGAAAGGAAGCAGACAATCTTGGTCCTGAATCCTCAGCCTAACCCAGAGTACAGCACCAATTACTATTTGCTTTTTTTAAAAGATTGTATAACTTCTACAAATGGAAGGGGTGTTGACTGCATATTTTTGTGGATTTAATAAAAATGAGGCTAAAACCTTGGGATTTCTGTTCTCCTTTCAAAGCTAAGAAATAATAAACTTTGCCAATTTTAATGAGAGTTCACTTACATTCCATCGTGCAGCCAGGTTCAAAAAGAATTTTATTTCTTTTAAAAACTTAACATCTGCAAATCTCTATGTGATTAAAGTTTATTTCAAGATTTCCATTGACTGTAGAGTTTAGGGAAAGCAAAAATATTTCTGCCCTAATAATTGACAAAGAATGAAACAAAAGTTTGGAATGGCAACATTTAACAGCTTAATCTTTACTCTAGCTATGTAAGTATAAGGATGGAGTGACCATTGATTGACATGCTCATTTCAGAAACAGATTACGCATTGATCTGAGAATAAGATATCAGCTAGTGCCCTCATGTGGATATGTGTGCTGTTATATATAACAGAAAACAAAACTTTTAGCCAAAACAAAGCCATAGAAACTTTAGCATCTCAGTTTTGCACACAGAACTTGGACAGTTTGTTTAAGACAGGCTTTCATTATTTGCTCGCAGTGCAGGCAATCCCATATTACTTAGTTGGATGCCAGGATATAGAATGAGTCTTAATGTAAATTTGAAGTACAAGACTGAACTCATTCTTAATTGCACAGCCCCAATCTCTCTCCCTCACAAAACCTACTGATTCATATTAAAATGTGAATTTATCAGGTGACAGGCCTTCAGAAGTAACCACACAATTTTTTTTTGCCAGTGTTTGGAAAAATTTCAAGAGAATACAACCTTTCTTGAAAAAATGCCTGTCTTATGTATAAAAAAAGCATTCCAGTTGTTAGCCAACACAGGGAAGAGTTGAATATGCACAGGGCATACAGGCTGGTGGAAATAATTCCTGTTTGTCCAGCCTCAGTGGAAGACATCATCAGCCAAAATGTAGCCATGTTTTTCTGTAAATGTGCAAAACACATGAGTGAAAAGCATACACTTCCAGTAAGAATACTGATTTAGTTTTATATATTGACTGTATGATGATGAACATCTGCAGACTGTGAGCAAGGGTCCTAGGTAGATGGCAAGGAGGTAGGTAGGGGAACACGACATGATGCAAGCTGCAGCCAGCCCCCTTAAAGTGTAAGGAAAAGACTGATGGCAAACCAACTAGAATAATTTAACAGATATTGAAAGAATTAACCATGTGATACAACTAGAATCTAAACCTAAGCTAGACTGCCATTTGCAGAATATCCTATCATAATTGTGCTGTGTGTGCTCCCAGAGGTAGGTAAAGACATTCATCTGAAATACTGTAAAAATTTCAGCAAAACTTCCATTTTCAAGCTGAGCAAAGCAGCTACAATGATTATAAAGAATTGATAGGTAGGGTAGCTGCAATCTGTAATCTGATATGACAAGTGTCTGTCTAAAAAACCCAAATTCTGAACTGGTGGATAAAAAGACTGAGTTTATTTTCATCAGCCACTCACAGATCAGAGTAACTCCTGTGGAATTCCATTGGCTTCAGCAAATCCATATTGTGAAATGTTCTTACCTTGTGTAATGTTTCAAATTCTTACACATTATGATAATTAGAGAGCCAACAATTTAATCTGGGAATATAAACTAACACTGTATTATTTATCTGGAGGTGTTTTATGTCTCCCTGTGCTAGGTGCTTTACAAGAGGACAGAAAAGCATATAAGCCAAGCAAAACACTAGAGACAAGAAAGAGATTTTATCTGTTTAAACATAATATCAGGGACATGACTTGTAGATTTGATAGCATTCAAAATTCTTTGCTCCTACAACTACCTTCTTACACAAATTCAGGGCCTTTGCAGGAAGTAATACATTTTTGATGTTACCATTTTTTTTCCATAATCACAGATAACATATTTGATATTTTAAATATTTAGATTATCCAGATCAAGTATTATCCAGGTAGTTCAGTACCAGGCACATTAAAATATGAGATTCTATGAGCTAAAACTTGTGCTTTGCCTTGGCATTAAAAATTGCAGAAACAGTTTTTACGTTAGCATCACCACTGAATGCCCTAATGCCCTTTCCCATCATCTTCAGAGCATGTGTTATACTGCTTAATGATGATCCAAAACTCCATAGCTAGCTTTGTTTAAATGATGCTGGTGTGCACGCTGGTTTAATAAAACCTTTAACCATCCTTTGTGGCAAAGGATAGTATGAAAATGAAAGAGGTCACCTCTTCAGGAATACTGTAGCCATCAAAAGAAAAGGGAAGTACTTTATACAAAATCTGAAAATTTATGGATTTTTTAAAATTTCATTTAAGAAGTTACATATTTCACTTATTGCTGTTGCTCAATGAAAATAAAAAGAAATTCTTGTAGAAAAGACTGCCCATAAATGATACAGTTGAACAGAGAGTTGTGTGCCTATGAATTATAGTTTCAGACTGCTTATACTCTGCCTTAAAGCTGTGTATTCTTTCTCAGTACTTGTGCAATGCATTTATATTGAAAGGCCCTCTTAAAACTGGGTGATCTATTGGTTTAGGGAGCTAAAGATTAATTCCAGATGTGGTCATGCTCTTCTAGCCCTTCAAAAAGTAACTACTGCACCATCTGTTTTGTAATAGACAATTTCAAAGACTGCCAAGGGGAATGTTAAAGACGTTGGTCGAACGGCCACATATACCTCACACACAGGAATCTTAAAGGTCACAGTGCCTCAGACAGATTCATATTTTCACTTTTTTCTCCCCATTCTTCCACCATGGAAACTCAAGGAACAGCTCTCCTTCTTCCCAAAATAGGAAGGAAATGTTTTCCAGATTATTAGCAGCGTTGACATGTATGAGGCCAAATTCAGACCTGAATTCAGTGGAATGACTGGAATTCATATCTCTTGTACCTGCCCCACTTTTGGATCCCTGTAGATTATTCCAAATAATCTTTGGTTGTCTCGTTGTTGTGTTTTGGTTTTGTTTGGTTTTTTTTTTTAATTAATTCAGTAGCAGGAGGTTAATGCTAAACTGACTTCAGATCTGGCTGGTTGCCCAAGAAAAATGAAGAGTGCAATGGGTAACAGAGGGTTATTCCAGATAATGATAATTTTTATTTTTCCAGTTATTTCAGGGAGGTCAAAGTAAAGTAATTGTGTCTGTTTTTCTAAATACAGTGTTATGCATCGACATCTACATCTCTGTATAACAATGACATATTCAGGTCTAACACCAACGTAACTTAAAATGCTTCAGAACAGTAAAACTGGAGTAAAAGAAGTTTCCTGAAGACTTCCTAAATACAAATCTGAACTTAAAAGCAGTAGCTCATGATTTATACCAAATAGTCCTGAGAAAAGGTCTAAAATGAAAACAAATGAAAACAGAAAATCTACCAGAAGTTAGACAATTACAATCTTGTGCAGTCCCAGAGAGTCATTTTTGCTGCAGCGACATTAAGTAAATAATTGATAAAAAGAATTAAGATTAACAATATATCTCCAGTTCTTTCCTCTTTGGTTTTCCAGTGCATGCAGTCATGTTTTATATAAAATCTTGTAATAAGTTATTATAAAAATAGCTTGGAACTAGCAGACTAGTGTACCTTATTAAGTTTCGTTGACTTTGCTGTGGTTCTCTCCATTCAACAGCACGCTGCAGAATCAGTGCCTTAGACGGTAAGCTCAATGTCTGAGTATACTCAGGCTAGATTTTGAAGTTCAAAGTATGCTGCTGCTAAGTAAGAAATAAATTAATAAGAATAACAGCTCCTCACTATTTGCCTCTCCTTAGTATTATTAGAATTTAATTTATCTTAAACTATGGTCTGTTCGGGTGGTGCAAGGGAATTTCACACAGTGAGATTTACGCTTTTTCAGTATTAAATATTATTAAAACAAAGAAAGGTTGGAAAGTGGAATAGGAAATGTCTGCCTTGGAGGGCTTCATCACAGCTTTTAAAAGAAGCTAATATACATATTAGTGTGGGAGGATACATATACATCCATTAGCTAAAGCAAAGGCCCCATGGCTTAGGACAAGATTTAACCCAAAATATTAGAGTCAATAAATAACAGTTAGAAGTAGACGTTATAGATTGCAGCTACTCAACAATTACACTCCAAACCAAAAGCTGCAAGAAGAAAATGGTGCCAGAAAAT
Organism: Chlamydotis macqueenii; assembly: GCF_036417535.1. Taxonomy (NCBI): domain Eukaryota; kingdom Metazoa; phylum Chordata; class Aves; order Otidiformes; family Otididae; genus Chlamydotis; species Chlamydotis macqueenii. Next base: position 17,055,591 of record NC_141593.1, on the reverse strand, counting down.
ATTTAAACGGAAAATCATGTGGAGCCAGCTGACAGGAGTACTAGAGAAGATGGTTTTGAAATCCCAATCTCTACAGAGCTAACGTATCTCCTCCTGAGCCACAGAAACACAGAATTATGGAATCATTACTATTGGAAAAGACCTCTAGGATCATCAAGTCCAACCATCAACCCAACACCACCATGCCTACTAAACCATGTCCCAAAGTGCCACATCGACACGTTTTCTGAACACCTCCAGGGACAGTGACTTAAACCACTTTCCTGGGCAGACTGTTCCAATGCTTGACCACTCTTTCAGTAAATACATTTTTCCTAATATCCAGTATAAACCTCCCCTGACACAACTTGAGGCCATTTCCTCTCATCCTATCACTTGGTACTTGGGAGAAGAGACCAACACCCATGTTGCTACAACCTCCTTTCAGGTAGCTGTAAAGAGTGTCTCCCATCAGCCTCCTCTTCTCCAGGCTAAGAAATCCCAGTTCCCTCAGCCACTCCTCATAAGACTTGTTCTCCCGACCCTTCACCAGCTTTGTTGCCCTTCTCCGCAACTCAATGTCCTTCTTGTACTGAGGGGCTGAAAACTGCACACAGTATTTGAGGTGCAGTCTCACCAGTGCTGAGTACAGAAGCACGATCTCTTCCCTACTCCTGCTGGCCACGCTGTTTCTGATACAAGCCAGGATGCTGTTGGCTTTCTTGGCCACCTGAGCACATTGTTGGCTCATATTCAGCTGGCTGTTGATCAGTACCCCCAGGTCCTTTTCCACCAGGCAGCTTTCCAGCTGCTCTTCCCCAAACCTGTAGCGTTGCAAGGAGTTGTTGTGACCCAAGGGCAGGACCCGGCATTTGGCCTTGTTGAACCTCATACAGGTGGCCTCGGCCCATTGATCCAGCCTGTCCAGATCCCTCTGCAGAGCCTTCCTACCCTCAAGTAGATCAACACTCCTGCCCAGTTTGGTGTCATCTGCAAATTTACTGAGAGAGCACTCAAACTCCTCATCCACATCATTGATAAAGATATTAAATAAGACTGGCCCCAATACTGAATCCTGAGGAACACTGCTTGTGACCGGCCGCTGACTGGATTTCACTCCGTTCACTACAGCTCTCTGGGCTTGGCCATCCAGCCAGTTTTTTACCCAGTGAAGAGTATGTATGCCCGTCCAAGCCATGAGCAGCCAGTTTCTCTAGGAGAAACGCCTTCAGCCTTCAGCCTTCTCCATGTCCTAGAAGAAAAAAATTGAGAGCAGCCCTGAGGAGAAGGACTTGGGAGTGATGGTGGATGAGAAGCTTAACATGAGCAGGCAATGCGCCCTTGCGGCCCAGAAGGCCAACCGCATCCTGGGCTGCATCAAGAGGAGTGTGGCCAGCAGGTCGAGGGAGGTGATTCTCCCCCTCTACTCTGCCCTGGTGAGACCCCACCTGGAGTACTGTGTCCAGTTCTGGAGCCCCCAACACAAGAAGGACATGGACCAGTTGGAGAAGGTCCAGAGGAGGGCCACAAAGATGATAAAAGGGCTGGAGCACCTCTCTTATGAGGACAGGCTGAGAGAGTTGGGGCTGTTCAGCCTGGAGAAGAGGAGGCTCTGGGGAGACCTGATAGCGGTCTTCCAGTACCTCAAGGGGGCCTACAAGAAAGATGGGGAGAGGCTGTTTAGTAAGGCCTGTTGCAATAGGACGAGGGGTAATGGTTTTAAAATAGTGGGGGGTAGATTTAGATTGGAAATTAGGAAAAAATTTTTCACAATGCTAGTTATAGAACACTGGAACAGGTTACCTAGAAAGGTGGTGGATGCCCCATCCCTGGAAACATTCAAGGCCAGGCTGGATGAGACTCTGAGCAACCTGATCGAGTTGGGGATGTCCCTGCTCCTTGCAGGGGGGTTGGACTAGATGACCTTTGAAGGTCCCTTCCAACCCTAACCATTCTATGATTCTATGATTCTATGATCTCGTTCCATCTTATGTAGGTATCTGTACTCCCCCAAAAAGCCACAGAACAAGTTAAACAAACAAATAAAAAGCAATCTGAATAAAACTCAGTCCTGCAAATCAAGTAGTGTAGCAGTCACACCTCTTGCTGAGGCTGATGTTCCTGGAAGAAAAGACCTCCAGAATGAAGAAGTATTTAGGGAGAGTTTTATTTTAGACATTCATATTACACTTCAGCTTAATTCTTGCTTTTGTTTAAGAACTTTTAACCTCCTTTTATCAGTTCTAGAACATAGTTAATACCTTATTAGAGTAACAAATTCTGCCTTTAACTAGGTCATGCAACACAGGGCTGAAGACTGACCCATCCTTTGAAAAACACTCAAGCATTGTCTTAGGTGAGTCATTACTTGGAGCTCAAATAAAGAAAATCCAGAAACTCACTGCCAGTAACTCCTCTCTCCTTATTCCATAGTGAATCTAACTCTAAATTCAACCCTAAATGTATGGATAAATCTTTCAAAGCTCACTGTTTTCCTGGCTGAGAGGCTAATTTGCTCCAGCCAAGCCCAGCACTCACCCACTTCACTCTAAGGACAGATGACTGCATCTTTTGCACTGGAAAAATGTGCCAGCCACTCACTAGCTACCGGCTGGGTCATACGCATCTTGTCAAAGTGCTCTATTTCATTTAAGATGTATACATCCAAAATTAAACAGCCCAGAGAAAAAAGAAAGCAATCATTTTATTCACTTGACACATGCTGTCTTGAGGAGAGTTCAATTTGTAACAGTAGTTAATCATTCACAAACAAAAGAATACAGTTTTAAATAACTCATTTGTTCCTCACAGCAGAGGACTGAGACATGGTGTACTGGGCAAGTGGTACAAAATACATGTTCCACGGAAGCAACTGTATTTCTATTGGACCTTTTTTTTTTTAACTTTTATCACTTTAACATTGTCTTTGTACCTCAGAGACAAGAATGACTGGACAGTTTTTTTTATTTGAGAGCTGCTTTTTTTTTTTTTTTTTTTTTTTTTTTTTTCCCCTGAGAGTGTTGCATCCAGCTAGGACAGATGTTTTCCACCTGACCGAATCACCATTACCGACCACAAACTCCGTGCTATTAATTACAGGCCGCGTTCGGGGGGCAAAGCCACAGCCTCCCACCCCCAGCTCCCTCACCATCCCCTGCGGGCCGTCCCCCAGCCCCGCTATCCACCTGTGCGGGGAAAGGGCCACGGAGCCCGGCTGACCGACACCGCTAGGCCCGGCCCGGCCTGGCCTGAGGCCCGGCGCGGGGCCGCACTCAGAGGCTTGGCTAAGCTCGGCTCGGCTCAGCCCGGCCGGACAGCCCTGAAGCGGGGCCGCCCCCAGGCGCCCGGCCCGCCCTCACAGCTCCGGAGCGCGGCCGCGCCGCGGTCCCGGCCTAGGCCGCAGGGGGCGGTCCGGACCCAGTGCTTCTTGTCCGGGCGCAGGCGCTACCGTGAGCCGGCGGCGGAGGGCGGGCTGCGCGCCCGGGGACGGCGGTTCCATGCGCTGCCAGGTGGGTGCGGGCTGCCGGAGCCCCTAGGGAATGGGCCCCGGCTAGAAGCGAGGCAGGCGGCGGGGCGGGCTGCGGGAGTCCCCCAGTCCCTCTCGCCGGCGGGCAAAGGCGCTGGGCGGGCCAGGCCTAGACGGCGGGAACGCAGATCCGTGCTGTCTCACCCCTCCAACCCCCCCGCCCCCGCTCTCCTTCCCACAGCCGGAGCAGGAGGAAGGCGACAGAGCTTATCGGCAGTAAAAGCAGCCGGAGAAAGCTTCTCCTCACGCTGGTTTGGTTTCGGTTGTTTGTTTCGGTATTTTCGGAGGAGGTCATGCGGAGTAGCGGTCTTTCTGTCAGCAGGCCCCGCTCCCCTGACCGGCGTCTCTCCCCGAGCAGGTCTCGGTGCTGTACTTCGCCAGGAGCGCGGAGCTAGCGGGGCTGCGCAGCGAGACGCTGTCGGTGCCGCGCAGGATCACCGCGCTGCAGCTTTGGGAGGAGATCGTCAGGGTTCACCCCAGGTATTCGGGAGGGTTACCACTGAGGTGCACAAAGCCTGACGGGGTTGGGGTAAATACGAACACCGCGTTCAGAGTTGAGCTGGAGCACATTTCAGTACTTTGATACCGTAAAACCAGTGGCATTACCTTGTTCTTGTAACCCAGAGCGAGTGTTCTGTGTTTTGGCCAGTTGCAAATGCTGTAGCTTTATGTATACACAAGGAAAGATCAGGTCAAATAAACGTACGCCACAGCTGGGCCTGAAGGGTGGCTCAAGACATGAGGGCCACAGTGTGGTATCTCCGCGCGTGGAAACACCTGAGCTATGTTATTAACCCGTGGAGAAGGTGAGATGTCTCAAGGAGGGATCAAGCACAGTCAGGGCGATAAGTAAGAAATTCGTGATAATGTGCAGGTGTTTTCAGTCACTTATTTTTAACTGCAGTGTTAGCTGTTTGTCTGAGCTTATGGCACACTCTGGAAGGCAGGTCAAGAAGGGAACTGAGGTCCTGCCACAGGCTTTCAGCCACTCAGCCGTTACACAGGAAGTAAGCTCAGCCACTTTCAACCTCCTCTGCTTTGAAAAAAAACCTGTCTGTTGATTGCATTTCGCAGGGAGTCTGGTCCTGAGAGAGCACTAGGTGTGCACTGTGAGGACCTCTGTGGTGCTGGTGCTCTTTGAGGGTGTCAGAAGAAATCTCCCTTTACCTCATGTTAAGGCTGAGGGAAGGTGCTCAGTCCTGTCAAAAATGAGTCTGATAGACAAAGGTGCAAAACTGATTTGTGTTTAGGAGTTAAAAAAAAAAAAAAGTAAGGGATACAGAGTTTTAGGTCCTTGGGATTTTCTGCTGGATGCACTGGAATTTCCGTAACTTTGGACTTAGGTGCCAAAATCTTCCTTAAAAAACTGGCTGTTTAGTAATGACATCTGTGGCCAAATGAAAAGCTCTAACCATATGTTAGACCAGGGGCCTTTTCCTCACAGGTAATTGAGACCGAGTGTGTTTTGGGTGAGGAGGCAGTAGGGAATGAGTGTAGTGTACTTTGCAGCCTATAATGTGGTGTCAGAAGCAGGAGGAGCACCTTTGGTTTGTTTGCCATAGTTTGTCAACTTTGTCCTTTTATGAATGATGACTTAGGGCAGTACATTTTGCATGTGCAGTTACTTCACAGTGGCCTTCTTGGAAAATGCTTCTGCTCCTAGCTTTTCTGGAAAAACTCAATGTAATTGTAGGGCATTGACCACAGACTTCTATTCACATTGCTAATGCATATTCAAACTACAGCTTGAGCGTGCTTGACAATGCTCTTCTGTTCCACCCATTTTCCCTGATGAATTAACTTACAAGTGACATTAATTAGAGCCAATCCTTCTAATGGGCATTTCAGTTCCATAGTTGAGCTCACTTCCTCGGTGGCTTGCTTTGCTTTCATACAGTCCCTCCCCTCAGTCTGCCCTCTGAGCCAGTGCTACTGTGTTTTGCTCAGCTTGTGCCTTGCCTGCTTTTGTCTATCTGGCTGGTAGGAAGTGAGGTGATTTTTACTTGTACGCTTTTGCCGTGACTACATGTTTCTATGCAATACAGCTCTACTGTCTGTGTCGTATTTTGTAGTTGCAAATAATAACAGTTACCATGCCTGCACCTTCTAAGGTGAAATGTTGACATTCTTTTTCTGGTGTGTCTTACCGGTGTTGCCCTCATACTTGCTGTGTGATTGCACTTGATCATGAAAGCAAATCTCTGCCTCATGGTATCCGGAGCTGTGGACTCTCGCAGCAACATCTCATGGATGTAACATCAAAAAATTTATAGATCTGCTAGAAAATGCATCATATATACCCTCGTAGTTCTGTTGTCACTCCTTATCAATAGCAGATTTTAGCCCCAAAGCCTCATAAACTGTGAGGTTACACAACAAGAGCAACTCTTTGACCACTGATCTTCATGAGAGCTCATGAACAGCGTCCCACAGTGGTTCTTGCCGTTTAAGAAAATTGTTTTAGTCCAGCCAAACTGAATAATGGGAACACTTCCTTCTAATCCCAAATTGCATGGTTGCTACCCTCTTGAGTTACCTACTTCTTTGTTAGAAGCTGCTAAAGCAGGTCTGGTAATCATTGATTTGTTCAGATGTAGGCCTGTGACAGATCCAATTCCTGATTTCTGAAAATTATGCTGAGTTGGTTTCTCCTTAGCCACAAGAATAAAATCCAAGAGCAGGAGGTGGGTGTTCGTTGTATTTTTGAAAGTGTATTGGAAGCAGAGTTGCATAAATCTCAGTGGTATTTACCTCAGCTGCCCTAGACTGTGCACCAGTTTATTGTTTAATGAAATCTCATGGTTAAATGCAAACACTCTATTTAGAAACCAATTTGTGCTCCTGCCAATCCCCTTTAGGCTTGCTGTCATCCGGGATCAAGTCATTTTTGCTGTTCAGCAGGAGTACGTGCTTCTTGGAGATCAGCTCCTGGTCCTGCAGCCTGGAGACGAGGTTGCAGTCATCCCACCAATTAGTGGGGGCTGAATCTGCCCAGGTTCTCTGTCAGGTGGGTATCACTTCTTGCTTAATTTCCTATGGAGTCTCATCCTGTGCTAAAATATTTCATAGATTCTGTATCATATTCCTATGATCTTTTTTTTGTTTAGATCTGGAGATGTGATTGCAGTTCTGTCCTTCCACCGTGGTACTCTTTCAAGAGAGTGTATAACTTGTGTTTCCTACTGGAGAGAACCATTGTGCTGACCAGAAACTGTTAGCTGATGCACCAGTAAATGATTAACACGTATGCAGTAAACAGAAGAAAATTGCCAGGGAGGTCAGACATTGTTTTGATTTTGGATTTTATGTCACGTTATTCTTTCATAGTTATTTCTGCCTGCAAGTAAATACCCAGCTTGCCTAAATAAGATAATGAAAAACCTCCTGTCACTTTTTAACAGAAAAGATGGTACAAAAAAGGAATTGACTGCTGCTTAAGACCCCTCTTTTTTTTTTTTTTTCTGTTGCTGTCAAAGGAACAGGTGTCCTTAGAATAGTTTAATTTCTTTGCATACTTTCAAGTACCAGTCTGTTTATTTACTGCAACTTGTTCCATGGCTGCTGCTCAAAATACTTGTTTTCCTCCTCATTCTTAGATGAACCGATGACTGGTTTCTACTCAGAGAAATTAGAAGTGTTTCCTGTGTCACAGAAACAGACCGACAGTATGAGGACCTGAATGTCCTGGAGAGCATATTAAACTTCGGGATTAGAACTTTAACCCATATTTATCAGAAATCTCTGGTTTGAACTGTATTTGACTTCAGGATAAGATAGGGAGGAGGGGTTGACAACCTTACTACAGATGTACTAGTACAGTGGTCCATGCTGGTTGGTTGTACTGTTAAACTGGACCCTCAAGCTAGTTCTAGTTTCATCCCACTGACCAGACTTTCCTACCAGGAAGGAACCTATATGCATTAAAAACCAGGTCACTGCTTGATACTTGCAGTTAATACTTCTCAGTAGACTTGCTGAGAAAATGAATTTGCCATGGAAACTGGTGTCTTGGGGTGAGGAAGTAGATGGAGCGTATTTTCTACTTAAACTGGGGCATCAGCAGTGGATAAAAAGCAGTTGGCCAATACTGGTATCGTGAAAACCAAGAACAGACTCTGTTTGGTTTTAGCTTTTCTAGTGAGCTATGGATGAAAGCGAAGATGTGCCAAAAGATTTTATCAAGCTCAAGTCTGAAAAGCTCTCTGTAGATGAAGTGTCAGAGCTGGTCATTTCGCCATACTGTGGGGCAGTGTCTCTGTTCATTGGTGAGTTTAATGTTTCTGCATTGGTTCTCTGAGTGTGTCTAATAAATGGAACCTAGATTGTCCACACTCCAAACTCATGCTTCTCAAATAAATAAATTCCTGGACTGAACTCAGGATGTTTAGAGAAGACCTTCTGAATTATTTAGAACAAGACCATGGCAGCTCTTAAACAGTTACACTGGGACAAAGTAGTGAGAAGATTCCCTGCTGGTGCGGCTAGCCTAGGGCTGAACAGAATAGCATCTCTGGAGGACAGCACTGCCTGGGAGCTGTTCTCCCATCCCCTTGGACACAGCTTATTCAAGGTGGGAAGTGGGATGGTGTGACTGTGGAAACCACAGGTCCATACCTTTATGTAAGCTCCTACAACTCAGATCTTGGTGGAAAGTAAAGTACTATTTTACCTATGGGCTGGTGAAGGTCAAGGCTATAGCTCCGTCCCATTGCTTAATGTACATGGTACAGATCTTGAAACCCCTTTGTGCTTGAACCCTAGTGCTACTTGGTTCCTAAATACTGAGCATGGGCAAGTGCACTAATAGCACCTTAGCAGTACCACAAAAGATGTCCCAGCATTGGACATTGCAGATTGCAGACTTGTCTAATGTGTAAATGAAATTATTCCTTGTATATTAAAGATTTCTCTTGTTCAACAAATCTCTATGCAGCTGTGGATAGAGGAGGTGGGGAGGTTGTTTATGTTTACACAGTGCTGACCTTGACGATAGCAGGAGATCCTGGGTTTTACTCAGTATTTATATATAATACATTATTATTATGTAACAAATATGTAATATAATATGTATTATGAATATATACTATATATTTATTTGCTCAGTGCTTTTTGTTGATAAATCATTTGTGTTTAGGTACTACAAGAAATAATTTTGAAGGGAAAAAAGTGATTCACTTAGAATATGAAGCATATACTTCAATGGCAGAGACAGAAATAAAGAAAATCTGCAGAGATGTTAGACAGAAATGGCCATCAGTCAAACATATTGCAGTGCACCATAGACTTGGGTATGTATGGCCAGACTCCATCCTTCTGCAAGTGGAATGGTAATCCTTGTCTTATGCATAGCTATGCAGGGCATGCAGGAGTCTTTGTAAACTGTAATGCAAAGCTGGCTCCAGGATCAAGCTCTTGCTGTGGAGCTGAGTTTCAGAAATCATATTTTCAAAAATGTGTGTAGTGGTAGTGTTTGCTGGGGTCAACATGTAGCCTGCAAGATCCTTGATGCTGATGTGATTGTTTGAAAGTGACGAAGAGGGACTGAGATTTCATTCTGGGGAAGGGGAAGCTGTTGGTTTGTTTTGTCTTTTTTTTAAGATGTGAAGTTGGTGGCAGTTTCTTTTTTCTTCTCTCTTCCATTGAGGTGCCACAGAATGTTCTCATTATCAGATTTAAGTCAAATTATGCTGTAGAGAACCTGAAAGCTTAGACTATAGGGAGGGGCGAAGTATGGTAATTGCCAGCCATGGTTGCCAGAGAACGTCCTATTGTTCCTTGAGTCTTGAATAAGCATTTTCTGCTGCGTTCGAAATGTGGAGTACTAGTATCTGACATGCTCTTGAACCTTCACTGTTCATCAGATTTCTCACTGAAACTAGCAGGATTTGCAAAGCGTTGCAAATGCTTGTTTCATTTTCTTTCAGCAGAAGGAGCTTAGGAGGAGATCACAGTGGGTGATATTAGCTCTGAGGTAGTTTCCTTAGATTTCCTCTGTAGTCAACCGAGAGAGTGATTCTCTTGAGGGCAGCTTAAAGCATTTAAGCTTAGACTTTTCCTATGAAGTGTTTGCCGAAGGAGTTGTACTATAGAGGGGGGGTTGGGAGGCAGCTTTTGGGAATACTGCCCTTGCAAAGAGCAAAACAAAACCATGTGCTACTTCTGTTAAGTTTAGAAAACAACACACCAAACAGGAAAAACCTCATAATTTGAAATCAGAATTTGTCAAAAATTAAGTTTCATTGCAAAGTCTGCATAGTTTGAGGCGTGTAATTTCTTCTTTCATGAATTCTTGTGCAAACGGGTGCTTCCTTAGGTTTTCAGATAAGAACTGACTGTTTCTAACTTGATACTGTTCATTATTAAGCCAGCTTCCAGTGAGTTTCCTGTGTATTGTTGCAAGTTACAATTTTCCCTTTTTAATTCCATAGTCTATTTAAAAAAGAGAAAGAATGGAAGAAAAAAGCCTACGTCTGGTGTATTTATTTATTGTAAAGTGTGGAATTCTCACATCTGGTACTGATATTGGTTGTGGTTTTCTTTCTTTTAAAAAGTGTATAATCTTTTGACCATAGCTTGACACTTGCTTAGTGTGAATGAATCAGGAGAGTATGTGGTCAGAATAGTGACGTGACATAGCCACAACTTTTGGTTGCTGTTGATGTTAAGCATTAGCTAAAGCTGCTGTTGTTCCTCTTCTCTCCCCAGTGTGGTTCCAATAACTGAAGCAAGTGTAATTATTGCAGTCTCCTCTCCACACAGAGCAGAATCCCTTGAAGCTGTAAAGTACTGCATCAATACCTTAAAAGCATCTGTCCCAATATGGAAAAAGGTATGTTTGGGGAAAAAAAAGTTGATTTTAGGCCTGTGCCAGAGTTTTGGACAGCTGGGCTGAAGGCTGCTGCTGCTCTTAAGGCATGCAGCTGAAGCATTATGGGCAGCAGTTGCTCCTGACAAGATGCCAATGTGTAGCACCAGTGAGTTTCCTCTAATGCAGCCAGGCCCATCTGTGGCACGTAGGGCACCTGGAAGGCCTTTCCTTGCCTGTACCATCCAGCTCCTCTTCCTTTTAATGCCATCCTGGGGTCAAAGTGAAGGAGCCCTGAGCAAAACTGAGTTCTGCACAGGCTCGTGGAACAACTTGTAGATGGCTTTGCTTTGGACAGCATTGCAGTTTGCAAGTAAAAGTGGCATTTCTTGTCTTTGTGTTTTCCCCTCATTCCCGTGGCCTTGAGAAAACACAAAGCATTAAGCAACTGTACTCAGCAAAGGGATGAGTAGAGGTCCCAAAGCTAGTATGGGCATACAACAATGTGTGGAGAGACTCGCGCGGGTCTAGAAAGAGCCTCATTGCGTAAGCACAGTGTTGCGCGCAAGTAATGAGCATTAACTCTCCCTTCTCTCCCAGGCAGAACTTCACACTTGTAACAGTGATGTTCCTTGCATTACTCCACTTTTCTGACACCTCTTTCGGGAGACTGGAGTTCTCTGGTCTCAGAAAGAATAATCAGCAGCTCAGAGCCCTGCTATATTTCCTGGATAGGACTGGACTGCTGCTGGGTAATCCAGTCTGTCCTGAAGATCTAATACTTACTGTATTTTGTGTATTGTTGTCCCTTATTTTTTTAAATATTGACATTTTGTGTACACTTAAATACTCTTCTAAAAATGATAGTACAGTAGGTTAACGTGGCAACAGTTTCACACGGTTGCTGTGTACTCTACAGCTTTTACATCATTTCTTCTAGACCTCTTTCTTGAATTGACTTCAGTATAGATGGGCCCTTCTAAATTTAATGGGGCTCCGCCCAAGGTTCAACATCTGCCCGCCTGTAAGTCAGTATGTTCTAAGGATGCTGCCTTCTTTTCTGTTTGCCAGCCAAATGCTGTGTAGTCCTGTTGTGATCAGTAAATAATAGCAGAATGGTTGTTGAGTTGTTTGGCCTGGCTTGTGGCTCTATGTAGCAGACTCCCACAATATTTCCTATTCTTTGTTTATATTTGCAGGAGATTTATGAGGACGAATATTCTTGGAAAGAAAACAAGGAATGCTTTTGGGCAAATTCAGAAAAATAACTGTACTCTTTTAAAAATAAAGTGTTACTGTTCCTAAGGAGCATGCTGGTTTAGCTTTGAGTTGTTTTAAGAGAATCTGTATGTTTTTAAACAGTTGTAATAGACATTTCAATCTGAATAGTTTAACTAGTACTAAATGAAATGAGTGAGTAATAATTAGGGGGTTTAAGTGCTCTTGACTCTCTTTTGAAGTAATCTCTTTATGCATTTTAACATGGAGTCAGTTTTTAAAACAATTTTCCCTAAAATTCTTGGTTGCAAGGTGTTTAGTCCTTTGTGATACATATTGCTTTAATGCCTCTGTGTTGGTAGTCTGTGTTCACTGTCTGCATGGGAGGTCACAACAGGACAATTGGATTTTTTTTAATCTTAGAAAAAGTCCTGAGTATTTTAATTTTATATGACTGTAGAATCAGTTCGCAAGCTTTATGCTGTTTTGATATTCTTGTAACATGAAAGCTACTTGAAGTAGATTCAACACTTTGGTACAGACAGAGAAGAAAATATAAGCTATACCCCAGAGTTACTAACTTTTTATTAGCGATTACGTCCCAGTAGCTCTGTCTCACAGCAGCATTTTTACTGTGCAGCTAATATTACAAGTCATTGCATTAAAAAAATATAGGCAGACCTTGATTCAAAGTCATATCTAATACTCTACCAGCGACAAAATTGCATTAGCAATAACATGCGAACCTGTAACTACTTAATGATGTCTAGACATGATTAATTTTGAAGGAGCTTTTTTTGGCTGTGTAATTGTATGGTGCTGCAGGAGTGGGGGGGGGACACAGGACGATGACCAAAAAAAAAAACCAAACCAGCTATTATTACAAATAGATATCTATACGTTTAATTAGTTTTACTAGTTTGCCTTCAGACATGTTAGGATTCAAAGTCATCAAAATGGATTAGTTTTTCAAAGGAAAGTGAGTCTACTGAACTTTCTGCAGTTTATATATGCATTTATATTCCCATTTATGATTTTAACAAAATTTTTGTCTTGTTACTGTTCTGAAACCCTAGTTAAAAGAGAAAAAGATTGACATAGTATGCCTCTGCTTTCGCTGGAAACAATGGGCTGCTCATCTGAGTAAGAATTTTATTTCTGTTACTGTACCGTGCCGTGATAGTGTTTAGATGCTAAGATTTCCAAGTCCCTTTTTGTATGGCATTTTTACTAATGCTGAGAGGCATTTTGGTAATGATGACTACATAAATGTAGGCAAGATAGATATAAAGGAAGGGAAATGAGTTAAAGAAAAGTAAAATGATTTGCTCAAGTTTATATATCATTACATCACACAACACTTAAGCCTCAGCTGTATAATCCATTTCATTGTGTCTGCAGTAAAAATCTACAAACAGCTGCTAACTGCACAAAATAAAATGAGAAAAATAGGCAATGATCTTTTTCCCCCAAGTGATCTTAATCAGTTTTAATAGTTGGTGATGATTACTGTATCTGGATTAAGTAAACCCCAATGAAACATACAACTTCAGGCAGAAGCATGGTTAAACTGCGGTTGTTAACTTACTGATGCACTTTCCTCAGTGGAAGTGAGCAAATCTTTCCTCTGCAGGACAGCAACTGCTTCTTGCATGCTTACACATATGCAGCCTCCAACCATGTGGGCTTTATTATCTAGGCAGAGCTGAGCAAGTTCAAGGTTGAGTTTTTGTTTGTTTTGGAGGTTGGAGAGAAGCCCTCTGCTATTTGAATGTCATTTTTACCAGGAGTTGTACAGAGTCCTGAGTACAGATCACTTCCTCTGTCAAATACTTTGTTTTGTTTTCAGAAAAGAAATAAATACTCAAACTTTCCCATTTTTGGTGTTCGTGTTTGCTGTTGCTGTGCAACTAATTAGTGTATTAATTTCACAAAAATAAATGGCTAGCTTGCCTTGTAGTTGGATGGTTTACGAATGAAGTAAAATCTATGCAGTGTTTGCATACTGATGCTGTGCTCTGACACAGAAACATAGTGGTATTAAGAACAGTTAAATTGTACCTGAGCCCCTGTGATCGGGGGCAATTCTTGTGTTACACTAGTCCTCTCTAGTGCTGCAGTCTCCTGGAAGATTTTTCCAGGGTGACCTTAAGTGCACCTTCCCCATCAGCAATGCAGCTGGGAAGGAGGGTGCAGAAGAGAAGAGAAGGAATAATTGTGTACTTCCCCACAGTGACCAGGAACAATGAATGGAAGCAATGTTGTACTGAGTCACAGCTGAGTGTTACAATGTGTGTACGCTGCCACAGTTAAAACAATGAAATGTCATTTTGTGTCCCTAGCTGTGCATGAGGCAAGTACTGCTTTGTTCTGGAACAATGATGTATCAGTCTTGTGTAACTTTGGGTTCTTCAGCTGGCATCTAAAAGCGAAATGGAAATGCCCCTAGGAGGGATAATGTGGCTAATTAGAGGTAAAATGTATCTCACTGAAATTTAAGTCCATACTCCGATCTTGGTGTTCTGGCTCCCTCTGTAGGGCTGCCCTCTCTGCAAGGGAGATACTATTGTAAGAGGGCAAATTACTCTGTTCTAAGATAGCTGCCTAAGGCTATGTCTGGAGCGACAGAAATGCTTCCAGATTTCCAGACCAGGGGATGAATCCCAGCTGCCTCTGACTGCGTGACAGAGAAGGATGTGGCTGCACTTGTCCTGGTCCCCACACATGCAGGACTAGGCTGCTGGATCAGGGCTACCTCACCAAAGTGAGGTCCATGCGTGGAATGGTAGGCAGCTGCAGTTCAACATACAATGCAATCGTAGCTTTCTGGGATGAGTCCAACCATTTCTCTGCTTTGGCTACAGGGGAGCCTTCTGTGGCTCTTCCAGCTGTACCACAGAGGCAGTGGCTCCAGGTGTGGACAAATGATCGTGGGAACAGATGCTGCAGACCAGAGGGTCATCGTGTGATTTCTGTAGAGATCTACCAGATGAGGGGTGTTTGTGGAAGTGAAGTGCATGTCTTCAGAGTGAGAATTTGTCTTTCTGAAAAGATGTCTTGGTCTTGGCTGGCAGCATCTAAATATACTGATGCATCTTTTATTTTTTTTTTTTTGTTTTGTTTTTTTGTCAGAATGTCCATGTACCAGCATTGCTTGATTTTAAGAGTTTCCTTTCCTGATTTTGATCGTTCATTCTGCTCTGTTCCCAAAAGAGGCTCAGCCCGATGCATACTACGAAAACTAACTGATGGATTGTCATGAAATGAACGGGTGGGCGGTAGGACTGTGTTATAAGGAGCCAACCCAGGAGATGGCAGCCGAGAGACGGCTGTGCGGGAGGAGCGGCTCCCAGCCTGCCCAGGTGCTGGCTGCGCTGGGAAATACGGGCGCTGGCCTCAGCTGTCACTAATGAAACTGCTACTGTCGCACTCGGGAATGACGCCTTTGGATTGCTCAACTTTCAACTAGATTTTTGACTTTTCTCTCAGCTAACTTTTTCCATAGCTGCTTAAGGAATTTGTAGTTTTATAGGCTAACACATTAATGAGTTCCGTAAAAAAACATTAAAATGAAAAAACCTGCTAAAATTAATTATTAACAAAGTGCTTTGGCTGTGAAAGCAGACAGTGCTACCCCCTGCCCCCCAAAAGGTCTGAAAACTCAATCTTGAGCTCTTTCATTGAGTGTCCTGTGGAGGTACTTGAAGAAAGAGAGCTAAGAATACGCTGGCAAGTACAAATCAGCAGGTTTTGAGTACCTTAAGCCTGTTTTTTAAAAATAAGCCAACCATACAATTTGATCTTACCAAGCATCAGAAAAACAAGTATCCTGATCTATCTTTATAGCAGTTGTTTTAAAGGTTCCATTTCAGCTATTTTAAGAGAAAGAGGCAAATACATTTAAAAAACTGCTAGCACACCAAAGCCTATGAATGCCTATGAATAATTCATCATAAATGAAGGCAGAAAGATTATCTTAAAATATAGGATTCAGCTTTTCTGAGACTGAAAATTATGTACACTTTGTTACCTTTAAAGGCAAGAAAAAGTTGAGGCAATTAGCTCTAGATTTTGAGATGCATTTTCAAACCTTAATTTTCTTTAGTCTTTAATTTGCAAGCCTTTGTTGTACCTCAGTGTTGGATGTAAGGGGTAATACACACAAGTCAGTGTATAAGGAATCTGGCTTTCAATTCTGTGGAACACTGAGACTTGGTGAAAGATGGAGTTTTGTGCCTTAAGATTAGGACCATCTGATTCTGTATTATGGAAGTGTTAAAGTTGGTAACCTGAATGTTTATGTACCACTGTTAAAAGCATGGAGGAGTTGAAAGGATGGAAAAAAAAAAAAACTCTAAAGGTGGCTAGTTGTCACGTGGTTACTGCCATGACTGTCTTCCTGATGCCTTGCTAGTCACAGTCAAGTTCCTCCGTCTCTTCCCTTCCCACTCTGCTCCTGCAGAAATGTTGTATTTGGCTTTTCCAGTGTAGGGTGGGGAATAGCCAGAGCTGGTGTCAGGACAGGTTACAGCTAACCAATTCTGTACATAAGTGTGAAGTTGCAGGGCATGAGACTGGTAGATCAATGCAATTTCAGATGCCAGTGTGGATAACCCCACATTTATAGGAAGGCCTGACTATGGTAACTGTTCAACCAGAGCTATTCAAATACAGATACTTTGTGCTAATGTGAACTGACTTACACTACAATATAGCTTACCGATAGCATTATAGTCGTGACTATAACATACAAGAGTTCAAGTACAGCTTCTTTGTATCACCTCCTTAGGATTTTTGCTGTGTGCTACTGGAGCAAAGCTGTATTTGGCTCCATTTTATGCAGTAGTTTTTAGTAGCATTTCTTCTCTTTAGAGTGCTGTTGAAAAATAAATGAGTCCATTTTCAGCAGTATTCTTGTTTTTATTATAGTAATGCTGTTAGGCCTGCAGGTAGGCACCACAGTGAAAAAGTCCCTGCTCCCATAGAGCTTACATGCTAGCTTTCAGAAGCCAGTTTGTAATCAAACTCTTGTACATCCTATCTACACATAGGCTCATATGAAACTAACTCTGATTTTGTACTTGATTCTGGTACTTAAAGAAGTCAGCAGTTAGACTCAAGACCAGAATAAGATGTAACTTGAGTTTGCTGAAGGTATTCCTGATTTCTCTTGCTGCAAGCACAAACAGAAGCACGTGCTGAAGCTCAGCATTTCAGAATATTATTTTACCTGTACATGCTGTTTTAAAAAAGTAAAACTAAAAAAACCCCAACAACTCCTTGTGCATAATACAAAATATACATAATATTTCCAGCATTATTTGCGGCTGTGCCAACTTAAAAGTGCAATAAACTCACCCATTACAAAAACTGAATTAACCATTAAAGTATTACTTGTTAAAGTAAAATAAACTAGTAACTTGAAGTGGTTAGGATACAAAAACCTTACCATTGCTATGCCTTCCCTTTATTTTGGGAAAAAATACTATGTCCAGGCAGGGGGGGGAAATCCTGTTGTCTGGTTTAAAGTAAAACCCAGTGAAGACTAGTGAATTGATTCACTGCTATTTAATTGATAAACTGTTAAATCCCCAAAAAAGTTGTGTGTCAGATATTGACCTGTGTCTCCCAGCTGGGAGAAAGAAATCTGTCTGAATGCCTAAATTTCCCTTCCAAGCAGCACCAGAAATGAGAGATGCTGCCGTCTGCTGCATTGTGAAATTCCCCCTCTGGCCTGGAGTGTATGACCCTGGTTATGCAGGGGCTTCTCACACATATGAGTGTGTTGTGTTCTTCCTCACAAGTTTATACAAGAATTAAGGCAGACCAATTTTTATCTTTACTTTCAGAGCATTTGCCCTCAGGGTTTATAATTACAAGTCAGGAGCTTATTCTTTAGCTTTATGCAATTTTTTTTTTTTTTTTTTTTTTTTTTTACTTTTTAAATAATTGTTTTGGTCACAAACTCAGCTGATGGCAGCAGTCCTGTCTGACAATCAACATTAGTATCTGGATTGTTTTTCAGAATGTTAAAAAAAAAAACAACCAAAAAGCAACCACCCCAAAACATAACATTTCATAGGTACAAAGTAAATCCAAAACACATAAAACTACACTGAGCACAATCCAGCAGTCACTGCAAATGAAGCTGTTATTTGCTAAGAAGATGGTTGGCTCCTGACTGATTACTGATTAAAAAAGGCCGAGTAAAACTTTCAAACGTGCTCAAGCTAGTTTTTGAAGAGTCTCAGCAAATAATTTGAAAGGTGCCTAAGCATAATTACAACCCAGCTTTGGGGGAAAGAAAACATGACTTGGGGTTCTGAATCAGGCACATTTGAATGTTTTACTCTTCAAGTAAATCACCTCGAGTTGGAAACAATATCTAATGTGCATGGCAGCATACATGAAGACAACACACACACATCTCTCACAATTATAAGCATAACTGCCAGCCATGAGAAAGAAAGGCAGCCAAAAGGCCAATTCCCCTGACTGTTGCCAGTCTTACAGCATGGGCCTTTTAAAGACTGAGCTTTCATGAAAACCAGGCAGCATGATGGCATGTGATAAACTTGAGGTGTGTAATCAACACAAACTCACCCAAGAATTGTGCTCAGAGCTCCTTTCAGAGCACTACAGTACTTTACTGTATAAAACATAAGTTAACTTCATCAAGACATGAACATGTGGGACCAAGTAAAATGCGACAGGTAAGGAGGTCATACTGAACTTTGGTCTCCTGGAGGGCACAGAGACGCTAAAGACACAAGTGCAGTAAACAATTTACAGAGCTTAGATCTTCACTATCTCTGTCCTAATGTGCATACTTCCTCAGTCATTATCCCCTTTAGTTCACTTAATGCTCTCAATCTTGCAAAATCTTTCAGTACAGAATTAAAGGCAATATCTCGTCTGTCTTCCCTATTTATGTGAAAAGTCAAACTGATGTCAGAGGGACCGAGAGCGTAAAGCCCAGTGTAACAGTAGTGGCAGTGCTTCTCAAGATGAAATCTGAAAACCAATCATAAGATTGCAGAGAACATGCTGTAAGTGATTACGAAATTCTTATTTTCTTCTCAGAAAGTATGCAGAAGGCAGTTATACATACCATTTGGCAATATTTCATTATGTACTTCAGTAATTTAGTTATGACCTTAGTGCAAGGAATATGGTGAACTTTTGGAACCATTTTCCCATCCAGTTGTCCTGTAGCACCCAGACAGACATCTTCATACCAGTTCCCACTTTGTAGATTAGTTAAGGCAAAGGTTTGCTGGTGCAAATAATTTCTCTAAAACAATAAGGATGAAGCTAGTCAATGAAAAAAATGAGTTTTCTTCTCCCAGTCTGGAAGCACTATTCACCACGCATTCATCATCAACTTAGAAAATGTCCTTTACACGTATGGTACTTGTCAACTGAATTACAAACTGATGCAGTTCCACAATAATCTGAAATAAATTGCTCTGTTTCACTCTGGAGTGGATCAGGAAAAGGGTTGCTGGCATAATATGTTACTGTAAACTCCAGACCTGCCAGTTCTAAGGACTAAATTTGTTTGAAAGACAAAAATTTACAAGAAAAGGCACTATAAATCATTTGGAAAAAAACCAAACTGTCCTGCAGTTACTCTTATAATAGAGTAGAATCTATAAAATATTTTCATCTATAAAAAGACACTTTCATTAAAAATGTTTAAATGTTACTAAGCTTTAAGGCACTCCAGCTGAAGAACCGACTGGATCACAACTACTGTTGGCGGCTCAGATCTCCTATCTTTATCCACATCACTCATCTTCTTCAGTCTTTGTCGTTTGTGAGTTCTGTAATTTCATCAACATCTTCTGTATCCTGTGTCATTTTCTCATACTGTCTCTTGAAGAAGCCAAGCTGCGAGAAGTATTAAAGTAACACCACATTGCAGTCGGTTATTGATGGTTACATTTCTCAGCTAAGATAAGTAGCGTGATGGTAGAAATGCACGTGTGTGCATAGTGTTTGATTTGTAGGCAATTCCGAAATTAAAATGAAAGGAGACGGTCCTTAAACTCCTGACTGGTGTTACTAAATGCCAAAACAGCAGTGCTGAGTAGCCAGTTGTCTTCCTGCCAAGATATAGGCATCTCCATGCTGCCTTGGTCTTCCAAGGAGCCAGCCCTTCAACCACCAATGCCCTAGCACATACAGAAAACCTTTTCTCTCCCCTCAATCTAGGTATTGTTTGTAAATTACCTTTTGCCCTTACCCTTCTCTGATCTTTTTTGGTCTGTTCAGTGTATATCCTCTCCCTCCTTGCTTCTAATCCCCAGCCTTGCCCACTGGGAATATCATGGGAGTTGAGAGCCCAGCTGGGGAGTTATGGAAGGAAGGCAGGCAGTGTCAAAAAGAGAAAAAGTAAATGCCAAAGGCCCGGTTTTGAACCACTGGAAACTCATTTATTATCTTCATGTTGCCAATTTCTATGGGGATCCGTTTCAGAATTTTGATTTTGAAAGCCTTTCTAAATGCTCCCATCAAGGGCACGATGCCAGTGCGGTATTATTCATACCAGCGAACTGCATGTGCATGTTCAGCACCAGAGAGGAGAGATTCCAAAGAAAATAGCCCAAATGTATTTACCCCTTTCTGCTTTTCTTTTTAAGAATATAAACACATACTTACTTTCCACAAAACGGCAACCAATACTAACAGCAAGAGGAGTCCAGCCAATATACTGCCAATCACAACACCAACTGGTATCTCTGCTTTCTCATCCGGCTTCGTTATTGTAACTGGGATCTGAAAGCAGAGAGATTGTGCATTGGGGGTTAATGTTAATTGCATATCAAGTAGGATTTGTAAACCAAATACTTTGCTAATCAAGAACAGCTGGACCACACACATTCAGGATCAGTGACTGGAACACTCTGGGCAATTACAGCCCTTTCATTCATGTCCTGAGGTACCTGGTTACACCACCATGGCACATGGCAGTGCCAGCTAAGGGTTAGGGGCCCTCATGACTCTTGGCCATACACAACAGGCAGAGAAGCAATCTCTTTCTGCCTCTCCAGTAACAGGAGGTCTTTTAGAGTTGTTCCCAGAGTGCACGGATGCACCATCACTAGGTAAACCAGACATGCTTACATGCAGCTGCGGAATAGCCTGGTGTAGAGCCCCATCTGCTCAAAATGGATTTCTGCTGCATCAGCTGAAGAACTGCTTCCAACTGAGCACTGCCAGAGCCTCTTATTTGTGGTGGGCAGCTGTAGAAGGCAATACTAATCATGGAGCCCAGACACCATCATGCATTCACTATGTCTTCTTAAATCTCTCCCCTCCTGCTGGGCAGGTACCTCTGTCTCCTTTGTCTGCTGTTCCTAACTTTTTGGAAACCACTAACAACTTAGAATTATAGAATCATAGAATGGTTTGGGTTGGAAGGGACCTTTAAAGGTCATCTAGTCCAACTCCCCTGCAAGAAGCAGGGACATCTCCAACCAGATCAGGTTGCTCAGAGCACCGTCCAACCTGGCCTTGAATGTTTCCAGGGATGAGGCATCTACTACTTCTCTGGGCAACGTGTTCCAGTGTTTCACCACCCTCACTGTAAGAAGAACCTTTTCCTTATGTCCAGTCTGAATCTGCCTCCTTCTATTTTAAAACCATTACCCCTTGTCCTATCACAACACGTGCTGCTGAAGAGTTTCTCCCTGTCTTTCTTATAAACCCCCTTTAGGTACTAGAAGACCACTGTAAGTTCTCCCCAGAGCCTTCTCTTCTCCAGGCTCAACAATCATAACTCTCTCAGCCCGTCCTCACAGGAGAGGTGCTCCAGCCCTCTGATCGTCTTCGTGGCCCTCCTCTGGACTCTCTGCAGCAGGTCCATGTTCTTATGTTGGGGGCTTCAGAGCTGGACACAGTACTCCAGGTGGGGTCTCGTGAGAGCAGAGGGGCCTGGACCCTGACCCAGCAGGCCATGGCCTGCTGGCCATGCTTCTTTGGATGCAGCCCAGGATGCACTTGGCTTTCTGGGCTGCAAGCGCACATTGCCAGCTCATGTTGGGCTTCTCATCCATCAGCACTCCCAAGTCCCTCTCCTCGGGGCTGGTCTCAATCCATTCTCCGCCCAGTCTGTATTTGTGAACTTGTTAGATCTTCTCATGTTAATATGTGTTTTTCTGGGTCAACTGCATGAATTTGCTTTAAGATGTATGGGTCAAACAGGAGTGTTTATAGCACTCTGATGCTTCCTGAACTACAAGCAATACCAGAGAGCTCCCAGAACAGTATATGGTGTCTGGAAGTTAGTTTTCAAGTGATACTCCATCTAGTTGGATCGAGTAGGACCAACTATATAGTTACATATAACATAGTTGCTTAGGGAGACATTGCCGTAATATTTATGAACTGTCAAATCTTTGGATTTAATCTTGGAACGACATGCATTTAGCATGAAGGGTTTTTTTTCCTTCCTGAAACATGATAAAAGCAGTCACATTGGTTTATTTTCTCAGGGTTGCTTGCTCAGTGCATTTGTCTGGTGTAATTTAATCTTAAGCTTTCTGGGAAACTTGCACTGGACTGACATCTCAGTGATTTAAGTCATTTCTGCTGGAAGGCCTCAGTGTTGTGCTAGGTGTGGCTATGTGTATTCATTTCACTGAGGCAGGCTGGCTTTGTGTTTTTTTTCTAACCAAGTGGCCATAATGATGATTATAGCAGGTTAACGGTCTGTCCTCCAGCTGGCAGACCTTTCTGTCTTTCCAAATCTGAAAGCTTTTACGCAAAGATACCTAAGCAGCTTCCCCCCCCAAGGCAATATGAGTTCATTTGGCTACACAGCAACCCAGCTCATCCATGTTAAAGTGCCAATCTCATATGCATGTGCAGTTTGCCTAGTAATGCTTTCTCCATTAGATTAACAATGAAGTAGCACTGTTGGAGAGGTAAATCAGTGCCTAAGAGCAAATATCTTCCCTGAAGTCAAATTGTGGTCAGATACCATGGCTGGGATTCACGTCATCTAGTGTTATATCTATATCTCCAATATAGTTCCTTGGCTTCCAGTGGAGAAGGACAGGGTCTTTTAGGGCGTAATTCACACTACTTATTTTCAGGATCATCTTTAGATGAGATGAATTCTATTGCATCTCAGAAATTCCTATTCTTTCTACCAGTTAGGGTTTATAGAAGGGCTAACTGATGTGGATGACTAATGTAGATATTAAGTTAGATCAATCCTACTACCCTCATCTAAAATAACAGAGTAAGTAGGAAAATAAACTCAGATTGCTTCTGTGCTGTCCTATTTCCAAGAAAGTGTGAAGGACAAAGACTGGGTATCACTGCTGGCCTCCCTAGAAGTTTATTCAGTTCTGGCTACTGACTCCATCACTGAAGCATCAAAACAAACTGTCTGCCCTAGGGAGAGTGTACCTCCACCAGCTGGCACATTTTCCAAGACTTCCCACAGGGCAAGAGGCTATCAAGTAAGGATCAGGGTGTAAGCCTCACCAAAAGCCACTGTGTTTCTTAGGAGTCCTGTGGATAACTTTCACAGTCTGTTCAGCCACTGCCTCAGAGTCCTCGCTTTAGACGTTTCAATGTCTGGCTGAGGAATTACCTTTTATTTGTCAACTGGCTTGATCAACAGTCATTTGAATAATTAAATTCTGTTTCTCCTGAAATCACCAGTAGAACTGTTGGTAATGTAAATTTGACGGTATCATGCTCCAGCTGTGGAAAAATACCTAGTAATACATCTGTTTATGAGCTACCTAAAAAGCTTCTGCAATTAAGTGGAATATTTGCATTCTGTATTAATGAGTTTCATCTCCTAGCAGAAGCAATACTGTGCCACAAAGCTGAGGCAATCACACTTCAAATACAGGTGCATAATTTTTCTGCAAAAACATTATTTCCAGAACTACAAATATATTCCCTTTCCTTCTTCAGGCACTGGAGGTTTCCCTGAATGCAAATGGGTTTATGTAGAGATTCTTCACAAAAATGGAGCGATCCTTGAGAAAACAATTACAAAAACCAGTACTGAATTATGGTCTTATTTCCCCATTGAGATAGATCAATCAATAATTGCCATATTTAACCAATCAATAATCATACATACTTAACTGAATTTTCCATTGCCTGTGAATGGGATGTGCTACACATTCTCACAGATATTTGACTCCCCTAACTAACTTGCATTTTGGTCTTCAACGGCCTTTGCTATTTTTATGGATAAAACAGGCTGGTAAATCCTGTAAAAATAAATCTAAACTTAGTATTGCAAATGGAAGAGTGTTCCCCTCTAGACAGGCCAAGAGAACAAGGTCTCTTTTTATTACAACAGCATCATGGTGCTAATGTATTCTTCAGGTGTTGTTTATGTTTGTATATAGCAGATAGAAACCTTGGGAGAAGGATTCTACACAAATAAAGTGGTGATTTGGAGACTTTTCTTGAGATTAGCTATGTCGATATTGTCCTTATGACAGCCATTCCAAATGCAAAAAAATACTGCACATTCTTTTACAAATGAGATTAACTATATTTACTGGAGACCTCTGCCAAACATCTGTCTAAACATCAAACCAAATACACTTACCGAAGTAAGACTGTAAATCAGATTTGCAAAAATGTTTCCCAGAGTTCATTTATCTACAACAATTAATTCAGTTGCTGAAAGAAGTCCAAATTTTGATCTTTTCATGAACAGGAAGCTAAAGGAATTTCAGACATTTCTAACTGAGCTTTGCTGACAGTTCTACAATCTATTTGAGATCTACAGATTTTAACTAAGTCTGGTGTATATAGCAGTTGGCTGAAATGAAAACATTTTAGTGACTTACAGGAGATTGTGTATAGCCAAAAGGAAAGATTAGTTCAACATAATCAAATGTCTTCAGATTTGGTCATTTGCCATGTATTCTTAAAGGACACTGAAAATTAAATATTATCACTTTAATAAAGTAAAAGATAGAGAAGTTGAAAAAATATACTTATCTATAACTTACAGTTAGGGTATTCTCTCCAATTATAAATAACTCGGGTTTATGTGTATCCATTTTTGCCTCTGCAGAAAGTTGTAATGTCTGGAAAGTTAACTAAAAGAGAAGATAAAAAAAACTGTAGAGCTCTGTTGCAGGGCAAATTGATTAGAATGTTGACATCCTAAAATAATTCTTCTGCTTTGGAATTAAGACCTCGGAACCAGAAAAAAAATCACAGTATTAAGAAAATTGAAATGATCTTTTTATTTGTCCCAAGCTAACGTGTCTGTTAAAATAATAATCTGTCAACAATCCACTTAATTTTACTGTTCTTCCTTATTGCAATGAAACTGCAGAACTGGCTTTTTTTTTTCTTTAACATACAGTTCAAGCAAAACAGAAGGACTTGATCATATATCCATTTTTATAGTTATCTCAAAGCTGTCACTGCTGCTAGCAGGGAAGAGATAGGGAAAAAAATAACAATGAGAAAGGGAGAAATAGCTCAGTAACAAAAGACAGATGGGGATATATCTCTGGCCTTTGAAAGACATGGAAACTGGATGTTCTTTCCCTTCCCCCCCTCTCCTCACCTCTGTGCAATGCTTCTGTTTTTCCCCATTTATTTTTTCCTATCACTATCTCCACTGCTCAAATTCTGACATTGCTCCCTCAGCTTAGAAAAAGAAGAAAGCAAAAATCTTAAACCAGTTCCCATTTGGAAAGGGACCTTGTGCCAGATCCCACTTCTCTCTGTGCATATGTCGAGAGGCAGAGGAGGATGGCTCTGCAGACACTGCCAGCTCACTGCTGCTCTTCTGACCATGTGGTGGGCACAGATAGCCCTATTTCCTATGGCACCACCAGGAACAACATCAGATTCATGGGAGCACAGGAGCACTTGCCAGCCGTACCAAATGCAACACCTGCTCTGTCATTTTGCCTCCTCAGCCACTTCTCTGTGGCAGGGCTAGGTACGGTGGGCTTGATTCAGGGAATGTGAGCAATCTTTGGTCCGCAGCAGCCAATGCGCACTGAACTGACTGACCGTCCCTGCAGCAGACAGTTATTGCACGACTGCACTGTGACCATCTGCCCAAGTAGTCTGTCCTGTGCTCCTAAATGTTTAGAAAACTGCCTGAGCACTATTCAAAGCACTTTGTTAATTCCTAAACACATCTTTCTTTGCTCTCCTTAGCAGGTATCAGCAAGTCTGCTATACCCTTCTTGGACAATGACTGATTACCACTAAATAAAAAGGCCAATTTTGTGCATTATTTTGTGCTTGCAAGATTATTTGCACTGAACGTTGACAATCAAATAGAAAATAACAAAATGGCTGATCAGAGGAAACTGTGACATGCAGTCTTTCCTTCCCATCACTCAGTGTTAAAGAAATTATTTCCACTCACTTTCTTGGGAGGGTAGCAACCTTTTGTTCAGATCTCCACGTTCTGCATACCTGACAGCACTAACAAGTGGTCTTGACCCAGCTGATTTGAAAAGTACAGACTTTAAAGACAGATGCTTTCCTTCACACACTTGCATAAGTATATTACATTATCAGCCTGCCCTTTTAAGAGCCGAATGTTAAAGCTGACAACAGCCCTACTGTTAAATGTCAATACCTGCCATAAAACTCGCCAGACAAACTAAGGAGACTGCGTCATGTTCCTGAAGCTCTGGGCAAACCCAGGACTCTAAGACAGTTTGGTTGGTTGCCTAGCTAAGAAGCAAACACGGTCTCATTTCAAAAGTCTGGTAATTCATGATGAGTTATATCCTGGAGGACATATGGTGATTTAAAATGGGAAAGTCAAGGTATTATTGATGGATATTTTTAAGCATCCTGTAGGTCTTTAAGCAAGGACTGTTTCCTTGCCACCAAGTCTAATAAAACCAAAAAATAAATTAAAAAAAATTTCCACACCTTTAACCAATACAACTGACAGCACTAATAGGCTTTTGCTATTCTGATGTGACTTAAAATGATCACTGTGTAGACTGTGATGTTCAAAAGCTAAAAGCAACATTATTTTCCAGGCTGTGATGACACTGTACTCTGCTGTCCTCTGCTGAGTTTTGTAGAAACTAGTTCCCCTTGAACTAATTTAACAGATGCAAAAAAATGTTTGGATTTTTTTTTTTTTCAGCTGTGAAGATTGCATTATCACAGTATTTTCTTAGGTTTTGTGCTGGACTGAAGGTTATCAGATCCATTATGCAGTCTCTTTACTTTACTTTACTTTACTTTTAGATTCAAGTTTTCATTCTGGAAGAACACACAAAACAATGAATACAAGTAAAGGAAGGTCTTTTCAGATTGGAAGGTCTCTTTGCTGAGCTTTGAAAAATATCACGAGTTAGGAAATATTTGAGTATTAGATCCTTCATGAAGATGCAGCTGATACTCACAGCAGCAAAGGTTCCATTCCAGATTCGGGTGGACACGTTCACAAAGTACTCTCCCTTCAGCATAATGTCTTCCAGTTTGCATGCGATGGTACTGCACTTCACATTCTTACAGTTCTTCCAGGGGAAACAGCATGCATTAAAAATACACTTTAACAAATATTCTTTTCACATCTGTATATTTTTGCCCTTGCCTTTGCCATTTTGTGCATACAAATTAAGTGCTTGCAGGCTGTGAAGAACATGCACCTTTTCTTCTATCTAAGCTAGATGCAGTACATGCGAGAACATCCATAGGCTGCACTTCTGCACTGTGAATGAAGAAAGCCACCCCCACCACAGCTGAACACAAAGGTACAGCAGTGGGCTTGTAATGATCAGATCTGCACCCCTGTCCTGTGGTATTGCATCCCTGAGTTTTACTCACCAGTTCTTTGATAGCTCTGAAGTTTTCTTTTGTGAAAGACGCAGAATAAGGTCTTTTCCCTATTTGCAGTGGATTTATCTGAGCTTGACAAGTAACACCTCTGACCTAGGAAAGATAGCAGGAATGAAACTGGATGACATCATACTCAGGAGTTTATAGTCATCATCATAATATATATTTCTGGGATGAGATGGTGGCTGTGAAAGGCTAGATTGTGGATCATACAACAATGGATACTTCAGGAAACTAAGAGACTGTATGTCGTTTTGGTGTCAGAAATAAACTGCTCTTATGGTAGTTTTTTTCCCCCTAGATTGACCTGAAGGGTTTGTCCCAATCTAGAAATTCCATTTTTACTAAAACCTTCCCAGGAACTTGGAGAAGGACTTAGCTGAAGAGGTCCAGAGTCATAAGAAAAGTCAACTGTGGACCAT
This sequence comes from Chlamydotis macqueenii, assembly GCF_036417535.1. NCBI lineage: Eukaryota > Metazoa > Chordata > Aves > Otidiformes > Otididae > Chlamydotis > Chlamydotis macqueenii. The sequence goes on along the minus strand of NC_141593.1, from coordinate 17,027,813 downwards.
AAAGATAATCCACATCTGCCAAGTAATAGACTAATGTACTGCTGACATTGTGGTCCTCCCCCTTCCCTTTATGAGGGAGGGAGAAGAAAAAAGAGAATAGATTCTCTGAATCTCAGCCACACTATGAGGAAAATAATTGATGTTTATGGTACACAGCAGTTCATGTAATTCAGTTCTTCACCTGATCTGTGGTGACTGCAGTTAGGTACATCAGTGGGTTGTCTTTGCTGGTCAGTTCTGGAAGATAGATTTTTACAGATGCTCTCTTTACTGGAATACCTCCTGTTGTTATCTGAAAAGTAAATAACTCACAATTAATTCAGGTAGCTATACTTACATATGCATAAATTATTTGAAATAGCAAGACAATCAGAAATCATGGATGAGTATGGAAGAACTGGACTCCTTTTGCATCAGTGTTTTTTTTGTACTAAGACACTTACTAGGGTAGTAATCACGTTGTGCCAATAGTAAAGTAGAAAATGTACTGTATAGCTTCAAGTCCCTGTCTGTTTCCTTAGCAAAGCTCATATTAACTGCATGAAATATATTTTGAAAAGCAAATATTCTGCCACAGCCAATAGGCCTGTTACTTAGTCCTTTAGAGTAGCAGTTACAGCAATTTAAGTGGAACATAATTTAAGTTTCTTCCACGTTGCATATTTGGATCTAAGTTTTTCCAAGTTACGTAATAAATGCTGTGATCCGGCTAGTTCTTGCATCTGGTTTGAGCACTTAACTCATGCCAAACTTCAAGTTTCAAAGTCCAAGCCTGCAAAGACTTGTTTGTCTTTATCAAGTTGGCAGAAGACAAATATGCTCTGTGAAAAAACAGTCTAAATTGCCTGAAGTTAAGCATTAACCATCTTCTAAATATGTAGATAGTGCAGAACCAATCCCTCCCCATTCTACTTGTGCAGTAAGCACAAATTTCATCCTTAACCTCATAAAGACTGTAAAGATTTATCCCTCAGCTATTTGCGATTTTTTTCTTACTTGACTGATTCAAAAGCATCAAAATCAGACAGTGAAATCAGGAATGATTTTTCAACTACATTTTGGGACCAAGCTACAGGAGGAGGTAAGGCAGCTTCTCAAACCAGAACCAGAAACATTTACTAACCTTAACTGAGAAGTTGAATGTGGGGCCAATATCTCCAAAATTATTCACAGTGGAAGGAATGTTTTGACCAGAGTATACTTCATAGAAGTTGATGTTGGCAAGCCTAGTTAACAACCATAAAACAATACATTTCAATTTGGCAGCTGCTTTGAAAACATATGTTACTGGATGTGCACAGGTCAGAAGTACAGTCAGAGGAAAAATCAGTCACTTGTATTGCTGTTTGAATTTTGCAAAGTTGATTAAGAAAATAAACAGTGCAGTGAAGCCTGGAGCTGAAGTGGGCATGTGAAAGTAAGACAGGAGGCCTGCGTGAGATGCAGGCTTTGCTCAGCCTCCTGCACCCTGTGATGTTTTAGTACCACGCTGCAAGCTCCTCTTCTGGGCACAAACTGTGACTTTCAGCCTTGCAGTGGCCTCCCTCCTCAGAGAGGGCCTCTAGATGGTTCCCCTTCATACATCTGTAACAGCAAATACCAACAAACTTCAAGTGAGATCCTGGGCTCTAATGCCATAGACTACAGGCACGCTTGTTTCCACGCTGCCTGGGTGTGGAAGCACAAAGAGCACCCTGTTTGTGTGCATAGTACTTAACCGCATAGCCCTCACTTTCTTTAGTATTTGTAGATTTCACAATTCAAAATTTCCAAAGTATCATGAGGGTGACTGCAGCCCACCACAGCATGAAATTACAGGTGTGTGACAGAAGGGCATGGTGCGAGGCCCCATAGATGCTCGAGGGGCTCAGCCAGCTGGCACTATGCTCAAAGACAATGAAAGCATCCCTGTGTAGTGCATCGCGTCCATGTGCTACCTGTGAGCAGCTCCTCTGCTGAACCATCCCAGAACTGCTCTTCATCATTAGCTTTCATGAGGAGGCTAATCTGAGCAATCAAAAAGCAAGCTGAGGAGTGAGTTAACAAGGAACAGGGGCTGCCATGATTCCTACATCAGCTCTTCCTGCTGCACAAGGTGCAAATCCATCCTTTTTACCAGTGCTGCTCTCCCCATTTAATCTGTGTAACATCTCTGTGTACAATGCCAAATTAACACATGTGCAGTTTTACAGAGGTGCTTCGTGATCAGTTGTGCTCCTCCGTACTGCATCGTGGATTCTTTTTGATCCTCCATACTTCCTCCCTTTCCTTTAAGGGCCTCCTCACAAGGACTCCTAGGAAAACCCGTGTGATGCATCTTCTGCTTCCTTCTCAAATCTCCAGTCCTTCAAGGATGCACAGTATTAGCTTCCTTATCATTGCAGGAGTCACTTATAAGACTGATTCCCTCTTCTTCTCCTGGAAACTCAGATCAGAAGATTTTCCCTAGAAAGGCTTCAGTTCAGCAAGACAACACTTCTTCCTCAACCCTTGTATTTTAAGAGGTTGCTCCTTGGCTATATTACCTGTCTCAAGAAGGAACTATCTCCAGATAGATATTCCCTAAGTGGAAGAGTGTAAAAATGAGCGAACTCCAAGGGAAGCATTTAAAGTTGTACTTTGGCTTAATGTGTACTTTCTTTAGTTCTTTTAAATTGATTCATCTCCAAGAATAACTAATCCTTTTCTAGCAGTAGGGATTCCTTCATGCCTCAACTTGCATATGAAATTGCATTTTCTCATACTCAGGAGATGCACCTGGATTCAAACCCGTTTTTCCTTGAGTAACTCTCTTATAGACTCCATGCCTGGCCTTGTCTGAAGCATTGAGTATCTGTTCATATTTCTCAGCTAACTAAATCTGCTGATTCAAGTGCCATCTCAGTTTCCTAGGAGGCTGCTAAAGTTGCTGTGCTAGCCACCTAGAGACTCATGTAGTCTCTATGCCATTGCTAACTTTAGTAACAAACACTCTGCTTCTGCTAAAGTCTTGTACAACTTTCTCAGGGGGCTGAAAGAACTTGCATTGCTGACTCAAATGCTTCTCCGCAATTAAAATAATCTGAAAAATTCTGTACAGCTTCAGAATTGGTGCACCTAGCTGCGGTGAATGCAGGGCCTCCAAATATTCTAAAGCTGCCACTGCAAAGCAGGTTATTAAACTCGGCTTCTGTACTGTGGTCCCTATTCCAGCTCAGGTCATCCTACACAGCCAACAGTCTTGTAGTTATGGTGGTCTTTGTATACTCATTTCCTGAATTAATTATTGCTGTGCATTTTTAAGCAGCTTCTTTTTCAAATTTCTGTCATTCTTTGAATAATTACTATTTATTTTCTGCCAGTTTATGTTTACAAATTTTGGGATGCAAAATCATTTTTTCACCAATAATTGGTGACCAAGTGCATCAAATATAACTACATGTAGTTTATCATAGAAATGCAGTAATTGGGAAAGACAAACAAATCTTTTCTTTGATGAAAAGTAAAATATCACATATTGATCCAAGAGTCAAACCAGTATATTTTTGTTTCAGTTCTACTTTAAGTTAAACTGTAACTGAAATTATTCTTGTTTGGAACAGTAACAGAATACTTACTGTTCCAGTGCATCCCAAATGACTGGGAGGTTCAAGGGCTGAAGATGAGAGGTTTCACAGGCATGATATGAAGATCAGTCTTAAAGGGATTTTTGTCTATCTCTCTCCCTATGCCTGGCCAGCTGTCTCTCCTTAAAAACTGGGGTAAAGGGTCTCCCTCTTGCAACAGCCCCAATCTGCCTTCCGCAGGGAAGAGAAATGGCTGACACCAAGAGGGAAGGGGTAGGTCTGAGCCAGAGTCTCTGGGCAGGCATGTGGGAAGGCGGGGCATGCTGCTCCCGATGCCAATGCAGCTACAGCAAGGGGGAATCCGCCATGTGACAGCTCAGGTTTTAGTTCAAATCTCAAACTGCTAAGAAGCATTTATATTTTTGGCTCAGCAGATGTGTCCATAATTACTTTTTTTCTCTCTTTTTTTTCCCTCACCCCTCTGCTTCCTCTTTGCTGAGAGTTTGAGCTGGGGCATTTTTTTTGTTCTTGTTCTTTTGGTTAGTTTTGATCACTGTAACTCCAGATTTGATCCAATGTCACTACATTTGAGCCCAGAGACCCAATGAATTATACAGTATATATTAACTGTATTATCAAAACCACAAGCACTGTTTGGTTTCTATACCACTTCCATTAACATGAACATCTGTAACAATTGTGCAGAGGTAAACGTGGATCCACACATTACATAATTTTTTACATCTAAAATTACTGGAAGAAAAACAAAATTCTGCTACAGTTGATGAAGTGGAAATTTCTTACAACTTCCAAAATGAAAACAAAGTTTCACTTTTCAGTTTTTCACTGAAAGGTATCTTTTCAGTAGCCTTTCAAGACTGTTACTGTACTCAAATGCCTTGGCAAAATGACAGTGACGCTTTACATTATTCAGCATACCTTGTGAAGTGAATTTCTGCATCGTATCGCAAAGGAATTGATAAGCTGACCTGGTTATCCAATTCTTGCTCTTCCTTACTTTCGCTGTACATCAAAACACATTTAAGTCAGATGTCATAATATTATTGTATACAAATAAGGTATTAATACATAGCTTGCTTTCATACAATTATATACTTTACCTCAATGCATGAAAACTTAGAACTGCCACATTCTGAAGATTTTTCAGGTTAAAATCAAAACTAATATCAAAGGATACCTATGAAGGAGACAAGGAACACACAGTATATGAGTTGATGGTACAACACACAAAGGACTTCCCAATAGCAACATAATTATTCATATGTGCAACAATCTAGAATTGTCCTTTGTATCCGAATTCTCCACCAATATCTGTGTAGTAATTCAGTAATTTCCGGAATTGCTTTGTTCTCACTTTCACCTACAAATTGGCATTGTTACATAAACATGAGCTATTTGCATTTTTAAATTGTGTATAACTAGCTACAAGCTGTAACAAAAGGTGTTTAGGATTACTTCAATTACATACTTTTAAACACTAGCACTAACACGAGCTTTATATTTACTCTTTTCTTCCATTCATTCCAACAGATCCGCTTTGACCACTGCTATTCAAAATTCAGAACAAACTTAACTTTTTATATGGAATTAGTTTTTTTTTTATTTTGCTCGCCGTGCCGTAGGATGTCATGTTTCTATTCTTTCTAGCAATTTTCTTATTGTTCTAGTTGATTATGTTAGAGGCTGGAAGCCTATTTCTGTTCTGTCCTTGAGGAATAAGAGATTAAGTTCCATAAAACCATGGATATCTCAAGATTTATGGTATATGTGAGAAAAAGGATATATGATCAATCCTAGGGCTGTGTGGGCCCCTCCTCTCAAAGCAATGCTGCTTTCTTGGAGAGATGAGATTCACAGAGCAGGAGAGGGAGCTACCCCCAGTTTCAGCAGAAGGGAATGACGGGAATTGTGCTCAGTTCCCAGGAGTCTACACACAATGCTCTCTGCTTCTGCTCCCAGCCTTTGGTCTCTAAGAGTTACAAAACTGCAGTAGCATTTGAAAGCCATCGGTAGGGACAAATGTGCTTCAAGAGACTTTTTTTCCTTTAATTTGGCAGGGGGTCACAAAAGTTTAGCGGTTGATTTTCTCCTTTTAATGCCTCTGACACCCAAAGGGAAGTTAACTCTAATCTAAGAAATCCTCACCAGCAGTAAATGCAGATTTAGGAGAAAACAATAGCAAAAAAGCTTTTGGGTATCATTCATGGTTGTTTAAACACGCTAGCTGTACCTGTTGTCCTGTTCTGAAAACAGGATAGCTTATTTGGCAAATGACTGTACTTTGTGCTGTTGCTGTCTGACAGGAGACTTCGGTCCCATCACTCTGCAGAGGAAGCAGACAAAAAAGTCATCTTAATATCAGGTTTTGATAAAGCAGAGAGGAAGTTCCCAGTCTGTATCTTCAACGGGACTTGTAATACATGAAGGCATTGTACAGATAGGTGTCATGACAGTAATTCCTAGAGATGCCTCAGATGGGAGGGGAATAGGCAGGACTAGAAAAGAGCAGGATAAAGGTGGGACAAAAGGACCAGTCCCGTGCGATTACTTGTGAGCTGTAATGGTCTTGTTAGAATTTTATGCTGGGCTTGGAAGAAGGAATACAGGCTAGAGAGTACAGGTCACCTCCAGCATTAACTCCTACGGTGCTTTTAATGGCATTTTTACAGAACTTTTGCAGCCATATTCACACTCCTGAGAGCCAGTTAAACCCTCTAACCCTGTAGAAGTTAGTGTGCAGAGGGGAACGCTGTCGTAATTTTTGTCAGAAAATCTACAAGACATGAGTTTATTTACTTTTTTGCAGAATATTTAGCATGTCAAAGACAAACTCATAGACTATAGCTAGTGATCATCACTTTGAAAAGAATTCATTACAATGCACTGTCTTGTTAAAAACATCTCTACCAGACATTTACCATTCATGAAATATGCTACAAAAAAAAAAAAAACAACAACCAAACAGACAAACAAAAAAAGAACCAAAACCAAAACACCACCCATACATTCTCAGCTTGAGCTTTTGTTCCTGCCTTGAAGCAGGCACATTTTTGGTCAAAACCTTCACTTGCAGGATGAAATACTCCTAAGTAAATGGGCTTTTAAAGCAAAAGAAAGTCCTAACTCTAGTTATGGAGTTTTGCTGCGCAACAGGATGGAGAGGTAAAGGGGCACCCTCAGCGCTGCATGGAGTACTTCTGCAAGTTTATTGTCCAGGAAAATTCTGCTCTTGGGCAGTGATGAATGCTACTATCCTTCCTGTCCTGTTATTATAGGGATTGCTCTGGATTTTACCCCTAGGATTATCACACACCTCTCCAGTAGCAGCCTCACCACATAAGCCAAGCACTGAAGTCTGAATTTCATCCTTCATCAATTGTTTGGGAGCAATAGTTGAGATTATAGACTTACTGCATTCCCCAAAATAGTAATGTGTAATTCCTTTCTTTTCCCTTTTCTAAGACAAAATTTATTAGAAGAAGAGCTTCTGGTATAGCAATCATTTCAATCTGATTAACTGTCTAGCTGGAACACACAGCATTGGCAGTAGCACTATTTCTAGATCCAAAGTCTGTTCTTTAGGCCGCATCATCAATGCTGCGTGCTTGATTTATCAAATACAAATTCCCTGTGGCACAGCAACTGCATTCAGGCATGTTGTTGGGAGTCAAGTAGAAGAAGTGGGTGCCAAGGCCTAAAGTGAGGAAAAGATGACTGCAATAATGAGGTGAGGTCAAACTCAACAAGTTGCCAACTTTTATGCTGAGTTGGCAGTGTCTCTCCTTGACCTAAATAAAACTGATATGCTGAAGGGAATAATTCTAGTGTCTGAGAAAATAAATTGGAAGAGAGGTTTACACACAAGTTCTTTCCTGGGATAGACATTACTAGAAAGAAAAAATAAAAAGTCTCCAAGAAGCTTGAAAATCAGTGGCAATAACAGAAACAATGAGGCTGGGTATCACATACCGGTAAAGATGATGAAGCAAAAAACAAATTGTCTGAAAATGTAGCCTGAATTCTGGTGTTATATGCATTTTCTTTTTTATTTCTCAATTTCACGTTGAATGTTAGTCTTCTGTTTTTGCTGCTGACAACAAACTGCTGTTTGCTGTTGGAAAATAAAGTCCGTTGTTGTAAACAGAGGTACTAGAACAGCTGTGGATCATGAAAATGTGTTGCCTGTAGCCAACAACAAATAATAAGCACAGCAAGACATTTCCTAATTCTACACACTTAAACACTCTGCTTTCTAAATCCTTTGACATAAAAAACTCTGTGGTGGTGTTTCTTAAAACCAAATGGAATCAATGTCTTCTTTAAAATGCAGGACCTTGACTATGTATGGTCAAAGTACCTTTGCTCAGTTTTCAAGGGCTCTAGCCTGGTGGGAAGGTGGGCCGAGAGTGGGTGGTAGACTTGGATGGCAGGTCCAGGAAAAGGCGGCCCTGACTCTCTGCTTCCTGTACATGCATGCGTATATCTGCATACAGACTTGGAATACGTCCTGCCCAAATGGCTGACCTCAGCTCCCTGGTGGCACAGCCTGCTGCAGGGCCCTCACTGCTCCTCGTGGGAGGGACCAAAATGCTGCTGCAGGTGCTACCGCTCTCCTACTGTACTCCCTTTCCTGACAGCAGCCAGACAGCATGATTCTTCTGAATGCTCACTGTGTCCTCGTCCCTAAGGTACGAAAACTTGGGTTTGTCTAAGCTGACAAGAGTCCTGCTTCTGTATCTGTGTTCCTATCATACCACCTTTTCCTTGATTGTTATTCAGACAAAAATGCTATTGCTTTTTTAAAATCTGCTATTTCTAAGTAGATGTTGAACTAGAAAGGCATTCTCATCTAGAAATTAATCCAAAGCCTACAGACAAAACAAAGATGAAAACATCTGCCCCAACAATTCCACTGATTCAGCTCTTACCCATCATCTGCCTTCCGCTGAACATTCAGAACAAGATCACAGATACAAAGTTCATCTTCACCACAGTCTTTAATAAAAGGAATCTACAAAACCAAAAAGATTTCCTGAATGACAGGGCTCAACTTTAAATTGATCTACAGACAGTACAGTGCAAGCACCTTTGAGATAAAGCACATTCTTGGCTTGCAAATAAGAAAATCCCTCTGAAGGGCATTAAAGACTTTGACACGTGAACAAGTTAACACTAACATGTTACTACATATCAACTGATCCATAAGAACAGTGCAAGCAGGTTATTGTTAACCCGCAACAAATGTAATGTAGTGTAATCTAAGAGGTTCCATCTCTCTTTTATGTTCTCTTTTATTGTAGGATAAACTAATCTAAAATAGTTCATCTTTGCTATCAACTAGAAGTTCACATCAACAGTGACATGGCTCCAGCAACATGCTTGTAATGCCGTGGTGGCTGATGTGTTAGTGTGAGCAAGCTCATGCAATACAGACAAAGGTATAAAAAGAACTAGGAGACACCTCCCAGGTGCCTGCTTTCAGCCCAGTGACTTAACTAGAACACTAGTTTTCACTTGCATTTATTTATTTGGTGTTTGTAGGGGCCACACATTATGGACATGCATATAGCCACGCAATTTTTGATAGTAAGTCTGCATACTTACACTATAGGCCACAGATTTAGGAGAATATGTATCGAGAACAGGGCTGGAGCCAGGATTTGCAAGGCCAATGTCAATGCGCAAACTAAGTGAATTCACAGCATCGGAAGGTTCCTGTAAAATACATGATTCACATGATAGCTGTCAGCAAGGCAAGCAGGGTAGAACTGGTAATTCTATTGTAAATTGAGAATGCATAGTAAAATCATACTTGCTCTAAACAAGAAGAAGTAGAAGTACAAGGCTTCATTTCTTGACCAAAGTAATTTTGTGAGATTGCCTAGTGTGGACTCCTCTTGGTAAACAGCTTTTGATGCCGTTCCATAATAAAACTTGTTTTCCTAGAATTCCTGGAGGCTGTATTCATTATAGTCACTTCTAGGGCTAAGGAACATGCAGATTCTCTGCAGTTGCAGAAGCTGGTCCTCCAAAGCTGCCACCATATGGCTTTCATTCTCACCTGGCTGCAGAAGTCAAATTCCTATTCCACTCTGCCTTAGCATCACAGAGAGCATCTGGGCCTGAGCAACGCTAAAACACAATATACCTCATGTCTCCTCTGTTTCCTAGTACTGGATGAATACTCTTCTAGCCCTATGGCCTACAGCTCCACAATGGCACTAAATGTGATCAACTAGACAAAGATACTTGCATTGCAAAGCAAAGCAAGAATTGAAGTCATTTACCTGACCTAGCATCATGCAGGGGACTTAAGGCAGCTCTCAGGGCTGTGTTAGGTCTTCGGTTGTAGAGAAAGTTGGAGACTTGTTTATTTTTATTTTTTTACTAATTATATACCTACAGCTAGCATGCACCAGAAGTCTGCCTAAAATGTTAGTCTGAGAGAAAACATTTGCGCGTGTGTCTTAGTTCTTACAGAGGAATCTACTCAGAGGGAAATTAAAATCTATTGAAACTATGGATTATGAGCCCTGTGTTACATCAGAGATGAATTACATAATTAAGAACTGCCTCTTCTATCCTAAAAAGCTGTCCTGAATTTAAGAGTTATTAGTTTCTTTGAAATCAGAATCTTACTAAGTACTTTTCAGTTGTAGGGGATGTGAGAAATAACATTGACATAACCATGCATGAAATTCATCTTACAGATGTAAAGTTTATCAACGTCTTCCTCTGACAACTTTTGTAACATAAGACTGCTTGCAATTGCACTTACCTGTACACTGAAGATGTCATGAACACAATTCTCCTCATGACGTACCACAACATCCCTCTGCATGTACCTTTCACTATTTTCTATGAACAATCCTCTAGAAGTCACTCTATAGGACTGGAGATCTGCATCCAATGTTGCATTGTACTTTATAGCTACAAGAAAAAAAAAAAAAAAAACTGTACATTTTTTGCTGAATATCACTGCACATTACAGAGTGACCAGGCTTTCCAAACCACACTGAATATTTTACTTTTTTTCATAGCTTTCTAAACACAGAGCAGTCTCAAAATGATAAAAATTTCTCTTGTGTTTTCCAAAGCAGTCAAACAGGTTTAAGGCCTAATATAAGTTCCCATTCATAGAAAGCACATTAATTGGCAATCAATCTAGTCTCTGTTGCAGATGTCTGAGACTGCAGCTCAGGCAAGAAGCCAGTCAGCAGTGCCAGGACTACACTAGGGTGGTGAAACACTGGAACAGGTTGCCCAGAAAGATGGTAGATGCCCCATCCCTGGAAACATTCAAGGCCAGGTTGGATGAGGCTCTGAGCAACCTGATCTGGTTGGAGATGTCCCTGCTTCTTGCAGGAGGGTTGGACTAGATGGCCTTTAAAGGTCTCTTCCAACCCAAACCATTCTATGATTAGGTAAAGGGGCTTTGCAACGATATCCCTGAACTCTGAGAAGACTGTAAAGAATCTGCATCTTCTTTTCAATCACGTACTAATTTCTATCTTCTTCTCTTCATATGATAGCTAATATGCTGTGGAAGTTCACCATTATTTTATAGCTCACAATCATGAGTTCCCAAAGGCAATATACATAGCACTGGAGCAGTCCAACTGGTGTTATCCATGATGTTTAAGTAAATAGTTTCATGAAAGGCCAATGCTAGTCTCAGAAATATTTGGTGCTCTTCTGTACTTTGAAAAGAAGAGCTTCTCCCCACTGACATCTGCACTAAGCCTATGGAATTATTTTTTTTTTGTGAATACAGAAGAAAAGTCTGCAGTCTGCTGTTGAAACCAGCAGGTTGAAAAAAATCAGCTTTTTACTAATGACATTTTCTGGGGTTTGTTGAACAGCAAGGATACAGCTCTCCTTTATACTGCTAATTCCTCACTTTTCAAAGATTATGGAGCCAGTGATGGAAGCAGGTCTTAAAAACACTTTGCCAAGCACTTAAGTTTTATACTGATTTTGGCTTTCTTGACATTCAGTCTAATATATCTTTAGAATTTCCACTACTCATTTGAATAATGGACTTTGGAATAAATTAATATAAGAGAAGTCATTGAAATACTCTTACCCACTTGATTATTTCTCTTAGCAGGTCTAAATGTAGCCTGAAAACATATTTTGACAGTTACTTCCGTGTTCTTGTTCAGCAGACTGATTTTCTCAGGTTTAAATGAGGCAATTATGGACACATTTGCAATGCTTCGTGACCTGAAAAGTATTTTTAAAAGATTACGTATGATTTTCAAGAGCACTGGGTAACATAGAAGCAGTTGTCTATTACTATCTGTAAATGTAACATTGATTTTTGTTTCCCAATGTAAACATTTTTAATGGCACTGGTAAAATTATTTTTCTTTGCATGTAAGTGAATTTGTTGACATAGTAGCTTTCAGTAATTACAATAAATAATTTATCATGTAAAATTAATGGGTAATTAATGTCTTTACCCTAATGCTCTAATTCTTCCCTTAAGATAACAGAAAACGAAGCGCTTGGTTTGTTTTCCCAATAAGTAACCTTCTTCTGCTCCTTTAGGGACGTTACTGAGCTCCTCTGGGAAGGCAAAGAAGGGTAATTCTTCATTTTAATTAGTAATCTTATTTTTCAGAAAAACAACTTTCATGGAATTAATCAAGATTTTGAATAATAGTTTCAAAGGCACCCTGCATGCAAAATCAAACCCTTTAATCAAGTGAAACACATTAATCAAAACAAATGCCAGAGTGAAAGAAAAATGAGCATCTTCATTAATCAAATCTAAATACATGCTTGTACTCCAAGGAACATAATTTTCTTTAATGAAATTCCCACCAGCACCAGCAGCAGTTCTGTTGTGGGTCAAAGGTCCAAATTGGCCATTAATTTTTAATAATCGTTTCATTATGAAATAAGTAGCAATTCAGTGATGTTTCTCTTCTTACAATGGGGAGCCTCAGGTGAGAAGACAGGCGACAGATAGGAAAGAAAGCTGCATTTTAATTCAGCTCCTCAAGCAAGTAGTGGAAAATACACAGTACTTAGGGAGACAGAAGACTTTGGTTACGTGAAGCCTTTCTTCTTTTATTTTGTTAAAGAACTCAAATTGCTCTGGCAAAGGCTACAAGCCAGAAAAGATGGGTTTCTTGCCAGAAATAAGTGCCAACTCACTTTCACTGCTCTCTATCCTTACCCTGCAGGACAACTCTTTCTCCCATATCAGTCCACTAGTAAAGGTCACACAGGTGGTACAGGAAGTGGTTTCATCTGTCTCACGCTTAGCCATCAAAATTATACTGTGGCTACTGAAGTACAACCTGAAGTTACGAATACTGTAAAGCAAGTCCCATTCCCTGCTGCTGCCCCTTACCTCTGGACCACATGTCTGCGCAGCAGCAGCAGGCAGGGGTGTCTCCCGGTCCTTCCCATTCCTGTCCAGGTCCCTCCCAGCAGCCCCTGCCACCTGGCTTCCACTACATGCCCTGGCGCTCGCCTCCATGCTGCCTTGACTTCCCAGGGTCTGATGATCCATACTTAAAAGAGGCTTAGTCTAATGCTGTTTTTCAACTAGCTGTGATAGCAGCGATGAGGCAAGAAGTGTGTTAGCTCTGAAAACAGGGAGTGAAAGAGCTTTTTGGTTTGTTTTGCTGTTTAATTAACTAAATGCTCAACTTGCGTCTGAATCATTAAGTGCTTCCTTTCTAAAAGAGTTTACCAACCATAGCAGAACAACATTTCCATCAGCACCAACTGATACGTCAGTAATGTCATCATCATCTAAGTCTCTATGGCCATCTACTGATCTTCCAAAGAATTGGAGCCATTGTCCAAAAGCAGAATCCGATCCTAAAATTTTCTGGGAAAGAGAGTTTGGTTACTGAGTTTGCCATAAGCAGGCTGTCTGCAGATAGCAGCCTAAGCAATACATTTTCACTGATACTCCCCTGTATACGCAATGCATTTTTTAAACAAAATGCTTTTGTGGATGTTTTCTCAGATGCTTTTAAGCACTTTTTCCTCTCCTGTTGGAGCAGAAAATGGACTAGATTTTTCTGTCTTGGGAGTAGATCAACTGACTGACTGCTGTATGCCAGCTCGTACTTATTGGAAACTTTTTCCATCTCACATTGAGCAACTCAGAGAAAAAGAAGCTTAACAGGACTTCTAACAAATACTTTTGCAACCAGAGAGTCTGCATGGAAAGTGACATTAAAATTACCATTATATTAGCATATAGGATATGCAAAGACCCTTGAAAGTCTTTTCCTTTAATACTACTTATTTGTAATTTACAGAGCTTGCATTTACCTAATTATCATTGTTGTACATCAACCCTTAAAACCTAAATAATGGGTGTCAAAAAATGTACAGGAAATTAGCTGACTTCATACACAGGCACCAAAATTTTAAGCTCAGATGGAGCATCTTGGAAGTCCTTTTCATCTATGCGCTTCAGTTATAAGCACCACAACATCAACCAGCTGAAGTAAGGAGAGGCATAAAACTTGAAATAAGCCATGAGAATAACAGTACTCCTTTAAGAAGATGAAAAAGTAGTCAATTACAAGATAGAAAATCCTTCTGTTTTCCTCTAGCAGATCTAAAGGAACTGAGTACAGCATTATGCAACAAAGTTATTTACCTGAGAATATTTGGTACGTATAGTCTTTTGAAATCCATTGTAAATGTAAATAGCTCCAGAGTTTTGGTTTTCCAGTGGTGCACCTATTACAACATCATTAAAGCCATCCAAATCAATGTCTGCAAGCATTGCGATCGCTGATCCAAAGCGAGAATTTTCTAACCCCTGTGGACCTTCCAAGAGTTCTTGTTGATCCAAAATTCCCTTTAAAAAAGGAAAAAAGAAGAAAAGGCAAAAACACAGCTATCATTGCACCAGATTAGACATAGAAGCAGTATCTATGTGTATTGTTTTTTGTTTCTCTTTTCCAGTACATTCCCCTTGGACTGCTTAACCCTGAATTCCTTCCCCATTGTATTGTCCATTCAGTTTGCATTATGTCTCAGAGTCTTGGCAAGCATTACACAGCAAAATCAAAGCATGCTATGCAAAGCACTAACAGCAAATATAACCATATGTATGAAGCTTAAATGCTCTCACTGTCCTCATCTGACTGTTCTGAAAGTTTCACAATACATTGAAAAATACAGTTTCCAGTTTTGGATTACCAGTTTTTATGCAGAGGGAATGGAAATTATGTAACTAGACATAATTCTTTGAAACAGAAATGGAATTTCCTAACTAAACTAATGCAAAAAACATGTGTCCAAATGCTAAACTCCTGACCTCTCCAGTGCCAATGAAGAAAGAAAGAAAGATTGGAGATCTTTATAGTTAAATAATCACATTTACACTAGCTTAAATTCAACTCTCTGGCAAATATTGTTCTCATCTTTAACCTCAGTTATCATGTTGTGCTTTAAATTTTAGAAATATTGGCCAAGTTATTTATTAAAAAGTACTAGGAAAGTAGTACTTGCGCAATATGGACAAGTTGCTCAAATCTAGGTTCTTCAAAGAATGACTTATTATTATTTTTTAAATTTTTCTTAACTGTTAAATAATTTTAAACCTGACATTTGACAAGGACTAAAAGTTGTAAGGATAGTCTTCCAATTTATTCAATTTTCAAAACATGAAAAAAAATCCTTTAATTTTTCTCTTCTTCTGTATTTCATGTCTAATTCTATAGTCACAAAGACCAATGTCAGCTGCCAGGAGTACCATTTCCAGCACTTTTATCTACCTTGAAATTGTCTTAGGGCAAAATTCCCTCTTGCTCCAGGATGATCTCACTGTGAGCTGTAGCTGAAGAGGATGGTCCTTCCTCTCTATGTATTTGATTGCAATTTACCTAGTAAAAAGGCCACATTTTGTTTTCTCTGACAGATGGCAGGTATTAATTTACTTTGCATTACCAGACATCCAATGACTGAGAGAATATTCAAAAGTGGCAGAGACTTCAGGACTGTTAATACAGATATTCTGAAAGCATCTACTACAGGTCCGAATAAAAAAAAAGTAGTCAGTCAAGCATCAGACAAATAACATAGCTTCACTGAACAAAGGAGACAATATGAATAACAGCAACCATCCAGTGTGAAAGTCTACAAAACAATGCAGAAAACTGGCAGAAAAGCACTTATTAGAACTGTTTTGGGAATACTGTTAGGTGTTGAACAGATTTGCCAAAATTAAATGGCAAACAATTAATTAGCAAAAGCCTCAAGCTAAGTTTTTTAGAGAAATGGTCAATCTTGTGTTGTATTTGTGTTCAGTGCCTAAAACAGTGCCTGGAACTAGGACCAGGGAGCAGCCTAGAGCAGCAGGCCCCTTTGTCACTAACAGTGCTTAGCTACCAGCTTGCTTATTAACTCCATTTTGGTCTGTTCCAGCTGGCTTATTGCCAGATTACATGCACAACCAGTTCTGGGGAAAGTTTGCAGCTGCTCCTGAAAAACTGAATGGGCGAGATCACACTGGGAAGGGCTCCATCTGCAGTCCTCTAACCAGGCAGGCTTGGCACCATTCACCCCTGCCCTTCTGCCACACCCGGGGCAAAGCACATGCTCTGTTTCTTGTTACAAAAACACCACTTGCAATACTTCTAACACTTTGAAAAAGATACACTAAATAGTAACTTAGAGGCTCTGAAGAGATGGAGGGCCAAAAGCTTTTTAGCATGCATGTGGCCAGTCTGCTTTGAAAGACAGCAGCCCTAGGGATTGCTGTCTTGAGTGAGTCTGCTGCACCAGTTGGCTGTGGGGCCAGGGACTGCTCTTCTGATCACTCTCTGATGTAACAGAACAAACACTGCCACTAAGTACTACTGCAATTTGGACTGCTTTCTCCTTGGTAAACCTGTAGTCCAGGGAACAACTAAATCCCTCCAGCTGCAAATGCAAATAACAGCACCTGTCATGGATGGAGAGGTAGGAAACTGATTCCAGCTTTGCTATAGTGCCATTCTTACCTTTGTGATGGAAAACATGTACACTCTTCCTTCCTCTTTCTTCAGGTCATTCATAAACATTGGTGCACTCACAAGCAGCACATCTGTCACAGAATCCCTGTTAACATCCACTGAACACACCACACTGCCAAAGTAGGAGCCAATCTGAAATCATTAGCAAGACAGTCATGTTTGCATCTGGATTTTATAAAGCATAATGTTTTAGCACCTGACTTAGAAATCTGACACCCAGAAATAGTCCAATACTAATGAGTGAAACTACCTATTGAGATGAAATTTCTACATAACATACTCCAGTGTTTGAAGAATCATATCCTTACGATGTGTCCACTGTTTCTGCCCAGTGGCTGCTGCTATGGCTTTACCACTTGGCAATAAGAATGCAAACAGAGAATAAGCTATGGCAGGTATATTTTTTTTTATATTAAACCATGCACATGAAACTACCCAACCTCTGATTTACTCTCAGATTTGTCTTACAAACAGACAAAACCAAAACCATCTAAAGTCACTGCTCTTTTCCAAATGGAAAAAAGAGAATGAAGTTCCAGATCTCTCTTTTGATGTCACCTAGTTCACAACTTCTCAGGCACAGTGGAGAGCACTGTGTCCCTTCCAATTAAAAGTGTTGACAGAATGATACATTAAGTAGCTTTGTATATTATCTTTTACCACTAATTGGATGTCTTCCTAAAATACTGTTTAAGAGTTACAGTTAATCTCATTGAAATAGTCTAGTGGTAGAGACAAGTTCAAGTGGATACTAAATGCATTGCAGAAAAGAGAATTTTTCAAAACGAATGCATTGGTATTTACTACTGTGTCAATAAAAGCAGATACCTGCAAAATCTGCATTCATGACTAAAATATACTTGCCTGCTCGCCTCTCCGGGACTGCACAATTGAAATATTACCATCGCTGTCAACATCATAAACCACTACTCTGCCTGTGTAGTTGGATCTTGGTGCGCCAGCAACAAAGTAAACAGAGCTCCCAGTTGAGAGAACAGCAACAGAATAACCTTGGGAGGGAAGCCAACATTCAATGCGCGTGAGAGACCATTAACTACAAGTTGTCAGTTCATAAAGGCACAGAGGATGAGTCAATCTGATATGTTTGTTGCAGAGAATGATTCTTTCAGATGGGAAGCTAAGCTGTCACATATGCATAAAATTTGCAATAGTCTTCTGAAGAGAACAATGACACGCAGATCAAGTTGAAGCAGGTTTGTAGAATAGCATGGGCAATAGTTCAGCCTAGTCAGTAAAACACAGACCACAAATATGTCATGCTTGTGATGGAGATAGCAAAAAGAGTGCAGAGAGCATCCTTGGCATGAAGAAATAAAGAGAAACACAAGATGAACGTTTGGGCCAGCCTTCAAAGTGGGGAGGAACACCTAGCTTCTGCAAATCTTGCAGTGCATTTTCCCACAGCTCACCAAACCACAGCCCAGTGCTTTGACTGAATAGAACAGAATATATTAATAGCTTGTCAGCTGAAGGGCTTAGGTTGATTGAACTTCTTTGAACATTTTAATCCTCATTCCCATTATTATAACATTATTTGCTTTCAGGAAACATCTTTTAGTACCTGCAAATATTTTAAACATGTATTAGCACTGTAAATCTGGCATTAGTACATATTTTACATTTCTGTGGTTTAATTATAGTGAATTTATTTTAACAGGAGAAAACAAAATCATCCTTTATAAAGGCTATAGTTAGACTGAATAACAAACTCCAGTGATTGGGCAGAATATGCAAGTCTTTAGCAAGCTGCAGGACAATGTGAGGAGCACAGTTTAAAAGGATCATGCCTTCGTCATTACATATACTTAATGTCTAATTCAGATTTGTATTCAGGTACCGTTTTTCTAAGGAGAGAACATCATTGGAAACTAAAAGTTCAAGAAGCAACAACAAACCAAGATTTTATTCTGCAAGTTAAGGCCATACATTTCTGATTAACATAGCATACAGACATTTCAGGTGAGAGGGTGCAGTACAGAGTGGCAGCCAATCTAGCAAGTTGTGATGTGCTAGCAGCCACCTTAGTTTGGGATCCCCCAAGCTGATGAGAGAGAGCTGGTACGGAGAGCTCTTAGTGGGGTACAGAAGGAGGTGGAAAGGAAATGCAAGGATAGAAAAGGCAACAACATTTTTTGCTCCAAAAAGATTAAGACCAATACTCTAAAAGTGCCTTGCAGAGGAGTGCTGAAAGGAAATGACTTGACCTTTTAAGAATTATTCTAGAAAAGGAAGAAATAAAATGTCTGAAGAAATCACATGTACAAAAAAGCTACTGCTCAGTAGGCTAGGTTTAGATTTATTTATTGTGCTGGATGCAAGTAATGCTAAGCCATAGGGAAAAGAGCATGTCAGCTGCCAAAATAGCATCTCATTATATAACTTCAAGGATAAGAAAGTCACAAGTGCTTAATGTAGTAGCATTATTCAGGGCTGAACCACCAAAACAAGCATGTTGTAGGTTTGCAGAAAAAATTTCAGTGAACTAAGAAGACAAACTGATTTGCTTTATTAGGTCACAAAAACATGCATCAGAAAATATATGGGGGTTATAAATAGGACCAGTGTTAAACAGCAGCAATATTTCTAAAACTATGAACTGGGAAAGGCCAAGAAAAGAGCAAGCACAGATGGAACAATAGCAAGTCAATCAAATTCTTATCCACATGTAATTGAGGAAGTACATATTAATATTAAATATTAAAACAGAAGGTACCCATGATGACCAGTATGATACACCAAGCAGCTTTTTCAAATCCCATGACTTCTTATGTCTCTGTGACAAAGCCTGATTTTTTTTCAGCTTACCACATATTTCATTCGATGAACTGTTGACCCATAAATAAAATATATTTTTATGCAAAATTCTTTTTGTATTCTCAAATCAGTTTTTAACGGGAGTCTGGCTAGAGTGGAATTTTTCAAGTTCTTTAGTATCTTAATAAAGGTTTGATACATTTCCACATTTATATTTTAGCCCCTTACCTAGATAAGAGCTATGGTTTCTGTCCTGTAGAATCTTCTCAAACACATGGCTTGGAAAGGTGGTGACTCTGTCTGAAGATTCCTGAACTACTGTTCCACTCCAGTCATAGGCCCCAACAGCACCCAGCAGCATAACATCCTTTAAAAAATAAAAATAAACATTTTAGAACTATGTATGTTAGAAACAGTCTGAGCAAAGTTGAATTTACCGTATGTAATTTCCTTCATCACTGTGTTTAAGGCAGTGATGTACAACCTAATGACTGCAAGCAGTTGACGGGAGCTGCTTATAGTTACCGCTTACAGGCAGGACTTTACTGCCCTATTAAGAGAGATTATCACCCTCTACTGCAAGAGGGTAAGTGGCTGCTTTAGCTCCCAGAGCACTGCAACTCAAGATGAAAAAGGTTTATTTAAACATTGTGATAATTTCATAAGCCTGTCCACCCTCAGGTTTGGCTTGCCAAGTCTATGCTTTTATGCACTCATGATCCTCAGAAGACTGACAATCATACAAACAAAACTGTAAGAAAAAGCTAAAGCCCCCTTTTTGACAACAAAAGTGCCAGTGACAGCACAGAAAAGCTGATGGAAAAAGATACAAAATTTAATTCTTTAAGTAAGGAGATGTCCTTGAGAGAATAGTTAAATCTGAATCAAAATTAATATGGCTTACTACACAGAATACTTAATAAAGCAATACTTAATCTTAGGCCTGTACACAGGAAACAAATATAGTTTAGATTACTGACATTATTAAATTCTTTACTGAACTAAGATACTGTTATAGAAAACTACAATAATAATAGGATGTGTAATGTTCCTGAAGAAACTTCCAAATCTTTCTTAATTTTTGCCATTTCTTAGCATCCAGTGCTTGGTGAACTAAAACTTCAATTTATACAAATAAAGAAGACTTTTTAAATATTATTTCTTTCATCTTAAAGGGTTATGAGAAAGAAACAACCTTCCTGTACTTTCAGTTGAAAGCTGCTTGAACCACACTTGAATTTTACAAAGAGGACCTATTTGGTCAAGATAATCTTAAAATTGATTAAAATGAAAAATATATCTTATTTATTTTTCTAATTTCTAAGTGAAATATACTTTTACCTTTATAAATATTAGACTAATTATATTCAGACTTGATTTATTTATATCTTGGTAATCACCTAGAAATACACCAGCTTTACAATACGGTCTTAATTCTTCTCAGTTATTCAACTGCAAAATATTAACTTGGAACAATTGAATTTTTTATGCTACATGAACTCAGAAATCACTGAAATTATTGGACTAACACATCTCAAAATCATTACATGAAAGAAACTTACTCAACTTCACACACTAATGTATAATTTTCATTTTAGAGCTGTACATCTATTAGAAGTAACTGTTGTGGTATTCAAGTAAAAAAAAAAGAAGAGGATAATTTGACATTCTGCTGCTTGTAAAAAATCTTAAAACTGGTCATTGTGTTTTATTAGTCTTATTTGGTTGCACTTCTAAGCATTCATGTCTATGTAACTACATCTATTTATATCATTAAATAATTAAATTCACATACCTTTTTTTGTGAGTAAGATGCACTGAAGCCCACCTGTGACATTTCCATTTGGAATGTATCACCTTGATCTGTACCTAGTAAAACAAATATTCACATATGGTTAATAAACCCTGCAGAACCACACAAGTGATCTAATCTTGCTGCCTCTAAGTGTAACTATTTAGGTACTGTATGTTATTCTTTTGTCCAAATCCACCAATTCTGCTAAAGCATTTCCACCATTTACAAACAATGGAAATCTGAGAGTTGACAAACTGTACACTATTTGGAGGATTTAATGGCAAATTGATAAGATGGAGCCATGACGCTATGAGTCTTTTCCAAAAAAAAAGGCAGAAGATGATGGTAAAGATGGCTTGAATCATTCTGCACAGTCTTGTCACTGTGGCTCATCTCTTCTATGTTTCCTACAAAGCACTAATAATACAATTAAATTAGCAGCTTTAATAACTGTATATTCATAACTTTCAAATAGAATATGAATGTTTATGATCATATAGGACTTATAAAAACTGTTGTAATTGTTTTGAAAAATACTGTGACATCCATATTTCCTAAGTAATATAGATGGGACTTGAATAATGGGAATTCAACAGGAGTACTCAGCAAAACCCGAGAGGGAGCTCAACCGATTCCCTTGACTTGATTAGCAGCATGGGCTTAGTAAAGAATAGATGGAGGTGAAAAAGGAGGGAAAATTTCATCCTGAGGACAGGAAGGCTGCAGTCATGAAAAGCTCCTTAGGCAGGACTGAGGGTAGGTCACAAGCCTCCCAAGCAAGGTCTAAATTTGACTTTTAAAAGCCAGCTTTTGGGGTGATTAAGTGTCTCTCAGTCTCTTCTACAGCACCTTCCTCCAAAGAGTACACAGAGGACTGTGGGTGATGCTAGGGATGGAGGCTGGGAGGCGCCACTCAGATTGCATTACCGTAGCTTTTCAGTTCTGTAATCGGTAACCTAATCTTCTGGTTTGCTTTTTAAATTTACACTTGCTTAGCATTCACACAGGTGAATTTAACAAACAAAGATGCCTTTACTCCTCCAGTAGTAATAGCTACACATACATTTAGATGCACATGGGCAAGCCGGCAGTGGATGCCTGAAGCCCATGACTTGACTAACATTTTCAGCATCTGCAGAATATTTCCCACAAACTGCAGAAACTAACTTGAAGCTCGGGTTCACTAGAGCTGGGGGAACACCTGTGTACACCAGAACCCTCCTGGGAAGGAGGGAGCAGCCTGCAGCTCCAGTTGCCCCTTGTTTTCACAATACTACACTAAGGTGAAGCTAAATAAAATCCCTAGCTCATCAGCGAGGAGAATCTGAGACACTGATTATTTTACCTTCTATACTAAAAATGCGCTCTCCAAGTGTTCCTGCTTCTTCCAGTAGTGCAGCCTCAGAAGACACATTAAAGAAATACTTGTCTGTTGGATGACTAGCAATTCCTTTGATTTCTTTAATTAAGTTTTTAGTATCAAGTTCATGCCTGATTAAGTATCCCAAAACCTTGAGTAAAAAAGAACAAAATAAGAAGAGTGAAGGAAATTATGGTGATACTCCCTTTCCTTCTGTATTATTTAAGTAAATATTCTACATATTAAAAAAATTACCTTATTCCATATTACTAAATTGCTTATCAGACTGTATTCCTATACGAGAGACCATTCAGATAGCAAAAATACATGAACGAAGGCAAAGGAAAAAAACACTGAAGTTGCTCAGGTAATACTGAATTTGCTTTTTCAGCCAGTTAAAGAAGACCAGCATTCCACTAGTTCATAAGGATTAATTTCACCTAGTTTCAGCATCACCAGTGTAACAATACATGCATTATATACAGTTTATTTATAGAACATGCACTTTCATACATAGACAACAAAATATAATTATAGTATTACTTACAGCAATGCCAAATCTGGTTATATTGTCTTCATTGCATTTACCTATAACTGTTTTCAAGTTAGAGCCATCATGTGATTCGCCGTCTGTCACAACAACCATTACTTTTGTGGCTCTTGGACGTCCTCCCGATTCAAGTGAGAAGGCATACTGTCTGTTATAAAATATTGGATTTATCACATATCAATTTTTAATGAATGGAATTCAGTATATATACACTGTAATGATTATGTCCATCACTGACTGAGAACAAGGTGCATCTGTAGTGCTTTTTTATTTGTAAATTAACAACCTGCAAAAAGAATTTTCAGTTATGCTCCTATAGCTGCTTCTCAAACACTGCTCAAAGAGCCATCAGAAATATAATCAAGGAATTAAAAAAAAAAACAAACCCAAACAGTATGACTGGATGGTATATCTGATTGAAATATACATTCCGGGGAAAACAGTATTTTTTTTTGTACAAATGTTTCTAAATAAAAAGGGGTTTTTGTCAGTACTACTAATGTTTTGTAACACCAGAGTACCTAGGAATTTGTAGGGGATTGGGGAACCCCCTACAAAAGGGGAAGAGTATTAATAATAGGTCCCTCAATACTACTGCAAATACTGACTCTATCGAAGGTTGAGTCTGTCTCTAAATAAGATTTTCAAGGTTGTTTGATTCAACATGTATTTTGGCCTAGAGACCTGTCCTTGATTCAACTGCAAAATAGCATCTTTCTATTGAGAAACAGACCTGGTTTGTGTATGTATTCAGAGTCACAGTACATTATTTTAAGTTTTTCCTGTTTTTCATGCTGCTGGTGCTGCAGTGACAAACTGACAACAAAAAAAAATTATTTTATTTTCTCTACAATCAACCAAGCCTGACCTGCAAACATGAGGGTTACCGATCCCACTGAATCCCTGGATAAATTTTACTTCTTTTAATGGTTTTGTATCTTTCCTAAAAGCTTGTCCATGGTGTTCAATGCACTGTTGTATTTAGACATCTGTGACAGCTCAAACAATTCTGTTGGGTACCAGAATTACTTTAGTGTAGATTTTAACCCAATAGTTAAAGACATGCTTTTCATCAAGTCTAGTTTACGTATCCTTGTACTGTTCTTCATGGGGCACTGTAAATGTACCTGTAGGATTTTGCCTGGTGCTAGGAACCTTCTCAGAGGCTCCGAGCACACACAGTCCCAGTGGGAATGAAATTCAGGATGTGTCCGTTGCCTTGTAAGCTAAGTTACAACAGTTGCACAGTAATCATCGATGTGTTTTACCTTGCATTGTCTATGGCTTTGAAAGTATTAGTTAGATCTCCTCCTTTCTGATACGTTCGTGCCATTGCTTTAACAACCTCATCCTTTGTTTGATATGTATTCAAGTTGAACACTACACGGGGATCATTAGCATACTGAATTAAACCCACCTATGCAATAAAGAAATTATGTTAGATTATCACGCATTACAATCAGTTTCTTATATGTCAGATTGCAGTAAAATATCTGCATGTTAATTAACAACATGTTAATGCAAACAATCTGAAATAGCAGGGATTAAATGTTTGCTTGGTTACTTCTGGAAGAGCTGATGGATAGCAATAATACAGCAAGCTCTGGGAAAAATGGGAAAAGAGCAAAAACTCTACAAGCTGACAGCACCTCAATCTCATCTCTTGTAAAGAAATCCTAAAGGTTAGTTACCTGACAACACTGCAAACCCTATTTATTTTTAATACAGGTGAAGCTAAGGACATATGCTAAGATGTACAATTAGCATGAAAGAAAAAAAGAAGAGAGGATCCTAAAGGTGAGATTCAGAAAGGACTAAGTAAGGAAGCCTAGCTTTTAAGCAACTCACTTCCAAAGTTGCCCAATGAAGAAGGCAGCCTTTGGAAGAGACATTTCCAGTGCCCCACTCTTTGTTCCCAGAACTGTTTATGGAAAAGGGACAACTATAGAGACAGAAAATGTTTTTAAAAAAGCAAGTATAATTTTCATTACCATCACCAAATTAAAAGGACAAAAAGAACTCAAAGATCAGATAGTAACCAAGCGGGAAAAACTACATCTTAAAGATGCAATAGATGGTAACTAAAAGCTATACAAGAAGTCCATTAAAAAATCTGTTCTACTTTTACTACATGCCCACAGACTACATTTTAATTACTTCTACACCTAATGCATGAAAGAAATCTGACTCCACTAGATATAACCTAGACTTCTATTTCAGTTGGTTTATGCTTTGAAACAAGTTACTAACTCCTTTTGAGACAGGTTAGCTGTGAAATAAAAAAACCTCAACACTGAAAGATACCAGACAACTGCATAATCTGTGGCTTTGAGAGAGATACTGTAGTTACACTAAAGCACACTTGTTTTCCTTTAAAATTGCTAATAAAACCCAGTGCTTTTGTTTTGTTGGGTTGTTTTCTTTTTTTTTTTTTTTTTTTTTTGTGTGTGTGTCTTTCTCAAAGATGTCTTTGACTTACCTGGGTTTTGTTAGGGCCTATGTCTAAGCCTTGTACAAATTTTTCCAGAAATGCCCGCACTGCATCCCAAGGATAAATGCTGTTTGACTCGTCACAAACCACCACAACATCTATGACAGAGGAACATTCTAAAACCAAAATAAAAAGTGGAGATTAAATGCTCTTTCGGTCGCAATATACTTAAAACTCTTCAGCTAAATCCAGAGGTGCATATTTAGTTCTCACACAGGCAACATTTCAGATCAAGAAGGTTTTGCCAGAATGAGGACTCAATAGAAGCATATGCAGATTTTCAGCCTGTGCTGGTGCGATGCCTCTGAATTCAGAGGTGTGAGTCCATATTCATATCAGCATTGGATCACAGCTTGTCAGTCCTTATGTGTGAATCACAGGACTTTGCTTTTTGCACATTTTTTTTTTTTTTTTAAATCCCAAATTAAGAGTCCTCGACAGAAGGTATCCTGATTTCATTTGATATGTTTTTTAATTGAATCTGTTTTGCACACGTTGCCTTACTTTGAACAGCAGGAGAAAAGCTTCTCAGGATCTGGAAACTTGGACTGATTTCAGAACAGACTCCTGTTGCATAGTATTGGCTTCCACACTGCTGTGCCCACAAGGGCCCACAAGTCTTTAAAAATAACAACAAAAAGAAGCTTTAAAGATAACAAGTACTTGTCTCACCTTATCCATAAACAAAAGCACAATAAGCAGGGCTACAAGCATACAGGATCAGAGAAGCCCTCTTGGGTTCTCAGGCCAAATCCCTTGTGATTACAGTGAGAGTGTAACCCCTTTTATAGACTTCCTCATTAAAAGGATTTTCTACCCATGATCATCCTAGTGCCTTCTTCTGCAAGCTGGTCCCTCCCTAACATCTAGGGAGTGCGATTTGGTCTGTAAGGAATATGTGCTGCTTTAGGCCACTACTGCTTGAAAACCAGAGCTGCACATCGCTTACAAGCCTACAGAGAAATACTTCCAGTAACCAGGAGGTGGCATCAGAGCCACGAGCATGCAGGTCGCTGCAAACACGAGCTTTTCTAGCAGTACGTCCGATTAGCAGCAACAGTGTGACTGACCACGCTGAAGAGTTTTGTGATAAGTGCACGCCCACACACACACAAAATTACTAATTTGAGAAACCTTGTTCCCAAGGCAAATTCACTTTGCCAAAATGTTTATAAGTTAAACAACTTCTTCATCTCCAGCGAGGGTGCAGCCTCACAGTATGCACTCCCCTATTTAGCTGTAGCTAAAATGAGAAGTTTGGCCCTGACCTCACATACCCCTTGGCTACATCTCTCCTTGCCTTCCGGGAAAAATAATCTTGCTTCTTTGCTGAAAATGATCTCTGTAAACAGAACCGTTTTCAACTGGATCAACCAGCTGGTTGCATGACAGCCACACCTCTGACATCAGAAGGACAGGTACAAAAGTACCTAGATAAAAAAGACAGGTACTGAGACAGTATTTTGTCATGAGGATATTTGAGGGGGATAGTTTTTTCTTTTTATAAGAAAATTATGTTAGGAACTCAAGGACAAAACATAACCTCTACATAACCTCTGTCCAACAGTTCTGAAAGAAACAATAACTTCATTACATACACTTTCTGATTGCCCTATCCAGTTGGCAGAGCCTGGAAAACAGAAAATGCACCACCTCTATTTAGGAAGAGAAGAGAGAATGAACAGCACTATTAGCCTTTTCTCAAGAATGTCAAAAAAAAAGGTAATTAAGGGCAGAAGCAAATGGAAAATAAGCTAAATTACACACTGGTTTACTGGTTGTAGACCATATCAAACTACCCTAACATCTTTGACAAGATGAAAGATTTTCTAGACAAGAGAGAAGTGTATTTACATTATCCTATCTTGACATAAGTGCTCTTTTTGGCTGCTATATGGGGCATGATTAGATTTACCGGAAAAGACAGATATTTACAGGAGAGAGGTACAAAATAAGTAATCGTTATTGGTAACTATAAAACTGGAGGTGTTCTTTTTAGATCAATCTCATTTGCCCATTTTCTAGTTTTCTTCTGTATACTAGTAATTCAAAATTTTGATGTTAATCTTGCAGCAAAAACCAAGTGTTCTAATAAACTTTGCTGATCTTTAAAAAAAAAAAAAAAGGGAAAAGCTCTAATGTTTTGGCATTGTTACAGTTAGAAATTTAAGATGCATCATTAATGCAGGGGAAAACTGAGAGATCACACATGAAGAACTGATGAAAGTGAAAAGTGGAATATTAGAAAGGGGCATAGACTTGCCCTTAAGGACTAATGTTAAGAAATGTGGACACAAACTGGGAGCTCATTGAGTGGAAGAGAGAGAAGCAGACGAATCAGGCATAGGTTGATTGCAGGGTGTGCATGAGCATGCAGCCAGCATGCAAAGCAATTATGACCTAAAGATACATAACCAGAAGCACTTGCAGTTGAGATAGGGAAATACCAAACAGACTATAGTGCCCTGGAAAGACAAATGTGGAATATAGCATGGATCTGGTCATTTGCTTTTGAGAGACATGTATTTTAAAAAGCACATTTCAATCAAAAAACTGTTTGTTTAGCAAAGTGAAGGACAAAGGAGAAAGATTGTAGGTTGCTAAATACAGAAGGGAGATTTTACATGTAGGGAGATGGGAGCTGTTCCTTTCAACTGAAGGCACAGCACTGTCCCAAGAATAAACTGGTAGAAACTTAGATCAGAAATCTGGAAAAATGTTGTTAACCATCAGCAAAATTCTTAAGCACCTTTCCAACAGGACTAAGCATGCCTCAGAAAAATGTAATGAGAATGTGGAAATGACTGCCCTGTACTTAGGATACCTGTGGAAAAAAAATCACATGGGATCAAACAGCTGAACCAGCAGGACTCACGAGGTACAGTACAGACATGCCAGGCTGGGTCACGCTCCAGCCAAGCAGCCCAGGGATGCAGCACGGATGGTGAAAGTGGATGGAAGCTGAGAGAGAAGCAGCTGCAGGTGGAAGGAGCATGGTGAGCTGGGAGGAGGAAGCCCTGAGCGTAACCCAAAGAGCCCATCACAGAGGCTAGCTGCCAGAGACAGCCCCTCGGAGCAAAGTCCTGGCTGGCAGCAGCTTGCAATTACAAGCAGTCTCCGCTTGTTGTCCAGTTCTTGCCACAACTAAGTCATGGGGCTTTTCATATTTGTTGAGGCTGAGTCACAGATAAGCACCTGTCTCCAGCACCCTGTTCTTATGTTAAAAATAACTTTTGTGGCCAAAGACATGACTATCTGTTCATGTCTTAGCATTGAACTTTTTTGTTGTTGTTGTTGTTACTTAATGCAATTTAAGGAGAGTCAGTCAATAATAAGTGGACCAGGAAGTTTTTTATTGAGAGATATCCAAGTATTATTACAAAAAAAAAAATATTCCACATGAGATTTTTTAAATTACTGCAATTACTGATACTGATTAAAAGTGGGCATGCATGGGGCAGTATTAACAGTAATTAGAAGTATTATCCAAGAGCCAGAATAAGATTATTTTAATCAATATTTCTCAAACCAACAATCAAGAAGAGTACTGTTGCTGTATTTTGAAGTTATGATTAACTTTACTAACTCCAAGAGAGCTGCTGGAAAGGCTGGAATTAGTACTTCTAGATACTTCAGTGAACTAGGCTATGTGGTACTGAAGATAATAAACATTTGAATACTTCTGTGATTACTAGGAAGATGCAACAGAGAAATACAAAGCTTACAGTGAGCCTCAAAGCTCTTTCATCTGTAGTTTATTGTTTCACTTAATTACTGTACATGCCTA
Organism: Chlamydotis macqueenii; assembly: GCF_036417535.1. NCBI lineage: Eukaryota > Metazoa > Chordata > Aves > Otidiformes > Otididae > Chlamydotis > Chlamydotis macqueenii. Next base: position 16,998,488 of record NC_141593.1, on the reverse strand, counting down.
CAATGTATGCATCAAACTGGAATACACCTACACTGGAACAGTTTTCATGCTTATCGTTAAGATTGTAAGAAAGCATATTAAACAGGCGTTAACTTCCTTTCAGCTACAAAATCTGTTTTAGAGGCTCCAAGGAGAGTGGTTTGCAGAATACACACATAGAAAATGCATCCTCTTCCAGCTCACTAACCAAATAAAACATATCACAGATCCACAGGACCAGAAAGCCTAATATGTCAGGAGAACAGTCACAGTGCAGGCATGTGTGGTAGAGGAGAGATCCCATACTGTCTTTGAAAAGCATAATGAGAACTATACAAGACTGCCTTAAAGATATCCATGGTGGAAATACTCTTGCCGATGTTGTCTGACTTCAATTACTGACTCTTTAATTACCTACTCTTCTACAGGATATTTATATAAATGACAAAGGAGAGAATTAGTAATTTTCCTGATTTTGGACCCTAGGTAATTTCAGTGTGATGGAATATTTTAAAATATGCAAAATATGTATTAATCTATGCTGCAAAATAAAACACATTCAGCTTGGACTTATAAAAAAATGTGGAGAATTCTAGTTTCTTCATTCTCCTCAAGAACTTCTATGTGTACTGAATACGTCCTTGATACATACCAAAAATCCTCCCGTTTTTGAGTTCTGTATCAGAGTCAAGCCAAGGTTCATGTCTTCTTTTATCTCAGTCACATTTGGTATATTTATTAAAGCTGAAATAAAAAGCAATTAAGTAATGATACAATAGTAATTAAGATGTAGAAGCAATTTGTTAAGTTAGAATTCCTTTTTGAAAGTTTGATTTCTCAGAATCTAAGATGCCTTTTCTGAATCATAGAATCATAGAACGGCTGCATACAATTCTGAGACGAAAGAAATGAAAGCTAATCTTTGTAAAAAATTTGCTAACCATTAACTACAGGCATTAATTAAGTATGGCCATTTAGAGTATCTACCTTCAAGAGAGCTGAAAGCAAAAGAGAGGAGGAAAAGGTCTGCCTGTTGAGTGTTTTTGGCTGGCTGAGTAGCTGCAGCAGAGCAGCTACTGTTACATTCCTTAGGACACCAGACTCCTCTGATCCAGTATTAGGCTTTAGACAAAGACTTAGAAGGAGCAGTGGAGGTAAGAAATGCTCCACATCACAAATAAACATAAAGTATGTAAAGCATGCTCTGTTGCCCTGTATTTTCACTGCACCCAAAAGTGAATCCCATTTTATACTCAGCCTGCAAACACAGAGAGGCAGAAGAGGCTTCATATAGCATACATTCACTAAGCACTATTCAAAATGAGAAGGTAACAGATGTTAAGTGATCTTTAGACTGTGGTGGCCTCCTCCAGCTGCTCTGGCCCAGGACCCTCCTGCTCGGCCGTGGGAACCCAGCCCAGTGCCTGGGCCCCTGGGGCCTCTGCCCAGGTTGAGGGACATGACACCAGTAGTGTAGCTGAGCACGCACACAGACACGCCAATGACCCTCTGGGTTCAACACAACTACTGGCACGGCCCTTCGGTCTGCCCCACGGGTCCCATGGCAGGCACCGATGTTCACTCACACACACCAGTCTCACCAACAGCTGGCACCAAGTCCTTGTAGCACTCTCACACAACAGAGACAGATTATTCAGAGAGATAATTAAGAAAAGATTTAATAAGGTAGATTGGCATGGTACAAGAACAAGGAAAAAGGAAACAACTGTAGCAAAACATTATTTGTTACAACTTACCTTGCAAATTCAATTTTTTACATGTGGTTTCGGACGTACCAACAGGACATGCATAGATATCTCCAGTTCTGTTAGCCGGATAGCCGCTCCAGGGTGAACCAACCAACAACCTAAAGTAACAGGAACTTCATGAGGTCTTTCATGGCACTGGAGAAATCCAGCAGCACTATTGCATAGCACACTGTAGGTAACTACCAGATACAGCACCTAAGGCACTCAGGAGTCTTCTCCAGAGCTGCTCAGAAGCTTTAACTGCATTTTAATATGCTGGACTCACCAGAGGCAACTTTGGTGGAGAAGCCTCTGGGGATTAGGCTGCCTCAAATATCTATACTGCTGTTTCTGAGACACTATGTCGTAGTGTTAGAAGAAATACAGTAAAGATTACTAATACATAGAGATTTACAGTTATATATGTTTGGGATTAAGAGACAAAAAAATCATTGTCCTGTCAGTTAATAGTTAACTGATTCCTTTTAAGTTATTATTTTAACTGATAAGAAGTATTTCCTTCAGGTCTGCTCAGCAACAGTCAAATGCTTATGTCTGTGCTTGAACACTACCACACCTTGACAATACTGAGTCAGAAAGAAAATACTGCAGGTGATAACAGTCTGCTGCATGAAGAATTTAATCCTGAACAAGAAAGTTAAGACTTAGAATAATTTGTGCCTACAATACAAAGTGATTCAGTTTCTCTGACTCGTTCCTTCACCTTCCATAAGGTATCCCCTCCAATATTTGCTCTTGAAGTTCCCTTTAATGTTTATCTGGATGCTTTCACAAAACCAGTTAATTTACCTCCTGGGAATACTGCTTAAGAACACCTATTTTTCAACAAAACTCTCCAAGAGAGTGAAACCATCAGATAGCATAGGGCCATGTAGGGCTGGAAGAGAAGGACAATTCTTTATAGAGTTCAATGTGTAGTGAAATAAGGGTAAGGCAAAACATATAGATTTAGATGAACAAGTAAGAATTTCAGTCCTTTTTAGCTTTCTCAAAGAAAATACTGCTAACTGATTTTTTTTTTTTAGCTTATTTCATCTCAATTAAACACAAAATTAAGAGCACAAATAATGTTCTTCTGTTTTACCAGTTCTATTGGGGGTAACTTCAGGTTCTATTCTCTGTCTGTAGGAATATTTTAAAAATACCTCCTTCTCAATTACCTTGCTGAAAAACAGCGATTACACAGGCAGCAGGAACAGGATTTTGTGTACTTTTAGCATCTCTAAACCTGCAATTCGGGTTCATATAAATATCTCTCTATATAAAAACAACAGATTCTCACCAGCTGTGAGAAGGCCTCTGATCTCCTTGTTATGTTCTGAGGAACACAGCCTTTTCTGCACAGCAGAAACCAGAACCACCATAGCTCAGGACCAAATAACCATAACTCATGAGAAACTACCCCATCGGTCATGTGCCGATAGGTGATACAACACATGAATGCTTGCAGTGACACAGAGGGCTGGAGCCAGTCAATAGTGATTGACATGAAGAAGACATGGTGTTATGGTCTCCCCCCTTGTTAGGTACTACAGAGTTATTTACAGTTATAAAACACTAACTGGGCTGATGGGAGAGAGAAAGGGCTAACAGTTTTCATCGGAACAGAAAACAGTTTTTAAAAGGATGGCACTGCTTGTGTTATATCTGAAACTAGAACAGCTTTTCAGCTTTAACTGTCAAGCTGAACACTGCACTGTGTACATTTATAAATATCTACATGCTTTTTCTAAGTTTACCAGAAGGTAAACGTATTTCAGAGTCCCCGCAGGAGAACACCTACTGTTAAACGGATCTTGGAAATAACCCCTGCACCACTCATAGTCATGAAACTCACTGTAAATCTCTGCACTGCACTGGCATAGCTTGGTACCCATGAGTTCTCCTGAAGCCCAAAGCACGTAGTTTCACTCACAAGAGGAGGAGAAGAGCAGAAGTGTGCTTGAGCACTAGCTGTCCCCAAATCCAAGCTGAACTCCAAGTCTAACTCCAACCTCCACCCTTGCTGTTGGCATAAACTAGAGACAAACATAATCCAGAGTTTAGAAAAAGCAGTTCTCTACTTGTCAGCATGCGTATTTGCACTCACTCCAGGGGCTTTATGCTGCTCAGCAGTCATGGGGGCTCTGAAACTCCTGTTTTCCCCAACCTCAACATTAATTCCAGCCCAGACATGTATTTATACCCCTCTTCATACCAAATCCACTTCTAGAACTTAATATTCACAACTGTATTTTACTTTTGCTAACACTAATGCTAACCTTGTAGCTGTTGTGTGGTAAAAAACAGAAAAATGTAAGCCAAATAAGACAAACTCTTCTAATTTTAAACCCAAATCTAAATCTATACCAACTGTGCCCAAAGAAACCTTAATTTTTTCTTTCATTTAGCTTGCACTCCTCGTAATTTACTTGAGGTTATTACACTACCTTCCTCTTTGCTGCATTAGCCTTTCCTGTAGATTTGTAGGGTCCATGAATCTCAATGCTATAACTATGCTGTAGGCCAAAAAATGCCACTTCACACACAGCATTTAACACTTAGAACTGACTATTACTGACACTGTGATTTTCAGAAATGAACAGAGCTATTAAACTCCTTCCCTTAATTGACTTAACTAGTCTAACCTGCCATCAATATGCTCCTGAGAAAAAGTTATTAACTTCTGCCAAGTCTAGCCCTCTACTTTTAATTGCCAACCTTAAAGGTCCTAGGAAATAACTTAATTATTATTTCTCTCATATCCTGAGTTTAATACTAGCCTTAATCTATATTAGAAATCAGCAAGTCCTACTTGCCTTTGAAAATTAACGTAAACCATTACAGTAGAGAGTTACACAATAGTGCTCTGGGAAAACGCATGTGTATCTTTCTGAAACATCAGAAGTGAAGAAAGCAAGAGAGTATCTGGCTAGCATCCTGCTAACTACAAAAATATTTTTTTACTGTGATTAAACAGGATGCAGATGAAGCAGACTGAAGTAGAACGTATCAGGAAAGAATGCAAGAAATGAGGACTAAAATACTTGGAAATGCTTGTTTCGAAATAAACTGTATCATATACAGTGTATTAATTAAGGGTCTTTTTCAGACATCAGTTAAGTATTTATTTTTACAAAAATTCCTCATGTGTCCTTGTAAATTGTCTTTACACAATACTATAGTGATTAGCATGTAATAATGCCACTGATTTTATTAGTCACCTCCTTAATCAGTCCCTGACACTGTATACAATGCAATGGAACTACATGAAGTCAAATACAGTTCAGTGGCAATGCCATACCACACAAGCTGCAGGAGTGGCAGATCAAAGTGCAACAGGAATTATTTCTGGGAAATTACACCATGACAAAGCTAGTAACTGGAAAAGTGTGATGTAGCAGAAAACAAAATCAGAATTCATGGTGAAGGGCTGAATTCCCAGCTGTTGTCAGAGCACATTTTATATTTTCTAGTTGCCTTGTTTTTTTTCTTTTCATGCATTTGCTCTTTATTGTGTTTTTTTTTTTAAACATAAAGATGGCTAACAGGAAATAGGAAAATAAAAGTAGAAAGGCCCTCTGAAATCATCTGGCCCTTTCCCCTACAATTACAGGAAGTGATGAATAAGTATGAAGACTAGAAGACTCTTCACTCTCATAAATGCTTCTTCGCATGCCCTAACACACTTACCACCATCTAAAAATCTCAAAACTTCAAAAACTGTGCCAAGATATGGCAAGAGAGTTTGGCTAACAAACTTGAAAGGCCTAAAAACAAAGGGCAGAGCTGCTTCTCCAAGCAGGAAAAAGGCAAACTGTAGGGCATGTGGTGAGGGGAAGCAAAAGCTGGGCAAGGAACTAAATGTCAGCAGTGATACTGGTACTGAAAAGATGGAGCTGTAACAATGGTAGCATTTTCTTCAAAAAAAAAAGAAACAAACCCAAATCCTACTCATTAAAATCAGAAGGTTTTGAAAATGTATTGATGTTAACAAAAGTTGCTGCAGAAATTTGTCTTTTCAGCAAAACACTTTATTAGTCTGAAGCAGCAACACACCTCACAAGAAAGGCCACTGGGCTTTGATGACTAGTGAGCAATATGCAATGATTTTAAAAACTATTTACTAGTGCAATGATCACGTGATACATCAGTAAGGGTAGTGCATATTAAGGTGTCATTACTGACATATTATGGAATTAAACAAAGTATTTTTAAAAAGAAAAATCCCATAACACAAATTCCAAAATAAAATTCAAAAATTCAAAATCCTAAGCACACAGACACAACTTAGGAGGGTGACTGCAACTTGATATCAAACAGTAGCTCATTATCAGACTCAGATTTTAGCTCTGTTGTGGGATGTATCCACAGACTGAAGGCATATATGGGTACAAAAAAGCTATATACATCTACTTAGTCTTCCTCACCTGAGACAGATAAAAAACCCGAAATCTCAGCATGGAGTAACTACTGTTACTTCGCAGAACATACTACCAACTGCTGTTCAGGGTATGCACATTCAAGACGAACTTGACAGGGTAAAATCCGCCTTTCTAAAAGATTATGTCTACAAAATGACACAGAACTTGGTCTCAATTTAAGGTTCAAATACAGATGATCTCATGACAGGGAGAACCAGAGCGTTAACTGAATGATGTTTCTGTTGTGGCTTATTATTTGTGTGGTGGACTGCCTAAACTTTTCTAATTGATGAGTTGCTTTGGTGTTCACAATTTTCTCTGAGTTCATTAAAAAGCTCCTGTTTTGAAATTCCCACCAGACACTGTGAAAAGCTTGAGCTGTGCTTGACTTGCAAGTTTGTCCTTATTTACGAGCATCACATGCTATCAATGCAGAGCGGACCAGTGACCAATTATCTTGGATCATCTGACTCCACACAAAAAGAGCTCCCTTGCTGGTTTGTGTCACAGCTTCCCAACATGTACCAGGCCCCTCTATAGTTCTACATGCCTCATTGGGCTGTCTTCCCTCTCTTGCCTCTGAATTCATCTTGAAGGAAAAATGATTAACACAATGCTGCATGCAGTCCCATTCTGCAAAAATTCCCCTCTCTTTATCATCTTCTGTAGCCTTTAATGTCTCAGGAGATGTACCTCCCAGAAACATAGCTGAACGATATAACTAGCATGTGCTGTTTTTTCTGCTCTTTGAGAGAGTACAAGAGGATTTTTTTAAAGCTGTATTTAATATAGCACCCTGTGATGTTACTAACAGAAGCAAGGTCTAGGAAGTGATAAAATTTCTGATGGATCTCAGATTCTGGATAATATTTCCCTTGGAAAGGGGTGCCACGCAAGCAGCATCTGATGTTGTGAGCAGCCCCACTGTGCCTGAACAGAGATTTCAAGTCCATCACACTCTTGCCGCACAATGATGGTCTCTTAATGAAAGCATACAGTGATAAATGCTCCCCTCTGACAGAAAGCAGCGTCCTGATCTTATGCAAGGCTTGGTCTGTTTATCTCACTCCTAGTTCAGCTATGTCAAAAAGCACTCTGCATATCGACTGCAGCCTCTGTGTCGCTCACAGAAGAAACTAACTGTGCTGAACAGCTTGAGTGTTTTGGGTGGTTTTTTTTTTTTTTGATCATGCACACAAGAAAGCTTGTCTAATGATTTATTAGAGGAAGACTGAAAAGAGGTTTTCTTCACTGAAGAGTCTCTACCAAGTCATGGTTGCCAGAACAAGAGCTGATGAAATTTCCTTGACTTTTGAAGATATCGTCAGATACCACGCAGTGAATGAACAAATGATGAAGTGCCTCTCTACAGAAATGTTTCCTGATTCATAATATTCATATACTTGGGAGAAGATAGGAAAAGTTAATCCAAAGTTACTTTCTTTCCCAAACTCTGCCATGCATTATCCAGGAAAGTGGTAATGGAGTAGTTTTTATATCAGAAATAAAAATAAAACAGGGAAATATAAACCATAAATAATTAGATAAGTCTGGAACCTAGTGCTCCTGTTACAAGCTTATAGGAGAACTTACAAGGATAGAACATAAGCCATTAATTTCTCCATATATGAGCCAAAACATTCAATTCACTTCAGGCAGAGATTCTTGTTCTCCTTCAATGGAGGAGTTTTTAAAAAAGCAAGCTGTGATCTCTGGATGACTAAACACATAATTAAAGCAGTCAGAAACACAGTGAGAAGCCACCACAACATCAGGCAAGGAGAGAGGGTAGGTTGGGAGCCTACCCAATGGAGGGAGAGGAAACACTGAGCTCCTGGTTTGGAGGATACAGCTCTGCTCACCACTTATTTTGCCTCCTCGTCACTGGTGGTAAACACAGTAATGCCAGATGTACAGTAGGATCTATGTAGTCTTATATCTTTGCATAGAGATATGCATATGTAACGGCACAGTATCTCTGTGCAGGGCTATGCATAAATGTCTCAGCTCAATATTTTTGTACGAGCTTTACCAAAGTTTAACTGTAAAATAAATTTTCATATGCATTTACATGGATTTCAGATTTTGACATCTTACTTTCTTTTTCTGAAAAAAAAAATCAGCTACTTACTATCCATCCATCAACACTGTGTTGGTTTTGTTCAGTGGGAGGGAGCTACGGTGGCCACTTCTGCAAGGAGCTGATAGAAGTTTCCCCTTTGTCCGGTGGACTCGGCTGGTCAGGGCTAAGCTGACTGGTGACAAAATGTTCCACAACAATGCCTCTGCGATAACGTATTTAAGAAGGGCGGGGGGCGGGTGGGGGGGAGTGAAGAACTAGAAGCGAGGGCAGAGAGGTGGAGGTGCGAGCGCTGTGGGCCTTGCACCCCTCACCCTCTGGCCTCCCGCTGGGCGGCCGTCTGGGCCTGACTCCGCCCGGCCCGGCTGCAAGCAGAGGAGAGACTAGATGTGAAGAGAACCTGAGAGGCGTCTGCCTGAGCCGGTTGTGAAGAATTTCTTGTGAGAGGAACAGCTGCAGACGCCAAGGTCAGTGCAGAAGGAGGGGGAGCAATAACGCTGCTCCCTGCAGAGATTCCCCTGCAGCCCGTGGTGCAGCCCATGGTGAGGCCGGCTGTGCCCCTGCAGCCCATGGAGGCCCACGGAGGAGCAGAGATCCCCCTGCAGCCCGAGGAGGACCCCACGCCGGGGCAGGCGGATGCCTGAAGGAGGCTGTGGCCCGTGGAGGACCTGTGCTGGGGAAGCCAGTTCCTGAAGGAAAGCACCCCGTGGAAAAACCACCCACACCAGAGCAGTTCATGAAGGACTGTAGCCCGTGGGAGGGACTCCACGCTGGAGCAGGGGAGGAATGTGAGGAGTTCTTCCCCCGAGGAGGAAGAAGCAGCAGAAAGCAACAAGTGATTAACTGACCATAACCCCCGTTTCCTATTCCCTGCCTGTGCCTCTTGAGGTTGGGGGAAGGAGGTAGAGATAACTGAAATTAAGTTACGCCTGGGAAGAGGAAGGGGTGGGGGAAGTAGTTTTTGTTCTCTGTCTCATTCTCCTGCTTTGTTTTATTAATAATAATAAATAAATAGTTTTCCCAAAGTCAATTCTGTTTGGCCCATAATGGTAATTTCAATAATGTCTCCCTGTCCTTATCTCAAACCTGGAGCCTTTTTTGTTATATTATCTCTCCCCTGTTCCCTTGGAGGGTGGGGGGAGTGAGTGACAGACTGCGTAGGTTGGTCCCAAGCAGGGCTAAACTATGACAAACGCTTAAGCAAACATGCCAATTCCTGGCTATTTTGGTCCTGACACTGTTTCAATCTACTATGCAGAATGACACATTTAAAACGTTGTCTTGGCTTATGATAATATATATAATTAGTGTGATTTTCCACTATATACTTAAAACCATGTATACACAAATAACCACTTAAAGTAGTTGAGTACAACTGAACTATCTACAGACATACAGTCCTTCCTGTGAAAGACACCGTAAGCTTTGTGGTTGCTGAGGCTGCAGAAGAGGAAACAATGTCTTTTATACTAAATGGGCTTACTCTGGGTTAGTATTTTAAAATTATTTTTAAAAGCAACATTACTAGACAAAATATTTTACTAATTACTCATTAAGTCTAATGTTGTGGCAACAGTGGATTTCACATCAAATTTTATGGCTGAAGAGATGCAGCGGATACAAGGCCTTTACTAGGACTGTGTTATGATATACATCCAAATACACCGTCCCTTGAGAAGCAAGCACACTACTATATCAGACACAAAAAGATGTAAATATAAGTTCACATTATTTTAATAACTAGAACTTCCTAGCCCTAATCATTTGTTTTAACCTCAATAATGTTAAATGGAAAAATGTATATAATGCATAGCCAAGATGCTATTGGTAAAGGAAGGTATGAAATGAGAGCTGAAATTCTACAGGCATTGTGAGTCTGAGTGAACTGGTGTATTTGAGATGAAAGTAAAAGATTAACAGAAGGCAAGACCTCAGACCGCATTGTATAAAGGAAAAAAGCCTGAACCTTCACATTCATACATCTTTAGAATGTTTTCACTTTTGTTTTAATAACAAAAGGATTTACTAGCAAAAAGATAACTGATGTAAAAAATAATTAACTGGAACACACTTAAATAAAATTTGGAATTATGAAAGAAAAATGAGGTGCAACATTTTTTCCTTAACCTTTTAACTGGACATACAACAAGGTGTTCAAACTGCTTACCATTTGCCTTGTTCATTTATAAATTGTTGAACTGCATATCCAAACTGCTCTCTTGATGGACCAGAAAATATTTTTGCTTCTAGCAGCCCAACGTTGTAGGCTTCACAGCAGCTACGAAGAATGCCTGTTAACAGAAAGATTATGATTATTACAGAAGCAATTAGAGAAGAATTTTGATCACAGTGAAAAAGGCTCTTAATCTGTGCCAGCTCCCCCAATAGAAGAAAATAAAATGTAGCCTTTGACATGTGCAAGAAAAAAAAAACAAAAAACAACAGTCTTTTCCCTACAATACCCATCTGCCTATGCTTAATGCCTGTCTAGCACTCTTTACAGGTGTTATAATATTGTGGGCAGAGATCAATGACTCATTCACTGTTTGCCTTAACAAAAGTTACAGCATTTCTAATGGGAATGTTTTAGCTGAAGGGAGGCAAGAAATATGATTCAGAGGCCTGTTATCCTCCTTTACCTTAAGGCATACATTAAGCATATGGCACAGCAAACACATCAACAGCCTGCTGAGATACATTAAAATGCACTGACTGTACAGCTAATACTGTTTCTATTCTGGTGTCTCTCTGCAACTTAATGTTTGAAGCACTGGAACAAAAATCAGATTATCTACTGCATCTGAGAATCTACATTTTTGAGTTATTTCATTATCACACCACAGGCCTTTGTTTTCAGTCAAAACAATCTGAACAGTTGTCCAAACAGGAAAACTTAGAAATACAAACATGCAAGATAGAACTGCATTAATAAATCATGACACTTAACACTGAAACTCCACTTTGCTGTGGTCACTGTATTAACTGATTTTCCTTGGGCACTTCCGTGCCTAAGATATGCCACTCCATGCCATTTTTCTGGGAATGGGCAGTGTGGGCTGGGGACAAGGTCCTAAGCGTCACGAGTTTGCAGGGCATGAGGGCTCGCTTCTCATTCATAAAGGCCTGACTGCTTTCTGATCAAGAGCTCTAGGTCTTGAGCATCTAGGAGAATGGCCACTAGAGAAGTTGCAGGAAAAGGGCCAGAGTCCCCTAATAGCCTCTGCTAGCTTGGAGAAGGAAGGACTGAGATAATGGCGGGATCCCAGAAACAAGCTACAACCCAGCTGAGGAACACCTTAGGGCTCCAGACAACCCTCCAAAAACAGCAGTGACAGAAGAAATCATGACCTGTGGTTGCACCGTGCAGTTACTGCTCAAGTTTTCCAGGTGAGGCAAGTTCATGGAGTTGCTGACGGGTGAAACAACATCCCCCCACGTTTCCCTTCCCTTCCTATGTGCCCAGACAGAAAGAGTTTTAGCTGCTCTACACCGTAGTTACTTAGTATGAGTCACTGTGTAGCAGGGTGGCAGCCTTTGTTATAATCCCTTGTAACAGGGAATCTTTAAGGAGAGATGTGCCGATCTTTGTCATCTTAAAAACAGAAGCTTAAATTCTAAGCATTTATCTAGTTTTGATGCATAGAGTGCTGATTGTTGGTATCACTCTCTTCCAGGTCCTAAAACCAGCATCGAAAGAGAGGTTAACAGGGGTTATATCAGCATAAAGTAGCCCATCACAATAGCTTAGCTGCATTAGTAATAACAATAACAACATCACAGTGAGAGCATTAATATCACAACCAGAGATTTGCAGGCAAAGTTCACAACATGTAAAAAATTTCAATGAATTTTGTACCTCTGCCCAGAGAATAGAAAACACAAGTGTTACTAGCAGAAATCTAAATACAACTTACACAGTTACTGCTTTTTGATCACGAACTCAAACCGGGAAATCATATATTAGTTATTTCAAACAACCACTATCTACAGCTGGCATGGAAAGCAAGCAATCACCTTTTGCTAAAAGTATAGTTCCTTGAGAAACATCCTTAGGGATGAATATATTTCCTGAGTCATGTTATTTAAGACTGGAGAAGAGAATGTGTACAGACATATCACTCTGTGTTTTGTGATACTTTTGGCACTAAACACAACCACATATATTCATGGTTCAAGTCTGGGTTTTGCGGAGAGGGAAGAAAAGAGTTGACATAGATATTGACTATTGACAGCAATTCTTCTCTGATCGAATATAGTTGCAATTTATCAAAATACTTTGCTCATGTCACATCCTAGGTTTATTTTTAGGTCTGTTATTTTCAAATTATATTATCCTCAGTCAGAATTCAAGCAAAATTCTACAGTGCCTCATTCTCAGAGGCCACAGGAGACGATACTGCAATGCCATCCTGCATGTAAATACAGAAGAATGACTGTACAAGTTATATGATGCACATGGAAATAAACCCTGGGTTTCAAATGAAAAGCCAAAAGTATCCTAGAATGATAAACATTTCCAGTATGAACCCAAATCCAATGACATCTAGAGAAAACCTCTTGAATGTCTGGACTCTGTTACACAGTCACAAGCAAATCACATCATTAGTCAAATGGTACCTTTGCTAAATGTCTTCTGTCTAAGTGCATTGGCCAACTTCAGTGCAAATGCATGGAAGATCTTTTGAATTGTGTCCATGGCAAGGGTTTTATTAAATGCTAAGCCGGGACAAAAATTTCCAGAACTGGATAAAACTACAGAGACCAGATGTTACAACCAACAGCCTGAAGGTAAGTCCCAGTGCTGGTTCAAATTCCCCTCGGGCGCTATGACAAGTCAACACAACGTGTGCTGGGTTACGTGTTTCCAGTTCACCTTTTCCCTTGCCCTCCCATGGGTGCTGCAGCATCCCTCCCTAGACCTTCCAGGGCTACTCTTGTGGTCCCACTTTCTCCAAGATGGGAGCTGATTTCAAGGAACAAAGACACAGCCTTACCCTCCCTGGGGATGCTTCATCTCCTTGTGGTTCGTCAGGACCTCATCACGACTTAGGGAAGCAATGCTCTTTTTTTCTGCCCAGCCTCTCATCTAGTCTACTCACTGAACCATTTCACTTGTCCTTCCCATTTACCACTGGGCTTGATTTTATTCTTTTTAATCATTCACACTACTGTGGTATCAGAGCATTGCTCTTTAAAGGCAAGAATTCTACCTGGAATAATGGGAAAAGTGTTTGCCAGACCATAGGCCTCTTCTCAAAACTGCCTCTATCATCCTCACTTTCTGTCCAGGCAACAAATCAAGGACAGCGAAAAGAAAAAAGAAAAAAGCAACCAGAAAACCCCACCTCTGAACTCATGCTGTCATCTGCAATGTTCTTATGCATCAGTTTTGCCTCTCACTCATGACTGCTTTGCAAAATCAAAGTAGAAAAGCTGGTAGATACACTTGCCATGAACATCATGAAGTGAACCATAGTTTCAGCATATTTCAATCACAGTAATTTTAAAATCCACATTTTTATGATCATTAGCAGGTTTTTGATTTTCAGATCTACTCCACACAAGTCATACTTGGTTTAGGTCTAGCAAGTATATACTCGCAGTAATATACTAGGCATTTTCCTGCCATTTTCCTGCCATTTTCCTCCATCTTACATAGTGCTTACACGATAAGGACATCTTTTATCCAATTTGTATATCTATCTAAATACAGTATTCAGAACAAGGAATTCAAGCATTTGTAGCCAAAAAAAGGAGAAAATGCCAAGTTTGCTTCCAATCTATTTTAAGCCTGTGCCAGAATAAGAGGGTCTCTTATGCATTAAAAGGGTGCCAATCATTGAAGCATCTAGGTTCAAAGTACTGTATATTCCAGGCTGGAAAGATTCAGTATCTGTTGCTGCCTTCAGGCAATGAACTTTGATAATGTGAAATAAAGAAAACAAATTCCCTATCTGAATTTTAATAACTTTTGGTGACAGACTTCCACTTTGTGACCTAACAATCGTGATGAGAGATTAGTTGGGCAAGTAAAAATCCACTTCCCAACTTCCATGTGTAAATGGCACTTTATTTACAGTCAAATAAACAGATTGCATGGAACAAAGGAAGCCAGATACAAGCCTAAAGCTTCTGAAGTCTCTGAAGACTTCAAAACCAGCAGTTTTTCTCCACTGACTGTACAGGGAGCATGGGCACTTTGGTTTAAAGAGGACAGCTTCATCAAGCAGAGTACCTCCCAATATAAAGCTTCAGTCAAGACAAGTTAGAAAAAAATCCTTAATGGGATAAAAATAACTGTAAGCTTTCCAATAAACTCCAGTATCTCTTTGCATGGTATTTTTTTCCTGGGAATTTCCATATTTCAGCAACTGCATCATTGCAGTGTATACCACAGGAACTGCAACATAGGAGTACAGCTGCTTTTATGCTTCTTCACCACCATTTTCTCGCTCCTAGTAGGGCAAAAAAATAATACATGTTCTGACTGTGCACCCTTAAGCCTGAACGTGTGGGAATTCTTCCGTAACAACAAATGTCATGTCTAATGGTGGCTATAATGCCTTCTGTTTACTGCCGTTGAAATACAAGCTGAAGCAAGTTTATTGAAGTAATAACTCCTATTAGGTACACCCAGTTCATAAAGCTCACAGCTTAAAGTGAGCAAGCAGAATATGTCTGCTGGGTGATTTAATGCCATGATTATAATAGTTGTCTGATTGTAAGCCCTTGTTCAGATTAATCAGTATAACAAAAGATTTTTTTAACTGGATGAGAAAAAATGAAATCAGATTTTGTGTATTTGACAACTTGGTTTGTGAGATAAGTTTACAAAAAGTTCAATAAAATATACTAACTGGCATACTCAGTTATGCCAGTTCTCATCTCTCATTAAACTATCCAGTCAGAGGCATCTACTGCTGTTATTTATAGTTTGCATCAGACAGGCCTAGCAATCACAGTATAAAGAAAAAAGAAAATACAATGGAATTTGACCACTGAGTTTATAAGGATCCACCTCACACTAAGCATTAGTTTTAAATTTGTCTAGTGTTAACCTTGCCAACAGGAAACTTTACAACGAAGGAAACTTTATCACCTTTTTTTCCTTGACAGTATGGTGTTTGCTTCTTTGAGCAACTATTACCTACAAACTAGAAAAAAAAAATGTATAATCCAGCTAAATGACCGTTTGTCTTTGTGAGTGAGTATTCACACTGGTAACGATGCCAGGAGAGGGACGACTACAGCTACAACCACTGCCCCTTGTGCCATCTCCAATAGGGCAGCGGACCCTGACAAACCCAAACTCATCAGCACGCTGGGGGATCTGGGCACGGAAGGGGTAAGTACGTAGCCACCAAATAAGAGAAAGGCCATGACCTGGCATTACAGTAAAACCAAGACAGTATTACAAACATTCTTGCATGGTTTTTAGTCCCTTAATTGTTTTGCAAAAAAAAAAAAAAAAAATCAAGAAAATCCTATTGGATTATTGTCTGCTTCCTGAAGTAGTTTTATAGATTGGCAGCCAGTAAGATGTGTACAGCCTACACTGCCTTAATTGGTCTGTCTAACATTTTTTAAAAGTATCTATTCTTTCCAGAAGAGGGCTTTACTTTGCCCTTTATGTTAATCTGCTCCAAGAGAGTCACTAAAAATTCCACAAAGAAAACTTTCTCCTTGGTCTCAAAGATTTCTTCCTCCAAAGTGCACATGTCAGCAGGGCCCTGAAGCCTGTCAGACCTGGCTGGGGGCAGAGAAAAAGAAAGGGGTGGGAGGGATGAGAGAACTCCTAACTCTTGGTTTCCGCTGGCTCTGTCTCACAGCATATTGTGCACTCTGGGTCAAGCTTTCTCCATGACTGAAGCATTTCTAAGGGTAGATTTTCTGGTGTTTTGTATTGTGCAAGGTCATGCTGCATCTCCTTAGCTGTCAGGGAACTTGTAAAGGTGCTTTTGTCTCACTTCAACACCCAGCGGGTTGTTTTTTCATCTCTCTGCAGAAATTTGCTGAAATTGGCTCACAGGTTCCGAAGTTGGAGTACAGGCACCTACAGATACTGTTCATACCATAATCACTACTGTCCTTGAAATGTTAGGCAGAAGGTGGAACGAAGGCAGGAAGGGAAAGTAATAAAATTATGAAAGAGGGCAGTCAAGTAGTATTTGCTTCGTATTAAATGTATTTACTTAATATACTAAATATACTTTACTGCTTTTTATTAAAAGGCCACAACATTTTGGTATAAGAGTAAAGTTACTTCCTTACTATTCAGAACCTATGTTATCAGAGCAATAATCCAACTGGAATTAGTCAACTATTCTTATAGAATGGACAATTCATAATTCAAACAGATTTTGTAATATACTGTGTTTTGAAGATTTTATTGACAAGACTGTGAATAAAGGACAAAACAAGCAGCATGCAGTTACTATTGAATTGCAGCACACATATTCTTCATTGTGGCTTTCAGCAGCTTACAAGCAATTCTCACTGCGATGAGCTTGTTAAGGGAGCAAATCTGCCTCAAAATTAACCAACTTTTTTTTCTTCTAATGCCTTAAATCTTCAGCTTGATCTGTTTTACTGTATTGGTATGTGCATTATGTGCATGCACAGATAATGACATCAAATCAAGTTATTGATTGCAGGACACTGCACTTAGGACCCTGTTCCTCCCTCACAGCTTCTCAAGAGCTAGCCAGGTCAGCTTTCTGCACTGTACACAGACAGCCCCAGGAACAAGAACAGCCTCAGCAGTAAAAAGTTTGCTACATCAGCTTCCTGCGACAAAAAAAAAACCTCCAAACCACCACAGGATATGTAATACAATAGTTGGAAGAGCTATAATTACCACGACTTTTGTTTTCCTATAGCAGACAACGACTTTTTCTCTCCCCTGATTGCAATGGGAGCTTGTTAATGCACATTGAAATGATCAATTCTGGCACCAGATAGGGCCTAGGCAGAATTTGGGCTCATTAAAATCAGGAGAACAATCCAGGAAGCCCAGATTTCAGCAGATGCCTATTTCAGAATGAACTTAAAATTATTTGTCAGCTAGGTTTCATAGCACAAAGTTGCATAAAAATTTAAAGTATGATGGAGGTGTAGAAGCACTAAGAACAAGGTATCCTAATCTACTGTGGACCCACACTGATATCATGGCCAGAGGCAATGAATGCTTCCTGATTAAATAATTTCTGCTCTAAATAATTAAATGATTTAACTAGCTGAATAACTTCTTTTTATGCTCTGCCTATTTACCAAATGTGAATTGCATGGGCAGTCCAAAACGGCCAACTCGGAACTCCTCTCCTCCCAGCTAAGAGCCCCAGACGTTAGGCCACAGGCAAGATGTGTCTTTGCTTGTCTGCTTGGAAACACATAGATGCACCCCAGGATGAGCTGGGACCTGATTTCAATAGCAGCGGTAGAAAGCACTTCTCTTTGCTTTATTGCTGGCAGCAAAGACACTTCTGGAAAAGTTTGAGAGGCAAGTCTACATCACCATGAGCCTCAAGGGAGAACTAAGCCCACGTTTCCCAGGAGACTATTACCATTACTTCCAGGGCAGCTACTTCTTGAAAAACAGCTGAACTAGACACCTATTGGTCAAAACTTTTCCCCATCCCTGACTTCAAGGGAAGGAGGCACCTAATGCAGGTGCCTGAGAAGGATGGAGTTCAAACACTCCCTTCAACCCTCTTGAGCCTTCCTGCTTTGCAAGGAAATGTATTTCATGCACTTTAGAAGTGCCTAACTGTCTCTGCTGAGTCCAAGCCACGTAACTCTGACACTTTGGGGCAGGAGGACCAGGTCTCAAGTGAAATGGGCTGCACTGTGCACTCTCCCAGCCCTCTGCCCACACACTGGACACTAGTGAATTCAGATGCCTGTGGTCAGGTGGGTGACAAGCTATCTCTAAGTCAGAGTTCATAAAGTTATCTTTTTTTTTTTTTTTGTGAAGTGCAACCATTGTACATTTTGTGGTCAGAGAGAAGGGCCCATGTACATTTAAGAAGAGTTTTCTGGAGATAATACTTGCTTCTGCAAAAGCAGAACAGTTGTTTTTTGTCTTCAGAGAAGCAGTCTATTGTAGCTTTCAACCTCTCAGAAAGACAACTCCGGAGACTCTTAAAGTAGTTTTTTAGTGTTCAATATGATGAACTGGCTTTGGGCACTTTGGAAAAGAAAACAAAAACAGAGAGTAGAGACAGTGAAATGAAAGGATATTTGGCTAGAGTCAAATGGACAACTATTATTAGCAGAGCTACTAACGGACTACTATCCAAGCACTGCTGCTGGATTTTTTCTGTGTTTATTGTTCTTCCCAGCTAATAAGAAAGTTATTTAATTTTCAGTAATTTCTCCTATTCTAAATATGACATATATGTATTTCAGGCATATTTAAATGGGAACTCTATTTTGTGGGCATAGTTAGAGGAAGTGTCAGGCCACTTAGATTTTTCCACTTAGGAAAGGTTAGCTAAATTCTTATTTGAGACATTTCAGCTAAATCTGAGTTTAACATCTATAAATCCAATCAGTCTATATGCATCTGAAGTACTGCACATACATGTAATTTAATTTTATACCACACGGTAGGAATACTGAATTGAATTTATCTCATGTTAATTATTAGAGCACTACTCTTACTGTCTTGTCAGAATTTACAGTTAAGAAAGTAGAATCGGTGAAAAACTATTTACTAAAATGCTATGCCTTTTTGCTATTTGAGCAATTACCATTCTCCTCAAGTAGAAAATTCAAGCAAGGATACAGGCACAGAAACATTTGAGTCACACACTCTCCATTGCAATGATATTTGGTAACCATCTAGGACACATCAGTTGCCCAGAGACAAGATGCTCCACTTGCTTCTGCTTCAGAGAGGTGTGTATCAAGGGGATTCTTCTATGTTTTACTTTCCTTACTGTAGCATGTTGCTATTAAGAAAGCAGGCCACTAACTCTTGACACAGGTTACCCTAACTTAGACACCTATCTAGACATTTACCTCTCTAAGACAACTGCACCAGCCGAGAGTAAAATTAGGCTTTGAGTCCAGTAATTTACTGATTTGTTGTTTTAGCAGATTATGCAATTAAGTAGAATTTCTTACCCAGTGTGCTCTCACAGTTGAGGGGAGACATGAACACAACAGTCGCAAGAACTGAGAAGTTATGAGAAGTGACTTCTATGTATGCGGAAAAGGTAGACACCCCGTTAGCTAACCCAACTGGTTTACATGTGGGCAGCTGCCATACTGTGAGCAGCATAGAACACGACACAAGCATACCTCAGAAAAAGTATGGGCTTCATAACTTTTTCTAACAGCAGCCACTGCTGCACTAAGCTCACGTGAGTGGAGCACAGGTTGACTGTTCCTCATTCAGAGAAGTCTGATCTTGCAGTCAGTTGAGGTAGTTCTTTACTGGGCAATCCAGCGGGTCAGGCAGCTTTGGCATCTGCAGTCTTATTGCTCTGTACAGCTTTGTGTCACAACCTTAACACAACACCAACTGCTGCCAGCTTTCTTGTATAAGGGTCACTTATATTTGAGACAGATAGCTAGACTGGCAGATAGATAAAAGGTAAAAACCCGATTCAGCTTTTCCACACCACCACTCCCATCCTCAAACTCCATTATTTCCATAGGTATTGCCATTGTGCAATACACTTCCTTCCAGAAGTGTGTTGTTAACAGTAATTTTCCTCAAGATTTCTTAATTGTCTGTTCTTTAGAAATCAGCAATCATATTAGCCAAGGAGATCTGGATAATTAAAAAAAATATCTTTTATGAAACCAAAGAAGAATGATGAACTTGAAAGCAGGATTAAAAGGGCAAAATAAATCAGGAAAAAGGCAAGAGGGTACCAGCAGGGCTGTGCATAACTTCCAAGTCCTTTACTCTGTCTACCAGTAATTTGAAAGGGACAAAAGAATCCATGACATTCATCATATGTGACACTCAACCATGCAGATGCCATTCATTTATACACAAAACGTCTTTGCTCATATGGCATTCAAAGAGTCTGTGTTTATCTTACTTCTTTGCCTGCATAGTTCCTCTTTTAAGTCCTGAAAAATATGCAAGTCTTACCTGATTTTTAAAGAATACGCATCTCCAGAAGAAAAGAAAACTAACTTAGTCCTCTGAAGATCCTGAAATGCTATTCAGCGACTAATTCAAAGCAACAATTACTAGCACTCAGAATATTGAGTTTATTTGGTGATTCAGAACTCCCATCCTGATTTGGAAGCAATGGAAGTGCTTACACAGCTTATGTTGACTCCACTAGATGCCTTTAGTATTCTCCACTTCCAGAAAATGACTGCAGCATGAGCAGGAAGAACGCTATCACATACTGCTTTACAGGGATACACACTCACACTCAGCTAATATAGACAGAAGGTATAATTTATCCCATGTAATTCACATTAATTTATTTTTATTATCATTTTATCAGTGCCTTGAAAAGGGGATATGTTCATAAAACTATTTTGCACAGATACATGTCAGTCTTTCACCTAAAGGTTTATAAATAAAAATCCTTCTCCATTATCTTTTTCAACAGAAATGAAAACCAAGACTGAGACAGTTCTCTGATGTCCTTGACTAATTTGAACTGGGACAGTTCAGACGATTTATTTACACAAAAAATAAGCTTATCAACTTGCTTTCTCTCACTGTACAGTGTCTGAAATCCTAACAGAGCATAGTATCACAAGGCCAGAGATAACTTTCTGAAAAAGAAGTCCTAAACATTAAAACTGCTAATGGAAATGTCCTAAGCCAAGCAGATAACATGTGTTGGTATGCAAGTGCGCAGCTACGCCAATGAGAATCCAGCCTGTGTCCGTCTGCATTTCAGCATGGTCACCATGGAAATGGGAACCGGCCTGCACAGAGCCTAACAAAGGAAACCTTTAAATGAAAATAACAACACTGGATAGAGACTGCCCAAGATTTCTACTGGGGAAAAAAGGCTTGCTCTACTCATCTGAAGAGGTATAAACTCCCTTTTACCTGCATTAACCCTGAAGGAAAGTATTTGATTCACATTTGGCTGTTTGGACGTTAAGCCATTACATAGGCAGTTAAAGTTATTAGCCCTCATGAAAACACATTACATGAAGTACATGAAAAACCCCACTTTCATTCATTGAAAATTAACAGTAGTGAAGAAAAACCATTATAGAGTGGCTAAGAAACACAATAAAACCAGGAAGTATCAGTTGTTTAACCTCTTTGACTTCTTAAGTGAAAATTCTGTGTCACTAAATCAAAAAAGCAAAGAACAATTCAAAAATTGATTTTTTGGCTCCAGAGCCAGACAGCATATAGTTAAAACTTGCTGGTAAGGTCTCATGTTTACTTTGCCCAAATTATGCACAAGTAAATTTTAACTGTTAATGTGTTTAGGAGTATGAAGGTAATACCCTGTATGCTTTCTAAAATAAACATCATTTGTATAAAATACCAGTCTTGTAATACAGTATGAATGAAGCCTTACTTCAATGTGCAATGCTGTGAAAGGCAAAACTCCAAAAATAATATATAATAATGCGCCTACTACCTGACAAACTCCCTTCAAGTAGGAAAAACTAGAGATAGTTTTAGTTTAAGAAGAGTTCATATTTGGGTCCTGCTTTCAAGCAATCTCCAGATTTTAGAATTATTTTTAACATGAACATTACTCACAAATATGATAATAAAACAGCAAGGTAACAAAAGAGGACCACAAAGAAAAAGGCAAAAATTAAGACGGGCTGTACAGCTTTAAGTTGCTGTGTGTGCATGTGCATTACAATCACACATTAGATTTTCACCTGGAATTCTGGCTTCATTTATTGCACCGAATGTGCATTTTCAGTTGCTATTCAGTTATCAGTTTAGTCCCTGCGGCTCAGTACATGGCCTTGTATATTTATGTATACTATTTCAACCTACTGAATTAGCAGCTCTGCTTCTTTTTGAATTAATCTCTACATATCTTGACCATAAGCATCTAAGTATTTACAAGTGACAGATATTTTTTTTTCAATACTCAAGTGCAACGAGACATCATCCTTAGCCCCTTTAAAAAAAAAAAAAAAAGAAAATATTAAGGTCAAAAGTACTTACCACTTTTGGAAATATAGTGATACAGCTAAAACCCTATTTTTTTTTCAGAATACTTAAGCACATCCAAAATACAATTTCCATTGACTTCATTCACAGCTGTGAATACACAGCAACTTTGCATGTCAAGATGCACTTTCACAACCAGCTCAAGCCAGTGGAAGTGTTGGCTACCAGTGAAAGAGACTTTTCCAGCTTCCCTCCCTCCTCTGGCCACGAGTTCTGACGGTCTCCTATGCCAGTCCTAACGATTAAATAAATTGCTTAAATGAACAGGATCAGTTTAGCTCATCTCCAAAACCGATCTGACTCAAAAAAGGGAAAAATTTATTCAGGCAAATGGGTCCCTAACCTGTTCCCCAGACCAAGCCCCAGTGGTAGCATCAGGAAAATGGTGGGAACATGCAATCGGGAGTGGTTGAAATGTCCTTGCAGCGTTAGCTCCACATTCAGGTCAGCTTAACCAGATCATGAAAATAGAGCTTCAGTTTTGAGAACCCCTGGCTGAGCAAAGAGAAAGAGGGGAACACAAAAGCTCCAACCACGTGTCAAAGATTTGATTTAAATGACTCGCCTAAAATTGCACTCTGCTTTTGTGACAAAAAAGGAGAGAAAGAATACAATTTTGCAAGGCAGGGTCCGGGGGGGGGGGGGGGGGGCGGGGGAGAATACTCCTTTCTCTTCATCCCACATTTCTTCCTCATTCATAGACCACCTTCTAATTTCAAAACTAAGTAAGGCAGGAGTCCCTGCCCCTTCTCTGATCACACTACCTTCCCCTGTCCACACGCAGCGACAGCAACAAGGCTATGCAAGCGGACCCAAGGGACTGCATGATGCATTGATGCACCCACGGGATAAATCCAGGTTGCCGACTTGCTTTGGGCACTTCCTAACTGTTGCATGTTAAACTCTACTCTTCTATTACAAACTTCATCCCAGTTTAAATAGAAGCGATCTGAAGAAAAACACTTATGTTAGTGAGATCCCTCTATACAGCTCTACAGCCCATTGCCAAGAGGGTCCCCAGGACAACAGCATGTTTTTTATCAGCAAGGGTCAGACATGTATCAAACAGAACAAGAGTTACACTTGGAAATTCTGGATTCTAGACAAAGTTTGACAGGAACCGCCTCCCTACGCCCCCGCCAATTTCAGATAGGGCTGCTTTCTCCTGCAGGCTGCCTGGGTCCCACAGGGAGGCTTGAGGACATGGAGTGCTCAAGTGATACACCTGTGGCCCAAAAGGCATAACCGTTATTTAGCTGTGATTTTCTTCAGTTCGGGGATAAATAGTGTGAAGGGTGCATGCTTCACTGAGTATGGATTTTAAGAACATATCAGAGTTATGTCATTCATGTCTTAGGTTGCTGGAGGAAGATGTCTGGTAGGCTTGAATGTGAAGGCCTGCTAAGGTGGTATAGGTGAGGCCACACTAAATTTTATTTCCTCCACCTGTCATGGTCCTCCAACTCTATCACTTGAGAATTGACTTCAAAGTAAATTATTTTTATAAGAGAGAGAACAAGCTGATTCACCCAGAGCCCAGGAATCAGCTAACAGCATGCAGTACAGATAATCAGCAGACCAGGATCCAGAAGCAAACTGGAAAGCAGAGTGCCTCAAGCAACAACGGAGATTGCTGTAAAAATACCAAATAGCATGAGAACGCAAGAGAGAGAGTTTTTTGTGTTTGCAAGTGTAGATCTAGACCTCACGCAGAAACAGTTACATCCCACTACAATTCCAATAGCAGAGGAGGTCTGACTGAGCTCCACACCAAGGATGGACAGGATTTATGTTAGAATCAACTTGATAAAAATAGATTTCTTTCCAAAGGAATGCAGTTTTCCAAAGATTTGTTACTTGGCCAAATTTAGGTAGATTTTCACCATGATGCAAACAGCACCTTCCTGCCAAATTTCAAATATCTCCTCTGAAGCATGAGGACACTTGAGCTTTCCAAAGAAAATGTTACCAGTATTGAGCCCAGGAAAGCTACTGTGTTTTCCACTGGCCTCACTCTCAGAAAGAGCTGGGCTATTTTAGCCCTGATTTTTAAGAACAACCTAAGGAGAAAACTGAGTGCTTAAAATGTAAATTTAAAGAACTAGATGTGGCAAACCTATAAGCAGTTAAGAGGAGTGTACTACAACAGAAAGCATCAGGCTTTGTTGTACAGGTTGCCCTATTAAGTCCTTCACTTATTGTTATTCCTCTTAAAATACAGCACTTAAAATACAGACTTCTGTGTGCTGTATACTTTTTGATCAACGAGTAACAAGGTTGATAGCAAAGTTGTATTATCAAAATGTAGTTCTATTGCATTTCTATTCCTTTCTTCTTGTAGCATCTACAAAGTCTTAATGACTTTCCAAACACAAAAGTACACACCAATAATGAATAACCTGCGCCTTTAATATCAGTGCATTGCTTTTAGCCGAATTTGAAGACAGAACAAAACAATACCCCTATGTGGTGCGTTTAATATAGCTGATAATTCATATACTAACATAAAAATCAAGTTTCTTTTAAACTTCGAATGTTTTGCTGAAGTATTGACTAATTCAGCTAAGTTAGCCCAATTACATTCAAGAACACTGCCTTTAAAAGTAAAACAGTTCATTAGAATTCAATCAATTTGAAAATTATTATGCGAGAGCTACAACAGTACCCCACAGCAGAACTCCAGATCACTCAGGGAAAATGCTCCTGTCCTGAAACTTTCTTTTCCCTGCTACTTCTACAAGATCAAAACGGCTTAAGTGAGTATCAACTCGGCAGTTACATCCACTAACATCAAATGTCACAACACATCTGAAATCAAAATTGTGACAGCTTTCAACTGTATAAATGAAGACAAGTAATGGATAGTGCCTGAACAAAGGAGACCTGTCCCACTTCTGTCAGTCTTATTGCCAGAGGAATCCTCTCCCAATCAGTTCTTATCTTCTGCTTTCAGCACTGCTCCACAAACCTTTGCAAGTCCTAAGACTTAATGATTACAGGGCATGGTAATGGTCCTGGTGTGCAGTGACTGTAACCAGGAGAATAAAGGATGGATTAAGCAAAAATGCAGAGTGAATGCTTTGCCCATTGATACTTTTAATAATTATTCTTTTTTTAAAAAGTTACCAGGTTGTTTGTATACTGTATATCTCATCACAGCTTAATATTTTTTGTATTTTATTTCATACCCTGCAGCAGCACATTCCACTGCAGCATTTGCTATAGTTACTGAAAGAACAAGTTGGAACAGCTCATCAGTGAAAACTCATTTTAAAGCTGCTTCTCTGTGACTTGCTAATTAAGGGTTTGTGAGAGTATACAGTAATATTAAAACTCTGAAAGCGCTTGGGAATTTGCTTGTGGCAAGTGAATACGATGTCTTATAGTTCCCAGGAAAATATATGTAATGGTAATTTAGTCAGCCAAGAGAAGGAAGAGGTGGTTCAAGTTTCCCTGTCCTTTTCCAAGGAGCGACATCTGCCCAACAGGGTGGGAACAGACCTAGAGGACTCTTGCAAATTAGGAACAGCATTCACAATGAAGGCCATCATCACCATGTAACCGTAAATTCACGCGTTACACTGCACCCCCCGCTCCCGGCGCGCACACGCTCCATTTTACGGGAAGGTGAACTCCACGCCAATCCAGGAGTTCAGGGGGCTTAAACTGCTTGAAAGCGGGCGCCGATGCATGGCACCCCACAGCCACGGACACCGCCACAGCCGCCAAGAGCCACGCACGTTTCTGGCCTTGAGACCACGCCGGCGCTCGCAGATGGCCACTCGCCTCCCGGCTCTGCCCCGTCTCCGGCTCTCCCCCGACCCGCCCAGCCTAGAGACTCAGACACACAGACAGACAGACCGACGGATGGACCTACCCAGAGCGAGGAGCAGCAGAGGCTGCAGGGCCGAGCCCATGGTGCGGTGCGGTGCGGTGCGGTGCGGAGCGGTGCGGTGCGGAGGCCGAGCCGGAACCGCTCCCGATCTGGCCGCTTCCCAGAGGGGCACTGAGCGCCACCTGCTCCTCACCGCCCCGAAATACCCACCCCTCCTCCTCCCTCTCTTCCTCCTCCTCCTCCTCCACGCCCCCTCTAGCTGGCGCGGAGCGGGCCGAGGCAGCTCGACCGCTCCACAGTCGCCGCGCTCTCCGGCGGAGCCCCGCGGACCCCGCAGCCGTGTTTGTCCCCCTCAGTCTTCCCCCGGTGTCCGTCCCTAGGGGACACACCCGCGCTCGGCCCGGCTGCGGCCGCGCTGGAAAGAGGGCTGCGGGGCGAGGACCTGCGGCAACGCTTTGGAGGGATGGGGGTGCCCCTTTCCGAGTTCTGGAGCCAGAAACGCGGAGAATAGTGGTAAAACGTGGGTTTATGTGGCAGCATGGAGCGGCTGTCTTCCTCGAGCGTTAAATGGTGCGTTTAATGACACTGAGTCGGGATCTTCCCTGTTGAGTGAAACTCCCGCGGAACGTGGCCCGCAGCCACGCAGGAGTGCAATAGGGTCCAGGAGCCTCGCCGCACAACTGATCCGAGGTTGGCAAGGATGGCGAAATACTGCCTCCCTTGGCGCAGGTGCCAGGCCAGAATCCAGGGAGGCAGTGTGAATTGAAGCCAGTAAAAATAGGGAGGTCAGGAGTTCTACTTGCTAAGAAATCAGAAGGGCAAACAGCAGGGCACCTGTGTACTGTGCAGCTGTCAGCCCATCTAGCCTTGTCAGCACTGTGTCAATACTGTATGTTTGGAATATTTGAGACACATTCATTTCCCCCATCCCACAGTTCTAGTAAACATGAAAATCTGTGGCGCTGTGGCTTTTCGTATGGGATGTATAGTATTTTGTAACAATGATTTCTGCTGAATAATTTTGAACTTCTTGACATTAACATTGTGCAGTGAAAAAGGCAGTTTGCCTGGAAAACTGAGATAGAAATGTTTCCTTCTTTCCCCCCTCTCAGCATCTAGGTCATGGTCCTTTTGATGTGGCACAGATCGTAGCTTTTATTTCAGGAGTGCTATAGAAGTACATGTGTTCTTTCACTTACTGTTTCTTTTTAACATTCTGAATATGAATTGTCAGTTAAAATGAAGAAGCCTATCAACAGGTGGGATTGTTCAACAGATATTTATTCAGACATCGCTTCTTTATGGGTGTCGTGTAGTTCAAGAAAGCTGTGCCAGGACAGTAAAATAATTGACAGAAGTACAGCAGGGACCTATCTCTGTATAACTCGCATTGATTTCTTTCATCTATTCACTCTTTTAGGATACACAGATGTGTTACTCATCCTAATGCATGAACTTTCACATGGGTTCACTGTTGGTGAGTGCTTTCCAAGACACCGTCACTTCTAAACTCAGAAGGCCTTGGTCAGTAGTTACTAGGAATGACTCACATGTCTCTCAGAGCAGTCACTGGGTTTCCTCTTTGTGGTGTCACAGAAGCCCTGCAAACAGGCACTTCAAGGGACAGCAACCTAAGGGAGGGATGTCAGCTTCAGTACCAAGCGTGATCCAGTGACCAGCAGGCAAAGTATGATCGGGAGAGCAGCTCTAGCCGCTTATCTTCCCTTCTACACGGAGCCTATAAATATATGTACAGCTCTGGGATAAGGCATAAAATCTGTACTTCCACAAGGAAGAACACTAATTCATGGATACTCGTGGAAGTACAATAACAAAACAAAAAAAAAAAAAAAAAAAAAAAATCCCCAGCATACAGAAAAACGACTTCTTAACAGATGAAATAAACCTAGAATCCCCCTCTGCCCCACCCTAAGATAACCTCAGCAGACTAAGATGTCTCAGTTTCCTAAGAAACAATGTCTTTGATTCAGTTACATCAGTCTAATTATAAATACACCCTAAGGATATGAAACTTTCTTCCTCATCCAGACACAACGTTGAAAAATAGTTTCTCACACACCAGGGCTGCCTCCCAGGGTGTTGCTCCTCAGACCAGCATTTCTGTGTCTACAAAGAATAGGTCATAGGAGAATAAATGCTGTGTGAATTATTGTATTCTTGAACAATATTCTCTTAGATGAATACTTCTGTTTTAAATAGATTATAAGGCCTTTGATAACAACCCTCTCATGTATTCCTGAGCGGTGTATTGCATATTATAGAAAACAATATTTCCTATATTGTGCAGTATTTCACCTTTTGGACTCTTTTCAGCTATTTTATACATGTTACACTTATTCAGAAAAATTCGTCTTTATTGCAGTTCACCTACACTGATTAAAAAAAATCATTCAGAGAGCAGTTTTGTCAGTGGCCTTTCTCTTTACAATCTAAAACCAGGCCTGGTGTACAGCCTTTGCTCTACATATCTTTGTTGTTCAATGATGTGTTTTATAGCACCCTGTTGTGTCTGCTTGTCAATGATCATGAGGACACTTGCCAAAAACAACCATATCTGCCTTAGCTGTTTTGCCAAGTTTCAGGCTTGGTTCTATGCAAATATGGATTACTTGCACATTAGAAGAAAATATTTTGTTGGCAAAGGCCAAACAAACTTTCTTCTTTAGAATCATAGAATCATAGAATGGTTAGGGTTGGAAGGGACCTTCAAAGGTCATCTAGTCCAACCCCCCTGCAAGGAGCAGGGACATCCCTGACTAGGTCAGGTTGCTCAGAGCCTCATCCAGCCTGGCCTTGAACGTTTCCAGAGATGGGGCCTCCACCACCTTTCTGGGCAACCTGTTCCAGTGTTCTATAACCCGCATCGTAAAAAATTTTTTCCTAATTTCTAATCTAAATCTACCCCCCTCTATTTTAAAACCATTACCTCTCGTCCTATTGCAACAGGCCCTACTAAACAGCCTCTCCCCATCTTTCTTGCAGGCCCCCTTGAGGTACTGGAAGACTGCTATCAGGTCTCCCCAGAGCCTCCTCTTCTGCAGGCTGAACAGCCCCAACTCTCTCAGCCTGTCCTCATAAGAGAGGTGCTCCAGCCCTTTGATCATCTTCGTGGCCCTCCTCTGGACCTTCTCCAACTGGTCCATGTCCTTCTTGTGCTGGGGGCTCCAGAACTGGACACAGTACTCCAGGTGGGGTCTCACCAGGGCAGAGTAGAGGGGGAGAATCACCTCCCTCGACCTGCTGGCCACGCTTCTCTTGATGCAGCCCAGGATGCGGTTGGCCTTCTGGGCCGCAAGGGCGCATTGCCTGCTCATGTTGAGCTTCTCATCCACCATCACTCCCAAGTCCTTCTCCTCAGGGCTGCTCTCAATCCATTCCCCGCCCAGCCTGTATTTGTGCCTGGGATTGCCGTGACCCAGGTGCAGGACCTTGCACTTGGCCTGGTTGAACTTCATGAGGTTGGCACGGGCCCACCTCTCCAGCCTGTCAAGGTCCCTCTGGATGGCATCCCTCCCTTCCAGTGTGTTGACGGCACCACACAACTTGGTGTTGTCGGCAAACTTGCTGAGGGTGCACTCTATCCCACTGTCCATATCGCCGACAAAGATGTTGAACAGGGCCGGGCCCAACACGGACCCCTGAGGGACGCCACTTGTGACCGGTCTCCACATGGACATTGAGCTGTTGACCACCACTCTCTGAGTGCGGCCATCCAGCCAACTCCTTATCCACCGAGTGGTCCGTCCATCAAACCCATGTCTCTCTAGTTTAGAGAGAAGGATGTCGTGCGGGACAGTGTCAAAAGCTTTGCACAAGTCCAGGTAGATGATGTCAGTTGCTCGTCCCTTGTCCACCGATGCCGTCACCCCGTCAGAGAAGGCCACCAAATTGGTCAGGCACGATCTGCCCTTGGTGAAGCCATGTTGGCTGTCACCAACCACCTCCTTGCTCTGCATGTGCCTTAGCATGGTTTCCAGGAGAATCTGCTCCATGACCTTGCCAGGCACAGAGGTGAGGCTGACCGGCCTGTAGTTACCCGGGTCTTTAGAATAAAGACTGTGAGAAGCAAGTAGCCTAATTAGTTCCACTACAGAAAGATCACTATAATTTTAAAGAAAAATTAAATGTTGCAGATGAAAGATACTGAGCAAATATTTGATTTTTCAAATATATTCCGGTGAACGCATACTTAATAATTAGTTTTACTGTGGAATTTTACAACTAATGTGTGTTAGCTTTTTAATGTGATGACAAAATGTACAATTAATGCCAACTTCTCAGAAAAACATTCAGGTATTTCCATTTTTGTCATCTGTAAGGGGTGACCACAGAATCAGAGTTTCTGTGATGTACAAAACTGAGGAGATTTTTGTTAATATATTTCTAGGAGGGGTTCTTGTGAAGGTGATGTAGTTTACGCACAGGAGGCCAAGGTGTATGGCTCCAGGTCACTCTTTTGATGTGATTTGTCTGAAGATGTTAGAGGGAAGGGCTAGCAAGTATCAGTTATTATTTTTGGCAGACATATGATGTACGTAACTTAAATGTTACATTAAGGGCTGCACTGAAGGACAAAAGAATAGGCTACTAAAAAAAAAACCCCAAATCTGAAAAGGAAATGTTAAAATTAGCTTTGAGGATGTAGTTTAGACATTAGTAATAATTCAGTTTTGGAATTAAACTGGAAAAGGTAAAAAAAAAAAACACAAATGAGATTTTAGGAATTATTTAGGCAATGAGTAGAGAATGAAAGAGCATTTTGCTATGCTACTGTCCAAATCACACATTTTTAACACTTTGTGAATTTTGGGTCAATCCTCTCAAAATGATACAGGAGACCTAGAAAAAAGCTGAGACAGAGTAAGGAAGGTGGGGAATGGCCTCAATACCAAGGCTAATTAAGTAAGTTACGGATCTCTACTCTGCAAAAGAGATGCCTTTAAAAGGGCATAGTAAATACATACTAGAAGGGGCATGGATCAGGCTGATGGGGTCAGTCGTACGCTGTCTTTTTCAGTACATGAGGGAGGGATGCCTGATGCAGCTACCACATAGCAAGATCAGCACAAACGGAATAAGACGATTCTTCTCCCAAGGTGCATGCAGGTGCAGACTGCAGTGCTGCAGGGTGGCAGATGTTTAAAGTGAATCTGGGTTCTCCGTCACGGGACGGAGAGCCAAGGATAGCTAAACACATTGAAGCCTTCCCTGCCTACAAGACCTTGAGCTGCAGAAAGACTGGAGGCTGGAAGAGTGCTTGTGGGAAGCCAGTCGCCTGCATGCCTTGGTCTTCCCATGGTATCTGCTTTGGCTGAGATGAAACAGGCTTGGTACTGCATAGACCTTTGGTCTGACCCATTATTGGTTCTTTTATGTGTTTCTGCTGTTGTGCCAGTTTATAGTTTTCTATTCAATTGATTTATTATAATGAACAATCAAGAAGACAGACTACTTAGTAGGTATAAGGATTGGTTATTTTTAGTATTTCATTCATTCTATTATTTAATTCCAAGCCGTTATTGAGAATATTATGGCTGATTAGACTTTAATAGATATATTTCTGTATTCTTAATATTGTATTATTAAAAAGATAGTTGCTTTTCGCTACTGGGAATGTGCATAGAAGGTGGAAGATTAGTGACAGTTGAAAATATCCTGGAGACTCGCTTTCCCTTGAAAGTCTCTGCATGCGATGGGTGGACAGCTAATTCAGGCAGCAAGGTTCCCTTTCTGTCTTACTCTTTGGCTGTGCTTTTAGATTGAGGCAGGTCCGGACTCAGTCTCGCCTTTGCCTGGGTGTGCATTCCAAACTCCACCTCTTGTGGCAGTACCAGCAGTTGTACAAGGGTGTAAGGAGGCAGTCAGGGGGTTGATGTGGCTGAAAACTAATATATAGCTACACAGACAGACACAAAGGAAGTTGCAGATGAGTTACAAAAACAGACAAAAGGCAGATCAGTTTAAAATCTGTGGAATTGCCTCCGTTGCCCTCCCATGCATCTCAAACCTTCTGA
Source organism: Chlamydotis macqueenii (assembly GCF_036417535.1). Classification (NCBI taxonomy): domain Eukaryota; kingdom Metazoa; phylum Chordata; class Aves; order Otidiformes; family Otididae; genus Chlamydotis; species Chlamydotis macqueenii. Next base: position 16,966,247 of record NC_141593.1, on the reverse strand, counting down.
GTATCACCCAAATCCACTTTGGAAAGCTATTTTTCTTACATGATGATCAAGAGTAACCTACCTTGTTACACAAGCCATCCCAGAGTAAAATTTTTAAACCAAGCAACCTATTTTACACAAAAACTTCTAAAAATTAATGGAAAAGATGTTAATGGAGATGACAAAGACTCAACACAGACCATGGCAAAGTGTTTGAAAGTTCTGGCTGGGTCAGCATGCAATTAATTTCTTGACCAGGTAATATGAACCTCAGAGGGACTAAGTGGGATTGAATATTGAAGAAGTCAGGATTGTAGGGAGAAAATACAGCTTCTGTAGGTAGTTTAATGCTCCTTTTCACTACAGGCAAAGACAAGTATGCCAATGTGCTGATCGAAGGAATTCCTGCAGGAATAATATTAATGTCTTTTAAAGTGAGGCTGTCCTCTGAAGAAGAAATACGAAATTGATATGCAGGACAGGGTTCAAAGTAAAACCTTCAAAAGGCAAATAGTGTGGGCATCATATCCTGAGCCACAGCTGTATCCCTCTCCAGTCCTGTTCCCGATGCACAGCATTGCTTCTTACTCCAGACATATTAGCACATGTGTAACTACTTCATGCCATTTTGACTGAACTACATCCTACCGAGCACAGACTATATACATATCTTTACTGATTCTTTTTTTTTCCAGGGGAGAGAAGCTTGTATCTGTCATGGGGAAATTATATTAATGGGAAATAAGGTAGCCAGTGAAAAAAATGTTCCCATTCACTTGTGATCCTCAAAAGTGAGGCCCTATATGGAAGCCTGCTAATGCAGCTTATGTAGTTTCCCACTCTCAAGAGCAGCTGATGTGCTACCCCAGCAACTTCAGCCCATTTACCAAAGCATTAACCTTGATACAGCTCAAATAACCACTTGAACTTGTAAAAATAGTGGGTATCTTGAAAATATATACCAGAGAGGAGTTATAAGTACATGTTGAGAAGATGAGAACCTCTATCTCCTCAAAATATGCCTTTATTTACATTTTTTACCATTTCTATTTTGAAAACATAGTAGTTGTTTTCTGGTTTGTGGAATTAAGACCTATTCATTCTTCCTTTTTATTTTTTTTGTCATAAAAAGTTGCTCAGTCGTTTAGTAGATGTTTTTAAGCAAACCTGACTCCCTTAACAATTCCCATTTAATCACATAAGATTTAAAATTAAATATGTGAGATGAATTTAGATCTTAATGCTTTGCTTTGTTGTTGTTGTTGGGGTTCTTTATTTTTTTTCTTATATTGTTTGCAGCTTAAATGTGTTAAACTAATAAAAAAAATAATACTGAATATAACCCTTCCCCCCCTCCCCCTTTTAGTATATATATAACTGCTGAACTGGATATATTCTCAACTGATCATTTGCTACATTATCTACCGTTAGCTACTAAACCTTGCATTAAAAATGAAATATCAGGCGGGTGGGTGGGGGATAAAATGTGGTAATAGAATCAAATGTAGTTGACCAGATGTACAGAAGTGTTCCCTATCAGATTGGAAAAAACTTACTCATCCTATAAAAAAATTTCTCTTGAGGCCAGCCCTCAATAACTGGAATGAAACCTGAAGGTGCTTTGCATGAAGGGACAAACTATGTTGCAGCAGTATCTTATAAGACACATATTGCTCTCTACATATATAAGCATCTTGCCAAATACTGGAAATTTATGACATAAAGGAGACTGCAGACTGTGAATTAATTTTGGCAGATCCCTCAAACAAAAGGCAAAAGGCAACTCAGTAGTTTTTGAGGTTCCTGAAAGTCTCTAAATCTACAACACCAATATCACCAGAACTTTTTTTTTTCCCCTGGCTAACAGGGTATTGGGAAGTTTCAGCTGAGCTCTAGAAGTTTTGAGATGTGATAGCATCTGTTGTGGCATAGTGTAAAATTACTGAGGTCAGAGTAATACGCTTTTGTCAGTGAGATTTTATGAGCTGGCAAACAGGAAAGTGAACTATTAATGTCTATTAATTTGGGCCATAAGATGAGAATACTTAGCAAGGTTTGTGTACACATATCTCCAAAAGGAAATAAAATTAATTACTTTTCTCGGACTATGTCTACTGTCACAAAATTGCAAAGCTTCAAATGCTTTTTAGCGAAAACTGAGGAGATCCTCTGTTTTTCATCTTATCTTCTCTGATAAGATGCAAAGGTTCTGTAATGGAAGACAGCATGAAGGAACTTTCACCGAGAGAGACAGAGATTCTATTCTGTTACCCCAGGAGGAAGAACAATGGCACCCTTACCATGAATAAACCTTAAGGACTGTATCTAATGCTGAACCAGATACGTGAAGCTTTTCAATACATAGTAACTTCCAGTACCAAGTCAAGCTGAACCACAACTGAGAAGCAGGATTTCACCATGGCCACCACTGAAAGTGGACAGAGAAATGTGCAAAGGGGATGGACAAAGTGTGCCAAGATAGTTATCCTGCTGGATCCAAATGTGCAATCCCCTTTGAATACTTCTGCTTCCTCTCCCCTTTCTTTGAAAATCCCTAGGAGGTGCAACATTCAGTCAGCCTCTGAGGAATGTCTGTCTTTTCTGAGAAGACTTAAATACTAACAAAAGGAGCAGGACAGATGGGTAAGTGCATGAGAGGGGAAAAGCAGTGAAGGAGCACTATGCCCCCCTGTACTAAAGTCAGAAGAAAAATCTTCCTCAGGAACTTTTCTTCATCTTTTTTTTTTTTTTTTTGACTGCATGAGCAAAGTCCAGCTTCTCTTGGGTGTTAGCCCTCAGTCTTTGTAATTAAAGTATGATTGCACTGAGCATCATCCGCACCACTTTATCATCTGCTTCTTTAAACAGAATCCAGTTGTACTGTCTAACCTGTATAATCAGCCAGTTGTTACTAAAACTTCGTCAGTGCTTTAATCTTTATTACTCTTCATACTCACAGGGCTCAGACCACTGAACTGCTATTGCCTTTGAACTGTGCAGTGTTAGGGCTGCTTCTGCTAAATGCAATGAGTTATAATTCAGTTATGTGCAAATGATACATAATATTACACTTTTTGCTGTGATAAAGTGATTATAGTTTTTTTTTTAATTCCATGAAAAGCTATTTAAAACAAATGAAAAAGGAAGTGTGGGTGTTTTGGGGTTTTTTTTTGTTTGTTTGTTTGTTGGTTTTTTTTTTTTTCTGATTTTCATTGAAATACTCCCATGGAAAATGTCCAGCAAACTCTTATGATCAGATATACAGAGAGTCGGGATTTGGTAAGCACTCCCCTATGACTAGACAGGATGTTGCTATTAGAGAATTGTGATTCACCATCAAAGTAGTCTCTGATGAGATAACAGTTAAGTAGTTACATGGTTTGTAATGTTTTCTAAAAGTTAACTGAGCTATAAGAGGTGTAACCTTTGTCTTCTAGGAAGTTTTGAAACAAATGTTTAGTAGACTTTAAGGAAGATGATGCGAATCATTTACAGCTCTGCAAGTTAACAGACGATACGGGTCACAGGAATAAGTTGTACAGAAAAATCACAGTTTAGGAAGAATGGTTAGATGAATGGAGGTGTCTTCTCCTTTTATATATGTAATGTCACAAAAGCCAATCTGTGTCAGGAAGTCATACAGTCCTCTGAAAAGCTTTCAAATGTGGGTATAAGTACAGAATCCATACAAGAATGGCAAGATATTTCTGGCAGCTCGACCACATTCAAGCTTTACTTTATGTTATACTGTGTAAGACTGCTTATTTCTACAATAGCTTTCTATTGACTGTTTTTATACTGAGATGCCTTTGTATTATTCTTATATCAATGAAAAGCAAACAAACTACAAAAAAGTCTTGCTAGAGTCTTTAATTTTTCTTTTTAACCAATAAACCACATAGAATAATTTCACAGGAAAAAAGACGATGCTGTGCAGAATGTTGTGATTTTCTTAAAAAAGGCGCAAATTCGCTCTTATTCCTGTTAAGTGGTATAATTAGCAACAGTACATTCTGATTCTCCTGCTCTGCTTTTATTTTTTAATAGATCATAATCTATAAAGCAGTAAATTCAAGAAATTTAAACAATTAGACTATGTGGAAGTCATTATCTGAGTGTGACCCTAACTCCAGCCTCTTGCTGCCAAGTGAGATGAAAACCCCTTGGCTCCAGTTGCAGGTGGATTCCCCTGACTCAGGCTTTGCAGGAGAGGAACATTGTGCTCAAAATGACTCAGCACAGGATATGTGCTAAGGGGCTCAGGTAAGGGGTCAGGATAGGTGTGTTGTGTCTGTAGCAAGGGCTCATGATACAGACCTAGTGTGAAACCAGACAAGCGCGGGAACATCAGCCCAGGGAGATGGCTTTAGTGTAGATGCTGTTTGCAATGTCTTCTAAGACTACATATGGGATCAACAGCCTCTGGAATAGCCTCGAATTGAAGCAGGAGTGATTGTTTAAAGCTCTTGCTTCTTTCCAGAGAAGTTCTACACTATAGAAATGTAGCTTGTCCATTCCGAGATTAGCTACTTAAGTGCTGAAGTTAGGAACTGAGCTGGGCCAGACTCCCTCTCTTGCTTGAGCTCTAGTTATGCACCCAATTTATTATTATTATTATTTTTACAGGCTTTTATTTGAATGGAAAAATGTTTAGCTTCTTAGTTGTTAGAATCATATTACAACGCTAATGTGTCATTTTATAGGAACAAAATAGATCACATGCTGTTCTGATTTTTTCGTGCCTGCCAAATTTCAATGAGATGTTCCTGATGTTTGCAATATTGCTTTCAGTAGGCTTTTCTGTTGTATGTACTGAAAAGCTGTGCTGCACTGCTCTTGCAGTGCTGTATGGAAAGGCTCTATGGATAAAAATAGTGATTTTACTAATTTAGCCTGTGTAAGAATAATGTGCTATAGTGATATCCCCTTTACATACTCATATTTTAAATAGATATTATAATTGAAAATCTGATAATAAGACAAACGTGAAAAGGAAGAAAGCATCATGACAAAGAGGGAAGCAGTGTGGTTATATGAAGCTTATTACTGCTTTTACAGTGCAAAGCAAGTCTAAAAAGAATGGAACACTAATGTCAAAGAGACTTTGCATTGATAAAAAACTTAAGTATTTTTGCGTAGTCTTTATCTAGAGAAATAGACAGTTCTATTGATAGGCATTTTTTTCGTTAGGCTGATGGTTTAACATAAGACATGAAATGTTATCAGAAAAGTAAAAAGCCCTGGTTAACAGCTTATTGTAACTGAAAAGTGAAACACTTCAAATAAAAGTATGCTACACAAAAATTATGTGTGGCTTGCACAGCTTGTGAGTAATTTTATGAAGCCAGGAAAAATGACCTCATGGTTAACAAACTGGCTGAATAATAATAAATACAAGTATTTCCTCTACTACTACAGATTTGCTATGTGTGCATAGGTGAGTCACAATTCCTTCACAGTTCTGTCCCTTTACAAAACCATAATAGGATAACAGCACTGCTGTGCCCTTACAGAGATACTATGAGGGAAAACCGTTTACAATTCTTGAGGCATTCAGATGCTACAGTGACAAGTGCCATTCACATCTTCCAAACAAACTGGCAAAAACATACAATAAAACCTGCATCTCACACGGGACTGAAGATACCTCTGTGAATATTAATTTATTTTCACTGTTCAGAAAAGGGATTTTCGCTTTCCTTTCAGGAATTTTTAACTCACACAATGAATGCAGAAGGGATTCTATCCACAACTCCTCTATGGGTTTTTTTGGCTTCCATTCAAGTCTTCCCTCTGTGCCCAGAACCAGGGCAACTCACCTCACACTCCCTGGGACTGGGTGCGCTCTCAGGCGTGCAGGCAAGCATGGCAAGCAAATCTGCCGACTTGCTGGCTCTCCCCGGGCTCCGCAAAGCACAGCCACCCACAGTGTTCCCACGGAGGGCTTTGCCCTCTCCTCTGAGTCATGCTGCTACCTTCAGCAGACTGTTGTTATGAAACAACCACGTTTTCCACAGACACAAAGAAAAATTGCAAACACTTTAAAACTTAATCCTACTCGCTGCATTCACATAAGTCTCAGCCTTTCCCAAAAAATTACTTGCTAATTTAGGAACTAAATAGAAGGGACTTAAGAATGACAGCACCTTCTGGTACACTTCCAGAGTTATACTTCCCAGCATGTGCAGCCCAATCTATGGTCTCTTCTTAAAGAAAAAAAAAGTCTTTATAAAATACATTATGGCTTTTTAAGCTATTACTATAAAGTCAGTGCTAAGTTAAAATCTTTTGGAAAACTGCAATGATTTTTTTTTTCATTTCAGTGACATTTGTCCCAAGAAGAGGAACAAATTTTCCTGGCTTCCTTGGCAAGGCAAAGGCTTTTCTGAAAACAAGTATGTCTTATAGAACTTATAGCATGCCTCCTCAACATTTTCCGATCTATTGGCAATCAATACTGAGTTGTCTCATGCTGAGGCAACATCTTACTTTGCCAGCATGCCTCCATTTTTTTTTCTGTTAATTTGTTTGGCTGCAAGTAATACAGGAAACTCTCAAGGACCAGGCGCAGCCCAAGAGCCCCAGAGAGAGGTCCTCGTGGAAGGAAGACAAGAGCATGAAAGAAAGGAGGAAAATGAATAGTCTAAATAGGTTTAAAGAAATCTTTTGCTATCTACATTTCAGTGTATTCTCATATAAACTTCTTATCTTTGACACAAAATAAACATAATTTGTTAAGTGCTTATTTAGTATGCAAATTCTTCATCACTTCTGAAACTCGTAAGTAACAAAGATGAGGTGTGACTTATAATACTAGAAGAAGCTTGACAGTGCTGAGTTTCCTATCTGTGCTCTTTTGTTAATTATAATTTTGTACACTTTAAACTCATTAGATTAAATAGCTACACAATACATTTACAGTGACACTTCATGAAGCACCCTCCTGGCTACTCCAAGATATACAGCAAGAGTCAAACTTTGAGGGTACCTCTAAATATTTTCTGCATAAATACAGACATTTCAATTTGCAGATACAACTGTGCCCCTGCTTATTTGAGTACAGTGTGCAATCAGATGGGCTTGAATGTTTTGTGCATACATTTTTTAGGCCTGCCAAAATTCTGTTTCAAGTTCAAACAGTTATGTAATTTAATGGATCGATCCTTTATGGCCCACTCAACCATAAAAGTCTCTTCTTGGAGTAACCTGGTTTCAGCTGGACACATTAAAATGAGCAGAAAGAGCAGTCCAAAGTATTTCAGTAATTTTCACTCCAAATTCTGCAGCTGCTTCTATCTTCTGAATTGCCATTACATCAGACAGTATTTGGTGCATTCTTAAAGTTTGAATCTTCTACTGACAGGTCTGCTTTCACAGAACTGACGTATGGAGGAAATTTTGAAAATTATGCTTTTTCCTTTTGAAAATCGTAATGTGATAAAAAAGACTGAGATTGCTACATGTAAGGTAACTTGTGGCATAATTTGGAATGAAAGATGAGTCCACATACATAGGTATATAAAAATACGATTACGCATTTTCCATATTAAAAAATGTTAGAATCTTTGAACTCAGTTACTCTCAAAAAATAAGTAACACTGGAAAGTATGTCCTTGAGTATCACAAAATGTCATAAGGCTGGTTATTCTTCCTTTGTATCATTCCTTTGCATTTGTGCTTGATTTGCTTCTTGTTGTTCTGCTTCTTGGTTTTTTTTAATATACCAGATTTAGAAAACATTGTGACCACTGTATGTATATCTAAGTTTACAATTTTACAGTAACATTTTTGAGGCAGACCTGAGCAAAAATTTCTGTATTTGTTTTTCCTTCATTTCTTCATTTTCTTCTTTAGTGGTCTCTTGAAAAATCCAGCCTGTAGAAAATAAAAAAAGTGACTAAGAACTGCTCGAGGGATACAACTCATATTGGTAGCATTCATGTGCTGGTTCTTACTACTATTTTAATACTTTCAGTACAGTAAAAAGTAATTTAGTATTTTATCACTGAAGTATAACATTGTTTTTCCTGGAATGGAAAAACTAAAGAGACATGTCATGAGAGCAGACAAAAAGAGTACAGTTAATATATAGTGAGTGATTGCTGAATCATTGTTATGCTCACATAATGTGGAAAGCTAAACTGCTTAATAATATTTAGTACCTAACTGAATAAATAAGATTTTATTTTATACTTGTCAGTTTTTTTTCAGGAGATGATGCACATTGAAATTTATAGCCTTCTGAGGAAAGCATCAACTCAATTTTTAGCTTGGAGAAGAGTGCCCACTTGTGGCAGTACTCACACCACAGGCCTAGCGTCTCGCACAAAGGAAAAACCCGGTCATCAAAGGCCACAGCCAAAGCTAATTAAAAAAACCCTTAATAAATCCTTAATGTTACTAAAATATCTTTTTTTTTTTTTCTTTTCATAGCATGCTAGCAACTCAGGTTTCAATTTGTTAGCATTGCATGTTACACACCAGAAAAATGTGATGTTATTAGTTATTTTGTCAATTCTACAAGATTTCACTCTGCTTATTGGATAATATTAGTGTCTATAAAGTTCCAGTTACAAGAAGGACACGGCAGAGAAGTTTAGCATATTTGTTTATTTTCATGAAGACAAGAATGAGCAACTTACCTTCCACAAAGCAAATATAAGCAGTGCAAGAATCAAGAGTCCAGCGAAGATACTCAGAAGGATAACCCATAATGGGACTGTACCCGGCGGGAATTCTTTGGAAATCTTAATCATGGTCTGCAAAGTGTTCAGAATGTAAGCATTATATAACTTATCCCTCTAAAATATCAACAGAGCAGCATGACTTTTATCAGTATGCAGTGATTTTCCAGGGTACCCCTTAATTCTAAGTACAGGAATTTTTAGGACAGAGTTGAGAAAATAATCTCCAACATGAAACCTTATATTTACATAATATCTTGCACTTTGTAGTGCAAGTCATTTCATGAGGGTCAGCCCTGCTATAAGTCAATAGTCGTTGTTATAAAGGATACAGGACCAAAATAATGAGTAGCTGAAGTTTATGTTAGGGAGTTTCTTTAGTATATTCTTCATTACAAAATGCCTACTTTCCTTGAAAGATGGCAGTGGTTAAGAAGCATCTAAACCAATTAAAGTAAGTGTGTTACAGGCTGTGTAGATATTAATTTGATTTTATACCTGGTATCTGGTGTAAATTAAACTGAAATAAGGAATATTCACATTTAAATTAAAGTGGCCATATAGGAGTTTGAATTATTTTAACTTAAGAATTTATGAGAGACACAACTTTATAGTTCAAAAAAGCACTGAACAGCTGAAGGCTAAACATTCAACTTGGAATTATGTCTTTAAAAAAGTTAATTCTGAAATTCCTTGGTTTGTAAAGTGAGCTCTCAGTATCTGCAAGCCTCTTAGCTGAGTTTTCCCTCCTGGACTGAATTTCAATCTATCACTTAAAATAATCTAACAAAATGAAAGACATTTCTTTTTATACCTAATACCACTACTATAATGTTATATACTTTCTTATCTGAGAAAATTAAAGGGAACTTATGAAAAATAAAGGATCTTGCTACAAATATACATCCTGCATAATGAAGGGGAAAGAAATAATAAATAAAGAAATAATAAAGAAAATACAATGTACAAAGTAAGATCACTTCTAAATGACGGTTCCGGTTTTATTTAGTGTAGTGGAGGGGCTACAGTGGCACCTTCTGTAAGAGGCTCCTACAGGTTGTTTCCCCTTTGTTCAGCGGACTTGGCTGGGCCTAGGGCAGAGCCGCTGCTGGCCAAGGCTGAGCCAATGGGTAGCAGAATGTTCTCTGAGAGGGGGAGGCGCGAGCGTTGTGGGCCTTGCGGCCCTCACCCTCTGGTGTCCCACCGGGCGGCCGTCTGGGTCTGACTCGGCCCGACCAGGCTGCAAGAAGTGGAGAGACTAGATGTGAAGAGAACCTGAGAGGCGTCTGCCTGAGCTGATTGTGAAGAATTTTTTTGTGAGAGGAACGGCTGCAGACGCCAAGGTCAGTGAAGAAGGAGGGGGAGCAGTAACGCTGCTCCCAGCAGAGATTCCCCTGCAGCCCGTGGTGCAGCCCATGGTGAGGCCGGCTGTGCCCCTGCAGCCCATGGAGGCCCACGGAGGAGCAGAGATCCCCCTGCAGCCCGGGGAGGACCCCACGCCGGGGCAGGCAGATGGCTCAAGCAGCCTGTGGCCTGTGGAGGGCCTGCGCTGGGGCAGCCAGTTCCTGAGGGACTGCACCTTGTGGAAGAAATGACCCACGCTGGAGCAGTTCATGAAGGACTGTAGCCGGTGGGAGGGACTCCACGCTGGAGCAGGGGAGGAATGTGAGGAGTTCTTGCCCCAGTGACAAAGCAGCAGCATAAAACAACATGTGATGAACTGACCACAACCGCCATTCCCTCTTCCCGCCTTGTGCTGCTGCTCAGGCCGGGAAGGTGGTAGAGATAATGTTAAGCCCGGGAAGAGGGAGGAGTAGGGGGAGGTTATCGTGTTCTCTGTCTCCTTATCCTGCTTTGTATTTAGTAATAAATGAATAGTTTTCCCCAAGTTGAGCCCGTTTTGCCCGTAACGGTAACTTTAAGGATTTCTCCCTGTCCTTTTCTCAAACCTCGAGCCTTTTTCCTTATATCATCTCCCCCTATTCTCTCAGAGGGTGAGGGGAGTGAGAGAGAGACTGCATAGTCTGGTCCCGACTGTGGCTAAACTATGACAATGACCCAGGCCAATTTTTAAAATACTATTGATTCCTTAAAATAATTTTAATTATGCTTTTAATTTACATTCACGCAGGAAGCATTTGTATTTCATCAGGCAGAAATACTTCAAACAGTACTTCTTCTCACCCAGGTACATTGGTAGGTAATGAGATTTCAGTATCCATGTGACTAGTTCTGACATTTCGATGAATTAATATGAAATCCCTTCTTTAGAGTAGGATAATACATTAGAACAGGTAAAAATCAGTTCACTAATAATGAATGAAAATGAATTATTCTGTAGCACAATAAATCCTCTGAAAAGTAAATTAATGAATTACCATGTTCTTACCTCCAGTTTTTGATGGTCATTTCTCAAAATCAGTGATGAGTTCTCACTCCTAAGTAATGCTTTCACAACGAGGGTTAAGCTGTGAATACTTGCCTGCAAGACAAGAGAAATTGCTGCCGGTTATAATAGATATTTATCAGTAGAAAGCTTTGTAGAAATGAGAAGGGTGAAAGAAAACTTAATCCTAAAATTTTGGAAGATGCTGCAAAATGTGAAAGCCAGTGAAGCTGCGCATGTGTATCACTTTCATCACACACATCACTGTTTGCAAGACAGCAATACAGCTTTGAAAGAGCAGGGAGCAGAGATTTCAAAGAAATACTAATTGATCATGGAACACTACTTTGGCCACAGGGAGAGATTCAGGTTTTCTAAAATTCTGCTGTATCTCCCTTCCTGTCCTGTTATTTTCCAGAGAAAAACAGAGACACAAAACAGGAACTCCATATCAGAAATTTATCAGCCGAGCAAAATGGACCACAGCCTGGCCATTGTTGTAACCGTCAGACAATGCTGAGATGTGGTCTGAGGTGGACTCTCTTTGCTGTTTTTGATTAAAAAAAAAATCCTTTCTAGATGTGAGAAATCTTTCCAGATTAAAACTTATTTTAAAATTACATGCCTCTGTGTTCCCCTTTTTACATCTGCTGAATTAGAATATGTGGATGCATAAGTAATTATTAAAAAAAAGACCATCAATACAGAAGTAAGAGGTGTCTTCTAACTATGTTTTGAAATTCCTGCTAAGTTCTAAGTACTTACATTAAGGATAAGAAAATGTGTGTATCTTTTGATTAAATTTTAAAATAGCAAGAGAAACTATTTCAAACAGTAGGAGACTGTGGAGATTTAAGAAAATTAAAGGTATGAGTTTAATAGACATTACAAACATTGGCTTAAGTTTCTCAAACCCAGGAGTATTCTAAATACAAATAGGATTTACTTACTTTTATGATGGTAGGTTTCCATACCCTTAATGAAACATTCACTTGATATATGTCAGACGGGACCAGGGCACAATTAATAGATGCACAGCTGTATGTATCACAGTCCTGTTTAAAAGGCACTAGCGTAAATTAATAGGAAGAAACTTCGCACATTACTGAAATAAAAACATGTAAACTACTATTAATACAGATCATAGACTTGCTGTGACAGCCATGCTAAACTGATATTAATTACTGGGGCTTTTTATGTAAAAATGACACTGCAGTATATAAAATGAGATGAATACACTCAGTTTTTGCAGGCTTGCTTACCCTTGAGGAAACCTTGTTACTGTAGGTACACAGACAAAGACATCAGCAAAGCTCCTGAAGGAGGCACAAATTGCAACTGCGAGTGTTTTTCTGCAAACACAGCTATGGTTTCTCTGCAGTATTTTATGATTCTTTCAAATCATGGGACACCTGAATCTTTCTGGCAGGGCAGGATGTGTGTATGAAAATTTAAGTATCCTTACTTCTCAGTATCATTTGCTATCTAGGAGGGCAGCAGAATTAGGTTGAGCACTTTGGAAACATTTGCTTAGCCTAGACCTTCATCACCTCTCTGAAGGACTATGATAAGTATGGCAAAAGATTTTTGTCGTGTCATTGTTTCATTTGCACCAGAAACTCAACTTGCACCTCTATGCTGAGGAGGTAGTATGACAGTTTTCCCCTGACATGCCAACATAACTATGGCAGTAAAATTACTTTGCAACTCTTCCATCTAAATGAGAGGCTAACCCTTTCCAAATGGGATCATCAATTACATTTCTACCAGTTGCATGGACAATCTGTCAGATTAGAGCGCTAGCATTTTAAAGTATTTTCAACTGGATGTCTAAAAAACTTGCAAGGGAGATAAGAAGCTTTTAAAATATTACTATTTATTAATTAAAATGGGAATATAGAAAGTGAAGATTTACTCAGCTGTCAAATGCGCTACTGTTATTTACACATGTGCTATACTTAAAAAAAAAACAAAACAAAACAAACCTCAAATTCAGTTCCACATGCAGTTTTGTAGCCAAACAAAAACTATAGGTAGTCTACATAAAGAGAGCTTTTCAGGCTGTTAAGACAAAGTGAGTTTCCATAGGATACAGTTTGAGAGAAGCTTTAATATAGTTATTGCAGAAGTACTCAGCTGAAAGATCTGGGTTAATATCTTGGATTAATATATATACTACATGTAGGCTTACCATAATTGTATCCTTTGTAGGTTCTTTTATTTTTTGCAAAACAAATGGTTTCCCAGTGCTGATCTTTAAGGGATCTACAGGGTAACTAGTTTGGCAGATGGCATTCTGTTAGCAGAAATACAAATATTATTCTTTTTGTCTGAATATCCAAACTATTACAAAAAAATGCTCTGGAAACAAGTCACTATTAATAATATTTAATATTTAGTAACATTAAGAATATTTAGAAACCACTAAATGCAATAAAACTGCATATTGCAAGAGTACAGAAGAGGAAAATCAGATGGTGTAGGTAGTGAAGTATCATTATTCAAACAAGAAATGAACTTCCTATGAGATAACCTGAACTCTATCCAGCCACTTAAATATCTGTAGAAGCAAACAAGAGCCTCCTGCAAGATCACCACTACATGAACCAGCATGAGTTGGCTATTAAAAGCCAGATAGCTTTTGCACAGGAATCCACAGAGATTCTGCCTTAGCAAGCAGACAAGCAGGTTAAATGCAGGATTCAGGAGCCCCTGTTGCAGCACCCAGGAAGGGAAAGGGAGAGCTGGATCACTGCTAGACCTCCATGGCACCTTCAAAGGCAGCTGGTAAATCCTGTGTTGCCTTTGGTGCGGGGGAATTTGTTTCTTTCATCACGTCATTTTACAGTCAGATTGCTAGCGTGAAGAGGACTGCAAATCTGCACTGCATGTTGGCGGACTATTATCACTAGAGTGTAGCTAGGGGTAGATGAATTATACCCTCAGAAAAAGCACAGATCTGCTGAGTTTATATGCAAACTTGGGTCAAATATGGTGATTGTCTAGGAATGAAAATAATGGAGGAAGGAGTTTAAGAACAGACACAATTTCTTGTATTCTAAACATTAAATATTTTGGGCTTTTTGAACATTTTTTTGTTTTAAAGTGAACCTTGACCTTTCATTTAGATAATTTAGTGTGCTTTTCAGTGGTGCAACACCTCAAAACTAAGTGAAATATTTGGAGAGAGTTGCGCATGTGTGTGTGTGTGTCTCTGAAGGAAAGATTAAAAAAAAAAAAGGTTTAGGTCACCACTTAGTGATATTTGAGCTCTTCAGTCATCCAGTTGTTGACATAGTGCTAGTTTTAATAACTACAGATTTGTAATCATGGGATTTGCTGGAATTGTGATTTGCTCCAGCTGCTCTGGAGGAGTGAAATAGAAAAACTAAAATGAGGGCTGTGCTGAAGAGCATTTGAAAGGCATGACCTACCATCCCCTTCAAGTTGTCCCAATGCCCAAGAGAAGGAAGAATCCAGAGGATTGCTAGTGCTGGAGAGCAGGCATGCAAGGAGGCTGATTTCAGGAACAGAAAGAAGAGGACTGAACAGGAGATTGACCTCTAGATGTACATAGCAGGACTAGAGCACTTGCAATAAGCACTGCTGATAATGGAGATAATCTGAAGCTCAGTAAGCAAAACTAAGAAAGAAACTCCTGTTGCTCATATCTCAGTCTGGGCCCCTCATCACAGGGCAATATATCAAATTAACCTTGCTACAGTCCAATTATTGCTCAACATTTTAAATTTGCTTGTTTCCTTTTAAGAAAATTTGTCTGTCTGTCTTCTTATGCACATCTGGACATACTCTTAAAACACTAGTGTCTTGTCTTTTAGACTTACTTTGAAGTAAGGCATAATCCCAAATGTTTGCATTTTGCAGTTCCTTAGAATAAAATTTTGAAATTTAAATTAATCATAAAAATACAAATTCCTAGCTTACTTGCGAATGTAACAACGCAGTAAGGTAGAGAAGAGTGTTCTTGGCTGCTGTTACATTGGGAAATAAGATCTGCAGTGTGAGGTTTGGCATTGGAAAATGTTCACCTTTTTCAATCTACAAAAAAAAAAAAAGAACAATATTTTGATTAGTGCTTTCCTTATTTTGTTGGCATTTGTGTTTTTTTTTTCCTTGCCCATGTTTTTCTTTTATTCTGTGTTTTTTTCACATTTCTACACTCAGTTACGCACAAAGTGATGTGATGAACTCTTACTTTTCCCCCAAGAACAGCCTGCTGTGAATTAGCAGACAAATTCTGTGGTCTTTGGTAATACTTCATAATAATAAAGAGCATCAATTAAAGGAAATTAAATTAATAGGATGAAAGGTGCCATTTTGACATAAAGTCATAGAATGATAGAATGGTTTGGGTTGGAATGGACCTTTAAAGGCCATCTCGTCCAACCCCGCTGCAAGGTGCAGGGACATCTCCAACCAGATCAGGTTGCTCAGAGCCCCGTCCAACCTGGTCTTGCATGTTTCCAGGGATGAGGCATCCACCACCTCTCTGGGCAACCTGTGCCAGTGCTCCACCACCCCCACTGTGAAAAACTTCTTCCTTATATCCAGTCTGAATCTCTCTCCTTCTACTTTAAAAAACATTACCCCTTGTCTTATCACAACAGGCCCTGCTAAAGAGTTTCTCTCCATCTTTCCTGTAGGCTCCCTTTAGGCACTGGAAGGCTGCTGTAAGGTCTCCCTGGAGCCTTCTCTTCTCCAGGCTGAACAGCTCCCACTCTCTCAGGCTATGAAGCCTGTCTTCATAGCAGAAGTGCTCCAGCCCTCTGATCATCTTCCTGGCCCTCCTCTGGACTTGCTCCAACAGGTCCATGTCCTTCTTATGCTGGGAGCTCCAGAGCTGGACACAGTACTGCAGGTGGGGTCTCACCAGGGCAGAGGGGCAGAATCACCTCCCTCGACCTGCTGGCCATGCTCCCTTTGATGCAGCTCAGGTTGCGGTTGGCTTTCTGGGCTGCAGGCGTGCATTGCCAGCTTATGTTGAGCTTCTCATGCACCAGCACTCCCAAGTCCTTCTCCTCAGGGCTGCTCTCAATCCATTCTCTGCTCAGTCTACATTTGTGCCTGGGATTGCGCTGACCAAAGTGCGGGACCTTGCACTTGGCCTGGTTGAACTTCATGAGGTTGGCATGGGCCCACCCCTCCAGCCTGTTAAGGTCTCTCTGGATGTTATTGCTTCCCTCCAGCGTGTCTATTGCACCGCACAGCTTGGTGTCGTCAACAAACTTGCTGAGGGTGCACTCTATCCCACTGTCCATGTCACCAATAAAGATGTTAAACAGGGATGGTCCCAATACCGACCCCTGAAGAATGCCACTCATCACTGCTCTCTAGCTGGACACTGAGCCTTGACTGCAACTCGTTGAATTGCGCCATCCAGCCAATTCCTTATCCAATTCTTTCTTGTTATCTTATTTACTGCATTCTCTTGCCATCCAGGACTTCTATCTAAGGTAATTCCATTTCAATTTTTCATAAAGCTCCCCAAATGCTTTAATATGAGAGAGGAACCACTGTAGCAGTGGTGGGTCCCACTGGTTCCTCTCAGGTGTGCTTAGGCAACAGCCCTCCTGCTCACCTGCTCCTCTCCCCTTTTTTTCCCCGAGAAGATCACAGGACATATCTGTGAGCTGATGCTCATTCTGAATACGCCTGCTGAAGTTAAAGATGGAGAAAACACTTAGAAGGAATTGCTGGTAGAGGAACTAGTGATCCTGTCTCTGAAGTGGATGAGCTTAATAAATATTCAAGAAACTGTTTAACTTTTTTCTTCTGACTACTTGTTTGTGATAAGCTGCTTCCAGAGATGAGCTGTGTTACAAGATCATAAATCGTATGCTCTGCAGTACACCAGCTTTTATATTCAGAAAGCAAACATTTTGAAATAATACAAATAATGTATTAAATATCCACAAAAATCTTCAAGATTACTGGATTTGAGCTTTTACACTAAAAATGTAGCTGAGTAAAACCTGTAGGTAGGCTAAAAAATATTTAAAAACCTTTTCCATTGCTGTTTAGCGAGAGTGAGAACTTTCCCATGGCCCAGTTTTTAGAGACAGCAGGTTGATTCAGAGACTTTTATCCTTTGTATACAGGACCCTTGTTCAGCTTTGCATTTGACACTGGGGAACAAGGATGCTCTCAAGATAACTAAATTCAGTCCTACTGCAACTTGAGGCTGGGCTTCTAGACCATTAAATATCTTTTTCAAGTGATTTTAGTTTGCAGTATTCATTCCATTAGGAAGACAACATTCTTGCAGCATGGTATTTGCCTTTTTCAAAGCTGATTGTATTTTGGAAATATTTGTTCTAAACTGCAATAAACATTGGTCAAGTTCTCATTTACTAGTGCATGCTCTCTTTCCCCTGCTGAGGGCAGCAGCTCTAAAACCCACAAGAACTACTTCACAGGGATGGACCACTCTGACTTACCTTATTCCAAAATAAGCAAGCAAAAAAACCAGTTTTAAACACAAAATACTCACATATAAGGTTTAACATATTACATGGCTTCTATTTAATTAATAGGCTATCACATTAAGCAATTAAAACCAAATTAAAAAAAAACATGAAGCCAGTATACCTATATAATGCAGTTTTAATTGTTTCTTACCCTATAATGCAGAGTAACTTCATCCCCAATCTGCTCTGTTGTGTTAATAGCAGTAGGAACAGTATCATTTGCTGCAATTATAACATGGTGCTCTTTGAAAACACTGTGGATTAAAAAAAAAAAAACACAAGACCCCTGCAATAAGTACAAAAACATCATAAAAACCCTAGCAGTTAAAAATACAGGTATTTTTATTATTTCATGAACTCTCCAGTCTTGAAATTATGAGTGCACCACTACTTCCACGTATCCATTTTCTGAGTAGTGCTCACTTTCCATTATGTAGATTTTAAATATTTTCTTCAGATGAAACTACAAAATGAGCAAATATTGTTCCCAAAAAATAATACACCACATCCTGATTTTTCTGTTCTTGTTCTAGCTGTGCAGACCCTTATCCTGAGTATTGCCATATGAAACAGGCAGAGTCTTATAAAAGACAGAACCATGTAAAAAGAGAACAAAACCAGCATGTTCTAAATTCAAACTTATTCCCTAATTCAAACAAAGGCTGGATTTGAACCACGAAAATCCATCCAAAATGAATTTGTCTTAATTATTTACACCTGCACACCATACAATGTACTCTACTGATAATATTTATAATGTTTTTCATGAATTTAACTTAATTCTAGCTATTTCTGAAAATAAAATGTACTACATAAAGTTTGTGTCTGAATTGATAAAAAAACCCACCTCTGAGAACCTACAATTAAGGCTAATTTTTGAAGCTGGAAATCAAACATCACAGCATGCAATATTATAGTGATAGAAACTCATGGCCATCAGGAATCTGGAAGCTTTTGCTCTCTTATAGATCTGAAATGTCTGTCTTTGAATAAATAGAGCAAAGTATAAGAACCAACAAAAGCTTCTGTTGTACTTGCAAACTGCAGATCAAATTTAAATAGATGAAACGGAGCTACAGCAAGATAGTGACAGTGACTGCTCCATTATTCCACGTAACTGCTCTTCTCAACGCAGCCTGTGCTTCCTGTTCATGGGCCTAAAAGCTATCATCTGTAGATGCTAAGAGCACAGCTCAACAGAAAAACAATACTATGTTTTCTTTGAGCACCTGCTATTTACTGTGCTAGCAAGTAAAAGTACAGAGAAGCATCAATACCTTACAAATATTAATCCTACTTCATATTTTACTGGAATTGTAACATGTCCTCTGTTATCACTCAAGGTCTCAGGTGGTTCTTCACTGTCACTAAAATAAAACAACAGATCACAGATCAGATTGTGATAGTCACTGGCAGACACAACACAACTACTAGGTAGGACGGGATCTTAAGAAACTGAAATACCTACAGCTCTGGTTATGAAAACACACTACTCATTTCCAGTAAAGTACTATCTCCTAAAAGTAAATTCAAAAGACTGTTTCCAGTAAGGAAAAAGTTAAGTTCTCCACGAGTTCCAGCTCAGAGAGGCATCTTTGTGAAAATTACAGACTGCAGTTGTCTGAATGAAAATGGACCAAGTAAAGGCCACTGCTCTCACACCATTCCTGTATTTTGCAGTGAAGGCAAACACGGAGGGCAAGTGCATTCCTTTACTCTATGACAGACAACTTTTGCAATGTTCTTGCTCTTTGAAAGCCAGACCTTTTTATTCAGCATAAACTGTGACTCATCCTAAAGTATGGAGTAATTCTGTAAGAGAATAAACCTTTTCTGAAGGTAAAACGACTGGAAATTATGACTCATTCGTGATTCTCAGGCTCTAGAGACAAACTGCTACTTATCTAGTCTGCTGCTGGACGTTCGTAAAGCTGCCAGCTCTACAGATTGTTTAACCACTTTTGAGTTCATCCTTGTGTCACTACAAAACACAAAGCAGCAGAGCTTTCTAACAACAACAACAAAAAAATGATCAAAAGGTAAACAAGTAATGATTGCAACTAACCTTGTTGCATATACATGAACAGTAGCATTTTCCAGGAGATAGGATGCATTGAATTGGAATGATATTTTGAAGGAAATCTGTTTGGAGAAACACATTTCACATTTTAAAAGGAAAAAAAAAAAAGAAATAAAAACACACTAGTAAGGTGAAAAATGAGCAAAATTTTTCTACTTTTATCTATGGAATCCTTACTCACATTTTAACGCTTTTTTTTTAATTTGTCCCAACCAAGAAGGAAATTTAACGGTTATCACTAATTAAACAGAAGCATCAAATTTTCAGAATTCAGAAGCCTCAATAAAACTTATTATGTAGTATATTAGAAATACATAGCTAAATAATTCTTAATAGAAAACAACTGGTCTTGCAAGCAATTCATCAAAAGCTTTTTTTTTTTGTTCCAGTGAGGAAGAAACAAAGCTTCAAAGTCTGGCAATTACAGTGGGGGTGAGCTGCCTATAGAAGGCTGCTGGAGTCTCACCTTATATATAGTAAAACACCTAGAATATCAAACAGAAATGTTTACAATATAAATAAATGACTACTAGGTTTCACAAAAATTTCCTACTTATTATAACTAGTGCAAATATATAACAATTTGGCACTAAAAAAGATTTGGGAACACTGTCCCAAACAGATCTCTCTTCATATCCTGACACTTAAAGGTAATTTTATATCAAGCAAATGTTTTACTATTTGTTACTGTATAGGATTATTAGCTCAGACTTTTATTTTTGCTTTAATGTGTACCAATCTTCATTATAAAGAGACCCAGAGAAAGTTGTCTTAGATAATTCTCCATATTTTAAAAAAACAAACAAACAAACCAAAGAACCACAAAGAAGCTTTAAAAAGGAATGTGTTAGGGATGCTTACTACTGAATCAGAGATTAATTCACTTCTGAATGCAAAAGAGAGTATGAAATTTCTAAATTTAGGGATCTATAGTTCGTATAGACAAACTAAGAATGAAAGCATGGAAAGAAAATGTGAAAAATTCAGTAAAGCTGGGAATGGAGCATTGCGGGCACTGGCATTGGGCAGTATGATTATTTGGCTGCAAGAAAGTAACAGCTGACTTAATTCCTATAAGTCCAAGACACAAGATGGAATGTGTATGTGGGAGGTTGTGTAAGAGGACCTCCCTCCTCATCCTCCCTCTATTATGCATCTGTAACACAGACCTGATATGACAGACAGACAGATAAAGAATTGCCAGGAAAGACAGTTGGTCTTATTTGAATGCAATTTTATATTTCCAAATTCCATATCAGAACTGTTTAAGTGAGGCTTAGATGCATATTTTCAAAGGCTTAGCCTAGCTACAGCTCACTCTCTATTCCAGCAGGACCTACACACTTATCACTAGAGCTGTCTAAGCTGGAGCTCGATTTTAAGGGGACTGCTTGCTGGAAAGGCCTCTCATTCCCCACTGAGCAGAGGTGAAGTCTTGATGCCTGCTTTTGGCAGATCCAGGTTAGCATTTCCACATACCAGCTTATCCTCTTTTCAACCAACTGACTAAATTTTATGCACAAAATAACTAAAGTTATTCCACAGGCTCCAACCTGTGGAAAGCCACAGTATCTAATATCTTACCAGTAAATCCTAACCAATCTAATGAGTATATCCTAACCAATATTCTGCGCAGCTGGAGACATACGCTTCTGGCCAGGTGTGTCACTTGCCTTCTGACAGTGTCAAGGATGGCAATGTGCACCTTTTACCTCCTCAAATACCACAGCTGACTGCCCAGATACTGAAGACCTAATGTTTTCCTGTCTGGCTCAGTGCAGTTCATATCAAGGACAGCTTGGGAAACGTGCATGGACAGGTCTTGAGGTGAACACAAGAGAAGAGAAATTCAGAGGTTATAGGGACTGCCCTGGCCTTAAAACAACATGGAGCAAGGAGAACTTGCAAGCAGGGGGACTTTTTACCTCTTCCGCAGTTTTTAGAAATGGATACCCTACTTTACAGGTGATGTTGTGATTAGATTCACAGCTATCTTTCTGTATATCCTAAAGGAAAAAGAAAGTAAAATAATGACCTTGTGCAAACTTTTTAAATTTTGACTAAGCATCAAGAGCCTGTTGAACATTGCCACTTTTCACCGTCAAAACTTTGTAAGAGTCAAAGCCTTAATTGAACTGGAACAAAAATAGGAAGCTACAAATTCCACCTATGGACATCTACATCCATTGGTAGCCATTATTCCCTTCCCGTGAAAGTGTCTGGAACATTAGCAATTATATAAAAACTGGATATCATGCAAATTAATCATGGGATCTAGCAAATCAACATATGTATTAGTACAGAGTTTTTACATGTAATTTTGTAAATGTGTTCCTAACCTGGCAATAAAAGTGGCATTCATACTCCATAAACTATTGCCACAGGGTCAGCAACAGTGCTATGCATCCCTGACTTCTAATGTGCAACATTAGGACTGTTGATTGAAAACAAACTTCTCTTAATGTTTCCCACCTGAACTGAGGTGAGTTCATAGCTGAGGCATGCAAAAACCAGCTAGTTTGGAGATGCTGTCTGAGGCAGGGATGAGGCCCGCACTGAGCTACACTGCCCCACCAAGACAGTGCTTTTTCTCTACAGGTGCAAAAGGAGAATTCTAGAGGCTCAGGCACTGTACTGACGAACAACGGGGCATTTCTGGCTCTACAGATGTATAGACAATTCATGGTGCTGACATTCATCTAAGATGCACGCACTTACTGTTTAAGTGTCATTGTGAAATTTGTGCCTGTAGTTATTGAAGGCTAGCAAGAGTTTGCTCAGGTCAAAATAAATACATTCTTTTAGAGGGATAAATGAGGACAGCACTCCCAGGGAATCGCTTCCAATCAACTGAGATGGTGTCACCAGCAGTGAAATTCAGGCTTAATAAAAACACGTCCTCAGATATCTCTAGAAATACAGGTTATGATAAATGTGATAATGTGAAGAATTCCTACCTCAATTCCAGCAAAAATAATATTTGGAGAATACTGAACCAAAACTCTGGTATTATAGGCGCTGTCTTTTTTGTTCTTCACAGAGAGCTGGATGGTGAACCTATCATTGCGTGACTTCACAATGAATGGAGAAGAGCTGTAAAATAAAGTAAGAAAGTAGGACATCTTAACTTTTGAAACTGTTTTTAACATAAAAAGGAATTTACTTAAGTGTCTAGACTATATTGTTTCTGATTTGGAAATTATGCCACAGCATTATCTTATTAAACTACAGAATTTATAATTTACATTGAAATTTTGTAAGAATATCAAGTGATACAATAAAGTCAGTGTAGTTACCTGTCTCCAGCTATGCTTGCTTTTACATTCAGAACAAGATCTGAAATGCATTTATTTTTGGCTCCACAATCTTTTGTGAAAGGAATCTGCAACAATAGTATTTTTATTCTCAATTTTATTACATTTATTATTAAAATAAAATACTTGCATTTTAACTCATTATCTAATTTTATATAAGGTCTTCCATTTGACAATCAAATAAGTCTTCCCTAATATTAATAAATTAAATATGC
Source organism: Chlamydotis macqueenii (assembly GCF_036417535.1). NCBI lineage: Eukaryota > Metazoa > Chordata > Aves > Otidiformes > Otididae > Chlamydotis > Chlamydotis macqueenii. The sequence continues at coordinate 16,943,101 of NC_141593.1, read as the reverse complement.
CAATATCCTGCAAAATACAGAGGTAACACATAACCTTTCTACTCATTCCAGTCTAAAAGTGATTCATCTGGATTAGAAGAAGAGGCAATAGTAGACATATGAATGATGCCAAACACCATCAAAGTATATGACTAACATTCCCCCGCTTATTTATTCAAAACCAGACAATTAAATTGCTTGCACTCTCTTCCATCTTTAGTTAACTCTGGACAGCTTTAAAACCCCAGGCTGGTTCCCAAGCACATTCAATTAAACTTTTCACTCTTTACCCAGTTTGTGGACAATACTTTTGGCTCTTGTATAGACTATGAATTTTACCTTAAATAGTTTGGTTATCAATACAGAATCTTGCTGACTTACATATTCAGATATTGAATTTGGCAGATTGCTATCAAGAACAGGTCCACTCTCTGGATCAGAAAAATTGAACTCCAGCAAAACCTTTACAGAGTCCTGAAAGTCAGGCTTATCCTAGAACATAAAGAAAAGAAAATTACTGTTATGGACATTCAGTTTAATATCTAAGGAGTTTAAAAAACTCAAACAATGATGAGGTAAAATATTTTTCAGTCACACTGTTGCCATCCTTGCTACAGAAGTATTTGAATGCTCATAATTGATGACAACGCATTTAATGTGCAATCCAATCCTTATAAATATCTACTAACGTTTCTGTGTATCTCATCTCATCATAAAAATGTCACATAGCTTGAGCATATCCAACACAGTTTCATTTAAGAATGTCTCAGAACAGTCAATTCCAAGCCCTTCCTCCTTCAGTTGTGCTTAAAGGATCAGTAAGATGAACAGCAGCAGTATCACCTTGTGTGAAGTCAAACTGAGGACTGCTGTTAGGAGACGTATTTCATATTCAAGCAAATTCTGGGCATCATTTATCATTACTTTTGAATTATGATACAACTGTGAAGTCACTACACGTTTTAAATGTGGGTAGTTTATAATATACCCCTTCATTCATTCTGCACGTTATGTACAATCTGGGCAATTTCATACTCACAGTTGCTAATTACATTTCTGTTTCGCAGTAAGTAGTCTCTATCCCAAACCTAATTTGTGAGGTTTTTTTAAAATATATTTTAGCAGCAGGAATTGCACAAATATGCAAACTCGATTTCCATCTTACATGCTCCTGCTGAGTTTTGAATGCATCTAAAATGCTAACGACAGCTGCTTGGTTCCACAAAGTGTGTTATGCTCTTTCTTAAGACAAACACAAACAAAGAGACAAAGGTAAACAGATTGTACATATAAGTAAATAGTTTATATCTTTTTATATACACAAATACATAAATTCTAAGTAGTAAACAAACTTTATGTACACGTCTTAAAATTAATTCTGGATGCAGATTTTGTTGTCCAATTACAATTAATGGAATACTTTTGGGTTATTATAAAGTCAACATGAGAAAAACACTTTAAATGATTTACTTGCCAACATGTAGAAGTTATGTTTAATACACTCTGCCCCTTTGATAGTTATATTCTTTTGCATTTTCCTTTCATGGCTTTCTGTGAACAAGCTTCGAGATATTTGTCTTTGTGAGTCAAGAGTAATCCAATACTGCAGACCTGCAAAGGAAGTTTAGATCAATATTATGAACCAATTTGCCTCTACACATTGTTTTTTTTCCCCCTAGTCTCTTAAATGCACTTGGGACAGTGAATTTAGAAGAACCGCATTCCATTTTTGGAGAAATAAACGAATGCAAGCATAGCAGTTTTATAGCGTAAAGATTCCATAGCTTAGTGATTATGTACTTACGGGATTCAAATGTATCTTCTTTCGACTTCAGTTTGGTCTTAAAACAGATTGTGGCATTTATGCATATTGTTTTTCTTTTATTTATCTGACAATTTTGTTGTTGGATATTGATGCTTTTGGGTATAAATTGCATGGAAACATTTACTTCAGCCACATCACGAGACCTTAACAAAAAGAGAAAGTGCCTTGAAAATAGTAGCAGCAACTTTTTAAAAATTAAGAATGTACTTAAAAAATGCGCAACATTAAAATACACATATGTGATAATCCAGACAAATAATTAACTACACACTCTATATATAGCATCAGTAAGAGTACAGGGTTTTCCCACAGTGCTGTACGTGTTTCAGAACAGATACCAGATGAAAGGAAATATTTTCAAAAGCATTTAAGCAACTCTATAGAGCCAGTCTCATTTTAAAAGAGACTGACGGCCCAGACCCATCCTTGAGGGTATCTGCAGATGATTATCATACATGAGCTGGAGGGCAATGTGCCATCTCTTAGGCTGTGGGTGGACAAACAGGCTGAGATTCACTACCAATTTGCCTCACTTTAGCTCCTCTTTGCCCCTCACCCTGAAGCACACTCCTGCCTCTCCCTGTGCTGTGGCTCAGTTCCCTTTTGGCCTCGAGACAGAGTATGACCATGTACTACACCAGCTGAAAATTTAACTGGCAAAATAGCTTTGTGACATAAACAGTGCAATGAAGGGGCATCTCATTGCATTCACACATGGAATTTTTAGAAAGACAAACTACCAGATGAAGGTCAGGAGAAGCTGGCAGTTTGAAGAAGGTAGCAAGATCTGACAAAGCTGATCATCCAGCAGGTGAGTTAGAGGGAACAGCACGACTGGGAAAGCAAGAAACTGGCTTAGCAGTTGTCGTACCAGAGAGAGAAATTGTTTTAGAAATGAGAGATTACATGTTACCTTGTTTATTTCTCTTACTGGTATTTTTATCTTCTCTCTTAAAGAATACATTGCTCTTTATGCCATCTGAATCATGCTCTTTTGTAAAGAAAATGAATTTATTGTTAACCAGAAAGTTTAGTTAAGTTTTCCCAAGATTTTCTGTAGGGAGTCAAACTGGAGTTTTCTTATTAGGAACTCAAATGAGTTCTCTTAGTGGCCCCTTTACATTTGAACCTGTCCTTGATATTGCTATTAAGATAATATGCAACATAGTGTGAAAAAGAGAACACTTCGCGTTTTTTGATTATTTTCTGGCCTGACAGTTGCTGTGAGTGTCCTTACCAGAAGAGGGCAGCCCCACCAAGGCCTCCAATGGTGACATCAATCAGCCCGTCATTGTTTAAATCCATTTCTCCATGCACAGACTGGCCAAAAAATTTCACTTTTTCTCCATCTCCACCTGATGCAATACGCTGTGAAAAGCATTAAGAGGTTTATGTAGTGCTTATTAAAGGATTTTTGAAGAACATTCAAGATGCATTTGTTGGCAGCTAGATGGCTTTTAGACTCTTTAAATATATTAAATTTTCATTGCAATACTCCTAAAAAGGTTACCATGGTGATGAACATACTGTAACTTTCCAGAATTGCAAAATATCTACTTTTCTGGCTGTACAGACCAATTCAGAAGATTTCTAATAAAAACATGCAGATATATTTTCTAACATTATTAGAGTCAAATTCAGTTAAATAGACTGAGTTTAAAAGTATAGAGCATTTAAAAATGAAGTTGTCATGATAGGTGAAGTCAGAGTTTGAATCTATGTTGGGAAGACACGGGAAAACAGGACTTCTGCTACATACACTTACAGCAGCTGCCAGTCTGCAAAGTTTTACTTCATACCTGTGAATATTTTTTACTAATTGTGTTGCCATGGCCATGATAAATATAAACAGCTCCTCGGTGATCATCCTCTAAAGGAGAACCTATTACAATGTCATTATATCCATCAAGGTTGAGATCCTTCACTGCAGCAATTGCAGTCCCAAAACGTGCACCGCAAGGCTCGTTCTTAAGGACTGTGCAGGTGTCCTGTTTTAACGGCGAACAGCATGTTTGCTTTATAGGTTCAAGACTCATCTGATATTCAACCTTTGTCTGTGAAAGAACAGATTTAGAGTTTATGGATTTCCGTCAACATTTTAGCAATGCACATGTTAAGAGCTCCTGTCCAGAAGACAAACTGATGAATCAAATGGAACAATTACATCATATTCCTAGTGATTGAGTGCACTGTAGAAACTGTGATTCTGTAACTATAATTAAAATGCTCTTTCTGAGCAGCCAATAGGAAAGACATTCTTGCTCCTTCTCTTTCTGCATCTAGATGCTACAGCATATTTCTTGAAGTTAGAGGTTCACAGGAAAGTATACTATCATAACAATATTTGGATGTTACTGTAAGTAGTTCACTTCATTCTTAAGATAGTGTAAGGAGTTCTTCTAAAGGCATTCTCTTAATCTGAGAAGTAAGCCAAGTTTCTGATGAAACACAGATGGCAATACTGTTATTCTGGAACAAAAGACAGCATTTCTCTTACAGATACTGAATTCTGTCTTCAGTAGACATATACTCCAAGGCCTAACATATACATTTTTTCTGGTCCAGTGTGCATCCTAGATCAAAACCACACATACAGTATCGTGTGTAACCAATCATTCCAAGAGATTGGCTTCGTGAGTTCCATGATGGAAATTAGCAGCAGCAAGCAGGTGCTGCATCTCCTTTATCTGGAGACAGATAAAAGCAAGCTCAGGAAAAACAAATTTCAAACCCTCACATTACTGGAGGACATGGAATTCTTGTTTTCTTAGCAATCCTATTCACCAGCAATTTGTTGTTAGCAATATGCATGTAGAAACTGGAAGAGTTCCTTGTCAAAGAGATAAAGTCTCTTCAGGTCCTTTTCTTACAATAGTACTTTAGGAGACCATCATTGCTAGGACATACTTTGATAACTATTATAACTATACATAATGGTATAGAAGTAAAAGAAGAAAAAAAGAAGAGAAAGTATGCCTAAACATTGGAAGGAGAGACTTATCAAATTAAGAAGTTGAGATGTAGCTCAACTACTATTCCTCAATCTAGTTGTGACATGTTTAAAAGCTGTTGGATGTATGGGGTTTAGCACTAGGTTGGTAAGCAAGCCATAAGAATACTGGAGCACACTCTTTTAGGATGGATGAGCCCTGTTCCCTAATCTGTGAAAGCAAAAAGAGAATGTGATAGAAAATTAATTCTATAAATTTGCATCTATGCCATATTGACACAGGATATATAGTGCTTATCTATGTGATATACTCCATTAAAAGAAAATAAGAGTTTGAGTAGAAAGTTTTCCAAAATTATCTGTATTATACTCTTAATTGTCAAAATCATGTATCTCTGTTTTCAACAGGTCATCTTCCCCAGCTCGAATTATCATATTTCTTCAAAATAAGTATATGAAGATAGTAAGGAGTATGTTCTTTTCCTGGTCAATAAACATCATCCTTACCTTGTTCAGACTATAAACATACACTTTCCCTTGCTCCTCTTTCTCAGTTCCCATATACATAGGAGCTCCAACAAGAAGAAGATCTGTAAATGAGTCTCTATCGATGTCGACGGTGGTAATAACACCTCCAAAGTATGACCCAATCTGGAGGAAAACATAAGGTATAAATCAGAGACAGAGTCAGCAACATCATGCAACATTTGCTGTTCAGAAACCTGTTTTACAGTCGCTTACACCAATGCCAAATGTTATTCATCAGGCAGACATTTTCTTTGCTACCTAGAAGATGCTTTTGGTCTGTTTGCTTTTGAAACTTGTTTTCTGTTTTAGGGCTTGTTATTAGGCTTTTTAATTTAGGAATAGTCCATTCAACTTTCAACTCTCCTGAGTTTGAAAGGTACAAATGGTGTTTTCTACCTGCTAAGGTGAATAGGAACTCACCTTAGCACTTGAATAGACAGCATTTGAATAGAAATGTCTTGGGGAAGTTATTTTTCTCTTCAGTCCCAGCAACAATACATAGAAGGAGCAAAATCAATGACTTGCCAGGGAAAAAAGGTAGGATGGTGAACAAAAGCTTCAAGACAACACAGTGCAGGCAGTCTCCAAAATTCCCAAGTTGCCACTAAATGCAGAGGAACAAGAGCTACACAAAGAGCTAGAGAGATTAATAGACTGGGTAAAAGGTGTGGGATTTATCTGATTACATTCACTTCACAGCTAAGCTAGACACCTTGCACTTCCTTTACACTCGAAATGCGAAACAGTCCTTTCTAGTGCAAGATGCATCTCATCTCACAGAAGATGCTTCAAGCAGGTCAGATCCCTCAAACCTTAAAAACGCCTGCTTTCCTTCATTGACTCTAAAAGGATTGATTGATCAGCTTAGTTGCAGACATCTGTTACAGGTGAAAATTAGGCAATATGAATTTTCCTGAAACAAGCTTGTACTGCAGCCTGGGGAGACCTAAATAGGCAGGTCTTTCAACCCTCATGTGCATAATATTATACTACCATCTTTAATTATGTGATTACATGTGGGTTTTCCCTGCAGAAACAGCTCTCAGTGAGCTGTTGCTCAGTATAACAAGAAGCTATTCAGTGTTTCATGCTACCCCAGCTGCTGCTCTCACACAGAACCCTGCTTGTCGCAACTGTTTCCTGGCAGTGATATAACCCTTCCACTCAGCAGACAGAGAAAATTGCAAGGACAGAGATGGCTACAACCACTTTGACACTCCTGCAGGTTTAACCCTCAAAGAGAAAATTTCCAAAGGTCTCTGACTACTGTAGAGTCCACTTTCCGTTACTTACTATACGAGAACATCTATCTAAACTTTCCTTCTGATCTTGCTTAGAACCCCCAGTTTCATTTGCTTTTCTGATGCAGAGTTCTTATTTCAAATCATTATTTCTGTTTCTCATGCCATATTCCTCTTGTGTGTTAATCATGACTGCATACTTACTTGTTCTCCGTTTAACCTCTGAAGCACTTGTACCTCTCTTCCTTCCATTTTATAAATGATAACTTGGCCAGTGTGATTGTATCGTGGCTGTCCTGCCATGTACAGTACGCCTCCAGGTGTCAAGGCTGAATTCACAGTATATCCTAGGAAGCAGAAAAGTAGTCAAGATGCAGTACACACACAACGCACCAGAAATGCTTGCTGTGATTCAGAGTCTTTTTAAGGTTTATTCTACAACTAGATGTTTAGCCCTGCTTATGCTAGAGAATAATAGCAGAGTTAATTAAAAAGGTTGGATGTGTATTTGCCTACAGTCTCAGAGTCATGATCAGCACACTGTTATTAAACCTGTTCATAGGCTAGTGAGTCATGTTCACTGCTATTCTCACAGTGTGTGATATGACAGTACTGATGAAATAACTCATGGATAGCTGGTTGAAATGCTGCTTTGAAAGAACAGTTGTCATCACCAAACTGATGGAGTCTTCCAAATGTGATTCTGGGGGCATTTTGGACATTAACAAAATGTTTAACATTAACAAAAATTTAACAACTTAGGAGAAGGAAGACTTAAGAAATTTGCAGATGAATCCAAACTGTGGCAGGGTTGCAAGTATTATGAAGGATAGGCTCTAAATTTCAAGCGACTTTACCAAATTTGAGATATTAAAAAAAATAGCTAAAGGCATTCTGCAAAGAAGACATACAATGTACTTAGGGAAAAAAAATAAATTATTCTAATGTTGATTCTTTATCAGTGGAAATGTGGCTTCAATGAGATAACAGAGCAAACAGAACCATGAGGTGTAGAAAGCAAGACCTAGAGGAAAGACCAAGGCCACTGATGCTTTTTAGTAGAAAAGGCTGAGAGGAAAACAACTGCCTGCCACTATGTAAAAGATTATTATAACAAAGATAGTGGTAAACTGTTGTTCTTGTTCACTGAGTGATAGAAATCAGCTTAATTTTAAGCAAAGATTTAGACTTAATATTGTATAAAACTTTTTAACACTCAGGCATAGAAAAACTTGAGAATACTACTAGAGGAATCTATGAAATCTTCTCTGAACAGATTAGACATCTCTATTTGGGAAAATCTAGATATACGTCGGGCTGTAATTGTTTGGACTAGTTTTTTTTGATTGTAGAAATAGCAATTTAAAAAAAAAAAGAACAAGAAAATCGTACAGTAGATATGTCCATACAACATAAATTTTTCCAGGCTTCTAGAATGTAAGATAATATTCTGAAAGATACTCTTTGTGAATGAGATTTGAGAGAGCTCTTGTAGCATTTGTCAAAAAGCTTGTAAGATGGGCTATTTCTCTTACCTAGGTAGGCTGCAAGGGGTTCATTTTTTTCTGAAAGCCTGTCACGAAAGGTGTCATTAGTTGGCATTGAAATACCACTGTCCTTCACCATGAGCACTGTGCCGTTCCAGTCATACGCTCCAACTGCTCCAAGCATGATCCAGTCCTTATGCAGAGAAAAACAAAAAGCTTGTTCTCTGTGTGAATCACCTTTAGACATACATTGATCATGATGCTCCCATTTGAGTAATGCTTCATGTACACATATATATTTAGCCCTGCTTTTGCTACTATAGTATGGCCTTTGCAACCACAGTATGTTTCCCACTTCTTGTTAAAAATGCACCCAACTTTAAAAAAAAAAAAAAGGCTCCTGTATATTGTGCAAGAGCCTTTTGTCAATGAGAAGCTGTTTCCTGACCTTTCTTGCCCAAAGGCATGAATGTAGCCTTTTAGATAAGACAGACATCTGAGACCTTTAGTCTGTCAATGTACCAAGGACTGAAGACTCACTTCTGAAGTGAGGTTCTGATGATAGCAGGTCGGTTGTTCATGAACTTTAAGAACTTGCTCTACCAAATAAATAACCTTATATATAATCCTCGTGCTCCATATCAGGATAATACTTGTTTGGTATGATATAACATCTGATGAATGATGTGCAATGTAATGCAGAGAGTAAAAACTAATGGAGAGTACTTCTGCAATAAAGTATTTATGTTCAATCATATTGAAGGTATTTCATTCTCTTTTTTACCAGTGATATGTGGAGCTACATACAAAGCCATGTTGAAGGTTTTCCTATGCATGTCAATTTGTCTTGGATTGATTGGTGTTTGTTTGATTCAGTTACTCCCCTACTGTGTTCTTTTCCACTGTCACTACTTTTTTGTATCTTTAAAGCTTAACTCTTCCCAGTTCTTTTGAACTCATGTTAAATTTTTACTCGTGTACACCTATCAGATCATCACAATGGATATGTTTTGACTTTTCAAGAATAAATAAAATACATAGGGAGTGATTTTCTGCTAATAATTTTTTTGGAGGGGATTTTTGCATCCCAGTTTAATAAATATTTACCCCCTGAGAACTGAGGTATTCAATGTGTTACCCGAACTAAGAATATGTTGTGTTACTAATAATGCAGATCATATCCCTGACAGAAATATCCTTTTCATATATCTTCTATCTCAATTTCAACAATACAATGCAGTATCAGTTTATACATTAATATTTAGAGATAACAGTATTATAGTTCATTGAATTATAGAACCACTTGGGTTGGAAGTGACCTTTAAACATCATCTAGTCCAATGACCCTTCCATGGGCAGTGATGTCTTCCACTAGATCAGGTTGGTCAAAGTTCTCTCCAACCTGTCTTTGAATGCTTCCAGCAGTAGAGCACCCATCCCTTCTCTGGGCCACCCCTTCCAATGTCTCACCACCCTCATAGTAAAAAATTCCTTCCTTATATCCAATCTAAATCTACTGTCTTTCAATTTAAAAATGTTGACCCTTGTCCAGTCACCACAGGCCCTGGTAGAAAGTCTTTCTCTGTCTTTCTTAATATACTACAGACTACTGTCCTGATAGAATGTGCTATAGGAACATTAAATTTTGAGTTCATGTGAAGAAGGTACTTATTCTCTTAAGCTTTTATTGTTTATAATCATTCTTTACATACATTTTTACAAAAAAATAACTGGATTACAGGAAACGTCCAACAACAAACAGGACTATACAAGAATTCTGAAATACTGATTCCAAATTCATGCCATCACCCCAAAAAATTTACTTTGTAAAAGAAATTCCATTTTCAAACAGTTTGTTTACCTGAGAATAATGAGCACTGAAGCCAGCTTGAGACATTTCCATTTCAAATGAGGCTGCCTGCTGGTCTGTTGTTGCTAATAAATAGAAAAAATTAAGTTTCAAAATTAAGTTTCAATCAGAAAAGGTATCTGAATAGTAAAATGAAAATGTTCATATGATGGTAAAGGATAACATAATTAACTAGAATATTCAGTGAATATAGTTTGTTACAGATTTTTATAATACAGAAATTAAGATCTGTGTTAAATGCTACCATTAAGTATGAGAGTTTCCATTTTAAGATCATGTCTCAGAACTTGTCCAAGACATATTTCTGGGCTAAAACTGACCAGATTTGAACTCAGGCTGATAGTAAATATGTTTGGAATGTTTGATTAATATGGTTAAGCCATTTTCCACTTGAGCTAAGTGAACAATAAAACACCAGCCATGTAACCCTGGCCTTGTATTCAACCAACTAAAAATTCGTAGGCGGCTGGTAGAACTTTAAATGAAAAACACTTGATGTTTGTATGAACCTTTGCAAAAAACAACATAGGAAAATCTCAGCTGTCCAAGATTCATAAGCCTCAGGGAAGGGCTTGGGAACTCTAATCCTGCCCAGAAAGATACGTGAAAATCTTCCTGATTTTCTTAAGTAACTGAATAAAAAAGGTATCTGCTGATGTAGTACTTGTTTCAGTATCTTTTCAGGAAGTCAAATGCTAGTTATTGTACTCTGATGGGTTTCTTTGGTCCCAGGTACACCTGAAATATGATCAGAAAAGAGAAAGGTCTTCCTCTTCCTCTACTTAAAAACAATACTCATAGAATCGTTAGGGTTGGAAGGGACCTTTAAAGGCCATCTAGTCCAACTCCCCTGCAAGGTGCAGGGACATCTCCAACCAGATCAGGTTGCTCAGAGCCCTGTCCAACCTGGCCTTGGATGTTTCCAGGGATGGGGCATCCACCACCTCTCTGGGCAACCTGCTCCAGTGCTTCACCTCCCTCATTGTAAAAAATTTACAACTTACTCAAGGACTATTTTGCCACCTTAAGCACTACAAGAAAGGTTACTATATTCTGCATGTTGATTCCTCCTTGAGAGCAAGACATGTGAACGGGCAGCAGAGGGGAACTATGAAATCTGCTCTGACACTAGGCCAGAGAACAGAATTCACAATTTGCTACCAGCTGAGTGCTGAGGCAAACTGTGAATGAAACTGAGGCACAGCAGGCCATGGCTGCATGAATTTCAGGCATCTGGATTATTAAATAATACTGAACTTTTGATACTCCATAACTAAACCACAGAAATTGCTCTGGGACATGATGTCTTTGCTAATTGTTGGGATTTATGGTCAGTCGTAGGAAGGAGACATGATCTCAAATACAAAATGTTTGACACAGACATAGACCATAATGTTTCACAAGATGTAGCTGCTTTGCTAAGTCTGAAAAAATTATGGTCCTTTTTAAGCATAAAAATCTTAAGTTGCGCATTTACTGATAAACAATGTTTTCATGCAGTAAAGGATGCTCCTTAATGAGCTGAGAAAGACTGGACTCTCACAGTCTGAGGCAGAGGACAATGACAGTACTGTTGGTGTGTGCAGCTCTGAATGCTGCTTAGATAACAGCTCCCAGTACGACTTTCCATTGAGTTTCAAACTGCCAAGCATCCTACAAAGGGTATTTTGTGAAAAAACATTTGTGCCTGCCTACAGGCTGGATAAAACATAAAATCGCTGTTAAAACCAGAAGTCCATGCCATGAGACACACAGGCATATGAAAAAGATTATGTGTAAAAATCCACTGACTGTCAAGTGTGGGTTTTTGTTGGATTTGATTTTCCAACTCTCTCTCAATTTTCCTTTGCATTTTTTTAAAAGGCCAAAACCAAAAAGAAAACAAGAAATTAAAGAAAAAAATCAAATGTAGTATTATACTACCAGGAGGCTACTTAGATTGAGAATTTAAACATTCAGATGCAGAATTTCAAGAAACAAAGTTCCCCTGACCTCTATATTATGCACAGAAGTTAATTCAGCTACAGTGTATAGGGTTATTAATCTTTTCTACATTGCACACATCCAGTAAACTAGATTGTCGCCAGAAAGCTAGGTGGGACAGAATTAATCTGCATTTCTTCCCTGCCACAATAATGCATCCATGGATACAGCTGCAAATGTAGAACAGTTCCTGAAACACTTTGGGAAAGACAGGAAATCATGCCTGAAGAATCCACAGAAACTGATTCAGTCAGCATCTTCTAGTTTCAGCCTTACCAACCCATTGGAACAACTCAGCATTGCTATGTTTTGACATAAAGCTAAGATCTCATTTCCACTTTCCATTCTGATTTTCCTTGCAGCCAGATTATGTGATTTCTTGGACTTTCACAGGTGGAGGAGGCAATGTTTCTTATTTCATATCACAGGTCTCTTACACAGACAGAACTCTTAGCACAGACTCTGAGATCCTACTGGAAATCTGAAAATCAAGAAACCTTTTGGGAGTGGTGAAATTACCTAGCTCATCTCTTACACTGTGGAGGAAAAGAATTTTCCAGATATTTTGTTTCAAATATGTATTCTTTGTAATGGAGCCAAGTCTATATAAAATAAAAATTGAAAATAAGGCAAATATATCAAGGCACAAGTATCCTAACAGTTTATAATACGTTTATGTTAAATTAAAAGTAATAATATCCAAGAAGTAAATATTTGTTACTGCACTTTTTGCAGAAAATTAAAACTGAAGAAGTAGTACTGCAGAACTACTGCAAGAAATACTGCAGAATGTGTTGGCTCTTAAAGAGGTACAATATGCTTAAAGTACCAAAATACTAGAGGATATGATGACAAGGATTAGTCATCTCAAGAGCTGACTATCACATAAACAAATGACTTTTCTCAATTTAATCTGTTAGTTTCACCACCATCAACATAACTACATTTGTTTTGATATTTTATTCAGCTACAGAACTTGTTTAATGTTCAAATGTTTTGTAATTTTTTTTCTTATTATTAGAGGAATGAATTACTAAAGTCAATGGTTGGGTTAGAGCTCATGATATAAAGCATTCCCCATCAGCAGGGAATACAAGCCAGCACAATTTACTCCACTATTTGGAGGCTAGGGTTTCGTGTGACAGACAGGCACTACCTCATGGCTACTGATTGCTGAAAGGGACAAGGTAGAGTGTGACAAAGTGAGATTGTTCCTTCCAGTGGCATCTGGTTGTTCAAAGTGTTAAGCTGTGGCATGAAACCTTGAATTTGAGTGCACAAATGTCCAGAAACTCAGTCAGGTTAGGTCTTAAATCCTTTGTCTGTTGTAATGACTAGCAGTTGATTAACTTTTTCATTCTATATCCATTATATTTAATAAGTTTAACTAACAGATATAATTCTACTAATGGAAGACAATGATTTTTCTCACTTTTCTAGAAATACAAAGCACAAATTGAAGACTAAGTTTTCAATGTCTGCTTGAACAACTATTTTTCCACTGAAACTATATTCTTCCCAGTAAACAGGGACTTAACTAAAGAGCCCATTATTCAATGAGCTTTGAAGTACTCAATGAGCTTAAGGATGTTAAACTTTGGGGTTTATAGAGATTAAATTATCCTCAAATTAATTTGTTTCAAAAATGAGGAAACAAAATCTACCAGAAAGTAAAAACATAAGAACATAAAAATTGAAAAAAATATTTAGTAATAATGAGTTGAAAATAGTAATATTTGATCAAGCTAAATGGTATACTAAAAAAGTCCGTAAGTATGTCTGAGGAATATAGCTCCAATTTAAAAAAAAAATACTCTGTTACATTTGTATTATTTCTTGACATTCAAGTCAAGATTATCTTTTATTCCAGCTGGAAACTACACTATTCCAGCTACTTGGAAAGTTGAGATGTTGAAAAAAGTAAGTCCAAATAGATGGATGTTTTCTTTGTATGACACAAATCTCTTCAGAGTTGGCTAGTATAATTTCTAACTAATAAACCCAGTATTGTGTTACCACTAGTGTACTTGAAACAAACAGATTTGGGCAGGATTGCCTAATCTGGATGGAGAATGTAAGCAGACATTAGGAGAAAATGACTTTGCTGTGCTAAAATCTGAATATCATGAACATTTCCAAAGGAAAAATTTATCTTGTCAACTCTATACACCAAGTCCATGTTAACTTGTACAGTAAAGTAACATGTTGTAAATAATAACTAACTAAAAAGAGAATGTGTAGGCAAACAAACACATGATCATGGGGTAATCAGGATATGGTCTGACAATGCTTTTTACCTAAGGAAAGACAACTTCACATTTTCCCTGCTAAAACAGTAATGGTTACCTACGCTTTCAGCTATTGACTCCATAGGCTCTAACCCTTCTTCTGAATATATTTCACTTCATTATCTATGTTTTTGATGCCTATTGTAAAATATTTTTATGACCAGCATGAAAAAAGCCCTGTAGAATATATTCTACAGAGCACAATACATTGCAAATGAAGATAAAAGCAGGTGGTCTTCTATTTGCCTTGGTTGTAATGCACACATGAAGTGAAATTTTAAATAATGTCATACCTTCTAGGGCAAATATTCTCTCTCCAAGTGCTTCAACAATGGTTAAAAGAGCTAATTCATCTGAGACATTGAAGAAATGCTTTTCAGTAGGCTTACTGGCAATTGATTTTATTTCCTCTACAAATTTCTCAGTACTTAAATTTCCTCTGCTGTAGCTGCCAAGAATCTGAAGAGAATTAAAACAAACGAAGTCAAAGATACATTTAATAATCTGTTTTAAAAGATATGTTTGAGGCAGGTTGTCAGAGAACATTGGGAAATCATATCTAACCTTAATTTGTTCTGTTAAAACCTCCCTCAAATAGATTTGAAACCATTGCTTTCCAATGAGAACACAACTCTACGAGGGGTCTGTTGTTTTCCCGAAAATATCAACAATAGCAAATAAAGCAACTGTATGATGTAATGTCTACTATCCTCAACTGTCCTTTTTCCCCCTTCTTCACAAGATTCTAATGATTTATTGTATGATTCTCTGATTTGTTGAAGTAGGCCTTAATTTAGGAAAATATCAACACAGCAATACACAATTGCATAGGCTTCTGCACAGGCACTAGCAGTTCTCATCGTAACATGGTATATGAGCAGTTAATGACATGCTAATTAGGCATAGGATAATTCTTTTTTTGTGTGTGCAGATTTGCCCTGTAAATACATATAACACCACCACCTGCACTCAGTGTTAATAATTCCATCACAGTACAAGACTTTAGATTTGGTCTGCAGTTATAACATCACTGCTGTAAAAACTCAGAATGCCTTAGAACAAAACAACTCACTTCTCCAATGCTTAGATCAGCAAGTATTTTTCATAGGAAAAAAAAAAGTTTTCTATACACTTAACCTGCTTTGAGAGGGAAATAAAAAACAAACTCGCATGTTATAGCATTCCTGGCCTCTAGAACAACTCAAATTTGGTTCCAGATAGAATTTTTATTGCTAAAAATTATAACAGCTTCAAGGATTACTTTTTCTTTAATGAAGACTACTTCCTTTACAAAGGAAACTACTGAAAATTCATATGCCACAGGATTCAACTTTTGGTTTTTGTCTTTCTCTAAGCTAAAGACAACACCTTTATTGAAATTGTGTGATTCCATACCACCCACTGTACCAGAACAGAGATAGGAACAAAGAAGCAACAATCCAATATACCATCAAAAATAATGAGAGAAAATGCATGATCTGAGTATAGAATACACAAATACAGTGTAGGGTTCACACTAAACCTATCATTAATGTTTCCATATTTCTCAATATGGGTTAACCTCCATCATGTTCATCCTTTCATTCAGCTATTCAGTTTGCTCAACATAAAAACTGACAACTTTAGAATGCCAGCATGCAGAATACCCATAATAAACTTGGGGTTTTTTGATGGTTTACATTTGCTTTTTTGTTGTTTTTTAAAGTAGGTAGTGTATCTATAGAATTTATCAGAAGATTTGAACTAATCCACTCCATTCAATAATGCTTTTAACAAAAAAAAGGATTTGATTTTATACTGCCCGTCAAACTCCTTTTTATTTCTCCTTTTTCTCCACATGCACACACATCTGTCATCACTAGGAAGACAGATAGATTGCTCTTTCTTACGTGCTATAAAATCAGAAAGCAAATTTTAAATGTTTTTTTCAGCTTCTTTCTTTTTTTTCTCTCTGAAATTATTATATTTCCATAAAGATTCTGTGAAATGAATGTTTTAAACAGAAATTACATTTGGAAGATGAAACATGCTTTTAAGATTCTGAATTTTCCCATTAAATTTCACTTACAGCAATAGCAAATCTCTGGATGTTTTCATCTTCACAATTATCAATCACTTCTTTTAATCTGTAGTTGTCATGTGATTCCCCATCAGTCACAATAACCATTACTTTTTGTACTCCTCTTCGTGCGCCACGAGCCTCAGTAAAAGCCTCTGTCCTAAAGGGAGCATAAAGCGTTTGCAGAAAGGCAATGTCAGCATTTAGCACATGCATCATATTTGCATAGTCAATCAAAAACTAAAAGACTTTATATTAACTAATAAGCAGTAAAAAGGAGATTAATATTAACCATGAACAAATAGAAACAACAATTGAAACTTACATGACAGTTCACAGCCAAAGAGTTTCACAGGCTTTTGTTCATTATTCATTTCTTTGAGAGCAACAGCAGAAAATACAATGCTGCAATACAATATTTCCTGTCTCCAAAGAAACTTCTAGCACCTTAAAACAGCTTTTGGCAGCTTAAAAAAAACCCAACCAACATCTCCTCATCCCAAAACCCAAGTACCAAAACCCCACCTATTTCCACCCTACGGTAGCACTTCAAGTGGTCGAAGTATTCAGCTACCACCACAACTCTGCACATCTACAGCAAAACTGGGTGTTGGGGATGTGGCAGAAATAGGTTGCAGGTGAGTGGAGACATGTGGGGATGACTGGTTGAATTCTAATGCTGCAGATGGGCAAAGGGGCATTGAGGTTTTGGGCAGCTGCTCACCCGGATTCTGAAGGGGACCAGAAAAGGCGAGCTTGGATTAGGGCTTTGGAGGAGAAGGAATGAAACCGGGCTTCCTCTTTTTAGGAAAAAATACTGCATAACTGTAAGACTGGCCACATGAGTGAAAGCTAAGATCAACGGCTGATGATGGCCAAAAGTGGATGGATAGGAAGACTGCAAGAATAAAGAAGCTTTTGCTAACAGTTTCTGTGTATACAAGCCTGCAACAGTTTGTGGTACATAAGGACTTTCTGAAACACATGTGGTTTCCAAGTGTTTGGCAATTCTCAACTGCTTCTGCATTCATGAACTTGTTCAGACTCCCTGAAGCTTTTACTTATATCTAAGGAAAACATTACTGGTAAATATGTAAGAATTTCTTTGGATTTGAGACATCATATCAACAAAATTTTGGTGAGATAACCAGATAGTTCATAAGAAAGATGCTGCATATTTCACTAAATGGTTTTTTGGAAAGGACGAATGCAATCTTTTGTGGGATGAAGTCATGCTGTCATGCTGGGGAAAAAAAAAAAAAAGTAGAAAAGAAAAAAGATACCAGGACAACATAGTATGGTTTGAAAGTGTCTGAGAGATTTTGCATTTACTGTCTGTTACACAAAAGTCAGATTTCATTTTTCTCATAAAGGAAACATTTCTAAATAATGCTATTGCTACAACAGATCTTTAACCTCCCAATGACCCAGAAGCTTCAAAGACTTTGGATAGAAAATTTCCAGGCTTTCTGACAAGTGTGAGCTCAAACTCTGTAATAATCTTAACTTCAGAATGAAGAAAAATTAACATTAAAAAGTTCTATTTTTTTTTCTGTTTCCTCTGAAAAATTCAATTTCCTCCATCCCTTTACATACACAGTTCTTAACCTGCTCTGTGTGGACATCAAAGATTGTCAGTCCTTTGCTTAGGACTACAACCTTGCTCCATATCTCTTCTCTTTCCCTATTTCCTCCATTTAAGAGTCAGCTGCCTTTTCAGGGTGCCATACAGAACTGGTCTAGATGCTGGAGTCTGCTTATCTACTCTCCTAAATTATGTTTGGTTAGCTAAAATGAAGTCAGGTGTCAGACACATCGTATTTTTAATTTACAAAATCAGAACCATCACTGTATCTCTCTCTGTTTCTACCATATGCAGGACAACATTTTGTGAACATACCTTGCTGTATCTATTCCTAGGGCTGTCATAGTTTGCGTGCCACCTCGCTGGCGTATTTGTGTGGCTGCAGCCATCACATCTTCTGTTGTTGAGTATGTATTGAGGGAAAATTCATGGACTACAGTCTTTCCATACTGAACAATTCCAACCTGAAACACACAGTACATGTTAAAAATCAACTATCCTTGAAGAAAGCATCTGTGTCTCCTGCAATGGAGTAAATGCCCATCTGTACCTACAGCCAGTATGAAGCACCTATAAGCATTTGAGCATGACTGGCTAGAGGACAATCTCATGAAACCTTTTGAAGTTTCTAAATTGCTTTTACTAAAAATAGGAAAAAAGCCAAAAGCAGGCTCAGCTCCTTGCTTTTCCTGACTTTGGTGGTCTGTGCCACTGCTTTGCTCTCCTCTAGGCCAAGGCAGACCAGTGCCCTAACCACCAGTCACAACTTCTCACAGTACTTTTCCTTACAGCATTTGAGGCAATGGTTCATTCACAACTCTCTTCATTCCATCCAAATACAATATTCCTACATCTGATAGTTTATTTACCCTAACCTAGCCTAGAAACAGCACTGCAATGACAAATTTAGGCCCTCAGGGTAAGAGGAAGACCCAAGTATCCTTCTGTTGATGAAGACAGCAGGGCAGTCCAGGACACGGCTGTTCTCCCAGATGGAGGTAAGCCAAAGAAAGACACTTGACAAATGCCAGATGGGACAATATGAATAAAATGGTGGCTTCTGGAATGGAGGAGGATGATGGAAAGACTCTAGATAATACTTTATATAAAAGATCAATGCATGGGATTGGAACCCAATCACAAATGTCTGAAGGAACCTGCTGCAAAAACAAGTGTGAAATAAAAAGATGAACAATATTCTTAAATATGAATCAATTTCTCTCGTTCACCTCTGTCAGTTTTAATGCTCTGGCAGGTTCCTGACAGCTTTTACTGGGAAGATTCCACACAATGTTCCATTAGCATATTTCAATTTTATGTTACACATAGCAATTTATAGGTGTTATTTAGGATAATGCAGTATTACATGGCATATTTATGTCTCACTCATCTATTATTAAAAGCACTATAGCATTTAGGAACTGAAGATCAATAAGACCTCTGGGATGTTTATGCCATCATATTATTTTAGAAGTGGCTTACTATGTACTTTGCAATTGCTTTATAGGTGGTTTTTGAGGTACTTTCATAGCCTCTCAGATTCTGCACAATGTCTGTTTGCTTGTAGTAGAAGGTTTAGAGTTCAATAAATATTTGACACTAAACATTAATATCACAATCGTTATGAAAAGCTAGCTACATACAATGATGGGACTACAATTATAATGGCATGTGGTAGCAAAATCTATCCCATTTAATTTCTCTATCCTTTTGAAAATACAATCAAATCTGGAAAAAAACAATGCGAGTTCAAAGCTACAAGTTGCTTCTTTTTAAGATATTTTAATTCTCTCCTGGAGGCACACCATCCTCCACCTGCAGCCGAGCATCCAGCGGCTGCATGTTCTCACGGGCAGCAGCCTATTAATCCTGCACAGTGTTTACACAATAGGCTGGGGCACACACTGTATAACAGCTCAGAGCACTCATGTGGCACTGGCTAAACCCCAAACTGAAGATGAAATTTTTAACCCATTCCCTCCAAGGCAACTATCTTGTAGCACGTATCTAAGGTGACATACAGCATAATCTTAACAGGATGCAGCTAGTCATTTAAAAAATGGACATTAACTGGTGATAAATAAGAGGTTTTCATCATGTTTGGTCTTTTGGAGCAGCAGGAGTGCCTCAAGTATTCCAGGACCATGCACAAGTGTAGCCAGAGACTATTGTACGCCAGGGAGCCCACCACTGTGAATTCGCGGGCTCCTTATCTGCAGCTTTGAGGATTCTATTTGTACCAAGGATTAAATCAATTATCGACTGCTGCCAGGGTGAAAAGTATCTGTCTGTCTTTAATGATTCTGGAGACCCATGTTGGTGTTGTCGTCTTCCTGAAAAAGATTACAGGCTGACATTGAGTTGTATCATTTCCTATTTGAAAGGAAACATTGTCCATGATCATAGCAAGTAAACATTTTGAGCATTTCCTTCTCAGGAAGTGAATGGGAAGAACATCTGAGTCTGGAAAACTGCACTGTGTTACATAGCTGGTAAATCAGGAAGGAAGGGGGGCATGTGCTTATCTTATGGGATACAATTGTTCTGTGGGACCCTTCCTTAGTGCTAGCTTTGAAAAGACTGATCATTATGTTCTGTATATTTCATGGCAAAGATGAGCCGTTCCTCAAAAAAGGGTAACAAAAAACTTCCAGTCTCCAGTCTCCTACAGGATCATAGAATCAAGTCCACCTTGTAAAATTAGAATTAGAAGGTTTGAGGTTTTGCAGCTTTTTAATCTAACGGAAAACTAAAAATGACACATCTATGTGATGCACATGTGCCTTTACGGGACGTAAAGCTGTTCAAACTCTGTAACTTCAGCAAGGCTCTAAGAATGATTCTTACAGGCGTTGTATGTTTTGATTTGCTTGTTTAATTGAAATCTGGAAAATGCAGTACTAATACACAGAAGGACATAATTCTGCTCTATTCCAGAAAACATAATATTTTTCCCAGCATTACAGACCATAATCTATTGAACATCTTTTTAATTCCTAAGTTTATGTTCCCTTCCCTAGCATTCCATGGCTTTTAAAATACACAAGGGAATAATTCTTTAATTGTCCCCAGTTCCTGTGAAAAAATGTTGTATGAGAGAACAGGCAAGTGAAGGACTGTTTTACTTTGGGACAAAACGTTTATGAGGCAATTATTTATTGTTGTTCTAGAAGTTAATATAGCCCCTTATTTGGAAAGTACATTCTGGCTTTCCCAATAAATTATTAAGCTAATCTATTTGGTAAAAAACAACAGCAACACAACCAAAATGAAAGGAAAACCATACAGTACATGGAGATGATATGCTAGGATTTTCACTACTGGGATGTGGAGGAAAATCAGAAATATTTTTGGTTGTACTTAAATCGTATTTAACGTAATAGAAAAGCAGAGATGCCTTACGAAGTACTAATGGATAATACATTTTATCATATAAACAGCTTGCTAAAGATACATGAATCAAAGCAAAATTGAATTAATTCTACTACATTTTGCTTGCTCCCAGGTACTCAGACAGAAATTACTTGTAAACTAATGCAAAAGTCTTTCTTCGACTTGAATCTTTTCAATACCTCTTTAATACACTTCTGTTCTTTTGGAGATAAAACTGATAATAAGATATGACATGGCATGACCTGTTAGTCCACTGACGCAGTCCCTTCAGAGATACAATAAGGTACAGGCCAAATACCTATAACTGCCTATGTTAAATATTAATGGAGAAATAAAGCCTGTCTGAAAATTTCTGAAGATCATTGCAACATAGCTTTAAAGCTAAAATTGAACATATCAAAGTATTCTGGGTTATCTTTTGATATTCTGCTACCAAAGAAGGTTGCATATATTTAAAAGATTAAAAAACACATCCTCATATTAAAAAGATAATTATCTCTACAAAAGTTAAATAAAGAGGAAAAACCTATCTTGCTTTGCAGTTACATAAAAATGTGGAATAAGGCTGGGAGAAATATTTTGCTCCTACTCGTACCATTTTTTCTCATTTCTTCTTCCTTTTCCACTTTTCTTTTTTTTTTTTTGTGCAAAACATTTGACACTGTCCCACACAACATTATTGTCTCAAAACTGGAGAAACATGCATTTCATGGATGGACCACTTGATCAATAAGGAATTGGCTGGATGGCTGCACTCAAAGAGCTATGGTCAATGGCTTGATGTCCAAGGTGATGAGTGGTGTTCCTCGGGGGTTGGTATTTGGACTGGCCCTGTTTAACAGCTTTGTGTGTGACGCGGACAGTGGGACAGAGTGAATCTTGCTGACAACACCAAGCTGTGTGGTGTGGTCGATATGCTGGAGGGAAGGGATGTCATCCAGAGGGACCTTGACAGGCTGGAGAGGTGGGCCCATGCCAACCTCATGAAGTTCAATGAGGCCAAGTGCAAGATCCTGCATATGGGTTGTGGCAATCCCAAGCACAAATACAGGCTGGGCAGAGAATGGATTGCAAGCAACCATGTGGAGAAGGACTTGGGGGATACTAGTGGACAAGAAGCACAACATGAGCCTGCAATGTATGCTTGGAGCCCAAAAGCCAACTGCATCCTGGGCTGCATCAAAAGGACCATGGCAAGCAGGTGGAGGGAGGTGATTCTCCCCCTCTACTCCGCTCTTGTGAGGCTCCACCTGGAGTACCATGTCCAGCTCTGGAGCTCCCAACATAAGAAGGGTGTGGACCTGTTGGAGCGAGTCCAGAGGAGGGCCAGGAAGATGATCAGAGGGCTGGAGCACCTCTCCTATGAGGACAGGCTGAGAGAGCTGGGGCTGTTCAGCCTGGAGAAGAGGAGGCTCCCAGGAGACCTTATAGCGGCCTTCCAGTGCCTAAAGGCAGCCTACAGGAAAGATGGGGAGAAACTCTTTAGCAGGGCCTGTTGTGATAGGACGAGAAATAATATTTTTAAACCAGAAGGAGCTAGATTCAGACTGGATATAAGGAAGAAATTTTTTTTTTATAATGAGGGTAGTGAAACACTGGAACAGGTTGCCCAGAGAGGTGGTGGATGCCCCATCCCTGGAAACATTCAAGGCCAGGTTGGATGAGGCTCTGAGCAACCTGATCTGGTTGGAGATGTCCCTGCACTTTGCAGGGGGGTTGGACGAGATTGCCTTTAAAGGTCCCTTCCAACCCAAACCATTCTATGATTCTATCATTCCTTTCCCTTTACTTCTTTTACCCCTAAGCTCAGGATATGCAGTTTAATCATCAGTATGGTGTTGTGGATTTTCTGGAGAATAAAAAGAGAAAGGGAAGGAAACACTTCAGAAAAAAATAGACTGTAAACTTTCGCTTTTTGTGTCTGAATCTTCTGGCTTTCACTTTCAAATTTGCCAAACATGGGACATTGAGGAATTTCTCTTCTGACATGCCACAAATCTCATGACCATTGTTCACGGAGTGGTTAAGTGGAAAAAAAAAAAATCTCACAAGACTCTAATCAAAACAAGGTTTTGAACAAGTCACACCCAAGCTGCTAAGGAGTTATTCTGTAATCACCTCATTCCTTTCCTGTGCAAAATGAAAACAATCAAAAGTCAGTGAAAGTCCACAAACTTCTACATTCTCAAAAATCTCCAGAAGATCAACATTTGAAAATCAACTTAAACAGGCAGAAAGTAAACAATTATCCCTTTATTTCCACTCTATGCTCCCAGAGAAGGGAGAAATAAGCCTGCGCTATTATTTCTCTTCTTCCTCATTCAATAGTCATTTAAACACAGTTTCTGAGAAAGGAGACAGAGTGGGTGGAGATGGTATTAACTTGTTACTACCTTTGGCTGAGCCAGGGTTCCCAAGCAAGGAGCTCAGTGGAGAGGAAAGGAATGGGATATCTTCTGAGGAGGGGGGGAAGGTAAGAAGCACTGAGAAAATTCCACATAGCTTTTGCTTTCCATTTCCAGTTTTTCAGCCTCTTTCCCCTTATCCTATTCTTATCTCCCTCTCAAATGTTTCTGCTTTTTAGCAACCAGATGCCAAAGCTGACGTTCTCAAGTGAATAAGTGTACATGTGAGATGAGGGGTAGCTGTGCCAAATAATGGGTAAAACGGATTTTGTAGGTGGAGATGGCAGACTGCTGGAGTGCAGGCCAGCAAGGACCTTTTGTGTGTGAGTCGAGCTGCACAGACGAGGCAGGATTCCAAAACCAAACATAACAGAGGTGTGGCAATGTAAAAATTTAGGAACTGCAGGGTGAGGGTGCAGCAGAGTTGATTTTCCTGTGTGCTGTTTCCATGAAGTCCTTTGGGCAGAAGGCAGTGATGATTTCCATGAAGCCATTGTGTTGTAGAGGGAAGTTCAGGTTTAAGTATTTTCCCAAGATGGCACATGTTTGAGTAAACACCAGCTTAAGAGACTTTATTTTATTTTCCTTTTTGTTAAATTTGACAAAGTGTTTTTCCTTCTTCCTCACAATATCTGGAAGAACAGTGTATTTAAAATAACAGGACATGATTGTAAAGTTGACAGTTTATAAGTAATAATTTTATCAGCCAGTGTCCAGTACAGCCAACAGGGGAATTGGGTGGTAACTCACAAACCCCAGTTAACTTGGAAAATGACAGGGGTACTCTCTGCAGACAGAGATATCCTTTACACCTTGTCACAGTCTCCTCTGTGAAAGCAGGAGCTGAACGTTAGGAGCTAACCTGAAGTAGCAAAACCTCTAAGTACTGGCCTGTGGCATGTCAAATATCATACAGGATCCCAGAAAATCCTTCATTTTGGGACAAGGGAAACGGAAAAGTGAAAGGAAGGCCTGGTTTCTTCTGTTGCTGTTAATAAAGCTTCCTGTGTTAAAACGTGTCCCGGCATCCACGTTTCCCCTTTCCCCAGAGTTCTGCTGGAATTGCTGTTTACATACTTTCTTCAGCAGACTGTGAAACATGTGTCAGATCCTCAGCTAGGGTAATTGGTTGTAGCTCCATTAATTCTGGTGGAACAGTGCTGATTTATAGCAGCTGGGAATTTGGCCCCCTCCTCTTATTATATAAATGCAGCTTCTGCCATTAATAACATTCAGCTTAACAGCCACTTGTTAATTATGATTTCTAATGTTTAAAAGCTGTATGCTCAATGCTCCACAGTACAAAATACTGAATGCTGGTCCAAAAACCTTCTAATCAAAGGCTGTCTGAACCTCGGATGTGCACCTCGGAGGAGCAGAAATGACCTTTGTGCTATGAAATACAAAAGAAGACAAGAAGTGGTTGCGGAGAGGAAGGAAGTGGGAAAGGACAATGTTCAAACGGCCTCACTCGATGCAATTAACTTTTATCTCTAGGTTAGAAGGCTGGTTTCTCCAGATTGCCTGAGCGGTGGTGGGGGGGGAGAGCCTCCCTGACATCACTACTTGGCGGCAGACACTGTCTTAGTTGTAGTTTCAGATATTTCATTTTAGTACACCATTGTTGTAAGTTCTTGTAATTGAAGAGCTCTATAGATGACACTGTCATCCCATTTCCTGTAAATTCTTCTTTTCCTCACAAATTAAAAAAAAAACCCATAAAATATCTACCATGTTACCTGTGTCTGCTGAGGACCTATATCCATGTTTTTCAGGAGGCTCTTTAGGAAGGCTGTGACACTGTCCCATGGATAAATGCTGTTGGACCCATCAAGGACTATAACAATGTCCAACTGGGTTTTACACTCTGCAATACAAATTGCGACATAAGAATTGATACTAACAAGTATCAAATATATCTCACAGCTCCAGTTACTTTTGTGATTAGTAAAAAATGCATATGCTTCTTCAGCAGGGCTGTAATGACATGTTTGACACTAACCGTCATTCATCAACTTTTGCATTGTATTTCAGATGGTTTGTGTTCCCGTTATCAGTAAGGCACTTTCTTGTAAGCAGAAATTTAAGAATGGGATTAGAAGATCACATAACTGGAGTATTTACTAATGACCCCCTACCTTCTTCAACGTCAACCTGTTCCACTTTGATTTTTTCAAAGGACCAGGTCTTTAACATTTTTAGTCATATTACTAAACTGGGTTTGTATTAGGTCTTAGCATGCCATCATTATTTAAAAAGTCTTTTGGCCATAAGCAAAAAACATAAGCAACTATTTTTAGCAATTGTGTTTAGATGTCACATAGCGCTCTAATGATTGTTTATACTGAGATAAATTCCAAAAGTAGCAAGAATTTAGGTTATATACGGACAATGAAAACATTTACTTAACTTGGTAATGCTGGTAGTTGAGTTAAGCAGTTCATACTTTTTGGTATGCCTATGTGTATACCTTTGTCTTGTTTGGCACTTTGTATTTTCTAACACACAAGAGAATTCCTGTGACGTGCATACCTTGCACAGACGGAGCAATCGTCTTGACAGTTTCAAAAGTGGAGCTGACATTAGAGCAAACGCCAGTTGTGTAATGCAAACGCCCGCATTTATAAGCATAAAGAGGTCCACATGCCTTGAAAAGATGAAAAAGTGTGAAATGTTGTTATGGTACCTGAGGAAAAAACGGACTTCTTTTAAAACTGGCAAAATGTCCTTTCTTACCAGAAAGCCTCCTTTTGGGTTAGTCACTAAGGTTGTTCCAAGAGTCATGTTTTCTTTTACTTCCACAACATTAGGAACTGAAGTAGCAGCTATAAATAGATGAAAATGTTAAGTATTTGGGAACGTGAAAACAAAATGTTTAAGTATATATCCCCTAGTATGGAGCTTCCAGCTTCTAAAATAAAACCCAGACTGATACTGGTTTCATCAAATATTTTAGCACCCTTCCTCCTCCTTCTTCTATTGCAACAATCAAGAAAAATTTCTGAGACTGGCTTGTATCCCAGAAAATTTGTCTGAGTTGCTGTCTCAAATAGTTTTCTTGAACCGCAAAAAAGAAAAAAAAAGTAAAAATAACAGCATAATGAAAGCAAGAGATTACTGTTCACACAGTTTTGTTAAATAAAAAACAAATATTCATTTTTTACTCTGTCCTGCTATAAATGGCTTAACAGCTTTTATATTTCTTACTGTTATTTTAAATTACTGACATTTAGGTTTGCAGGGGAAAAGAGATTAAAAATACCATGACGAGTGTATTTAGTGAAACTCATTAACAGAAAGTCTCTTCCTGTCTACATCGTGTATCTCTTGACATGAAGAAGAAAATTATTAGTATTTACCTGTATCATATTAAGATGTATAAGCCTGGTTCTGGCAAGTTACGTTCTCATCAAAAGCTTACTCATGGCACTATGAAGGCTCTTGCTGGCTTCAGAGAGCTTTAGAAAGTGTGACCCATGAATATATGCTCCATTGCCCTTCTGGCTCTATGGCCAGGACTGCCAACCACAGTCAATTAATACTAGTCAAAATAAAGTTTTGATAACACAGTCAAATGCCCATTCTAAAATTATAAGCATGTTTTCCACAGGACAATCAGAAGCTTTAAAATAAAATTATTTTTTATGTTAAAAACACAACTTCATTCACATTTAGCTTTGAAGTCCTAAGTAAATTTTCTCTATAGAAACAATTCTAATACATAATTACTAGCTAAAAATCTCCTAAGATCTGATCTCGGCTATTCCTCCACATGACACAGCTTTATTTTCTTTCATACCTGGTAAGTTCAGTTTTATGCAGGGCGATTGGTGGTCCCTTCCTACAGGGCATTTGTATACATCTCCTGTTCTTTTCTCAGGTTGGCCAACTAGCGGTGAACCAATAAGTACCCTGTGAACAAAATAAGTTAACTGAAATGTCTTCTTTCTTAAAAGGCATGAAAGTCAGCAAATAAAACTTACAGAGAAAGCACAACTGCAGCAAGCTCCCATACAAAGAGTATAGAATGGAAAGCAAGAAAAGTATTGCTTTTGATACTTATGATAGTTCAGATACAAGCAACAGCACCAGTTCTGTGTCCTCTTTAATAAGGACACAGAAAGGAAATTTATGTATATACCAAATTACACAATAGAATAACATTTTTAAAAATTCCAGTGGAAAGTAAAAGCAATATTAGTGGGTGGATGTATTAAAAGTAATACAGAAGGAAATGTGTGTTTTATTTAATATCTCTTTGATCTTTAATATATTTTCAATGGTGAGAGACCAAATGCCAAAGGAGAAGCTCACAAGCACCCAGAATAAAAATTCACTCTTAAGTAATGTGAGCCAGCAGTGTAAAATATGACATTTTCAATACTTAAAGGGGCTTATAAGAAAGATGAGGAGAAACTTTTTACTGGGGCCTGTTGCAATAGGACAAGGGGTAATGGTTTTAAACTAAAAGAGGGTAGATTTAGATTAGACATACGGAAGACATTTTGTACAATGAGGGTGGTGGAATACTGGAACAGGTTGCCCAGAGAGGTGGTGGATGCCTCATCCCTGGAAACATTCAAGGCCAGGTTGGATGGAGCTCTAAGTAACCTGACTGGTTGGAGATGTCCCTGCTCCTTGCAGGGGGGCTGGACTAGATGATCTTTAAAGGTCCCTTCCAACCCTGACTGTTCTACAATTTTTCCTCATTAATAAAAAATGTCATTAAAAGGAGTATTAAAATAAATTTTAAATTTTTAAAATATTAAGGATTTTTGTCCTATACATTTTCTTTCAGAAGCTGGTGTGGTAAAAAAATCACTACTTTCATATAGTACTCTGTAAGCACCACAAATTAGCATCCACTGCTAAATCCAGTTTTCAGTAGCAAATGCCGTTTAGAGATGGAGACTGCTTTTGTTCTCAAATCTTCATTAGCTACACTAAATAGCCCAGCATTACCAATCAGATAACAACTGGC
This sequence comes from Chlamydotis macqueenii, assembly GCF_036417535.1. Classification (NCBI taxonomy): domain Eukaryota; kingdom Metazoa; phylum Chordata; class Aves; order Otidiformes; family Otididae; genus Chlamydotis; species Chlamydotis macqueenii. Next base: position 16,914,527 of record NC_141593.1, on the reverse strand, counting down.
TCCATTAAATGTATAAGGAAGAGCTTGGATTAAATTAGAATTCACAGCACACACTGGAAATGGAGATTAAAAGTAATAGTGCAGTAAAATTTGTTCCTGGAGACTTAGGTGATTGTGAAGAGTTATTGAAAGAACTATTTCAACCTTTAGTCATAAATTGAGTACAGCCAGAACACATTTGAGTAGAATGACATACTAGGTAAAACATAGCCTACAGATTTGAAAAAGACAGAAAGGAGAATTTAAACCTACACAATCCATCTTCTGTTCCATACTGGAACACCTAATTGTGATCCATTAAGATTTTTTCATTAATAATAAATAAATTAATTCTAAAGAAAAACAAAATGCTCCAAGTATATACTGGATCTGACTGCTCTTTCAAGCTCTGTGCTGGAAGGTATGTAATTTTCGTAGAATCATAGAATCGTTTGGGTTGGAAGGGACCTTTAAAGATCATCTAGTCCAACGCTCCTGCAAGGAGCAGGGACATCTCCAACCATTTCAGGTTGCTCAGAGCCCCGTCCAACCTGGCCTTGAATGTTTCCAGGGATGGGGCATTTACCACCTCTCTGGGCAACCTGTGCCAATGTTCCACCACCCTCACTGTAAAAAAAGATTTCCTAATGTGTAATCTGAATCTACCTCCCTCTATTTTAAATTTAGTTATTTTAAAACCATTACCCCTTGTCCTTTTGCAACAGGCCCTGCTGAAAACCTTCTTCCCATCTTTCTTATCAATCCCCTTTAGGCACTGGAAGGCTGCTATAAGGTCTCCCTGGAGACTTCTCTTCTCCAGGCTGAGCAGCCCCAACTCTCTCAGCCTGTCTTCATAGCAGAGGTGCTCCAGCCCTCTGATCGTCTTTGTGGCCCTCCTCTGGACTGTCTCCAATGGGCCCATCTCCTTAGAAAACAGGCACCACAGCCTATCATTCATCCTTGACTTCCACTTAACTGCAAAGAAACTGAGTGTGCTTGCCATCCCAGGGGAGGTGGTCAGCGCTCAGCATGATCATGTCCCCTTGCTGTTCTTTTCTCAGAAAGAAAGAGTCCCGTGAACAGCGAGAAGCGGCCTGAAAGGCTATTTTGTCTTTTTGCATGGGATACTTTTTAAAGGACACCAGTTTTATTGAGAAACAACTGCAGTTATGTTTACAGGATATTTGCTGCTGAAAAGCTCTATCTGTGGTATCTAGGTACCGTTATAGCAGTTAACAAAGCATCACAAGGCTGCTTTGTGTATTTATTTTTAACTGTCGACCTAAAGATTTCCTGCTCTGGATGTCGCTATGCTGAAAGCAACTTGAAAGCTTGACAATTTAACAGCTGCTCTGAAGTTTAACTTCAGAGGTGTTCAGAGCTAGCACACTAGATTAGATTCCTGTCTTCCTTCATCTACTGAAAGAATCGTAGTTTCCGTCTCATATTATTTTTTGCTCTTGAAAGGTTTCAGGGCAGTTGATAACAATATAGCTTACTTTGCAAAATCCCAGCTCCTAGAATGGATACCATTTCCTGAAGGTCTAAATTAGCTCAAAGAAGGTAATAATTATTTTCCCATGACCCTCATGCAGATGTATATTTAAACACCCTACAACCTGGGCAATCAAGTGCTAGCATTTCCAAAAGCAGGCTCTGCAATTTCATTTCCGTGAACATTCCCTACGGCTAATGGTGAACACTGTGTTGCAGTGGTGGACAAACTCTTGGAGTCAGACAGCCCCAGCACTTGCTTGGGCAGGGATTGCTCGGGCAGAGCAGAACAGTCTGACCTGGCTGTCACATAGCCACATGCTTGTCATCCCAGGCTGCCCATGGGAGTCCCTGAGGTCACCAAGAATGTCAAATTACTAGCAAAGCTCTGGGAAAACCAGAACTATCTGCAAAGAACAATAGAGATCTAAAGATTCCCAAACTTGTTACCATTCAATTGTTATTTCAGTCCTCCAGCCCTGTGGTTTGCCTGTAAAGTTTGTTCTTACAAGGGAAAAGCATGAGCAGGTGTTTATCAAAAGACCAAGAAGCAATGACACCAGTAAGCCCACCAAAACACAACTTCTAGTTTAGGAGAACAAGAAGAAGGAAAAGACAGGTTAAGAAGAAGGTTGCGAGTCCCAAATGCGAATATATTACCAATTGCAAGACATAATTAGCCCTCCAAAAGGGAAGGCAGATTAAAGTATTAATAAATATTCTGAAAGGGAAATCTTCCCAACAGTCAAAACACTCAGTTCAGACTAATACAGATTAGTTAGGTAAAACATGAGCAATTTCATTGTCAATACATTAACGTAAGGAAAAGAAAAATAATGATTTTATTCTGTAAATGGGAAAAAAAGAGGGCTCAGGCATTACACAAAACTTTCTTAGCTCCATCAAAGAGGGAATTTACCCACTTTGTGAATTCATTTATGTCTTTGAGGAAATAAATGTAGACATAAATTTGAATATTTCAGTCTCCCAATTGTTCCAAGTTTTCTTAGGACTGTGCATTAGTTTAAGAAATATGACTGACAGAACAGAAATCTTAGGTATGGGGTGTACTTACAAATATATGTATACTATGTATAGCACTTGCGTCACTGAATAGCTGATAATATGGAGTTTCCATTTAAGAAAAGAAAAACAGCTCACCATTTCCCCTCCTCATTTTCATACTGTTGGACTGTGTACCCAAACATGTCCTCCAGAGGTCCACTGAAGGTCATCGCATTTTTCACATCAACATTAGAAGAGCCGATGAGGTGAAACAGAGCTTTAAAAAAAATAATATGTAGCAATACATATAAAACACAAGACTTTTAAGAAATCAAGATTCAGTTATGACTTAATTGAGGGTACAAGACAGGAGTTGAAAGTGGCCTTTGGGGCATATTTATCACAGCTGGTAAGAGATTAAAAATGTACTTCCACACATGTACATACACAGCTAAATTCCGAGATGTTAGCAATAGGACTTTGGTATCCAAAACCTATTTTGCAAAGTCCATCACTCATTTGTAAACCACAATTCAAATACCATTAAGTAAAATACTATTACCTTTATTAAATTAATAAAGGTAATAATATTTATTAATGTTATTGCCTTTAATAAAACAACTTTTTAGTTATTTTTACTCCTTTTAGATCCATGTATCTCTAATGTAAGAATTTTACTCAAAATGTTCCTTCCCTCATTCAGGGTAGTAGTTCTCAAGTTTTCATTAATTTGAGAATTAACTAATTTTCAATCATTTGCAGAAGACACACATAGGAAAAGAACAAGGAAAAGCTTTCCGATGTATTTAATTTTAATCTATATTAGAGAAAAAAACCAGTTTTCTCTTAATCCTATTATAGAGTACCTGTAAACCTTTAATATTTGGAAAAGAAAAGAATAAATTTTTAATGCAACCAGATGCTGTTATCTCAAAAGTACCTGTATGTGCCTATTTGCAGAAATCCAACATTTACCTGTTTAGGAAAAGTTGCTCTACAATGATGTTGATGGACTGTGATAAGACCAATCATGGGAGCAGATGCTCCTTCAGATTGATTTCTTATACCCTAAAGCTCAGTGATCATCATGAGGGAAAATACTGTAAAAATATAACTGTATAGCAAGTTTTAGAACAATTAGGCATATAGGGTGAAAACTCCAGCTTGAAGTGATAATCGTAACCCATGGTGCAGCTCATTAAGAAGCCAAAATTACTATTTATAGATTAAAGTAAGGCTATTTATCTTTTCTTTATTTTTACTTTTTGTAGTGATCTCTTCCACCTTTCTCCTGATGAAGTCAGTTTCAAAAGCAACCACTGACTCTGCTGCTGCAGAGTTGTGTACTTAATACACAACAGCCAAAAATTAGTTGAATTTGTAGAACATCAAGCCTACTTAAAAACGCAACTATACACAACTTTCTTTTCATTTCAGAGAAGCATTTAATGATCATTTGCTGACATTTAACAGCTATATAAAAATATGCAAATCCATAACACTTGCTGCATATGAAAGCATCTGAATAATGTCAAGTTACTAAAATACCTCTGTGTTATTCACCACTGAGGCTGTTCTCATAGAAAGCTTGTTACTATAATTAATCTCCCAAGGGGTCAATACTAATCTGTCTCTCTCAGCATCTTATTTCCTGTTTAAAGCAGTAAAATTATCACAAAGGGCTATTTATCACTTAGTAGGTATTTCCAGTTTCACTGGACAGCAAAAAAGGAAAAGTTTAATTTGTGTTATTTTAGCTTTTCTTCTTCCAGTCAGAGTCAGGAAATATAAAGATTGGAACCAATTAAAGCAGAGTTTATTTTTGTTTTTCAGGAAAGATTCATTGCAAGCAGTATGAAAAAGTTCATGGTTGACAGTCAGATGGGAAATAATTTTCTGGAAAAGTAATCCATTCATCTTTTGTCTTCCTTAAACATTTAATTATAAAGGAATTCTGCCATGCCTGTTCATGTGCAATAGGTGCAATTTCCTCCCCTACTCTCTGTCATGTAAACATAAATAAAATAAACAAAATTGATTTTAAAAAATTCAGTCAAGTTATCCCTGGTTCAAAGCTTTTGTAAATTTCAGGGTAAAAGTAATTTGTACTAATATTTTTTACACCATCTGTGGCATTCAGACCACGACATCTAGACTGCCAACCTACCTCCGAGAAAATGAAATGGTTTTAATGAGATCACCTGCTAAAGCAAGTGTTTAAGTCCATTATTTAGTTGAAGAAGAATATCCATGTTGACTCTCCTCTTAAAGATGTCCAGAACTCTGTTTACTTTAGCCCCTGAATAAGATGGACTGAACATCCTTCTAGAGGTCTTCAGAGGTATGATTTTTTTCACCTTATGATGGTACTTAAAATGTATTATGATATAAAACATTAAAGGTCACAGATTAAAGCTCATATCTTCCAATTTACTTTCTCCTAAAGCTACCAAAGGTTACACGTGCACTCTGCGCACATCATGATACCCTCCATCATTGTTCCATCATTTGCTGACAGACAAGGAATTTCTTCACAACAGCGCAGTTCTGACAAGTATTGTGATTTTTACTGTGCATTCATTATATTAAATGGTCTTGAAGTTTCCTGAATCTGTTATGCGATATACTCAAATCTCATAATTTTAAAGAATACACTTCTAATCCTCATAGCTGTAACAGAAAGTTTGAAAATGTGAAATGCTAAAACAAGCAAACTAGAAGACAAAAAATGCCAGCTATTTGCTACTAACCCCTCAAATCCTTGTGCTTCTGAGTGAGGTCAAATTAGAACCAGCAATAATAATGTGTTCTAAAAAATAAAGCTAGAGGAATCAGGAGAAGCTAGATGGGCCAGACTGGTCAGAAATAAAAAGGAGGTGACTCTACATAGGGAACAGACTTGTAGACTTTGTCAGCAAAGGATGTTTTGGAGGCTAAACATTATGTATTCCATGGGCAACTGAGTAAGTTAATGGAAGACAAAACCACTGCAGATTACAAACCATACAGAATGCACATCTGGTTCAGGAAATCTTCTCAGCTGGAAATACTTGGAAACTGGAAGAGGGATATTATACATGCTTGCTCAGTTATTTTTTTGTCTCTAGCTATCGGCTTACATGTACTTCTGCAGACGTGATAGTGGACAAAATACGGTCTCGATTTGATCCAGCATAGCTGTCCTTCTGCTCTCTCATCTTCCTGTTCTATCTTAGCCAGAAGTCAGATGCTTTGAAGTTTGACTTCATACACAAACTGTGTGGCATATTTTAATACGCAAATGTTTTACATGACCTTCTGTAGCTTCTATGTGCTATGAAACATCATGAACATAATGTTTTTGAATAAAGTAAGGGTCATGATAAACAGTGTAAAATTAACTCATAAATAATTAACAGATTTAAAGGAGGTATCTTATTACATTTTCCACAGATTCTGTAAAAGGCAATCTTACTAGTCAAAGTTACATTAAAATTTGCAGATGGTAAATGGAAAAGTGGAGTTTATGGTGATGCACATTACACTGTTAACTAACAATATTGTACTGACTGCAACGTGGCTTTCACATTTCGCTTCATTTTTCAGTATAAAGAACATGTACACATGAGCTGATGATTCAGAACATTTAAAAATATAACTGTTTGTGACTGTGAAAATGCTACTTTCTATTAATAACAATACCTAACTTGTACTCTTCCAAACTTTCAGTTTCTGTCTAAGATGCACACATTCACATCTGTGTCTAGGAAACTTGTGTATATTAATTAAAAAGACTATTGGCAGAAGCAGTGGAAAAAGAAAAGCTACAAGGAAGCTGGAGAGGATTATTTTGAGAGTTACAGGGATTAAGGAGAAAAAAAGACTTTATTTTGTAAGGTACATAGTATCTGACTATATACTTAATCACAATTAATGTGGGTAAATTAAATTAAGATTTTGAATTATTTTATGTTGTGTTAACAGAATGACTAAAAATACAGATCAGAAATGCAGACTATAAATGTTTATCATAGGTTAAAATGAGGTTCCAGCTTTTAACTTCATATTCTACAAGGAATGAGGCACAGTAGAAAAGCACTGATTTAAACTGAGGGGACTATTAGCTGATGCACGCAGCATTCTTTGCTGAGCACAGTTTGTACCTATACATGAAAAGTTAACACTCAGTCACCAGGACAACAACCCAAATATTATTTCTATTACAAACCTTGAGTAGTAGCTCATACTTGTCCAGTAGCCACTATAAATTTTTTTCTGTTTTATTTAACAAGCTTTTTTAACCAAACATTTGTGCTGTCTGCCTGGTTATTCTTCTCTAAACCGTGCAAAACTAGATTTCCCTGGCACTTGTCCACGTGCAAATTGCCTGGCCACTCTAACCTTTGCAAACAGAGAACTGTAGAATGGGCACCCTTATTTTCCTAGAACAGATGGATATAAACATGACCCAAGCTGTAGAACAAAGCCTAACACCTGGCTCTTCACTGATGAAAAATAGATCACTGCAAAAACCCCACAATAAATGACATCATGAAGACTGATTTAGCCAAGAGAAGAGAGCAAAATCAGTTAGGATATTTTATCCGTATATGGTCTGTAGCAAATAACAAGTGCATCCTTAATAAAGAATGGTTTTTCTGAGAAATACAAAAGTGTTTTGCAAAAATGACAAAGGGTAAATTTGCCCTTTACATTGAACAGGGCTTACATGTTGGCTGCACACTACATCTCGCCACTTTGTGGTCAAAGTGTTATTTTTGTTCCATTTCACACTTAGTGCTATACCATTTCAGGTATCCTTATCAATTTCTCAGTATTTTGCAACAAGAGACTGAAACAAAGCAGGTCTAAGTGCAATCAAGGAGGGCAACAAATGAAGTAGATATGTCTTGCAAAAGTATGCACAACTGGAAAATGTTGTGAAACTCAAAAAATGTTATTAGCAAAAAAAAAAAAAAATCAGACTGCTGCCATCCTGGAAAATAAAAGAGGACAGAGAAAATTAAGCTGAAGATTAAAATAAGATTAAAATGTTTTATGGAGTTCTCATATACCTGGACCTCTTGCAAAAATAAAATAAAAAAAAACCAAACCAAACCAAAACAAAAAAACTTTAATGTCTTATACAGCACATATTACTACCAATGATGCTGTAAGGATATTTTAAAGACCTGCAAACACACAGGAGTGCAATACAGCAACACAGAACAGTGCATCTGATCAAAATGTACTGAAAGTTAAGTGATATTAGGATGGATGTCCTAGTTTATAACTGCCTGCCTTTATAAATATTTTGTGCTAAGATTGCAAAAGACTACCTGTGTCTGTTGTGATCTTAGGAAACATATGAAGCAGATAGCGTAAAACAAAGCAACTGGGATGCTGGCAACAGTCACTCAGCGAGGGGAGCAGGACTGGGAGCATTGCCTTGACCTCCCACAAAAGCTTATTTTCAAAGCAAAATAGTGGCAAACAGTATCAGCCTCTGCAACCAGAAAACTCTTCCACTTGAGGAAATTGATACCACTGCATGTTGGCATGTGCAAGCCTGTGTTGCTGCTCTCAGATAGAATCAGCCAGCAGCAGAGAACAAATTGTGTCCCTCAGGAAGTGCAGCACTGAGCCTCAGCAACTAAAACCTCCTGAAAGCTGGATCTTTTAGCTGCATCAACACTGTGGATTTGGGTTCAGGGCTGGACTGCATCTGGCTGGTAGCAAGGGAAGATCAAACATGCATCTGCTTGTAAATATATACCTATAAAAATGCTATTTGTGAAATCATGGCTCAAACACATGAAAGTGGATTCTTTGCTGGACCAGCAAATTGAAGAGTCTTCACATTTTACTTTTTGCTTCATTTGTGATAATGTCACTGCAGGATTATACAGTTTTCTCTTATGAAAAACAGATTTAGTCACAGGCATCCCAAGTGGAAGAAAATATGGTGGCGTAGTACAATTGCCGTCTGTGAGCTCGGGGGCCACAATACTCTGGCCTTATTGCGGAAGGCCAAGGAGGCTGTGGTAGGAGTTCCTGCTGCATTCAGTTCTTGCTGGCTAAATATCAGCATATTTCAAATAAAGCTGTATATTAAAAAAAAAAAAGTTACAACTTCTGAAACTTTCTCAGTCTTGCTTAAATCAAGCCTTGTATTTTTCAGGGCTACAAAAGAACATTTGTGTAATTTTGCCTCCAGCATTTTTTCTTTAATCTTTAACCTTTGAAGAGCAAAAGACTTGACTTTCTGGAATGAGACCAAATAATAAAAAAAAAAAAAAAAAAGACTTCTTATTAAAAGTAGATAAATATCCCCAAAAGACAAAGAAATATATATTTGAAAGTGGTTCCAGATTCAGTAGCCACATGCTTTTCAAAGCCAATTAAAGACTTTGTACTACCCATTAAATAAAGCTTTCTTTGCTGGTTTTGTACTGAATAATTTGTACTGGAAAATAGCTTTCTAATGTGGTGTCAAGCCGGAAAATATACTGAATCAACGCTTTGTAATGTAGTCCCATACGAGCAATCCAATGCAATAGGCAAAACTTCTGGAAATACAACAGTAGAGACCAAGAACATGTACCCCACTCAGTTGACAGTCATCAGAAGAAAACTATTTTGTTCGAAGTTTGGAAAGTAGTCCTTTCATTGGCGTAATTCTTAGTACTTTGCAGTTTCTCACAGAAGGGAGAAAAGGCCTTTGAAATATGCAGTCACATATAGAAAACTTTGTGAGGTCATCTACTAAACGTACAGATGTACAGAAGCTTAGCAAATTTAGCAGCTTGATAGAAGTGAAACAACTCCTAGAAAATGTTTCAGCTTGTCTCCAGTGATCTCCAGTCCACCTTTTGGATGTAGTCCTTCCATCAACACTTAACTCCATTCAAGTCCCTACAATCTTTGTGTTCCCCTGTAGGCCCACTCTCCTTTGCTATCAAAGACCTTTTCCTCCTGAACATCCCACTATAACTTTTGTTTCCTACCAACTAGCTTTATCTATAAGCCCTCAGGACCCTTTATCTCTGGAGCTTTTTTTGAGACAGAAGACAGACATCTATAGTCATCTATAATCAACTCAGATTTCACACAGAAAGCATTGTTAAAATGAACATGTATGTTATTTTCTGAAATAAAACTCAGAAGCTTAAAAAGCAGCAAGAGATTAATTTCATGTAAAAAGTGAACAAACAACAACTCTTTAACCAAAAGAAAAATGTGTTCTTCACAATACTCTCCAAAACTGCTCATGGACCTGTAGGTTCCCCTCTGCACAAAATCCCTCTAAGTTGATAGGAAGAGTCAAGCGTGATGTTTCAGCTGGTTTTCCACAAGCTTTCTACTTGCATGATCATACTGAATCCCAGTTTCGCAGGCTGATGTTCTGCTGATGTAGGCTTTCCACAAAGCCCACATTTGCCAAAACTAGCATGGTAAGCCAAGTACAGCTATTGCTGTGGGAAACAAACACTAAAATCCTTAGCGAGCCCTAAAGTAACTTCTTCCATAGTGATTTTTCATGTGACTTCACATTGTTAACTGGACTGCTTTTCTCACATTAACAGACATACTTCTTTACCTGTTTCCAACTAATTTTCTTGCTCTTAGGCTACATCAAAGGCCAAGTAGGTGCAGTAAGAATCTTGCAGTTTCTTTCAAGCAAGTATGATGCTAATTGAGTGTCCAAAGCCATATTATTCTTATTATGTGAAATAATTCCTAAATATTTCTAAGTATTCTGTTTCAGATTTCCTAAGAAATTAAATTAGAATCATAGAATCATAGAATGGTTAGGGTTGGAAGGGACCTTCAAAGGTCATCTAGTCCAACCCCCCTGCAAGGAGCAGGGACATCCCTGACTAGGTCAGGTTGCTCAGAGCCCCATCCAGCCTGGCCTTGAACGTTTCCAGGGATGGGGCATCCACCACCTTTCTGGGCAACCTGTTCCAGTGTTCTATAACTCGCATCGTAAAAAATTTTTTCCTAATTTCTAATCTAAATCTACCCCCCTCTATTTTAAAACCATTACCTCTCGTCCTATCGCAACAGGCCCTACTAAACAGCCTTTCCCCATCTTTCTTCTGTAACACTTGCTTAATGGCAGGAAGCAAGCTGCAATTTTTTTTTTCATTCATATGCAAGTATTGCCCAGACCTTTTCTAGCTTATGTAATCACACAAATCACTTCACTTCAAGCTATAGTTCCTTCAACATTATGTCTATAATTAAATCCAAAGATGCAGCTGGATTGTGCAATAGGTAGCAAAACTGGTCAAGGAGGCCAACCCATCACTATTTAGTTAAAAAAATGGTATGACGATCCTCACATAGCACCACTTTATTATGGTTAATAATCAGTTAACTTAAATGCATCTTTGAATCAGAAACATATTTCATAATATCAGAGTTGAAGCTCATAACAAAAACATGTGAAAGCTTGTAGAAATACATCAGAAATTTTGAGGCAGCCATGTTAGTGTAATATGTGTCCAGTAGTAAGTGTCATGTCCATTCTCCATCCAAAGGAGGTTTATTTTGAGAAGATGGAGACTGGTTACTTTTGTCATTATGCAACGTAGCTTACACCTTTCATTATCTCAGAATGCTAATACAGGCTTAAAGAAAAAGAAAGCACTGAATACTCACCTGACTGGACAGTTGGAGTAACTTACTAGCTGTCAGTGTTCAAATGTGAATTGCAAATGCCATTGTCTACATATTTTTAAATCATTTTTGAATCTGTGCTTTGTACTTGTTTTTTCCCTACCCAGCTAGCAAACTGTCTTTGAAAAATAAAATTAAATAAAATTAAAATACTCTGTCGAAAACTTAGAGAAAATTGCCAAACACTGCAGACAAATTAATGTACTTCTGAGAGTGGATATATTGCCACTATGATGTTATCTACACATCAAAAAGTCTATTTGCATTTAATAGAACATGAACTATAGCACAAAAAAAAAAAAAAATTCAGTCTATCTAATCAGTCTAGACTTTGTCAGTGTACCCATTAAACTTAAAATCACCCATCTATAAAACACCCCAGGAGGACAGAAATTACTTTTGAACATTCTGGGAAATGTGATAATCCAAGAGCTGATGCAAAGAATGATGCCTAGCTGAAAACTGACGTTACTACTTACCAGGATGAAGTACAATTTTTTTTTGGTTTTTGCCTTCTTGACTTGGTGTCCTTATTTGTTAATTTCTGCCCCCCCCCCCCCTCCCCAATTGTTTTCAGGGATCATTGGGTAATTTTTTTCAAAGGCCATCAGTCTTCAGGCTAATATCAGAGTGGAAATGCTTGAGTGGCAATAAAGGCTTTCTGAGAAGCAGCAACTTTTTCCACTTCTTTACTTCACAATGGCTACAAACTCCTGTCTTTCATCGCTTTATGCTGAGCATAATCATTGGCTCGCTCTCAACCAAATCACTGGAGGCTTCAGGAAGAAAAGAATCCTCCAAAAGGAAGTGTAAATATCCTGATATGACGCTCTCACACCCAGCTAGCCAGAGCACCACAGAACTTAGATCCAAGACAGTTTTTATATAGTACAGCAAAAACATATGCAGTCAACATGCATGCCAAAAGCCAATGGCTCATATTTTATGTCTATAAAATGCATCAATATCAATTCAGCTGTGATCTAAGAAACGGCAATAAGTGCAGTGGAAGGGAAAATATGGAAGCTTACAAATACATATTTTTTCCTTTGGTCCCATACAATTCTGCTATGCAGTGATTTGGGGGGGAAAAAAAAACCAAAAGCAAGCACAGAACTTGACCAAACAAAAATTCCAGAGCCAAGTGGAGGTGAACACACTTCAGAATTATATCCCAGATGTGTGTATTAAAAGAAAAAAAAAAATCAACTTGCAAACTGTAGTCAAGTTGTATAGAGAATACCTTTCCTATTATTTCTGATAATAAAACATTTATGATCATTTTCATTGGAACACAACAGAACATTCATTTTCTTTATCTGATCCATCTTCTAGGAGAGCAAGAGGGAACCACTGCGCTGCCTCCAGTTTCTGATGTCATGGCTACATAAAAAAAATTTCTGTTTCCCTGTTCAGAATATGTACTCCCATTCTTCAGCAGGGACTTGACAACTCTTGAATTTTCAACTGCTTCTTAGCACAAAGACTTACATTATTTTTCAGACAAACTTGTTACATAAAGCTAAGAGGTTTCAGCAAAATGTAATTTAAAAGGATTTTTACAAAACTGAACTCCATTTAAATGGCACAGGGAGATGCTGCAACAGTCTAAGAGACAAAACACTTTTACAAATGTAAGTATTCTAGTAAAGCTTAAACTAATTTTTTTTTTATTTAAATAATCATACTTGCACCTTTCTGAGAGCAGAACTGGAGAGTAAGGGATGAAACCTACCATTGCTAAAAGTGAATTTTGAGAAGGTTAAAAATGCTTGACATTGAGCTTAGACTGAAAAAAATGAACTGTCATAAAAACAATTCCTCTTTTCTATCAGATATGTTAATTCTTTGCAATGACTCAACTGTATTGTCAATAATATTGTTTAAGATTTTTTTCAAACTTTTCTCAGTAACCAGAAAAATTACTACAGTGAGAATATAGCTGATAAGAGATTGCTACAGGCTGTAATGGAAAATAAGTCACATATTTGTTGAAATGCTGGAATTTCACCATGAATGGTCCCCAGATGCTAGCGTTCTCACACCACAAGGTCAGATGGAAGTGCCTCTTCATCCCCAACTGCACAGCAGCGGAATGCCTGCAGGGAATGCCGGCTCTGTCCTGCAGGAGCATGGAGTAGCGGGCACTGCCTGTTTGCAGAGATCACCCCTGCCCCGCTTGCTAGCAAAACCTTCAGCTTGTCTCAAGCAGGCACTGGCATGGGCAACCACGGCATCAGCTCTCCACCAAGACATACAGAGCTTTTCTGGTCTAAAGCTAAGGATTGCTCACTGCTAAAAGAGAAGATAATTCTCAGCCAGCCTGTTTTTTCCTCACTCATTTTTACCTGTGAATTGTTAACTGTGATAAGAAATCTTTTCTTGCATTGCACAGTTTAAAGAATATGGCTCAGTGATAACATACATTTTACATTTTTAACTGACAAATCCAAGCAGATAAGGATGTGGGACTGCAAATGACCACAGTGGTCATTAAATCAAATATTCCAGGAACATAAACAGCCACAAAATAGCTGCCAAATCTAGAGAAGGCTACCAAAACTGCCACCACATACACATCTCAAAAGACACTGCACCCTAAGTAAAACTGAAGATCAGTTTAATAAACAAAGTTTTATTAATTTGGACAAAAAAAAAAAAAAGAACAACTGGAATTCCACTAGGCAATTGAGAGACTGCTGCTACGCTTATTTATTTACTTTACTTAAGCAGCTTTACTCATGGTCTAAGACAGTCATGATGACTTTCACAGGCTCGCTGTTTTTTATATTAGTAGCTAATCTGCAGTCTACCTGTGAGGTTAACATAACTTACAGGCAACAGATAAGACCAAACTTTCTGTACATAGATTCATGTACCAGTAAGTCAGGAAGTGGCATACAATGTTAATCTGAGATCATCAGAAAAAACAACAAAGCCAAAATGCCGGCTTCACAGTGGCATCTGTCAGCTGAAAGGAGAACAAAAGCTGCCCCTCTAGTGTATATTAGAAACTTATTCCCTGAAATAATTGTGTGTGACATGTATGAAGTGGAATATGATCAAGATCAGTGTCTCTACCACTGTCGGTTCAGAGTGCAGTTGGGGAAATATAGTAATTTTAAAAACTGCAGTAACAGTTTACGGGGATTTAATATTCTTCTTTCATGTGGTACATGTTTATAGACTAGATATTTTTAAAATTCCAACTGAAATGTTAATAAGTTCTCCAAAAGCCAGTATATCATCATCAATTAACAATATGGAATAGCCACATAGTGAAAACTTTAGCATAATACGATGCATCATCAACATCATCTACTAATTTTTAAAGACTAAGACACCTATGTACCAGTAAGAGCGTAAGCACCTCTTCTGCTGTATCGTACCAGTAGGGATTTTACTGGTAAACCAGCTGAAAGCACTACAGACTTAATCCTAGGTCCTACTACTGCAAATGTTCTTTTCTACTTTTCAATAAACAATTCAGGGAAATTTGGACCTAGCTGTGAAGAGATTATAAGAGGAAGGTTTGTTTCCCCCCCAAAAATTAAAGCTGGACTCTAGAGGCAGAAAAACATCCTGTTCTTTAGATGCAGTTTAAGATAGAGCTTTCTACATGAATTACTGGCGCTAATAAGTTGCATTTCCCACCCACAGCACATGAAGTACACCGAGATTTTAAGATATCTGTCCACCCCAGTTCTGTTCAGAAAGTTTTTCTCATGTTACCAGCAGTTCCATGAAGAGCCTGTTACTCTTCCTTTCAAACATCTGCATCAACTTCGCAAAAGTACCATGGAAACTTAGCAGTGAGGAAAGTTTATTTCCTTGCGTAGATGCCTCTTGTCCAGGCTAAATAGCAGTTTGCAAGGCTTGCAAGGCTTGCAAGGCAAGCAGTTTTGGTGTTATTTAAGAGTGACTCAGTCTTCTAAAGTCAACAGGAGCTGCGTTAAAAAAGGACCTCGTAAAAAGGAGCAAAAGAACCTCATGCCACCACCTTATGTGCCACAATACTCTGCAAATACGTGCAAATACCGTGTCAGAGATTTAAATTCAGCTTTATGCAAGCAGCACCTCAGCTGCAGTTTCAGCTGCAGAGAGTAGCAATGGATCACTTCCAGCTTTTCCTTCCAGCCTAGCTACGAGGCAGCACAGCAGTTCTGATGCTGCACTCTTGTTTTTATTCTTCTTTGGTCTATAGCTCTTTTGATACCACAGGTGCCTTTGTCTGAAACAGACTTTTCTAAACTGTGCCGATATACACAGAAGACCAACTCGTAGCTCACTTCAGAATCGTTGGAGAAAACACGCTTTCTAAAGGAATCACAAAATCATAGAATAGTTAGGGTTGGAAGGGATCTTTAAAGGTCATCTAGTCCAACCCTCCTCAAGAAGTAGGGACATCTCCAACCAGATCAGGTTGCTCGGAATCTCATCCAACCTGGCCTTGAATGTTTCCAGGGATGGGGCATCTACCACCTCTCCGGACAACCTGTTCAGTGTTCTACCACCCTCATTGTGAAATTTTCTTCTCCTAATGATCATCTTCATGGCCCTCCTTTGGACTCACTCCAACAGGTCCATGTCCTTCTTATGCTGAGGCTCTAGAGCTGGATGCAGTATTGCAGGTGGGGTCTTGCAAGAGCAGAGTAGAGCTGCTGGCCATGCTCATTTCAATGCAGCCCAGGATGCAGTTGGCTTTCTGGGCTGCAAGCGCACATTGGTAGCTCATGTTGAGCTTCTCGTCCACCAGCACTCCCAAGTCCTTCTCCTCAGGGCTGCCCTCAATCCATTCTCTGTTCAGCCTGTATTTTCGCCTGGGATTGCTCTGACACATGTGCAGGACCTTGCACTTGGCCTGGCTGAACTTCATGAGGTTGGCATGGGCCCACCTCTTCAGCCTGTCAAGGTCCCTCCGGGTGGCATCCCTTCCCTCCCACAACACACAACTTGGTGTTGTTGGCGATCTTTTTGAGGGTGCACTGTATCCCACTGTCCATGTTGCTGACCAAGCTGTTGAACAGGGTCAGTCCCAATATCAGCCCCCAAGGAAACACATTTAATGATCAGTGACTTGAGTCTAATGCCTGTTTATAAATAAAATGCTTAAAAATTATTTTTAATAGATTTTTAAAGCTCCAGGAGGATATCAAACTAGCAGACATCGAAAGGAAAGTACGCATTGAACCCATATCAGGTACCCAATATAAGCATCTTTGTGTCATCAGCTCAGAGGGCTAAACCCTGTCTGACATGAGGTCACTGTTGTGGTGCAATCTGCTGCGCCTGTTGAGAGGTGGTGTGAACATATGTGCTAAGAATTGGACTGATATAAACAGGGCAACACAATGCTCCACTAAAATAACAACAGCACGCGCTCTGCTTCTGTTCAGAGCATAGGGTACGGGATTGCTGAATTGATTCCTATCTATTGCTGGCAATGACATCGTATTTTTCAGGGTAAACAAACTCCATATAAAAGTGACCTTTGCTCTGATTTTTCTGACTGGAAGGCTGTTCCAACTTCTCATTTTTCCAGTAGTAGGAACTTTCTGCTCTCCAACATACATTTATTTCTTGCCAGTTCTTATGTGAAAAGAAAAGTGCTTAAGCTAGGGAACAAAGTAGCTTTAAAACTGTTCCAGAAGTAGAAGTGAAAACTTCAGTTTCAAAATACTACTGCCTAAACTCCTAAACATTTTTCAGTGACACTTTCAACACTCTTCCCTGAAAAAAAAACCAAAACTCAAGACTATTATAAATTTATATAAACTATTTAGGCTAGAAAGACAAGTCTCCAAAATTAGGAAAGGTTAGACTCACAGTTGTCAGCATTGACAACACTAATTTTGTTCTTTGTGAACATTTAATAGGACTTCTGTCTCATAATAAAAATACAGATGATCATGCAAGTAGACTTGGATAAAACATATGGAGACAGCTTGCAATTGCTTAAGTTCTCGTAAATCTGTTGTTTACCAAGATCACAATGCTTGACTGTGTATTAAGAGTTTTAATAACTCATTTCTGAGGCTTTCAAGAGAAAAAGTCTAAAAACTCACCATTTGACTGACTTTATAGTCTGGTTATCTTAAAAAACAATGCTTTAGTTGAAACAACCTGAAACATTTAAAAAAACAATAAATCTTTTAATATTTTTTTTTTCTGGCTTTCTCTTACTGTTTTTTCTCACTAAGCACCCCCTCAAAAACTCTGGAAGGTTTACTTCAATCAGCTTCTGTTGGTTTTTTCTTTTTTAATGTCTGACTAGAAATTTTTCTTTTGCTTATCATGACGATTCCCACACAACACATTGAGATGTTTGTTTCACAAAGCACTACATACTACTTTTGAAAAAGAAGGTGGCTTTCAGATGAGTATGAAAGGAAAACAAAGACAATCCTTCAAAAGCCTCGGATACAGCAGTGACGCCACATGTGACACTTGTGCAGCAGGCTTGTCAGAAATTAGTTATTCCATAGTGACAGGATTAGCAAGGTCTCAATATTTCAGTTTCAAGTCTCAGGCTTAAGGCTTCTCTCTCTTGGACACAAATTTAATCACGTCAGCTGGCATCTTACCCTCAACTAAGGACGAGTCATTAGAACTGAGAACAGGTATTTCAAACATCCACTGTGGCTCTCTTTGGGGAAGGAGTCACATGCCCAACACAGCATCTCATTTTTTCCATTGAATCATAGCTTTTCATCTTTCCTCACAGCTCTGAAACTTGGAAAAACTTCCTCATGAGGCAGCTGCTCCTTTTCTGCCTCTCATCACTGATGTCCCAGCAGCTCCTAGATAATCAAAATGCAAGGGCAACCGCTGTCCCAGGAGGCACGCCTGTCCTGGCAGACAGCGGATGTTCTCCCAGCACCATATCTGAAGAAAGTCCATTTCAGCTTCTCTTAGCCATCCTATCGCAGAACAGCAATTTCTACTCAGGAGAGGAATAAATTGTATACGTTAAAACTGTTCTCTTTACAGGAGTGGAACTGGTCTTATGACAACTATTTGGGTAAGATAAACAACTGCAACTAATTCATTCCTCTCACACGTAAGCTAAAGTATCTATACCAGACACTTGAAGTCATCAGGCTGAACACTGCAGGTCAAAGAAATGGCAATTCTCTTCAACAAAACCACCTGCATTGAAGGAGATGTTCATGAGCATTCAACAACCAGCGGTCAGATATCCTAAATGTAGCACTTGCGACCAATTTCCTCCTACATCCTGCATCCTGAGTCATCCACAGCTACCACAGCAACTACAAGCTAAGAGTCAAGTTAGCTTTTTTTTTTCCCATTAAGATTCCACATTCTTTGAGGATACTGTATCTTCATACACACACATATATATTTACATAAATTTTGTGTTTCATTTCTTTGTTCTGAAGTCCTTTCAGTAAAAAGTAATCTAAAAGTATTTGCTCTAAGTAAAGTAAACGTCTAAGGATTTGTATCAAGGCTGCATGGGAAATAATCTGCCTGTCTTCAAAAGTAGATTTGCTTGGCTGCCACCAGGTTCAAAATCTTTTTGAAACACAGAACCTTACTCAGGGCTCTTTTCTGAAACATGAAGACTGCAGCTGGAGTGTGTTATGTAGGAACAGTCACAGCTTTCAATCACTTTCCTGTCCCATTCAGATCAGAAATCTGAAAATTGTCTCCCACATCCCAAAAGTTATCATATCAGGGTCAGTTTTGGTTTAGCTGTCTCCGCCAAAATATAAAAATATTTATTTGCTTATACAATGTGGAATTGTACTTAACAAAGACACTGACAGAAAAGGGAGCATCTTTACCCAGTGTTAACAATGAAACAGAAAAGGGTCTTAAGATTTCTATCTTCTGTCCTGCATGACTCCTTAAACCCCTAGACTCTTTCTTCACTCTTCTAGGCTTGGCTTTGATTAGAAATTCCATTTCAGACCGGAGCAAAAACTTCCCATCAAGTCTGGTATGTACATTCCTAAAAAGGAGGACTGGTTTCAACTAATTAACATTCTATAACGGAGCAGCTATTTTGTCAGACGATTCATGATCAGCTCCAATTTGACTTCTAAGTAGTTTATTAGAGCAGCATGACAGTAATTGCACTAGCTGTGAACATAGCATTTTCCAAAAAGAGAGCAGTAAATTAGAGATTGATAGACCAAAATCTGACAAGAGCTGGCAGGGGTTGAAAGTTGCTGCTTCGTGTTGCATTTCCCAGAAGACACTGACTTGGAAGCAAGTTCTGCTCTGATATCAGCCCCCACTCTGTTTCTTGTATAGCCCTCAAGTGGGACAAGAGGAAGAATTCTTTTCAGACAACAGAATAAACAAGTATGATTTCATAGACCTTTTCCTCACACTCTATTTTAGGATAAGACACCTTAGGAGACATTTTTTTTTTTTCCACAGAAAAGCTATACTGCGTTTCTAAAACAGTCAAGTGCAGAGGTTCACAGAGAATACGCACTATAATTTAGTTGTTAGACTGGAGAAATTTATTTCCTTTATATTCTTGTATCATGCAAGCAGTTATCCTCAAATCAAAGTCAATGCCCTACTGGAGTCAAGCATAAAAAATGTGTCAGGACTAAACATTACGCTTATTAAGCAATTCTTGGGGCAACTGTCACACAAGAAGCTCCACAGTCTATGTTTACTCTTTCCACTGCTGAAAAAGCCCAGGCTTGACCCATGTCAAAGCCTGAATGAAGAATTGTAACAATAATCACAAGACCCAAATGGTTAGGCATTTTCTTAACTCTAAATTAGTAGAATAATAAGCTTGCAAAAAACTATTTTTCTGTACGAAATCTGAATACAACAGTCTCTAAAAGCAAGTTGTGGCTGTTACAGGAGAAACACAGAGACTGCAGAATAAACTACTGCAATGCCATGTCTCTCTTCTGTTCCCACCATCTGCTAAATCAAACAAAATGTGAGAAATCCTAAACTCTATCAGCATGAAAACTTTTATCATTCACATTGTAAAAAGTTGTAGGTGTATATTTAACAAGAACTAAGACAGAACAGGACTCCCAGACCTGTATAATTCCCCACATTAGCACAGCTTGAAGAACAAGAAATTTCTTTAAGTCATCAACTTGAACCACCTGAACTGCACCTAGCTCTACATTTTAAGAACTCCATTCCAAAATAAACATTTAAACTTAATCGTTAGAAAAGGGGAGCTGATAAAAGCAACTGGCATAACAGAGAGCAAGAAAAAAAAAATTCAAGTCTGAAGTTTTGCTGCATCTAAAAAATACAAAGAGAAGTCATTTTCTGAAGTCATTCCTTCCTTTTTTTGTCATTATGTGTCTTTGCAGGAATTCCAATTTTGGGTTATATCAAGGATTCCTAATTGCAGACCTTCTAATTGCAGTTTCACATTTTAAAAACTGCCTTCTTATATCTTCTGTAGAAGAAATAGACCACACACTGCACAAATGTGGCTTCAGATAAAACAACAGCATAAACATTCTGAAAACATGTTTTTTTTTTCCCTGCAGAACTAGACATCTATTCCTTTATCACAGAATCACAGAATCTTAAGGTTGGAAGAGACCTCCAAGATCATGAAATCCAACTGCCAACCTAACACCACCATGCCTGCTAAACCATGTCCTGAAGTGCCACATCTACATGTTATGAAACAGTCTTGTTTTCTTTAAAAACAGAGACGTGAAAATCTGAGAGAAAAGTGAATGGATTGGGTGACTAAAAAAGATCACATGCAGGTGATTACATTTTTTATCCCTACATTGCCTTTATGAAACTGAGCACATTTTCTAGATGGATAATGCAGCTTTCAGAAATAAATTAGAGAGGCTCAAGCTATAAATCAGTCAACCGAGAAGGTAGCTTTAATATACCATCACAGAGAAAGGCAAACCAAGGTCAGCAGCTTGGAAGTTAAATTAAGAAATTTTCAAAGAGCAAGTAAAATATTTTAATATTCAGGGCTACTGAACCTTTGAGAAAACAGTAGCAAATGAAAATTACTTCAGACATTTACATGGCTTTACAAACATCATGCTAGTTACATCACAAATCAAGCTGAAGAGTTATGGGCTCTTGTTAAACTGGTGGCCAGAGTGGTCAAAAGATAATTTATTTACCAGCATTTTACTCATATAGGAGGTAGATGAGGAATTCCCTAGGTCAAATACCGTTAAATGCTTTACAGTTTTACTGAAATATTTATATTTTATTTTGCTTTATAACTAGTAGAATTATTTTGGTCTCTTGCTGGTGGTAACCTCATGTTTTGCCCCAAACTTTATTTCCTGAACAACCACAAAAAAAATTCATCTAATAACTGGATTTAAATGCCAAAGGTGACTAAACTAACAAACTGGGGCCTGTTCTAAGGTAAGAATTTGCAAGAAAGGCTTTATAACCTAAATGAATGAATTTATTTAAATCTTTGGAGCTAAGACCACAGCAGGGTTCAGGATCAAGCTGATTTAATGATACTTTTTAAAGCTTTCTTCCTACCAAAAGTAATTCACATTAAAAAGTCCTACAGTGTGTATTCATTTATTTTGAAAACTGAAAAACTGTAAGATAAAACATGCTATTAATTAACAGAAATATGTCAGAACATAATCAGAAATTAAATTGAGATACTGTTAAAAATTACTAAATACTTCATGGTGCAAGGGAACAATTCTCATATTGCATGGAGCTTTTAGTTCATCTATGTATAGTTTCAAAGAAAAGACACAAAAGATATTTTCCCTTAGCTCTAGCGCTTGCTCATGTCATCTACAGATAACATGCATGTTCTGTGTAAGTGTTACATATACACAGACATTAAGGTCTGTGTTAAGCAAGTATCTCTGTCAATACGGACTTTTCAAGAATTCAAAATTCCTTTAAATGCAAAAGATACTAGCAGCCCTGGAATTCTGCCAGGTCAAGCATCTGCAACTACTGGACACAGCCTACTTTCAATACCAAGCCCTTAAGCTGTTTCCTGAAACAGGATGCATTTGTCTACATAGTGATGGAGTATTTATTTTACTATAAAAATACTTACCAAAAAAAAAAAACTGAACCCACTGATGATAGTAATTGTTAAAAAAAATTTAAATACTCATAAATTGTAAAGTCAGTTCAGAATTTTAATTCTAAGTGTAAATAATTCAAATAATCACTCTGAACATATTTTCATACCAGATGTTTGCTGTTACACCTTAAAAAATCAAATAGGAAGCAAACTGGCTGTTTCTTTTTCTTGGTGATGCATCACCACAAGCACAAAAAACTGACTTGCAGAATTGCCACTGTAATCTTTTTCCAGTACACAACAAAAACTTCATAATGTCCTGTTTGAAACGGAGTAACTTGGATCAATTTGGTCTAATAAAATAGCAAACCATTCCACAAACAAGGAACAGTTTGACTTGTCTCTCAGTTTGCTAAAAATTAAACTAAGGATTTCCCTGTGTATTCCAATTTTGAATGTAAGTATTATTTGTGTACAATTACAACAAATTTGCATTACTTATAAGAAGGGAAATACTAATATACCAGCTTATCTTAAAGAAATTAACGACTTTGTTTAGACATTATGAGCCTATTTAAAGCTATAATTTTCTGCATGTAAGTAACATTTATTGAAAGTCAGGTTATTCTGCCCGTTTCATGTGTTCTTTACATTTAACTCCATATATAACAGGGATCAAAGTGCTTTCTAGCTGGCAAAGTGTATAATCAGCTTAGGCAGACTTTTAAAAGAAAAAAAGGAAATTTTAATTTAACCAGTCCTAACTGCTGAAGGAAGCCTACCGGAGCATTCTGTGACTTAGGGCAGTCAACACCATTCAAGACAAAAACATAAAGCTCAAATGACATAGCTGAGGGCTGTAGAACACCGGAACAGGTTGCTCAGAGAGGTGGTGGCTGCCCCATCCCTGGAAACATTCAAGGCCAGGTTGGAGCGGGCTCTGAACAACCTGATTTGGCTGGAGACGTCCCTGCTTCTTGCAGGGGGGCTGGACTGGGTGGTCTTTAAAGGTCCCTTCCAACCCAAATCATTCTATGATTTATCTGTGCAGGTTGACTCTAAACAACTGTCCTAATGGGCTTGCTTGTCTACAGTGAGAGAAGAATCAAAGTGTTAATAAAGCACTGCTCTAATGTTAGTTCTGTTCACGCATTCCTTAGAGACTGTGTGGATGATGGGAAAAGAGGAGATGGCTTCTGACCCAAAAGTACTTCTCTGTTAAAGAGTTTTAAGCTGATGTTTCAGCTAGCAAAAGATAATATCAAATTCACAGAGCTGTCATACATCAACATATAGGAGTACCAGTAAAAATGCTTTTTCTAAAATTATTCTATCCAGAAAAAAAAAAAGTTTTGGTGTTCTTATTTTTACTATTCCATTGTTATGTCGCTTTCTGTATTTCAGATGTCTTCCACTGCTTTCTTAAATGAAATCTATTTTTGGCAAGTCTCTCCTGTTCCCCCACTCCTATATTTAAGAAAGGAATGCTTATTTATACATATAACGTACACCACCAAACACCGGTTTAAACTGAAAAAAAACCCTTGCAGATATGTCGGATCCTGAAAGCAGTTTCTGCTTCCTCAGCCTAAGATTTATTGTCCAGTGAAGAAACAAAACTCAAAGTGCCCCTGAACACTTTGAGAAGATCACATAATTGGAAAAGTAATTTTGATTTTTACAATTGTTATCACTGGAAACAAAAGTTTGATTTATAAATTTGTAATCTTTACTTCTGTATCGCAGCTTCTATATGTTTTTAAAGAAGTACACAAATAGACAAATACCAGATTATGAACATGCCTTGATTATTCATCGTCAAAAGAATCCTCATGGAAATTAGGGTCCTGATCTTCTAAACTTTTTCATATACCTTGTCAGAACTGTGTGCTAAGTAATCTCAATGTCAATTCATCAGAACACAGAATGACAAGATATATCATACCTTGTTAGCCTTCAGGAGAATATCACAGGAAAACAGCATTCAGAAAGACAACTGATAAGTGTGCACTGAGCTTCACAATTTATCTTGGATCTACTATCATATCATAGAGGAAATGGTTAATTTAAAGGGTCTGGTTTCTGAAAGATTGCTTTAAGTGCTTCACACAAATATTTAAGTGGTTAAACTCACAACACCAAAAAAATCCCTAACAGATATGTTGATCTCACTCCTTTGCCACGTCTTAGGAAGAATGGTGATCAAACAGTTTTGATAGGTCTTACATGAGGAAGTTTACACTTGTTTTGCAATACTGTTTTCAAGTATTAAACAGAAACACACAGTGTGAAATAGTTTTATCTGACTTAGTTTATTATATTTTCAAATACATTCCAAACATTAAGCTGCCAGTCACTCTTAAAATGCAGAATGAGCAGCTTTGGGGAGTCAAATTAGTTTCTTTTACTGCTGGAGGTTCAGGGTGTAACTCGCAAAAACAGTCAGCGCCAATGCACAGTATACCAATAATCATTACCATAGAACAGATATCCATTAGTGTGCTGAGCAGAGCTGTATACTGTAAGAAATACTATCAAAAACATAAAATTACATGCCATGGCACATCTGCACACAGTACTTAGGAAGGGAGGGCCTTTAATGTCATTTCAACATGACTTGGAAAAGAAACTGTGGAATGAAGTCACTTATCAATCCTCTTCAGAACTAGATTCATCTTCCTGGTCAGAGAGCTCAGCAACAGGAAAGCGCAGGATGGCTGCCACCCCTGTCAGCTGGCCAAGCTGCTCTCCAGACACATGAAGGCTGGAGAAAATGCGTACTGTGCCCATGTTCTCCCGTACACTATCTACCAATTTAACATATCGGGCACGCATAGCCACATCCTGGTGCCGGAAAAGCTCATCACTGATCAGCAAGGTGTCGATGGCCATGGCTTCATTGGCCTTCTCCACATGTTTTAGACCATAAAAAGCACGGTCAGGCTCATGCTGCAGCATTTTATAGAAGTCATCTAAGGCTTTGACCTCACCAGCTGCCTTAGTGTCAGAGAGACGACTAGTTACAGCTGGGTCACAGAGGGCTTCCTTCAATGCGTATTTGTGTCCCGAGGAAGAGTGGACCTAGAGTAAAAAAAGTCAAAGGTTTCAGTTTTTTAAATAAAAAGGACCATTTTCTTGATTAGCCAGTCACAAATACCTTCCACTATACATAATATTTATCTTGATAATTATTCAAGGAAGTTTCTCTCTTTCTTGAAACTTGCATTATTCGTTTGTTAACGGATCTCTCCTGCAACCCAAAGCCTAGAATAAATCCCTTAAACTGTACATTAGGAAGCGCAGAAAAGCTGTTTATCCCTTAAACTGTATATTAGGAAGAAACACCAGAAAAGCTGTTTCTCTTATTCAAAACTGGGTTAAATATGCAAGCTGTTGCAGACAGTCCCCAAGATAGTTTCTTGCAGTTTCAAGTGGCTCTAAGACTTAAATCTTTTCCTTTTAAAGTATTCAGGAAGAGAAAGGCCTCTTAAGACTGCAGACATACTAGTGCAAAAGCATCAAGTCTTGCACAACTGCATAGCTACATTGCTTGCAAAGCTGTGAAGTACATTAAAACTTTTCACATGTACTGTTATCACTTTGCTCAAACGCAGAAGGAGGCTTCTTGGTGCAACCCGTCTCCTAAAAGTGATGACCATTAAGTACTGGGACATGCTGCCCCTGTCCCCTCGACTTTTGCAAGCATAGATTACAGGCCTACTCCAATTAAAAAAGTGTATCAGCATCCTTCTGAAAAGGAAAAATTATTTTAGGCTCTAAGATTGCCTTTTTCTGTGAAAGGCAAAAACCCCACCAACTCAATCAGTGAGATGCAATGGTTCGCATAACCTTTAACTATGTAGTACAAAACTAACAACATAATTAACTAACCTCTATCAGATCCAGGTACTTTTCCTTCTTCTTTAAAATGCTTTAGAAAGCAGCTATTAAACATGCCTATACATGCTATACATTACAACAGATTAACACTAAACTATCTGCCAACTTGTATTTTTAATTGATGATTAAATATATCCTTACAGATAGTTTGAAATATTTAATATTTTCTCTACTCTAAAGTAAGGAATCCTAGGAAAGAACCACCCCTTTGTCTTGCAAAACTACCTAACAGGAAACAGGAGAATAACTTCCTTACGATGCTCAGACAGAAATTCATTTTCTCTAATAAGTGAATTATTTCCCATCACCCTTATAATTATTTTCTATTATCACAGACAGCTCTTAAATCTCTTTCTACCCACTCTGGACATTGTTCAGCTGCTTACCTGTAGAAACTTGGACCTGTTCTCCAGCAGAAGCTTGTTATCAGTCTTGACTGCCTGCTGGAACATGTAGTCACAAAACTGTTCCCGTACGAAGCCTGGGCTAGCCACCAGTACACACTTCACCACCTCAAAGTTGATATGGCGCTGGATGGCTTGCACCACCTGCTCGTAAAACCTTTCCAGGGCCCGGTCATGCTGACTGCAATTCCCTTTCCGCTTGCGGGGGATGTTCACCTCCACCTTGGCACGGGTAAGCGTCATGCTTGGAGTGACCAGGCAGATGTGAGCCAGTCCTTCCTGCATGACCACGGCTGCCACATCGGCACTCCAGGCTGGGTCACAGGCCTGCTCGATGCGCTCCAGCACCACGCTATCCCACTGCTTCTTTGCTAGCGTGAACTGCCGGTTGGGCTCCAGCTCGATGGTATGGTAGGCCCCCATTTTGACATACTCATTCTCTTGGATATTAGTGCCCTTGACCCGCAGCTGGCAGGCCTGTGAGTCAAAGTCGATGGCCTCCACGCAGAGGGTGAGGGTGGTGCGAATGCGGTTGCTGCCCACGCTGCCCGTGGCTGACTCGGTCTGCACTTTCCGGATAGTGGAGGCCCGTAGGCTGTCACCCACCTGCAGCAGGTTGTAGGTGTGCCACATATCCTCGGGCTCCTCGGGGATCAGCGTCACCTGCCCCGCGTTATCCTTCTCTAGGTCCTTCCTCACCAGCTTCATCCTGACGGTTCCCTGCGCCGCCGCGCACCCCTCGGCTTCCTCTCGGCCGCGGCGGCCCGCAGGCCTGGTGGCGGGAGGTCCGGCGGCGGGACCCGAGCGCCGCTGACCGGCGGGCGGACAGCCTACCCCGGGCCACGATGAACGGCTTGCTCCGAACACTGGCCTGCCCCGCACTCGAGGCCGAGCCTTCAGGAGCCGCGGCTCCCCCGAACGCTCATGGCCGCCTCCTCGGCTCGCCGCACATGCGTAGCGCCCGGCCGCCTCAAAGCGCATGCGCACAGTTCGCCCCGACAAGCGCCGGCTGCACGCGCACGTCCCCGGGCTTTTTCGTCTCTCCGCCCGGCACGCATGCGCACTGTCACTTCCTTCCCCGCCGCCTCTGCACAACGACCCGGCGCATGCGCGGGGGTGCCGGGCGGGGGAGCGGCGGCCAGTGCCGAGCGTTGCGGTCTGCGGGGCGGTGCGGTAACCTGCCGCCTCGGCGAGCCGGGGCGGCGGCTTCCGGAGGGAAACCTTCTGCGGGGTGGGGGACGGGGAGGCAGCCGTCATGCTCCCGTGTGCTGTGGGGCGGGAGAGGGCCTGCGTCAGGTGTGTCCTTCCGCTGCAGCCCCAGGGCTCTTAAACAGAACTTCAGCTTAGAAGTTTTCGGTTAAACTTGACAAGTTACCCTTCAGCCTATACCGAGGTGTGACCTACTTTCTGAATCTACTAGCTACTCAAGTCAGAACGAGGCAGTTCTGAGAAGCTTCAGAAGCAGATAAGTCCGTTTCAAGTGCGGTTTGATCTTGACAAATGCAAGTAACACACCTGGCAAAGACCTTTTAATTAACACATGGATTAGTTCAATGATCTTTACACAGAAAAGGGACTTGAACAAAACCTAGGCTGCTCAATTTGCAGCCTAGACAAATCTAATGAGCTAGAGGTATTAAAAAAAAGATAATGTCATTATGCAAGTACTGCAGCTTATTTTGAAATGGTGCAAGGCACAGCAAACTGTTTCAGAATGAATGTTGCAAATTTAGAAAGAATGAGAAAAAGAAAATTAAGTGAATGGAGACTATAAATGCTTGTATGTAGAATAATTCAAAAGAACAAGGAATATTTGAGAAAGACAAACTGATGTGCCATGATAAGTGTATTCAGAGCAACTGGAACAGGTACCGTAAGTTTGGAATGTCTACAGACTCAGTCTGATAACCAAGAAGTTAGAAGACATCCTGTTAGAGACGAGAAGGTGGCAAATTTAGAATTGTTAAAAGGAAGTTTCTGTTTTCTTTTAGTTATTTCCTTTTTTTAAAAAAAAAATAAATATTGTGGAATATGGAATTTGCTGACTTAGAAAGACTTTGGAGTCAAGGATTTAGTGAGGTACAAGGCTACTGTGAGCAAAACTCAGCCCATATCTCTCATTACGGTGTATGTATAATTTTTTCTCAAGTATCTAGCACTAAGTCAGCTGTTGTGACAGGTCACTAAACTCAGATCTAGCCCAGTAATATGCATTCCTTGTTTCTAAGCTTGATACTGATGTAAAAACAACTTTATCAGATATTACATAATAGGATTTATTTATGTGACCTCAGACTCTCTTCCTGTGAGTACACATGCTTAACTCTATTAGCATGAGTAGTTTCACAGAAGGAAGTTGGACCACCCAAAGGAATATAACATAAGCACACATATAAATAACTGTTTGTTTAATTCGGGCTTGTACATGCTCATAATTTTGCATTAATGTTTTGTGGCTTACGCAGAGAGTATGCATTCAGCTTTTCTTTACGTCTTCCTTTTACTTATCTATGCAAATGCTGCATGGTGAATTTATGGTGAATTTTCTTCTTTATGTTCTTGCAGTTATAAAACGGCAAGGGTTGACCTCATGCTATTCTTTAAAGAAAAAATAGTTGTAGTGCATATTTACCTTCCACATTAGTATTTAATTTTTTTTTATTCTTTTGCTGCTGCGTATTTACAGACTCTGCTTGTTGATTCCAATCTGATTTTTAAAAACAGCCTCATATCCCTGGAGACGCAATATATTTTAAATAAAGGTTGCAAGATGGCATCTAGTACCATCCAGTACAAAATAAACATTCACTTAATGCAAGCAGGTGACTCCCTGTGTTAAAGAAAACCCCAAACACAAAAACCCCGACCCAAAACAAAGAACAACAACCTTGAAACAAAGTTGCCACTCAACATAGGAAATGGACTGTTGTGGAAAGAGACATCCTGAGATGTATTGAAGTCCTTTCTCAAACAAAAAATAAGGTTTTATATGGTTATGAACAGTGATCCACAAATATTTAGTGGCAACTGTAAACTTCAATGATTTATCCACAACTAGGAAGACCATTGTCAACTTATAGTGATGATGCTTTGCCTACTCTGGTAAGAAGTAAGTACTGAGTACTGTTATTTGTTTGAATATGTCAAAGAATGAGCAGTAGAAGAAAAGCAACATTTCCAAAATTTAAGAATCATATAACTACTTGTTTGTAAGTTCATACTAATTTTGCTAATGTCAGGGAAAAAGATGAATTTGGCCCTGGTAGAGCCAAAACAAGTGGATGCTTTTAACTCTAAATACAGTTTTAACATAAAAGTTCAAAATTCCAGTCTTGGTGAAAGATTAAGACTAAGTGTAGAACCTGACAGTCCTTGCCATTTATCACTTTTTAAAAAACAATTGTATAGATACTAATAATTGTAGCAATTTCACACCCATCAGACCTTCTTAAACACAGTACAAGATAAAAATGATTATAGCATATATTCATAGGGATTTTAGAACCATGCTGTTTTTGTAAGATTATTACTTTGAAAACATTTGAGACACACTGCCCAACATCTTCAAGTCTTGATCAGCTGCTTTATGAAGATAGGTTGTGTACATATTTTAGACAAGGAGAGGTCACGTTCATACCAAACCCCCTTTCCCCCATATTGTAGCCATTTTAGCTAGAATATATGCAAACATGCTGAAGTCCTGGCTAAGAAAAACTAGTGGGAAACAATCTCAAATATAGGGGGAAGTCTGCTGAGAAATGTTGGATATTATTGTTGCAAGAGCAAAGGAAGATAAAAGATAAAGATGGAGAGAGAAACTGGGGAAGATGTGTTTTTTCATGCTTTCCCTTTATCCTGTGTCTGTCCTGCCTTTGCAGGCTCTGGACAGAGACCATTTCATTTTCTGTATACAGTGCCTGTCTTTATCATTACTGGTCTCTCCTATTACAAAGATGAGTACTTTTAATCAGTACCAACAACATGATCATCACCAATGAGGAGAGAATTCCAGGAGGGAGCAGGCTATGCCTAAAACTGTTAAGTGAAGAAGCATTAAACAGTAATGGAACCCTTTGGATTTATTTCTTCCTTCCTCTTCCCTTTAAATGTAGGGCTGGAGAAAACTTCAGCAGATCCCTAGTCTAACTGCTTACACTGAGGCCAGGTGAAGTAAAGCTCAACCGTCCTTCACAGGTGCTTATCCAACTTCATCAAAACTTTCAGTGAGGGAGATTATGCAGGGGTGAGTTTCTTTGGTAGCCTGTTCTAGCAATTCATTACCTGAAGAGTAAGCGAGTTCTGAATATTCCGGAAGGTTTTTTTTTTTTTGCACAGTGAGTTACATTGTTTTTCTCATTTTCCTGTATCTGTTTTTTCTTGCACAATAAGCACAGAGTGAAGACAGAAAAAAAAAAACAAAAACTTAGTTTTGCCTTTTCCCCACTTGCTGCCGCTTGCATTTTGACGATTCTTATGAAATTTATTTCTTCCCCTGTACGCCCTCAGGTTCACTGTGTGCTAGTTGTCAGCGCAAGAGCTGCTGGGGAGCTGTGTCCAAGTTTGCAAGCACATGAATCCCAGCGTTGCCTTAGCCTCTTTCCCACTTCTTGGATTCCCCTGATTTCAGATCCAAAATGCTACTACAGATTGACTAGCTAGGGGGATTGTTAGTTACTGTGTTTGTTTCACTAAAAAAAAAACGCAAGTAAGTCCCTAACAATAAATTAAACCCTAAAAGGAAATGTTACATATTCTGTCTCCGGATGAACTAATCTTTCTGAAGTTAGTTGGGTGCAGTTAACTGCTTCCTCACCCTTTTACCACTCAGAACATCTGAAATGGAGGAAAACAGAAAAGCTACCCTAATAAAAACGAAAAAGTCACTAGGTGCACCTCTTTTCTCAAGCCAGATTCAATTAAGAGTATTTCTTCTCATCCATTCATCTAGCAGCCTGCCCCCCAACCCCCCGGGCTCTAAAACTGATTTAGGGATTAGAGTTCCCAGAGAGAAGCAAACCGAGCAAATCCCTCACGGGCTCCAGCTGGAGGGCAGCTCGGGCAGGGCATTCCTGGGGCAGGGACAGAGAGCCGGGAGAGGGGGGACGCAAGCTGGAAAGGGGGCTTTCCTCACCTGTCAGCATCCAGCAGGAGGCAGCCATGCCTGGGCTCCGGCGAGCCCGGGGCCGGGAGCCCGGGGCGGGGGCGTCGGGCGCGGTCCTGCCGCCGGCGCTGCGCTGCCGCGCTGCCCGTGGAGCTGCGAGTTGTGAGCCGCCCGGCCGCCGTGCAGCCCAGTCAGGCATTTCCTGTTTGTTATTCACTCTTTACGTTGTTTCTTCGTATCAAGAATTTCGCTTCCTCCCGCACACAACTTTCCTCCCACCCACTCCCCCCTCCTCGCCCCCCCCCTCCCCCCGCCCAAGACCTCTGAGCTTTAGAAACCTCCCCGTAGAGCTAGCCCAGCGCTAAGATGGACAAATAAAGCCAAATCTTTCCCCCACCCCAAGCCTCCGGCTGCAGCCCTCGGAAAGCACAGCAGACCTTAAAGGGACATCTGCCACCTCAAAATTAATTAATAACTGTCTCCTGCCGGCCAGCCCCCCTTCCAGGAGGGCAGGAGAGAGCTGGCCGTGCTCCACGGCCACCTCTCTCGCCCTTCTCAGCAGGAGAAACAGATCGTTACGGTAGGGGGTGTGTTTGGCTGGTGAAGTTTAATTTCTCTTACATCACCTCTTAAAAACGCATTCTACGGCCCGTCATTTGCCTGCAGGAGGAAGCCAGCTACCCCCTCCTCATTCTGAGCGGCTCTGGGGATGCAGTAACTCTTCAGACAGTGCACGATTTTCTCAATTCCACATCTCCCTCTGCTTTAGAGGAAATACCAGACGACTTTCTGCCTTTGCCCTCATCTACCAAATGTCTGCATGGCATCCCTTCCCCCACTTTCCCCATCCCCTGAATGACTTCACTAATAAATAACTAAATAAATTGCAAAGGTAATAATCAGCCAGATTCAGGCCTGTGAGTAGGGATTTTCAGGGTTCATTAAACACTCTGTAAAAGAGTGGCTTGCAGGATTTTTTGTGTTTACCAGAGCAATGCTTAGGTGGAGTGACATCCCTTCAGTAGTGTATGAGTTCTTGCACAGGACCTGGTGAAAAAGTCATTTTGTTGCTCATAACACAAGAGAACCCATGGTCCCTCAAGCAAGAAAAAAGAGAAATCAAAATACTCTATAAAGATTTGGAGATCCTGGTGCTACTAGAAAAATCTCCCATTTTTTTTTTCTTTGAAATGGAGCAAAGAATTTGGTGAGTAAGTGGAAGTTAGTGGAAGTTTTGTAAGTTCCTCTGAGGCTAATACATTTCAGCTGTTAATCACGAGTATAATAGTTAAAATGCATCTTCCAACTTCTGTACTTATTTTATGAGAACAGTTTTGGTGCACCTTTACTTGTAGGTCTGTGGAAATGTTCGAAAATAGTGCATGATTTCAAAGCTAGGTTTAAGAGGAAAGGTGCCTCATTCAGTAATAATCTATGCATATGCTTGCCTTTACATGTTATAAAATATATTTAATTACCACTGTGGGACTACTCAGAGTGTGTTAAATTAAGCACATGTGTAATTTTTGCTGAATGAGGATCTGAGCTCTGTTGGTACCAGTTTAAAAGACTAGACACATTTTTCCAGTTAAAGATTTTATGGATAAAAGTAAAGGAAACCAAAATGGTATTTAAACTGAAAGAAGTAAGACAGAGCACTCAGGACAGGAAAGACATGGACCTGTTGGAGCGGGTCCAGAGGAGGTCCACAAAGATGATCAGAGGGCTGGAGCACC
Organism: Chlamydotis macqueenii; assembly: GCF_036417535.1. Classification (NCBI taxonomy): domain Eukaryota; kingdom Metazoa; phylum Chordata; class Aves; order Otidiformes; family Otididae; genus Chlamydotis; species Chlamydotis macqueenii. The sequence goes on along the minus strand of NC_141593.1, from coordinate 16,881,233 downwards.
TCTCCTGTGAGGACAGGCTGAGAGAGTTGGGGCTGCTCAGTCTGAAGAAGAGAAGGCTCCAGGGAGACCTGATAGCAGCCTTCCAGTACCTCAAGGGGGCTTATAAGAAAGATGGGGAGAAGCTCTTTAGCAGGTCCTGTTGTGATAGGACGAGGGGTAAGGAGGCAGATTCAGACTGGATATAAGGAAGAAATTTTTACGATGAGGGTGGTGAAACACTGGAACAGGTTGCCCAGAGAGGTGGTGGATGCCCCATCCCTGGAAACATTCAAGGCCAGGTTGGATGGGGCCCTGAGGACCCTGATCTGGTTGGAGATGTCCCTGCTTCTTGCAGGGAGGTTGGACTAGATGGCTGTTAAAGGTCCCTTCCAACCCAAACCATTCTATGATTCTATGATTTTGGAAAAAGCTGTAATTTCTTTTTTTTTTTTTTTGCAAGTTATACTGATTTTACCACAGTTTCAAAGGTGGCATTAACTGTCTATGTTTTTTTTTTTAATCCCCAAATCTTTGTTTTCCCTTTCTGTCCCTATACTTCAACTAAATACACATGGAGAAGTTGAGCTTGCTTTCAAATCATAGTGAAGGATTTATTTCTATGATATAATTACCTACGCCAGAAGAAGAAACAGGGAAACTAAGGACTTTCACATGGATTAAAATAATCAGTTCAAACCTGTTTGAAGTATATGTAATATTTGATACCTATGTGGGGAATGTACATAATGTTGGAGAATAAGACTTATTGAGATAAAAAGAAACATTCCTCATGTAGGGTTATTCCTAATTTCTTCAAAATTATTCTTGTAATTATTATTTATTAATTTATTTTTGTGGTAGTGTCCTACACATCTTGCATCAAGCAAAGTCAAAAGGAAGACATCAGAAAAGATGGGCTGAGCTAGTGTTTCTTATTAATTTGCATACATTCAATAAAGTAAAATACATTACAGACTTACAGACCATTGTTTATTTTGGAATGCCAAACTAATTCAGAAAAAAGCAAACTCCTATTGCTTGTAGAATAGTTGCTGCATCTTTTCACAGTCTTTGTTGCTTTTGGTACATTCATTAAGGCAATTGTTCAGAACATATCACTAAATAGTCTTCGTGGAGTTTAACATTTTATACGTTAGTAGTAAGGAATACATGCACATTGAGCAGGAATCCCTAGATGATGTGCACTCAGGCCCAGAAGCAGTTAAGATATTAGGTAATTTCAATATCTGCATAACAAATGTTATTAATTTCAGTGGATTGTAATAGTATAGAAAATCATTGCCTGTAACGATGTATAAAGCAAAAAGGTCAAATTAGTTTTTAGACTGTAATTGTTTTGCATATTCTTTTATGCCTTTCTAAAGTGTCACAGAATGCTGAGGAAGGATTTTTTTTCTATTGCTATGAATTAAACATGGTTTGTCATTTTGAACTCTGCCTCCAAATTTAGTTTCAGCAAGTATTTTAGAATGTGCATTATAGAATAAGTACATTAGTAGTTCAATGGAATCTGATAGAAGTATTTGTGAGTAGATTAATTTAAAGACTTTGAAGGCCTCCCTTCAAATACAGTTGGCAACTGGTCACGAGCGGTGTTCCTCAGGGTTCAGTGCTAGGGTCAGTTCCGTTTAATATCTTTATCAATGATGTGGATGAGGAGATTGAGTGCTCCCTCAGTAAGTTCGCAGATGACACCAAACTGGGCAGGAGTGTTGATCTGCTTGAGGGTAGGAAGGCTCTGCAAAGGCATCTGGACAGGCTGGATCAATGGGCTGGGCCAACTATATGAGGTTCAACAAAGCCAAGTGCTGGGTCCTGCACTTCTGTCACAACAACCCCACACAACACTACAGGCTTGTGAAGAGTGGCTGGAAAGCTGTCCGGCCAAAAGGGACCTGGGGGTGCTGGTTGACAGCCAGCTGAATGTGAGCCAACAGTGTGCCCAGGTGGTCAAGAAGGACAACAGCATTTTGCCTTGCATCAGGAACAGTGTGGCCAGCAGGAGTAGGGAAATGATTGTCCCCCTGTACTTGGCACTGGTGAGGCTGCACCTTAAATACTGTGTGCAGTTTTGGGCCCCTCAGTACAAGAAGGACGTTGAGTTGCTGGAGTGCGTCCAGAGGAGGGTTACAAAGCTGGTGAGGGTTCTGTAGCACAAGTCTTATAAGGAGCGGCTAAGGGAACTGAGGTTGTTTAGTCTAGAGAAAAGGAGGCTGAGGGGAGACCTCGTTGCTCTCTACAGCTACCTGAAAGGAGGTTGCAGGGAAGCAGGTGTTTGTCTCTTCTCCCAAATAACTTTTGATAGGACAACAGGACATGGCCTCAGGTTGTGGCAGGGCAGGTTTAGGTTGGATATTAGAAAACACTTCTTTACTGAAAGAGTGGTCAGGCACTGGAACAGGCTGCTGAAGGAAGTGATGGAGTCACCATCCCTGGAGGTGTTCAAAGAAAGTGTAGACGTGACACTTCAGGACGTAGTTTGGTAGGCATTGTGGTGTTAGGTTGATGGTTGGACTTGATGATCTTGGAGGTCTCTTCCAACCTTAAGATTCTATGATTCTATGATTAGACTTTGAAAAGACAATAAAAATTAAAAATACCAGGAAGACACAATTCTTCTCCCTTCAAGTGGGTGTTATTCCTGCAAAAAACAATAGAAATACATTCTGTCCCAAAGATGAAGGGTGAAGGAACAGGAACAAAAACTTTCAAATTATTTCAAAGGCAGGCTCATTTTCCATGGAAAACACTGATTTTCCATGAAAATTGTTCTTCCATTCTTACAGAGGATATGAGCAATTTTGATTTATTTTCATTGTTAGGTAAAAGAGAGCTCTAACATGTAGCACAAAAGAGCAGTGAGTAATGCAAGACTTTGGCTTCAAATAGCCAGAAGCATGCTCAATTTACTTCCATTAAAGGAATAGTATGGCAACATCAGCAATTGTAAGGGAGACGTAACATGTTTCTGCAGTGTTCACCGTTGTTATTACACTGCATTATGCACTGCTTGGAAGATACCATAGAGCTTGTTCATATAGCTTTTGAGTGAATATTTATCATTACAAGCTCTTACTATCATCTCTGATTGTTTACATTGTGCTGTAGATTAGTGATAATTTATGTTTACATTTTTTTCTTACACTTGCTTATTCATGGTCTCCAAGATGTCTTTCACCTTGATTACTCTGTTGTTCATTTTCATAGTCTCAATTTTTTCCTATCTGATTATAGGACCATGCTAGAATTCACTTGGCAGAACTTGTGGGGCTGTAGTCTTACTTTTATTATGTCTGAGATACTCAAGGGCTCCTTCTTCAAGTACCAGAACGAAGACCTTGCAGGATTTGGTATGGTTCCAGCAATACTCTATGCATAAATCTTCTCATGTTTTACAGCTCAGCTTTTAGCTGATACTTTATATTCTTGGAGAATGCCCATGTTCCTGCTCCTTCTCTATTAACCAGTGGTACAAATGTGCCAAAAAGCCTTTTTACTCTACAAAGGAATCTTCGTAAAAATTTTGTGTTGCAGCTTGGGTTAGTTTAATTAATGCTAGAAGGAAATGTTATAGAAAATGCCCTTTGTGTTCTGTGTTACATTTGTTCTGTACAAAATCTTTTATGTCTTCTTCATTGGTCTTTTTTGGATTATATACCAACTATCATAGAGTATTTGTGAACCAAATTAATACAGTGTCTGTATTCTTACCAAAATAACATAGTCTGATTTTCCCCCTTAACAGATTTAGTGTCTCATATCCTCAGTTGTGCTGCTTCTCTTTCCACATTTTCTCTGGATGCATTTTTTTCAATATTCATCCTAAATCTGTAGTGATCAAAACTAGCTGTACCACAAAAATACCGAAAGACCAGGAAGAGATGAGTTCGCATGGCATCATTTACTGTTATGTATCTTCTAGCAGTCTCTTTAGTTTATGATTGTCACTTTATACTCATGTAGAAGTATTTTTATATTATAATAGAATTTAAGATTCTTGCAGATTATACCTCTACTATGTTCATAATTTCTTGTGCTATTTCTATTTCATTTGAGTTAGCTTCTTACAATTTAAATCCCGATTCACTGTTTTCTCCTGCAACACGGTTTTAGTATTCTGCTTGATTATGTACTTATCTATTTATCTGTTTACTATGTCAAAAATATATCTTTGAGTTCTGTAGTGCATTACCAGACTTTAACATGAATATGTATTTCTTCAAAGTATACATTACAAATAAATCTAGGAAAACACAAGCTGGTTCCTCTATTCAACTTGAATGAAGTATTGATCTCTCTGGCCTAAGTATTTCAGCCCTTTTTGTGCTGAAGCACCTTTTCTGCAACACTGAAGTCACTGGAGCTATCCATTGAGTCTGAGAGGAATGGAACTGGTAACTTCAGGTGCGGGGAGATGAAAGAAATAAATTCGTATTTTATTTTACAACTTCGAAGGGCTGAACTAGAAATTGCAATGTATTTATGAGGTTTTTGACTAAGGTATATATAACCTCCCAGCTAATGTTGGTCCATCAGTGCATTCGCTCCACTGCATTACACAAATGAAATTCTTTGAAATGAGTCCAGAATTTAGGAGAAGAGGATTAATTGATTCTTATTATTACCTTGGGCTTTCTGCACTCCTCCCACACTTCTTTTTATTACAGCTTCTTAATGATTAAGTGTCTTTTTTTTTTTTTTTAATGTGCTGCTCATGGTATGTCGAATAACCAATATTATTTATTGTTCAGATAGATTTCAGTTATGAAACTGTATAAAAGAATAACTTCCTGAGAGCGTTCTGTGAAGGGGGACTAATAGATGACAATGATTTCTCAAAATAATTATGCAGTCTGCAGAGTTTTACATTGAATTGCATTGCACTGCATTCATTGCCTTCACAGCTGGTCTACATAATATAATTACTTATTGTTTGGTTACATTAAGAAAAAGTAGTTATGACTCCAATAATCATGTTGAAAGCTCTCAGTTTATTCTTTTTTTTTCTTTCTATTCTATATAGATTAAAAGCATTAACTTTCCCCATTTTCCTTGATGCATGCGCACATTCCTCTTCCATTTCTATTAATTTGCTCAGTTTCTGCAAAAGCAACATCTAATTATAGATCACTGCCCAGGCTTTCCTTTAATCTTCATGATGAGGAAAAAAATTCTTACATTCTTACTTTTTACAGGAACATGAGCCTGGTCATGATGCAAGTATATTTTTTATGGCATACATTCAAAAAACCCAAACCTAAACAGCACACACACAAGAAGAATATCCCTGTAGTGCAGAAACTTCAGCTTTTGCAATGATTACCTTTTTATTTTTTTTTAACTATTAAAGACAAATTATTAACTATTTAAGACAAATCGTGAGTTCTCAATGATACTTCTATAGTAAACAACACATTGCTAATTTTTAGTGAATGTTGCAAACCAGACTCCTGATGAGTTTCCAGCTTCTGTAGATTGCTGTAACTCTTTGTTTCAGGAGTGATACAGTAATTTTTACTTACTGAGATCTGTAATCTAAATCCCACTGCTCCACCTGCCTGTGGACCCAGGCTGTTTTATCTTAGTGGTTAGATCACGCTGGTAAGAAGGCAGTCCTGGGCTTCAGATAGAAGCCCATATTGGGTTTTGTTATCCTGCATTGGGTTTTCCCAAAGTAAGATTATTATCAAACAAACACATGAGTAGTCTGAAATCCAACATCTTTTTCAAGCTTAAGTATTTTAGTACAAGACAGAGACAGATGGGCATCTCTAGCCGCATCCATGCTGGAGTCTGTAACCTGAGAGTTGGTTGTACAGAAACAGTGGGAGCTGACAGCGAAGGTAGTTGCATCATTTTGTTAGCAGACTAATAAAGCACTCAGCTTCAAAGTCAGAGTTCTTTTGGTGTTCTTTTTCACATTGAAAGACTTTTAAAAAAAGCATCTCTGATGTCTCTGAGTCATGTCAAAACCATTAAGCTTTTGCCTAACTGGCTGTTGAAACTAATACTGCGTACTGGAGAACTGAGGTTTCTTCAGGCCAGAAATGAGTAGCAGAACAGTAACCCTGGAAGCTACTGCAATGGGCCTTTTTCACCTATGCAGGCTGAGTTACATAGCTCTTTATGTCATGAGATGTGCTCCCCTCAAGTAACCAATATGTTAGTATGTCTATCACAAGACAGAAGGCACATGTATGTGCCCTGTCAGATAAGCACAATCCAGATATTCCATGATGTCATGCTTTTGCATATCATACCTTTCAGATATCATAGGCATGCGTGTGATCGTGTGATGAAAGAGGTGCTGCCAGGCCCTCATGAAAGTGATGACAAAAGACAAGGCTACCAGGACAATCTGTTTAGCATGCTACCTACACCATCACCATATCCAAACAGCCTTCACGTAGCCAGGAGGCGGCTCCTAAATGTGACTGAGTTGTTCCAGTGGTCTGGATCCACTCAGTCACTTTAGGTTAGTTCACTTACATAGGAGTGTCCTGAGCCTCACATAGAATGCATATGGTTCTAGGAGAAAGAACCAGATCAAGACTCTTTCGTCACTGGAACGACACCTTAAGCAGCTTATCAAATGACTCAAAAGTTGGGACAATTTCCTTGGAGTGTAAGATGTGAATCTGTCCAGACTGGGAAGGGATGTGATTCCAATGAATGCTGTAAACATGAAGCTATTACAGTAAAGGTGGACACAGTGTCTTCTTCCACCCTTACCTTAAAAGGAGTAGTGGCAATTGCATTTTGTGAGGAGACCAATCCTATTGATTTGTGCTAAGCATACTCTGGGTGTGTCTACAGGATCTGGATCTTTAGGAAAATTGAGGGGAAGAATGTCTGGTCTGGAGGCCTGATCGAGACACCAAACTGCTTTGGAAGCACGGTTCAAGCAATGCAAAACCAAAATGCTAAATGTCTGAGAGCTGTATGAACTCAAACAGGTTAGTGCCCAAACAGATTAGTTATCTCCAAGTTCAGAGGAGAGGTGAAAGAAGAATTTTTAGATCACAGATTTGGATATAAGTATCCAGTTTAATTTCAGAATTGCTTTACTCTTACCAGTGGATCTAGATCATTGGGAAAGCATAGTTTTTGGTTGAGTTTTAAAAGAGAGATTTCTTATAGTATTTTAATCAAATGGTGGGAATATTTGCTGATACAAAAATTAAGAAGCTGTGTTCCATTTCTGTAGAATGATCTGTTGACATAACAAATATAAATTCAGCACTTCCTAAAAAATGTTTAAAGTATAATGAAAGAGGAAGTTCTGCTCTGACAATAGGAGTTTGTCATCAGTAGCTTTTCCTTAGTCTGAAAACTCTTCTTCTGTGAAATTCGCCACAGTGATCATGTTGTATTATTCTCCTTCCTAGCTTCTCAGCAACAGAGCTGGGAATTATTAGAAGTTATACTATGCATGTGTCATTGTTATGCCATTTGTGTGATGTCTAAATATTTTCTGTTTGCTGTAAAAGTCTAATCTGAAAAAAAGAAAGATGCAGATATTTCCTCCAGCTCGCAGGAAACTGTAACAGATTTTAGAGACCACAGCTAACTCAAGGGGCAAGGAGAAAGTTCTCTCTTAGTTGAAAATTTTCAGAACTGATAGTTATCACTGTCATAAACCAGGAATCTCATGGACAGACGTTCAGTGTTCTACTGCAGGGTAGTGTTGGCTCAGATGATACAGCATTAATAGAGGCAGCTTCAGAGTGACTTGGGTTTTGTACAGAGGTGGAAGTAAAAAAAAATTCTTATTTCATACACATTTATAAGATCTAAGGAAACAAATTCTCTTCATCCTCAAAATACTCTCCAGCGTAACAAGAATGAACAAATCAACCTGTTTCTCCAGACTATGTAATATGCTTTCTCTTTGAAGAAATTCTGTCACCTTCATCAAAGATGGTTTATCAGAGTACAGCAGAGTCCAAGCATCGAGCGACCACGATGGGGTTGTTAAAATAACCGATATATCTGCCAGAAGCAGAGTTAATTTTATTAATAATAGTGTACTTATTGGTGAGCCAGTAGATATGTGTGTTATGCCTGGATTAATTTGTGTTTACTGTCTATGGAAATCTTGTTTCTCCAATTGGGCTGGGCTCAGAGTCAAGAGCTTGGCTCAGGTCAGCACCCTTTGCAGATACTTTAAAGCTAGTTTATCGATCCAAATAACTCCCTGTGGAGCAATTCAGGAGAACATTCCCCACAAACGCTGTGGCCAAACTAGCCTTTTTTGAGCTTGTGCAGAACTCACAGGTTGCAGCTTTGTGATTAACTCAGTCTGGCACTATTGTCAGGCGCTATTGTCACATACCTGTGCACTTAACAGGCATTTATCTGCCTGGGATCTTAAACTCTTTTAGAAGTCTCCCAGGCTCTAATGTAAAGTCTTGTGTACCCAGCACGTAGTTTAGTTTTGGCTGCCAGAAGAACAGCATTTGTTTGCTTTCATGAGTGTTCTTTTAGTGCTCTTAGTGTAGTAACATGAATTGTTACATCCATAACCATGTTTGTTCTCATTCCCATTTCCTTTCCTGTTCAAAGTCTCATGGCCTTTTCCGAAATTATTTAACTCAGCCAGGGTAGAATGCATATCTCACAGATTTGAAACTGTATTTTTTCTAGGAATTTATTGCCTCAGTTCTCAGCTAAGTTATTATGGCTAATGTAAAGTTGATTGAAAAAGCTAGAAGGAAATATTTTTGGTAGGTCTTTGCTGAGATTTTCAAGCGTTCTGAAAATGAGATATTTTTTTCTAGAAATGTCCAAAACTGGTAGCTCGCCAGCTTGTCCACCTGACATTTGCCACCCACTTTGTAAGCTGACTTGGGAACAGCCATCACAAAGCTCTAGGACCTGTGTTCTGTAGATTCACAGCACGTTAACAGATCCAGTTCCTAGGCGCCTGGATTATTGGTCTGACAAGGAGCTAAAAACATTAATCTCAGCTTCCAGGTTTAGAATTTCTTCAATGACATGGATACTGGTGTATATAGATCCAAGTAGGCTACTAGATGGACTGTACCAATTATGAAAGCGAGGTCTGGTGGTATGAAGGTATGAGCTAGTCCGCTTAAAGTAATTTCACTTGCTTCATTGAGGAGGATAAGAACCTTTTCACATGCAGCTAAGTAGATTACACTGTCTGTACTGCAGCCATTCCTATTACTCATGTAGACACACTCAGAGTTATTTTATACCTAGTTTTATAGTCACATTTAAACTAGCTTTATTGGAGTGTTTGAGCTATGTAGCCAGCTAGTACTTAGAGCAGCGTGGAGACTCTCCTAAGTGTCAAGATAAAGAAAAGGGTGCAGAAAGAGGGGAATTTAGACCACAGTGATCACTACACTGCTGTGCCTTGTAGTTACAATATCTAATTTAAGATAGGACAGCCATCTTAGCTGCAGCTGTGGCAACAAGTTTCCTAGTAGTGATTATGATGCTGAATCAGCATTGTGTGTTTCACATGGGAAATAGCAAAGCTGTGTAGAAGACAGCCTTGAAAAATTGCAGAGTTTCTAGTTGTCAAAACAAAGACACACAAACTAAAAGAGATAGAAACTTTGAGACCAATTTTTTTTTTTTTTTTTTTTTTACTGTTATTAGTCTTATATACAACACCAAAGGAATTTATGCCGCTAGGTGCATAATAGCAGTGTAGGTACATAGTAAGATTTTCTAAACAGACTGTGCTTTTCAGTTAATGAAACCCAGTTTACTATTTGAAATTTTGCACATGGTATCAGTATGTGTTTTTTGTGAACCATGAATGTGAGCTGTGAATTAATGTCAAGAACATTCTGAACTTAGGGATTATTTTTAGTTACTGACTTTTTGCAAAATTTTTATGCATATGGAGCTTGATTGGCAAATTGGCAAGGGATTGTTTTATGAATTAGACTGATAGCAAATTCATGCATTTAGTAGAATTAAAATTAGAGTAAGTGGTATCATGATATAAGATGTATAGTGATACAAAGACTGCAGGCTCTGGGGAGACCTTATAGCGGTCTGCCAGTACCTCAAGGGGGCCTACAAGAAAGATGGGGAGAGGCTGTTCAGTAGGGCCTGTTGTGATAGGACAAGGAGTAATGGTTTTAAAATACAGGGGGGTAGATTTAGATTGGATATTAGGAAATAATTTTTTACGATGCGAGTTATAGAACACTGGAACAGGTTGCCCAGAGAGGTGGTGGAAGCCCCATCCCTGGAAACGTTCAAGGCCAGGCTGGATGAGGCTCTGAGCAACCTGATCTAGTTGGGGATGTCCCTGCTCCTTGCAGGGGGGTTGGACTAGATGACCTTTGAAGGTCCCTTCCAACCCTAACCATTCTATGATTCTATGATAAATAAAGCTAGCTTCTTATATTTTGATTTAACCCTTCTTGATACATTATATTAGATTGATTGTTTACATTTTGTTAGTATTCTTTGGACTTCAGATACTATTTTGGTGGGAAAAAATAGCTTTTAAATTCAGCTAAATGCTTAGTTTTGTACTTTATTTAAGCATTCAAAATCCAATATATAACATAATTTTAAAATAATCCAAGCTATTCCATCAGTTTGATTTCGTAGTTTGCAGTCCTGAGATGTTGTTATTTTACGTTTCAGAAGTAATTTACTGCATGTGTTTCAAAACATATTTTATTGATTTTCTTAAAATCTCTAGGCCTGCAAAATATGTAAGAAAACCTGTCACTGTGGAGGAATTGTATTTCCAGTGGGATGGCCAAAAATTTATTTCAGAGTGAACAGACTTTAAGGCCAAGGGAATTATTATGGTTGTTTAGTCTAACCTACTGTAGAGCACAGAGTTCTGGTTTAATATTATCTTTAGGCCAGATAAAAGTATGAAATACATTTATATAATATTAGAAAAAATACAATTCCCCAGTTTAATAGACAAATTTTAATTCTTTTGCCTTAGATCTATCCAACCCATTAATTGTTACCTTTTCCAACAGAGATGAAAATTTTCAGATAGGGCTTCAAGTCAAGCCAGTGATTGAAACAGTTAGAGAACCAAAAAGGAACAGAATTAGAAGTGATATCCATTTATATATTTTTGTTAAAATTCTTGCTCTGAACATTGCCAATAACTTTTTTTTTTTCTAAGCAGACAGTTGGTAAGATTGACTTAGGTCTGTTTTTCAACTTTTTCATGGATTCAGAAGGCAAGCATCAGCCAGTTTATTACAGCAAATATGTGCTTAAAAGTCTAAGGATGCATGATATGTTTTTGTTGAAATGCAGCTTTTTACATGAAAATATTACAATCAATCCATAAGGTAGCTCAACATGTTTCATGCTATTAACAACTGAGTTCAGTCATGATTGTATTTTGACTGGTTTTAGGATGCAAAATCAGAATTTACAGATATAATGAATGGACATTGTATTTTGGACTACAAGTGTTACTTGATTTGATTGGAGTATGTCTTAGGGATTTCTAGAGGGAAAATGAGAGGCTTAAAAGATAATTTTTGGAATATCTTCAAATTTAAAGGAATATTGTGAAGAAAAGGACAAAGCAGTATAATCTTACATAGCAGGAGGTAAAAAGTAAAGCTATAAATAGTAACATCATTAGTCCTGTGTTTATTATGAACTCAACCTAGTCTCCTGTTAACAAACTGTTCTCTGTCCAGTCCCCAGTATAAAAAAAAACCAAAACCACAACTGTAAACATTAACTTAATCTGCATAAATGTTCATCAGTTCCACGTATAAAAGAATCCTATTAAAACAGCTGAGGAAAGATTAGCACACATGAATGTAACAGACAGTGAATAATTCAGACGTTTCCTCCTGTTATGGCTTCACAGAATGAGTTCCTGAAAAATGGAGTCTGAACATCTATACCATCATAGCATCCAACATAATGCATCCTTTATCTTAGTCCCTGTGAACTAGAATTCAGTTTATTTTTTTTTTATTGGTTTGGTTGAATGACAAAGTTTACTTAGGAATGACAGTTAAAATTATGTTGCAAGTGAAAAACAGTGACCATTTCACTTGAAGAAAGGAAATATAGGTACAAAAAAAGTATACACTTTATATTGATAGATGCTACTTGTAATTCAGAAAGAATGTAATTGTACTGGCTGTCTTTACCTGCAGCTGAACTAAGTTCTGTGAGTAAAATTTATCTGAATAAATGGAGATGTCTTTACCTGAACTAGTCATTTTAGGCCTTTCTTACAATCAATGAAGAGAAACAGGCTTTCCCAGTGTCTGAAAGATGTAATATTTTAAGAGGTCTAAAAAAGATGAGATAACTCATGACCTGAAACACTCTTTTTCTCTTCATTATCTATTAGGCACTCTAGTGAATAGCTGAGATGAAGAAGTCTACACTGTAGACATATAAACTAAAGAGCTGAATTCATCCTGGGAATGAAATCCTTGATTTAGAAAAATTAGTGACAAATCTTTTGATGGCTTCATTAGGGACAGAATGTCAACATGCGTTCTGAAAGGGATGTACACACTATATGAAGGGTAGCTAGGATTACAAAGACTGGTTTGTTACTTCTAGTTTTCAGCCTACACAACTGATATAACTACCAAGCGTTCATTATGTGTTTATTGGTAGGGAGAAAAAAATTCTATTACGTGTGGCGCACGTAATAAACACATGGAGATTTCATTGTTCAAAGAATCGTGAAAAGAGAGAAACTACTTCTGACGTGATTTATTAAAAGAATGCCAGTGGACATTTTCAGAGCGATAAGTCAGAGTTAAAATATTCTTGATATGTATCTATAATAGTTACCAAACTTTTCTGCATATGTTGATGACAAAGGAATGATGTTGATGACACCATAATTCGGAATTGTGATGGCTGATAGCATCAGTGTACATTGTTTGGAACGCATGGGTGTTCTGGTTTTGTTTAGTGGGGGGGCCCTAAGGTGGCAGCTTCTGTAGGAAACTGCTAGAAGTTGCTCCCCTTTGTTCAGTGGACTTGGCCAGGCCTAAGGCGAACCCACTGCTGGCCAAGGCCGAGCCGAATGGTAGCAGAATGTTCCGTGATAATGCCTCTGCGATAATGTATTTAAGAAGGGAAAAATAGGAAAAAAAAAAAAGAAGATGTGAAGAAGCTGAGCAGGGGCAGAGAGGGGGAGGTGCGAGCCTTGTGGGCCTTGCAGCCCTCACCCTCTGGCCTCCCGCTGGGCAGCCATCTGGGCCCGACTTGGCCCAGACCGGCTGCAAGAAGTGGAGAGGAGATGAGATGTGAATGAGATGTAAAAAGGATCCTGAGAGGCATCTGCCAGCCTGTTGTGAAGAATTTTTCTTGTGAGAGGAACGGCTGGAGACACCAAGGTCAGTGAAGGAGGAGGGGGAGGAGTAATGTGGCTCCTGGCCAACATTCCCCTGCAGCCCGTGGTGCAGCCCATGGTGGAACAGGTTGCCCCCCTGCAGCCCATGGAGGCCCACAGAGGAGGAGAGATACACCTGGAGCCCGTGAAGGACCCCACACTGGGGCAGGTGGATGCCTGAAGGAGGCTGTGGCCCGTGGAGGGCCCCCTGGGGCAGCCTTTCTGGAGGGACTGCACCCCGTGGAAGAGATGACCCACACCGGAGCAGTTTCACAAAGGACTGTCCTGTGGGAGGGACCCCACGCTGGAGCAGGGGAGGAATGCGAGGAGTTCTTCCCCCAATGATGAAGCAGCGGCATAAAACAACGTGTGATGAACTGACCACGACCCCCATTCCCTCTTCCCCCCTGTGCTGCTCGGGGCTGGGGGGAGGTGGTAGAGATAGTGTTAAGCCCAGGAAGAGGGAGGGGTGGGGGGAAGTAATTTTTGTTCTCTGTCTCATTATCCTGCTAGTTTTAGTAATAAATGGATAGTTTTCCCCAGGTTGAGCCTGTTTTGCCCGTAACGGTAACTTTAAGGATTTCTCCCTGTCCTTATCTCAAACCTTGAGCCATTTTTCTTATATTATTTCTCCCTATTCTCTCAGAGGGTGGGGGGAGTGAGAGAGAGACTGTGTAGTCTGGTCCCGGTTGGGGCTGAACTATGACAATGGGTATTGGTCAAATGTTATTTTGCAGTGAGCTGTCCTGTCACAGAAAGAGAAAAAGAAAAAAAAAAGAATGAAAGATTTTCCTTTCAACTTCTCTCACATGTTTATATAGTCTATATTGCTAGACTGGAATACATGACATACATAGAATTCATAGTAATAGTACCTAGTCTTTTGTTGTATCCCTTGAAGGAGATTTTTTCCATTTTCATTTCTTTGTTCTTACAAGAGCCCTGCTAAAATGCAAGAGAATAATTTTGAGTAACTGTGGTGACCCTATCTGGTCAAGAAAATGGTGCTTTCAAATGATGACAAACATTCATTTTCCAGCTTTTAATTTTCTGATTTTAATCACCCTTCTAGAGCTAAAGATTCTGCAATTATACGGTCAGTTTATCAGTTTGATTGTGTTTGTGCCATTTTCCTGAGTAATTTTTGAACCTAGCAGTCAGTTGCATCTGATTCCATTTGAGGGAGAAGCAGAGGACGGAGTGTGGTCTTACAAGTCTGGGGAAGTGTGGGCATAAGTCAGACGAGTAGGGGTAAATTTACAGCCTCTTTTTTTCCACCAGTTCTCCTGTGGGATGATGTGAGAGCCTTGATCAAGCAGTATATATTATACCAGATAGCTAATTATCATGCTTAAAAGTTCAGTGTAGCAACAGCACTGTTGTCTCCTACATGGGAAAGGTGTTTGAAGGAGGTGTAGGCGAAAGAAAGACAGGAGAAGTTGAGATCGTCACAAAAAGGGAAGAGCTTTACAAGACAAACTCACAGAAAAATAGCCATTTTCATGAGTTTTGTTATTCAGATAACTTTTTTTTTTAGATTAAAAATAATTAACCTCATTTATATTTAAAAATGTCATTCTAAACCAATAAGCCTTTTTGGTCTTAAATAAACTTTCAGTTAGATATTAAAAGTGAAAGAATTTTATTCCCTTTACAAGAAACCAAATTAAAAGACTGAAACTTCTGGTAAATTTACTGGAATTCTGTGGCAATGTCTCGGAACTAGCTGGCCACAGCTATCCATTCGAAGTTACCAGTTTGATACACTAATAAAAAGAAGGTGTGACTTTCCAGCAACTTATGTGGAAAGCAAAAAATTATTGTAAAATTTTGAAGAGATATTGACTTCTTGTTCTTTGTACATATAATGTTGAAGAAAAATCAGATACTTTGAATGCTCAATTCCATACAATAGGACTTTGAAGATGCTATTTTGAAATAAAAATCATTAATTGATATACGATACATGATTTTTTCTGGTTTTGTCTATATTGATTTTTTTCATTGTGAAATAGGGAGCAAAACACTATAGAGTCAAAAAATGCAAGAGACAATCCAAAATTGAAAGACTAAGATAACTTCAACAGTATGATTATAGTATGAGATTTTAAAAATAGTTACACAATTTGAAGTCTTTTTACTATTGAAGTACAACATCCATAATTAGAGGTATAACTGTAATGTGTATTTTTTGTTATGACTCAAATACATAATTATATATAGTGTGAAGAGTTGTATTTCTAATCAATATTTGTGTACTATTTGCTTATCAAAATAAGCTGATGAAGTAGTTTTGTAAAGTTAATTTTCAGGTCCAGCTTAATAGCTTCTTTCTCCAGCAACTTGCACGTAAACATACAGATTTCCTCTAGTGTCTTTCTGCAGCGGGACTGTGTTGTTATATTGTCACACAGGCCATCCAGAACTGCAGAAAAGCCAACATAATAGCAAGAAAGCAAGATGTTATTTATATTTTCTTTTATCACCAGCTTTATTGGGTCACTTGTGTTCTATTTCCTGTTACAGAGGTCAGTATAAAAGCAGATGCTATAATAATTAATAGATGATATTTTCCCACCTATGAAAGGCAAGGCAAATTTTCATATCAACTAAAGTTCTCTCTAGAACAGAAATATTTGAGGGAAAACCATGTACTATATTTTGCTGTAGGAAGCAGAAACATTAGGAGATATATATTCCCAAAAGAACAGTGTTCAATAAGAAGTTGAATGTGTTTAAAAGCTTTATAACAAAGCAAATTCCTTGTAAACATGGTTTTCAGGAAATTTCCTACGGAAGCTATCCACGCCTTTTCCTGACAATGCATTGTATGATATCTCTAAAACCACAGTTCTTTATCCCAGGTCTAGCACTTACAAGGATTTTAGTTATCTTAGACAAATGGATGGTCAAGGTTTAGTCTTTTTTTTTTGTTTGTTTAAATAAAACTCGCTGAGGAGTGAAAGATAGGTGGGTTTAAAAGAATGTGTAGAGGTCAGTGCAGAGAATGCCTTGAAGTTTGTTGGAATTTGTTTTCTCAAACAGACCACTAAATAACTCTGCATCTTGTGCCCCTCATGCACTGAATAATTCAGGCTTGTCATACTGCTTGGAATATAAAAACTGGTTTCCTGAATTAAGTTTACACAATATCTCCTGTAAGAGATAAAATCAGTTCAATGACATTTCCCTGGCTTTGTTTTTTACTGAGTCAGGTAACATTTTTTATCTTATTTCCCCAAAATGAGAGTTTAGCTTTTAACAGTCCTCATTCAGTTGAACAGTTAAGTAATCTTTACCTTTTAAGAATAAATTATCTCTAAAATGTGCACTACTTGATTGTTATAAAATCTCTTCTAGGTTCATTTTTATCTGACATGATAAAATTATTTGACAAAGCCCGGAATTCTCATATGCACCAAGTGAAATAAAAATATGATCCTTTGAAGGCTGGAAAAGGGTCATAAAACCTGAAAGCCAGGCACAAATGAATTACATTCAACCTTGGATGAAATCTAGTGCCAATACAGCGCATATCAGATACAGGGGTTTTGATCTTCATTTCTGTTACGTTTCTAATAATTCCTGACCCTGAAATTCAGTATTGGAGAGGATTCCTTAATAAGTCATGCCACTGCATTTTGTTCTGAGATACATCATCTGCATTTGAAATGTGTCTGTCTAATCTAAGTATTTGTAAAGGCTCATTTTGCAGTCAATGAAATGAAGTACCGCCCTAGCCATATTTAGTCTACTTGTCTCAGAACAGCTACCGTAGCTCTCCTGTACCTCCTTTTCTCCATCAACACTAGAGGGAGCCTACCTGCCGTCTCAGGCTAAGAGCATAATATTTAAATGGTTAAAGGTAGGGGAAGTGAAGTCTACCTTTAGTCAACTTTCTATGTCTGTATATAATATGGAAGTATTATGATTGTTATTATTAGGAAGATATCCATTAGTATCAGCCAGATCATAATTTGATATGCATGAGCAGTTTTGTTTATTGCTCGTTTCCATCCCAGTTCTCTAGCTTTGGAGTACTTTTTTTTTTCCCCCTCTACAAATCTTTTTGCAGTATCAAAAGTTGATTAATGTTTTCTTGGAAATTGTTAAGTTTGGGTGTGTTTCTTTTTATTCAAGTTAATTAAATTGGGAGTGAAAGTAGCTAAACAATGAATGACCTTGAATAAACTAACATGGTTTTAACACAATGTGAGTGAACCTCCCATCCAAAATAAACAATATGGCGAGCTCTTGAAATGGTAGAACACATGCTGTTAGCCATTAAAAAAGCACAGTGTGAATAACTCCACATTTGAGCATTAAGGATAAAAACTTTTCAGTTTTCCCAAGTGCTTCAGTATTCAGGGATGCAAAAAGACCTTTAATTTCTTGCTTGCCAGGAGGAAAGCTGCTGATTTATGAAATAAAAACAGAGCTCTTATTTACTGTTAGGCTTCTAGCTGGGCAAAAAGACTGAAGACAGGAGATAAAAAGTGTATCTGCTGAGGTTTTGCCTTCAACTATAATTTAATCCATGGGTGGTTAGAAGCTGGATTGCCCTAGAATGATGTACTGTAGGAGAGCTGGAGAGGTTTTCAAGCAACTAAGTGGGATATCTGAACTGGAATTCAAGAAATTTCCTCATTTCACATCAAGAATTTGCAATATTGTCTTTTCTGTTTCAGTTCTTGGGTAGATCTGAAAAGATTTTTCTGACACTGATGTGGTAAAATACTACATTCCTTAATCATCAGGTTCATTCAGCCTCAAACTGACTCAAGGGTTCTATGTATATTATGCCAAAATGGGATTGATTGTATCTAATTTTTGACACCTGAGAATGTGGTGAAAGTTAGGTTTTTAGGCTTCCTTTGTCATTAAAGAAGAGACAGAGTTTCTCCAGGAACTAAGTCTTCCCATCTTACAATAGATGTTATGAGAGCCTATGCTCTGGAGAAGCTGTCTATTGGAAGTATATGCAGAAAGAGCCTAACTAGTAGCCATCTCACATATAGACAGCTGCACTTACTAAAATTATTAACATCCCAAAACTCTAGCCGCTACTATAACTTCACAGTATGAAGCTTCTCCTTGACTTCAGGAAATGAGTCTGTTTCACATGTAAATGTCCCCAGACTAACCCAGTCCCTTAGAGGAGTTCTGCTCAGTGATAAAGGAATCTTTTCAGAGACAGACATGGGTTTTTTTTTTTGTCTTCCTTGAAAACTGCCAACAGCTCTGGTACAATATTATTTTTACATTGGTAAATCTTTTCTTACTCCCTCTGTGAATAGTTCCATGGAGAACTATATAGTAGGAAACTCCTATTCATGCCCAACTTATGTATCAGTACAGTCTCTGACAGATCTTTGGAAATCAGTGTGCATATTCAGAAAAAATGCACATTTCGGAGATGAAATGCCAACCTGTGAGGGTTCTCACCCAATAGAGCAGAAAACTATTGTCCCTGAACACCAGTGGCAGAGAAACTTCTGTCTCCATCTTAATATGAGTAGGGATTCAGAACAGGCATCATAGAAAATACTTCTTTTCAGGAAATCATGATTTGCTTCCACTCTGGCAACCAAGAGTGAGCTGTGCCCCGTGTTCAGAAGCTGTGTCAGGTTTTTTTTTGTAATATTACTGCAAAGAAAGACATGCTTTTTTTTTTCATGTAATGAAAGACATGGTTTTGTTTCAGTAGCTTGCATTGGCTGTCACAATTTCAGGTGGACTTCCCTACCAAAGAGGAAAAAGCATCTGGATGTATTACAGCTTGGCCGATGATTACCTCATGATTTCTTCCGGGGCTTGATAGGAAATTCCAATGGTTTTAAGGTCCACTGCAATACAAAATCACTGGGATTTTGTTTTGTTTTGTTTTGTTTTGACTCTTTTTTAAAAATTTGGTTTTGTATGAAAAAAAACCCCAAACCCAAAACCAACCCCCCAAAAACGTCAAGAATTTGTCGTCTTATTTCTGCTAGCGTCATTACATGTCTGAACATTAAGCAATGGGACCACTAGCCTTCAGTCTTTCTGTTAAGTCACATCCTTAGGAGCATGGGTATGCTCATAAGCAGAGATTTTGTTTCAGCCCTAAGTGGACTTTTATTCTAGAGAATTATAACAATAATTCAATAATCTCTTTCTACATAGTTGAAAATACTGAGATTCTTCAAAAATAGTAATTTGAAATAGCATGTGAACTTTAAACGAAACAAGAACATTTTGGCGAATTGCTGACTGCAGCATGGGAATCCTCTTTGCTGAGTCAAGTAATGGCCTCTAGTTTCCTTGTAACAAGAAAGTTCATAATAGATCAAGGTAATTTTTGCAATGCTAGTGTGGAAAAGACCATTTGGCCTTCAAGCTTGCAACAACAATATACTTCCTTATCATTTCTATTGTGTAATTAACAAATATTTGTCCTCAGAGCAATTATACTTGGAAGAATTACTCTTGCTTATTCAAGCAGTCCTTTCAGACCAATTGGATTTATTCACTTGAGTAAATATTGTTTTAGTAATGAAAGACTGCAGGAGTGAACTCCAAATACAAAATGGTTTTCTTTCTTAGTTTGGATCTATACAGAATATAAATGAATTATTAATTTAAGATTATTTAAGCCACCTAACATTTTTAAGTTGCTGGTTTTTATATCAGATTTTCTCTACATATGCATATTGATTTGTATGTTTGCTACAAAGACTTTCATAAATTGTTATTTTCATCCAAAAGAAACAAAAAATTTAAAATGTGACTTGATTCCTGTTAGCTTCATCCCACAAAATTATATCTATATTCAAGATAGAGGGCAACATTATAAGCAGCGGGATAAATCTTAACTCTTTTCTTCAAGTAGCTATAAAGACTACTATGAAATTCTCTCATACTGAACGATATTTAAATTTATATGATGCTTAGGTATTAGCACAAAAATTAATTTCATTATCTGTAAATAGCATCTTGGAGCTTATGAAGAATGAAGGAGCAAAACTGTAGGCAGATACTCTAAAAATATCTTTTTAGGATGTCACACTTTTATAGATTGTCTTAGATTCATGTCCTACTTCATGCTTTGGGTATATATGAAACCTGGACTTTTCCTTGCCCCATGTTACTCAAAAGCACCACTTCTGTTCGGACTACTTTTATCTCACATCTTCACTAGGCCATGCATATGGAAGGGCTTTGCATTTCTTTGATTCTGGCTATTCTCCACCTCATTCCCATTAAAAACAGCTGGAACAGCTGGATGCAACATTGCTGGCAAAAAAACATTCCTGCTTAATTGGAGCTGAAGTCTGAACTCTCTGACAGTGCAGAATAGTAAGTTGCATTTCCCAAGTGTTTTTCATGATCCCAGCTGGGGACAGTAGATGTAATTCAATGTGGGCAGGAATATCTAGATAGAAAGTATTTTTTAGGAACATATGTCATTATGTGGTGCAAGTGAAATAGTGTATTTTGGAGTTATTAGGTCTCTGATCAATCCAGGCCCTATGTTGAGAACAAAGCCAAAGGCAATAATGAACACGCTGGAGTTAAAAGAGAGCCCTTCTCCCGTAAGGGGCAGCTACATTTGTGAGAGTGACATCACATTGGAGTACACCAGAGTTTCTGTGAGGAAGAATGTGGGATGATCTCTGAGAACAATTTTCATGTTCTGGGAATCCAGAGGAAAACTAGAATGAGAAGAATCTGTAGAAGAGTCAAAAGGACTGAAGTTTAGGGAAGAGGCTGCAGGAGAGCTTCTGGGAGCTGGGAACCTTAAAAAAGAGGTCCAGAATTTGTTCAGTAACCTGACTGCCACAAGAGAAGAAGAAAAAAAAAACATTTATGTGGACATTCTTCCTTTTCCATTTCTTCTTTTATCTACGTCTTTTTTTTTTTTGTGGCTTTACGGTGGATTTTTTGTATGAAACTTTTTTTTTTTATGGGAGTGTGCTTCCAGTCTATGTTCCCTTGAAGCTAAACTTCATCAGTCATTGCTTGCATTATGCTTCCTGGAGCTCGGTAGTCACCTCTGCTATAATGTCCAGGTTACACATTAGCAAGTTGAAGGGACATGTGGAACCACAGGTGTTCTTGGCTGACCCTGTTGTGGTTTTGTTTAGTGAGGGGGGCCCTAAGGTGGTAGCTTCTGTAGGAAACTGCTAGAAGTCGCTCCCCTTTGTTCAGTGGACTTGGCCAGGCCTAGGGCAGATACACTGCTGGCCAAGGCCAAGCCGACTGGTAGCAGAATGTTCCGTGATAATGCCTCTGCGATAATGTTTTTAAGAAGGGGAAAACAGAAAAAAAAAGAAAAAGAAGAAGAGCAGATGTGAAGAAGCTAAGCGGAGGCAGAGGCAGAGAGGGGCCTCATGGGCCTTGCAGGCCTCACCCTCTGGCCTCTCGCCAGGCAGCCGACTGGGCCTGACTCGGCCCAGCCCAGCTGCAAGAAGTGGAGAGGAGATGAGATGTAAAAAGGATCCTGAGAGGCATCTGCCAGCCTGTTGTGAAGAATTTTTCTTGTGAGAGGAACGGCTGGAGATGCCAAGGTCAGTGAAGAAGAAGGGGGAGCAGTAATGCTGCTTCTGGCCAAGATTTCCCTGCAGCCCATGATGCAGCCCATGGTGGAGCAGGTTGTCCCCCTGCAGCCCATGGAGGTCCACAGAGTAGCAGAGATCCACCTGGAGCCCGTGGAGGACCCCACACCGGGGCAGGCGGATGCCTAAAGGAGGCTGTGGCCCGTGGAGGGCCCGCTGGAGCAGCTGTTCTGGAGGGACTGCATCCCGCGGAAGAGATGACCCACACCGGAGCAGTTTCATGAAGGACTGTGGCATATGGGTGGGACCCCACGCTGGAGCAGGGGAGGAATGCGAGGAGTTCTTCCCCCAATGATGAAGCAGCGGCATAAAACAACGTGTGATGAACTAACCACAACCCCCACTCCCTCTTCACCCCTGTGCCCCTTGGTGGGGGGAAGGTAGTAGAGCTAATGTTAAGCTCAGGACGAGGGAGGGGTGGGGGGAGGTTATCTTGTTCTCTGTCTCATTATCCTGCTAGTTTTAGTAATAAATGGATAGTTTTCCCCAGGTTGAGCCTGTTTTGCCCGTAACGGTAACTTTAAGGATTTCTCCCTGTCCTTATCTCAAACCTTGAGCCATTTTTCTTATATTATTTCTCCCTATTCTCTCAGAGGGTGGGGGGAGTGAGAGAGAGACTGTGTAGTCTGGTCCCAATCGGGGCTGAACTATGACACCCAAAGCACAGTTTTTCTATAAGTAAAGCACCATCAGCCACAGTTGGCCTGAATTAAGAACTATCCAAATAGCAGAGCTTGCTTTTTCATTGTGATGCTTGCTGTTCACTTTTTGACCCCAAATGAGCTTGTAATGAAGTGAGATGAATATGGATTGCCAGATTCTGAGTGATCAAATGCCCTTTTTAATGCCCATTGGCATGTTGGTTTCATGCCCCTCCAAGAAAGGAGAGTGCTTAGGGGCAATCTTCAAATATCACATCTGTCCCTCAGGTTTTCCTTCTCTGGTGGTGTTCTCACTTTTACTCTTTTGATTGCTTTGCTTAGCTTTGCTGTTAGAACTAGAGTTGATAGCAATGGGCAACAATACAACATACTAAGAGTATACAGGACTTGATACTTGACTACTTGAGGACTGTCAGACTGTCCAGCGTCTTTATGCACAGCCACTTCCAAAATGTGATTTCTGATCCCACCAGCCTAGAACCAGAAAAAGCCAAGGAATAACAGAGTACATTGTGTGGCGAATCCTGTGTCAGACACAGACACACCTGGACTAGCTTGTGGACACAGAGTAAGAGCAGGCCTTCCACTATACAAGACTGCTCCAATTCCACCAAGACCATACCTTCTGCAGGTATACTACTCCTGATGCAGATATATTAAGAAGCTAAAGCATGAGGCATTGGAAGTGGAATATTTCCTTTGGTGTATGTTCAGTTCTGAACCTCCAGCCCTACTGCTCGCTGTAGGCACTGTCAAAAAGGAGCAGTCTGAGAGATGGTGACTCCTCCAAGAGATGACTGGTTGATTTTGCTAGCGGTGCAATTCTAACCGAATTTGTATTGACAAGTGATCTAGTAATGGACAGAACTGATACAACAATTGAGTGCACCCTCAGCAAGTTTTACAATGACACCAAGTTATGTGGTGTGGTTGACACGATGGAGGGAAGGGATGCCATCCAGAGGGACCTTGACAGGCTTGAGAGCTGAGCCATGCAAACCTCATGTTGTTCAACAATGCCAAGTGCAAGGTCCTACATTGGGTCAGGGCAACCCCCGGTATCAATACAGGTTGAGGGATGAAGGAATTGAGAGCAGCCCTTTGGAGAAGGACTTGGGGGTACTGGTTGATTAAAAGCTGGAAATAAGCTGGCAATGTGCGCTTGCAGCCCAGAAAGCCAAACACATCCTAGGTTGCATCAGAAGAAGCATGGCCAGCAGGTTGAGGGAAGTGATTCTGCCCCTCTGCTCTGGTGAGATCCCACCTGGAGTACTGCGTCCACTCTGAAGCCCTCAACAAAAGAAGGATGTCGACCTGTTGGAATGGGTCCAGAGAAAGGCCACGAAGATGATGAGAGGGCTGGAGCACCTCTCCTATGAGGACAGGCTGAGAGAGTTGGGGTTGTTGAGCCTGGAGAAGAGAAGGCTCCAGGGAGACCTGATAGCAGCCTTTCAGTGCCTAAAGGGGGCCTACAGGAAAGCTGGAGAGGGACTTTTGACAAATGCATACAGTGATAGGACAAGGGGTAATGGCTTTAAACTGGAGGAGGGCAGATTTAAATGAGATATAAGGAGGAAATGCTTTACTGTGAGGGTGGTGAGGCACTAGAACAGGTTTCCCAGAGAAGTTGTGGATGCTTAATTCCTGGAAGTGTTCAAGGCGAGGTTGGATGGGGCTTTAAACAACCTGGTCTAGTGAAAGGTGTCCCTGCCCAAGGCAGGGGGTTTGAAACTAGATGATCTTTAAGGTCCCTTCCAACCCAAACTATTCAATAAATCAATGAATTATCTGAATGTTGCCTGAGCCAAATTCACCACAAGCTAACTAAGGGATATGTACCACAAAACTGCATGAAACTCTCATTTATATTTAGAAATTGGTTTCTGGAAGAACAGAGAAAGTGAGTTTGCTATTGTTCTCTGTATGCAACAGCCTTGTAATGCAGGATGATGGTTCCTCTTTGTTTATTCTGAGCCAGTAATATCCTGGCTAGGTGTTTTTTGTGCATAGTTTTCTTCATTGGTAATGCTATTTGCTGCTTTAGCACTAGGGATAATAGTTTTAAAATAGAGGGAGGTAGACTTAGATTAGAAATTAGGAAAAAATTTTTTACAATGAAGGTTGTAGAACACTGGAACAGGTTTCCCAGAGAGGTGGTTGATGCCCCATCCCTGGAAACGTTCAAGGCCAGGCTGGATGAGGCTCTGAGCAACCTGATCTGGTTGGAGATGTCCCTGCTCCTTGCAGGGGGGTTTGGACTAGGTGACCTTTGAAGGTCACTTCCAACCCTAACCATTGTATGACTGTATAATTTTATTTCTGACAGGACACTGGCAGAAATAATACAGCAGCAGCTGGAATGATAGAAGCTGTAATTAAAAGTGTTTCTGAAATTAACTGCAAGGGCAGGCAGCATCATCTTAGTGAAGAATGCATGTATTAAATAAAGAAATATGTAATGTACTATTTGTATTTGCTCCCCAAGGCTGTGCAGTAACTTGAAACAAGGTACTAATCCCTGTCATCCCAACCCCCTTCTCATAGCACTGTAAAACTTTTCAGACGTGGATACACAGCTCTAGATATTGCTGATAAAAAACAGAGGGCCATTTTAATTAGAAGAAATAATAAATCTGGGATTTAGCTCCCAAGGAAACAGATCAGGAGTTAAAGTACAGCCAGACTATTTCTAGTTTAGCTAACTCTAACAGAAAATAAAAATGTAAAGCTATCCTCTGTCCTTTGCCAAATATCTGCCAAAAAATTACCACTGAATAGAGGAAAGAGTGTTTTGTCTCCCATGAGAAACTGCTGGTACTAAGCCTGAGGACAGCCGTAGTGGTGGAATCATAGAATCATGGAATCATAGAATAGTTAGAGTTGGAAGGGACCTTCAACGGTCATCTAGTCCAACCCCCCTGCAAGAAGCAGGGACATCCCTGACTAGATCAGGTTGCTCAGAGCCTCATCCAGCTTGGCCTTGAACGATTCCAGGGATGGGGCATCCACCACCTCTCTGGGCAACCTGTTCCAGTGCTCTACAACTCTCATTGTAAAAAATTTTTTTCTAATATCTAATCTAAACCTACCTCCTGGAGTATATGTTGCAAAATTTTGGCTGTACTCTGGGTAGGGGTGTTAGAAAGGCTGTTTGTGCCCTCTCCTTGTCTCTCTTTCTGCTCAGAGATGAATAGTGGTTCCATCCTTTGTCCTTTAGCCTCAAGTAACCTATTACAATTCAAGGACTCTATCAGGAGTTTCTGTTTGATGTTATGACACAGAGATTTTAAGAAGTGCCTTGATGTCTAAATCTGCTATGAACGGACAAGGCTGTTACATGTGCCTACAAAAATCAATCATTAAACCTTATAATTGCCTAATTTAGAGGAAATGCCATAGGACAATAGATGGCTAAAGATTTGGTGAACTAGGTCAACCAGGTTTCTGTGCAAAAATAATTTTGCAGAATGGAGAATCCCCAATTCAGGCAAAAAGGGCTGATGTAAGGCTTTCTGAATCAGAGACTGGTTAGGGGTTGGGTCAGCAATGAGTCTGTGATCCATAGTACATGCTTGGGCTGGGAAAGGGAAGAGGTGGGGCTGTTATATGATGTAAATATGCAGAAGTTCCTGCTTAACAGATGGAGAGCTAAGGAATAAGTGATGAGGGGGGCATGGAAGGGGGCGAGGGGAGGAGAGAGAGCGAGATTGGAGTGACCTAGAATTCTAGGAGATGCCATAGGCATGGTGACATCCTGCCTGCCTCATCTCACTCAACTGTTTTGGTTTTTCGCCAATTTCTTTTTAGCATAGTGTGAAAAGAAGGCAGAGAAATGAGATACGTTTTTTAAAATGCAAATTAATGTAAATTATGTATAAATACACTTTTGTTTGAGTAGGTAGGCAGAACTGACTGAGGGCTGTGGAGGCCCTGTTATGTGAAGGAACATGTGCCAGGCTGCTAGGAAAAACAGTAATGCTTCCTTTATAGGCCAAGGGAAGCTTCAGAGCCCAAAACTGTTTTAAAACATATGTACTACTTGAGTATAGTAACACATAATGTTATTTAATGACAATGAAGCAGAGAGTTAAGGGACAAAAATCTATTAAATAAATTGAGGAAAATTACTCTATTTTCATTAATGTCAAATATTTTTGACACTTCTAGGTGGTCTCAGGCCAGATTCTTGGACAACTTTGACAATCAGTGACATTAACGGGGACTGTATTGATTGATGTAGCCAAACTTCTTTTTCTTTCAGTATTTCTTCTTCACTCACTTTTGTCAGTAGGATTCCCAGAAAAGTAATATAGTAGACCTAATACCAAGATTGCTGACATCTTTGGAATCTATCCCTTCCCTCTCCTCCCTGCCCCAACCTGGCTTTTAGGTCAAACCTGTAACTTAGGAAAGGAATATAATATAACGTGAGTACCTGCTGAGTTGTACTAACTCATGTTTTGGTTGCTAGCAGGAAAGTTGGCTTTTATAAACAAATATATTTTTCATTACTTAGTTGTCTTTGTTTTCACATACAGCTTTTTATCCCTTTAGCCTCAGTTATAAAATCTAGGGGTTTCTGTGCTCACTTGCTAGGTTATGTTCAGTTCCAGTATAAACAACAGATTTGTTAGGAAAACAATCAGGAAATGTCTTAAACACCAACATTAGTTCTGGTGCATTATTGGTCATGGTAAAGTATTACTGCATTCACACCTTTTGTCCCTCTGAGGGACAGACTGAGAAACAGGTGAGTGACACTGAACACTGAATGATGCCTGCAGTACTCTCTGAAATCCCTAACAAAGCCTGCTTTGAAACTCCAATTCACTAATTTCTGCTCTTCCCCATGCTTCTAGTGAGACATTCTGAAATCCTACTTGAGGGAGCATCCAGAGGCTCCCTCAAGCTTTCCCAGCCCTTTTCTTTACTCTGACCTCCACTAACTATCCCAACCTGCTAAAACTGTCTGACATTTCCCAGGCTCCCTCCTACCTCCAGAACTTCCTGGACTCCTCCCAGCTACTTGTACAAAAATACTGCACTGCTGAGCACAAGACTGGCTCTGTTCAGGTAGACCATTACCAAGGTTTAAACGGCAATATACTGGAATGTAAAACTTGGATCAATAACAGTTCCCAGACTGCAGGAAATGCTAAATTTTTTACAAGTGCTTCCTGGCTGCCATTAACTGGAAAACATAAGGCAAGGCAATTCTGTCAGGAGTTGCAGCAGCTATTGCCGTACTCCAAATCTAGAAAATAGAATTTGTTTTAGTGTTCAATGGAACATATATATTTCTCTGCATCAATAAAGACTCCTTACTTAAAGATTTATAGCCAGAATCACTCTAAGGAATAGAAGTCAATACTCAGCTATTCTTCAAAGTAAGAAGTAAGATTGCTTAAGAAGCAATCCCTTTTGGGTCAAATCTCCAAGCCCTGACAGGACAGCATAAATCAAATGCAGAGCTTCTTTGATGTAGAACTTGAGAAGTCTTCCTGATGTGAAGAGTACTGGTTATTGGAAAGCCATTGAGGGTTGTTATATGTGTTGTCTGTTCTGCTACATGCTGTGGTAGGTTGAACATAAGATTGGGAGATATGACCTTACATTCAATTGGCTTTCCCATACAGGTATGGGAACGCTAATGGACTTTCCATAGAAGACAACCGTTTGCATCCTGGAGAGAATGGGAAAAGAGGAAGAAACATAAAGGTGACCAGAAGCTATTAATCAGCTGGGCAATGAAGTCTTTTAAGCAGCAGTCCACTGAATGTTGGTCTTAACAGAAAAATATTTTTTAGAGATACAAAATCTCCATCTTTAAGGAATATATCAATAATAAAATCAGCCATTTTTAATTCATGGTGGGTAAAGTAATTCAAATATTAAACTATAAAAATAGGTTGATAGCTAAGGACAGAAGTAGTAAAGGCTTCATTTAAACTAGCATAGGAACAGGATAAAAGAACAGAAAATGAGATAATGAAGCACAAGCAGAATAGGTGTTTTAAAACTATGAAACTATATGAAATATTGTAAAAATTAAACATATCTAGACTGTTGGTAAAATATTCTAAGATATATGAAAATACTCCAGCAGCATCTCCTTATTTCTGTTAAATATCTCACTACTCTAAAAAATAGAGAAAAGAACTACAGAAAAAGTAGGTCTTGTTTGGCTATTAATCATGTATTAGTTTATATACTGACAATGGATGAAGCAAACCTTTCAATTCACAAGGTGAAGGGATTTAAAAAAAATGAAAGAAGCAGTATAGTACAGTGTTCCTCTATGTTGTTAGCTGCTAGAAGTGGTGAGTTTGCTGACTTTCTGTGATGTGTGAAATTAGTCCCTCGTATATTCCTACACCCATAATACTTTGCTAGTTAATAGGGCAAAATGGTGTTACCACAGCTTGAAAAGATACTTTATGTCATTGAGACTTAAGGCTATCAATATGCATTCTGATTTGCCTTGTTTCTGAGCATTTACATGGTCAAGTGGTGCAGCCCTTCTAGCATTAAACCGAAAAATTTAGATTGCATGTTCAGATGTCAAGAGACAAAGCTGATAAAATGTATTTCATAGAATCATAGAACAGTTTGGGTTGGAAGTGACCTTTAAACGTCATCTAGTCCAACACCCCTGCAAGGAGCAAGAACAACTCCAACCAGCTCAGGTTGCTCAGGGCCCCGTCCAACATGGTCTTGAATGTCTCCAGGGGTGGGGCATCCGCCACCTCTCTGGGTAACCTGTTCCAGTGTTCCACCACCCTCATTGTAAAACATGTATTCCTTGTGTCCAGTCTGAATCTACTTCCTTCTGTTTTGAAACCATTACCCCTTGTCCTATCACAAAAGGCCCTCCTGAAGACTTTCTCCCCATCTTTCTTATCAGCCCCCTTTAGGCACTGTAAGGCTGCTCTAAGGTCTCCCTGGAGCCTTCTCTTCTCCAGGCTGAACAGCCCCAACTCTCTCAGCCTGTCCTCACAGGAGAGGTGCTCCAGCCCTCTGATCTTCTTGTAGCCTCCTCTAGGCCTTCTCCAACTGGTCCACATCCTTCTTATGCTGGGGATTCCAGAGCTGGATGCAGTACTCCAGGTGGGATCTCTTCAATAACTAAATGCTTAGAAGCAAGAATACTGTTAAGATAACTCTAACATCAAATCCTAGTCTACATTAATTTCCTAGACTTCTTATTGTGCTATTCCTACACTGACATTTTAAATTCTGATGAACCTACAATAGTGATGCATACATCAAAAGTGCTTTGACATGAACTTCAAAAGGCAAAATCTCATGTCTAAGCTGCTGGTGTTATTTTGAATAATTTGCTGAGATTTTTTTTGTTTTAACATGGAAAGGTTAGACTTTCTGCTCACATTTATTTGTGGTCTGCTAACCACTCCAAAATACGTATGATCAGCTTTGTCACGCATGATCAGCTTTGCACATCAGCAAGAATAAGCAAGCAAAGAAATTTCATGTCCTCCATTACCTCTTGAAATGCATTATGTATAACTTATTCAATTGTATAGGGACACAGCTGTTCAGTATTATCTGGGCATTGAGGAGATCAACAGATGAATGCAAAAGGTGAATTTTTCACCAGGATGGATCCAAAGACTATGTGCTTACATTTTAAAAATTGCAAGGAAAGGAAGGACAGAGAGGAGTGATGTGATAAGGGAGGCCATGAGGACTATGGAAGTTTAGGATTATGCTAGTCACTTGTAATGAGTTATGAGTGAAGTTCAGCATGAAGAGGAACAGAAGAGAAGTGTGAGCTAACAAATTAACACCTTCCTGTTGGCTATTTCCCTTCAAGGAGGAGGAAAAGCATCAACAGGCTGTTCAAGTTACTTGAATTAATGTTTTGCCTGTAATTCATGAAAATATATTGGTTTTATGTTCTTAGTCCATGTGAATTTGTCCTGCTTCAGAGACTGACTCAGCTATGTTCCTGATCCAGAGAAACGGAGTCATTTTGTCTGATGAATGTTACTATTGAATAACACTATTTCCTAGAATCTTGAAGAAATATTATGGTAACAGCAACATTCTCAGAAGTCTGTGTTGGCAGGAAATAATATAGACTCTAACCAGCAATTTTTTCTGTGTGTGAAAAGGCCAGTCAGTTGCACTATACTAACAGGCGTCACAATGCTAAGTCACGCGAACAAGGCTAGAGTTTGTCTGGAATGATGTGCGTTTGTTTAAGACAGTGACCTGTCCTCACTCCCATGTTCTTGGTACTTGTTCTAAATCTTATTAAGATAACTGGACATTCATGAGGGTTTTTTTGACATTTTCTTCACTGCAGCCACATCAAAACATGTGTCCTTGAGAAACGAGCTCAAGTGTAATAAAAAGGTTGTAAATAGCCAGGCCCAGTTAGTTGTTTTAATGTAAGTTCCTCAACAATCTATGACAGAAAAGAGTGTTCAGAAGTTTGTGTATTCTTAAGTGGTTTTCTTCCGTATTTTACGTCAGGGAAACTGACTGCAGTTACAACAGTTTGGGCTTCCTCTTCTTTATCTGTTGCAAGAAACTTTCTCAGTTGTAGGTTTAATAACCAAATCAAACAAACCAAAACAGCATAATGGCACTTTGCAATGGCATTGCATTACACTGGAATGGCAATGGGGCAACTGAGGTCTACCCTAAAACCTCAGTTGTGTGTGTATTAGCATGTATGTGTGTCAGCCTTGCTAACTTGTTATTCTGCCCTTACTTTTAAACAGCATCAGTGCTCCACTTAAAACCACATCAGGTATGTACGAAAATACTTATATATGAATTTGTGTTTCATTTCCTGGGAATGTGAAGAAAATACATATGCAAAACTACCTAGAAGAATAGCATCATGGATTTTCCTTTTGCCTTTAAATATCTTTTATGAATGTATCCTCATTAGTATAAGGGGAACCTCAGTGACTGTGACAGGACTGTCTTGTTTGTTGTAGAAAATGTAACTTAGATATTCTCCTTTCCTGCCTCCCATACTGGTTGCTATACACTGAGATGCTGATGCAAGCTCTGGGCAGCAGCATTAAGATTTTCAGATGGGAAAGTGCAGGAACCAACTTGGTCTAGGATTTTCAGGTACTGTTGTGTAATGGTTGGTACGATTTTATTTGCTTTTAATTTGTATTTTGTTCACAGAAATAATATATACAGCAATCATGCTCATCATTGTGTATTGAAAGTGTCAACCTAGGAGATGATAGATATGGCACAATTACTTATTGGTCTTTCAGCTTTATGTAATTCTCTAGTTACTTGCAACTTTGAATAGGGGACAGAATAAAGAACATCCTGAATAGGAGTACTCTGGGCAACTGTTGAATATATTAAGTCTTTGAATATCTAAAACACTTAATATAGTGGAACTATTAGTAATGACCCTGCAGTAGTCCTTATTCATACTGACATCAATTTCAACAGGGATTTTTTTGAAGGTTTTAGAATCTGGCAAAAAATGTCTCTTGCTGATCCAATGCTATTACTGTATGGTTTATTTTTTCAAGTGCTTTTAATTTCTCTAAAAATACTCTAATATTTCTTAGGTCTGATCTCTTGTATTCTATGCAGGAATCCTGTTCTGCAAGAAAAATAATACTAATGCAATTATTTTTGAAATTTTAGAAGGGGCCCTAATTTGTCAAGTCATACATCACTGTGTTTGCTTTTATACAGATCCCTGGGAACTATTACAATTTTTATTCTCAGCCTTTCAATAAACCAGGAAAATGGATGTGGGAACCATCATGCTATATGAGGCAAGGGCTCCACTGAATCCATGTCAATGTACAATCTGTAACCAAAACCAACTGGTTCAGAGTATGATATATAAAATCTACAGAAGATTGGTGATTAAGTTTGTCCTTATCTTCTTGACTATTAAGGTCTGATCATGCCTTGAAATTCATTGTTAACATTAGTAGTCTCTGCCTCACATCTGACAGCTGAATTTCAAACACTCACTCTCTATAAAGCACTGGCTTCTTACTTCAGCTTTTCCAAAATGGTAACCATTAAAAAGAAAGTGAGGTGGTGAAGAAATCAAGATGATATCCAGTTTACTGTGTTTTGCCTAGACTTGGGAAAGCATTAGTTACCAAGAACAGGTGCTCTCAGGAGCAGTAAAACATTCTAGACTATGCTGTCAGACCAGTGAACGCTAAAACACTGTGCTGAGTTTCTGATTAGACATGTTTTTTCCTGATTATGGTTAAGTGCCATCTAACTAAAGTGTTTTAGGTGACTCATACAGAATTAGATGTGTAATTGGTTTTGTTAAAGTTTTAGTAAGTTGATATGGGATACAAAACTTCCAAGAACATGCACAAGATTTTAGTCTAACTTCTAGAGTTAGTTAATGCCTATCCAAATGCTGACTGTTTGAACAGCTTTAACATCTGTGTAGATGGTATGCCTTGTTAAATATATCACTGCGGTGGAAAACAGCTTGTCCAGCAGAACTGCAGTTGACATTTCTGATTAGCCTGAACTGACATGTCAGCTCTTGCTAGATCAGAAGGTAATTCATAGATCTCCAAGGAATTAAGTTGAAAATCAAGTGAAGATTGTTTATTTCTTCAGATACAAGGGTCCATGTAAGATTTCCAAAGACAAAGATACAGATAATACAGATGCTTATTTTACTGTCTGCTGGTTCTCTTTTTACTTAGGAACAACAACAAAAAAATAGTACATTTTCTATGCAATGATTTTCAGAAGTTTTAAGTAGCAAACAGTTGTCAGTTTTACTGTATCTATATTTAATCTGGGATATAAGATTCTGCAACATTTTATTTTTAGCCACCATTATTGGTAATTATAATGGTGCCCTGCTAGTCAATTAAATATTAATTTCGCTTTTTTTTATGTATACATTGCCAGTACTTCCTAGATAGCTGTATAAGGTTATAAGTTTGGAAAGTTTGCCATACCCTTTCTGAACGGAAAAGGGATCAGCAATTCCATAACATCAAATAATTTAGTAGGAAACCTGCTTTCTGATCTGACTGAAATTATAATTTATACAGTGTTCATACTGTATCAATAGGCCGAAAAAGAAAGAGAAAGGAGGGGAGATGAAGAGAAAGAAAGAAACCAAAGCCGATTCTGAACATCAGATTCTAATTGCAGCTGAAGACAAGCACCTGAATTTCTGCCACAAAGGGAGAACAGTGTTGCCAGGAGCATTGCAATGGCCATTTGGCATTTCAGCTGTCGTCCCTGCGGCATAGAATCAAAGGGTGTATTTAAGTTCTCCAGCAATTGCAAGTCTACTAAAAATGTAGTATTCTGACATCCATCAAGCTGAAGGACTGACAGGTAAAAATATATATGAATATAAATTGCATTCTTCCTGAGGGTGCATTTTGTATAAAATGTGATTGAGCTTGCATTTGAGTCAGGTTTTTTCATTCTTCTTCTTTGCAGTCCTTGAAATCACTTGGTAATAATAACACAGTGTAATTGTTTTATGAAGCTATTATGAATATTTAGCTTCATAACAACTATGTCTGCAGTATGCAGAGATAAATTTTGCACTGCTGCAGTATGAGAGTCTCTGTGCCTTTGAGAAGTGCATTGCATTTCCCTCAACATATTAAACAGTTTTAGGGGTGGTTGTGAGGGATTTGGAAACAACAGCTGTCTGTTTTTCCTGCTGCTTTGGAAGCTATCTGTGCTAAAAGGAATAACCTCTCTTCCCTTCATGTGATGACATTCCCAGAAGAAATGTGTTTTATGCAATGGCTTCCAGGTAATAGAAAATAAAAGTTGCTAAGGAGCCTGTGTGGCAAAATTGAAAGAAATGTAATGAAATGCCAGCTTGGTGGTGACGTAGAGTAGAAAACCTGTATCATAGACAAGCAGCAGTTAAGCTTTCAATCAGAAGCCTACAATGATAAAGGTAAACAAGAGCTTATCTTCAAGAGCTAAGATATTAAGGTCCTTGCTCACCACAGCATTGATACAGGCTGTGGTGAGCCTAGGCTTAATATTAAGTATATCAGTAATTCTACTGAGGCAACAATAGTCTTCATGCCATGCAAGAACTTTCCGGCTGAAAGGCAGTGCGATACCAGCAGAATGTTGAAGAATGTAATGAAAAACATCATTTTGAGCCACTAAATCAGGAAGATCTAGTTGCACTGTAAAGTGAAACATGAATTTTCTTTCTCTCTGGAACTACCTTCCTTGAAATATGTATTCTTCAGCTCCATCTCAGTAGTGGGAAAGGGACAAGTTTGAAGGTCAGACCTTAAGAAGATTCTTTATTTCGATACCTGCAAAGGTATTGAACAAAACAAAGCTGTGCTGCAAGTCAGTCTCCAATTTGGAGCATTGTGAACTCAGTTAAATGTGACTATTGGCAGCAGCCAGAACACATTAATATATTCTTTTTCTCAAACTGAATATATCTTTCTTTTCTGGATATAATAGCTTGATTTTTACTGCATAGCACTTTGTTTTGTTGGATCTTGGAAGTGTAGCTTACACATCAAAACCTTAATTTCTATTTCATTTTGTTGGAAGTTGCATCTAAATAATGGCTTAAAAATGAATCTTCTACATCTGGATTGTTCATCCCATTGCAGAACCACAAAAACTCTCCCACATGCCTGTGAATGTAGTTCAACATTACACACCTTTACTTGAGTTTACAAGCAAATGTACAGCTAAAATAATGTCTCCATATTAAACTACTGGTGCAAGCATTATGAGGATATCTGCATCAAAATGATTACTCAGGACCATCTACTCTAACATTTTTATTGAATAGCAAAAGGATAATGAAAGTGCCCAGCCTCCACTATACCCTTTGTGATTTGTCTAATGACAGGAGCACTTGAAGGCTCAACAAATTTTAGGGCTAAGTAAGGTGTGAATATAAGAAGACATATCTTGTGTTCTGATGTGCATAGAAGTAGAGCTTGGGAGCAGTCACAGCTGCCACAGACCCAGACTGAGGCCAGACTGGGCTTGACTGGGGTAGGAGATGTGTTAATTCAGTGTGTTAATAGCTATAAACCTCTGCAAGCAAATGTACAATGAAAACATAAAAGGAATTTAAAGCTACTTCTCTGATAAAATTAAGAAAGAAAGATTATATTAAACGCAGAGCATATGGATTGCAGGCAGAAAATTCAGCAAATGAAATAAACTCATGTGGAACAGTGATTTGCAAAAAGATAATTTATTTTCTGGATTACAGACTAGGAGAGGTGTATGGATTCCTAAGACCTGTTAGAGTTTCAGATACATATGATACCTCTGCACTGAGAATACTTGCATTTGAATATTGCTGAGGGGAAAAGGGGAAGGAAAACAGGCCCACATGAGGAGATGCCCTTAAATTAGACTTGAAGCAAAAATCTGTGATGAGCACTGATCTGAGATCATTTATTCCCTATCTCTAGCTGTTAAGTTTACAGATCTCAGCTGGACCCTTTTGGTATTTATCCTTTCTCAAGGGAGAGAAGGGAAAAAACAGTGTACAGACTTCCCAGTCTTTGAAAGCCCAAAATAATAGCTGTAATGCTTCACATTGGCTGACCTTTGTGAGTGAGGACATGCCTCCAACTGGCTCAGCTATTTTCTCAGTAGAGATGTTAGAGTGCTGCACATACTTCATGTTACTGAAGGAAACTTCAGGCACATCTTAGTAATCAGGTCTCCAATGAAAGCAGCTTTCATTTTCATGAGAAGATTCCTTCCAAACTACACCTGACAAATTAATAAGTGTTGTGAGTTCACTGTGTTTAGATTGTGTGACGCTGCTAAACCTAACAAATGTTGTTCTTTCATAAACTAAACATACAGTTTATTGTAGTAATGCATCAAAAGATGATTCCCTCAGATAATTCTTCAGATAACTCTGCAGGCACTATAAAATTATTACTTCAAAATATGAAGGCACAAGAATGTTCTTCATAGCATACTCTATAGACTTTATGACCAAGATTTTAGATAATTTTTTATTATTTTATTTTAGCCATTTTCTTTGAAATTCAGAACTGTGACAATGAATGTGGCTTGAAAACTACGACTGATTTTTTGTCATGATAGTATGGCTGCGTTAAGAACTCTTTTTCTCCTTGATAGTGCATCAGCCATTATAAGGTGGTCTGGGATCAGTTTTAATAAGGCTGTGTCATTAAAAAAAAAAGAGCATGGGGAAAGAGCATGATAAAAATGAAATCAGCTTCAAAAGAAAAGTACTTCTTACTCATACTCCACTGCCTGGGCTGTAAAAAGATCTCAAAGGAA
Source organism: Chlamydotis macqueenii (assembly GCF_036417535.1). Taxonomy (NCBI): domain Eukaryota; kingdom Metazoa; phylum Chordata; class Aves; order Otidiformes; family Otididae; genus Chlamydotis; species Chlamydotis macqueenii. The sequence goes on along the minus strand of NC_141593.1, from coordinate 16,844,337 downwards.
AAGGAGGGCAAATAAAATAAGTGTTATTTTTTGTTCTTCTGTGCATGATACCAAAAGACCTTACTATTTAGGTAGCAACTATATAAGATAACAAAACTCTAAGACCACGTGAAGCACCTAAATTTATGGATGAATTTCGAAGTGTGGAGAGTAGTAGAAAAGACATTCCCAGTTTTGGCTCATATTTTAGATCCCAGACCACAGAAGTTTAAGAGAGGCATGGAAGCTCTATTTACGTTTGCATATGGTGTGGCTGGCATCTCAATAAGAGTGCTGGGAGCAGAATGAATGCAGTGGAGCTTCTTGCGCCTGGGAGTGTGGGATGCTAGTCTTTTACAGTTACTGATCAGAAGACTAAGTTCTAGTTTGCAGCTGCCATATGGCCACCTCATATACATTTCTAAGTCCTAACAGCAGCTGATGTGAGATTCAAAATTGTTTTTGTTCAAGACTTCCTCTGTTGCAGTTGAGGTTTTAGAGGTCAGAAATGGAGGGTGCTGAATTCTTTCAGCTCCAACCAAATACAACAAAAGTTGAAAGCATGCAGATTGGACCTTTTGAAAATACCAGCTGAACATCTTGTGGGAAACTATTTGTGCTTACATGATCATGGTGCTTCATGTATTACACATCTTGGAAACATAAGATTAATGTGCAGGAAATACTGTAACAGGCCAGAAAACTAAACAAACAGCAGTCATTCCCACTCTCAGCTATTTCATCAACTTTCTGCTATTGTTACAGATGGTTTGACTAAAAACAGAGAGAAATGAGTCTGAGCACCCCTCCTACAGGAAAACCTGCAGTGCAGCATAATGGGGAAGGAAATCTCTGCAAACTCTATTAGAGGGTTCTTCTCAGTTGTTCCTACTGGGGAGGGGAGGAGACAAGGTTTGCTTTCCTGTAAGGGCACAGAGCAAATTCCTGTGGATATCAGCTATAGTCTGATGTCAGAGTGATCCGAGGCAGTCAACTGCAGAGCAAATCATTCAGCCATGGAGGTATCTAACAAACTTGCACAAAACATAATCCCCGGGGAGAAGCCTCAGGAGTAATCACACACATAATCCCATTATCAAAGAAATCTCTTGTAAGCTTTAAAGGTTAAATGACATCAAGGCCCTCCCAAAATAAAAACAAAACACATCATCAGGGAAATTGTTTCTGATTGTTAGACTATCAGAACAGTGTTGCCAGTTCAAACAGTCTAAAGGACATTTGTCTGAGAAACCATATGAGACAATTCACCATACAATGACCTGAACACGCAGCAAGCTGCTGTCTAGCTGCTAATACTGGGATCATGAGGATGGGCAGAAAAAAGCTACTATGAAAACAACCATCGGATTGCAGGCAGAAAATTCAGCAAATGAAGTAAACTCTTGTGGAACAGTGATTCGCAAAAAGATAATTTCTTTTCCGGATTACAGACTAGGAGAGGTGTATGGAATCCTAAGACCTCTTAGAGCTTCAGATACATACGATGCCTCTGTGCTGATAATACTTCACAGTTTACTGAGCATGAAGAGTACTCATGGTATTCCTAACCAGTGATGGTTTGGTGTGTCTGAAGCAGGACAAAATTAGATGTCTCTGTTTAGAATGAAATAAGAAGTGCTGCAGTGGGACAGGGAGTTCAGAAAGAGGAAACAGAAAAATGCTTACTTGAGAAGAGTGGACACGAGAAACATGCAAACACTCTGTGAAACATGTGAAAGGGAATGTATTCTGAAAGAAAAGTCTGGCTGCAACATGAAGACTTGTCCTTTCATAACGTGCAGCACTAGCTGTGAAAAACTCAGTTGTATTTGCCAGTGTTGTTTCTACCTAAGTATACATTAAATTAACTGAGTTCTTCAATTTGTGATAGAAGCCTTGAGATTGTGAATTTTGAATGTGTGGAAGTGGGACATGTGAACTGTCAAAAGCGTATCTAATTATTACCTTGCTTATTTAACTGATGCTTACGGCCTCCAGAAGAAAAAAGAGAACAACATAAATTGGTCATCAGGCATTTGACTTTCTGCTCTTAGAATGGCAGACTATTCCACCTGCAACACCTTACAGCAGTTTATCCATTGTTTTATTCGTTTTGCAGTTGGAGTGCTTCTCTCTACCTTTGGTTCCCCCAGGATTTCAGCTGCCATGTCAGCAATGCAACAAGTAATGAATGGAACATGGAGTACTTTAATTATGCTGCTTTTTAATTGATTTCTAAAGTAATAATCATAGGATTTTTTTTTTTTAACAGTCAAAGGAGTTTGCAAAGGAAAAAGTAGAAAACTCAAAGACTTAAACCATTACTACTGCAGGTTGGTATTAAAAAATAAAAGAAGCAAACTGTGTTTTACACCATTGTAATCTAGAAAACCATGTTCAGCAGCTAAATTTAAAAGATCTAGAGATGGTAAACTGTCAGTGAGAGCTGAAGCACGCTAAAGAAGCATGAACTGTGTTACACAGAGGACAGTTTTTCAAGTTACAAAGCTCTGATTTGGTGGCACATGTATGTTAAGATGCATTTATTCAAACACCATCCTTTGGAAACATTTATTTGAGATTTGATCAAGCATTTGGGTATTTAACTTAGTCAATAAGAGCATGGTAACAGCAGAGCTGATATTCTGCATCAGGCCCATGATCCATGTAACCCAGATCTCTCTGACTGGCCACCAAAGACATTTAGTTCAGGAATATTAGAACTAAAGGAAGCCCTGAGTAATACTTCTTTATGAATACAGCATTTATTTATTCACTAGCATAATTATGCTTTTACTTTACTCTCCATTTCTTTCCTAAGTTTTTGTTTTTACTTTGTTCATTCGCTTAAAAAAAAAAATGTTTCATGCCTCAGCCAATCATTAAATAGACATTTTTCTGAGAATTTAAATTCTCCTTTCTGACCAGTAAAAGCTAATTCAAAGGCTAGCTGTTTTTTTTTCCCTGGATACCCTTAGGAAGAATTGACCAATGAACCATCCCATAGGAATGCCTATTGTTTCCCCCAGTAGCTTTGTGAAGATTCTCATAGAGTACTCCTAGCTGGTTTGTTTCTTTTTTTTTTAAGGAAACCTTGTTAAAAGTGAGTTTGAAACAAAGGGCTGCCAAAAAGTAGGAATGAGTCCAGCAGGCTTATTGCACAGAAGGTGAACTGTGTGTGCACAATACTGGTAGTATGACAAGGAGTACATAGAGTTTGTGAAGTGTGCTTGCAATATACCATGTAGTTTCCTATTCTTGCTTTCTTGATAGAAACAGCTGGGGAAGACATGTTTCAATGAGTTTTACTCCATTACCCTGAATTTTGCAGTTGAAAAAGTCAAATAAGTCTTTAGCAAGAGCAACCATAGACACAAAAATGTGTTTGAAAATACAAAGAAAATAGAGATATAAACCTAGAGTAATTTGTGCATTTGCACAGGGACAAATTAACATTACCCAAGGGCCAGATTGGCCTGAGGCTGAGTTGGCCCCTTATTTTTAGAATAACATGATTATTTGGAGAGGCAGCTGTAGGGTAGTCTTAAAGCAGAGGTTGATAATCTAATTGTGTTGCATTCCTGGCTAATAAAACTGTAACATCTGAGTGTGATAAGTTATTGAAGAAGACAGAGGATCCTGGGTAAAGTAATAAAGGAGAGATGATAAAGATAAACTTATTACAATTAGTAACCATCACTGAGGTGACACATGGTAGCTTATGATTAGTTTGCTGCAAGGGAAATTGGAACAACTACAATCAATAAAAAAGAAAAGTAATGACGTGAAAAAGAAGCATGCTGGATATAAATATGAAGCAATGAATACAGAAGATTACAAGAATGAACATAAACAATTATAGTGCAGTCAGAAATTAATGATGTTTAAGGAATAAGTGCCCAACAAAGACAAAACTCTCCTCATTACATAAGGAATAAAGATAAGTTAAAAGAGATAACAGAGCTTAGGATGTGACTTACTGGCAGAAAGAAGTATGCATAGCTAGATTTATAAAAAGACTTAAGTGAGGACTCCCAGAAGAGTACAGGGATAGACAGTAAAACCAGTCATTTTCTAAGGGGAGAAGAAGAAATACTGAAGAAAAATATGAACTTGCCAACAGATATAGCCAGAACATTAGAATGTCTAAAACCTGTGAAAGCGTCAGGACAGACAGACCCATTCCAGATCTCCCAAGGAAATGGCAGGAGAGATAGGAAAGGTTTTAGCTGATACATAATAGGCAAAGCCATTTCAAGAAGACAGGGAATGAAGCATTTGCTTTCCTTAATATTTTAGAAGATATACAGGGAAGATTAAGATGACAACTGACCTCTTAAATTAAATCAGCAGATTGGACATCTGGAAGGCAGCACTGACCAAGATAAATAGCACGGCGGGTGTTTGTGAGCCTCCTGGTTATAAACGCAAGTTGTTTGTTATATTGGCAAGTCCTCAATTTAGGCCTCAGTTTCTCTGGCTGGAAAGCTGGGATATTGATATTTATTACAAAGAATTCTAATTGTAGCTAATACATTATTGTTATCATTATTATTATCATTATTAAACTAGGAAGAAAGGAAATCTCCCATTAATGAGAACTGGTTCATCATGATTTCACATAGTTTGGAGAATCCCAGCCTAACTTTTTGTAGTTTCTACAGGGCTTTGTGGTCCACCCACAATATTTTTGACAGAACTTCAGTAGCTGCAATGGACATCTTTTTCATATGAAATCAGGAAGGTTCAAATACTCTTTTTTATCTCTGTTTATTGTTATGGTCATATCCAATCCAATTGCTTTCTGATGATTTGACACACAGGAGGGACTCCTCACTTTCTCAGTACTGGGTGGTTTTTTCCTGATGCTGTAGCATTCAGCCAATCAGGAGACTTATTTTTCTAAAATTCAGTCAGGTCTAATTTTTTTTTTTGGGTTAGATAGTGAAGCTGTAATAGATTTTATTTCCTCTATCTTGATTTCTGTTCTTAAGATCACAGAAGATTATAATAACATGGTTTACTGAAAATTGCTTTGGTTGTTTCAGTGGTGTCACAGAGAACACTTAGAATTCATATTGGAGTTGAGAGTTTACTTCCATTTATAAAAGCAATAGGTGCCTTATGAAAATATTTATCACAGTTGCAATGGCTTCACATTAGTTATTTTTAAAGAAACAAGTTTCAAAATTGCACAGCAATAAAATAATGTAGTAAATAAACTGAAATGCTTCCACAAGACCACAGACAATACTGTATATAAGCCTGAATAATTCAGAGGACAAGAATATTTTGTAATGCAAAAGATACTAAAAAGTGAAATGGCAATTTTGGGGAGAACTCGAGTGTTTGTTTCATTAGCTTTAGCAGTGTTCAGATAGGTCAAGACAAAAATCTCATTGTGAAAATAACTACATGCTAATGAAAAAATAGCAGAAGCAATAAACAGAAATATAAAAGCTTTTGAATGACAGTAATTCTATCTCAGAAATTAGGTCTTTTAAACACTGTTGATAATTGTCTACTTCTATCTGTGGGGAGAATTTGGTAAGATCTCAGTTTCAGGGACATTTTTTTCATCATGAAGTCCATATTTAGGCACAGATTCCCAAGCTGATGATTTGCTTGTGAGAAAAATTTATCTATCTTGAGCTGAACTGATTTGAAAGGTTCCCATTGGCTGCAAACGGGAGTTGAAATAGGCTGTGTGTAAGAAAGTAGCCCCTAATCTCTCTAACAGATGAACTTGTCTTTGCTGCTTTTTAAATTAATTGTGCTCGCACTGACAGGTCAACCAGTTTTAGTTGCTAAACATGAAATGAAACCAAGAGATTTCTAAGCTGGATGCAATAGAAGAAGGCAACCTGGTTTAAATAGCCAACATTGAGCAAAATAGAGTAAAACAGAGACAAAGCTGTACAAAAATAGGATCAAACCAAAATAAAATCAGCCTTAAATCCTATCTTGCTGTTTTTCAAAGTAGCACTTTGTCAGATGTTAATTAAAGTTAATTTCTATCAGTATAGGTGGGGAATTTTGATACGGTCAAACAGGGAGGAGCATTTCACTCTAGTAATGTGACAAACTGTTTCCTTTTTGTGCCTCCTATCTCAATTCTTATGTATAATGCTATCCTTTCCCTACTTACACTGTTAATGGTGTTTTCTGGAACAGAAAGCATGTCCTGGATTTGTTTGGCTTCAAAACAACTGAGAATATTTCCACACATTAGGAAAATTGTGTTAAATACATTTTGTAGTTGAAATGGCCTCAGTACATTTATTCTGCAACAATACTGTAAAAATCTTGATGCAAATAGCAAGACAAATTTATGGGGAAGCAAATGAAATGGTCATAGATCCTTGGCTGGTACACTTTGCCTCAGTGTCCTACTGTTTGTAGAATCCAACCCTGCACTGGCTATCAAGCTCTATAATTTTGGGTTTGGAGATTTTCCCACTTCACCACATCAATTAATGTCTCTCAAGCTTCTATTTCTTACAGTGTTGTTCCTAGGAATGATTGAGGTGGAGGAGTAAGATAATCGTTCTCAGAATTGCTATGGTTTTGCAGAATGAATTAACAGACAGCATTTTCATTTACATTTCTGTTGAAATAAGTGAAAAAGAGTTGGAAGGTTTCCTGACAAAGGGGATGTGTCATTTCTTCGTCATAGACTTTACAAATTAGTATATATTCATAGATTAAGAAGCAGCTGATTTTAGGGATAGTTACAACGCTCATGTATTTACACCGGCATAAAGTTTAGCTATCTTGTTTTCTACCTCTGAAAGATGAGAGTGATCAGTCCTTAACAGCTGACACATATAGTAATATACTGTGCTACAGCTGTGTTACATATTATTAATTCAGTTTTGATAATGCTGTAGACTGTAGATAACACTGTAGGTAATGCTGTAGGATACAGACGGGATGATGGAAGGAAGGAGAAAAGATCAAGTGAAAACTGATTGGAATCAGTTTCAAAACATGTGGAAGAGGTAGTTCTTCAAGCAAGAGGTAGCTGATTAGTGCAATTTGCTACCAAAGGACGGTGTGAATAGTAAAAATCTACATAGATTCAAGAATAAAACAGAAAATTTAATGGGATAGAAAGTAATTGAAGATTACTGAATATATAGAAACTCTTTTTAGCTCATGAAGGGCTGAAAATACTTGAAGACTAAGTTTTAGGAATAGACAATGTATATCCTTGCCTTGTTCTTACGCATACTTAAGCATCTGCCTGTGATCCGTACTGGAGATAAGGGTCTTGGCTTGACAGACTGTCATCCAGGATGGCTTTCTAATGTTCTTATGTTTTGGGAATCGAAGTTTAATGTTTACTGAATACAGTAAATAATTTTCATTTACCATACATTATATATAAAATATAAATATATAAAATATTCCTTACCTAAAGAAGAAGTATATACCACAAATATTCATAGTGCCTCATTTTCTTCTGATGTAATAGTCCACGAAATAATAGTAATCTCATTGTATCACTGTCTGTCTCTCTATGAACCAAAATTTAATTAGCAGGAAAGCTTAAATTGAAGGTGCTTAGAAGTAAGATTTTCATATTGGAATTTGAATGCTCTGCTTTGTAGTGGCTTCATTTGCCCAGTGTGGGTAATCAGAGCTCTCTGAATACCAGGTGTCTTCACTAGGGCATTTAAAATAGAAGCATTAGAGAATTTTGGTGACATGACATATGCTTTTTCTAAAAGAAAACATTTCTCCAGCCTAAAATGAAATACACATGGACAAACCCCAAGTGCTTTACAGTGAAAATCCATGCAGGCAGAAGGGTCCACCCATACTGATTAAATTGTGGGACTAGATTCCAAATATGTACACCCCCCAGCTCCATGTGTAGCACACTGAAGGTTTTCCAAACACGAAACATGTGGTCAGTGATAGATGATTTTGGATGCCTTTCTGATAGTATCCCATAACCCCTTCAGCAATTTTTCTGCCTTGATATGATAAACAGTGCCATGTGTTCTGGGGTGAGAACTCTTTGATTTATGAGTATTTCAAAGGAGCAATGTGTACTTGTTCACTTGGTATCTGCAAGAACAAATTCTAGAAAAGCTCATGTGTCTTTTGCTTTGGTTTGTTTTGCTGAAAGATTAGAAAATTGAGTTTTAATATTTAAAACTTACAAGAAAAAATGCAGAATTTTGTTTTTTTCTGAAGCCTGGTCCAAACTCCTTGAAATAATGGGAACCTTGATTTGACTTTGTTTGGTCTTGGATCAGCCTTTTAGTCATCACAAAATAAGGATAAATTCATTTACAATCAGGCCAAAGTAGCACAAAACTTTATATTTAACTCTGTACTTTAATATTATGTCAATCTCTTGTAAAACATATTTTATTTTAATGCTCAATCAGATTTCTGCTTGTTTAAATGGATTCCTTTTATTGCCTTTTCAGTTATTCACCTCTAGTGTCTACTAGGCTTCTGCTGCTTCATTACCCTAATTCCTATAGAATCATAGAATGTATATTTTTGATTTATTCTCTTCTTACAAATAGTTATTCTATTTTTTTCCTTGTAATACCCTGCTTATGTGTGGAAACATTTGTAGAAGACTGAAGTTATTTCACTATAGTATTTATGTATGAGGAATTATGTGGCAGTAGAGTAAATGGTGAGTGGAAGGACGTCATGTCTTTACTCTTTCCTTCTTTAACACATGATCCAGTGGGTGTGATTAGCAGCAACTTTTAGTTCAGCATCTGCATTTAATCGGAAGTCATTTCCCCATTTCCTAGACTGCTTAGTGTAACACTTCACCACTTCATCCCTCTTCCCTGCCAACTGGGTAATAAAAAAGGGGTTTCTAACTTTCTCCTGTTTTTTTTTTTTTTTTTGATTGACCTCGATAAAACTTAAATGTCTGAGTTTCTGTTAAGAAATGATAATAAAGACATGTAAATGACTAGACAAAGTTTTCAACTCTCTCTGAAGTTTTTCTACAGCATGGTGCAGGAGTGACATAACAACACAGAATAGGATGAAAATGTTTAAATAATTGCCTACGCTTAATTTTAAGTTCAAGTATTATTTTCAACTTACTGTAATTAGAAGTGCAAAAGAACAGTGTTTTTCTGTTTTCTGGCACATTAATGATATTTATTGTATATCAAGACTCCTGAGTTTGCATTAAGGAATCCTCAGTTTGAAACTTCTCTTCCCTGCCCCTGACAAAAGTGCTTGATCTGCTCTTCCATATAAGCAGTGGATTAAAAGCAATTCATATATCCATGGGAAATTAGATGAAGAAACAACAGTTTAACTGTATACAGTTGAAAGTAGTTTTGGCCTTTTTAAAAAAAAAAAAAAGCAGCCTTCCTTTTCCTGTGTAATGTTTATACAATCGTAGAGTAGTTTGGGTTGGAAGACACCTTAAAAAACATATAATTCCAACCTCTACTTCCACTGGACCAGGTCATTTAAAGGCCCATCCATCCTGGCCTTGAACACTTCCAGGGATGGGGCATCCACAACTTCTCTGGGAAACCTGTTCCAGTGCCTCAACACCCTCACAGTAAAGCGTTTCCTCCTTATATCTCATCTAAATCTACCCTCCTCCAGTTTAAAGCCATTACCCTTTGTCCTGTCACTACATGTCCTTGTCAAAAGTCTCTCCCCATCTTTCCTGTAGGCCCCCTTTAGGCACTGTAAGGCTGCTATAAGGTCTCCCTGGAGCCTTCTCTTCTCCAGGCTGAACAACACCAATTCTCTCAGCCTGTCCATACAGGAGAGGTGCTCCAGCCCTCTGATCTTCTTGTAGCCTCCTCTGGACCTTCTCCAACTGGTCCACATCCTTCTTCTGTTGGGCACTCCAGAGCTGGATGCAGTACTCAAGGTGGGGTCTCATGACAGCAGAGTGGAGGGGCAAAGTCACCTCTCTTAACCTGCTGGCCATGCTTCTTTTGATGCAGCCCAGGATGTGGTTCATTTTCTGGGCTGCAAGTGCACATTGCTGGCTCATGTTGAGCTTCTCATCCACCAGCACCCACAAGTCCTTCTCCAGAGGGCTGCTCTCAATTCCTTCATCTCTCAGCCTGTATTGATACCAGGGGTTGCCCCGACCTATGTGCAGGATCTTGTACTTGGCCTTGTTGAACTTCATGAGGTTTGCACGGGCTTACTTCTTAAGCCTGTCAGGGTCCTTCTGGATGGCATCCCTTCCCTCCAGTGTATTGACGGCACCACACAGCTTGGTGTCATCAGCAAACTTGCTGAGGGTGCGCTCTATGCCACTGTCCGTGTCACCAACAAAGATGTTAAACAGCGCCAGTCCCAATACCATCCCCTGAGGAATGCCACTCGTCACCAGCCTCCACCTGGACATTGAGCTGTTGGCCACTACTCTTTGAGTGCAGCCATCCCATTAATTCTTTATCCATTGATCCATCCATCCATCAGGTCCATGTCTCTTCAGTTTAGAGACAAGAATGTCATGTGGGATAGTGTCAAATGCTTTGCACAAGTCCAAGTAGATGAAATCAGTTACTCTTCCCTTATCCACCAAGCCTGTAACCCTGTTGTAGAAGGCCACAACATTTTTCAGTCAGACATGATTTTCCCTTAGTGAGGCCATGTTGGCTGTCACCAATCTCCTCCTTATTTCCATGTGGCTTAGCATGGTTTCTAGGAGGATCTTCTCCATGATCTTACCAGGCACAGAGGTGAGGCTGAGTGGCCTGTAGTTCCCCCTGTATTACTTATTGCCCTTTTTGAAAATGGAGGTTGTGTTTCCCTTTTTCCACCCAGTGGGAACTTCTAGTAAAGGTAAATCTTCATAAGGTAGAAATGTAATTTTCTTCTTTTCCTTATTTGTTTTTCTAGTCAGACACCAGACGTAAGCTTGGTTATATTGAAAGCAAAGATGGTTAAAATATCTTTTTAAAATAATCTCTTGCATGAAAATCTGCCAGCTGGTTTAATTAGTGTTAGGCAATTAATAAACTAAAAATTAATTCCTTGCTACTTTTCTTTGAGCTAATCTCACATGAGATTTTTGCATTTCTACTTCATATGGCTTTGCTTGCTGTCATGCCCAAACACTATGCAAGGATTTTTATGCTATATGTAATACATATAAAGTTTCGTCACCACAAGGATCGGATTGGATGGGCCCATGTGGCTATGGCCAGAAGTTGCACATAAGAAATAATCAGTAAAAAAATTTCAACAATTCTTTCTTCCTGTAGATGAGCGCTTCGTGTGACCCTGTGCAGATTGATACCAGACTGAAGCTAATTGTCCGTTCACTTCCAGATCATGGGAACAGGGGAAGATTCCAATAAATTAGTAAAATATGAAAAAAAAATGTTAAAGACATTTACAAGTTAAAAGTTCAGAATCCTGTATCAAATTTTAATAGATCTGTTGCAGAACAATCATCTGTCCATAGAAGTGAAGGATTTTAAAGCGTTCTGTGTGGAGGCTAAAATCTGTCTCTAAATAGTTATAGAAGGTAATTCCTGTCATCTAAGATCAGAATTACCTCAGAGTTTAGACCCTTGAGGAAGCCCACCCTTGAAGTGCAATAGTAATATGAGGTAAAGTACAAACTAAAACAGAGGGAAAAAATATGTCAACTTAAATAGAAGTATTTTTCACTCTGCAGTGTATTGCACAAGCATAGACAGGAAGGCAGCTAGTATTTCTTAGAAGTCTAGAACAGAATTGATTGATAATGATATTCAACTCCAAAATCTTTGTTTCCCTTTTAAGAGTTTAAAGAGAGAAAAAGAACTGTAGTTCATGGGTTGTGAAATATAAATTTTGTCTTTGTCTTTAATGAGATTGTGTTACACATTACTCAGATTTTCCTGTCACTGAACTTCCAGAAACAGCTGAATGTTACCATCGATGTCATTAAGGAATGTCTAGGGGCTGATTTTTAAGGGTGGGAGGAGAGAGCTATATGTGGTGGTTTCTTTTTTTAATATGTGCTTTTCTTATCTGTTCAGATATCCGTTACATCATATAAGTGGCTCAAATTGAAGTTATTCTGCTACCTTGTGGCTGTAACTTGAAATACCGTATCCTCAGTGGTTTACTTTATAAAATTCTCCATTGCATTGATACTTGTTCCACTTAGCATTTGTTAAACTGCATCCAGAATACTGTATTCGGTTGTAAAGCTCTCCCAGTAGAAGAGATAACTCTCTTGGACCAGAGACTGAGTGTCAGAGATGATAAATTCTTTTATTTTCACCCTTCTTCTGTCTAACCTTTGAAGCACAGAAACAGAACATGGAGGGGAAATCTGCACTGCTGCTGTTCTTTTGCCTGAACATATTTCAAACTTTGAGGGCAGTCCAGGGGTGATGCAGAATGTCACACATAATCCTGGTGAACTAAAAAATGCGACGACTTTAATGTTTATATGACACAGAAACTGTATGTCTTCAGGATCTGAATTTTATGTGTCTCAGTGCGGTGTAGATCTCAACTAAGATACCATTTTTAGCACTTCTTACATATCCTCTTTTTAAATATTTTTTTACTTCTCTTGAAATGAAAAAAGCATTTGGTTCAGAGAATCATCTGCTAGGCACTTGCAGTGACTGTGTGTGTCAAAATTCTTTATCAGTGGTTGGCAACGTACAGCATAAAGCATTTGTCCAGTCTATGTGAATAATTGACCCATGGCTCTCTTTGGGACACTTCTAGAAAGGTCTTGCTGTGGACATTTAGACATGAGAAAGATGTGATTTTGTAAAGCTGAACTCTTCTATTAGCCTCTTCTCTCTTTTCCTGAGGGTTTTGTAGTGTGGTGTCCATCATCTACCCAGACATACTTTTGTCTAGTAGTAAAAAGAGACTGTATAATCCATTTCAGCTGAAACTTTTCCTATTCTGACTTAATTAAAGTGAGTATAAACGGCTTATCATAAGAATTGCTGTGCTGAGACTCTGACTTTCTTGGCCTTTCTAATCATCTAATTTTAAACAGATTACACAAGTGTTATTTAAATTCCTAAGTGTTTAGAATTCCCAATCTGTGGTGGCTGATTATAGATATACTGACATTAAGGATCACTGACTTGATAGTTAAGTAGCATAGAAATAGTGAGATAGTCTCTAGCCTCAGTCTAACCAGAATAATAACAGTAAGATAATTCAGGAATATCCAGGATCCCGTTCTGTTGCAGGTATTTTGTGAAATAGCTTTATGTAGGTCTATTTGCTAGTCCATCTTCAAATGACCTCAAAAGACATGTTGTCATTTAAAACAGCTTTAGCTCTGTCCCAGTGTTTGTACCTATTCTTAGCAGGAACAGTTTGAATAACAATTAGCTTTTCAAATAGTGTAAAATAGTGACAGAATAGCATCTTCATAACATTAACTTTCAAGCCATATTCTAAAGCAATAATTTATTTGTGCTAATATTGAAAATAATAATAAATTACTGCAATGAATTATTATTGTTTACTATATGCCAGATATACAGAGAAGCCATTCTTTCATAATCTCCAAATTGTGTTGCACTGAAAGAGATTTCCTGGAGGAACTGCCTTGATCTTGTATTTTATAGAAAAACACATTAACTAGACTTCCTAATATTTTTTTTTTCCTGCAGAAGTTTTTATTTTTTATATTAACAGATAGCAAGGATCATGCTGGATAAAAAGAGAGCTATAAAAGTTCCCTGTTTAACATAAGAGAAGAAAAAAGACTTAATTTTTCAATTATCAATTCAAAGTTTCATTAGAGATCTAAAATACTAATTTTGGTACTATTTTGTACTTTAAATATTGAACGAATTTTTGCTTTTGAAACTGAAGGGTGAAGTCCCACTTTCTGTTGACAGAAGCACATCTAGCACAGCAGTAAGTACAGATCAATGCCAGATGGGCAGAAATTAAGGAAACATTATGCAGCAGAAGTTGTTTCAGGAAGTGGCTGTGTTTCGGGATGCTGCTGATAGAAAAGGGAAAAAAAATCTTTCATTCACGTTACAACTAGGGCATTTAGGTATGGAATGACAATATCACATAAAACAGAAACCAAATAATTATAAATTTGTATGGGCAGACACTGAGCACTGTATATATACAAGAATATAAATTTGTAAAAAAAATAAATTCATGTATTTTTATATAAAGGAGATGTTCAACTGGTATGCAAACTATTGTTTCATCTTACTGTAACAGATGAACACACAGTATAAGCTTTATCTTGGTATGGAATCTGATTCATGATTTACCTCACTGCTTGCTTGCTTTTGGTGGCAAGATACTTCTACAGCGTAGAAAACAAATGTTCTTGGAGGGGAGGGGCATGTGCATGATTTTGTACAAAAGTCAACATATACTCTTTACTGCTGTTGTTCAAATTACGTACCAGACTTTCTGTTATATCATGTTGACAAAGAAAGTTATTTATTATCAGTAATGTTAAAAGTGACCAAAACTGTACAATTAAAGAAAAACTTATTTATTTTTCTTATAGGAAATCTGTAGCTCTAATTTTATTCATAATAGCAGAGTACCAGAAATACTCAGACTGGAACGATAACACAGCAAATCCATGAATCTGAAACTATTTTTTTCAAAACGTTCAAAATGAATGTCTTCCTTAAAACACTGCTGCTGTCTCGTGTGGATTAAAAACGACTTACCATGTGTATTAATCTCATTTATGTTGATAGGATGTGTTAGTATAGAATCACAGAATTATTGAATGGTTTGGGTTGGAAGGGACCTTCCAAGGTCATCCAGTCCAGCCCCCTGCAAGGAGCAGGGACATCTCCAACCAGATCAGGTTGCTCAGAGCCCTGTCCAACCTGGCCTTGAATGTTTCCAGTGATGAGGTGTCTACCACCTCTCTGGGCAACCTGTTCCAGTGTTCCACCACCCTCATCATAAATTTTTTTTTCCTTTATGTCTAGTCTAAATTTACCCTCTTTTAGTTTAAAACCATTACGCCTTGTCCTATCACTACAGGCCCTGTTAAAAAGGCTTGTATAGCCTTTTGATACTACAAAAGAGAGACACAGAAAATGTTCTCACCCAGACTTTTCCATACATCCCATTTTAAGTAGCTGAACACCAGTTGCATTCAGCTGTTCCTTTATACACAGAAACATATTTTTGTAGTTGAGTGAAAGCTCTTTTATTTTTAGCTCCCATTATTTTAATTACATATGTAGTTTGTAATGAAAACTGGGTTTATGCTTGCAGCATTCTCTTTGGTTTTTAAAATTTTAAACAGTTGACCAACTAAAGGAGCTAAAATCAATTAAGATTTGAAATTTCCCAAATGGAGGAGATTTTTTTGTAACTATATTTTGATGCAAATGGTGCATTAATTCATTACTCTTTATAGGTCATGAGCCTCTCCTCAAATTAGTTCTCATTCCTCAGCAAAGGAAAAAAACACAGCTGCTATTAAAAATTCCTGTCCCTCTCATCAGAAGGACCTACTCCCATGAAAGATGGAAGAAACTTGCTGGGTTGAATTCCTTGGCTATGTAGGACAAGAAACAGAACAATATAATACCTGTAAAGATTTTTCAGAAGTCTATGGTACTGCAGTCACTACGGTGACTGCTGTAGATGCAAACTCCTCTGGACTTATGTGGTTTTTACAGCCCTGAGCATTTACTTTTTGAGAGAAGAACGTATACAATTTCCAGTCAAGATGGTTTTTGTTTTGCTTATAAAAATTTCTCTAACTATTTTTTTAGCTGATTGTAGGCAAGAAGGGCCACTTTCTTTCTTTACCCTGCTACCATCAATGGCCAAGAACTGGCCAGCTGATTCTTGACCAGAGTGCAGCTTCTTTCTATCTAATCTGAGATTGCTGCGAATATTTATTTTTGGTCATTTTGTAATGCACTCTGAAGTTAAAGACCAAATCTGTGCAAGTGGCTGCTGCAATTGATGAGGCTGTACTGCTGAGTTCAAGAGAAAAAAAGCTGAAATGGGGAACAGATGATTCCATCCCACTGCTTTGGAATATCCCAGACTTAGATAAAATCTTCTTTGGGCTATCTTGTGAAATAAGACCCGTACAATGCTCTCAGTCTGATAGATAAAATATTGTAAGGAAACAGCAGGGAGGAGCTGAGCAGAAAATGAAGCTGGCAAAGCAACTATTAACACAGGGTAAACAGAGCAGAAACAGATCCTAATAGTGTTTTCTAAGGTTTTGACTAGTCCCTTCATACCTTTCTTTCTTCTCATCTGTTTAGTCCACCTTCACTCCTTTAGGTTCTCTCTTCTGTACCTAACAACTGAACTGGAAAGTGTATATGCAGCCTGCAGTATTACGGTGCATATTGCTTGTATTTATTTGGTTGGTTTTTCTCCAGCTTTTCACTTGTCTTGCTTGAGTGGAGGTGGTGTGTACAGAGTGTCATTTTCAGTATGGGTGGTCCTGGTTTTGTTCCTATGTAGGAACTGCCATAAATAAAATTAAAAACAATGCAAAAATTACGCAGCATAATCGCCAACACATGGCGTAAGGGTAGAACAGTGCAAACTGTCATTTTTTTTTTTTTTCAGTTCAAAAGGCTCAGTTGAGCAATAATAAAACCATATATTTAGTGTATGATAATAATAGCCACAGTACTACATTGAATAATGTAAAAGTAATCAGCCCAAGAATAATGTTATGCTCACACCAATAATGGAAATTATTAGCCATAGTTTCCGTAACGTGAAGGGTTCATCTGGGTACAAGGTAGATATATTTGCATCTAAGCTATGCTAAGGTCTGTGAAATAACCACAGAGGAATGTGGTGGTTAATGTCATTCTGAAATATAAAATAGGTGTCTACAATTAGTCGAATGAATCATGTCTTAAAAGTGTCTGGTTCTTTTCACTGACTATACAGAGAGCCTTCAAGGACAGGCTCAGATGTAAAATTTATGTTACAAAAATCTGAAGTGAGGTGAAATGGCTCACACCTGAAATATTTTGTTTCAATTTTCTTTACTTTCAACAAAATCAAAGCCATGAAAATGAAAAGCTACGTTTGTATATATGACAAAAAACCAAAAGATGAAAGAGAACCTACAATCATGACTTGGTAAGAAAACAAAGCTAAAATAGTCAACAGTTGATTGTTAGCATGCCGCCCACTTAGGGTACGCATTTCAGTTATGTTCATTGCCTGAGACTTCCCACTTTCCAAGAAATATCTTCATTAGTAGATGATAAGCTTTGCATAGTGGAAAACCGCTTCCAGTTTTGTTGAAAACTGCTTCCAGTATTCCATTCTGAGTGGAATACTTAAAAATTAATCACTCAATACTTAACTTCTGATGGAATGAAACTTCTTGAGCTAGTGAATACTGGCCAAGTGTGATTGTGAGAGGGACAGGTATGGAATACTGCTCCACACTCTCAGCATCCAAAATGTCCTATCTCAGATAAGTAAATAGGCCTATAGTTTTTTATTTTTATTTTTTTTTTTTTCTGAAATGACAGGCTAAACAGTAAACAAGTCTGAAAATCCCCAGTAGGATGGTGAGGAGGAGTAAGCATTGCCAGTTGTCAATTCAAGTTCTGCCAAATATACTTGTTTCCTCCCCTGGGGAAAAAACCCAAACAAAACCAATATAATAACACATGCAGATGGAAAACATGAAGATAGATGAAGATTTCACCAAATTAAAAACTTTTTCATTGAATTATTAAGACCCCGATTTCATAACTGATAAGAAAAAAGCAGGTGATCTAGTAATTGGATCAGGTTTGCTTCCACGATTTGCGTGGAAGCACAATCTGGTCTGTATTATCGATGTAGTCTTTTGTAATACAGTTATTTTAACACTGTGTATCATATAATCATAGAATTGTTTAGGTTGGAAAAGACCTTTAAGAGCATAAGGTCCAACCAAAAACCTAACACTGCCAAGTCCACTGCTAAACCATGTCCCTAAGTGCTACATCTGCAGGTCTTTTACATACCCCCAGGAGTGGTGACTCAATCACTTCCCCGGGCAGACTATTCCAAAGCCT
This sequence comes from Chlamydotis macqueenii, assembly GCF_036417535.1. Classification (NCBI taxonomy): domain Eukaryota; kingdom Metazoa; phylum Chordata; class Aves; order Otidiformes; family Otididae; genus Chlamydotis; species Chlamydotis macqueenii. The sequence goes on along the minus strand of NC_141593.1, from coordinate 16,826,350 downwards.
GATAATCCTTTCAGTGAAGAAATTTTTCCTAATATCCAATCTAAACCTCACCTGGTGCAGCTTAAGGCTGTTTCCTCTCATCCTATCACTTGTTACTTGGGAAAAGAGACCAACACTCCCCTCACCAAAACCTCCTTTCAAGGAATGGGTTTGATGGACGGACCACTCGGTGGATAAGGAGTTGGCTGGATGGCTGCACTCAGAGAGTGGTGGTCCACGGCTCAATGTCCATGTGGAGACCAGTCACGAGTGGCGTCCCTCAGGGGTCTGTGCTGGGCCTGGCCCTATTCAACATCTTTGTTGGCGACATGGACAGTGGCATAGAGTGCACCCTCAGCAAGTTTGCTGATGACACCAAGTTGTGTGGTGCCGTCGACACGCTGGAAGGGAGGGATGCCATCCAGAGGGACCTTGACAGGCTGGAAAGGTGGGCCCGTGCCAACCTTATGAAGTTCAACCAGGCCAAGTGCAAGGTCCTGCACCTGGGTCATGGCAATCCCAGGCACAAATACAGGCTGGGCGGAGAATGGATTGAGAGCAGCCCTGAGGAGAAGGACTTGGGAGTGCTGGTGGATGAGAAGCTCAACATGAGCAGGCAATGCACCCTCGCAGCCCAGAAGGCCAACCGCATCCTGGGCTGCATCAAAAGAAGCGTGGCCAGCAGGTCTTGGGAGGTGATTCTCCCCCTCTACTCTGCCCTGGTGAGACCCCACTGGAGTACTGTGTCCAGTTCTGGAGTCCCCAACACAAGAAGGACATGGACCAGTTGGAGAAGGTCCAGAGGAGTGCCACAAAGATGATAAAAGGGCTGCAGCACCTCTCTTATGAGGACAGGCTGAGAGAGTTGGGGCTGTTCAGCCTGGAGAAGAGGGAGGCCTGATAGCAGCCTTCCAGTACCTCAAGGGGGCCTACAAGAAAGATGGGGAAAAGCTGTTTAGTAGGGCCTGTTGCAATAGGATGAGGGGTAATGGTTTTAAAATAGAGGGGGGTAGATTTAGATTGGAAATTAGGAAAAAAATTTTTACGATGCGAGTTGTAGAACACTGGAGCAGGTTGCCCAGAAAGGTGGTGGATGACCCATCCCTGGAAACGTTCAAGGCCAGGTTGGACGGGGCTTTGAGCAACCTGATCTAGTTGGGGATGTCCCTGCTTCTTGCAGGGGGGTTGGACTAGATGACCTTGGAAGGTCCCTTCCAACTCTAACTATTCTATGATTCTATGAATTGTAGCTAGCAATAAGGTCTCCCCTCAGCCTCCTTTTCTCTAGACTAAACAATCACAGTTTCCTCAGCCAGTCCTCTTAAGACTTGCTCTCTAGACCCTTCACCAGCTTTGTTGCTCTTCTTTGGACACACTCCAGCACCTCAGTATCTTTCTTATAGTGAGGGGCCCAAAACTGAACACAGTATGTGAAGTGGCAATCACCAGTGCTGGGTACAGGGGGACAATCAACTTCCCTAGTCCTGCTGGCCACACTGTTTCTGATACAAGCCAGGATGCCATTGGCCTTCTTGGCCACCTGGGCACACTGCTGGCTCATATTCAGCCGGCAGTTGACCGATACCCCCAGGCCCTTTTCCACCAGGCAGCTTTCCAGCCACTCTTCCGCAAGTCTATATTGTTGCATTAGGTTATTGTGACCAAAGTGCAGGACCTGGCACTTGGCCTTGTTGAATCTCATACAGTTCATCTTGGCCCATTGATCCAATCTGTCCAGATCCATGTGCAGAGCCTTCCTACCCTCAAGCAGATCAACAGTCCTGACCAAGTTGGTGTTCTCTGCAAACTTACTGAGGGTGCTCTCGATCCTCTCATCCAGATCACTGATGAAGACATTAAACAGAACTGGCCCAAATACTGAGCCCTGGGGATCACCACTTGTGACCGGCTGCCAGCTGGATTTAACTCCATTCACCACAACTCTCTGGGCTTGGCCATCCAGCCAGTTTTTTACCCAGTGAAGGGTAAACACATGCCAGCCATAAGCAGCCAGTTTCTCCAGGAGAATACTGTGGTAAATGGTGCCAAAGGATTTACTAAAATCCAGGTAAACAAAATACACAGCCTTTACCTCATCCACTAAGCAGGTCATCTTGTCATGGAAAGATGTCAGGTTGTTGCCTTTCATAAACCCATGCTGACGGGGCCTGATCACCTGATTGTCCTGTACATGCTGTGTGATGGCACTCAGGATGATCTGCTCCATAACATTGCCCGGCACAGAGGTCAGACTGACAGGCCCATAGTTCCCCAGGTCCTCCTTCCGGCCTTTCTTGTAGATGGGTGTCACATTTGTGAACCTCCAGTCAACTGGGAGCTCTCCAGTTAGCCAGGACTGCTGATAAATGATGGAAAGTGGCTTGATGAACATATCCCTCAGCTCTCTCAGCACGCTTGGGTGGATCCCATCCAGCCCCATGGGCTTGTGTGTGTCTAAGTGGTGTAGCAGGTCACTAACCATTTCCCCTCAGATTTTGGGGGCTTCGTTCTGCTCCCCGTCCCTGTGTTCCAGCTCAGGGGACTGAATACCCAGAGAATGACTGGTCTTACTATTAAAGATTGAAGCAAATAATTGCATGAAGTACCTCTGCCTTTTCCTCATGCTTTGCCACTGTTTCCCTCTGCATTCAATAAAGGATGGAGATTCTCCTTAGCTCTCCTTTTGCTGTTAATGTATTTATAGAAACATTTTTTATTGTCCTTTATGACAGTAGCCAGATCAAATTCCATCTGGGCTTTGGCCCTTCTAATTTTCTCCCTGCATAACCTCATGACATCCTTGTAGTCCTCCTGAGTTGCCTGCCCTTCTTCCAAAGATCGTAAACTCTCTTTTCTTTCCTGAGTTCCAGCCAAAGCTCTCTATTCAGTCAGGTCAGTCTTCTTCCCACTGGCTTGTCTTTCTGTGCATTGGGATGGCCTGCTTCTGCACCTTTAAGTGATTCTTCTTGAGGAATGTCCAGCCTTCCTGGACTCCTTTGCCCTTCAACTGCCTCACAAAGGACTCTGTCAGCCAGACCTCTGAACAGGCCAAAGTCTGTCCTCTGGAAGTCCAAGGTAGCAGTTCTGCTAATCCCCCTTCCTTACTTCTCGGACAATTGAAAACTCTATCATTTTATGATTGCTATGCCTCAGATAGCCTCCAACCATCACATCACCCACAAGTCCTATGTTTTGTAAACAACAGATCCAGTGTGACACCTTCCCTAGTTGAATGAATTAAACTCACCGTGTCAGGAAAATATCTTCTACACACTCCAGGAACTTCCAAGACCATTTCTTCTCTGTAGTATATTTCCAACAGACGTTTGATAAGTTAAAGTCCCCCACGGCAACAAGAGGAAGTGATTTTGAGACTTCTCCCAGCTGCGTATAGAATATTTCATCACTCTCTTCATCCTGGTGGGGTGGTCTATAACAGACTCCTACCATGACAGGTGCCTTGTTGGCCTTTCCCCCAATTCTTACCCATAAACACTCAACGCTGTCATCACCAGCAAGCTTGAGACAGCCAAAACCACTCCCTAACATTCAGGGTCACCCTACCACTTCTCCTTCCTTGCCTATCCCTTTTGAATAGTTTATAGTCGTCCATTGCAGCACTCCAGCTGTGTGAGTCATCCCACCATGTTTCCAGGATTTTAACTCTATCATAGTTTTCCTTCTGCACAATGGCTTCCAACTTCTGTTTGCTGCCCATGCTGCATACGATGGTGTAGCTGCCTTTCAGTTAGGCTATTGATCCCACCACCTTTTTTTTTGGGGAAGAAGCCCTAATTCCTACATGACCATTCTCAGGTGCTTCTGTGGTTTCTAACACGTCAATAACCCTTGTGTCTTTGCTTCCATGTGGATCCCCATTCTCTACCTCCACTGAGATGGCAGACTGAAGGACCTCACCAGCACATCCTTCAAAAATTGATGTGCTGCTCCCAGGTTTATCCCTAGCAAGCCTGGATTTTTCCCCTTCCCGCTTTGAATCTAGTTTAATCTATCAGTATCAACACTCCTGTTTAGTAATGTAGAATTCACGTTGCACCTGAAGATCTGAAACCTTATGGTATTCCTTAGCAATTAAATTTCATTTCTAGTCTTAGCATAACAAGTTAGTAACATAATTCAGCAAGCAGGAAGCCTTTTGGAATTCTGTACTTCTAGGAAGCAGTTGTGTGCTAATTTGGTGATTATGTATATCCACACTTGGTAACTATATTTCAGCAACTGCTGGAGTAGAAAGTCATGCACATAAATTTTGAAGATATGACCTTAGAAGCTGTCTCAGGCTGAAGACCATTGTATCTAATGCACTGTTACAGATGTAGCACACTTACTACCTCTAACAACAACAGTTACATCCTAAAAGATGTATTTGTCTGTGGCACATTACAGTTGCACAATATTTTTCTGATGTAAAGTTTTCTATGGGAAGAAGTTTTCATGAAAATTCATGTTTTTTGTAGGAATGTATTCCTCTGACAAAAACCTTGTAAAAATTGCTAGAAGGAAGTTAAATCATTCTGACTTTTTTCTGGTCTTTTAGTATTTTTTAGTCGTCTTTGATTCAAATTACCTGTCACTTGAAATAAATGACTGGCTATAAATACAGCTTGTCTGACCCAAAGAAATGTTTTGAAAAATTCTGTTTAATGTCAGAATTGTTTTTTTTTGTTCTGATTTCTAATGGGAAAAATGAATCATGGTTACAATTTCTTCTCAGCTGTCTTTTACCTGCCTCTATTGCATGAATGTTATGATTAAAATTAATAAATATTTATGAATATAAATATTTGCATTGAGCCTAGAAAACAAGGCTTATGTAATCAACAGTTTGCTCGTACACCCTAGGATCTGAAATTGCTAACTAATTTCAGTCACATTTAGAGGGGGGAAGAAGTCTCAACGATAAGTGTGTTTCTGTAAATTTTACAGATACAGCAGCTGAATAGAGGAGTGGAACCCAGGCCATTGTATCCCCAGAACAAAGTGGAGACAGAACTCAACTGTTACACACTTTATTTGGCAGCAGGTGGCTGCTGGCTAGTCCTTCAGACCAGCCACAGTACAGCTGAATCTTTCCCTAGTGAGGATGTGGAAAGATGTGATTCTATGATTCTATGTGTGTTGAGTAACACGAGGGAGCAAAGAACACCAATTCTTCTGAAACAAAGCTTATGCAGACAGTTAAAAAATAAAAAATAAAAATCCTTTGGAAGACCTAGGAAATACGAGACTTGCCTCTGCTTCTGAGGCTTACTGAATAGCAGAAATTTGGGTTGTATCACTTGCATCCAGATGCTGGGAATGAACCGCTTTTCTGCTCATCATGTATCCTTAACTGTTCGTACTACCCACTGACCATCACATCCCTTCCTTCATTCAGGAGCCGTTGAATTCAAAGTATGGCAAAATTGGATTTCATCCTGTCAACTTCCTGCAGTTGGGAATTTGCTGCAGAAACTTCATGTCTTGTGGCTAAGTGTAGATGAAAAAAATTCCACGTCCTTCCTTCTCTGATTAGAACATTGACAGTTCTAAGATCTGAATTTAATTATTACACGAAAGAAAAATTCTATTCAAGTAAATTCTTATTTATACACTACCTGTGTGAAATTATCTTTTTTTTTCATTTTTGTTTAGATATGTGCATTTTCTACATCAGCCACAAGATGGGAGTATTGACCTTTAAGGCTGTGTTTTAGTTGTTTGTTTTTTCTTTTTTTCCATTGTGCTGTGCCAAGCAAAGATTTTGAGAAAATGTTTTGTTCTCTCCTGAACAAGTTCTCCTCAATGAATTAAACTGCGCAGGGTTTCTGGAATTTTTAGAAAACGTTAGTCAGTCTTGTTCCCAATGTGAATCCAGGGGGTAAATGTCATGTGTACATTAAAATAATTCCTTGTAACTAAGCATCCCATTTCTCTCATACAAGTTTCAGAATGGTTCTTTTTCAGTTCTGCACTGATCTGACACTTTTTCAGGCAATAGCTTCCCCTTCGCACTCTCACTAGGCTGTAAGGATAACTGGTGTAACAGACTAAAACACTTCATGCTGTATTTGCAGGTCACCAGTCTAGAGCACAGCTTGCTTGATAAAATGAGAAGCTCTGGGCAATTCTGGGAATGAGAACTCATGTTAAAAAATCATTAAGAAACAGAAAATCCCATGGTTAAGTTTTACTACATGGGCAATTGGAGGACAAATTGTTCTGCCTTTAGGCTTATTTCTGAAAGGTGCGAGCATGTAGTGATGTCCTATTTATTATGTGACACCCGGTGTCTACAAAGGCACTAAACTGTTGATTCTGAAATTTCTGAGCATTGATGAAGTTCAGATATGAACCTCCTTGGCCTGTACCCAAAGCATTCATAACTTTTGGGAAACTCTTACTTACATATAAGCTATGTGACCCATACCGCTTCTACATCTGAAACACAGCTTTAAGCAACCTGCCTTTTTTTTTTGTTCAGTTTTTTTTTCTTTATGTCACAGCAATAATCCCCTTCTCCTTCAGTTAAGAGGGAAGCATTTTACCAAGGGCTGTGTAGGAGGTACTTGGATATGTTGTTACCTGTTAATGGTGTTTGTATATGTATACAGATGTCTGTGACCCGCTTTGGAAATTTGTGAAGTGTAAGCAGGCATGTGCTTATTTTGAACAAGCTGGTGCAAAAACAGAGAGAACGACTTAAATATTACATGCTGCATGTGGGTATTAAAGCAAGAGTATTCCGACAAAATACCATTTTCAGGTTGGCTTATTAGGTGACTGTTACAAACAAGAATTGATTAATGCTTTTGAAAGGTAGTATCCTAATATGTTTTCCAAAGAATTCAGCTTCTGTTCAACTACTGAAAAGAAAAAGCAGATTTTTTTTTCAGAAGCCTGGTCATTGCCATTGAGAGATTTTAAGTCAGACTATATTGTTCACTGTTCTTTTTTTTTTTTTTTGGAGTAGCATGCTAAACTTTCATTCTGTTTTGTTCCATACCATTAAAACCTCTTAAAACTGATGCTGGATTTAAATTAGTTTATTGAAGGCAGATGTAGTATGAAAGAAGAACTCTTTATGTGGAGTGATGATACTAGTAAAAGATAAGATTAGCCATTATATTTTGCATTGGTAAACCCTGTCTTTTCAGGGTTTATCAACTATACCTAGCTGTAAATTATTTGCCAACTTTTTTCTGCATTTAAACTAATTGAAAACTTAATCTTCTTGCCTCTGTATTGCAGGCATACTAAAAACTTTTGGGCTTCTGTTCATTCCGTGCCTGCAATAAGGAACAGAAAGGCTGAGCTGACTTGTGGCAAGCAGAAACAAAACTGCAGCAGATGTGTTCAGGCTCTCCCTGTATGCCTGGGCCTCCTGTTAAACCTGAAACCTTGTCTTCTTCCCTCACTGTGATCCTGCAAGGAACTTGATATTATGGCCTCTCCAAGGATAAAAGAGACTAGTCACAGACATATACAAATAGCTGAGGACATAGTGCTACATTTAAAGAATAAAAAGAAGTCTCACTAAGAGAGGCAGAAAGGAAATGCAGCATTTCCATGGCAAAGAGCGTGCCGCTCCTTTGGCAGAAGTGAGCTTGGAAGAATATGCTTTCCACTTCTGGTACCTAGTTGTCTGTTTTCTTCCTGAGTGCAGTTGTACTATGAAAAATGGCTGATGCCTTTTTGTACCATGTCTTTACTCCTTCTGTATATTCAGAATCAGACCTGTTTGCCTTCGGGTCAGTAAAACATATATTTTTGTTTTCCATTTCTGTTAACAGTTTAATTATATAGCTATTAGCTATGTGAGAATCTTTCCGTTAGTGTCTATTCACAACACAGTTTACTGCAGTCAATTGAATGCTTTCCGGTCTCCCATACAGCATTAGTTTCTAGAAGAAGAGCACAGAGACAGTAGATTTCACAAAGGAGCACTTGGTGCCTCCTGAATGTGACACTACAGCTCTTCTGTAGCGTGCCCTTTCAGGCCTTTCTAAGGGCTCTCTAAGCCACCTGATGAATATTTGTGGAGGAGAAGGAAGATTAATTTCCAGATGAGAGGCAGACCTATCTCAAGGAGTAGAAAAAACCTAAAATTAATTGTTTACTGGGTTGCTCACTTAGCAGGGAACTCCTGAATAAAAATAGAGTTGGTTTTCTTTCCCTTCCCAGAATATTTTAATAGAGATTGGGAGTTTCTGGATTTTAAATTGCCAGGTAGGAAGGCAGCCAAAGACCATTCCCAGCTATGATTTTTTTTTGCTTAAATGAGAACTCCTTCAGTATAGATGTAGAAAGAGTGAATCAGACAATATAATACTGGATAAGGGAAGAGCAACTGATGCCATCTACTTGGACTTGTGCAAAGCATTGGACACTGTCCCACACGACACCCTTGTCTCTAAGCTGGAAATACATGGAGCTGATGGACAGACCACACAACGGATTGAGAACTGGCTGAATGGCTGCACTCAAAGAGTAGTAGTCAACATCTTGATGTCCAAGTGGAGATCAGTGATGAGAGGCGTTCCTCAGGGGCTGATATTGGGACTGGCGCTGTTTAACATCTTTGTCGGCGACATAGACAGTGGCATAGAGTGCACGCTTAGCAGGTTTGCAGACGACACTGAGCTGTGTGGTGTGGTTGACACACTGGAGGGAAGGGATGCCATCCAGAGGGACCCTGACAGGCTGGAGAGGTGGGAAATGCAAACCTCATGAAGTTCAACAAGGCCAGGTGGAAGATCCTGCATGTAGGTCGGGGCAATCCCAAGCACAAATACAGTCTGGGCAGAGAACGGGTTGAGAGGAGCCCTGAGAAGGACTTGAAGGTGTTGGTTGATGAGAATCATAGTATCATAGAATCTTTAAGGTTGGAAAAGACCTCCAAGATCATCAAGTCCAACCATCAACCTAACACCACCATGCCTACTAGACCTTGGAACCTGTCACCAGCTTTGTTGCCCTTTTCTGGACGTGCTCCAGCAACTCAATGTCCTTCTTGTACTGAGGGGCTCAAAACTGCACACAGTATTCCACGTGTGGTCTCACCAGTGCTGAGTACAGGGGCACAGTCACTTACCTACTCCTGCTGGCCACACTTTTTCTGATACAAGCTGGGATGGCATTGGCCTTCTTGGCCACCTAGGCACACTGCTGGCTTGTATTCAGACAGCTGTCAACTAGCACCCCCAGGTCCCTTTCTGCCAGGCAGCTTTCCAGCCAGTCTTCCCCACGCCTGTAGCATTGCATGGGGTTGTTGTGACCAAAGTGCAGGACCCAGCACTTGGCCTTGTTGAACCTTATACAGTTCACCTCGACCCATTGGTCAAGCCTGTCCATATCGTTCTGCAGAGCCTTCCTTGCAGATCAACACTGCCTCCCAGTATGGTGTCATCTGCAAACTTACTGAGGGCTCAGTCCCCTCATCCAGGTCATTGATGAAGATATTAAATAGAACTGACCCCAGCTCTCAGCCATGGGGAACACCACTTGTGACTGGCGGCTGACTGGATTTAACCCCATTCACCACAATTCTCTGGGCTTGTCCATCCAGCCAGTTCTTAATCCATCGCAGGGTTGAAGAAGCTCGACATGACCCAGCGATGTGCACTTGTAGCCCAGAAAGCCAACCACATCCAGGGCAACATCAAAAAAAACATGGCCAGCAGGTTGAGGGAGTTGATTCTACTCCTCTGCTCTGCTCTGGTGAGACCCCACCTGGAATACTGTGTCCAGTTTTGGAGCCTCCAACATAAGAAGGACCTAGACCTGTTGCAGTGGGTCCAGAGGAGGGCCACGAAGATGATCAGAGGGCTGGAGCACCTCTCCTATAAGGACAGGCTGAGAGAATTGGGGTTGTTCAGCCTGGAGAAGAGAAGGCTCCAGGGAGACCTTGTAACAGCCTTCCAGTGCCTAAAGGGGGCCTACAGGAAAGATGCGGAGAGACTTTTGACAAGCGCATATAGTGATAGGACAAGAGGTAACGGCTTTAAACTGGAAGAGGGCAGATTTAGATGAGATATAAGGAGGAAGTGCTTTACGGTGAGGGTGTTGAGGCACTGGAACAGGTTTCCCAGAGAAGCTGTGGATGCTCAATTCCTGGAAGTGTTCAAGGCCAGGTTGGATGGGCCTTTAAGTGACCTGGTCCAGTGGAAGGTGTCCCTGCCTATGGCAGGGAGATTGGAACTAGATGATCTTTAAGGTGTCTTCCAGCCCAAACCATTCTACAATTCTATGAGATGCCACTTTATTTAAAAACTTTATCTGAGTGAAAGAACCACCTTACAGCATCAGACTATATTGCTTTTGTAACATTTTCAAGTAGGATCAATGGTTTCTACATCCAGTAAAATTAAAAGTAATAATGAAAATTATGCTTCTATGTGCCCATAGCCTAAAAGGCTGAATTCAAGTGTATTTTGACCCTCTATGATAAGATGGGAGCAAAAGGAAGATCAGAACCTGGGTGAGACAGGAGTTGGAAGTCTCTAGGCAGTGCCCTGTCTGGATCAATAAACAGCCATGAGAGTCTTCAGTGCACATCTAATTCATTTGGGGATCTGTTAAGGTGTTTCTCATCACTCCACATAGGAGACTTTCCACTGGATAAGTTGACTTTGGTGGATTATATTATAAGGAAAACAATTCCACACGAGTGTTTTATGGAAGTCTCTCAGCACTTGCATCAGAGCTCATGAGACAATGCAGTCAGGTATTAGACAACTTCCACCTTTTTGCCCTCTCTCATTTACAAGTCCACTAATTTCAGGTACAGTGGCAGTCTCAGGGAAGCCAGGGGTCCTTGTCACACGTGCTTATTGACTTAGTGTCTAAAAGAGCTTTCTTTCTGTATTCTTGAGGTGTTACCCAAATGTGAGATAGCATATTATTGCAAGGACAACACTGATGAGATATAACACTCCTTACTGCAGTCTAATTCACCTCCAGCAGACTTTTTTTTGAGTAGTTTTTGTCCATGGATTTTTATTTCAGTGTGGTGACAGAGTATGTTAACAAAGCAGCATCACAGAGGTGTGAAAGAGAGAGGTGTAGTAGCAGGAAGTGCCCTAGATGCATTTCAGTTTTTCATCTGGAGTGGTGATTAAAAAGTGGCAAAAAATAATTTTATTTAAAAATCTAACAGGAACTGAGGTGAAATGCTGCTAGCATTTTTAATTCACTGATGGCTGTGGGCAAACAAAATTATTTTCCATATGTTATGCAAGTTCAGAAAGTATTGTGGAACAAATCTATCACACAAACCTTGCAGAGGTGGAACAGCAACATAAAGCATTTCTGGTCTTAGGATCTCCTTTAGAATGCTGTTTTGTTTATGTTCTGTCCTCAGGTTGAGATCTGGGTGTAGCTGCACTGCCCAAGAAGCCTGTCTGTATGCATCGAGATGACACGTGTCCTGTGCAGCACCGCCTGTTGTCTCTGCACACTCTCTGGAATACTCAAGGCAGATTAGGGAAGGGACAGAGAGAATTGGGGCTGGAGTGGAACTGGAATTCAATTACACATCTGCTGTAGACCCATCCTCATCATAAAAACCAGCCCGACAATGTTAGCTTTAATCATCCCTATATGAACTCTCTTTGATGTTAAAGATGGGTTACTCTCATTCCCCTTTCTTGTCATATTGTGGGCGAGCATCACTAAATCAGGTAGCAAGATACAGACCTTTCAGGAAACCCAGACATGTAGGGAGCAGTTTTCTCCAGCCCTTGAAAGTACATGGGATTGATCTGTTTGCTGTACAGTCCCCAAGCCCCAGGCTAGGGATAAAATGTCTTAGAAGAGAGGCAAACTAAATCAATTCTCTTCTGTTGCTGGGGTAAAGTTGGTCAATAGCTGATAGTTTAAAGCACCTCCATCAACAATTTATGAGATTTATTCAGTTTATGCGAAAGAGCACTCCATAATCATCACTACACAGTGATGGCCCAACAGGGTGTTGCTAACTGGATATCATTTAATAAAAGTTTTTCAAGTGCTCAGCATGCTTTCATCAGAGGGTGATTCTTGTTTTTATCCCTGTTTTGTATGAACATTAGGAGGTAATCAAGAAGTTATAAAAGTTGATGATTTATGAAGCTTTTGAAGTGGTGGGTGAAATTGTAGGCTAGATGTAATGCTCATATTGATCACACTGTTGGTAAAAGCATGATAAGACTGTTGACTAAAAGTACTATTAAAACAAATTTTATGACAGGCTGTTAAATAGAGATTCAGCATTATTTTCATAACTTGATTTTGGTTAATAGTGGTCTTGGTCAACACTGGACTGTATAGTGTTAATAGGGGCATAAACCTCACAAATATTACCAAAACTGGTAGACAGTTCTGGTGTGTTTTCAGAATTGGGAATGTAGTTACACGGTTACCAAATCTCTCCGACATCAGCTCTTAAATTCCTTAGGTTGCCAGCAGTATTCTTCTCTCTTACACTAACCTTTTAAAATTTTTATTCCATGCTGATGAGTTCATCCAAGTTTGCTCCTTTGATACCTCAATCTCCTCTTACTTTTTTTTGATAATTTTTTATACAATTCTACTTCTTCCTTTTCCTTTTCTCATGGCCTGAGGCTACTTTGATTATTAGCTTTCTTGTTCCAGTTTTGAAAGAACAAGGGAAAGCAAAGACAGGGTTTATCTTTTTTTTTGCATATGTAGTCCCATATTCGTTAGTACCTATCACACATTAGCCAACATTTACAAAGAATTCTGAGAACTCCTTTCTAAAGTTCCATCAGTATCTCTAATTCAGTCCTTCGTTTTAGTTCTTTTCTCTCTCACTACTGTACTTTTTAGTTTCTGGCTACTTTGGTTCTGAAGAAAGTGTCAGAATTTATATTTCTCTTTATGATAAATCACCACTAAAAAACAGAAGCAAGTTTTGTTCAAATTTTGAGTTCTTCTTTTGATATATTTTATCTTTATATCTCCCTACTCTACTTTATGTACATTCTGTTTCACTGCATCCAGTTGAAGAGCTGGTATCTTCGTATCAATACCTTTTCAATCTGCTAGTTGTTAGTCAGGTGAACAGATTCATACAACCCCTAAGTTTGGAGAACAATCCAGTGCTAGCCTTTAGGACTATGCAGCTTCCCTCTCTGTCTTTTTCACATCTGGATTTTTGTTTCTTTGATTTTCTTATGTTAGTGCTGACTGTAATTTTTCAGATAAAAAGAGATTTATATACTTTTTGAATGACATCTGATTTCTTTGGCTCAGTTAGTTTATCACATATCTGATGTGTAATCTAGCCATGATATGAGAATGTCCAATACTATTATGAGAAAACTGCAAAATCCATTTTATACTAATATAGAACCATATTTTCAAGGTAAACAATAGTATGTCATGAAAAACACTTTCCAAGGACCTCATCTGAGAAGGGAGCTGCCCTGGTCTATGTTTTTGGGTGACCATCTGCAGCTGCACAGTACAGATCTCTGCAGGATGTACTGTTCTCCTTTTGAAGAATTACTCCCCTTCAATGTAATCCACACCAGTTACTTATATTTTACCACCTTTCCTCTTTCACATAGAAGTAAATGGAGCATAAATCACCAGGACATGATTATCAGTATCATAAAACCAATCTGAAAAGTACTCATTTACTCATTTCAAGTTAGACTGGGTATTTTCTTATTCATCTACAATCTTCTTTTGACAAAGAATAAAACTTTATTTTATTTTTCTTTCTCTTCAGAAGCATTTCAGAAGCAGAGATTCACTGATGTTTCTTGTTGTATTCCTGTTCATTACAGTAGCTAAACAAATGTTTTAAGAGTAAAATAGCTGAAGAGACACAGTGCAGTTGCTGGAAGTTTTTTTTTCAAATTAATTTAGAAAACATTGCAAACAATAGAGAGGTTTTTATTGTTCGTATGACAAAGATACCAAGATATTGATGACAAAATCTTAGCGAACATATGAATCTGTCAAATCTGGATGTAATTTTCATTTCTCTTAAAAATATGGTGACTTACCTCTGGAGTATCTCTGAACCTGGGAAATTCTAGGACATATTGGAAGGACTTTCCAAACCAACAGGTGTTGGTATTCTTCTATTCAAAAGTTTGGTTTCAAAAACCACAGAAAGATTGGAAGGACTCTCTGTGAGTCTGTTGTATATAGAAAAATAATATTGGATATTAAAACTAGACTAAATTTGCGACTAAAGGTTAAGAATAACATTGATGACTATTGCTGTTACACTTAAAATGTATTGTATAGTCTTTCCTGAAGCATGTGAAATAGTACAGAACATAAAAAAGTAAATTATATCAATAATATGGGACTAGATTTTCCACAAAATAAAAATCAATAACCATTATTTCTATGATAAAAACATGTTATTTGTTCAATAACTGTTGATCTTTTAAAATGCTTAATTTACCTATCATTGCTGAAATTTGAGACAGTACTCAACTTGGATTTGTTTGTATTTAATATGAACTCATTTCTGTTTTGATAATGAAGAAATAATAGTGAAGAGGAATTTAACTTGTGAAGACAGTAGATGTTCTGGGGTTTTTTAGGCACATTCATGTAATGTCAGTTTGAGAGCAAGACAGTTGTGAATTAAAGAAAATAGTGTTTCAGTTCTTGGGTTTTCTGTAAGACATACTGTGAAAGGCTAACAATACAGAGAAAAAATTGTTGTAGACATTAGAAAAAAATTGTGAAAAACAACACAAAGATTGGGGAAAAGCTGGCTTAAGAATGACCTTACATAATATTAACATATGTGAACTTTAAATGGCTTGGCTGTATTAGTGGACATTAGATAAGTATGCAATTTTTTGAGAAACTTACCTAAGCAATATGGGAGTTCTAATGTTTTCATTCATGATGATATAAATGATAACGCTGATAAGCCTAAATATTGAAAAGAAAACTAGGAAAGAACATTATTATCATTGTTAGATTTTTCTTTTTTATTGTAACAATTAACTGAACCACCCTGTAGACATCAGCTAAGCCTTGCCTCTGAATCATTGGTTTGGCTTGATTCTTTACAGGTAGAATACCCTGTCAGAGACTTGCACCGTGTTCTGCTCCTAAAGGTCTTTATTTTCACCTGAACACATGTGAGAAAAATCTTTTCTGGTGTATCAGAAAATTGGCAAAAATTTCCTATATTTATGCACTGGACACTGATCTTTTTTAGCATGGATTCCCATGTGATACAAATCAGAACAGCTCTGTTGAAGTCAGTGGAGCAAATCAATCAATACTGGCTAAGGGTTTTGTCCCCAGTCAGTGTTTTGATGGGAAGACAGAAAAGGGACACTTTTCACTGTCACGTACTGAAAAACATCATGTGTCTTACTGGGTCAGGCTAAAGACTGCCCTTTGGAAAAAAAAAATCACTGCCTCTTGGCTAAGCAAAAGAATTGTGCAGTTTTGAGTACAAACAATAGAGCCTTTGAACTAAAGATGTGGAGGCATGAAACTGTTTATTTGCAGGGAAAAATGACCCACTTCTCTAGGAACATGACCCAATTTAATCTGCTAGAAAAAAAAATTGAAAAGCCATTTGACCTAAATTTTCTGAAGCAAAAGGTGTGTGGCAAACAGAGAACTGTCCATAGAGTTCACAAGGCAGCATCATTTACAGGTCACTTGCTCCAGGAGTTAGACAGGATTTTGTTTCTTTTAATAGACTGTGATTAGGAACATTACCTGAAGAACTTCCACAGAGCTTTGATCTGTTGTGTCACTCCTTTGCAGCTGTCTTAGGGATGCAACTACACTGTAAACACCAGTATCACTTAAGTACACTCAAAGTCTCAGGACAAGCTAAGATAACATTTGGTGATAATAAAGTACCTTCCTCAGACAGATGTGCAGACACAGGAAGACCCAGTCATTGAATTGTCAGATCTGAGATAATATGGTTAAAGGATTAATTTCAGCATGGTCATCCTAAGAACTCAGTCTACAATACCACTGCTTTTGGAAATGGGCAGAAAACTTATAATTTTATTAGTTCACATGGTTGGCATGGTGGAAATCTCATACGCTTATTTGGTCTGAAGAAATTCACGCTTACTTATCCATGCAGCAGTCTTTCCTAAGAGCAGACCTGCTTTGACTTTGACCTATTTATTGTTCTCTACATATCCATCAATGTACTGAATCATCAGAGATATTCAAAACTGAGTCACTGCAGAGGTGTGTATTCACAATATTTCAATGGCAAGACTTTCCATGCACTCTCCTCAATGTCAATACTAATCCTGCAATTTTAGAGAATTGTATGAGTGGTATTCAAATAGTATTGGTGTTTTTATTAAAAGCCCAGATATGTCCATTCCTCTTCTCCAGTAATGAAAAGCTGGGTAGAGAATGCTCAATGGACATTTCTTCTATTGACAAAACTGCAAATGCAAAATGACTCATAGCTGCTTCCTAATATTTTGCTTGCAGAATTATTAAGGGACCACTAATTTGGAACAAGGAACAATATGAGCACAATATCATCCAACTTTTTGGTAAAACTGACTATGCGAGATAGGAATCGCAAAAAAACCCCTATATTTTGAGACTGAAACCTTCAGTCACACTTAAATTAGTAAGATTAGTTGAGGTGTGAGATACTTTTCATCATGGGGATTTCAGCATTTACTCCATGGTAATTTTTTGTTGTGTGGACAATGTATGACAAATAGCAGAATGGATTTTCTAAGTAATGTTTTTGTTGTTTTGTTATTTTGTAGGTACTTTGTATTGCCTCTGTTTGATACTTTGTACTTCCTCTGGATGGGCAGCAAAAGACCCTTTGTAAACCCGGGAAGCAACTGAAAGGTGCTGGAAAATAAAATAAGACTGGAGAATACCCTTAAAGGATATGGTGGCTAGGGGTAGGTTGACATTAAAGCATTTTATTACAGCCCAGTAATTCTGCCTGTCTCAGTGATTTACCTTACTACAGGTAATTCTTGTGATCTTATAAAACTTCAGCTTTAACAGCTTGATTCAGTGGGTATTACTGCTAGGATTTTCACTGCTGTCATGATATACAAAATCATAACATCTTTTGTGGAAGGCATGCAATAAAATATAGCAGCATGCTGGAGAACAACAGATTTTCTCTCTGCAGAAATCTCAATTTTTTCTACTTCCTTTAACAGAGAGCTCGCTGTGTGGTTCATTCAGCCACCGAACATGACTTCACACAAATGTATGAATGTGGTTTTCTGGCATGTGCAGGGACTGAACTGGCCTTTCCAGTTACCCCTACTCAGCTCTATCTTTATTGCAGAAACTCTAATAAGTCTGTTGAACAATCTGGGAAAAAGTATCCATATCTTTAAAAACTAGTAGGATTGGCAGAAGAAGAAAGCAGTTATGTCAAGCACAAAAATAGAGCAAGTAGCAAAATTCTCCCAGCCCAGGTGTGCATATGTCATAAATAAAAAGGACTCATGAATATCATCATATCAAATTCACTTCTTCCATTTGCAAAGATTTTCAGATACAAAATACCTTTCAGTATCTGTCCAATCTGTCCAACTGAAATGCTTGCTCATTCTGATGAGATAATTATCCACAGTATCAATTTTGACAGTGATTCTTAACCGAAAAATGGTTTATCACAGAATTTTTCAGTATCTATAGTGAATCGAAGTTGGCAATTTTCAGATGCAGGGTTTAACTCCCCTAAACTAACCAGAGCTCTACAATTAGTGTTTGGAATTATTTGCTTTTATTTTTTTCACAGTACTCTTCTTCAAGTTTTCCACTTTCATATTTGCCCTTGTACTAAGTGTGGTGCTAAGCACTACTTGTATGTCACAATGACAGATTTACAGCCTTGATTACCCGTAGCATTCCTAGTCATCAACAATGTGCATTTGAATATGAACCTTTCACAACAGACTCATCTTATTTACAGACAGCCTGTGGCTTACCATGGCCTTTTTAATCTAATGCAGGAATTTAACATTAGAAATTGAAGCTAATTAAGTAAAGATAAGAGCACTGCAGGTTGTTGTACAATTGGAAATAAATAACTGAGATTGGTGACTGCAATTAGTGGAGTATTCAATTGTTGGGATTAAGAAAGTTTTTAATTTTTAAATGAGTACTTTAAAAATATTAATTTAGCCAATGTAACTGCTAAAATTCTGCTGTTCAGAATTTCCTTTGACAAACACTATAGTAAAAGAGAGCCTTGTGCTTTCAGAGAAGTTCCATGTCAAACAAGGATTGTCAGAAGTACCTGGCTGACAAAAGCGCCTGTCTTCAAGGTCAACTGCAGGTCCATTCTACTTTCTTATTCTGTCTCCCTACCAGCAGTTCTACTCTGAGTGCTGCTGCCATTGTGGTATCACTACTAGAAATTATGAACAAGGAAAACTCCTTATGAGCATTTTTAATATCAGGTATAATGGTACAGCTATTCATTTCCTTGAATATTAAGTTTATTTAAAATTAAACTTATTTCTTTACAGTTTCTAGATTTTTTTTTTTTCCTACTCACACACTTCCAGTATCTACATGTCAAAAATCGGAATTCTGGCAGGTTTTTTTTAGGTATGGTTATTTCAAAACTATTATTTTAAAATTATCTGCTTTTTTTTTTTTTTTTGAAGAGTATCTATGATCTATACATTATTAGTCAATAAAATGTAGTTTTCATTATTTTTTATTTTAAAATATTTCTTGTGTTTATTAGCAGCAGCTTGAAATCCTGCTCTGCAGAATTTATTTAAATGTAATTGCTGCAAGTGAAGCACAGAAAGTTGTTTTTGTTTAAGAGAAAAAATTGATTTATGAATGTAATAAGTGCTTCTTGAATAGAGTTTGCAGATTCAATTTTACAGTGCTACGCAATTTGTAACAGAGCTTGATTCAGTCCTTGACTTGGGAGTACGGAATGAAATAAAATAATGTGAAAAAAAGGAGACCCTTCTCCCCCTATACATAGAAAAGATATAAAATAAATTAACCTTTACCATTTTTTTCTAAATCACCTTCTAGAATCTAATAACCTCTTTAATAGGCACAACAGCATGACTGCTTAGTAGCATTTATTTTCCAATGTTATTTTATTGTCTTATTTTTGGCCAAACCCTGATTTCAGGAGACCCCAAATAACACTGCAGTATCTTCCCAGTTTGTCATTTGGGAAGAGAAGTGCTGTAGAAGTTGCCATGGTCTTATGGCCAGCATCTTGCTCAATTTGTTTCAGGCACTTTGCCCTTCCTCCTGCTTCATGAAGCCATTGCCTGCATTTCCCTACTGGAAATAATCATCTGTCTTATGGTGTTTAATTCAGTTATGCAGATTTTGTTCTGCCTATTTTTGGAGCTACAGCCTCCCTGAGCATTTAATCATAAACATCCATTCCTCGCAACTCCTTCCTTTCCATGCAGAAGTTTACTTCCTCTAACATGGGGTGTGTATTCAGAGCAGTGTACCCCTCATTCAGCAGTGAAGAAATCACACATCCCATCCAAGTCTTCATAATCAATTATCATGCAGTCATTCACCCCAAATTCAGCTCATTACAGTTTGTTTTCCTGATGTATTCCTTCCAACACCTGGCTATCCTTCTTCCAGACCCTTATCCCAAGCTTTTCCTCTCCAAAATTATTTTTTGCCAAATCCTGGTTTCAGGACAGAGCCCAGAAAAATCCACAATTCCGGCCATTGTTTACTGGGGAGGAAATGGGATTGTTTTCCCAGTTTCCAACCATGAGGAGAGGTGCTATTGGCCCAAGAAATTTCCTTTGTTGTTTGATGACCCTACCAGCACGTTATATGCTCTGCAGATTTCCCTCTCAGAGAGAAAACCCATTTTATTTTAACTGTCTTCCTCCTTTCCAGTCAGCCTCACTATCATCCTACAGTTCTTTGCTTTTGGCAGCTCTCCCAGAATGCTGGGCTGAAAGCGGAAAGAAACCACACTGATCCTGTGGTTTCCAGAAGAGACCAAGGCTTCTTATTACATATTTCATGCAGCTGTGCTTTCTTGGCCATCTCTCTCACTTCCCCAGCTAAATCCCAGTCTTTTTTCTCCATTAGCACATATGGATTTCTAAGATGATCAGGTCAATGACTCATTGTACACACTTGTTAGAGGGGATAATTTTGGAGGTGCTTGGCAGTGAAGTGGTCTGGTTCAGTTTGGGTGTATTGGAATGCAGAATTACTTCTCTTGCCATGGAAAGAATACATGTTTCTATTTTATGTCTTCTTGAATATTGGTAGGCAACTTTTCATGCTAAAATACACTAATTTATCAATATCCAAACTATATGCATCACTATTAAATCACCTTTAAATATGTTCACTTTTAGGGAACCTGTACTTTCTTCTGGGCTCGTCAAAGAGATTATGGGAATATGGATTTCATCTGTGTGACTGTGTATATGTGTGTCATTATATATGTATATTTTCATACATATGCGTATATAGAGAAAAGACTGATGCTTTCATGTATCATTTTTTTTCAGAATATAGAAGTAATTGTGACTCACAACCAATCTTTGCAATATAAATTCCAAAAAGACCTGAAATCCCTATTAGAGTATGTGTCAGTTAGAGAAATGATGCACATACACACACACACACACACACACACACACACAGAGACAATACCTTGTTTTTAGATGGGTAATCCAAATTTTATTTGTATTGTATAGTCTAAGGGGACAAAAAGAGAGGCTGCCAAATCTGTCCATTCAAATTGTAGCAATTTTGTACTTTTTTCATAGATTTTTGGAGAAAGTGAGTCATTGTACTATCATTAACATTCAAAGATAAATGTTTATTTTCAGAACTCTTTTGGGAAAAAAAAAAGAAGTAATTGGATGATATAAATGCATATTTGGAATACTAAAAGTGTATATAATATTGAAGGCTAATGAAATGTAATTTTAGGTTCATAAATAGGTTTTCCTGTGATATTCTCTTTCTTCTGTCATAATCACCTTGTTTGCACAAAGGAGAGGTGTGGTTAGAACCCCTTACCCTGCATTTGGAAGTGCACAGAGAACAACAGAAATGTGTTAAAGGAACCTGTAGCCCTGTGAATTCTCAGAGCTGGCTCCTGGTGCAGCTCTGCAAATTCTATAGAACTGAAGTGTTTTCTTTGTGGTAGTTGTCAACGTGTGCTTTAGAAATTAGAAGTCGGATCTCACTAAACTTTATGCATTGAGGAATTGTTAGCATGACTTAGTGTGACAGGCTTTTACACAAAGAAAGAAATGGCTCTCCCTGTCCAGATGACTGCTTTCATCTCGTCTCTACCTTCCCATCCCTTTTGTGTGCAGGTATCAGTACAATTACATTTCTTGACACCTGATAGCTGTGTTTAGCTGTGGTTTCTAGATTATAGATTTTTCAGTGGATCCAGCAAAAATGGTAGGGAAGTGAATGCAGCAATTTAAATTATACTCAAAATTTGCATTCTAGATATAAGGAGAACCCTTTTGCTCTGAATAGCACTGCATTTTGAGAAACAGGAAAACAAAGAATAACAAAATCAGAGTTTCTAATAGAGAACATGTGGCACAGGTTCCTTCAGTATCATAGAGAATGGATCCTCCCTCACACAGCAGCAATGGTTTGAGCAGATCAGGGTACTTTGAGAAGGCTCCATGCAGAAAAGACTGGGGGCTGCTGCACTGCAACTCTGATGTTTGAGGTTGTGCAATTTGAACAAGCTTACTGGATTCATATCTTTTTTAATCCCTGGTATTAAGACAAGACAAGAGAATTAACTAAGGGCTTTGCACAGCTAATCATCCATCCTGAGTTTGCCTTGAAAGAACGGTAGAAGGGTGCAGCTGACTTGAAAATGTCTTTAGTTTGGCTGACCACTTCTGTCCCTGTTTCATTGACCAGTCTGGTAGTTCATTTTGTACCTTTTCCTAGCCTTTTTAATGGGCAGGAATCTCACTGTGTCACTGCCATCTTTGCTTTTTTTGTGAATGCTAAAATTCACTTCAGCATGTGACTCTTTTATACTTCATCTTGAGGGTGTGGTATGCCAGCATTCCAACACTGGATAAAAGAGTGAAAATGAAAAAATCCTTGAACACCCAAATATTTACCACAAAGCTGGGCATTCTTATGTGGTACAGGCTTTCCTGACAATGTGATATACCAGGGAAGATAGCCTTCTTCAGATCCAGGCTGCCATTTCTTTGCAGCTGTGGTCTAATACGAATTTGTGGAAGGGTTATATGAACTGTGGATGGATTTTTCTTGGCTACCTTGCTGCTAAAAATTTTCCTCTGTCACAAACTCCCAATTAAGGTTTGGTTCATAAATGGCCCACTAGTATCAGCTAAATGGTTACTGGATGCAGCTGCATGTGTTAATAACTTATGAAGTACAATACTTTAATGATACATTTTTAATGGGTTAAAATATTAGTACAGTAGAAAGGAAACAAGTATCTTGCTTTCATTTATAGTATGATAGCCTGCAAGAGATGGGGAGAAATTTTTCTTCCCTTGTGTAATTATCTAGTTGCATTAGAAGGGTGAAGGGGGATTTGATTTCCACTGAAATCTCAGGTGTTAGCCTCTACTGGAAATACGATGATGACTAGATGAAGCAGCAGTCTATGCTAGGATGGAGACACCGATTATTCATAGATTTTAAGACCCAGAAGGGACCATTATCATAATTCAGTCTGACCTCCTGTATAACGTAAGCCTTATAATTTCACCAGTAATTCTTGCTCTGAGCTCGTAACACATTCCTGTGCATTAGTAGAATAGTTTTAATAAATGAAATCCTGAAGTCTTACTTTGGCACAGAATAGAAAGTGGAAGTCAATAAAAGGTAAGAATATCTCAGGCCTTTCTCTGTCCCGCTGAAATCAATGATGGCTTCACCTGAGTACATAATAAAGGACAGTCAGTAAATGATTTCGGAGCACAGGCCCGTATTAATATTCTGAAATGTGAATAGTGTAGAAGGCATATGCTAAACTGAAATACAGTAATTTATTTTAAATTGGTGAAGAGCATTAGAGCTCTTAGTTAGCTCTTAGTTAGCTTAGTCTAACTGTAAATGGTTCATTAACATTTCTGAATTTTCTTTCTGTATCACCTTTAGCACCATGGAGACAGTTAGAGCACACCTGGTTTACTGCTAGTCTGCTCCTTCTGCTCTTAGCATGTCCTTCTGTCTTGACATTGTTTTTCTGTGCCAGAGGAGGTCTTTCAATGCACTCAGTGTCACCAGCCTGTAATGCTGAGAGCTGCTTCAGCTTATCTGCAGGGCAATGCTACTCTTCCTGAGGCTGATGTTCTCTGTGTTTCTTCTTGACTTCTGTCACTCACTTGTTTCTCAGCTCAGTTAGCTGATTCATGTTCATGCAGCTGAGGGCAAACTTTCATATAGGTGCCTTTTTCTTGTGTTTTCCCTCTGTTTTCATCTTCCCAGTTATTTTGTCTCTATTCTGGAGCAGAGAGGTGAGGGAAGAGAAGACTTGCAATACAGTCTCACAATGCAGGCAGACAAACAGCTTTATACTGTGGGACTTTTTTTTTGCTGCTGACTGGTGGATACATGTGTCTCAGCTGGGACAGTCTAAGTGATGGGAAAGATAATTTAGACAGTTTTAGAAGAAGTCTTGTTCATATTCCTCCTCTTTTAGTTTCTGTACTTATATTACAGTAGAGACAAGTTCCTCAAAGGCATTATCAAGTACGTTCAATATGCTATTTTGCTTTTAAATCTTTTTAGAAGATGTCAAGACTGAACACATGGAAGATTATTCTGGCAAAAGGAGATTGTAAATTTTCATAGGAGTCTGTACTAGGCATAATCAACTGGTGTGATTCTCATACAGACTCCTGATGAAGTTGTATAAACTTTGGTCCTTAAATGAATCTGCAAACTGATTCAGAGAGTGTCACTTGGATCTTAAGTTCATGAAATGCATTAAAAATAGCATTAGAAAACCACTATATAAAGGGAAGGTTGATTATTCCCTGATTATTCACTTCAGTAGTTTTCAAGCTTTCTTGATTTTTTATTAAAATGTTTACGAAGTGAATCCCATGGCTTATATGGAAATACTGGCATGTGTTCCCAGCATTACAGATCAAATAACAGGCTGTTCATTATAATACCAATATTTGTATACTAATTTAAGGTCTAATCTGCTACTTTGAAAAAACATATTAAATAACGGAAGTAAATTAGCAAGGAATACCATTATTTAATTTTTAACAATGAACTCTAAAAGCTTGGTTTCCAAAATTTATGCAAAAAATATTTTGGATATAATGATTAGTTTAGACAATAGCTAGACCAGTGGGACCAAACTTGAAAACATACTTTACATATATATATATATGTATATATATATAATTATATATATATATAAATATAATAATCAGTATGGTGATGGAGGATAAATACATAAATATATATGTATATATAATATAATTATATATATATATATAAATATAATAATCAGTATGGTGATGGAGGAGGCAGTGTGCTCCAAAGTTCTTTCCTTTCAGTGACTATGCTTCTAAATCTATGTCAGTCCAGTCTTTAGTTATACTGCAGTTTAGTTGTCAATGGAATAGTAAAATATTAATAAAGTGTAAAAAGACCAGATAATCAGTTTAAAGTGGATCAAACCAGCGATACTCAACAACTTTGCACATTATCACTTCCATCTTTACATCTATACTCAGGGTCTTTAGAAGGAATTGGGGGAAAAAAATCTGTTTTTCTTGTGACCTATCTTAGTATTTATTTTTTTTTCGGTGTATTGTTTTGCCTGGAAAGTAAACCACAACTGATTATTTTCCCTTTCACTTGACAGCCAACTTCATTCCTATTTCTCAAGTGCTCATGTATTCTGTGTGTGTATATGCAGGTATTTGAAGGGTCAGGGAAAAGTACATACCCCTCTTTTTGCACTTACTGGTTTTTATTTTAGCTGTATGGAAAGCATAACGGTGTATTCACAGTGTGCCATTTTCTTCAAAATAGGTACATAGTTGCATTAAAGTGTCTTTTGACCAATCTACTCAGCTGAACAGGTCTCAGAAATATCCTGACTTTGTGACCTGAGTTCCTAATGCAAGAATAAAGTGCAAAGGGAGACTATATACAGGTTTTATTTCGATTTATTTTCCCACTTCTTGGATAGCCACTGTAGAAACTACAGCAGCTAACCTGAGAAAAGAGGTAGGATTTAATCTAGGGCATCATTAGTTCCTAACATCTTCCTTTTGTTCTGCTGATGCATAGATATCTGTCAAATGTGCCAGGGCAGTCTGTATCTGAACTTTATCCAAACATGAGCAAAATTAAAGAGATATTTGGCAGATTGACACATAGTCCCCACACCTCTACGTCTCTATTGTAGCAATTTATAGGTGTGGATAAGCTCCCTCACAGGTGACCAGGCTGTAAGCAGGTCTGCAGATAGGATATCAGAGAAATAGTCATATTTGTACATGATGGAAAGTCTCAGGAACTCTGAATGTCCATTATTTTAGAAACAGGACTGCTCTTTGAAGCAGGGATTCTAAGCTTACAGGCTGAGTTCCTTAGGCAGCTTGCCAGGAGAATTCATATAATCTATTGTCTACTTCCAGAAGTTTTTTCCTGGGAAATTTCGAGCTCTGATGTAGGCCATGAAGCATAATAGCAGTGATATTAGCCTTCTCTTGATTGTTGTTCCTGGATCATTGCTCCACTCCTTTGCATTGTTGTAGAAGCACCAAGCAAATAAAATGCACATGAACTGTGCCATCTATAATTGAATAAACTGAATTATTTTATTAATGAGACCAAATTTGCACAGGCAGGCACAGAACTGGAGACTTTGTGTGGTATCATGAGAAAAGGACTTGGGAATAAGTCCCAGAAGGACAACTATGTTCCACTGATGTCATTACCATCTAATTACACCATTTCAGAATGGTTCTATTATAAATTGTGTATGTTTTCATTATCATTATTTCACATAACCATAAGGATAAAAGAAATGCTATCTGTAATTACTTTTTCCACCTAACAATTAATATACAGATATTCTGACATTATGGTACCTTAGCTTCATGATAATATAGCTGCTATTTCTGAGGTGCTGTTTCTGATGTAAGTAACTGCAAAGAAGGGCAGTCACAGGCCTAGTTTTGTGGCTGGATTTCTTTATTTCCTCATCAGTCCAAGTTCTTATCTCTGCAAGTGAATATTAATGTGCTATGTTTATTCCCAAGAAACATTAAATTTTGTTGAATTTTCATCATAATTATTTGCCCTTGCACTTGCTTTTTAGGAATATAAGTTAATTTGTTCTGTAGCTAGCTGGGCCTGCAAACATATATAAAAAACACGCAACATAAGAAGTAAAGAAGTCAGAATTCTGCCTCAGTCTGTATTACTTACTAAGAAGAGAATGAAATGTGAAGATGAGATATTTGTGAAACTGTATCTTCCTTCTGGATTTAACTCAGAAGCATATAAAAACAGGATGTAGCAACTATTTGGAACTATACATAATAAGTCTAATTCCCAGTAGTTCTTACATCCTAATTCCTCAGCAATTCATGTATATGCAATATGAAATGTGTTTGTTTGAAACGAAGAAAACCACCCAACACCACGCAGCCAAAGCCTCCCCAAGCAGAAGAAAAGGACGTTTAAAACTTAACTTCTAAAAAAAAGAAGGAGGTTTAAGATTCTGATATCTCTAGGCTAGTGGTTTCAGAGAAACACAATTTTGAGCCAAATAATTTTCCATTTTGTCTTCACTCTTATAATCTGTGCAAGGGTAGCTACCAAAAGGAAATACCAGTCTGCTGAGACAATGAAACTGAGGACAGCCTGTGTGAATATTTGTCGTGTCCTTATATTTTCTCTCCCTGTCCTCTTGGAAGATGGGGGGAGTGAGAGAGAGACTGCGTAGTCTGGTCCTGATCAGGGCTGAACTATGACAATATTGTAGATGCTTCAAGATTATTTCCTAAAATGCACTACAATTATGCCTCTGCTGACACGTTGTCCATGTTCCAGTGATTCTTCTCACACTGAAATGAATCAGTCAGATCTATGATGATCCAAAGGAGTACTGGGCTTCTTGAATGATGACAAAGGTATTTTTCTTTTTATTATTTTTTTCAGATGTCCCTCTGTAGCATGGAAGAAACCATCCTCTGTGTGCCTGAATTGTTCACTTATCTAGGACTAATGCTGAAAACTCAGTTAGGGTAGCAGATGGCTGCAGACCTTAAGCTGCATGAATAGGAGTTTTATGGAAGGCTAGTCTGGCACAGAACACCAAAGGATAAATGTAATCACATTATAACGCATCCTAGTACTGGAAAACAAAGACAGCTACACTCTGTAAAATATAGGTACATTCTGATGGAAATGTAACAAAAAATATAAGGATTAATTAAAATTTGTTAGTGCAAGAATAAGGAAAAATGGGGTGGGGAGTTCAGCCTACAAAGATTAAAATAAGCAAATGTTACTAAACAGAGTAGCTTAATTTTAGGGTTGTTTTTCATCCTTTACATTGATTTAATAATTTTTTTTTTTTAAAGAAGTGGGAAGAAAAGGAAAGCAAAAGATGCACAAGGTTTTAAAATTATTTTTTTTTTCAGTATTGACTCAAGACCAGTTTCCTCTTAGTTTAATTACAGTTTGAAATCTAAAACTTTCATAGTAATGTAACATCCATATTCAGGCTACACGGTTCACCTTCTGTTGGCAAAAGGGGAATTTTAAATCATGGAGCATATTGTAAAATATCCTCATTTGTTTAATGTGGTTTTATCTCTTATGATTGTATCATCCGTGATTCAATTAGCTCAGTGGTGACTCCTGGGTTTTCTTCAGATTTACTGCAATAGGGTTTCTCTTTCTGGCATATCTGATATGCAGAGGAGTTACCTCCTGTCATTTCATTCAGAGACGGATGGAAATGCTAATTTTCCAGGGAGGAAATCTTTGTCTGCAGTTTTATTAGTAATATGACTCCAAACTATCTTACAGGTGTTTTTCAGTGGGGAGGTTAGACTCCATCTCAATCTGATAAGGCATTCCTAATAAGGGGAAATTAGGCCAGTACTCGCAGAAAGAATAAAGTGCCATATGTCCTGACTTTTCATAGTGATCATTAAATCCCAGGAGCATACGTACACAGTGTATTCAATTCTGAGAAAACAAAGGAAGTCTTCATGAAGCAGTTACAGTTTTCTAACAAACAGCTAATTAGGATCAAGATATTAGGTACTCTGGTTAATATAAGAAGAGAAAGAAAATGTCTGTAAGCAGAGAACTCTGCAAACTGATCCCCTTTTTCCACCTTGATAGTTTATTTTATTCATGAGCATAACCAAGTATGATCTGAGTTGATATATTCTGAAATATAATTTGGAAAAAAAAAAAAAGGGAAATGTACTTCCATGAAATTTAATCACATATCTCTGTTTATAAACATTTTATAATGATTTCCTTCTTTTTTTTTTTTTAAAAAAAAAATTAATTATTTGTGGATTAAAGCCTTCCAGGTCTCATAGACCTTCTTTATAAACAATACGACATAACCGGTTTGGAGACTGTAAGCCTTCATTACTACTTATAATATAAATCTGAAGAATGAAATATTCCAAGTATATCTTATGCTTTCATAGTTATGAAATGATGAACTACGAAGGCATTGATACTACAGCCAATGTGAAATTTGCTACCAAGTTTTACTGATGTATCGATGCCGTTCGATGCGTCTACGATTTGCGATCAGGTGCTGCTGCCCCTCAGTGGCCTGTCTGTGAAACAGGGAGTCACCGGTATCCAACGGCTCTCCCTGACCACAGCCAGCGCCCAGCCACTGCGCTTTATATAACATTAGTATACACGTGTTACAGTTTGATTTAAAAGAATGATTAAAACTCCGTGCTTTGAAATGCTATTTAGTTTTGGCCTTTCTATTGACTACTATAAAATGGTGCTATATTTCAACCTTGTAATGGTATATAAAGGAGTAGACAGAACATGCAAAGATATGTATTTTTAGAGAAATTCTATTCCACTGAGTTCTCCAAAGCAGCACAAAACGGTGCATTGTGGAAAATTTTTTAATACAAGTAAATGTAAGAACCTTACAAACACTGGCAATATTTGTTATTTTCAGATTGCAGTGCAGCACAGACGGCAAAATGTGCTATAAATATTACTTAAGAAAAAGGTAAATGCAAGCTGCAAAAGTAAACTCCTTTAGTTTTCAGCAGGGCTACCGACACAAACATTAAAAACCCAAATGTGCTACAGAAAATATACAGTAAACTACATATAACATATTTCAGAAGGCTAAGGGCTAACGCAGATGCTTAAATTCAGAGCAAATTACCCAGAAGTGCAGAAAAACATGCTAGTTTTCTGAAAGAAAAGACATGCTTTCTTTTTGGAAGACCTATTTTCCTTCTTGGAAAATAAAACATTTAAAAGAAGTGTGATGATGCGTTTTATCTTTGATTTATTTTATTATGAAAACATTATTCAGGGAGAGATTTATTAACAAAAAGAATTGCATTTTGTCCCCCTTAATTAGCTCCAGGGACAAATTAAAGCTTCAGTTTGTAGCTTCCAGGAAAGTGCAGCGTATATGAAAGTCAGTACAATCCAGTGTTGCATTAGTATGTCTATTAAGATCATTACTTCCTTCTAGTTAAGGTCTAAAGTTTGCTAACTTTCTGGTTAGAATCAGGTGTGACACAGGTCAACTTTCAGAGGTTTTATATTCTCACCACCTTTGAAAAATCAGCCAGTTTACTGAGGTCTTTAGCACCGAAGTGCCTGATTTAAAATTTGAAGAAATGAGGATTGTATTTACAGTGCTTGTGAGCCCCTGGAAAAGACTTTAGATATAGATGTCAGTCAAAAAAAAAAAAATCAACTGAGAACTTCAGTTCAGACTATAGAGCTCTTGCTTTGGTTCATTCCCAGTGTTTTGTGAACTTCAGCAATTGCATTAAGGAGAGGCTTAAAGACAAATTGACATTTCATCTACACACTTACATGTGCTTGTAGAGCAAAAATAAATATTTCCAGTACTGCAGGAAACCTGCAGATTCTTGAGGAAAACTCTAAGTAAAACCCTCAGTTCTCTTAAACTTCACAAGCTTCCAGCCTATGGAGAACTGTGCAATTATTATCTCCTTCTGAAGAAAGACTTTTTTTTTTTTTTTTCCACACTGTCTAAAATCAGCAGTGCTGTAAAGCACAGTTTATTTAGGTACTGGAGAACTGAAGCCTGATGATTACAGTGTGAAACCTAGCCAAAGAACTAAAAAGATGTAGCAGGAGATTTACTGCTTTAAGCAGCCATTGCACTGTATGGGTGAAAATTTTATCAACACTGGTAGGTTTACTGAATTCCACAAGCTGCTGAAGAGAACAGCAGTAGCACCAAGGCCATCACACTGAACTCAGCGTGCTGCTCTCTGTTCACCCCCTGTGGCACATTATTGGATGAACTTTCTCTGACTGTGAGCAATTTTTGCACTTTGGAACATACTGATGTGAGTTCCAGCTTCTGTCATTGATTTGAACTTAATCTGCATGTTGCATCTTTATTGTATTGCCATGATTCATTTAAAAGCAAATGCTTTTGAGCGTGACTGGCTGGCTTTCACAATAGGGTGGGCAGAAGAAAACGAAAACATTTCAATGCTGGGGGTTTTTGGCTTATGTCTGGAAGGGAAAACGGCTGAAAACATTAGTCTCTCTGCTATTCAGAGTTTTGACTGCTTTAGCTAGGGGGGCTGGATTCAGATCCATTTACTGTTTCCTGTCCGGCATCTAGTTGGTGCATTATGTTCCATGTCTCTTTCCATTAGCTGAGCGCCGTATGATGTCAGCTGAGAAAAGCAGTAGCTGTACATTATAAAGTCTTCGTAATGGTATGACAATGGCACTGTTATAGTGGCCTTTTACTTGGTTCCAATGCACATTTTACCATTATATTTCATGCCTTCAGCTCAGCTGTAGCGATAGAAGAAGGTTCAGCTATAGTCCAGCTGGAGTTTTAAATTTTTCACTGAAATATTACATAAGGGAGCACTTGATAGATGGAAAATACTGATATTTCTTTCAGTTTACCAAATGTAAGACAGTAATCTCAGTAACAGGCCTGAAAATATCATAGATACTTACTTTTCTTTGTAAAAAAAAAAAGGCAAATAAAAAATATCTTAGTAAAGTAGAAATTACATATTGTCAGAATATGATTTTCTTTAACCCTTATGTCACAGAGAAAGCATTTCTGATGATGGTAAGTTCAAGGAAGGCAAATGAAACCAAAGTCTTATGAGACACATGTTTACACTTTGATTCAGAAAAGAATTAGTGTAATGTAGTTTGAAAGATTGCAGCAGTAGGAAGGCAGTCTCTCTTTTTCAAGAACTGGGTGCTTATTTAGAGTTGGATTTTACTTAGACTGAAGATTTAATAAAAGCAGAATCAGAGCAGCTGTGCAATTTATGACATCTTATTTCATGCTCAAGTTTGTGTTAAAGATATATATGATGTGCATTTGTTATACTAAGAAAGCAATTATTGATTAATGTAACAGCTACTTTCAATAATCACAACATACAAATCTGAAAGAGCAGACAGAATAATTGGGACCAAATCTTCAAGTCTGGCAGTAGCCTATGCCCAAAGTGTGCCCTGTTTCTGTGCAGAGTTATGCATTTGCCTATATTGTATGGGTAAAATGTGATTATACGTAGGGTAGCTACAGCTCTGCCTGTGGAGAGATTCTTAAAATTATCATGAGACACTGCAACTACAAGCGCTTTTTCTACTAACTAAAACCAAAGTACGCTGAGATTTATTAGGGATGGAGTGTAGCGATGTCTAGTTAGGGTTAAAAAACATGTTTCCATTCTGAAAGGCCAATTTCAATTCACTGTAGTTTTTGTCAGCCTTTATCTTGTAAGCTGATATTTCCTATGTTCCTGTGCAGCAGGTAACAATTTTGCTCCGAAAAAGGCAGCCGATATGTGTGTAAATATTTCTCACGAAATGGAAAGAAACCAAGCATTTATTAGAGAAATGCACAGTGGTAGAAAGTTAATGTCTAGGAGAAGGAGAGACTCTGGAAGCAGATATTTGAAGAAGAGGAAGGCAAAATGTGGATGGCTTCCTGGACGGCATTCTGTTTGCTGTATGCAAACACATAGATATCCTGAGCATTTTTATAAAACATTGTGATAAGGAAATGTCTCACACACAACACAACAAAGCTTGCTTAAATTATTGTATCATCAATGAAAGAAAAATAATGTTTTCCTAAGAAGTTCACCCCCCAAAATCAAAGAGTCCTTTTGATACATAACCTTTTCCAGTGCTTTTTATTTGAAAAAGAAATGGGATTTCTATTGTCTTCAAAGAGAATAGATACACACAATTGTTCTCTTTTTTTCCCCCCTTCCCTAAAGGTTGCTTTATTGATAAGTCATTACAGATTTATATGATTATAAGAAAACAAAACCTTTGTCCATTCTTCTCAGTTCATGGGATGGCATTTTTTAGTTTCTCTGCATGTTGATCTGCCCTGTCCGTCCCAAGTCCCTGTTTCTTTACACAGATAACACTTACTTTTTTTTTTTATGTCTGGACTGGAGCTCATGAGAATCACAGAAGCAGGTGAAATTACTCTATACCATTATATAGATTGCTAACCTCTGTGGCTGTCAAAAGAAATCAGAGGAGACCTATGCTTGTGCTGGGCTCTCTAACAATTTTCTTATGGTACTAGTAGTAATCCAGAAGCAGACTATTACAGAAGACAAACTCTTAATATCAGAAAAGATCCCAGAGGTCCTCTGGGAAGATTTAAAGTACAGACTAGAAATGAACAATACTAGAATATAGTGGAGCCTTGAAGATCCTGAAAGACTTTAAAATTACTATTACTACAGGATCCTAAAGAATGTCTAAATCACAAAGAGAATAAATATTTATTTTACAAAACATATTCCATCATATTATCAGTTAAAAGAAGTTATGCGTTTCTCCCTTCCAGCTTTTCCCTATGTCTTTAGTAAGAAAGCATTCTTAACTGTACAGTATTTTGTAAAAGTAGTGGACAAATGAAGATTTAAGAACAGTTAGCTGCCTTGTTGCCATGGTTACCAAGAGTAATCGACACTGATTGCTGAATACAGTGAAATAGAAACAGAATGTACCATTTTAAAGAGGGTATGTCTAGAATACTTAAAAGTAAATTAACACTCAAGAAAAGCAAAACAACACAATTTATTTCAGACTGAGTTCCCTACTCAATATAGTTCTGTGGACAAAACGTATTTTATAGATGATAAAAAAAATACTTCCATCATTTGGAAGTGGTTTTAAATAATGTATCTCTTCAATTCTGTAGTGGGAAGTGTGTTTGTGTATGTTGCAGACATGAATATCTGTTGTATGGCAGTAGACAAATAGTGTCCTTTATTCCAGATACTGATAATAGCATGCAATTTCATCTATATTGTGTGTGGTAAAATGTTTTGTTATTACTCTAGATTATAGACAACTTATGAAGCAAGGTTATCTGTTTTTCAGAGTTCTGCTCCATGCCATCATTTCAGATGAAACTCTTAAATAAGGTCTTTTATTTAAATGTAATAGGCACAAACAAATGTTGAGTTGTGTATCTCCATACACAATGAATTTGAATATCAGAAGCAATACACTTCTGGTTTTGAGTAACTGAAACACAGAGCATCTCTGATTTTGTCTTTTTTTTTTTTTTAGTAAAAACAGCATTAGTTTTGCTCTTCTATTACTGTTTTCCTTTAAGAGTTAGAAGGCTTGGGCTGCTTTATCCTTGAATGTGTGTTTAGCCCTTAGGATTTATGCATAATGAACCAACTTAGAGTTGATCCTGCTTTAGAGTAGGAGATGAACAGGTGTGATGAACTTAGAGTTTGTTTCTCTATGATTTTCTTCCATTAGAAAAGGTTTTGTAAGAAGCAATTATTCCCTAAGCCAGAGTGTATGAAACAGTGAGATTGTATTGGTACTTGGTTAGTGCAGAAGCAGGATTTCTATAGCACTGTGGATTTTTATTAACTGTTAATTTCCTTGCAACACTTAAAGGCTACACAGAAATAATATTAGGTCCAATGACTTTCACTGAGGAAATTGAGGCAGATTTTCTAAGTATGTGTGACTGCATTTAGACACTGAATGCCATCATTTCGAAAAAAAAGCTCTGCTCCCCATAAGATGAATTTTTAAAAGCTTGCTGGTTATTTGGTGCTTTCAAAAATCTGGTTTCTTAGGTGCCCAAAACTGGGTGACATCATTAGCAGACACAGAAGCTAAATGCTCAGGGTTCTACTGAATCAAAAGCATAGTCTATTTTCATATTGAACTGCACAATTTTCTCACAGTAAATCATGCATGTAGTTTAGTTGGCAACCAGTTAAAAATGTAGTCTTGGCAAAATATTTGTCAAGAATAGAATTAATCAAGAAATCATCAGCAATGCAGCTAGAAAAGAGAAAATAAGATTGATGAGTAAAAAGCAGCCATTCAAAGCCAAAAACCAACCTGGATGCAACTTAATGTTAGTAAAAAGGAAAGATATCACCAAACCCAGGGACTTTCATATGAGATCCCAGTGAAACAATTAAGAAGAATCAAAACTATGAATTACTGTGTCAGTGAATAAAAAATAACTATCGTTGAGGAACCTCTATGGTAACAATCGTGACTTATGCTAGCAACATCCTCAGTGGAGCTGAATTGGAACTCTCTACGCCCAGACTGTTGTGATCATACAGCCTTCCCAAGCTTTGGGACTGAAAGTCTTTGTCTCTTTTGGCTTTCTGTAGAGCTCTAATAGTTCTCACAACTCAGATGCACCCTGCTCACATATTTGTTTCTGCAACAGTAGTAAGCAGGGGCCGTCGCTGTGATGTATATTGACTCCTTTTAGACTGGGATCAAAAGAACAGCTTTGAAAGTTAGGGAAAGGGATGGCTGGACTAGTTTTACCTGTAAACCAGCCTAGTGAAGCAATGGGTTTCAGAGCATGGGAAGCACCTCTAAGTACATGCCAGTTCCCAGTATGCTTTCTACAGCACTTTGCTCTACACAAGTTGTAGTTGAATAATAAAGACAAGGAAATTACAGTGAGTCTTCTGGGAAAACTGGAAGAAGGTTTTCTAGACATGTTTCTTGCAAGTGGAGGAACTACTTCAGTTGCTGGGTTAAAAAAAATGAAGATGATAGTCCTCTGTCTTCTCCTTCTATGTCAGTTTAATGCTTTCTTTGTCAATGTACCACTCCTCTTGTCATCCAGGGCTGGTTGCAGAACAGGTTACTTTGTGTGGGCATGAAGTTTACTCCTTAGTATGTTAATATTGGGGTAGCTACTGATATTTCACCACCCTAACAATTGGCAATGAGTTACCTTGAGGGAGTGAGGTGAGTTAGCTTGAGCTGCTAGGCATGAACGTAGAGTGAAGGCTCTGGAGACTTTGCTGCTCTGGAGTGGGAAGCTGTGTGAGAAATCTGATTCATTCAGCTGCTACTGCACCCCACCAGTACCCCAGGGTATGTCTATGCTTGTGGTCATAAGTGATTGCAATGTTTGCTGTGTGTGAAAATGCAGATTAGCTAGGTTTAGAGGTGGAAAACATACCCCAGAAGCAGGCTCAATAAGCTTAGCAAGGGTGTGTACCTGGTCAGGGCTGTTAGTAATAACTCCATTCTGTGTACTTGATCAGGGATATTAGTAATAGCTCTTGTACACAGACAAAGCTGAATTGAATTGCTGCTGTGACAGCTGCATAGACAGATCTCTAGCTGCTAAGAGGGCTGCAGGCTTCACAGTTGTATTCTAAATTGTATGTATGTGGTGTTTTTGTTAACACATATACCAGTGTTTTCTCCTTATTGTTTTCCTAGTACTCTGATGTGGTAAAATTACATTTGTTTATCATGTTGCCCGATCATATAACTAGAAAATTATATTTTTTATTTTGAAAAATAAATGCTACCCCTGCTGATAGGTAAGTCTGCAGGGATCATCCTGTAGCAGTGACTGTTTCACTTCAGATAACAGAACATTACCCACAGGTTTCATTTTATTCTTGCTTTTAGTTTTCAGCAAAAGATGCCTAATAAGAAAGGTCAAGGTATCATCAAAGCATAGACAGATTTTTGCTGAATGACATAAAACTGTCAGACATGCTGAGCTTTGATGTTCCATTAAGTGATCAATGTAGATTACTGACTTTTGGCTAAATGCTGCTTAACTCTATAAAGTCAATATTTGTTAGTTCATTGGTAGAATAATTAATCAATCAATACAGGATGCTTGAAGTCCGGAAAAAAACATTGCAAAAACTGTATGTCTGATATTAGTAACTAAAATTATTTCACAGTGTCTTTGGAGTGTTATTAACTCCCTGTGTACAGAATTTATTTGCAACCGTCACATTTCTAGTGTAAGGAAGGAAAAAAAAATAAAAGAATCCAAGTGAAGAGCACTTCTTGTAACCTTGAGCTCCTGGAAGGAAAAACCTCTAACAAGCAGAGTGCATCATCATTAGTTCTTCCCTTTCACATCATCACACTCAGCTTGGGAAATAATTACATGCAATTTTTCTATTTTACAGTTGGGCCACATGACACAATGTTCTTTCTTTAGAACTCCTACTCCAGTTCTCCCATTTTGTCTTTTATTGTAGTCTATAGCATTGCCAGTAACCTCTCACATGTCTCCAATGGAAGCTTTTACAGCTCTGCATGTACAGTGCCTTGCACAACAAGGCTCTGAACCGCCAGCTGGGACTTTTAGACCACAGACTACTGCAGTAATATTAATGAATAGAGAAAAAGGGCTTCCATAGGTACCCCAGGTATTTTCCAGATATAATAGCTTTAAACTTCACAATTCCATTCAAATTTATACTTTAATGCACCTGACATTGCTTTCAACTTAGATGCAAAAAGTGTATATAGACTTCTCCTTGTGTAGAATACCAAGATGAGTACTTTTTCACTCACTTTACCTGTCCAGGATGCTTTCAGGCTGTGAGGATTGAACACGAGTCGTCTTTCTCAGGGGATTACAAAAGGAGATGTTTGTAGTGGAGGATTTTGAGTAAGTTTAAAAACAAATTCGTTCTTTATATGTTTTGTAGTTGAGCATACACAAAAGTAATCTTTTTTTTGGTGTAAATTTCTGCAGTCTGGAGTGCAGTGAGATCTTGATCTCTGTATGACACTATAAAAATAATAAATCATAATAAAAGGATGCTTTTAAAATAATTGCATATAATTGATGGTTGCATTCAATAATGAGATACAAATGTGTTCTTGGAAATTAAGGAAATGCCATGCTGAATGGCTGAAGAAAAAAAGAAGCTGACCCCTATGACAAAACTCCATAAAGAAAGAAGTAATAATACATTTTCCTTGTGTTTCTCTTCTTACCAAGTGTAAGTATCAAACTCAAATTAATCAATATCAAAATTAATTAATAGAAGTGGGAAAGAAGGGAATTGCAGTACAGATGCTAGCTTTGCTAGGATCAGTCACTTAGGACTTGGAAAAAGTAGAGGAAGTACAGCTTCATGGTGTTTTCAATGGTGAGAGACACAGCTGGTTTTGTCAGTGCTTAAGAGCTGGCTTGCAAATGCTAGACTAAAGAAGGGCATCTCCTCAGCTTTGCTTTTTAAGTAGGCCAGACTACGGTTTTATGTAACTCCCTCAACCATGCAGTCTGGCAGGAAGATTCTACAAGGGAGGGGCTGAGCACTGCTATGCTGGGAGAGGACTCATTGCCGTGTGACACCGAGGGCACATTGTTCAGAGTAATTGGGGCTGCACCAGGTAGCATGGGGAAGAAATTATGGTGCTTTAGACCCTACTTGTGCTGGCAACAGCAGAAGAGAGTTTTACTTCCGTTTTGACAATGGAAAACTGAAGTACCAAGAGCCTACATGTCCTTAATTTGTCCATGTGCCCAGATTTGCCAAGACTTAGATTTATTTTAAATCAAAAGAAAATACATAAGCCTCTTGATACTTTATTAAAATTACTAGAAGTTTCATATACGCACAAGAAGTTTGATTCAAAGAATATGACAGTAATATCACTCATTTTCTCACACAGTAACCTCAAAGCTATGGATTTTTGAGGCATAGTTAATTGATAACTACGTAATTCGATTGATTTTTAAAGAGATCTTTTAATACAGAAATATTTGGTGGTGATTTACCATGATGGAGCCTAGAAAAGAGAGACTTAGATATTTTTGTTCATGTTATTGGTTAGTTTGAAGTTTGTATAAAATCAACATAAGACCACAAATTACAAGATAATTCTCTGACATGACTTCTCCAATAAGGTGGAAGTTTTACACTTTGTCTGGTCAACATATTACCTCATGGTTTAATTTTTCTGGATGTCTATGTTGAATTAAAAGAATGTACTTCCCTTTTCAAATCCTTTAATAACATTAAAGAGCCATTTGCTTTGCAGCATCATCTAATCATTCAAGTTGAGATGACTCAAGGTGTCAGATGGTCTGAGCTTTTTAGAAGGGAAAAGGAGCACTTTAGTGAAGTTTCCTGTGTACCATGTTTCAAGTGTATGTACTGGATTACTGTGCCACAATGTGTTAGATCACATTACAACTAACATGTAATGACAGAAATAAGTCAATAAGGACACAAGGTACCACAAAACTTAGCTCTAGCCAATGCATGCAAACCAGAAAATCAAATAGCATTGAAATAGACATTGTACCTCAGTTGCCATAATTTCCTTTTCACCAACAGTTTTCACACAGTGATCCTAGGATTTTTACTCTGATGAAAGGCCATCATGATCCAAACTGTGGTTCCAAGCAGGGATTAAGCATCTCTCTGAAATGGGAAAGCCTGCTCTGTTTGAGCAACAATTACTCTGAAAATCAAAAGTCTGAAAACCAGTTTTCTTCGCTAATATGGGGCTGCAAAAATAATCTCTGAACTTACACTTTATGCTCTGTGTTTTAGTCCATCAGGTTGCAAATATCTCAGTACTGGGTGCTGTACAGATATACAGAAAGATATATTATCTGATTCAGCATAAGTAACTTGAAATTTGAAAGAATGTTGGAAGTCCCAAACAGCTACTTTCACTATGAATCAATAAAAAATGGATCCGAGTTCTGACAAGGTTGTGAGTTACAACTTAAGAATCTCTTTACTGTCAGGAGATGCTGGAGAATTTCCCAAAGCAGGTAATGTTGTCTCTGTTTTATAGAAAAGGAGGAGAACAATGAATTTATTTGTTCAGAGTGACCCAGGAGATAAGTAGCTAGACCACAGGTAATGCCATCAGAGAGGTGAATAAATACTACTTCGTCTGCTCCATGGTGTGCATGTTCTATGGTTTCTGATGAAGCAGGTTTCTAACAAATAACATGTGCTCAAAAGTCACCTGGAGTACAAGCATGTGAAAACCAACTGCCTACAATCTTCTCCTTTTAAAATTTTTTTTTCAAGGAAGGTTCTTCAAAACAATTATGATATTGGTAAAAGGTTATATAATTTTAATAATTTTAACTGTTGGAAATTATCTTTTTCTGAATAATTTTGTGCAGGTGAAATTCCTGGCATTAGTCATTTTTGCAGCTTTTTTTCCCCTCTGGCTGAAAGCATTTAACTTAGAGGCAAATGAAAACTTTTACTTTTTGGGAATATCATCCTATAGCCATTTTTTTTTTTTTCCTGACAGTGGGATAAAAATACAAGCCAAAAAACCCAAGAGATGATCAGTCTTTTCCTACTTATCTATCTTTCATGTTTTATGTTTGGTTGCAGTAAAAGAACAGAGATAGATGATTTGCCACTATTTAAGTGTGAGTTTTGTCTTGAACTCTGCCAGAATGGATAGCACTCAATATAAAACTGCAAAATTGACAACTGTTAGGAAAGGTTCTTACAAACAGCCTTAGCAAATGCCTCAGAGATTTTGTCCTTTAGCATGCCTGGATGTCATCTTTAGCATTAGCTGTGATATATATCCAGATGCAGTGTGATATGGAGAAGGATAGTTGTGTTTCAAAGAAGAGAAGTCAGCAGCTAAGTTTTCTAAGCCAAACAGGTAGCTAGTATAGAGTGAGTGGAATGGCAACCAATGTTGTGAATACATTTTTTTTTTTCCTAGATTAGAGAAATGTACAGTCCTGTGAAGTTTCCTCTGCAGAGTGCAGCTGGAGAGAACTAGACATTCAGAAGTTATGTACCTGTAAACGGTATTCTCAGTACACCGGTATGTATTTTAATATATTTTAAATGACCAGATATAGAAGGAAGGTTTGTTGAAAACCTGGTGGCATACACATTTGCTAATATCTGTTATACCCAATTAGGAAATGCTGGAATGATGGAAGTGATAGACAACCTCTATATTATGAATTCTAATAGGAGGCTCTAAACATGAAAGTCTTGTTCTCCTTTGGCTGCCTGGGGGCTGTCTTAAGTGCTCAGCTTTTGATCATAGTGACAATTTTAAACCCCTTAAGAAAACTAGAACTGAGAATAAAAAAGCTGACAGCTGTGGTTCACCTCTCTCTGTCTCTCTTTGCCTTCCTATTATCCTAAACCCTTGAAGATCTCTGGAGAGAGATACAGCTCATACTGCACATATGATGAAACAGCACTCATCATATGTCCCCTGCAAGTGCACTATATATGTCCTTTTTACTTCTGTCAGGTCATTGAGACTACTAAAAGGCACAACAATCAAGATATGAACACATGTTACTCAAAGAGCTAAGGTGGTGCAAGTTTATAGTATTTCTCATATCCTTACGTCTGCATGAATTCTGAAATCTGCTTACTGTTGAATAGTAATCAGACAGTAAGTAGTTTATGGTTTAAGTAAATTAGACTGTGAAACCAATTAAACTCTTTGAAGAGGAGGAGGGGGGAAAGCAAGCTCTTGATAGGAACAAGGAATGCTTAAAACCAAACTATATAAATAAAATGATAATTTTATAGGATAATAGTTATTACATGTTTTGAAAGTTTCATGTTATATTTGGCCAATGGGAGAAAGGATATAAAATCTGAACATGTCAGGTTAATAGTAAGTCTATTTTAGCCGTAGATGCTGTTGCTGTAATTATGACATTAACCATCACTCTAGGAAAAAGCACAAATCCATAATTATAGAAATACATACACTCAGATTTTATGTGCAAACACAAAAGTAGGTTTTTTACAAAGGCAGCTGTGTAACTGTGAATTTTGCAGGTATAGCTGGAAAGATCTATTCAAAATAGGGTTAGTTACAGCCACTGCAATGTAAGCTATGAAGATCTTTTATGGAAACTCTGATGCCACTTATACAAATTCTTTATCACAATCCGT
Organism: Chlamydotis macqueenii; assembly: GCF_036417535.1. Taxonomy (NCBI): domain Eukaryota; kingdom Metazoa; phylum Chordata; class Aves; order Otidiformes; family Otididae; genus Chlamydotis; species Chlamydotis macqueenii. The sequence goes on along the minus strand of NC_141593.1, from coordinate 16,784,945 downwards.
TCAGCTGAATAGCTACATGGGGAATTGTAGAGACAGTAGATGAGCCATTCCACTGATGGCCTTGAAGGACATTGTAATGATCTATTGTCTGAGATCATCGATGATGTGACTCCTAAACTCTCTTCCCCATATACCACTTTCTAAACCATCATAGTTTACAGATGACAATGACTGATTGCATATTTGGAAGCACCACTGGCAGAAATTACACTCTAATTAGGGCTGAGGAGGTTTTCAAATTCCTGTACTACAGGTAAAGTGGAAGTAAAAGATAGGTAAAAATTGGCTTCTATTATAGCATCTGATAAATCTGCTTCAGTGGAATTCTAATATTGACTGCTGACAGACTGATAAATCTTTGCAGACTCCACTTCGAACAAGTTAGATTTCTCTTTCTGTAGGGAAATTTTCTTTTGACTTCAAGGTTTAGATCAGAATCAGACAGAGCCATGTTTGTGGTAGGTGAAATGCACTTTTTTTTTGCTTGGTATACTTAGACTAACATTATTCAGTCAGTTTCTGAAAACAGTAACAGAGATTAATCCAGTGTTCTCTGAATCATTTTTTTAATAATGAGCATGACCTTGGATTACCAGACTAAAACAAACTGAAACTACCTCCCTTTAAAAAATATTATTCAGTCTGAAATACATTCTTTTTTTTTTTTTTTTTTTGTCAAAATAGAAAAATAAAATCTCAGTGCATGAAGAGGGCTATAGGATGACCAGTGTAGTGTCACGTGTGGTAGATACGTTGGATTTTTCTACATGAATCTGTGGAGAGTGGAATCTTCAGAGAGCTTTTTTTTCTTTTGTGATTTCCAGTGCAGTCATCCAAGCACTGTGCAAAAACTACAAGACTCCACAGATTTGTTAAAGCCCTGTACTGTTGATAGCCTTGTATATTTTGGTCAGGATTGCTTCTGCTTCTGTGTTTATACACAGAGTACCAAGAATCGTAAATAAGCATAGTTAACAGTGATATTGTGGGCAATAAAAATATGCGTCAGGTTTCCCAAAACAACATTTTAGGGATATTTTCAATTTGGAAGATGTATGTTCATGTGTAATTAAGCCTATTAACCGAGAATTACAAAGTAGACTGTGGAAAAAACCCAAAACATGGAAGAGACTAACTGGTTCAAAATTTTTAAGGTGGACAGAAAAATGCATTGTTAATCCTACTGAGTACAGAATAAACGAGGAAAATGACAGTGCAATAGTAAGGGCTGATCTGGCTCCTGGGTCCTTCTGAGCAATGAGAGATATATTTATACTGCAAAAACATGTAATGTATCACTATAATTTTGTATTTTACAGCTAAAAGCTTTCTAAGGTTGAAAACTTAATAAACAGGTAAGTAATGGAGAAGAAATGCTTCAACACTGTATATAATCCAAGCAAGATTTAGAGTCCTATTTATCTTTGTAACTTCCTCTCTAGGAAGTAAGCCCTCTTTTGGAAAAGTACTGTATATGTGCTTTGCTTAACGATGCTTCACTGAACTGGGGATGTGGAGCCATTGCATTGAATGTGTCAAACTGGTCACCATATAGTTAGCTTCTAAAAGATACACAGTCACTAAAAATCCTCTTCTTCATATTTGATGATGCTGATAAAATATTATCAACATTTAAACTACTTTAGCAGTCTCAATAACAGAAATCACACTAAGCAATATAATTCATTCTAGACTCTCACCACCCACTAACTGTATTCTCTAGCTCAGAACCAGCCAGATCACAAATGAGATACAAATTTTGAAGTCCTATCAGAATTTGAATCTGGAGCTCGATAGAGCATGTTCTAGACATAAAACAGACATTGCATGAAAATCCAATATTTACTACCTAAACACAGAGAAGACCAACTCAGGATCTGATTTCAGGGTTGAGACCTGTCATGTAGCGTAGAGAATTGATTTTAGGGAAGTCTATTCAGAATTGCCTCTATAGAGAGCCTGATAAAAATTGGAATTGTCATATTCTGTTTTTACCACATAGCCTGTTCATTAAAGCACAGCATTGAAATAATAATTATATATAAAAATCATATAGAACAGTATTTATGTAGAATAAAAATGTGTCATTCCATTTGCTTGATGTTTTCCTGTCCAAAAATTTAAATGGTAGTGAAAATGGTGTCTCTCTTTTACAATGATAATTTAAAAAAAATCCAGGAAAAAAACATTGATACATATTAACCTACATGTACTGGGATTGTTTGTAGTGTAAATGGACTTTTCTTTGTGCGTACAATAACGTTACCTTTAGCAACCTGTCCTGCTTAGCAGAAGCTCCTTAATTTGGCAACATAACTGCTTCAAAACACTTCTCCTTGCTTTTTTTTCAAACGGCCATTTTTTTTCTAGTACAGTTCTGATGACCTTGACAGGTATTATATCCTGTTTCTATTGTCCTAATGCCCCAGCTCGGGTCTTTTATAGCTAGCTGATTATTTCCTTGCTGTGTTTGTAGGTGACAACAATTTTGATAAGCTACTTAGACTTCTATAGTATTTCATATTAAAATTTGATGCTGCATCTCATTTGATTCTTAGTTTATCAGTTCTAATATTCAGTGACATGTCTGTCAGGTCAAAGTGAAGGAGGAATAAATAAAGAATAAATAATGAATAAAGAGTTATTACTAATAAAGAGATATGATCACTCTTTATGATTTCCTTTTTTTTTATGACAATAGAAAGACTAACTATTATTTTTTTTCAAGGGCACTTCACTCAGTTCACATATTTGCATAAAACCCCTCTTACTACAATTAACAGAAAAAAAATAGAGTTATCCACTAAAATAGATGCTCAATTACTCAGTTATTGAAGAATGTGTTCAGCGTATCCACATGGCCCATGCACTAGAAAAATCCATCTGGGTAAATTTTTTTTTGTTTTGATGGAAGCATAAGTAGCTAACCCAACAATGAATTTTTAATTCGGTAAGCCAAATAGTTGACTAAAGATCCATTGATTTTGAGCAATGTGGCAAAGGGGAACATCTAATAAAAACAAAACCACATTGAATCATTTGCTGAAACTTCACTGACATGCTCCAAAAGAGGGCAGCAAATGTCTGCCTATCTGATGCTCTTCAGTTCTGGTCAGTAGTGGTCACTGATGGCGGTCTGATACAGACCTTCCCTATATTTGCATCTTATATTAATTGTTATCCTCAGAAAGGATTTTTCAGGGAAAGGATGTAAGCCTGATTGGCTCATATATACAATATGTGTCTTTTAAAATATTAACCGGAGAAAGAGACTGCGTGCTAGGCTTTCCCTTTATCCTATTTCAGGTCTGGTACAATACAATTCAGAATAAAAACAGCAAAATAATCTGTGTAGTTCAGAAAAAGAATCTCATAGGTTCTTTTACACTCATGTTCAGTTTCCTCCTATATTTCTTAGTCAATCATAGTGAAAACATTGTGTAAAAATAATTAGCCACCCTTCCCCTACCAAAGATACATGCAGGAAACAAACAAAAAAATATTTTTCAATATGGAATTGGATTTCTTACAGTACAGTAGGGAGATTGTAGAACCAATGTACATCTTCAGAAAGATTTGTCCAGCTGAGGTTTCACAACCTGCAGGAGTAGAGATTTCACAACCTCTCTGAATAACCCGTTCCAGTGTTTAAACACTCTCATGGGGAAGAATTGTCTGTATGTCCAGCTGGAATTTCCCTTGTTTGACTTCGTATCTGTTGCCCCTTCTTTCTCCACTATGCACCTCCCAGAAAAGTCATCTATGTCTTCTCAATAACTCCTTTTCATACACAAACACCTCTACAGAAAGACTTAGCTAGAACAACAAAGGACGCACTCGTTTTCAAGGCCTTATGCACCAGGATTGCCAAGTCCCGTTCTGTATAGTTGCCACCTAGCCAGCTGGGCCCCAGACTGCACTGATGTATGAAGGTACTCAGGGACAGGACATTGCACTTGCCTTTGTTGAGCTCCATGAGGTTATTGTCTGCCCATTCCATCATTTGAGCATGATGACCTTCAAATATGCACAGAGGAAGGAGAAATGTACTGTCCGTAACCGTTACGGACAGAAAAAGAGGTTATGGTCTAAACTGTAGCAAGAGAGATCTAGGTTAGACATTAGGGAGACAAGTCAAGTAGTAATGAGGGTGAAGCACCAAACTTGGTTCCTTCATAAGACTATAGAATCCCTGTCATTAAAGGTTGTTTCATATGGATTAGGCAAACATCTGGCAGGAAAGAGGCAGGGCTGCCTCCACCTATCTTAGGATAAAGGGATTCAGTAAAGGGAAACAGATGAGAGCCCCTTCAGTACAGTTGGTTTTGCACATGGGTCTTAGATGTTTGCTGTCATGTTGATTCCCTAAATGGTGAAATACTTCGGGTTTCCTTATGTGACACAATTCTTTAAGGGCTTGTTTCTGATAAACATAATTCTAAAAGAAATGCATGTATTTCATTTATGCAGAGAATAAAAAAGTCCCATCTTCTAATAATTAGACTAAAGTTACTATCAACACCTAAGTTAGCAGCAAAGGGAACTTAGTTCTGTTGATTAGAAATTGAAATTATTTTGCTTTCCTGCTTCATTTTTTCCCTTATGTAACAATTGCTCTTGATATTTCCTTCAATATTTTTTAATTCTCACTCAGTAGCTAAATAAATGTAAACAATTACAATGCTTATGTTGCTACTGCAACTAATTTTAATACTAAATTCCCCTTGTGAATGGAATTTTAATGTTCTTGGTGGCATTTTGTCAGCAATTTTCCTGCTGTTTAAAAGATCACTGTCTAATGGGATTAAGGTGGGTAATCAAATCTCAAACTGGAATCAGGGTATGAGGTTTGGATGCCTGGGGAGTACTTCCTTACTGAATATGAATGAAAGATGTTCAGTGCTTACAGTGGAGAAAAATAAATGGAAGGCCGTATTTTCACTGTATAGTGTTACTCAGACTTCTTGGATAGGAACTTGGATTCCTGTTCTGATAGCTGGACCATTAGACAACATGCAGAATAAATACAGCTCATCATCCAATGTCTGGGATGAAAATAATATTTCATGGGATTTTATAGTATATTACATTATTCAGAGGACATTGCAATGTGATTTTGCCTACAGTTATTAGCACAGCATTGAACCTATTGCTGTTTTTTAAAAAACCTTAAGCTTAACTTCTGGGCATACAGTATTGTCAGTAATGATTTTAACTCAGACACAATTCTGGGCTCTATGCATGTGGGTGTGTGCGCGAGCAGGTGAGAGAGTTGGGGTGAAAGAATATGTGTGGTATTAGGTGGTGATTACTTCCTGCGTGTGATCTGCATGTGGGACCTATGAAACTTACTTTCTAAATGGTAAAAAATAAGTGGTAGTAACTGATTTCCATATGGGAGTGTTATCTGTCCAATTTGAAAAAATAATTTAAAAAAATTACATATCTAGCAAATTCCTGTCAATTGCTGTCACATTTGCTTTGAGTACTGTGTGTAAGCTGGAACACAGTGATAGACAGAATGCAACCTGCAGGAGAGTGTAAGCATCAGGAAATTGTCTTATGTGTTTGGCTTGGTATGGTCTATGGGTGTAACTTCTGTAAACTGTCCTCCACCCCCAATTCCCTTGCTTCGCTGTTTTATCCAAGGAAAATAATTTTCTCCCATCAAAAATAAAAGGATAATAGTGTTTATTTAGATGATTTTTATCATAGTGGTTGACACAGGTGTTGAATGGAAGACCACATTACACGTCTGTGGAAAAACCTTGAGCTGAATGTTTATGCTTTACAGCTAAGACCAATGGCAGATAGATGTCCTCTGCAGTTTCTGTGGACAGATGCATATATAACCCATGTTCACCATTGCTTCAATGCATGTGTTCCAGAATATTTTCTATTTTATTCAATGTTATTTTCTTTTTTTCTAAGCTAGGAATTGTACTGCAGCAGTATAGAGGCCATCTTCCCAAAGGCAAGCAGTTTAATCTAACGATATCTGAAGCTATACTAACATATAGCAGCATACATCCTAGCAGTAGTACATCTGTAATTGACTGTGAAAATGAATCTAATTTATGTACATTTAAACTGTGAATAGATGAGGAATTTTTAATATATTTTTTCAGGCTGTTTCACAACTGGCTAAATTCCAGTCTTAGAGGAGGGCAATTTTATGTATTTCAATTTCAGTGTATTTATTTTTGACTTCTAGCTGATTTTTCTTTCACAACTGTTTAATATTTATATATCTCCTCCAACACAATAACTTTATTCCCTTTGTCCATTCCTATGTAGAGTGTAAGACCTTATATATTTGTTACTCTATTAAACTTGTTTCTAAATATTCCTGAGAGACTTTAAAAAATATCTTTAGCAAACTGTAAATTATCTCTAAATAGGGCACGTTCTGACTATATGTACTCAAATTGCTTAATATGTTTCCTATCTATTTAATGTATTTTAATTAATTCTTTTTCAGTTGAAAAGATGTAATAATTTAGTGTCCTTTTTACTGAAGAATACAATTGTGTTCCCCATCTAGTGGCATTTGTATTAAACACATTTTTCTACTGATATTTTTCCCTAACGAAACTTTTTGCAATGGTTTGTAAACATACATCCAAGTTTAACTCCTGTTGAAATTAGTGGGATTTTTCCAGGTACCTCTATGGCACTCAAGTAATATTCTTAGCATAAACTACTTTGCTTAGTTCCTGTTTTAGAATGTCTCTTTGTGGAGCTGTCCCTGTGCCAAAGCAGACTATCTCACATTCTTGTTTTCTTGACTGGAAAGGTATAATTTAGCAATGAGGAAATACTTCCTTTTTTTTTTTTTTTTTTTTTTTTTTTCCTGCAGAAAAGAACAATCGATCTTAAATTCTTTTACATGAAAATATGTATTCCAATGGTAACAATAAAGTTTATTCCCACATTTCTCGTTTTAACTCTTGAACTTTTGATTTTAAGAAAACTCTGACTAATCATGTGATTTTAAAGCTTTCATACTGAACAAATCTGCAGACATATTATTTTAAGAAGTAATATTTACAGATGTAATTCAAAATTAATTTCTGGCACCAAAGCCTGAAAAACTAAATAAATACAGAAAAAAAAATGTTTTGGGCTTCACACAATTAATCACTTAGATGTGGGCCTGATTTTTGCAAATTAGAAGAAACTATACTAATATCCTTAGACTGTCCTGTGTGCTCTTGAGACGTGTCATAAAACATAATTTCCACAAGAATAGTTTACAGAGGCAGAATAAAAGGAGGATAAAATCAATAACAGAAATGGCAGCTGTCAGTATTTAAAACTGTAAAGATATAGACATACGTTATTTAAGATGGGCAAGCTCTTAAAGGAAGAAAAGCTGAGTAGAGAAGTTGTTGCTGACAATTTAGAAATCACAATCCACATGCTACAGGTTTTAGATAAGAAGTGCTTCTCTCTGGTAAAAAAGATTTTGTTTAATGACTTCTCTAGAGCTATACTGATGTACATTGTCTGAGGATACGGCCCACTGCTTCCAGACTTCAGCACCGCAGCAATACAAACCACGTGCAGAAATAAAATGCATTGACCAGCCCATTTTTACATGGCCACATTAATAGAGAATAAAAACTGATCTGTGAAAAAGGGGTGGAAGTGCTTGGCAGCACTGAAGCGTCAGCAGCAGCAAAGGCTTTGCATTTTAGCACTGCCGCTTATGTAGAGGGTTATGCTCAGTGTAATAAATTTGCTCTGTGTACATGCTTACCACGCACAGGGAGCACAACAAGTACAGAAGGACTCATTCTATGTCTCTTATTATTTAGCATGTTCTTATACGCACAAAGCTAGCACACTAAAAATCCAGATTAAAATGATCTTGCAGGAGCCGGGCATGCAAGGCCTGAAAGGCTGTGCAGTGCTACGACTGATAGCTCAGACAGACACAGTTAAGTCTATTACCAGAAGAAGCTGAAACCTCAGTCCCAGAAATACCAAGTCAATTATCCCACACAGCGATGTTCTTCAGCATTCTGTCAGTCACATGTGTACGGTAGTAGTTTAAAACACTCTATGCCTTGTCCTGCCTGTTCTGCATTTTCCGACACAGCACATTATATGCAGTATCCTTTTGGTACCTGTTGGAATAGAGTATAACCACGCTGTATTTCTGTGGGTATTCCCCTGCTGATGTACACAAGAAAATTGATGAAAAGTGTATTATTGCACCTTTTGCTAGTGATATTACTGATTGAACGATCTATTTTGGTAGTTCATCTCTACCGTTTTCCTAGTCATTTTGCTGCCCTTCTCCCCATCCCTGTTTTGCATACCAGCTGAGTGATGATCTCTGATTGCCGATTAACTCTGGTGAGTCTTCTGAAACATAAGCAATTTGCTTTGAATGTCATGTGTTCAGATTCCAAGTTATGATGATGATTGCACATTTAGTTTAAAAGTGTTTTGCACCCACTTTCATTGCTTATTCAAGTTCTACAAATAAGAAAATTTGAAATGCAGCTCTTCTGTACTGCTGTTGATTGACTGAGCCCCCTGAGGCATAACTGTCTCCAAAGGGCTTAATGAGATGACAAATTGTTCAGCCTTAAGCTTCTAGGAGACGTATTATGAACATCAGCACTGGATGCATAGTTAAGAGCTGTAGATGTGATAACATTTACCATCTGTACAAAGAAACAGTGTAATTTTTTGAAACAATTCATGTAACAAGGCATTGTAAGTAGCTCTTCCCTCCCTTTCATTTCTCCCCTCCTAATGCTGATTGCAAGATTCCACCTATCCATTGGGCCAACCGTAAGTCTGACACATGCTCTGCATCCTTTTTAGGAAGATTGTTAATGATATTTCTTAGCTGTCCCCATTCTGTGAACTTATTTCCTTTTTTTTTGCTTTGTGACTGACAAGTCTGCTGCTTTCATCCAGATAGAACGTGGAAAGTCTCAAAAGCTGAGTGTCATGCTTTCTTTCCTTCCTTGAAGGCTACATCTCCAAAGATAAGGCAGCAAGTACAAGTGAGGAGCCATTGAGATTTATTCCTCTACAGAGCCTGACAAGAAGAGTAAGACAAGGGCCACATTCTCCTGCATTACCCAGCAAAGGGGTTGACTCTTGACCAGAAGACTATGCACAGAAGCATAGTCTTCATAATGTTAATAAGAGATACCATTATTAGGGCCACTGATAAAGAGATCATACCTCTCTAGATACTAGATTAAACCAGGAGTTAACTGTGATGTCTGGGAAAGCAGCCATCATCTGAAAGTGAATCCTAATCATCAGCGTGACCCAAATTCAGGCCAGCACTGGCCAAGAGCAAATATGTAATGAAACAAGGAATCAGGATCACTGTACACAGATCTGTAGCATTGCATTCCCCTTGGAAACACCACTTAAATATAGCAACAGATTTTGCTGATGGTTATGTTTCTTTCTTACTTGATTATAAAAATCAATTCTAAAGTGCAGTTTCATAAAGTGCTTAGAGATAAGTTATGCTATGTAGTGATTGCCCTATCACTACAGTGCAAGGAAGTAATTAACAATATTAACTATCTTTGCCACTCCAAAGCAACATTATTTTATATCAGTTGCAGACAAAGGGCAAAATAGGGCATCAGGATAAACTAACATATATATTCTAATACTAGAAAAGTAAGCTTCATGAAGATCTTTATATTGAAGGTCTTCCTGGGTGTCATTTTAAGATGCACATCCCTTAGGTTTTGCCTACAGCGATTGGTAATGTCCTTTAGATTATAACATACTTCCATGAAATGAATTCCTGCTCCCCTTCCTTACCACATCCCATACCCATCCAAGAAAGAGAAAAAGGGATAGAATTTGAAATATAACATCTTGGAGAACTATATTTTTTATATACTGATCGAGCTTCTGTATAATAAGAAAAATCTTCAATTCCATTTACAGAAGATACACATTCTTAGGACATCCATGACAGCACAAATTTGACTTAACTTCCTGTCTGCTTCTTTTTTTCTATTTTTCTTACTTTCCACTAGGTTACAAATCCTGCAGGATAATGTTTTTTTTCCTTTGGAGAGAAGTAATTAAAAAAATCACACCATTTCTTTCTAATTCAATGTAGGTTATCTGAAAGCATTTCTGAAACCCAAAGGTTGGGGGCCTTTGTTGACCTTTAATAATATCTTTTAATCTTCCAAAAGCATTAATTTTACACACGTGGAAAGTAGAGTACTCTGCTGTACTAAAACTACTGATCTGGGAAAAAAATCATAACTGTTCAAAATCCCTAGGAATCCCCAGCAAGCTATACTCAGTAGGCCAAATGCTGTTCTCTCTTATACCTTTACATACACAAAACTGCTTCACTGAAAATCGCTTGATTCCTTACACCACAGTTTAAGGAAGAAGCTTACTTTGGCCAAAGACTCTACATTCAGTTTAAAGTATTAAGTAGTAACATGTGCAGCTCAGCATTTATACTAACAAAACAAGGGCATGGATTATCTGAGAATAGAACAAATTCCTTTTACTTTTATGAACTAATATCAATAAGTGCAGCACTGAAGGAATTAATTCTTTCCACAATTGACTGCAATTTCAGTCTATGCCATGGCCTGTTTCACCTTTGTTGCACAATATAAACTGACCTCAGCTACATTTCTTCACCAGTATTGGATTTGCTGTCTCCGTTCTTTTTGTCAAGGTTTCTCATAAGTCCATTTGGTCTTGAAGAAAGCTTTTTTTTCCTCTCCATGGATTGTTTAGTGATGGAAGTTATCTCTAAAAATTATTCTGTCTTACCTACCTGTGTTTTTGTTACAATTTTCCTCACCCCTTTGTACACTTTCCACTCCAAGGCTCTGCCTCACAGTTACTTGACTTCTAACTATGTGTTATGCTGAACATCCTAGTAAGCAGCGAGTACTTCTGCTTAGAGGGTTGCTAGAGTCAGTTTTCAGGGACTGAAGAACCTCCTCTCAGTACATGCGCTGCTACCACTTCTCCATTCAAAAGGGCTGTTGAATGCTTCTGAACTATTCAAATGTATTAGCCATGACCCACGTTTTTACCCACGTTGTACCTGTCAGTTTAACATCAAACTCTCTTATGAAAGTTATGCAGATAACAATTCCTGTGAAAAGCAAAAGGAAGCTTCTCAAAGGTATGTATCACAACTCAAACTCTTTAAAACTATATCCATTGATACTAGGGCATATATCAAGGAATTTTTGTGTAAAACGAGAGGAACTAACAACTCCATATTTTTAAACTATTCTTAAGATCACGAATATAACTTGAGAGCTGAATAATCTTGTATTTTGCAAAGTCTGAGTACTTCCATAAGAATTGCTAAGACTGCAAATAAAATATTTCAAACTACAATGAATATGGAAATGGTCAGAACAGCAAACCTACAATGTAGACAACAAAAAAGAGATTAAATTTTCCCATAGTGCCTGCACAGCAAAAACATGTATGGGACTTCCTCCAGGTCCTCTGGAGTGTAGTGACCCCTTTTTCATCTGCTTGTTCCTGCTTCTCTTCTTCTGTGCACTTTACCCTCTAATACAACAAAATTACTGGGTTTGCTTCCTGCAAACCCTCTGAAGATCTGAACATGGAGTAGGTCATCCCACTATCTAACAGCTATCATTTCAGTTTACAGACTAACTATATGCTCATGATCTTACACAGGATTTCTGAACTAGCTGTTTCATCTTCAGCTCTCCTGAGGCTTGGCTCGCAGCAAAAATATTGCCTTTGCAACAAACCTAAACTCTGCTTGGCTTTGGTCTTTCTTCAAACACCATTTGCCATAGCAATAGTCTGTGGACATCTGAATTTACTTTTTTAATACCAACTTGCTAGTTACTGGTTAAATAATGCTGCAACAAATCACTTTGGGAGAGACTAGGGTTTTGTGTCCTTTATTGACTTCAGAACCAAAATATTTTTATTCTTTTGCATGTCAAACACATCTTGATTAAGTATGCTGAAATGTACTTTTTATAATACTAGTATATTTTCAAAATAAACTTTTTTTTACACCTTGCTATTCCATTTGGCATTCTTAACCTTGCAAATTGCTCTGCAGCATAAGCCTTCACAAATAAAAACACATTGTTAAAACAGCTAATTTAGTGAAAAAAAAACCCCAACAAAACAACTACAGGAAAATTTATTTCTGTCTTCCTGGAATGAACTTTTGATGAATCACTGTTCATTCTGGATCACTTATGGAGCCAGCTCAGTTTACTAATGACCTTAGCTATTACTCCTGTTGCAGATTTTAAAGTTAACTACCAGTCTTTTTTCACATTGCTAATACATGTTTGAGTATCACATATAGTTCAGTTACACTTGATCATTTGTGTTTTAACATACACTTGTCAAATGGAAGCAAAAGCATCATATCACAATTACAGTATCTTCACAGCAATGTTTTACTGAACCTGTTTCCTATTTTTTTTTTTTATGCAGCTATCCATAACATAGCCTAACATTGATCTCACTGTGAAAAGTAAAAATGGGTAGTTAGGTATAAATCCTTCTACTTCTGACCCTGCCATAGGACTTCTGTGATTCGTGGCTTAAAGTTCCTGCAGTAGAACTGGGTGCAGGAAGGTGATGCATCTATTTTTTATGACCAAAAGTAAAGCCATAGGCTCAAAAGATGTCATAGGAAATCATGCAGACTTCAGGTGGAATAGGCAGTACTTATCTCACCTAGAAAGCAGACCTATTATAAGTTAGATGTTGGGTACCTAAAAGCTACAGTATACAAAAATAAGATTGCCTTTGAAAAGGTGACATCTAGTGCCTCAATGCATCAATAAAATGTAGTACTGTGAATGCTCTGACACATTGGTCAAGTTTATGAAGAATTTTTTTATTATATGAATAGGATAGTATAAGATACAAAAATAATTATAATCAACAATGTAGCTCTTATGACTAGCTATTTTAAAAATTCTAATAGTCTTTATTTTGGTTTTGGGTTTTTTTTGGGTTTTTTTTTTTTTGGTTTGTGTTTTTTTTCCTGATGTCTTCCAGAATTAGTTTATTTAAAAAGGTGTTTTTCTTCCAGGCCTTTATCTTTATTCCTAGGGAGCTGGAGTTTATAACATTAATTTAGTCTCTCTCTCTCTCTCATGTTTTTCTCATCTTATTTTTGTAGTAACAAATTTTCCTCAGGAATGAAGCTTTAATGTCTTTTAACGATGTATCATTTACAGAAGAGTGCTCTGGTTGGTAGCATACCCACTTCTGGTTTAATTAGACTGCTACTCTTCTAGGTTCCTTTCATCTTTCAAAACATATCCTGCCATTCTCTATTTTCCCCTTGCACTTCTTCTGTCTCGTTTCTAATTTTCATGAGATTTGAAGAGCTTGCCCACTTTTAATGTTCTTTGGCTTCAGAGAGCTTCTATACTATCTCACAGATAACAAATGCTAGTAACAAACACACATGCTCAGCAAGCTCAGCTATTTGTTTTGCCACAGAACAAAAGAAAAAAAGAAACAGGCATCAGGAATAATGGAGAGGTACTTTAGAAAAAAAGACAGAGTTTGAATTAATGGAATTATTTTTTTTGGTATCTACACGAACATAAACCTTATCATGTTCTCTAACTCTGGAGAGCAGTCATAATATTAATAAGTTTCTCCACATTTTTGAATGTGCTTTGAATACAGTGTTTATGCTAATCTCCCAAGTGTCTGTTGATCATGATCTTCGTTTTCTTAAGAACATCCAGACTCACACTTTTCCCTCTCTTTCATGGTCAAGATGAAGCATCTGCTGCCTGCCATCTTCATTACCATCATAAAGAATGAGAGTTTAAAGGCTAGAAGGCTAGTGAAAGTGTGCAGCATGCACTTGAGAGATAAGTGTCCTGGAAAACTGAAAACCCATGTGGATGCAGTTTTTTCTGGGCTATCTTTCCTTCTCTCTCCTTGCCTTCTTCTTTCTTTCACAGAATTATCTTTAGCAGTAGTATTGTACAACTGATTAGTGCATGCTAAATAGAGTGTTTGTTTATTTGTTTGTTTTTTTTAACTGAAAACTTCTATTCTGTCTTCATTTTTTTTTTTTTTGAGCCAAGGTTGTCCAAAGAAGGAGGAAGAAAGTCAATTTTAGGTGCCAAATCTTCCAAATTACAGTTCTCTGTGATCTAGGGGGAAAATTAGACGATGCACATTTCAAAGATGGTTGGCATTTCTTAAAGTATTGATGGTTTCACCTCACAAATGGGAATGAGAGTAGGGTGACTAAAGAAGGGTTAAATGCTACTTTAGTAGTGGAAAACATAAATCTATTTGTTCCCACAACAGTCTGTTCATTAATGGCTCATAGTCAATTGAAGACAATTTACTGTAAACTTACAAGTTTTAATGGCAGAATAAGCAAGATTTAACACCCAGAGAGCCATATTTCTTTACTTATTTAAAAATTATTGACAAATAATCTGACATTAATCTCTACCTCTTTTTACATCTTTATTACTGACACAACTCTAAATTACTGAATTAAAACTGGCAAATGTGACCGTGTGATCCCTGGTCACTGATTCCAAACTGTCCATTTAATGTGAGAGTTTCACTGCATTTTGTACAAAGATGCAGTAGGAGATTATTTAGGAATAAATACTTTCCAGGGGAAAAAAAAGACAGAAAGGTGGAAGGAGTCTCTGCTTTACACAAAGGGAACTGAAGCAGAGATGCAGTGATTTACCTAGAGTTACCCAGTGGTTAGCAGGAGAATGCAGCAACATCCTGCATCTCAGTGTGCTCCTCCCTAGAGGGCTATCTTTACAGAATTATTCATGGCACATAGAAAGAAAACAAAAGACTAAAAAATCTGGAAGGCATAGTTTGCCTGAGCTTTATAGAAAGGAAAATATATCACTCTTTCTCACTTTTTGTTCTCTGGAATTAATTCTGCATGGAATTTTGATAATTCATAGCAACACTTAAAATTATTTAAACATCTCTGGCCACATTCCCCGCCCCCCCATTTTAATGCAGAATTACAGAAAAAAAAATGAGAAAATATTTTATGAAAAACTTCCATCAATTTGAATAATCCTTTTGTAGATGCAACATCACAGCAATCTGTTTCTGATAAAAGACACACAATAGGATTATTGCTTTCCAAATGCAGTCTGTTTCCAACTGTAAATGGCTACCTGAATTAAGGTGGTTGCTGTCCCCAAATTTAAATTTTAATGAGTAAACTGTCATACTGGGTTTTTTTTTTTTCATATGTACTAGGTGTAAACAAACACCTTCTTTAAGTTAATGTTTGAATTATTGATAGTAGGGCTTTACATAACTTTAAAAAATCACTATAAAATAGTGAATCTTATACAATTCAGTCTCATTGGTGCTGTAAGTTTTCAGAGGAATTGTGAATAATTTATTTTAAAAAAAAACAAAAAACACAAACCACATTTGTATCATTTAATCTGATTAAGTGAAAGTTTATACTTGGAATCCAGATTGTTTCTGAAGTCATAATGAGCAGGTTGGAATTGTGTAGGAATACAGTATTTCCTAATATTGCTCAAATATGTTACATACCTCTTTTTTTTCAGTATTTAGAGGCTAGATTATCCTGTCTGTAGAGCTACGCCGATTTAAAATAGTCAGAACATAGAAAAACGTTTTACTGTATGTCCTACATTGCAGACAATTACCAGTAATAAAATTTCATTTTCACTAGTCCAGTTGCAAGGTGTAAATGAAAGCAGAACGTATTCCTGTGCATACTATATTCAGGCAAGAGTGGGAGAGGCTTAAAATAAACAGATAAGCTACATTAACATGACCTGAACAAATGGGAAGGAATGATTATTCCAATTGTGATATATACTACCAAACCATTCCTTGATCTTTCAAGTGCTTTTCCTTCAAAGAGCTGGATGACAGGATGATGGCAGATGGCTCTGTATGAAATGTCCAGCTTCCATTACTCATGTCTGATGGCAGTTACTCAGTGTCATGTGATACTTTTACATCAACAGAATGTTAATAATCAACTTTATTCCTGCCCATGACCAGGGGGTGGAAGCAGATTATCTTTAAGGTCTCGTCCAACTCAAACCATTCTACGAGTCTGTGATTCTAACTTAACCTAAGAATTTTTATCTAAATGATTTAATTTGGCTACTTAGGATTCAGGAACACTGTCTCAAGTAAACAACTCCATGGTGAAATAGAGGTTAAAGGATTTCAGCTACTGCCATTAATATTGCGCCATTCTGTGCATTTACCTGAGCTTTCTACATGTTTGGTATACAAAAGTCTCAAAAATATGGTCACTGCACATATGCAGGCAATGTGTTCAGATGTAGCTAATCCAAGATAGTATGTACAGTTTACATGGATTTTTACTATTCAGAAAGAAATACAGGGACTCTAAATAGCTTTACATCCTCCTCTGCTTTTAGTATACTAAAAAAAACCCCCAGAAATCCAAGAAAAAAATGTAATCATTTAGAAATCAATGCCCAATATTGTTATGCCTAAGTCTAGCAACTGTGTTTTTCCTCTTTTAAAGTGAGGAGAAAGTACATAGTTTTGATAACATTTGGATTATATAAATAAATTTTATTTATTTAACGATATCTGCAAATATGATGATGATGTAAAGAAGTGTGAGGACTATATGCAAAATTATTTACTTGGTAAGTCTGTTCCTGAAATCAATTAATGTTTTATCTGTATGGAGAGTCTAGGACTGAACAAAAACCCCTACTTATTTGGTCATCTAATACATCTCATTAGGAAAAGACCATTGCTTAGACGTATTTTCTAAGTGCTAGATTTTCAATGAGTATAGATATATTTAGAAAATGATAAGTTTTCTGCTTTGTATCCTCATGGGCCTGCTGGAACACCTTACCTCGCAACCTTACAGTACAGTGTTTCTCAGTTGCCCCCTTTAGTCTAACTTCAAAATAAATATTATTGCGGTAGCAGATAAAAAGAACCTAAGAGGAAGCTGAGAGACCTAGAAAATATTTTGAATGAGAACAATTTTTGTACAAAGATAAGAAAAACACTGATTTTGCACTCAGTAGAAAACTGTTCATTTTAGTAGGAAAGGATCTGTTCCATTATTTCAGTGTATTTCATCTAGATTCATTAGGACAGGAAGTGATGACTCTCTAATCTGTGCTTTTCATAAGTTTATTGAAGAATTGCTGGAAATTAAGGAAAATTCCAGAAATTTAGTCAAATCCCATTGTAGTATATCATTCTGTGTATAAAAATTTTGATCCCTGTGAGTTATAAAAAACATGGAATTGTTTTATTAATCTAATATGTAGAAATTGTATATTGCATTTACACAAGAATATAGATGTCTGTCAAAATAGTAATAAATGCTTTGAAAGAATGGATAAAACCAGATGTTAGAAATTTTATCAGAAAACTGATAGGTAATGGATACAAATTTACATAATTATTTTCTGGCTTTTTTTTTTAAACCACTTTTTCTTATTTTGATCTTATTTCCTGTATAATCTTAATCACATTTCTACTCAAGACAATGTTCAAATAATTGCATAACAGTGCATGTAAAATGGTAGCAAAGTTATTCTAAGGACTAGAGTCCTTTTCATTAGGCCATCCATAAAACTTGGTCAGTTCTTCTACTTGTCTAACTTCTATACAATGTGACACAAATAAGACAGTTTTCAACATTTGAATCAAAAGCCAGTTTCCTGGTGGGCAGTGTTTACTTCTAGAGTTTTGAACCATTGTACTGAAAAAGAAATTGAACCTGCTGCTACCCAAGTTGGACAATTAAGCCCCTGATTTACTCTAGACACTGCTCTGGCTGTGGCTAAACTACATTTTTTAGAGTATACTCTGTATTCTGAGCACATGTCTCAGGTGAAGGCCTCTGAAAGCACAAAGGGTTGTTCATCTGTAGATCCTAACAGGGCCTGAGGTTTTTAATTCTGGTAACTGCAGGGGTGTTTGACTCTGCCAAGGCTGAAACCTCCCAAAGGAAGTGCTGAAGTTGTAGTTCTACACTGAAAATTCTGACACCTTCAGGATTTATTCGGTTTTAGGATTAGATGGCAACTTGGAGATTTTAAATTTTGTCATTTAATTAGAGTGCTATTTAGTTATTTAAGGACAATTTAGTTACTAGGTGCAAATAAAGGAGGAAGGAAGCAGGGAGAATAAATTTTTCTAGGAACATATAATGCTTACAGGCTTTGCGAAATAGAAGTATTTCTACACTTCACAATGTGACTATCCCTAAAGAAGAAGTGCTTACATAAAGTGCATACATCAAAGGACTGTGCATACTCAGAATGCATTTCCCTCCTCTCACAAACGCCACTGGAGTGCAAGCCTCTATGTTATCTTCTCACTCTTTCTTTCCCCCTTTTGTCTGTCACTTTTTTCTACCTTCACATCTGCCTTTATCCTTCCTTTTTTTCTGTCCACTTGATTGTTTATGTTTCTTTAAAAGCTTGGTGACTGGAATATGAAGATGAGGGAACTTACTTATGGGAGTGTGGTGCTCTGCAATAACCATAATTGCTCTTGCAGATAGGACCATGGCAGTCCTTGCCTTGTGAACAGGCAAACTAGACCTGATTAGAGCACTGGTTAAAACCCGCAGATCCAGCTAGGACAAGCAGAATAAGCTAATTAGCTCACCTTGAGTTAAGAAACAATTTTATTTCCTCCTGTCTAAGTCTTTGCAAAATGTAAAATGATAGGCAGGCTTACAGGCACTGGTGCTTCAATCCACTGACCTCTTGTTAAAGGCTGTGGAATCAAAACTAATGGAAGTGCAGAAGAGCACAAAGTGAAACAGGTTATTATTTCATGAGCAGCTGTATGCAGTGGAAAGTTTCACTGATTTCTGACTTCTGGGAGATTCGGAAGGATAAGCTCAAGGACAAAAAAAAAAACAATAAAAGCCCCACCTAACAAGCAATGCACTACAGTAAATGTCAAAGTTCTGATGTAGCAGAAAAATCAATCTAAAAATCACACACAAAAAAAGACACAATAAAAATATGTCAGAACTTTTGTACAGGGCATAGCCATTTCAGTTCAGAGCTTGCAACCAGGGGCATTTTAGGATTCATCTCTCGAATGGCAAGAAACTATAATCTTGCAAATGGTTTTGATAGTGAGCAGTACATATCTGAACTGCCCCAACAACTCATCAGGGACCAAATTGTTACTGAGACAAAGATTCAGCCCTTCTTCCACTACTGTGACAGTCACCCTCGTGCTGCCTTGGAAGAACGGCTCAGAGCATCTCTACTTGGCCAGCGAGGGAGAGAAATTGAGCTTTGTATCCACTTAGCCACTGTAGGCAAGACTGGGCAAACAACCCCAGCGAATTGGTGAAAGAGTAAGTTAAAGAGCATTGTCCTTATTGACTGTGTTAAGAAGAAGTTGTCATACAGGTTGATGGATAATTTCTTGTGCTAGATCCAAGCCCAACGCTGACCAGTAAGTGTTATTTTTATATTGCGGGGTTGGAAACACCTCATTTTGCAGCAGTGTGCTAGTCACCCCGCCCTGCACATCCTTCTCTCTGAATGAGCTGAACGAGAAATTGGCAACTACATTTTATCCTACCAAACCCTACACTTCAAATGGCTATAAATAGAAGCAGGTGCAGGTCTTAGCATGGCCCAGCCCAGCAGCTATGTCCCCCAGCCCCGCTGCAGTGGGAGCCTAGACTCCATTACCAGGAAGAGCTGGCTGCAAGGCTGGGCTGTGGGTAAAAGGCAGACCCTGACTTGGTAGCTGTGTGTGGTGTGTCAACATGTTCATCAGCTCAAGATGTCCACAGTGCAGACAGACTGGGGACTGAAGGTGTAACCTCTTTGCCAGAGCCCAAAGAACAACTGAGAGGGTCTGGTGACACTGTTTGCTTCTGCCAAAATGTAAAATGATTGTTAGATTACAAACAATGTAGTTTCATGGTAATTGTGATTCCATTCCAATTTAATTATTAAAGAAAAATGATTCCAAGGAGTTTCTCTGGCAAACAAAACTACCTCTGGCTTGATGATTTTTGACAAATTGATAACATTCACTTGATAAAACATAAAAAAACCCTAAAAATAGCGGATTGTACAACTAGAATGAAATGGGAATCAGTAATTCAGTCAAGTTTATTAGCACAGTAGAAAAGAAACAAACAAATCTTTGCAAACTAAAAGCAATCCAATTAAATCCAGCAACCAGTCTACGTGATTTAGTTTGGCAATCTTAATTGCATACATTAATCTTATTTTTGTTTTCTTACTCTGGCATGCTACCTGAGATCCCTCACACAGTCAATAATGCCACAGTGACAAAATAAATTAAAAATATACCAGATACACAGAGGCCACTGCTGACACAAGCTGTTAATAATGAAAATATGGACCAACAAAGGAAACACACTGATGTAGTATCTGTCTGGAAGCATATTGATTGTTCAGTGCATTAATCCTTTACACTGAAGAATTATTGTCAAAGAATGAGTCACAGGACAAAATATAAGAGGTATTTTTCTCTGTTCTCATTTACAATATTTTAAAAAAGTGATTCATGTGATTTTAATTTATTATATTTCAATTTAGCACACTTAAGTCCAAAACATGGGATCTTTCTCAGAGAATATTACATACTAATTGGTCACAGTGGTATTTAGCAAAATGTTTATATACACATATACCTATATCTATAAATGCATATATATAAAAGACAGAAAGGTAATAAAAACTCATCTAATTATTAAGAGGTGTTTGGATACTACAGGCAAAGAAGGTTTTTTTTTTGGAAAGTAGACAATGCAAGACTTGTCTAGAAGAGGAAGTTGCGCATGCATTGGCTTATAAATTGGCACAAAAAGAAAAACACAGAAAGGCTGTGTATGTCATCTGGTTTTATGCCTTTCAGTTTAGTTGTTCTTCTTCCTTACTAAATTAACTTAAAATATGACTGATTGTGTGAAGCTACTGTGAACTGCTTTTTGCAAATATTTAATGAAAACTGCTGAGATTCACACCTTACATCACTGTCATTTTCTTATGGAAAAAAAAATCCCATACTGAATTGTACTTAATAGAAATAATGTGAGTGGTGATTTTGCAGTAAAAATAATCATTAGCTTAGTAAAAGTGCAAATGCAAAAGATATTGTGATATGTCAAAAACTCCCTTGAGGACTCTGGGAGTTCAAGCGCTCTCCTCAAAGTCTTACTGCATTCCAGAAATCCTTCCTGATGATCAGCACTGAGTGAAGATACTTCTTCCTCCTTTGATTTCTGTGATACTAACTCTCTGTACGGCTCAGATAGCCGAAATGGGAAGACCCTCTGTCTGTCATACCTCAGAGAAGCTGGATCCTTGCCGAAGGATCACAGTGCTTCCGTTTCTAAATTCTCCATACAACTACTTGGGAAATAATTTCTTGTAATTCACCTGCCTTGAAATCTCACTTAAGATTAAAAATTAAAAAGAAATTAAGAACATTAAAACAAGGAAACAACACTGAAAAAAATATAAAAATATTTTTCTTTATCTGCTTTTCTGAGATAAAATTGGAAAAGAAACTTTTTCTTTCCTTCTCTTGACCATTTCCATTGGACCTGCAACGGACTTACAAATTTCTATATTCAGGCATACTTTGCATCTAGGGCTACACATGCTGAGGAGACTGCTTCCCTCACAGAGCACATTTTGAGTACTTCTGGAGTTTTTTCATATACCAATACTCTTACAGAAATGTGTTCCTTTCTCTGTGATATTCAGATATTTTAATTGAGCAGGGTTAACAGACGAAGACTTTGTTGTCATAGGTGGCTCAGCTGATCCTATGGCTCTCCACAACTGGAAGGTGGAAGACTTGCTCCTTTGCAGCCCTCAGCCACTGCTCCTGGTCTATGGTCCCAGTCTGCCCCTCAGGCTGTGTCCTTCTGTGAGCTGGCTGAGCTTGGCCTCTTTAGTCGAGGTAACTGGTGGGAGCACAAGGGAAGGAGACGGACTTGTTACAGCAGTGAGATGATGGTATGTTTGCTCACCCTGCCTTGTCAGCCTAAACCATCCACTGAACTGAAAAATGAAAATATCTTCTTAGATTAGCTGCCACCTTCTGTGCTTGACTGACCCACTCACAAAGAGGAGTGAAAGACCCTTTCCCCACTTCAGTGACCAAAGTTGAGATTTCATGAATGAGGTGACAAAGAGCCCTGAGGGAAAGTTGTACATATGGCTTTTTCAGACTTTACGCACAATGTCCTCAGATACTGCCATTTCCTAAGATTTCTTCTGTAAGTCTTCCTTTCCCTCTTGTAGTTTTTTTCCTTATCTGAAAAGACCTACTCAGCCTTTTAACCTGCTGAACTTTACAGTCCTCAACCAGCTGCTTTATTCTAAGGATGAGTCAACAAAATAGATATTCACAGTATCTCACAGTTTGCTGGAGGACACAGCCCCAAGATTATATACAAGTAAAGGTGCTGATTCTATAAAATCTGTAAAGTAATACTAAATATAATGTTGTGATGTACATTAATTGATTTGGGCTGCAGAAATAATGTAAATGAATTGGAATTTTTCCAGTAATCTTTTTGAAAATAGTTTTTAGCTGCAAAACAGAATAACAGTGCTTCATACTGGTATTAGTATGTCTTTGCACATCGCCATTCTATCTATTTAAACTCATTAATATCAGTCCTTATATTGCTCCATTCAAGAAAATCAAAAGGGACCTAACACAACTCCTATGAGGTCAAAACTAGAGGCAATCCATCTGGCTAAATGTGTGGATTTCTGCCTCTGTGGTGAGCAAGGCACTGTAGGCTTGGTACTTTTCCCTAAAGTAGCCCAGTATTTCTCAACCTTCTTTACAACACTCTCTGTTTGCATTTCATGCAAGACCAACATTTCCCTTCTCACAGGTTTCCTGAACTCCAGATCTCTCCGGTGCCTAAGAGCCTCTGCTGTTAGGATGAATTGTTAGTTGTAGCCTGGTGCTTTGGTTGCCCCCTTAATTATAGTTCATTTCTGTCATAACCTTGACTGCAGAGTTGAAGAGAAGGTGACAAATCCCAATCTTAAATAACTTCAACCTCTAACTAAGGGGATTCTAGACTGCTTTTGGTGGGGTGTTTTTTTTGGTAGCAACTGTTCTCTTTTTCTCTGATGTAATAACAACTGACAGGAAAGAAGTTTCCTATGACCAATGTATCTTGGATTGTCCCAGTTTTCCAGTTACCAGTGCTAAATTCAATGAATTGGTTAACTAAGTTAGTGATACTCCATAGTCATCTTCAATTCATATAGTTTTTCTTTCTCATGTTTGGATGAACAGTGATGCAGTTTTCCTGTGGCTATTCACAAATCTTTGTACATTTTATGAGAAGAGTAACTATGACTCTCTTAATAGGAACTACTCTTAGTTGTGAGTTGAGTTTTACATATGAGATTACACCTCCTACAGCCTATTGTAGTTTTGCTCATATTTTGGTGGTCTATCCAGCAGGATAGGATTCCTATACTAAATAACATAGTAAACTATATTCTTTCTTAACTGATGAAGCTGAGAAAGTGTGGGCAGTATATAATGACTTGTATCTGAGGGATGATAAATTCTTGAAACCCAACTGATCTTTCTTATAGGTAATCTGTCTGAGATACTGGACCTGAATGTGTGCTATGAACATAAACCATCTGTGTTCTCAAATGTGAACAAAGTCTCACAAAGACCATAGCAAGCTGGGCAACAAAACTTCTGTCTAGTGACACTTACTCTTTATTATTATGTATGTGATAAACATCTTTTCAGTTATTGGATGAACTGATAATGATGGTTACATTGAGAATAGGGATTATTGATCAGATTATTATTTTTTTTTTATTGTGATGTCACAACAACTCACACTGGTTTGGACAGTTCACTTTCAAGATCCTGAACCAAGATCCTCAGTGGGGTTCATCAACTAGGGTAAATACAGTTCCTTGCTGGGTCCCACCAGATATCCTGAATTAATCAGGGAATCTTCAGCGCAGCTCAGCAAACACCACCCTTTTGATAACAGCACCTAGTTATCTGTATCACTAGGCCAGAACAAATCACAATAATAGATCTTCTGGGTGTTATCCAGAACCTGTGCCTAGTGACAGAAAACAAGGTACAAGTGGTGGTATGCTCTGCCACATGACTTACGAGAACTCCACGGGCGAACTGAAAGGGCTGATCTACCATGGGTGAACAGAAAGGGAGTCAATGGTTTGGTATAATCACATATCCATTAGTATTCTGTGATTGTATAATCTCTCTCACGTATAAGACAGTATTACCTAATATTTTTAGATATTTTTGGTTTGCCTGGAATATTTTAAATACAGAATGAGTGATGCTGGAAAAACTGATAGTCCCACCCATGGTGTGGAAGGCTCAGAAATTCAGCAGCAGAATCATCGTCATCACTGAAAAGGTTGCATTTATTGCAGGAAGCATATTATTATTCCTCCATTTTGCTGCTGAGAGATGCTGTCCTGTAATCCCCAAATAATATTTTGGTTTTATTTTTATAAGAAGTAAAATCCAATCTGTATTCTGAAGCATCAGGCAGCAGCTTGCAAATATTGTAATACCTTTTTTATTTACAGATGGTGTAGGTAATAGGTACTTCAGGTTTAGTAAAGTGCATGATTGCTTTTTAAACTGAGTATTTCTTTATAAGAATGCATTGTGAATATATTGTTGTACTGTAAAACATCACCACTGTCTCACAAGCCTCTAAAGTCCTTAAAAACACTCACTCTTATTTGGCTTTTAAAAACTAGCTATTAATATTTACATTTGTGACTGTGCACAAATACATAAAATCATCGTAAAAGCCAGAGGTTTAAGTGCCTGCCCTTCCATTCACCAGGTCAGAAAGAACTTTTAGATCTGTCTCAAAGGATTTCTTGCTATTACAAATATGAAACTAGGATGCTAAAATGAAAAAGAAGCAAATTTAATAATAATAATAATAAAAAATACTTGCAAGGGACAGAGCTCAGCTTGATGGCTCCAGAGAGTGGAAGGAGATTATGTTAAAGCATAAATGGAGTTTTAACATTTTTAAATCCAGAAGGTCTAATCTAATCTAATCCTTTTCAATCCAATTTTTTTAATGCAGCCTAGACATCAGATTAAAGCTTGCACTTTTCTTTTTTAGGCCATTGCAAACAGAATCAGCATCTGTGCTGCCTTTCTAATATTCAACATTTAAAAAGGGATTTTAAATGAATCAAAACTATAATTATTAAAAATAAACAAAGGAAAAGCTATAAAATGGATACCAGGTATCTTATTTTTACTTTAAGGTGGAACAAATTATAACTCCTTTTGGTAAATATGCCTTTTCTGGCAAATGAAATCACTTGGAAAAAAACAAAAAAAAATAAGAAGATGACCATTTTCCTGAGCTCACATAACACTGTAAATACAATAATTGCACAGGAAGAGTTTTTTGGTGTAATAATTCCTTTTTTTTTTTTTTAAGTGGTTTTATGCCAATACTTCTATAAAATAAGTAATTTGATTTTTTTTTCTGCTGAGTTATCTAAGACCGATGCTAATGAAATATATTAATCAGATAGAAAGCTTTGCTTTCTTTCCATTGTTTTTCTGATTTATAGATGCTGCTGTATTACTGTACATTTTGAATTTCAAGTGAATCTTAAGTCCTTGCAAAGTGCAAAATAATATAGACTGCCATATCCCACAGTAAATATAGCGTCTCTTCTGCCAGTATAAAGATTTTCAAGTTCTTGCTTGCGTGCTGCACCAGTCACATGGTAACTCATTGCTGAGGTAACAAATACCTCTTGTTAAGTCACTCTTACCACACTTGTTTCTCCAGAGCAAATCTGCAATATTCCATAAGAACTTTTCAGTTAGATTAGCAAGTTCTTAGGTATTTGGGTAAAAAAGTTGAAATACTGACAGAAAGATGGTCACCATGTATATATATTAGAATATAATTCTTAAAACACTCAGGCCTGGCTCTGCTCCTGGTAAAGGAAATGGAAAAAGTCACAGTGGAGTTGTCTCCAGCAGGAATTCAATTAAGTTAGCAGTGAATATTTTGAAAATCCAACCTGTAAAAGCTAGTTTTAATCCCACCTGTAAATGCTTCCTACTGTTCTGAGATCTGTGGACCCCCTCAAAAAAATTGTAGTGACAGGACAGAAGCCTTTATAAATATTATGCATGTAAATACGAATTTCTTTTTCTTATACATCTTCAGTAGATCTTCTAGACATAATCTTGGGGGTCCTTCTAGAATTCAAGAAGCCTACTGGATTGGATTCCACTTAATTGAATATAGAAGTCCCCTGAAAACAAACAGAAAACCTCCAGACTTTTTGTTATCTTTATGACAAAATTTTTATGTTATTGACAATATCTCAGACTAGTTTTGTTTAAAGGTGCATCAATGAGCTGTGGCAGACAGAGTCATGGAAATTATTTGTGTTATTCTGAGTTAGTAGTTATTCAAAAAGAATGAGCACTGATGTGGACTCCAAGTGTAGATAAAGAGGTATGAATAAGCACATTCAGAAAGGCCTGAGTGCTCTGAACATACACATAAGTAGCTTTAAGCCTTAATGTTGTTGACAAAAAAATAATAATAAGCACATTTTGGCATATTGTAAAGCATTTTCTTTTACAAAAAGCGCAAATTTTGACTGCTTAGAATAGCATATTGGACTTAAGTACCATTTTTTTTTTCAAAATTTAAGATAACAACAAATAATTAAAACACACTATGAGTCACTACAAACTCTCACTTCTAAAGACAGTCTGAAATGAAACTTCAGTGTCTAATTCTGAAGCCAGTCAGGATCAGTCTGATGACTACCCAAAGAACTGCCTAATTCAGGATCCATTTATCCTTTCTGCCTTTCTGTATAACATCCTGTAATTAATCAGGTTCAGGATCACATAAACAGTATACAACACAAAAGAAGCACTGAGCAGTGTTTAGAACTGCATATGTAACAATTAATCAGGATTTAGCATATTCTTCGCCCTTTTTTTCATGTGTAAGGACTGCAGGTGAACTGAATTTAACCCATGCTTATAGTCAGAGAGAAAAGCTTTAATATCACTTCCAAAATCTCAGAGGTTCTCTTCAAGTTCTCTGCAAAGAGGACATTTTCACTCAATGATGTAGGACCATTTTCTGCTATGTCCCCATGAAAAGTGTGTACCTACCTAGACAGGAGAAGCAATCAAAGATCGATCCAGCTGTTCTTAGTACTAAGTTATTCTAGCACTGATATTGCTAGGCACATGAGGACCTTATAGCAAATACATCTTTTAATCCTTCCTGTATTTCAGATGATTTTGGCAATGAATACCAAAATGTCAGTGCAGTTTATTCAGTGACAGAGAGGGAAAGCAGAGGGCCTTTGACGTTATTCAATGTTATGAGTGATTTTTGCACGCTGGGAGCCCATGCTGACTCAGTTCTGTTCTTTTGGAGGTGTTGTTTTCATGGATACTAACAAGTGACACCAAGGAGAGAGAAGGGGAGCTGGGGGAGGAAATAAAAGGGGCACTGAAATAAGTGCTATCTAAACCTTAACAGAAGCCAAATTCTTGGAAGGATTTTGGCAAAAGGCCTTTTATGGTCTCATCTGTCTTTCTTTTTTCCTTCTCCTCCTTTCCATAAACTTTGCAATTATTTTGAGGTAAAGTTTACAAGAAGACACACTTCAAGAAATAGCTCACTGCTGGTAAGGGTAGCACAGAGGTTAGTTTGCATGTGATTGGCAATAATCATGCAATAAGAGAAGTGAAGAACAGAGAAAATCCTGCCTTGGTAGGGGCAGGGTGGTAGAACACTGGAACAGGTTGCCCAGAGAGGTGGTTGATGCCCCATCCCTGGAAACATTCAAGGCCATGTTGGATGGGGCTCTAAGCAACTTGATCTGGTTGGAGATGTCCCTGCTTCTTGCAGGGGGGTTGGACTAGATGACCTTTAAAGGTCCTCTATATTCATTAGAACCCTAACGATTCTACGATTCTATGATTCTATATTCAGTCCAAATCTTCCTGTGAGCAGTGAACACATCTGGACTCACAAGGTCTTATGTATACCATGGTTGGGATCTGCCTAGATATATACTAATTCATGAAAAGCTGCTTTCATGTACTAGAAAGTACTAACATTGAAATAGGAGCAATCACAGTCTTGATTTTCTGTTTACACATTCGTTTTGGGGACAACATGTGATCCTTCCAGCTGCATTGCCCTTACTGTACAAACTGTCTAATAGTGCCTCCTTTTTAGGCCATGAGTCTTGGGGCATGAGCAGGACTGCAAATGAAGTTTCTTCCATTAACATGGGATATTAAGCCTTAATTTCAGCCGCCCCAAAAAGTCTGAAATATTCCTGATTGCTTCCACTTTTGCATACTAGTGTAGTCAAGTGCATGATATAACCCTAAACAATTAAATAATTAATGATAAGAAAACTTCACTGATGGATGCAGAGAGAAAGAGAAATTTTTTATTTTACCACTTTGGGATAGCTTCCCCCCCTGCCCCGCTTCTGCCTTTCTGTTGACATTGTTGTTGCTCATCTTTTCCAGCCTCCCACACATATTGATTACCTCTCAAGCTGATGCCCTCTGTTCTCCCTTGACTTGCTGCTTTATCTGGCTGTGTAACACTTGTACATTTTTAGTTACTTCTGTTTGTACACATGGCCCAAATTTATCCTTGGTTTACTGCCAAGGAATAACATCAAGTATAAATTTTACCCTCTCAGTCTTCCTTACTGCTTCTGACTTCAAGTGTCCAAACATAGATGAAGACTGGGTCCCCATGATGAAGTAAGTATAGCACACAGAACTACCAGGCCTCTAATCAAAGCTACAGCTTCTTCATAAGTACAAGCACATGACTGTAAGACTATGGCAGACTTCCTCACTCTCTGTCCCTTCATCTCTACTTTTTATTCCACTGACAGGGAACAAGGTATCAAAAGCCTCTGCCAGACTCATGAACATGCCTGTATAGTATGTTCACCTGCATGAGATCTAGCCTAAAGAAACTCCTTCACAAAAGTTAAACCTGTATGTTGGAGATTAGAACTTGTAAGAGTCTCAGTATTTATCATGATTCCTTAATCACTCTGTTTAAGCTCGTCACTGCAAATCATGATCCTTTGAAATTCTGATGCTTTCTTCCTATGACACAGAGTCCAACTCATGCATATATGTTGTCCAATATGCAAACAAGAAAACATGATTTCAGTATTTATTGTTCTCACATCACATTTTATTTCCTTTTACTTGTCAGAATATTTTTTTTTACATTTTCATTTTATAAAGGATGAAAATTATGATTCATTGCTTAAAACCATAAAATTATGAAAGCCATTTATAACTTTTCATTTTTAAGTGATCTCTTTAAAAAAGAGGGAAGAGAAACAGTGGAAACAGATATGTCTTTTCTTTTAAATATTGTAATCTTTTTCAATAATTTTATTTAAAAAAATATTCTAGTGTTGGTATTTAACATTGAAGAATTCCTTCTGCCATCTTTACTGTTTTCTTGTTGTAAAGTGTGTCATTTATGAGCTGTGATGTGCATCCATCTACAACTATCTTCCTATCACATTTCTTTCACAAGTGTGTATTGTAATTAAAGACAATATATAATTTTAAAATGTACTGTAAGGCATTTCAGTAGGAGCCCTTAGATAAGATTCTGGAGTCAGAAATTATGAGTATCTTGTATCTACTAAGTTCATATACAACTATTGAGAATTACAAAGTTACAAAGACAGCGGATAAGGTGAAAGCAGAAATTTCATTAATCGATGCCATGATGATAGAACTAGGGGGCAATTTATTAAACTAGCAGGAGATCAATTTAAAGTAGAAAAAATACCTCCTTATACAGCAGTCTGTGAATTTCTAGAACTTACTGCTGCACATATTGTGGAGATAGGCGTTACTAGTAGGTTCAGAAAGAGTTTAGACAAATTAAACAGATCCTTAAAAGATCAACAAAAGGGCTATGCAGGGCTATATTACTTAATATTTAGGGTACTGGCAAATTATGAGAGGAATGGCCCTCAGAAGTGGTGATGCTCACATGCTTTCCTGAAGTAGTGTCTTGTACTGTCACCGTCAGACTGAATGCTGGGCTAGAAGAAGGTTCACTGGTCTGACTTAGCAGGGTGTTTTTCCTCTTTATGAACATGGCACTCTGGGATCTTTTCTGCACATGTGACATCTACCCTCAGCTACAGCCTGTCACGTTAGTCTCAGGGAAACCCAACGTTAGTCTTCCTGTCTAGCCTTGTTTGCAGTGCCAGTTAATCTAAGAAAGAAACCTGCAATAGGTTGTCCTGTCTGAGGGTGATCATCTCATGGCGTCTGGAAGCATTAGGCATACATGGTGACAAATGAGAGCCAAACATGAACTGCCGTGTCTGCAAGTGCTTGCATGTTTAGGTATGGTCTAAGTACTTCACTTCAAACAGCCTCTGCTTCCATACTCTGACCTTCTCAAAGCCTTAACCCTTTGTGAATGTAGGGTTACTTTGAATACTAAATACATTTTAGCTGCAGATTTATGTTGTCAAACACAGAGATTGCCACTGGCTTATATTTACTCACACATATTTTTATCACACTAGTGACAATTTCTGCTGAAGAAGATAAAACTCTGTACTACTCACTCTTTGCCTGTAGACTGCTACAGTTACACTGCTGAGCACATAGCTTTGGTGTGTATCAACTACTGTACTGCATGTGTACCTCCAAAGCTGATTTGAAGCCTTCTTTGTGACCTTGTGATCTTGAGCTGTCTGTATGCCACTGAGTCCTCCAGCATGAGTCTGAGGAGGAGAATGTCCCCAGGGGACAGCTGAGGACTGTGCCAGTTTCCAGCAACACTTCAGCAGTGCCCTTCTTCTCCTGGGAGTGATACGGACACCTCTGTGACATCTTTACACAGAGGTGTGTCTTCTGTGACTACCGAGGAAGTGTCATATCCAAGTGACATATATGTCTTGGGTCATAATGTAGAATAAATGATGGAATATCTTTTATTTTTAATGCACAATTCTTATTTTTATATGTAGAAAATATTATAGTCCTTGTTAATAGAAGCAAGACAATTTACTCAGTTTCACTCTCATAGTACAGAAAAATGCTACTCAATTTCAAAGCATCTGAAACATGCAGCAATAATTTTCAAATTAGATATACTTATTAATATATTTTCCTATCTAGTTTTCCCTTCAGTGTTTCTTCCATTTTTCTTGAACTTTTCCTATCTTTGCAGAAGACTGTCAAAAATGAACAGATTTACAGTGAATTTTTTTTTCTGGTTGCACAACTTCCTCTGCACACCTTTTGCACATGAATTTTCCTTCCAGATAATAACAAACATTCAAACTTATTGTAGTGGAAAATAAATAGTAAAAAATTGTAACCAGTTCACCAATAAACTAGATACTGCACTGATAGTGTGGATAGAAAGAGAACAACTTCAAAAAATACAAATGTAATCATAGTAAAAGTTGTAAAAATTAAGTATGACTTCTGTTTTAGTTAGCTTGTACAACATAACATTGAGGACAGCTTATTAATGCCAATATTTTTAAAGATGTAGAGCCTTTCTCATCTTATTACTGTGGTGTTCATTTCTTTTTCCTGAAGTAATGAGTATAAACCAGTTTTCTCACAGTAATTATAAAAATCATACATTTTGTATATGTGATTACATTGGGATTTGCATATATTTTCAACCATTTAATGTAAAGTTGGAAAATTTGATTAAACATGGATGAAAAATTTTACTTTAATAAATTTACATAATCCTTACTGCAATAGTTGAGAAACATATCTTCTCTGACTAGCAGGTGGCAGAAAATAGAAAGCACCTTTTAAAGTCACCTCTTATCATACCATGCAATAATCTAATGAAGATTTATTCCTCCTCATAAACCACTTCACTGACAGAAGTCTTTCCTCATATTTCTCTTACATTTACCCTTTTTAAAACATTATTTTATTACACCACTGTATAACTTTGATTTGTTGTACTACATACTTTCAATTCTACATCAAGTCCTTTTTCTCAGTTGCTGTGAGAATCTGACTTCTATGATGTTTGTGAAATCACTTGATTCCTAGAGCAGTTTAGAAGGGAGCTAACAGTAATAAAAAAATCTAGATGAGAAACAGAACTTATTGAAAGCATTACATTCTGGTACACAATGTAGTAAATCATATATTGCATATTCTACTGGTACAGTAATTATATGTGGAATGTGGCCTGCAAGGAAGAAGGTAGTTTGAAAACAATATATTTAAAGATGATGGGTTTGATTTTCCATATTCAAGGGAAATTTAGCTGTAATTTTCCAGAGAGGTGTGATTTTCATCAGTTTTTAAAGTAATTAAAGACATTAAATGAATATATCAGTAACTACATGAGAAACACAAGATCTAAAAACCTGAATATTTTACAGGTTTCTATCTTTTTCCAGTGGAGATTCAGAAAGATGATATTTTTTTGTTATAATCCTTCTTGTTGACAGATGAGGTTCTGAGAAGTGTTGTCAGTAGGCATTTGGCATTTACATCACACTTCACAAACAAAGTCTGTGCAACTGTCCCATTTTTGGAGGGAAAAAATTGGAGAACAGGGATGCAGAGTCTTGCCTGTGACCAGGAAAATTCCCAGCTCTTTGACCTTAAAATTAAGTGAGCTTTCCACTGCTGGCCTAATGCTCCATCATTATGGAGAGGAATGAGGGTGTCCTCGTTCTGGCCAGAATAGAGTTAATATTTACCTGAGCTGGGTGGAGAACTGAAGCTGGTAGCCCCTATGGCTGGGATAGTTAACTAATTAGCTAACAGCTGGGGTTAATTTACCCAAATTAGCCAAAGGGCTATTCCATCCCATCTGACATCATGCTCAGTATATAAGTGAGGAGGGTGCTGAAGGGAGGCTCCCTGCTACTTGGAAGAGGCTGGATGTGGAGATCTGTTGTGAGCTATTGTACTGTATTTGTGTTCCATCACTGTCTTGTTTTCTTCTGTCATTACTGTTAAATTTACTTTTTGTTCAATTTCAACCCACGTCTTTTTTTTTTTTTTTTCCTGGTTTTCTTTTGTTTGTCAAATCTCCTCCTATTCTCTCGGAGAGTGGGGGGAGTGAGAGAGGGACTGCGTAGTCTGGTCCCCATTGGGGCTGAACTATGACAGAGGGTATTTGTAACATAGAAAAAGTACACAGAAACATAATCATCCTTAATAGAGCCTTGATCTGGAGAACAGGGCTGTGATATGAAGCGTTTTCACTCTGTTGATGTCCTTCCTGGAATCTCCTATGGCTGGTCACTAAAGAACAGATGGAAGAGCAGTTTGCCATGACTTGGGGATTGCTTTGTTGTTGCTTTCTATTTTCTTGTCAAACATACTACGTGGTTATGAAACTAGACTGTGTTTTCAAAGGTGAAAAAAGTGATATTCTACAAATTTACCCTCACAGTAAAAGCCAAACTTCCTACTCAACATGCATGATTCACATACTATCCAGTTTAAAATGCTAGGGAGTTAGAGTCTACCTCAAGTAGGGAGGTAAAGTAGGCCTAAATCTGTTCTCTGTCACCCCCTTAGCTACACTAAAGTTTGGATGTGAATACAGTATTCCACTTGCATATTGCGCATGTTAGCTAAACTTGTCCCCAGGTGGGTCACCTGTGAAATAGCTTGGACTTTGGTTCAAGAAACTCCTAAATTAGTCAGACTTCCCTCACCAGATATGTATCCTATGTCAATATTTCCTGCAGAACTCCCATTCTTGCCTGGGAGATGTAGATGAAAATCATACCAGCAAAACAATGTGAATACCAATTATATTAAAAAGGCAAGTACTGGAGGTTGTCTGCCAGCCATTCAAATTTAATTTTTTTTTTTTCTGTGCAATACACACAGTTTGAGTGTTCTTTCAACTAATGCAAGAAAATGATTTTGTCAGTTGTGTTCTTTTACATACAAGTTTACCACTGTACAGTACGTCTTTTATAAGAAAATCAGCTACCAGTTTGTTTCCAAAAAATGAACTTATGCCCGTTTTGTGTGAAACGTTCTGGAAGAATACAATGGAATACTCTGTAGCCAAAGGAGGTGTTTTCTTAAAGTGTCCATGAAAAGAACTACTGAGATTAAAATCATCAGTCCTGCATGGAGTATTATCAATCCTGAACCTCTAAATAGCAATAAGCCTTGGCTGGAATTCACATTCAAGCCCATAGAGCGGGAAATTTTACATTTAGTAATGGTACCAGAAACTCCACGAATAATCACCATTAGATATTGACTAGACACTTGGGTTCTTTTGAAATCAATTTGTGTGGAGAGATGAATCTATCCCTGGGCCACATTTAAAACAAACATAAAAATTTGGCCTCCATCTGGTTTTGTACATGAGCTAAAACCAAATCAAGATGAGTGAGTGAAGAATTTCTAAAAAAACTTGACATGAGATGCAACGGTGTGATTAGGCTCATCTGCTTTTCATAGCCCAGCTGAGAATTTCTGAGGCTAATTCTAAAGTGTAACAGTTTGAATGCAGCTTTCTTTTTAACATGTGAAATGTTTCATGTGCAATTCATTTTATTTCCAGTTATGCTAATTGAGGTGCCTAAGACCCTCATATTTGAATATCATTAGGAGCCTTAAATGATGTATTTTCATGCTTCTCCCTTATATGCACATCTACCTATACTCGACAGTTTATCTCCTTATCCTTTGAAAATCTTATTTCTGGGATTCCTGTGGACTTCTGTATAACTCTGAAAGCCACAGTCTGAGCCATGTTTGCTCTGCAGAAGCAAAAGCTGCAAGGTAGAAGCAGCAGAAATACCTGTGGAGTGGTGGAAGCATCAGAAAATTACAGTTTGCAGAGCATTTCAGGGAAGAAGGGACCAAAGATTCAAAGGCACAAAGTCTTATTGACTCACACAGAAACATCGAGAGCAGAGGAAGGGAGGGAATCTGTGGAGAGCTTATGGTGACCCAAGTAGGGTATATGTAAAAAGAAATAATCAGATTTTAATATTATAAATATTAATAATATTTTACATATTTTATTTTTTTTATACATCTCTAAGCCTTCTGCTGGTAGAAGTGACATCTTCACATTAATTCAAATTTCCATTTGTGAAGGACAGCTAGTGAGCTGATGCTTAGTCCAAATGCTAAAGCACGGGTGCTGTTTCAGGTTCGTTCATTTCCTTGAGCCCCACTGAACCCATATAGCATGGCCACAGACCAGACTGAGGGCCCTGGCTGAGGCTGCTGGGGGACAGGGGGAGGGTGGGCCCCTGGTGGGGTTTGTCAGCATTGGAAAGGCTCAGTAGAGACCTCTAAACCCAAGAGCTAGTAAGACCTCAGCAGGAATCCAGTCTCCCAGGAGGATTTCATTCTCCATCCCTGGCCATCTGATTTTACTGCCCTTCAAGGCAGCACTGTGCTTCCCTTCATACTCTGCTAATCCTTCTGCATAGTGTACAGTGGCATAGGATCCTCACATATTACTTCGCTGTCCAGAGCGGTCACTATATCCCACAAAACCTTAAGAACTATGTGACTGCTTTTCTTCCTCCCTTAGCTGCAGAAAGCTCCTCAGCAGTGGCACAGGAATTGGCAAGAGGAGGGTGGGCAGCACTGTGCAGGGTAAATGCTGTTATCCTTATATTTCGTGTTGGCTATCTGCAGTAGAGAGACGCTAACAATTTGCATATATTGTGGTTCCACAAGGTGGATGAGTCTGGTGTGCCTGCCACCAGGTGTAGCAGAAGGATGAAACAGACTGAGCTCAGACAGGCTTTTTCTCTGGCATGTGCTCATTGAACAGCTGTCCTGTTCAATGTCCTGACTCTATAGCATCAGACACCACTTGTTCACTTTTCTGTTCTCTCCTCCTCCCCTCATCCCAAATGATCATCACCCGTGGCAGTGCATCATCCTATACCAGAACCCCTCTCAAAGGGCTGCAGCTGAAGTTTCTCAGCTTCCGTGCTTGGTTTTACTGCTTCCTTCTCAGTTCAGAAAGCCCCACCAGATACAGCTGGTCAGACATGGACTGGTGGAGCAGAAGCGTAGCATTAGCACTGCACATGAAGGATTTGCCCATGACATGCACTTGTATGGAAGAAATGTCAGAGACTGACATTTCTGACCCCTCAACCTTGAGAAAGGAGGACTTTCCAAATGGAGAAGTAGTGGCCCACTTTTCCACCTCCACATAGGGCAAATTAGCAGATTCTGTAACATCTGTAAACTGTTTTTTTCATGTAGGGAAGAGGATAACCTTGAAGATCTCTGTATTATCCCTGCTGCATGGCTGGGCAGTGGGAAAAGAGAAAACAAGAAAAACAAAGCCTTTTGTTAGCTAAAGTTTATAGTCAAGATACTAAATACAAAAGATATGAAGATAAATAATGTTTCATTTGCAGTTCATAGAATCATAGAATCATAGAATGGTTAGGGTTGGAAGGGACCTTCAAAGGTCATCTAGTCCAACCCCCCTGCAAGAAGCAGGGACATCCTGCAAGGAGCAGGTTGCTCAGAGCCTCATCAATGTGTAGTGTCACCTTAAAAATGTTAGAATATATTAACATTTGTTTAAAAAGCTTATGTTATTACTAAGGGGAAGAATATGCTTAGGAAACAGTATAGGAGACTTTAAAATCCATAGAGCCATGTACAAGCCAAGTGCCATTTCCTATTTAGCATTGTACTCAGCCTGTATCACTCTTGGCTGAAAAGTGTATACTACTGGTTGGCGGAATCCCAAAGTAGGAATAATGAAGAAATTAACAAAATACTCCACCAAAAAAAAAAAAAAAGGGAAGAGATCTTTTCATTGGGGAAAATACAAATACAGGAAAGACAAGAGATGTATATTAAAATGATGAACTGTGGCAAGGCACTCATGAGTTATTCTTTGACCTTTCTTGTAAATGTAAGAGCAATGAATCAATTAAATAAACCTGTCATTCCAAGGTAAGACAAGGAAATAGTCTTCACTGTAAGCAAAATGAATCAGCAGAACTTGTTACATCCTGCTAAAATATAAATGCCACTGAGCTGACTGGAATGCTCTGTTTAAGCATTGAAAACTGCTTGTTGCAGGATTGTTTCTTCTAAAACGTTTCGTATTTCTACAATATGAGGCTTTTCACAAGATGGACTACCAGTCTGATCTGATGCAATAATTTACATATTTGCACTCTGGTATTCTGGGGTGTTTTAGGACCTACATGATCTAAAAGTTAAAAACTTCATGGATGTGTTTAGGGTTGCCAACAGCTCAGCCAAGGGTTTAACCTTGCCCAGTGTGCATAGCCAGCTCAGTACATAACACTGTTTCTACTCCCCCCTCCCCATGCCTGACAAACTTCACAGGTAGGAGGATAATAGGTAAATATTGAGTGTATAATTAACAGCATCAAATAATAAGCAATAGAGATAATTTAGTATGTTTCTACCATAGGTACAGTGCAACTAATCAAATGTAGAAGTGGTACAAATATTTAAGAGATGGTTCGTTTGCAATAGGTGTCAGGAGACAGTTGCACAGCCATGAGTCTAATCTACCAGGTAGTTACTGTCTTGCCTCTGCAGGTAGCTCCATAGCAGCAGCATGGGGATGAACTGCACTCACAAAGCCATGCGAGCAAAGGACCTGTGAAGGGAACAGGGAGTAGATCAAATATAGTTGAATAAAACAGTTTTTCAGAGTTCAGATGTTCATGACAAAGATACATGGAATAAAGATGGAGGAAGCCAGTCCAGCAGTTGCATACATCTTTGTCACTTCCCACTCAATTGCCCGTGCCCTAGGTCATGTCACATAGAGGCATCCACATAACTCTGCTCATCCTCTATTTAGATATCATTGGATCCATCAAGTGATAAAACACTGGTTTTTTTGTGTGTGTTTGAACAGCCAAAAAAAGACTTTTGGCAGAAAGATGGCAGTTCTGTGAGACATCTGAGACAGCATGGCCTGGGAGTCAGGCCGGTGAGGAAGGAATGTCAGGACAAACAGCACCTTCAAATTGACCAAATTCCTTAGACTTTAAACCTAACCCAGAGCCTGCAGCTGTGCTCTTTACAGAGGTATAGTATAATATTCAAGTAGTTACTGATGTTTGCAAAAGGGCCACAGTATATTTGTCTCTTCAACACCTCTCATTTCCCTGTATTTGCATTCACTAATGTGTGGTAAATGTGGCATGGTAAAAGCACATACAGCCTGTAAAACATACTTCCTTTTCAGCCTGCACATTTGTACTGTATGGAGGATTTAGGCCTTATCACCCACTCACTGGAGTTACACGTGAATGCACAGCAGAGATTTGTCATTCAGTTAACCATTAACTGAAAACCCTTATGAACCTGGACACCAAAATTTGTGGCTTTTACAGCTTAGTCATCATCCACCTTGAAGGAAGTGAGGGAGACCTATAAATCACTCCAATTAATCACCCCTTCCCCCTAAAAAATGTAGTCAAAGCACTCCAGAAATAAAACCATATGGCACAATCATGTCAGATCTGTTTATATAAGCTGTTCCTAGAAACAGCAGCAGTGTAATACCAGATTTCCATATACTGAATCAATATTTGAGCGTTTGAGACCAGATGTTTTATAAGATGCCATTAAGTGAGCAGAACACATTAGCAGGTTCAAAACAGGCTGTGGAGGGTTCCTCAGACTCTGTGCCTCCACTTGCATTCCTCAGTATCGCAGCACCAACATGCACTTTTCAAGTCCTTTTGACTGGATTCAGCAGACCCAAACAGATTGTGACTATCATCCCTTGTTTTTTTCTCAAAGAGTTTTATACATTTAGGATCAGCAATAACAAACTAATGAACTGCTTGTTTATTTGGATAATAGCTCTGGGTAGATGTGCTCATTGGGTTACACAGGCTTTCTGAACTCTAATTTTTGCATTGCATTGTTTCTAGGTTGCGATGCGATGGCTTTAGCCGTACGTTAATGAACACCTGCATGGCTGGCCACATTTATCTGTCATTCTGCTTAAGACAGAAAAGCATAGACTATGCTGACTGGCTTACCACACAGTTTGTGAAATTGTAGACGTAGGGCTTAAAATAGAATGTATAAAGTTTTACTGCATTCTTATTAATGTGGGGTTTAGCTTGTTTTGCAAGAAAATATCTGATGCGAAGTCAAAATTATATATAAATTATTCCTGGTGTTGTAACTCCATTGTGTCATATTGTATATGACAGTATGTATTTTTGTATTATGCAGCATTTTCAGTCACTATCTGAAAACCAGAATGCTTTTCAGTCTACTGAGAATTTTAGGTCTTCCTAAAATATGGTGCTTTGTATGAATAAAGTCCAAGTTACCTGTATCTATTCTTTCCCTGTGCTGCAGGCTGGATTCATTTAGAGAGAGCAAATGTTAACTCTTTCAATATCTTTCTCAGGGAGAAGCAAACTTAATGTCTACTAGGAGCTCTTTGAAGCTCTCAGGCTGCTTAGATGATGGATGATATAAGTATACCTTTCTGCTTTGTTTTTTCCCCACTCTCCATTGCCTACTCCCAAGTCAGCCGTAACCTGCTACTTGAAGAAGAATGCTGAAGCCTCTTACTGTTCAGGTAGATTTGTTACTTCTAATCTGTTTGATGATTATACTGTGTAAGTGCTCTGTATTATTAATTACATTAATTAATATATCATAAAAATATTAATTATTAACCTGTAATTAAGAAAATTATCTCCATGTTTATGACAACTTTATTACGTGAACAGAGATTTCTTTGGAAGAGAGTTAATTCTGTGTTCAGAATATGGATTTGCATAGACAGTAACTCAAATTTTGCCTTATTTCCTTTTCGATAAACCATTTGAAGACTGGATGCAAAGACTGAAAATGAAAATGATGTGGTCAAATGTCTCTTTAGGCTTTATATACCAATACTCCTCGCCCTCAACCTAAGCCTGAAACTGAGGTTAAACCTAACTTTCTGTTTTACATAGTAATCCGTTCAAAAATTTGGTGGACCACTCTAATGTCTCAGTGTCAGCTTTCGGAGACCTGCTTGCTTTCTAGCATTCTTTACCATAACATCAATGCAAACCTAATTCCACCTTTGGAAAATACTGCAAGAAAATAACTGGTGAAGGGGCTTCTGGTGATGCACACAATGCTCTGCAGTTCCCAGCCAGCACTCTAGGGGCAACAAAATTAACACCAGTAAGAGCATTTTATTAAATCAGAATAAGACCTAGTATGTGTGGGATCTAACAATATGTATTTTTACAAAGTGATTTCCTAGAGTTGAACTGCCATCAATATCTCTTTGTTATTTGTTTTCTTTGCAGAGAAAATATTATTTATCCATCACTATATCTTCAAATGAGAGACTGAATAATGTTTCACTTATAGCCAACTGGCACCATTTAGTAGGATTATTTTCCTGCAGATTTATCATTATAATAAATTTTTTTAAATTTTGTAATATTAGAAACTGCTTGTGAAATCACTTAATGTTTGCTTCCTTTATAGTTCTTTTAGGAGTGATACTGCAGCACTAAATGAAAATAAAACTTAATACTCAATGGTTCATATGGCCCTCATGTGTCACAACAATAATACTGTACAAGTATCAGAATAAAATCAAATGTAAGAACTGAGGAATCTGCTTTTTTTTTTTTTTCAGAAGGTGAAAGTATACAAGGAATGTATCTATTCACCTTGTTTCTAATAGAACTTAAACTTTAAACTTTATTTCATAAATATTTGCTTTGGGGAAAAAAATCTTTTTTTTTTCATTAAAATATAATATAATTTCAATTCAGTCTCTCACATCTTCCCCCTCCTAAAATGCAATCCATCACATTTCCATTACAGGCAGGTCCTATACAGGCCTCAGTAAGAAAACTCTTTTTTTTGTGTGTGTTTTATCACATTCCACTACAGATTCTTGATGGAAATTTTGCTGGGATAGAAACCAGATACCAATAATATTGTAGGGAATTGATAGTTATCCAAACACAGTTAGAAACAAAACTCTTTTTCAGCTCTTTTTCTGCTAGATATCTAGCAGATGATTACTGTGGCTATTAACAGAAAATGTGTTCTCTGATCAGCAAATGCCGAACAGGCAACAGATTGAAAAACTATTTCATTTGTTGGCGTTTTACAATACTCTAATAAATATGAAAATATATATTCCAATTTATTTTAAAAATTTAAAAGAAGACATTTAATTTCAAGTCAGTTGAATGTTTAGGCAATTTTAGTATATTTCATTTCTCCCATTGTCTTCTGTGACCAAAAATTAAGCATGATGCACTAAGCCTTCTCTTGTTAAAACTAAGGCAGTCCCTCACAGGGGTCCTACAACCACACTCTGTCTTGGAAGGCCTGATTCAGAATAAACATATGTTTTAATAAAGAATCAGGATGTGAGGAACCTAAACGAGACCCTAACTAAGAGATCACTTTGAAAATAGAAGAGTATAGATGTATTTGGATCACAATAAAATACTTTAGCATAGTGATTAAACATCACTATCCATTCTAAACTGACAAACTGCTTTTTCTGTGAAAAGTTTTGTGAACTGATGTCCTAATTAGCTTGAAAAACAATGTCTAAAGAACAGAGTTACTCATAGGACAGAAACTAAAATTAAAAAAAAAAAGTACATTTAACATATTCTCAATTCTAGCACCTTTGTGACTTAAAAAGCACATTTCACCAAGGGAACAAACTAGTATTTTCAATTGAGAAGTCTAGTTTCATGTGGGCACTGAAAAAGAATCACTGTTTTTTTAGTAAACTCTCGGTTTATTAATGATACGTTTTGATACGACCTTATTAGAAGTTGAGACTACTGTTGATGTGATATATTGTAAGACTGTGTGAGATAAATGTCAACATTTAGCTTAGACCCATTGAGTAACACCCTGCCTGGTCACTTCAACTTTTTTCATTTATATTGAATTTATTCTTTCATGTACACACAGATATGCATGCAAGTGTTTTCCATGTAAAATATTTTCACTTCAAACATACTTTCTGCTTAGGCAAGTTTTTTAAGGCAAAAAAAAAAGCTAAAGATGCATGTCTTCATTTGCAGGAAGCTTTAATGCTTTAATGATGCATTTTTCTATAATATAGAAATTTAAATATGATTGTAACATATAATTAACAATTAATCTGCAGCATTGTTTTGAATAAAATATCATGGAATAGATATTATTGAATCGTTAGTTCAATCAGCTATGAATAAAAGAAATCACACTAGCTTGCTTAACTAAATATAGAAATAAAAAATCAGTGCATAAGAAAAATCCAAAATACTTCTAGGGCAATTCTACTAAAGCATAAGAATGGGAAAGGGAGATTTTGAAAAGATATCTAACAAAATCCCATGAGTATTTTAGCTGTCTGTGAAAGTAGTGAATTCCTAACTTAAACCTAGTTAATAATGCTGTGACTATGAATCCAGGGCTCTTTCTATCAATAGCAAATACCGGTTCAAAACATCAGCCCAGTTAAGAAAAAAAAAAATCCCTTTTAGAAGTCCAAAGTCTGGCTTGCCAGCAGAAGAACACAAAAAGTAATTAAACTAACAAATGTGCCTGACCTCACATCTGAACTAATTTCCTACACATATTGTGACTGCACTTAGGAGTCAACATTTGCAAAGTTTGTTGCGTTTTTAGTGATAGGACTTGGACATTCATTTCTTCATTGTCATTATAGTCTGCTTAGTACGGGAGAGGTAGAAAAGCAGTTTCCTGACCACTCTTAGTAAATCTACAGAAATTTGTTTTCTCTTCTTGCCAGTAAATATTTCTTATATACTTTCTATCATATAACTTCACCTTATTAAGCTCTGAATGAGCCATATCTTAAGAAAAAAAAAATTATTCTAAGCAACTACTATGCATGTCTGTTTTTCTCATTTTGGCAGCAAAATCTCCTGGGAGCAATCCAGTAATTTCCTCCCTTTACTAGTAGTTTACTATTAAAAGCCAATATAACACTGAAGCATACCAAAAGGTGTTGTGAGATCCCTGACATATCTGATTCACAAATGGGAATGCACGTTCATTCCCATTCATTTTCCTTCAGATTAATCTAGTCATGAACAAAAGTTTTCAAATCCATAGGAGTGTGGCTGCTGATTTTAATTTCATAGCCATAGAATAATGAATGTTGGAAGGGATCTCAAGAGGACATTCCTTCAATCTATGTTCACCTAAGTTGCTTGTGATTAATTGGAAAAAAAAATAGGTTATAGTCCATTTCAGAATTCACTTTTTGCCCTACTGGCTCCAATAAAAGCTTCATTTCAGAAGGGAACTAAAAAGAGAATATAAAAGATGGAATTAAGCTGCTAATAATAACTGTAAAATGTTTATTGAACAAAAAAAACCCTGCATCTCTAGCCAGCAATATATTCTGGCTGTTCAGACCAACAGGGTCATCTGAAAATATGAAAAAATTTTTACTTCATCTGTGGATTTGAAATGGATAGATTTTGTACCAGTATTTTCTTTTTTATATATTTTCAAGAAATATAAAGACAAAATAAGTACATTGACTGGAAGAATGAACCAGATGTTTCTATTTGGGTTTGATTATTCACTTGGTGATTAACTGCTTGTTGGTTATGATCAACTTTCCTTTCTAAAACTATGGCCAGCAAAAGAATAGTGATTTTTGTTTGCTTTAAAATGCAATTGCAAAATAGTAAGACATTTTCTTTACCTCTCACATCATAATTTGTACTTTGTTCATTGTTTTTTTTTGTAATAATAGAAAAGGTAATTAGTGCTTGTAGATGTACGTCGCAACAGGAGAAAGGAAAAAAACCTCTAATCAACAGTGAAAGAAGAAGGGGAGAATCCATGAGGTCACTCTCCAAAAGCTTTCAGCAGTTCAAGACACAATTTGCAGAAACTCTACAGAATATCTTGCTAAAATAGGTAGGTAAATACTTTCCACAAGAAAGAACAAGACTTCTTAAGAACACAAGTACTAACAAATTAATGATGCCCAGGATGTTTACATTAGGCAGTCTTGGAGAGGTGTGTTTCCAAAGACTCACCTCCAAATGAAGCCCCTAACTGTGTTGCAGACTTCAATTTCACAGACACCAATGCTACCCAACATCTTGATTTGTAGGTCGACTCTTTATTAGGGAGGCAACCAAGAGTGAGATCACATATTTTTTATTCAGCAGACTCAAGGGTGGACTATACATTTTTGGTTTTTTGGCTGTTTTTTTTTTTTTTTTTAGCACAATACGGCATGCTTGGAAACTCATTTTTCTTGAATGGGAATTAAAAAAGACTTTTTTTTTTTTTGAATGCTGATGCCTCCGAGGCACCTCTTTTATATAGAAAATGCTACAAAATTGTAT
Source organism: Chlamydotis macqueenii (assembly GCF_036417535.1). Taxonomy (NCBI): domain Eukaryota; kingdom Metazoa; phylum Chordata; class Aves; order Otidiformes; family Otididae; genus Chlamydotis; species Chlamydotis macqueenii. Next base: position 16,740,438 of record NC_141593.1, on the reverse strand, counting down.
ATTCAGCATCAGTTGAGGCTTTTTAGAATGGGCTAGACACATCTGTCTGGGATGATACAAGCATATCTGATTCTACCATTTGACTAAGAAGTGAACTAGAGGAACTTCAAGAGTCTTTTCCAATCTTACATTGCCATAAGTCTACTATATGAAGTCTCTGCAAGTACAATCAAAAGCAATGCTTCTTGACAATATGCTTGACAAATTTCATATCAAGTATAAAACATGCATATTATTTTGCCAAGAAAATAATTTTTCTCTATTGTGACCTGACAGTGAATTGAAATTATTGATTGTAAAACCCTACGGTAGTAAGAAATGATGTCTTAAAACTGCTTCTACCTCTAACAGAATTGGTATGCTGTTTTTATTCCCCTGTCCCATTCTTCTGATAATCGATTGTTTTAGGAAAATAGGAGATTATTCACACATCCTCACTTGTAGAAAGATCTGTTTTCGAGTGCTGGAATTGAGTGCTGGAATGTCATAAGGGAAAATTCCATTTCAGAATTCGGAAGTTTTGTCTTGAATATTATTTTATGCCTTTTCATAGTTTTACATTTTGGGTGTGTCAAGTCACATTAATAATCTATTAGGTGCAGGCTGTCTTATTATAATGCAAAGACAGGATACTTTGAGGTAGGAATATAATTTCCATCAATTTGAAGCAGCAGCCATTCTGCTGATAAAAATAGTTTGATGGTGCATTTATGTCTTAGTCTGGCCTGTAAGTGGTACTTAAGTATTACTTAAGTAAGTGTAGCTTTAGTTAGGTTCTTGAGAATATTGCAAGGCTTTATTATAATTGTATATGAACTATTAATATGCTTCAGCATCCAAAATAATAATCATTATTTGAGATAGGAAGCTGTTCAGATTATTTTGGAAATAAAATGCAGGCATATATAGTCTTTTGGTGACAATATGTTCTGCAGTGAAGAGTGCGTTAGAGAAGAACATTATGAGTAAAACATATCCGGTTATGGTCCAGTTAATTTAGGGACTGAGCCAAAATTATGAGCATGATTAGAGATATTTCTCTACATTAGATTATGGGTATACTCCTCAGCCACCTGAATGCTGAGTTTCATTTGAAAAGTTTAGAAGGTGAGAGAAAGTTATTGCAGGTAGCATAAATTACCAAAGATACGCAGGCTTGGATTGAAACTGGAAGTGAGCAAAATTTACAGTGTATCTATACTTTTGAATCATCCTCTAAAGGTCCTTTTACTGTCCCAAGTCACTCTCTTTGTTAGGTGAAAGTAAAGAATAATTTGAAATGATTCCTTGTTTAAGAGATGAGAATTTTAGACTGTATAGTGTGCCACACTGTTTTTTGATATTGATAGTTGTTTTTCCAGATCGCCAGTGTTTCCACAAAGACAAGTCCATTGTCACATCAGGGATGAGTAGGTGCTTTGGCGTCCTTTTTCAGTCCACACAAAGAAATCTCTGGTGATCTCAACACTTAGTTTTGTTAGTAGCCCAAAGGAATCTCTTCAATTCAAATTCTGTTATTCACACCCAAGAATTCACATATACATGCATATATAAACCTGGTACAGAGTAATGTTTTGTTGCAAAGTTTTTTTTTCTTCCAGTGTGTGTTGTTATAAAATGTATTCTGACACATCTGCTCCTTTTAAGGTGGTAACTACTCTGCAACTTTTACTTCCTTTAACTTTACTCAGAGTTTAAATATTTACTCTGTGAGTTCTAGGAATAAACTATATTATGAAGTGTTTTGAGAATATTGAAATGAAAAACTTCAGACTACTGCATATTATATATATAAAAAAATCTTAGAATTCACTTTGAACATAAATTCATTTAAAAAAAACCCCAAACTTAGAAATTCTGTAAATCAAATATGCAAACTTTCAAGGGCTAATACAGTACATTGTACTTGTTAAGAGAGAAGCCAAACAATTTGGTCTTGTATTTGTCAGTTGTGTAACTGTTCAAAGCTAAAAGGTCAAGAGAGACTAACTCTTATTTTAAGTCAAACCTTTTTAGGTTTTTAAAAATTCTTGCACCTTATATCCTTAGAGAAGGATAGGCTTCACTCCACATTTCGTATTTGAAGTTCACTTTGAAATCATTGATGACACAGAGAAATTCAGAAAGAAAAGCTAGGGCAGAAAGCTAAAGTATATAGTGTCTTCTAGTAATATCTCATAATTTATTAAAGTTAAGAGTCATTACACTGTTTTATCATAAATTTGGTTCAATGCAGAGAAGAAAAAACCCTTGTATTTCAAAACTTTAATCTTCTCTACATTATTTGCATCTCGATGTACATGCTGCATATGATCTTCAGCCAAACAGTCAAAGAGATCACATTTTCACGTTAAGAAATCTCAAATTTCTCTATGGCTTGCTTCTTTACAGGAATTCTTTTTTTTTTTTTTTAAAAAAAAAGTCTGGTGCTTTATGCCTTAATTAATAATAATTTTAATTAAGGATGAACAACATCCATGTCCCTGCTTTTTTATGCCAACTCTTAACTAAAGATCAAGATAAGGAAGTGTGCATATTTGTGCCAGTATAGCCAGTATATTTGTAACCAACTGTATGCTATTTAACTTTGTGTTAAACAAGGATCATTCCTTTCAGGGAACTGTTATGATGTAAAGAAATGAATCGGACATCCAGAAAAATATTTGTTTCTTTCCTGAACTCCCTTCATATACTTTATAATCCCACTTCATCCTCAGTTGAGAGTTCATTGTGAGAGTTCATTGTCTTTCATCATTGTCTTCAGAATAATGAACTAAAAGGATACATGTAAGAGTGAAAAGATACTGATACTGAATCTTATACCATAACATCACTGTTTTTGTAGTGTGCTGGTCCACCAACACCAACCTGGAGAAACAAAAGCTGCTCTGACTCTTACCTCAGGTACGTGTAACTTTGCTTCATAACTGATAGAAAAATTCCCTGACTTTTTCCAATTCTCTCCTGAATATTAATTTATGATCTCTTTTGGAAACAGATTACTGGGACTAATGATTCCTTTATCTAACTGAGGATGGATTTCTTCCCCTTCAAGGTCCTCCTCAGCCTGGGACTTAGTGGAAGCTGCTGAAATTAAATATCTGAACCTTTTCGCTTTCCTCCTCCAAATAGCTATGAACTGTGTTTTTTGTAAGCTATGACTTTGCCTAAGATAGTAAATATATCCATCCTTCTAATTTCCTGTGATACTAAAAGGTTCAAAGGAAGAAAAAAAAAACATTAGAGTTAAGATATGTAACAACATTTTCCCTGTACCAGTCTGACTGAAGTTTTACAGAAATACTTAGTTTGGGACACGTGAATGACATGGAAAATCTTATAGCCAAATATACAAAATTGAGTCATTGTACTAATAAAGCTTCTGATGGTTTCAATTGAAAAATGAAATTATTCATTAAAATTTAGAGAAGTTAGAAACCTCAGAAGCAGATTTGTATTTCACCAAGTGCTACATAATTGTCTCTTTAGCCCTACTTCATCTACATTTGAGCAAGATTTTTATATATACTTCTAATTTAAGATCTCTTTTACTTATTGAATCATCTGTATTAGGAAATACATTTCTGTCGTGTAAAAAACCCTCTTCTTCCCCAAGATCTACCATCATTTAATTCATATGAAAATGCTGCAATCGTTTTTTTCCCATTTTTCCCCTATTAAAAAAAAGTCAGTTGTTGGTCTTAAAAATCGCTACTGCAGGTAGCAAGGGAAAATCATGCCCTTTGTATGCACAGACAACCCTGTAGTGTGCATGATAGTCCAACAGGTATGTCAGACTCAGTGGGACGTTTTTTTTTTCCTTTCACAAGAACAAGAATTCAGACTTCAGTAAGCATTATTCGAGTCAGAACAATAGTAACGAATCAAGGTTATAACACTGATTTTTCTTAGTTGCTGAAATCCCTAATTTTGCATAAAAGCAGTATATAGTTTAAGCTACTTATAGTGCTTACAGAAAGAGTAGGCAAGCCACAGGAAACATCCTGGGTAAAGTTGATCTGAATGAATTGGAACTATATATACATGTTGGTATTGATATCTGTATATCTCAAAAACTGTGAACATCTTTATTTGTGGATTTTTTTCTCCTAAAACTAAGACAAAAATCTAGTGAAACACACTGAGGCAACAGTGTGTTTTGTCTAACAAATGGGTTAGACAAATTAGTAGTCACCTGGAAGTTCTGTTATCTTGACAAGAACACTGCACTAAATGTTATTAGTACAAATTTATTTGCACAAACCCGTTCTTAGCAACCAGTAGAATTCTTTAAAAGCAGTGTTCTAGAATTCTTTAGAAATGAGACTACAGATTGCTATGTGGAACAGGTCAGTTAGTCATGGATGCCAAGTAATCTCTGATGGATTGCACAGAGGCCTGGGAGAACTCAGAGCTGACATTTACCTGTAAACCTGCCAAAGTCAGTGCTCGTCTGCCAGAAGTGTCTCTGTAAATGTTTACTATATATTAAAGTAACCTAAAGATGATCAACAGACTAAGACTAAGATGGAAAACTGAGTTATAGGTGTCACTTTGCTATTTTTTCTCAGTAAAAATATTGAGCTATGTTTAGACTGTTTTCTTCCTACTTCACTATTTTTAATTCCCACAATATTGCTTTGCGTAGAAGGCTGGCTATAGAGCAGATGAATAAGAGCAAAATTTAGCTGTGCTTGTCAAATCAAATACAACTTGTTTAATATATAGTCAGTTGAAGGTTAATGAAACAAAATTATTCTGGAGACCCAGATATTGCAATGATCAGCAATATGGAAATGTCTATACAAATAATTAGACAGCATTATGCATAATTCACGAACATAGACTACATTTGCATTAGAGGGGACTTTAGTATCATGAGGATAGATACGGTCAAGAAATCTAAAAAGACAAATAGATATTTTGATAAATGATGAGTCCCACCCTCTTCTGCTGATACCTGCTGTGAATCTGGTACTATTTCTGTGATAGAGCTTTTTGTGCTTGGAAGTCATTCCCTTGCTCTGTTGAAATGTATTAACCTTCAGAAATTGCTGCAAAGACAAAACTTATGTCCTCAGACTGCTGAGACACAGGACCAAATTACCGAACACCTACTGTGGAAAAACTAAGCACTTCAGAAGAGAAACCTCCTCAGTGGTTCCTTTTGCAAGATTTACCTCTTATATACATCCTATGTGTCCTACATTGGCTTCATCTAGCCTTAGGAGTAGTACTTTGGAATAAACATAAATTAGTTTAATGTTATGCTTGAAGCTAGACTTTATCTAGACCCCATTATACAAGTCAAACCACCCTAATATTTTCTTTTCCTGCCACACACATGGGGTCGTTTTCCCATGAAAACCAGGACAAAGAGAGGAGATCAGACCAGACCATACAGTAAATACTTCTAGTCCCTCATATTTTTAATCATATTCTAAACAACGTATTTTAAAACTAAAAGAAGGTAGATTCAAACTAGACACAAGGAAGAAATTCTTTACTCTGAGAGTGGTGGAACACTGGAACAGGTTTCCCAGAGAGGCGGTGGATGCCTCACCCATGGAAACATTCAAGGCCAGGTTGGACGGGGCCCTGAGCAACCTGATCTGGTTGGAGATGTCCCTGCTCCTTGCAGGGGGGTTGGACTAGATGGCCTTTAAAGGTCCCTTCCAACGCTAATGATTCTGTGATTCATTATACTGCATAGCCTAGACATACAAAGTCAAGAGAAATAGTAGAAAGGAATTTTACTGTTAATCAGTAATCTACTTCCTATCTTCTCTTTTCATTTGAAGAAATGGGAAGGAAGAGAATGAAAATATGTACTCCTACACTATCATGTCTACAGGGCCATACTACAGAAATTAATACTATCGGGTATAGAGGAGATAAAACCTCCTTAATTTTTGCCCTTTGCCAGTGAGTTTGTGCCCACCACGCAGCTATTCAGATAAAAGCAATGGATAAGAATGAAGCCCAGGATGCTAAGCAATTGCTGCCATGTAAATTATGAGCATTTTCTTGCTACTCTCAGAGTAAAATAAAATAACTTAAAATGACTTTTTTTTTGAATGCACAAAGCAGTAGCAAAAGAGAATAAGCTTTATCAGAGGATTTTCCATTTTCTTCTTCAGCTAAACAAGAGACATCAGCCATGTGCAAGAAGGAAGCCACATGGGTTATATGACTAAATAGAAACATAACAGCAAAACTATAAACATCATTTAGACACTACAGATTTGCCAGTCCACTGATTTTGATGCTGATAGAGACAGATTTCCTTTGAAAATGCAATGATCTGCATGTCTTTTGATCAATGTCTTGGGACAGTCTAATATTTCACTTTAGGGTAAGAACTAGTCTTTGCATTTGTTTCTTTGTAGAATACTTGCACATAGGAGAACTGTCAAACAGATTAACATATGGGATGTTAATAAACTGTGACTGAGGTTGCATACATGTACATGTCTGTGTGCCACAAGGTGTGTTTATAAATATCCATGGGAGGAAGATTTCATTTTTGTCCCTGGTCAGCCAAGCCAGTCTTCAAAAGGGGCTATGAGGATATATTTCTCCCTTCAGGGATACTAATATTGATGCTGTGCTGTGCCTTTCAGATCTGAAACTTGCAACTAACTGGTAATGTATGAATGTTACTTCCTGACTTATATGTGTGCGTATATAGATTATATGTAAGCTAAAATATAAGCCTAGCTGTGCAGAGCTGTTCCTTATATCCGGTAGAGGAAGCACCTAACTGCGACTGAAGTACATTCTAGGCAAAGATATTTTCCTACATAAAGTGTTACAAAAATACTTCTATGTGCATACAGAAATGCACATGCTAAATCATGTCTCTGCAGCTGCTATTTCATGATTAAACTTTGGATTTAGGAATTAAAGATGCAGAAAGTATCTTTTGACTTCAGCTAGTATAAAACGAAGTTTCAGTTGTGGTTCTGCACCCCTTTGTGTCAGCTGATCTGGCTTTATTCTTAACTTCAGTATATGACAGATACAGTCATGATGACTCTGTTATGAGACTTCCTCTGCTCACCTTGGAAGAGAAATCCGTAGTATCAAAGTTCACAGAAATAATGAAAAGTTTATGGCTTTCTAGTTCACTTAAAGAAGAGGATTTAAACTACACGAACTAACATGATACAGAAACAGAAATGTCACCTTTTTCTAGTTTCCTTAAACCACAGTGCTGCTAAGGTGATATTATAATATGAATTGAACAATATTTGAGAGTGAGTAAGCTAATCAGACATATCTTTGTGGTAATAAGCTCTGTGGCTTTGCACCAAATCTGACATTCATTTTTGCTGGATGAATTTATATTAATGCAGCTCAATCTTCAACAATTCAATTGTTTTTTCATTTTCCAGTGAAGATGCTTAATTTCTCATAGCAAAGTGCAATTCCTATATGATATTTAGCTATATTTAATTTTTTAAAAAGGAAGAAAAGATACGAAAATGAAAACAGATGCTTCATTTTCTTTTGAAAGATCCTTTCACTTTGATACTCTGATTTTCTTAACTATTTTGGTTTCATGAGCAAGGTGTTTTCACAATTCTGATACAAATTCTAGTCCCATATATAAACGTATAGACATTTCTAAAATACTATGATGAGACTTTTCAGCCAAAAGTACCATAAAACTGTTCGAATATCTTAAACATTTAAATACTTAACATCACTGAGGAAAACCATTTTTGGTCATTTCAAAAGCAGTAACCATTTATTTTTCAATGTCTTCACCTCAGAAAAGTCATATGTCAGCTAGTGGATCAAAGGGTCATAGAAATAGGCTGAAAATTAATATGAATTCTTAGCAGTGGCAGGATTGTACAAATTCTTTTAGCTTAAGCATTGACTAAAAAAGAAGTACTTGGTTTCTGCTTATTCTGAAAATTAACAGGATTTATTCGTGTTTTCTCTTCACAGGGTAAGAACTGAAGTCCCTAGAAACTTGACATTTTGGTATATCAGGATGGCTGGATCTCAGTTTTCATGCATAAATTTACCAGGAGAATTAGTACTGCTATAATTCCAGAGTAAGATGATGATGTTTACCTTTAGTTAAGTGAATGGAGCCCATAGGAAAGCCAGGAGAGACGTAGCATATTGCTAACAAGAAACCAGGACTATACATAAGAGAAGAAATCTTTTGTGGGAAATTACTCTCATATTTTCCTACTGTTTTGTCCAGAATTGCTGGAGCCTGGTCACAGATAGCAGAGATTTCAAATTCCTAGTAGCTGGACTAGGACTTGTGTCCTAGTTCAGTCTGAAGAAGTAACCTGCAGCAGGTTTTCTGGCAACCACTCTTTCCTGTTTCCTGGAAAACTCATCTCTTCTGAAATAACTCTTGGACTCTGTTCAGTAGTTGTTGCTAATACTTCAAAGTATTAGCATGTGTGAAAGGAAGAGTGACATTTAACTTCAGATGAAGTTAAATAGTAGATAAGGTTATTCTGCAGCATTGACAATATTTCAGGAGTTTGTAGTCCAGAAAATGGAATTTTGATAAGAAAATAATGACACCAGAATAGAGGAATAGGTCAGAAAATATTTCAAAGTATTTAAAGGAAGCCAACACTTCTAAACCTTGAAAGAGACACATTGCAACATGTTTGGTTTTATGTTTCCTGAAACTTTCTATTTTCTTTGGAAATAAGGCCATAAAAAGATATCAAGGTACTACACCAAGCAAAGCATACTTCTCTAAGAAAAATCTTATGATCCAAAGTTAATATCGGTTCACATGTTTATCAATTAATTTGTAGCTAAGGAACAGAAAAAGTGAGGAGGAAAAGTTGACGGAATTTGAGTCTCCTTGAGAAGTAGAAGAGCTTACTGCTGTGAAAAAATAAAAGTGGGCATGTCAGTTGTTAGCTTTTTTACTTTCTCTGGAAAAACCTTGTTTTAAGAGAACAAAAATGGAGGAAAATATTTGGTTAGACACAGAAAAAGCATTTTTTTTTCACCCAACAGAAAGCCATTTAAAAAAATAGTAATTTAGGATGAGCTTCAACTGCAAAACACATTAGATCTTTGCCTCAGCCATGTAACTGTAAGCACAGTTATTCTTCTCCTCATGCAGTTATTGACTGTGTTTTTGTACATCCTGGTGTGAACTGCTTTCTGTCATTAAGCTTTGATTCATTCCTTTGAAGGTTTCGCATAGAAACATTTAGGCAACATACATTTGATATTCAACTGATTTTTCTCAATGCATTCCTACAGTATAATTTACAATTATTCTTTCCCTGTAATGATCTATAGTCTTCCTTTCCATGACCTGCCTTTGCTACTTGCAAGCTGGTGCGTGTGTTTTTTCCACCAAGATCCAAGTAAAGGCAGGACAGAAAACTGAACCCACAGTCATTACTTGGCAAAAGTAGTGAGTATGTACCTCTTTATATTTTTCTACTCTTTTAAAAAATTGTTAAGTTTGACTTTTCTGTAATTGTAAAAATAGAAGAATGAGAACCTTATCAACTCTGTCGATTAAGTATTAACAAGCAAAAAAAAAAAAATGAAAGAGGTAAATTATAACTCTTCGGACAAATGAAAACATTTCATCTATTGTCTCATAACAGTTGTAGATCCATCTACAAGGTTATGGCTTTGGCGATAGCTAAGACCACATCGTAGGGAGAAAGCTGCCTGGAACATGACAGTAGATTCACCTCTCCATGCAAGAAATATCTCTCTCAGCGAGTTATTCTATTAAAAGCAGAACTCGGAAAAAAATTTTAATGATAGATTTACATCTATTTTATGTAGGAATCAAGAACAAGAAATGGAACAGCTCTCTAGCTACTTTTTTTTTCTGCCCTATATCTTGTGCCTTTTACCTCATCTACCTCTGTGTAGGCATAATATGGTTTCGGTAAAGCCAGCAACATTGAGAAGCAAAAAGGAACATGAGAGGTGTGGCAAAAGGAAATAACAATAATACAACTTTCCAATTACAAACTCACTGCCTTGCCCTAGCAACAATGACTTTTCACCTAAGAAGATTAAATTTTCAATTGCAATTATTAGAAATCATAATCCTTTCATTATGTACAGCTGTTCTCTGGATCATTTACAGAATCATAGAATGGTTTTGGTTGGAAGGGACCTTTAAAGGTCATCTAGTCCAACCCCCCTGCGAGGAGCAGGGACATCTCCAACCAGATCAGGTTGCTCAGAGCCCCGTCCAACCTGGCCTTGAATGTTTCCAGGGATGGAGCATCCACCACCTCTCTGGGCAACCTGTTCCAGTGTTCTACCACCCCCAGTGTAAAAAATTTTTTCCTAATATCTAATCTAAATCTACCCCCCTCTATTTTAAAACCATTACCCCTAGACCTGTCATGATGGGCCCTACTGAAGAGTCTCTCCCTGTCTTTCTTGTAGGCCCCCTTTGGGCACTGGAAGATTGCTATAAGGTCTCCCTGGAGCCTTCTCTTCTCCAGGCTGAACAGCCCCAACTCTCTCAGCCTGTCCTCACAGGAGAGGTGCTCCAGCCCTCTGATCATCTTCGTGGCCCTCCTCTGGACCCTCTCCAGCAGGTCCACATCCTTCTTAAGTTAGGAGCTCCGGAGCTGGATGCAGTACTCCAGGTGGGGTCTCACCAGAGTGGAGTAGAGGGGAAGAATCCCCTCCCTTGACCTGCTGGCCACATTCCTCTTGATGCTGCCCAGGATGCGGTTGGCCTTCTGGGCCGCAAGGGCGCATTGTCAGCTCATGTTGAGCTTCTCACCCACCACTACCCCCAAGTCTTTCTCCTCAGGGCTGGTCTTGATCCATTCACCGCCTAGCCTATATTTATGCTTGAGATCGCGACAACCCTCATGCAGGACCTTTCACTTGGCTTGGTTAGACTTCATGAGGTTTGCATGAGCCCACCTCTCCAGCCTGTCAAGGTCCCTCTGGATGGCATCCCTCCCTTCCAGTGTGTTGGCAGCACCACACAGGTTGGTGTTGTCAGCAAACTTGCTGAGGGTGCACTCTATCCCACTGTCCATGTCGCCAACAAAGATGTTGAACAGGGCCTGGCCCAACACGGACCCCTGAGGAATGCTACTCGTCACTGGTCTCCGCTTGGACATTGAGCTGTTGACCACCACTCTCTGAGTGAGGCCATCCAGCCAGTTCCTTGTCCACTGGGTGGTCCGTCCATCAAACCCATGCCTCTCCAGTTCAGAGAACAGGACGTCGTACAAGACAGTGTCCAATGCCTTCCACAAGTCCAGGTAGATGATGTCCATTGCTAGTCCCTTGTCCACTGATGCTGTAACCCTGTCACAGAAGGCCACCAAATTGATCAGGCACGATCTGCCCTTCGTGAAGCTGTTGGCTGTCACCATCCTCACCAACCACCTCCTTGCTCTCCATGTACCTTAGAATGATTTCCAGCAGAATCTGCTCCATGACCTTGCCAGGCACAGAGGTGAGGCTGACCGGCCGGTAGTTGCCTGGGTTTTCCTTGTTCCCCTTTTTAAAAATGGAGGTTATGTTACCCCTCTTCCAGTCATTGGGGACCTCACCAGACCGCCACAATTTCTCAAATATGATGGCCAGAGGCTTGGCAACTTCATCCGCCAGTTCCCTCAGGACCCACGGATGCATCTCATTGGGTCCCATGGACTTGTGCACCTTCAGGTTCCTCAGATGTTCCTGAACCCTCTCTTCTGCTACAGTGGGCGGTTCTTCATCCTTGCAGTCCCTGCTTGTGCCTTCCACAACTTGGGTAGTGAGACAAGAGCCCTTATTGTTGATGACTAATGCAAAAAAGTCATTAAGCACCTCAGCCTTGTCCACGTCCCAGGCAACCAGGTCACTCATTTCCTTCCAGAGAGGGTCTACATTCTCCCTGGACCTCTTTTGTCCCTGATGTACCTATAGAAGCCTTTCTTGTTGCTCTTGACATCTCTGGCCAGATTCAATTCCATCAGGGCTTTATCCTGCTTCACCTGATCCCTGGCCACTCGCACAGCCTCTCTGTAATCCTGCCAGGTTACCTGTCCTCGCTTCCACCCTCTATAGGCTTCCTTCTTTACTTTCAGTTGGTCCAGGAGCTCCTTGCTCATCTGCGCGGGCCTCCTGGCCTTTTTGCCTGATTTGCTCTTCATCGGGATGCATTGCTCCTGAGCTTGTAGGACGTGCTCCTTGAATATCGACCAACTTTCCTGGGCCCCTCTTCCCTCCAGGGCCACATCCCATGGAACTTCGCTCATCAGGTCCCTGAAGAGGCCAAAGTCTGCTCTCCTGAAGTCCAGAGCAGAGAGCTTGCTGCGTAGTTTCCTCACTGCCCTGAGGATATTGAACTCCACTGTCTCATGGTCACTGTAGCCAAGGCCACTCTTGAGTTTCACATCTCCCACCAGCCCCTCCCTGTTGCTGAGAGCAAGGTCGAGCATGGCACCCCTCCTCTTTGGCTCCTCTATCGCCTGCAGGAGGAAGTTGTAATCCACGCATTCCAGCAACCTCCCGGACTGCCTGTGCCCTGCCATGTTGTCTCTCCAACAGATGTCAGGGTGGTTGAAGTCCCCCATGAGGACCAAGAGTCGTCCCACCACATCTCTGTGATGCCAACAAAGTCATAGCCCTGCATGTGCACGCACATCTCTAGCTTTTCCTGTTTGTTCCCCATGTTATGTGCATTGGTATAGAGGCACTTAAGCTGGGCCACTGAGGAAGCTGAATTGCTGGTTGGAGCAATAGAAGTTCTTTTGGGCTGAAGTTTAGGTCTCTCGCACTTACCTGCGATCTTTCCCCAGCTTCTGGGCACTTGGTGCTGGCGCTGACGTCATACTGACAGTAGTGGCCTGGATCGTGCTCCCCCTCCCTGGCAACACTAGTTTAAACCCCTCTTGATGAGCCTGGCAAGCCTTTGGCCAAAGATGCTCTTCCCCTTCTCAGTTAGGTGTACTCTGTCCACCCCTAGTAGACCAGGCTTCTCAAAACAAGTCCCATGGTCTAAGTAGCCAAAGCCCTGGCTGTGGCACCACTCCTTAAACCATTTGTTGATTTCCCAGATTTATATACCTAGTGTAAGCTGTGCTAACTGAATGTGCCAGGAAGAGTATTTGTTACAGGGTACTGCCAGTATACTTAGTCCAATCTCTTAGTAAGGTGCTGTTTTCTTTGTAGATGTGCAAACAGGAAAAAGTTTTCCTAGAAAGTATGCTTGGACCAAACACTTTCCAACATTACAGATAGGTTGTAGTGACCTTCTTTACCGTTTAGCAAGGATGATAAAAATACAAGATTTTGTACATTAAAATGCTTGAATTCTTACTGAACTTGTGTTTGTTAGGCAAGGAGCTGCAAGATTAAATAATAATTATCACATTTTTATAGTTATTTAAAATAAATGTTCATGAAATTTTGATAATAAAAATATGCTTAACTAGTAATAATATTCTTTATTTATTACCATTTTTGATTAAGAAGTGCTTAGTAAATGCATATAAAAAACCTATGTAGATAAATCTAAAATAAATCAGCCAGTATTCAAATGGGTGTAAGAACTTTTCCCAGAGGTACATTTCCAGACACTAGGCCATCCCCTGTGCTGATGTACAGTGGTAAGTATAAATAAGCCTCAAACCTGCATATTTTATTGTTAAGGAGCTGATTGACTGCTGTTTATGTAAGCTGTAGTATTTCTACATTAATTTTAGTTCAGTAGTTTGAATAGAATCTGTAAAAAATAAGCAGCATTGAACAGATTTTACTGAATGAACATATGAAGAAGCAGTAGACTTCTGTGAGTAACTTCAAATAAACATAAAAAAAGAGTAGTCATCACAGAATTTGGCAATTAGTTTTGTCCATTCTGCTTAAATGATGATGGGAGGTTTGCTTTGCTTTTATTATATTGCCAAAAATCACATTAGATCTAGCAGTTACAAAATAGCTTAGTGCTAGTAATGATTTGACTTCTGATACAAATTTTGTATAGGCTTTGTGGACTTTAAGAAGCTCAACACTTGCATGATAGCATGGAAATGTCTTTAAGGAATATTATATTACACGGAATCCAGTATAGTTACATTTATTCAGAAAATAAATGATAGTTCAGGCTTTTTCCTTAAGCAAAGAAATCCAGTGGGAAGTAAAATTTCAAGTGAAAAAACCTTCAGGTCTTCTGTTGGTGAGTCTTTGTGCTATGCTCTCAGGAATGATGTACAGTTATTTTGCACGCTTTGTCACCTGGCAGTTCCAGAGGTCTTGAAAAACCAGTAAGGTAGAGAAGTCCTGTTTCTGCAAGGTAAGTATGGCATTACTTGTCCTAGGATTGCTTTCACAGGTAACTCTCCTACAGGGTGATTAATACATTTCTCTGTCCCCCAAGGTATCCATGTTAGCCAGTTTTCACACATGTCCATGACAATGAGCTTTTGGAAAACAGAAATTTACTGATTCAGTCCTCTTCAAACAGAAATCTGTAGCTAGAGTCAGTGTCTCTGAGAGATCGGTTGAAGGCAAGAACATATGAAGAAAGCAACCTTCCCCTCTGAGGAAGCAAGATGCCACCACCACAGTGGCACAAAGGCTGTTTGTAAAACAATATTGGTCTGTCCAGTCTGTTTAGTTCAATAGGTTGAGACAGATGAGGCTGGTCATTATCAAATCTTTAAAATATCTGTTTATTACACTCAGAGGGAAAAGACTGAGGCAAAATAGTTACGTTGTTTTTGCTTAGTGGGGGGAGGCCACAGTGGCAGCTTCTGTGAGAAGCGGCTAGAAATTTCCCCTTTGTCCAGTGAACCTGGCTGGGTCTAGGGCGGACCTGCCGCTGGCCAGGGCTGTGCTCATTGGCAACAGTGATAACACCTCTGTGATAACGTATTTAAGAAGTGGAAAATAAAAAAAATTAAAAAAAAAAAAGAGAAGAAGCAAAAGCAGGGGCAGAGAAGGGGAAGTGCAAGCCTTGTGGGCCTTGCAGCCCTCACCCTCTGGCCTTCCGCCGGGCAGCCGTCTGGGCCCGACTTGGCCCGACTCAGCCGAGCCCAGCTGCAAGAAGTGGAGAGGAGATGAGATGTGAAGAGAACCTGAGAGGCGTCTGCCTGAGCCCATTGTGAAGAATTTCTCGTGAGAGGAGCGGCTGCAGATGCCAAGGTCAGTGAAGAAGGAGGGGGAGCAGTAATGCTGCTCCCAGCAGAGATTCCCCTGCAGCCCGTGGTGCAGCCCATGGTGAGGCCGGCTGTGCCCCTGCAGCCCGTGGAGGCCCACGGAGGGGCAGAGATCCCCCTGCAGCCCGGGGAGGACCCCGCGCAGGGGCAGGCGGATGCCTGAAGGAGGCTGTGGCCCGTGGAGGGCTCGCGCTGGGGCAGCCATTCCAGAGGGACTGCACCCCTTGGAAGAAATTACCCACACCAGAGCAGTTTATGAAGGACTGTAGCTGGTGGGAGGAATCTCACACTGGAGCAGGGGAAGAATGTAAGGAGTTCTTCCCACGGGGAAGAAGGAGCAACGTAAAGTGACGTGTGATGAATTGACCATAACCCACATTCCCTATTCTCCCCTGTGCCACTCGAGGGGGAAAGGAGATAGAGATAACTGAAATGAAATTACGCCTGGGAAGAGGGAAGGGTGAGAGGAAGTTAGTTTTGTTCTCTCTCTTATTATCCTGCTTTGGTTTTACTACTAATAATAAATAAATAGTTTTCCCTAAGTAGAGTGTGTTTTGCCCGTAATGGTAACTTCAATGATCTCTCCCTATCCTTACCTCAAACCTTGAGCTTTTTGTTATATTTTCTCTCCTCCATTCTCTTGGAGGTGGGGGAGAGTGCGTGAAAAACTGCATAGCTTGGTCCTGAGTGGGGCTAAACTACAACCCTGCTACAACAGCACTTGAAGCTATTGTCAAAGACAAACTGAAGACTAAAAAACTGAACCTACTAAAAAAAGTATTTCAGTAGTGGTGGCAGCTGTCTCAGATAATGGTCATTTAAAAATATTAAAAACATTAGGAACAGATGAATTGTACATGTTCTGTGGTTTACTACTTGCTAATCTGGAAAACTTAATACACAAAGGAGCCATTTATGTGACTGTAGAGCTGAGCTAGCCAATGCACTCCCAGACCTATACAGTCCTGGTTCATACAACTGCATAGCTGAAATGTTGCATATTCAGAGGCAAAGGACTTCTTTTGAAAGCCTACTTACATGTGCAAAAATGCTCTTTTGAGCTATTTCTTATGTTTGAGCTCTGACCTGCTTGGTATTTACAGTTCTTGAAACTGTACTATTTGTTTTTTTTAAAAAAACAAGTGTTCCAGATGCCACATGTTAGAATTCACTTTGAAGTGTAAAACTGAAGGTGAAGTGTCTCTTAGAGACATTTCTTTCCATAAGAGAGTAAAAAGACAAAAGTTAATTCAAAGTTCGATGTTGCTTTGTATGTACAATACCCAAAAGACCCATTATTCTTCAGCCATTATGATGCCATCTCCCTACTCTCCTTGCCTCCTTCTCTGTCCTTGAATGATGTAAATAATTAGAGATTTTCAGAACTGGGATTCTCTTATGTAGGCAGATAAAGAATTTTTCTTATTTAATACTTCTTACACATTTCTGCATGAGGCCTCACATATGGGGTTAGAAGGCTTTATAATTGATTGCAGGCTGTGAATGTTCATTGACTTTCTTAGTCAACTACACAGCTTACGTTGTTCTAGAAGTCTTGGTGCCTAATGCTTCTCATCAAGTAAACTTCCAAAAAAAAAGGATCCATATTTGTTCTCAAATCAGTGATTTTTACATAATTTTAAATTATGCAACCGAGCTACTGTACTCTTATTATTATTAATGAAAATTGAATTTTCTAAATGTTCCTTTAATGACCTTATTGTGGACATAATAATAAAAATCTTTGCAAGATGAAGGACTTTTTGGTTATAGAAATTAAGAAAAATACACAGAGAATTAATGAGCCATGAAGTGGGTTCAACACATACATTATTTTTTATTTCAAAGAGATTTTTGCTAATAGGCATCATATCAAAGATTTATCACTTAAAACTGTAAGCTTTCCAAGTCCTGTCTGTATAGTTTGTAGCTACTTTCTTGATGCTGCGCTACCTTTGCCTGCAACTGAATATATTTGCTTTTGGAGGAAGTTGGCACTGTATTTTGAAAGTATGAATTTTTTCAGAATCTTTAAACAGCTTTTAGCTAACCTGTGATTAGTGATCAAAGCAAAACATTTTATTCAGAAAAGAATATCCTACAGAAAAAGAAAAATCTCACTATCCTAAT
The DNA here is from genome assembly GCF_036417535.1 of Chlamydotis macqueenii. Lineage (NCBI taxonomy): Eukaryota > Metazoa > Chordata > Aves > Otidiformes > Otididae > Chlamydotis > Chlamydotis macqueenii. The sequence continues at coordinate 16,723,159 of NC_141593.1, read as the reverse complement.
TATTTGTGCTAGTACAAATAATCCTAGTGTTCCTTCTGGAAACGTCTCTGGTTGCAATGTCATAAATTGGATTATTTCTTTCAAAGGCAGTGTACCTTCTCCTCAAACATTAAAAGATATATTATAATCCAAGTATCTTATAAAATGGCAGAGGAAATAATAATTCTACATTAATTCTATAATTCCAATCACTAATAAAATAGAAGCAATGCTCTTTTCAATTAAAAAAAATTCATTTGTTACAGGACTAAATTCTGCACATTCTAAATTCTCTATGTGATTTTGTTTTGTAGCTCCAGAGTTACCCTGAAGTGACCAGACTCATGATCTGGCTCTTGGAGGTTATTGTGTAGCTCTCAGGACTACAGAAACTGTTTTTCAAACTAATTTTTAGGAAAAGAAGACATTTATTATGAAATAGTGCTCATATCTAGGAGGAGAAAAGTGTAAATATTGTTTGTAAGCATCAATGATTTTTATTGCTGCAAGAAATGCATACATCTTACTGTAAACAGCACTCTCTTTTTCTGTAATTATTGCCGGAAAAGATGATGTTTTTCCTAGGTGGATTTGTTCGATGATAGAGGGTTCTGGACAGCAATAAGGGACATTGTTGACATACTTAATGATTGCTTAAACCTATCAGCTCTCAAGGAGAGCTACTTCAACATCCAGCTGTAAAGCATATCTTTAGCTTTCTGCTCTTTGAACCTGAATAATAAACAACATTACAAGCCGGAGAGGTGGTGGATGCCCCATCCCTGAAAACATTCAAGGCCAGGTTGAATGGGGCTCTGAGCAACCTGATCTGGTTGGAGATGTCCCTGCTGCTTGCAGGGGCATCAGACTAGATGACTTTTAAAGGTCCCTTCCAACCCTAACTATTCTATAATTCTATTTGCATAGACACCTGGAAATGAAAGGTTGTCCTCTAAATTGTGCTGGGATCAATCCTTCCCCCCTGGCCCCTTTTCCATGGCTTTATCTAGTCTTTGAGTGACTTAATATTCACATATACTGTATATTTTATAATTAGCCTTTTAAGACTAAGTACATGTAAAAATGCTTCATATTCACATAACATCAATCCCTTACTCCTGGTTTCTGTGTATGTGAAATTAGATAGTTTGAAGTAGGAACTTGCTCCTGCTGAACACCAATGGAAAAAGTAGTGGCAGGCAATGCTTTGTCCAATTTTTTCTTTGTAATTTGGTTTGGCTCAAAATATCATGACCTTCATAAAGAACGTCTGTTTTGCATGCCTGTTCTTAAAAATAGTGAAATCTCTGATTCTGGATCAATTACCTAAGTTTTCTGTAGTGTCTGAGGAAGGGTGGACAGCTAGGAAAAAGATATGAAATGCTCAGTGAGCAGAAAACTACTGAAAGCTGTCCACCAGTTAGTGATATGTCCAAAATTACATTTCTCTGCAGGTCTCAATACATCCCTTACTTTGTGGGGTCACAGCATCTGTTGAGCAGAGCTACCAACATCACCAAATTACTATGACCCTTTTATAGGCAGAGTGAGTTTCCCCACTGGAAATAGGAGATTCTGTTTTCTGGGGAAAACTCTCACCTATCACCTTGATTTTAGTCAACTAATTTGACAGAAAAAAAATTCAATTATCCTGAAGTTCTGCTAAAAATTAAATAAACTAACATGGTATTGGTCTCCCTTTCTAAATGACTCAGGGAGTAAGCTTTGTGCTGATAGCTTTGCCATGGGGCTTTCCCATCTATGGGAGCTCATTATTTCTGTGAAGGTTGTAGTCAATTAGTGATAATTCTCGGAGCTAATTCTTCAGCTCACCTTGCTTTTGCAGTTCACTGTCACATTTTCTCTATTCCTTTGACATGCTAAAAGAGAAATGGAGGCTGTAAAATTTTGTAAAAGCATGTTCCCAGTCTACTGGCTGAAATGATTTATTGTACTTCCAGATTGTAATGACTTCTAACTGACAAAAAAATATGCATCTTTCCAGAGGGGAACACTAGAAAATGCGTAATACACATGAAAGCTTATCAACTTCAGGTATCTGCTAGGCCACAGTTTCTCCTAATAATGCTATAAGGTGCCTTACTTATGTTTGTGTGGTTTATATTCACACTCATACAGACTGAGTACAATCAAACAGGACACCGCAGAGGGAACTGAAAGCAGTAACAACTGTTCTATGAATGGGAAGCTGAAGAAGCTTAGTTGTTTCATAGTTTTTAAATCTAAAATAGATGCGATAGATGACACTGAAGGAGAACACTTTGCCTTAGCTCTGCATTCTTATGATGTCATTTATGAAACACAGGGGACATTGAAAGGAACATATTTCTATTTTATCCATTTAATACATTTTGATGCTATTGTGAAATTATGTATTCCCTCTGGCAATGACCAGAATTTTTTTTCTCAAAACATTTAGCCAAATATATACAAAGTTCAGCCAGTTATACTGAACGTACGTATTCTAAATAAGCTGATCAGATTCAGTACTACTCATACCTATTCAAATCCAATCCAGTCACAATTTAGGCTGTGGCATTTACAACTCAAGGCTGGAAGGAGCAACTGGTAGTGAGCTTGATGGGGAAAAAAAAAAATCCGCATAATTTTTGAGTTCTAACTTTGTTTTAACAGATAAACCCTTTAGTGGTAGGACAAAAGTCTATACAGAATTTACAACTGAATAAAGCATCTGATCTTTAGTGCTGTATTTGAAGATTAATCTTGTTGCTCATTATAGCTCATATTTCTCTACAAATACTCATTGTTCAAACCTTTAATACTGAAATATGGATGACAAAACTGGTCTCAGGCTAAAACTTGAATAAGAAATTGAGGCCAGAAAGAAGTCCTGTCTTCCCTTTTGGTTATTTTATAGGATGTTTTGTGAATGTTCCACATGTTCAAACAAGAATCACCCTATTCATTTAAAAGCTTTAAATGAACGTGAAAAAAAAATCAATGAAGGTTTCTGAACTGTTTTTATTTATAAAGATTTCATCATTCTTTATGGAATAACTATTGGAAAGAAATTGTGCAGGTAATAATAAGAGACAAAGTTCACAGTATTCCTTCTACTGATCTATTTCAAAGATGCATATTCTGGTGAAAGATGAAAGAGTGAGATAGCAATGTGGAATCAGTGGAAACTATGCATTTAATTAGTCTTTAAGAGTTCAAGCCTAAATATTACTTGACAATTTAGTCAGATTAAATTAGTATTCATTGAATGTCTGGAGTTTTGGCACAACTGCTGATGACAATTACCAGAAATCATCTCTATAGTGAATATTTATTTTAAATGAGGACTGGATTATTGTGTTTTCTGTGCTTTCCACAGAATAACTGTAGATTAATATAGGCCTGCACAAAAAAAAAAAAATTCTGTTGGGTATTTTTAAGGCTAAAATTGAGCACAAAAACTGGAAGGAAAATTTCATAGGTCAAAAACAATGGATCAAAACTATTAAGATTCTTATTGCTTTTTCCTATTTTTTGTATTTTTAATTGAAATCTTAGATCAATATGGAATTTTGTTTGTGAAAATGTTCACTTCATTAGCAAAGTCATTGAGACTAAGAAGAAGAAACACAGATAAGCTTAATATAGATTAATTGCTTGTTGTTAATCTTAACACTTTTGAAATCAGTGCAAAATCTGACTTACGTTTAGATAAGCAATATCTGTACCAAGTAGGTTTTCTTCCGAAAGTCAGATACACAATAGTGTCCTTATTTATTTAGCATTGGAAGAGTATTCATATTTTTAGTCTAATACTAAAATTGGAGGTAAGTAGTAGGAAATATAGTAGAACAGAGAACAAACTTATCTATCTGATATTCCCACAGAGGAGAATATTCTATACTGTCCACAAAAAATCAGTAAACTGCATTGGTCTGCATTCAATCTAGCCAACTAAGATAAACAGAACAGAGACCTGTGAAAGTTTGGGTTCTGAAGTCTTATAATATTTTAAAGCATAAAGAGATAGCTGAATACAGTCTTATTATTCTTGCCTCTATGCAGCAAATGTAGAGCTTTTTTTTTTTTCTCCTATTTTAAGTGTCCTGAGGAACTTGCCAGGCATCAATCTTCTCAGGACTTTTCAGAAAACATTACAGAGTTAAATCTCTGTCTATGGAGCCTAAAAATATGGTAAGAAGCTTCTAATATTTTCCATTAATTCTAATAGTCAATTCTAATTATACATATTTTTATTAATGCATTTAATATGAACTTTATTAAAAGGCCTATTTGGCAGCAAAAACACTGCAGGGCCTTAAAATCACTTGCTACTATTTTGTTACAGTTACATTTGAATGCAAAATTTGTGTGCTTTTCCTTTTAAAGAAAGAATCTCAGTCTAGTTTGGCCATAAAATGTACTTACTGTGTAAGATTGTATTTCTGGTGACATGGTGAATGCCTCAGCAGTTTCAAATGGTAGTATTTCAGTTTGTCTTGACAGCTGACTGCAGTCATTGAACTTGGTAGGTTTCCTGCAGCTGGAGGTGTGACCTCAGGAGGTCAGTGGTTCTATCCCAGTGGTCCAAGGCAGGATCAGCTGTACCTGTGTTACTTCTTTCTGACACTGAATTTTTCTTAAAGAAGAGAGTCCTCTCTCACAAAGGAGATGCTACCACATCCCCAGACAACTCATTCATTTGCTTTGCTGCTCTCATGGTTAGAAAGTATTTCCTAGTAGTCAACCTAATTTTCCTTTCTACGTTTCTATCTGCCACAGAAACGAGGAATAAATTATTCTTTGCAGCAGCTATGGATTATATATGAAGATTCAAAAAACATTATGTCTCAGTTCTTTTCTTTTCTAGATTAAATAGTCATATTCGCTGAGCTCTTTCCTTGCAAGACTGTTTTCCCCAGATCTCTGATCATTCATGCTGCCATTCTGTGGATTCTTTCCATTTGAGTATGTTTTTCTTGACATCACTAAGTAAGCCTGGCACTCCAGTACTAAGCTAAGTGCAAAATATATTCTTTCTGTTGAAAGCCACGTTCATATTTGTCATAGTAAGGTGTTTGCCTCTTAAGCAATGCCATGAAACTGTTGACTCATATTCAGTTTGTGAACCGCTAAATCCTCTTCTGCAGATCTGACATCCAGCCAGTTATTTCTCAGTCTGCTCTTGTGCAAATGATTATTCCTGCCAAGTGCAATGTTTTGTTTTCTTCTGTTTGATTGAATTAACAGTTATCAGTTCTCTAGGTACTATGGGAAATAAAGGACTGCAATTTGTACTTAGAGTGTACACATATCAGCCCCTAAATCTTGATCTCGTAAGACTAGCACTAAGTTTCCATGGCTGGGCTCCCTTGCCATGGTCCTACAAGAGAAGAACCTGGCCCAGTATTTTCCATCTAAGGACATGCTTTACACAGCATTATAAAAAACACGTAACTTCAGAGATTTCAATTAAAACTCATGTTTTTTCTTCTTCTGCCTCAGTGCCTTTCATTTGGCTAACCAATACCAAAGGTCATGAGTGGAAATATATGGATTGGTATAATAGCCATACCTTGCTACAGTAGATTATTCCCCCTCTTCTGTCGTTTCATGTTCAACCTGACCTTTTAATACAGTTTAAGGGTCCCCCTCACCCTAATAGTGAGATCAGACAATTTTTGTGGGTGGCAGAGTGTATTTGAGCACAATTTTGTGCACTGTTACCATGACTGTTTTAATTTATAATGAAAAATAAGCTAATTGAAGAACATTTATTCTTTCTGTGTCCCCACTGGTTTTTCTTGCTTTTATGCATGCGTATATGGCTATTCTCATATCTATTTAAAAATGAAAAGAGTAGAAACGCCATCTTAGATAACATTAGAATAATTTTCTTAAAAATGCAAATAATCCCTATGCTAAAGTGACAGACACATTAGAAATTGTTGCTTAGGTTTTCATGAATAGAGATCAAAAACTGCCTAAATTATGCTACTCCTGGCAGCATTAATGTGAGTACACTGGTTCTACCAGGTGCCTTGCCTAAGCTCACAACACCCTTGTGGGAAGCAAAGAAATATCAGTTAGTTTTAACCATACATGTTTAGATGCTACAGCTAAACACAGGATTGTAAAGACGTGACAGAAATTATTCAACCTGGAAATGAATTGTTAGATAAATGTTGCTAAAGCTACACACCTCCCTCCTTTGCAGGTTCAAAGAAGCTGCACACAAACTCTGCATGTGTACAGTATCCTGAGTTCTAAGTTCTAAGCAGATCTGGAGAAGCTGCATATTTTTTTTTTGCATATTCTTACATATAGCCCTAGGTTTAGTACTATGTCAAGGCTCAGGCATATGAAAATTTACAGCATTTAACAATTACCACACTCGTTACTGTGTATTTGCCTCACTCCACTTAAAACTCTCAGCCAATATCTGGGCTTGATTACAGTGCTATGGTCCACCATGGATCCAGTAGTCAGGATAAGGTGGCTTTGTTTTAGAAGAGGAGAGTTAAGTTAGAAGATATGGATTTCATACAAAATTTAATATCAGCTCACTGATGTAATATCAGCCCATCATATAAAATTTATATCAGCCTACAGAACCCACAAATAGTTACTGATATTGACACAGTTTTGTATTAGGAAGACAAATAAGCAGCTTTTAAGAGAGTGCAAAACATTTTTAATTACTTATCCAGACTGAAATTATTGATTGTTTTATCAGACTAGGTGCTTGTATGCAAAGGGCAGGGTCAAGGAAAGAAACAACGAACACAAAGAGGAAGAGATGAACAGAGGTCTTTCTTAAGCGGAGCCATAGTCAGGCAGACTAGGCATAGCTGCCGCTTCTGTGGCTTTACATACAACAGCCTTATATGTCATTGTGAGTGCAAGTATGTGTCTTTAGAGATCATATAATTAATCTGTTATTTTTACTTGTTGCAAAGGATATTCAGTCTTGATTCCATAATGAATAGTGCAATGTCTCCAATTATTTTAGCTGGGAACTGTATTATCATAGAATCACAGACTCATTTATGTTGGAAAAGACCTTTAAGATCATCAGGTCCAACTGTTAACCTAGCACGGCCAAGTCCACCACTAAACCATGTTCCTAAGTGCCACATCTACATATCTTTTAAATACCTCCAGGAATGGTGACTCAACCACTTCCCTAGGTAGCTTGTTGCAATGCTTGACAACCTTTTAGGTGAAGAAATTTTTCCTCATATCCAATCTAAACTTCCTCAGATGCAACTTAAGGCTGTTTCTTCTCATCCTATCACTTGTTACTTGGGAGAAGAGACCAAGATCCACCTCACTACAACCTCCTTTCAGGTAGTTGTAGGGAGCAATAAAGTCTTACCTCAGCCTCCTTTTTTTTCCAGACAAAACAACTGCAGTTCCCTGAGTTGGTCCTCATAAGAGTTGCGCTTTAGACTGTTCACCAGCTTCATTGCCCTTCTTTGGATGTGCTCCAGCACCTCAATGTCTTTCTTAAAGTGAGGGACCCAAAACTGAACACAGTATTCAAGGTGCAACATCACCAGTACAGGGGGACAATCACTTCCCTATGCCCACCAGCCACACTATTTCTGATACAAGCCAGGATTCCATCGGCCTTCTTGGCCACCTGAGCACACTGCTGGCTCATATTTAGCCTTCTGTCAACCAGCACCTCCAGGTCCTTTTTCCACCAGGCAGATTTCCAGCCACTCTTCCCAAGTATGTACTGTTGCATGGGGTTGTTGTGGCCCAAGTGAAGGACCCATCACTTAGCCTTGTTGAATTTCATACAGTTGGCCTCTGCCCATCAATCCAATCTGTCTAAATCCCTCTGTAGAACCTACCTATTCTCAATCAGATCAATAGTCCTGACCAAGTTGGTGTTATCTGCAAACTTACTGAGGTTGCACTTGATCCTCTCATTCAGATCGTTGATAAAGATACTAAACAGAACTGGCACCAATACTGAGCCCTGGGGAACACCACTCATAACTGGCTGCCAGCTGGATTTAACTTCATTCACCACAACTCTTTGGGCCTGGTCACCCAGCCAGTTTTTTACCAAGTGAAGAGTGTGCCCCTCCCAGCCACGAGCAGCCAATTTCTCCAGGAGAATGCTGTACAAAATAGTGCCAGTCCATTAGGGTTTCATCTGTTGTTTAAGAATAGCTACCATCTTGCTTTAGAAAACTGAAGTTATTGGGATATGCAAATTTTCAGAAAGGTATGTGGTATCACTTCTAAGTGACCATATTATAAAGCCTTTTATGATTGCCAGTAATGTTGTTATAAATCTATTTTGCATAATAATTAAATAGTATCACTCCAACCCTGAGAAGTCATAGACCTTTTGTCATCATTAGACAAAATCAGGCTGAGTGTAAACACAGCCTAGTTTCCTTCATGTTTTTGTATTTGTATGCAGCAATTGTCAGCATGTCGGCAGTGGACGGTGATAAAGTGCATTTTTCTGCTTGGGTGGTTAGCCCTTTCATTTTTACAAGTGACAAAATAAAAATCTGTTGAAGAGTGAACATGCTGCTTTCACTGTGTCATCTCAGCCCTGCGGGTCATTTTATTATAAAAATGTAAAAATCCAGTCAATTTTATTTAATCAGCTGAAAAGGAAAAGTGTTTCCAGGTCATTAATCAAGTGCTCCTTCTCTGTGGGACTTGTCTCTTCAGAAACTGCCATCTGAATCATTAATAAAGCTGAAAAGATTTTGTGCCAGCAGGTTTTTGAGAAACCTAGATGTTATCAATATAACCGGAGTAAAGTAATTTGAGGTCAACAAATAAAGCTTTATATATTCATTGCTTCAAAAGCTGCATCTTGCCTATTAAAACCAATTAATTATTTATTTTAAACACATTTAATTGTTAGAAAACATACAACTGTTTAGAAGGTATTTGATTATATATTCCATAATTATATGTTTTCTTTAATGTTACCTAACCATATATTTACAGTAAACTTTTATGTGAATTGATCAAAACATAATGAGACAGTAAGAAGAGATAATTACTACTGTATCTATAATAATAATGATAGTAATTAAACCGCAGAGAACTACATTGAAATAATGTCAGACTTGAGACTTAAACCTCTATTAACAAAGACACTGAAGGCACTTACAGCATTGTTAATACATTCAGCTCCATGCACACCTTTATGTAGTTGCTTGTGCTACCTGTGGCCAAATCTCTATGTACCTTTTGTGGCAGGCAAGGAGAACACACTTTCTCATCCTGTGAATGTGTGTGACGAAAAGTGTTTCGATCCCATACGATGGGCAAGGTGAAAACCTTACAAAATGTTGGGGTTGGTAGGTTAAAAGTCGAGTGCAGTGTACAATGTGCATAATACAGGAATTAGGGTACATGGCCTATGGCCATGGCCATTCATGTTCTTCCTTGGCTTTGGGAGACTGAGCTCTAGTTCCTTGTCCTTTCAGTTGTTTGTCTGGAAAAAGGGTAGTACCAAACAGGAGTAATCTGAGATTAGTGAATGCATAGCCTAATGTTTAAGGTTTTAATTTTGCATGGGGAGTGTAGATTCAGGTATCTGCTTTTCATCAAAGACAGCAAGCATGTTAATTCAGGTTCCTGACTGTTGTCTGGTCAAGATTGGTTTCTTTTCCCCAGACTTCCCCTCAAAACTGCTCATCTCAGTTTGACAAGTCTCAATATGTTAAGTGAAAAATTCTTTCTGCCAGGAACTTCCTATTCAGTCTACTTATGAATACCCTGTTATGTTTGCCTTTACACCAATGGACTTTGCAGTTAGGAAGATATGAGATGCTTGTTTGATTTACAGTTTTTGGTTTGCATTTCATCTTTTGTAATACATTGAATTGCATGCAATGAATTGATTAACGAGAATTTCCTAATTGTCTCTATTTTTTTTTATATGTTTTGACAATTAATTTTTAAGTTATCATTTCAAAGCTACATAAATCCATTTCAATTCAAGAAGGCACCGGTTCAAAGTGTATGTACACAGATATGCTTTTACTCATGCATATTCTAATATGTAAAAAATAGAGTAAGAATATATACTATATCCCTTTTTCTATGATATTTTAAGGATATTTTTACTCTCATACACAGTATCTTATATGTGAATTTAGATGTTGATTTCTTCATAGTGTAAATTCATGGGTTGTTACATTGTAATCCTGAATTCACATGTCAATCAATATAACTCAGAGTGTGTTTTATTCTTCTGAGCATTATGCACATAACAATTGATGCTAATCAACATCATCCTCATTACATATTGTGGACTGTGAAAACTCCTCCTAGACTTTCTGTAGCTCTATAGCAAGATTAGAAAAAGTGTAAGTTCTGCATAACGCTGTGGATGTCCTTGCTTATGATGGACTTTGCTTATGTGGGCAATGCTTACATTGACATAACAGCATGAAACTTAGCACACAGAACTGCCACAGGCCACCAAAGAGCCAGAATCTAATTGCATTTACACTAGTTCAGTTCACTTAGAGTTACTTGTTTGTACCTGTGTAACGGAGTGAAAAAGAGCCTGCAGGTCAACAGCAGCAGTAATTACTTGTCCACTAGGAACTGAACTGAGGCCACCAATTCATTTCACACAGTTGACCAAACAGTCATTGGATGGTAATGACGTCTTGTCCTGAGCAACTCAAGCTACTCATAACAGGAACTTAGTAGTAGAGGGCTTCAGAGTCCATTTACCAATCCCCAGGACTCAATGGCTCATGAGACTAGTAATGTATTATGAAGTATCTCACCATAACAAAGTTACAGTTTTAAGAGTGTTTGTGTGTGTATGTGGTGTTTTTTCTCTCCCTATAGAAAATTGCCTAAGGTGCTTTGCTAGCCTTGGGAAAGAGTATCTTTACCCTGCTGTGATAATTTGAGATGTGGCAGAATTTTGTGATTCAAAGCAGGTTTTTTTTTCTTCTGTACGTTTTTTTTGTCTTAAAATGAAATTTCAGAGATGTTTTATCCTTAATATAGACTCATCACTATAAAAAGGAGCCATATAAATAATCTCATTTTATCACTCCTGATTTGCTCCAAAATCACCATTACTATGATTAGTCTATGTTAAGAAAAAATATCTATTAAATTTTGTTTGAAGATAAAAGAGTATAGAAAAAAGCTATCTTGAATCACAAAGCTCTACCAAGTCCTAAATTATCACAGCAGGAGTAAAGACGGTATAGCAATGATAAAACAGCTACCAAAGTAGCTTAGTCTCAGTACAAATTAAAATTCCTAAAATTTTTCTGTAACAGATGTAGTAATTTTTCTGTAATTGTTATTAATTATTTTTGTCAAGAAAGTATAAACAATTCTCCTTTAATAATGTCAGTTGCCATTAATGTAAATATTTCAGGACTCATTTTTATGCACGCATATGCTTTGCACATCAGAAAGCCAGTTGTAAAACAGATTAAGTAGGGATTAGAAAATGTGGAACAATGTCTGCTTCCAAATTCACTCGTTTTATGGTTTTACACCATTATACTGACTTTTACTCAGACAGTAGTGTTGCTGGTTCTCTGGCTTGTCAGTAATAGAACCAAATGAAATAAATAAAATTGGTTGTTTTTTTTTTTTAAATCATCATCATATACACTTATGTATAAAAAAGCTGAAGATACTGTATATACAGACTTCTATGGCACTACTGTAAGAAAAAGCATCTAGATGCTGTATATATTGAACAACCACTGAGTTAAGTACTTCAGAAATTGACTTTCATACTTCAACAAGAATTTTTGACATGTCTTAAGTCTTTCTCACTCTTTAATGTCAGAAATGTGAAGCTACTTTTCTTCCTAACTCATTCTCATTCAGTACATTTGCCAAAATAAAATCTAATCTAACTTCTTTACATCTTTTGTTATCACAGTGGTCAGGATGTTATTCTCCCATGTGACATGGGACTTCAGACTGAAACTGATCTCTTTTGGCCACCTCAGTCTGATATCATACTACTGCAAGGATATACTAAATTTCTTACCTTCATTAATTTTTCTAGAAGCATATATTTCTGCAGGTTTGATTTGATTTATTTTTTTCTAAGTACTAAATATGTCTCAACACTATGCTTTTAGCTTAGTAATTTCTTCTCCCTGGAGCTTACCGATAGTCAAAGACTTTCCCAACTTTTATTCTACTAGGCTGACCAATTACGCTATTTTTCCACATCCATCTGTTCCAAGCAGATACTCCTTTACAACTCCTCTAGTTTATTCTTTCCTTTTTTTTAGCCATCCTCCTCATACCCCAGGCCTAAGTGACCAGAATTTCCCCAGTTTTTCAGCTGAGGCTGTATTCCGTCCTTAGTAACTGATTTTTACTATTTTTTATGGGTTTGTAGAACTTTTCCTTTCGCTCTACATTTCTCCTTTTAGTACAATCCTCACCATGTCACTTGCTCATAACCAGAGTTCTGCTCCTGCTTAGCAAATTATTTCTCCTCTAACATTGCAGCAAATTCTTGACTGAAATTCAGAAAGATAAGATCAACTAAAAGTAACTTTACTCAATACAGATATCAGCTGATTGATGCAAGACACATTTTTATCCCTTTTACTTCTCAGTATGTTCGAATCATAGAATCATAGAATGGTTAGGGTTGGAAAGGACCTTCAAAGGTCATCTAGTCCAACCCCCCTGCAAGGAGCAGGGACATCTCCAACCAGATCAGGTTGCTCAGAGCCCCATCCAACCTGGCCTTGAATGTTTCCAGGGATGGGGCATCCACCACCTCTCTGGGCAACCTGTTCCAGTGTTCTACCACCCCCAGTGTAAAAAATTTCTTCCTAATATCTAATCTAAATCTACCTCCCTCTATTTTAAAACCATTACCCCTCGTCCTATCACAACAGGCCCTACTGAACAGTCTCCCTGTCTTTCCTGTAGGCCCCCTTGAGACATTGGAAAGCTGCCATAAGGTCTCCCAGGAGCCTCCTCTTCTCCAGGCTGAACAGCCCCAACTCTCTCAGCCTGTCCTCACAGGAGAGGTGCTCCAGCCTTTGGAACAGTTTGTGGAATAAGTACTCTTCTTACCTGTTTTGAAATCTTATAAAAATTGCTAGTCTTCATTTTGTTTTGAAGTTTGCCTGGTTTTTATGTTTTCTGACTCAATTGCTTTGTAGGAAAATGAACATTAATATTTTGCACGTGGTTAATCATGTAATATACACAGCTGCAGCATGTAGGATGAAATATAACACAAGGGCTGCTAGAAAAGATTTAATTACCTCTTTGCTAAATGTTCTGCATGCTATATTCCTATAACATTTGAACATGTAAGTTGATTTGTATCTGCACTTTTTTTTTTTTTTTTTGACATGAGCACCTACCATGCACGGAATGTCTGTAATACACACTGAGAAAGTGGAAGAAGCCCCCAAAAGAGGTATAGGTGTTTTGAGAACTAATTTCTTAGCATTTTCTTTTGGTGAGTAACTACAGGATTTTCTCTCTTCTGATGAAATATGTATTAATGATTTTACCACATCTACTCTGCACCTCTGCAGTTTGAACTATTTTAGGATTAGTGAGTTTTCTAGAAGTTTGGTTCCCCAAAAATACAGATACAGAGAAAAGCTGCATTTTTACTATAGTAGAGGTATCATGAAGCTATGATGTCTCACTGAAATGAATAAAAATATAAATAATTATTTGGATCACAGGTTTAGAAGTTGAAGTGAAATAACACATTGTAATCTTTCCCCCTTGCTTTTTTGGTACATTTGGCTTTGAGAAAAATTAGAATGTTACAAGTCTTTTCTTCAGGATAGATAGCACGGAGTTGATGTTCTTTAAGTGTCAAGATGTTGGGTTTTTTTGCAATTAGGAGACAAGTTAATGAATTTTCTCTTGTGTATTTTTTATTGACTCTCATTGGAATGGTGAATATTCTTGGGTTTTCTGAAAATCAACCTTACCTTTCTATGGAGTTTCTCTTTCTCAGTTCCTGCCTTCTAGCCCAATGCAGCAGAACACTCTTCACACTCTTCATATAATACTAAAAATTTATTCTGATTTATAAATACCACCTAGTAACAAATCCAGAGATGCAAAAAGTATCATGCACTTTCTGTGAACTTGACTTCTGTCTAAATGTCTGAGAAGTGTACGGCATGTCAGGAAACAATTCCTTTTTCTCTCTACTCCAGGGAATAACACTGACTTGGCAGGAAAAAATCAAATCCCTAAATCACAGATTTACCTCCTAAAAATGATTCTTTGGGTGCTTCAGCACCAATTCTTCTTTTAGGAATCAATTTAACAAGCTGTTACATTCAACTTTGTGAAGAAACAGCTCCTTATGTGCAAGTCACCCCTGCACAGGAAGTGCAGAGATACTTGCTTTTTTCCATGCATTTACAGAAGAGACTTCATAGATGTGGCAATGAAATGTTTTCACTTTAAGGGCAACAAGCTACATGCTAAGAAACTGTGAAGATGCCCTCTTGGCACATTAAATAACACCTAAATGGTTAATAATGGGAAAAGAAAAAATTCTCTTGAAGGTCAGTTGTCATAGCTACAAGTTGCCATTTTGGACAGTGATTGTCATCCAGGGATAGGAGCTCTGGAGAGTAAATCCTCACTTGTGGTCTTACCTGAACATCTGAAAGGCTCCTGTTACAGCATGAAAGCGTGTTTAAATATCTGACAAACTCATTGCTATTGTTCATTCAGTTTAGCATGGTTAGAAAGCTGAAAAACAGCTGCCTATTTTTTTTTGTATATACATAAGCAGTAGTTTAGTGAACTGTGGTGCTTTATAGGATGACAAGAAAACAGAACACATATATAACAATAATGTAATGACATTGCTTTTGCTAGCAGCTTTTCCATTTACACATATAGAGGACTTGTTCTAAAAAACTGTCACTGGCCCAGTGAGTTGTTAGTGATCTTGGAGCTCCAGTTCTGACAAGTCTAATCACAAAAGGAAAGAGGTGTATTAAAAATGCATTAATGTATAAAGCTATAAGATGCATAGGAGACTTAAGGTTTTGCCAGAGCAGATTTTTGCATTTCATCTTCTATTTATCATGCTAGTCCTTCAGTTGGATAATTTTATAAATAGCAAATCATTAATATGTTCAGTTGTCTGCAGAGCTCTAAAAGCCACTTGAGAACAGTATAGAGAAGTTATTCTTGTTTTGTTTCTGGGACCAAGAAAAGGAAAAAAAAGACTTGTCTTTACAACAGCATTTTTTTTTTTATCTTTATCACTTAAAATGAGAGACAGTTCCATGAGGAACAGAAAGAAACTTTTTTTTTTTTTTCAGTTTTGCCGTATAGCACTCTACAATCACTACATCACATAATGAAATATAAATAATTTCCCAAAAAGTTCATTATCACATGCATGGTACTAACTCGATCTATTTAAGTCCATTTCTTCTTCATTGTCCCCAAAGTGGAATAATTTATTATTTATCAATACTGTATGCTTCTGTGTATGATGTAGGCTTCCTCTGTTTAATTCCCCAATACATTTATCAATGGTTTTGATGAATTTTTCTGCTTTTTGTGTTCTGACTGACAAGTCATTTTTATTCTACAATATATTTATTCCTTATAGGAACAAACTTTTTCTTTTGTATGTTGGGTCAAGCTCTGAAACTCTACTGTGGACAGGTGTGTTGGATACAGAAATTTTATTGCACAAAGCAAATAATAAGCATTGTCTTTTTAGTTGACATGTATTTACCATTAATACTTATTTCTCATGTTATTATTTCATACAAACCATTGGCTGGAAACTCTTAGTAATAGTGCTTCTCTTAATATCTGAAAGCATGAAAAAAACATTTCATTTTACAGGGATCTTTGATATGAGTAGATCCTTTCTCTCTGAGCAGGTCTGTCCCATGATAGCATGATTTTCAATTGCTTTTTTTTCCAGAGTAGATATTCTGATAGAATTCCGAGTGCTGTTTATCAAGTTATATATAGATTAGATGTTATGCAGAAAAGTGGGATTTGACTTTTTTACCTCAAATGTAATTTGCTGGTTTTGGAAAAATGAAGTTCTGTTTTTCTGGATTATTTGAAAAACTAAAAACACCTGAATTGTGGAGTATACAATAAAGGTGAGACAAATGTCACAACTAAACTTGGATGCATGAATTAATGGAAGGAGTATTGGTAGCACTGTTTATGTTCTGTAACTTGTCAAGAAATATCCTCATTTTTTCAAAATGTTTTACTGTAGCTTCTGTCCCCAGTGTTGATGAACCAAACCAAACCAAGATATTAACTTAAAGTAAGTCTTATATTAAAAAAAAAACAACAAATCAAACAACCAAACAACAAAAAGTCTCTATTGACTGCATCAAGGTTTCAATGAGGAAGACAACTAAAGGCTCTCCTGGAGCTTTGTGAGCTCTGTGGTGAACTAGAAGTGATATGGAGTGTTTGTGGTTACCTGAAAAGCAGAAATGTAGGACAAACCTGAATGTTCACAGAGCATCAGCCAGGGCTCACTCTGAATGACAGTTATTGGGATAGTGCTCCTGTCATGGCATTCTGCTAAAGAAAATTTCACACAAAAGTGTATCATTGCAAAAACAAGCTATCAGTGCTCAGTGCAAAGCAGAAATCTCCTTTGGTCAGAAAAAGATTCTAATTTTCACACATTGACTCCCAATTCTTTCTGTAGCACTATATTTACTATAGTATTTCTGTATTTATGGTAATTTTTCTACTTTTTTTTTTTACTTCAAGACAATTTTTCACTCCTGATTAATATGTTTACCTTTCTCTTCTATATTTGACTTATTTTATTTCTAAATAACTTCTGCACATTCTTCCTGCACATTACATTAGTGCGTGCATTTGCCTTGTTGTCTGTGTTGCTTTGCTCTTCATTCATTTGTCATCGTGAAAGATTCAGTGGTAAAGCAAAAATCTATTACACAGAGAACCTACTATATTTGGGAAGGATTCCTTGTGATTTCCCACCTAATACCCATAACAGTTGTTAGATTATACCTTTTAATTTTGGAAAGATTGAAATAACTCTGAAATGGTCTCCTTCTCATGGAAAATCTACTGAGAAATTAAAACTGTTTTTGAACAGAGTTTTGCAGTTAACATGGATCATGGCTTATTGGTAGAAAGAGGATTTCATGCCCCAGTCTGTAAAGACATAAAATAATGAACACCCTTTGAAAAAGCATAGGATTTATCAATTTGCATACCTCGCACCTTAGTGGCTATTTAAATGCATTTTTTAAGTATTTTTTTTTCTTCAGTTTTGTGGCACTACTCTTTATATCAGGAGTATGGTGGTAACCATTACCATCTTTCTTTAGGACATCGAAAGACATAATATTTTTTAAAAAATATTGTGATGTTGGTAAAAGACAATGCTGGCACAGAGAACAAAATCTCTCAGACACACGGGATGGTTGTTTGTCGACCAGATGGTGATGAGGGTCTCCATAGCAAGAGTCTTCACTTAGGTCAAGTGATATTCTCCAAACTGTTTTCTGACCAGTTCTTAAAACCTCTCTGGCCTGTGGTCCTGCGTGACCACTCCAGCATGTACCTGATTGGTCTCTACTGGCTACTATAAGCTACATGCAAAACATCTAACTATCTTAATAATGTACAAAACCCTGTCCTATGTGATCACTTCTACATCCACATGAACAGTTTTTACTGAATAATCACAAGTATCCTCTCTGGGTACAGTTTGGTCAATTCTACACTAGGAGACACCTGGGGAGTCTCTTTGTCTCATGTAAAAGACACATACCTTGGGGATATGTATTAGCAGCATACAGACAAATCATCTACCTGCTCCATTAAATCAGATGTAACCTTTTATCTACTGGCTTTTTTTACACAACCTTGTTATTGTTTTTGTTTCTTTTTGATTATCATTAGTTAAAATTTTAATACTGGAGGCTCTTCAGACTGATTATGCTGTGGACACCTTAGGATGTCGATCATCTCCTCAGGCAGCCTGGTGTATACCAGGGAGCCAAGAGGAAATACCTTGATTGTAAAGTTATCAAGATTCTTTTCAAATAATTGCAAGAAAATAAAGCAGTGAACTGATATTCTCAAATGCAAAACAGCAATCTTATTGTTATACTGATTTATAAAGACACTATATTTCTTATTGAAGTCTTATAATTGTGTTTGTTCTTTTTTTTTTTGGATACATTTGTATTTTGCTTCCGTGGCATTCTGTCTTTATTTTAGAAACTCATATGTTCTCTGAAAATGTAAATACCACAGAATCATAGAATAGTTAGGGTTGCAAGGGGCTTCAGACTCCTGTCACTTACAAAGTTAAAACACCTATTAAAATTCCATAAAATTTCCACAGATTTAATACCTTACAATAAGTGTATAAAATATAAACCAATTCAACTATGAGTAGATTTTTTTTTTAATCCCCAACACTGCGTTTTTAGATTTTGGAGCTTAACACTGGCACAGGTTGCCCAGAGAGGTGGTTGATGCCTCATCCCTGGAAGCATTCAAGGCCAGGTTCGACGGGGCTTAGAGCAACCTAATATGGTTGGAGATGTCCCTGCTCCTTGCAGGGGGCTTGGACTAGATGACCTTTAAAGGTCCCTTCCAACCCAAACTATTCTATGATTCTAGGATCCTAACTATAAACCAGAGATGGGATTGTATGGTATATTTTTTTCCTTCTGTCTTTCCCAAAGTTTCCCAAACCCCAGCACTATTCAAGATTTTTATGTCTTTCAACTCAACTCTTGTTCCAGACTGTAGATGAGCAAAATCAGATTGGAAAGTAGGCTGTAGGATTTTGAACCTGAACTATATGTATGTTCTTGCTTTTTAGGATGTAGCTGTTACTTTTTGTTTTCTGTAAAGGTTTTGTTAGAAAGACTAATGTTCACCAAAGACTCATCTTACATTGAGGCATCCTCACAGCAGCACAGGCCAATGACTGCCTGGCTCAATTTTCTGATTTACATAACATTCAATGTGACATACATTAAAAGGCATTTATAATTTCCCAGTATGTACCTGTGGAGAACAAACTGATCTTTTCAAATGAATATAAGCGTTATAAAATACTATTAGCATGAATAATTGGAATCATTTATTTACTTATTCATTTAAAATTATGACTGAGATCTCTGAATGTTTTCATCATAAAAGAAAATCTAAAAATTAATGAAAAAGTTGTGTGTATACATCAACTGTCTCCACACTTACTATTCACCTTCATTTCCTCAGTCATTATTGCTTATATATAGTTTTAAATATCTTTTTTTTTTTCTCCAATTCATGGAAGTATTTACACAGAAGACAGACTAATTGGAAAGGAGCATCATTCATACTTAGAATATACAGAGCTTTTGACTAAATGCTACAGCAGAGCACTGGCATGTTCTAGATTGCTTAACCATAACATTTTCCAGTGAATGACTGTGATGTAATCTGTAGTTGGAAGCAGTATTGACTAGAAAAATGAAACAATCAAGACTGGATTTTTAACTAAAATTTTGAAAACATCAACAACATTTGTTTGCAATGAAAATCAAATCCCCCAATTTAGGAAGCCTTATTTAATTTTACGCCAAAACCACCCTATCACCAGGTCATTTACATATACAGACAAACCACTTCCTCCTCATGAGATCTCTTTCATGTGGTAGAGGTACTTGAATCTTAAATGTAAATTTGTGGCACCATAAAATGACATTGTCACAATGTTGGTGATACAGTCCTCCTAGTTAACTTCCCAGTTCATATAATATCCTGCTAATCTCTATGAAGTAAGGGCCAGATCAAAAGCTAAGTGATATAAAATGGTAGTCTTGTGGTTGTTGATGTTAATATGTATTAGATCAGGCCTTAATAAAACCAAAGCACAGTATTCACGTTTGTAGCAACTGAATTTGCTGTGTATTTAACATAAGAAGCACTTAGTGTATGATAGCATAAGAGATTATAAGAGGGTGACACATTTATAGTAATCAGTATATAGGGTTTTTTTTTTTCTAAATTCAGAAGCTCAGAATAAAAGCATGTACTATTATCTTTTTTTTTAAACTATTGAAGAGTTGAGAAAAACGGATAGAGGTACAAATAATAATTCTAATATTATAATAGTGCTTAAAGAAAACTACTAGTGTTAACAAATAATAGGAGTATATGATAGTTTTAACTGTAGTAACACTGTGTCTCTCCAATGAAATAACAATAAATGAAAGGATCCTATTCTTTTGTGAAATAAAGGAAAGTGTAGCAATAGGATTTGTATGTTAAAATATGGTTGGAGACAGAAAACGATGTGTTACCCAAAGTCACAGATTGTAGGTTCATGGGAAAAGGGGCTTGAGTTAGGGTGTGAGGAAAGCCAAAAATCAGAATGCTTTGAGGGTCTCACATGAAGGTCAGATGCACTGAGTGTGTAATAAGTGGGAGGCAATGCAGCAGCCATTATCTTCCCTCTGACAAGAGAGCAGCTCACTGACCTGGCATGCTGACAAATGGAGAGGAAAACTCTGCACTGAGATGTAAATTCCCCACACAGGTCCCTCATGAATATCTTGTCTCCAGAATTCAAGCCAGTGACCTGGAAAACAAGGTTCCTCCCCAATCAAAATGACAGGCAGAGCTGGTTTCCTGTTAGGAAGACTACTAGGTGTGTAAAAAAAAATTATGATTTCTGAGAAGAAAAAAAAGAAAAGTCACACAGTGCAAAATATTATTCTCAAATGGCCCTCTGCATCTCCCTTGAATGGCAGCTGTTAAGAATTCAATTGTGTGTATGACACACTGCAATGCAAGATGGAAGTTCTGTTGGGGAGCAAAAATGAATAGAAATTTTGAATTCAAATACTCATTTGAGAATATTTGAATATCTGTCATTCTTTATAGCTTAAAGGTTAATTCTTGAAAAGAATTTCCATTAGTAACATAAATTGTAACCTTGTCAAATCTTCTTATGTAATGCATTAATGCTGAAAGACATACTCTGCAAAACTGTACGATTAAATATAGAACCTTGGTTCATAGTGAATTTATACTTTTAGTAGTTTCCTTGATTTGTCAGTTATTGGTTTAAGATTTTATGGTTTTGTATATGTACCTGTGTCAGCACACAGAGAACATTCCATAAACGTTACTATACTCTTTTTGCATATGTATGTTCTATTGCTATGTTCTCTTTTTTTCATAGATAGTAATTAAGAAGATTGTCTGATACCATTGCCCGTGCACAAAACAAGTGGCTGTCTAACGAATCCTTTTCCATATAAGAGGCCTCTTTTCTTGTTCTGTGCATGTATGACTACTTTATGTCAGGATCTCCATATTTATATTTCTGTAGTTCTGATTTCTTGTAAAGGGAAAAAGCAATTACAATTTTTCTTTCTGGATGATAATTTAGATCTTAATTCATCAACAGTCCTGAAGCAGACCTATATGTATATTTTGATGAATGCTATAAAGTTTCATGTTAAAAGGTGCCCAAGTTTGCTGTATGAAGTGTGTGCATGGTGAATGTAAGCTTTTGCTTAACCGTAAACATAGGAGACTGGCAGTCTAAAGGTACTGTGGTTCTGCAATTGAAAATTTGGTTTAATTTTTTTTTTTAATTAAAAATACAGCAGTCCATTGTATAAGTTAAATTTTAGGTACTGTGGCTAGACTGGTTTTGGTGTGAACTCTTCAGACAAAGCCATTAAAAGTTTTGCAGAATTATGAAATAATTCAGTACTTATGATAATAAAATCTATTTTCTATAAAATATTTTCAAAAACTTATGACTCCATTGTATGTGAATTTAAATAATTGTCCTTGCACTTCACTGTGATGTCTCACTGCACTTTGTTCTGAATTGTACCATGCACTGATCTGATGTTCATGCTGTTTCTGCTGCCTGGTACAATCTTTGTTAAAAGACAGCGTGGTTTGAGTTTGCACACAGAGCTTAGACAGAATGAATATGTTAATAAGCTCCAACGTCAGGTTGCACACTCAAATTACTATCAATTGTGCATGCAATTTTTCCAGGCTATTTGTTCTGAAAATAGGTACTAAATTATGCATTCAATGTAGTGTCATGTATAAGTACAAAAGATGAGCTTGCTCAAATATTTCCAAGTGGGAATATTTGTGTGTGCAAATATGATGCAATTCAATTATATGATGTGCCCATTTTAGCAATTTGAAAATAGAGAGACAAAAAACTTATCATATTGGAGGAGGTAGTCAATTGCTCCAGAGGCAGGCAACTGAGTCTGCGATCTATAGTGGATATATGTATTTCAGTTATCTGTCATGAGTCATCAGCAGGCCCTTTCAAATCCCTTAGGCTGGATAGAGCCCTGAACACCAGTAGGAAACAATTAGAAAAACTAAACTAAAGCTACCCTAGTGAGGGATATGCTGTCAGGAAACTGTATTGCTCATAGCTACTGCTCATCCTCCTGACAAAGGCTGTCTGCAAACTCAGCCAGATGTGTTAGGAGAATACTCTTTGGTCACAATTCCAAGATTGGCTGGTACTGAAAAAAAGTTCAAATTTGTCCAAGTGAGAGACCATATATGGGCAGTATATCTACTCTGTTGGTTTGGCTCTCCTCTTTCATGACCTTGGTTTCTTTATCCACTTGTTCAAACGTGTCAGTTCCTTTTTTTTTGAGTAGCAGGTATGGAGTAAGACAAACTGAAATGCAAGAAGAATGTAACGAGTACTTGATAGTAGGTATTTTCAGTAGTCTATGATCCAGACATATTCTTTAGGTTTGCAGCTCTAGATTTTTTTTTTTTTTCCCACACTATAGCTGCCAAGCCTACATGCTCGGTTTCATGTACTCCAAGGCATATTCTAGATACTATCAGTATTTTCCTAAGACACTGCAACTTTGCAAGCTGTAAAGAAGCTCTCCCAAAGTAAACCACATGAATGAAAAAGAAAAAGCAAATTATATATATATATAAAAGCCAAACCCACACTTTTGGCATAATGGGCAATGAATAAGGGAAGCATCAGGAAGCCTTTGTATGGAGCAGACACAGCTGTGGGAGAAAGAAGGTTGATGTTTTTGCAACTAGTTGAATAACCCGTGAAGAAGAGAAACAGCATTTTGGATACTCCTGGGGCAGGATCATTAGGAAAGTGAACTTGTAGAAACAGAGATGACAGCTCCAGATCTACACTGACTAGATTGTATGACTTGAAGTCATAAAGTTGCAGAAGAAAATAGCTTTTTAATCGATACTGGAATAGGCTTCCATTCAAGGGCTTTGAATACTGGCCCCTAATGCAAAGCTGTGAATTCACTGCTGGCCATTTAAGTGATCCCTTCATGACACTGATTCCCCAAGTCAATTCCCAAGCCAATTTTTTCTCAGTGAGGGATACATTGCCCTGATTTGTGATTGCAGTTGTGTCCCCAGATCAGTATTGCTAGTATGAGTCAGAAGCAGACATCTGCACTGTAACTTTGAAGTCCTACAGCAACAGTTCTTGGGCTGCTGAAAGCCCAAGTGAGATCTCCTCTCCCCAGTGAAAGAAGGCAGTGGTCTGAAATGAACCTTACATTATGTTAAGGTCTCCTGAGTATTGGATGCAAAGTTACTAATTTAGATTGCATGGTGTGCAAATGGACAGCTGTGACAAGTAGGGGGATACACACAAAACCAGAGATCATTTGATCATCACAATACGTGGTATGAAGATTACCAGTCTGGTCCTGGCTGCTCCAGCTGTGATGGTGTGCATAGAAGCTATTTGGGATTCTGTGACTCTGGAAACAAGGTCTGTTCACAATCCAGTGTACCCTGAAAGTACACAGGACTTCAGGACCCTTGCCTGTCTATTATCCTGTAGTTATAATTTAATACGTTTTAAAAAATACTTTTAATACTTAATCATAATTTAATTATTTTTAATGTGGTGGTAAAAGCAAATAAAAGTTGTTGTATTTTGAAAGCTGTAAGTGCTAAAGTTTGAATATCTGCAGTTAAAAAATATATCTGGTCTTCTAAATGAGTTCTCATAGAAAGCCAAGAAGTATTTGAAACTTCCACTTTGAGCTCAGACTTCCAGATTACTTCCTCCCTGAGAACGGGAAGTGAGACCTGCTTGCTGAGACAAGCATCTACAAGAGACATCATAGAGCTGAGCTTGCTAAAAATTGCTTTCAATTTAGTTATACTCAGTTAAATTGAACACACAGCCCGAATAGTCCTGCTTGAATTTTCAGGTGGGAAAATGATCTTTAAAATTGGTTTTCAATAAATTCAGTTTATCCTGTATGTTCTGATTCACACACCCAGGTTATAGGAACCAGGATCTGAACTGCAGTCATTGAGAATGGTAGAGTTACTGCCAGGAACTTGAAATGTGGGACATGAGTGGCATGGCATTTTCAAACTACTAAGACACATTGAATTGGTTTGTTTTGTTTTTTTTTTTTTTTTTTTCCTTTAAGTAGTGCTGCATTTTCAAGCAGGGTAAAACCAAGTACTTCTGTGCCCACAAATGTTAATAGTATTTTTTCAAAAGAAGTCTGATAACTAGGTATTTCTTTTACATGATAATCTGAAACCTATAGGTAAAAGATATTGAATTGGACCTGCAGTAGTTGTCATGTCAATCACCAGTTGACTTCTACAGAAAGCTGTTGAGGGTTAACTCAGTGAGTGCTACCAAGAATGATATTTAATTCTAATTGAGAAGGGAGAGTGTGAGACAAAGACTTACCTTGCAGTCTCTAGAGGTTTTCAACACTAGCTGTCTACGGAGAAACACTCACACAGAGATAACCTTGAGGGCACTTACCCAACAAGAACTATTCTGAATTTTTCTTTTTCCTCAAAAGAAAACTGCATTCTATCTCATTATTTACTAAAATAATATTTGCCCATCTTCGTAATATGTAAGCATCCTGGTTGCTTGAACACAACTACTTGACTTAGAAATTGAAAGGCCAGATACATAGAGATCTTTTACATGACTGTGAATAAAATGCTTGTGGATGATACACAAAATACCATCCTTTCTCCCATAGTTGTGACTAATGCACACTAGGTTAAGTAAAATTAAAAAGTGAATACACTGAAAATAGCTCTTTTACTATAGTTAAATAATACTTAACCTCATTTTTAAAATTCAGATATACCAACTCCTATTTTCATTCTCTATATCTTGTCATTTAAAAGTGTTAAGGCACCAAGCACTCACAGGATGTT
The DNA here is from genome assembly GCF_036417535.1 of Chlamydotis macqueenii. Lineage (NCBI taxonomy): Eukaryota > Metazoa > Chordata > Aves > Otidiformes > Otididae > Chlamydotis > Chlamydotis macqueenii. The sequence goes on along the minus strand of NC_141593.1, from coordinate 16,697,956 downwards.
CTTAGAAGAAGGTTTAAAGAGACTTGCACTGCCTGTGCTCTCACTTACAGCTCTGCTGGAACACCCAGCCCTGTGCATCCCTCCATGTTCCTCCAGACACCTCCATTCTAAGTGTTAGCTTAAATAACTGCATGTGATTTTCTTGTTGTTTTAATAATACAAACAACACGCATTGTTTGTATTGCATTTGTTGCATTGCACATTGCAATTGTACAATTGTGATACACAATTGAAAGTAAATGTTCAGTCCATCCACAGCTGTCTGTCTTAGGATACATTAATGTGAATCTAGATGGAATGAGTTTTGTGTGACATACCTACAGTTTTCTCTGGGACTGTCTCTGAGCTTTCTGAGGTTATGATGGTAGATCTCTTCAAATTCTGTAGCCAGAAAATGGATGAAGAAATGCCTCACGGACTGAAACGCTGCCATGCATATGCCACATTTGTGGAAAAAGATAGGAAAACTTTTTTAAAAACTGGGAAATTATAGACTATTTGTCATATGAAGTTTTATTTCAAAATTAACTATCTACAGGTTCTCAGAAAACACTGTATGCAAAACTATACTGGAAACATGATCTTGTCTGCTATTTGATGGGTTACATTTATTTGTTGTAGTAGTTATTATAACTATATGTAACTCTAGCTATAATAACAGGTTTGTGATGCATACATGTGTTTTCCATAAACTTGAAGTAGCACCAAAAAAGCCAATATAAACGTGTTCTTTCGTGAGTATTTTCCTTAGAGAGTGATCAGAAACAGCTTTGCAAAAATAATACTGCAGAGTGAGAGTGCAGGTTCCTATACAGAGAACATAACTCATAAATACCTTGATGACTATCTCACTGCAACTTCTCTTAGATTTAGAAAAGAATGTGAAAAACAATTCTACAGCATAATGCACAGTGCATCCAAATAAGTCTGCTTTGGGACTGCCATGTTATGTGACCATTGCCTTCCATTGACCCTATGTTGGTCCATAGGTTTAATTAAATGAACTCAATGCATTTAACTGCTTTGATGTTCTTTGATATTCTACAAACATTCACTTCAATCATTTTGCTATTAAAAAATATTTACTGTGTCTTTCAACATTAATTATAGCCTTGTGAACTTCACGCTAGCTACCTGTTATAATAGTAAACTGAAAATGATACAAGACCAAAAGTACTTGCATACAGGATATTTATGGGACCATATATTCAGGGACTGGGCTGCCTCATAGGAGAACACAAGACATCTGTTTCTCAGTAATCTGCATGCATCAGACACACTGAAAGATAGGAAGGGTTTATTTTCACCATGAAATGTTCAAAAACATCTGATTTTTTTTTTGCTACTGTACATACACAATGTGCAATGCAACAAAATCTAAAGTTGCCACATCACAGCCCTGACCAGTTCACTCATATGTTATATAACGTGACCAGGGGATGCCCTGTGGGGTGCTTTTATTTTCTGAGCCTTCACTATGACTGTAACACTGCTGTGGATAGACCTCCCTCTTTGAAGCAGGTTTTGATCTTTGAGGAGGATCACTGAGGACTCAAGATGCTGATTTGAAAGACGGGGATTTCTACTTTCCTAAGGATTTTTCCACTTTATGTCGTCTGTTAGACAGTCTTGTTCCACTAGGATAGAGAAGGCAAAGAGGCTGGGGAGAAGGTACCAGGGAAATTTCCAAACACAGTGGAAAATTTCCTTGACTGTGTCCAGAAGTCAGCCATCCTGTGGGACTTCCCATGTCTGAAACACTGTCCTGTGCACTCATTGTAGTAAGGTCATGGTTTTAATGAGAAACCTACGCAAGCAAGCAGACTAAAAAGGGAAATCTAATTCTGAATACAGGTACCAGCCCTCCATCCAGTGTTGTCAACTTCCTGCCACCTTCTAGAGACTTTGACATTACTTTCCGTGCTCAATGGAGCTGCCTGACACAGACACATCAATCATCCAATTTTTTTACAATTTGCATACACCTTTCACTTTTGATTTGCTTTTAATTTTTGTTTGATATTTAAAGCATGATTCTTCTGTCCAAACCCAAGAAATTTATTTTGAAATTTTTTTTTGTACTATACATAAGCCTCAAGCAAACAGTATGACAAGTTCAATGGTGACAGAGTTTGAGGCTTCTGTTCTCTGTTTGCTTCCTTGTGACAGGTCAATCAGAATGTCGAAATGCTAATGCAACATTAACTTAATCTGAAGGTTGCTCTAAAGATATTATAACTGCCTATGGTTAGTAGTATAAAAAAAATTGTGTAATACAGAACTTATCATATTATAACTCTTTCCAGGTCATATTGGAAAAAAACAAATTCTTGATTGCTTTTTTGCCCCTAGACTAAAAAAAAAAAGTTATTTGGGACTAATTAAATCAGTTGTGTATGCAGCTATATTTATATTTTAATGTATTTGATGCCATACTACCTGTGGTCAACATAAATGCCATTAAAGTAGATCTCTGGTTAAGTTAAAGCTAAGAGAAATTCTGTGATATTAAAAAAATGCTTAATTTGACTAAGGTTACTTCATACATTGAAAATTTGTAATCAAATAAGAGAGTAACAAATGATGAAAAACTGAGATCTCTAAAATACTCTCAGGGAAATACCTCTGATATTTGACTAAATAGAACAATTGCTCAAAACGCTGAATGCTCAGTTTTGTGCTGGTTGATGTTTTTGAAAAAAAAAAAAAACCAAACAATGAAAAAAGGAGCAGAATCCTATCAGATGTTTGAGAGTAAAGAAAATTGGATTGAATCTCTGCATGTTTACAGTAGTTAATATGTAGACAGAGCACTTTTATAGAATTAGTTTGGCTCCTGTTCAGAATCTAGCAATATCCATATTAAATTTCTATTTAAATCTCTTGTACAGATGAATAAGTAGAGGATTAACATATTTTTCTACTATGTTCTTAGTATTTATCTTGACAGTTGACTTCTCTACACAGACAAAAAAAAAAAAGAGTAATATCCTCGCTTGGGCCACAAATTATTTTCTAGAAAAATAATGAGAACTTTGGGTTTAGGGATAAATATAGCCATATTTTTCTAAATGTTTACATAATCTTGTAAAGGTTAAAGAGGAAAATTCATCTGTTTACAGACGACTTGATACGACTTGACTTTGAGAGTCTGGAGAGATGGGCTTCTGCAAACCTCATTAAGTTGAATAAGGCCAAATGCAAGGTCCTGCACATGTGTCAGGGCAATCCCAGGCACAAAGAGGAGCATGGCCAGCAGGTCGAGGGAGCTGATTCTGCCCCTCTACTCTGCTCTGGTGAGACTTCTACCTGGAGTACTGCATCCAGCTCTAGAGGCCCAAACATAAGAAGGACATGGACATGTTGGAATGAGTCCAGAGGAGGGTCAGGAAGATGATCAGAGGGCTGAAGCACCTCTCCTATTAGGTCACACTGAGAGAGTTGGGGCTGTTCAGCCTGGAGAAGAGGAGGCTCTGGGAGAACTTATAGCAATCTTCGAGTACCTAAAAGGGACATATGGGAAAGATGAGGAGAAGCTCTTCAGCAGAGCCTATTGTGAAAGGACAAGGGGTAACGGTTTAAAAATAGAAGGAGGGAGATTCAGACATTCAGACTAGACATCAGGAAATTTTTTTTTACAATGAGGGTGATGAGACACTCGAACAGGTTGCCCATAGAGGTGGTGATGCCCCATCCCTGGAAATATTCAAGGCCAGGTTGGACGGTATTTTGAGCAACCTGGTCTAGTTGGAGACATCCCTGCTCCATGCAGGGGGCTTGGACTAGATGACCTTTAAAGATCGCTTCTAACACAAACTTTCCTGGGATTCCCTGAATTTATGATTCTATGATTCTATGATCCATTTTTTGTCTCATGTAAGGTATTTTGGAAGGACTAAAGGGCCTTTTGCTGTGCATTCTGCAGTCAAAATGGGGGGAAAAAAAATCCCATAAACATCATCAGGAAGGAGATTTGCAGATTTATACTCTCCCACATAAGAACAAGGTGAAATACTGGTAGCTTTAGGAATTCTGTAAGTATTATTGATTTAACTTAATACGATTTTATAGGAAGTCATTAGTGGTTGAAACGTTAAAAAGAGCTTTATTCCACAGCATAGGTATGCAGCACTCCATAAATCAGACCTTTGAAGCGTCTCATGCTGCAAAAACAACTTCTGAGATATTGGAAAATCACTACCTTCTTTCTTTTTTTAATTTGTTTTATCTAGAAAATACAAGATGTATTGCTCTCTCCTACAGATGTCATGCTGTAGAATCTGCAATACACACAATTTCCTATTTAGTATCGCACTCATTTTTTTTTTAAGGAAATTCATTATTTTGTGACAGGTGAAAGGATATTTCACTACAGAGAATTTAGTAGGCTTATGAATATTTATAAACATACTTTTCACAACTGTACAGCAGACAACCAATTTCAGCAAATTTCATATACAGTGGATTGTAAGGTTTTCTGTTCTTTTGTCCTTTTCCCATTAAATTTTCTATTCTTTTTTTTTTCTTTTTTGCTTTCAAGTCTAAAAAAAAATTAGAATATCTTCATCTAGTGTTCTAGAGGCTGCCAAATACCACCCACAATTATAAAAACACCAGGCTCTTTGCAGACCACCCTTCAGCCATCACAATGACAAAATAATTGTAGAACTTGTAAGATTAGACAAACTGCATGGGAACAGGACACTCAGCCTTTGACAGAAGCTGGTGGGCTATTAAGGAAGTAGCCAAGTAGCGGCATGCTGTTCTGACACTTTTCTTGCTGCCGATGAATACAGAGTGATTCCTCTCAGTGAATGCCAAGGCACTGTGATTAGCATAATTAGAGCATACCTTTGTAGCACAGTTGTATCTGTACGAAGTTTCCGTGAGCAAGACTTGGTTGCAATTGGTGATATGCCTCATTATCTAAATACATAGCTTCTAAATTCAAAGGCTGTCAAGTGAGATGGAGTAAAACTGCATTTATTTGCCCTGATATTGCCTGATAAAAAAAATTAAATATCTTTTTTTTTCTCATCAGCTTAGAAGAAAAGTTGTGCTTTGTGCTGACTTTATGCTTTATATTAACAACCGAGCCAGATAAAACATTTTTTCTTCTACAAAATTCCCCCAAGTGCCAACTGCCTAAATAATAACACACATAAGAAAATCACACTAATTACTATGCTATTGTAGGTCTAACTGAGGGGGCAAAGCACCCTTCAGTGTGTGGCCTATTATGCCTTTTCAAATGTACCAATATATTAATGTGTGATACAACATAGGTACGATGCCTGAAACCCAGGAGTCTTTAAAAACCCTCACCAGAAAGTCTATTTAAAGAAAAATAGTCTAATCCATTACCTAGTAATAACAGCTCCTTTCCTTCTAAAAAGAACATTTCAGCAGAGTTAAACTTTTCTGCTGATATCTTCTTCATTGCTCCTATTGCTTTCATTCCTCACCTCTCTCTGGATCCCTCTTGGCTTTTCCACTGCACTTGCACACTTCAGATGAAAACGTGACTAAGGCTGCATTTCTTGAGTTGGAATTCTTCAGTTCATTATGTCATAGAACAAATCCGAAGTCTATGTGTGTAGAAGACTGAATCAGGGAGTAAATATCCAATTACCTATAACAGATAAACCTGATAAAAGTATTTTAGGTGGGCTACAAGGCCAGCTCCTTTTCAGGTAGCTCAGCTCATTCTACATGGCAATAGACATGGTCAGTCTGTTAACTGGTCATTGTCCGTCCTCCCCTGTGCAGCACAGGAGCAGGAGCACTGGCTCAATCAGTCATCGGCCTGTCTGAGGAACTGCAGCTCGGCAAAACTCTTCCTCGTCTCTTCTCCCTGTGCTTGTCGTTGAGACCGCTGTTTATCTTTGCCGACATCTTCCACTTTGCTCCACATTATCCTTCAGGTCACATATGGATGTTACTATTTCTCATGATACTTGTAAGAATTTATTTTCTTCCTTTAACAGCCCATACAATTGCTCCTTGTCTATTCAGTACACTACACAGTGATCTTTTTCTTAATTCAGCACTTTGAGAAAGGGTTTATCTTCTGCTGTATATTGTACAACAAAGACATAACACACCTTCACAATACTTTTGGATATTCTTGTGAACTGGAAGTGGTCAAAAAACCAGACATTTGTTATTTATTATTCAAAAATTTGCAGTTTAACTGGCCCTCACTTTGTATGGATCCAAAATAATCCACTTTCTCTTTTTTTTTTTTTTATTTTTTAAAAACAATTTGTGAAATTACTTCATTTTTCTTTTCAAAATCATTAAAAAACTATTGATTTGTAGCAATAAATTGTTTATCAAAGGTCTGAAAATGAAATTGGGCATTTTTCTATATGAGGATTTTTCCATTTCTCAGATGAAACATATTTTATTCCTATTTTCTGCTTTCCTCCTTAAAAACACTCCTCCCTCAAATAAAAAGTCTGTTCCAAGACACTACTGCTCTCTCAGCAAGAAATGTGTTGTGATTTTTGAACCAATTATCCATGTGCTGTATTTTTCAGAGTTCATAGCTGTTCTGGTAAGCTTCTGCCTTTACATACAAAAAAACTTGAAAAAGTATGAAAATCAGTTCTGAGACTGAAGTTCCGGTGCTGTGATAAGACTTTTGTGGGTAGATTATATTATATGCCAAAACCTAGTGCGACAAATAATCTGGGTATACTCTGTTTTAAATTTGTATAGTAGCAGGGACTGCTTGCTTGACACCCCCACCCATACATATGTACAAAGATATTTCTAGCAAAGAAAAAACCCTACTTTCCATTCATAAATCTCTGTTGCAATTAATGTTTCATAAAGATAATAATAGAAATGACTAAGAATTAGTTCCAGATAGTCAGAACCAGAATATCTTTATATAAGAAAAAGAATGGAGAAAACATAAATTAAGTTAATTAATGTAATTTCAAGGAATGATTCTAGGCTTGTTAAGTAGGACTTTTTAAAGAGGTCTTCTGTAGCACATAGATAAGTATCATGATTAAGGCTGGAAATAGTTCTGAAGTCTTTAATCTTACGCAACAACTATTAAAACCAGTGTAGGAGTCTTATCCTCTTGCCACTGAAATCTCTAGAAAGATTGTCATTAATTCAGTGGTATCAAGTCTGCAGCATTCATCTGCAACTAGCAATTGCTTTCTGTAAGAGCCTAATGCTGAAAACCTTCAGTTTTTCTCAACCTTTACGTATATCTATGCAGTAATGGTAAAAAAGATTAAATCTTACTCTACTCTAGGTTTTAAAATCTGTTTTTCCTTAGGGCCAGATAGTGAAATGTAGATAGTATCTAGGAAGTCCAAATACCACATTTAATAATGAGGTTTACATTGTGCTTAGGTGGAGCTATGGTTGAGGGAAGACCCTTGTAAACTATGCTGCCTCAGGAGGAAAATTTGGGCAGAATCACCTCCCTCGACCTGCTGGCCACGCTCTTCTTGATGCTGCCCAGGATGCAGTTGGCCATCTGGGCTGCAAGGGCGCATTCCCGGGTCATGTTGAGCTTCTCGTCCACTAGCACTCCCAAGTCACTCTCCTGAGGGCTGCTCTCGATCCATTCTCCGCCCAGCCTGTATTTGTGCTGGCCATGCTTCTTTTGATGCAGCCCAGGATGTGGTTGGCTTTCTGGGCTGCAAGCGCACATTGCCAGTTCGTGTTGAGCTCCTCATCCACCAGTACCCCCAAACCCTTCTCCTCACGGCCACTCTCAATCTATTCTCCGCCCAGCTTGTATTTGTGCCTGGGATTGCCTGACCCCTGTGCAGGACCTTGCACTTGGCCTTTTTGAACTTCACAAGGTTTGCATGGCCCACCTTTCAGGCCTGTCAAGGTCCCTCTGGATGGCAGCCCTTCCCTCCATTGTGTTAACTGTACCACACAGCTTGGTGTCATCTGCAAACTTGCTGAGGGTGCACTCTATCCCACTTGTCCATGTCACTGACCAAGATGTTAAACAGTGCCAGTCCCAGTTTCAACACCACTCATCACTGATCTCCACTTGGACATCGAGTTGTTTACCACATCGAGCTGGTTTAAGCAATGATGGAACCAAAGAGTTGCTCCACCTAAGCTGAGTGCTCAAAATGCTGTCTTGTTCCTCTTGCTAAAGCCTGTGGATATCTAATTTCATTAGTTGCTTCTGTGTTTTAATTTTAAAAATTTTAGGTACTCTGGAGTTTTTCTGAATCTTCCCACTATTGGTCTCATCCAAAGAGTTTGGTACATGAGCTTACGTAGCTTTCCAGATCTAGGTGTTTCTCCATCTGTTTTTGTTCCCAAGGAGTGTAAAGAAAAAAGATGACGGCACAGTGTCTGCAGTGATATAGAAGAGTGAGACCTATCACTCCTGGGTTTCAGATGCAGACTCCAAGCCTGCAGCTCCTCTTCAGGGGCATGGCTGTGCTCTGACTCCATGGTCACAGTCCTCTCATGCCCCTAGAGAGCAAGGATCTGTGTCAGATATAAAGACCTGTACCTAAATTACCTTCAGTTTTTCCTGGGATGAACCAAGAAATTTTCACCTCCGTCAATACAGCTCAGCTCAGTAGATACTGAGAGTACTGAACTCTTACCATGTCCTCTATAGTGTGTGCTCCAAGGCATACTCCACATTCAAAGAAGAACAAACATCATCTTTTCCAGCTCTGTCATAGTGGTTTTAATTTGTATACAACAGCAACAGAAAAAGTAATGCTTTGAGTGTTCATTTATTGCTATGCATAGTTATGGCACATCATAGCAAAGTAGCATACCTGCAGGAATGTAAACAGTCTATCCTAAGCACCTAGCAAATCTTATGTAGGAAAATAAATGCTGCTTTCTGGACTGTAGTCTTAGAAGAGGACATATTTCTAGACTAAATAATACAATTAAAAAAGAAACAGACCTTCTGAAGTGAAGGATGTCAAACACAATGTTCATAATGAAAATAAATTCTGCCAGTCCAGTGCCTAGGAAACCGGGGAAATTAAGCCGATAACAAATTTTGTCCCTTTTCTAATTTTCATAAGGATATGCTGATATTCCAGAGATGGTATAACTGATACACATTTTTCAAATAAGATTAATTTAAAATACGTCGAGAAAGAGAAATTTAACACAAAAGTTGTGCACTGTTCACGTATCACTCTGAAGGACAAGGATCAGCCTCTTGCAGAAAATCAGACCAATATGCAAAATTTAATCTTCTCTGTCAGAAGACACTGGACATTCCATCTAACTTCAGCATCCCATAATGTTATTGGCTATTCTGATGCCATTAGCAAAGTGATACAACAAATTGGTGCATTTCATTCTGTGAGAAGTTTCAGGTAGGTAAGTAATATTTCTACAGTAGTAAAACTTGTCATAGCCTTCATCTGTACCCCACTGCAAAGTTTATATAAACATTTCTGCACAGAATTATTCATAACATTCTCCATTCTCTGAGGTTGACCAGGACATTGTGTAAGTTGAGGAATGTTTAATAACATTTGAAAAGGATTGTATCTTCGGGAGAAGACACACTTTTATTAGTTACATGAAGAGCCTTTTGAACTAGACACGTACTTCACACTTGACATGAACTTAAGCTTAGTGTAAACATCCATACAGTCACTCTTCTGTATTAACCTGTTTGTTTATCCTCACAAGTTTATAACTTATATATTTGAACAACTTTTAAGTATTCAAGGTCCAGACTTGAGGTCACCTTAAGCAGAATAAATTGTACCTAAATCTTTTCAGTAATAAGAGGAACAACTTGTAAAAAGGTATTATTGTTAACAGTCATCTTTTTCAGCAATTTGTCATAAGCTTGAATAGATAACTTAAAAAAATACATTGTGTGCAAGAATTCTGTTTTTTTGTTGGGGTTTTTTTTCAAGACTGGAGTGCATGAAATGCCTGATGTACTGGGGAGTGATTTTGAAGTGGAGGGCCTAGTGCTGTGCCACTGCTTGCACTTGGAGACCAGCTGTGCCAGTTGCTGTATTGGAAGAAATGCCTGCTGTGAATCTAGTCTGCATGTGTTACTTAATTTCCTGAATTATCATATTCTTCTAATCAGCTTTTTAGTTAAGGACCAAAATTGAGGATCCAGGTGAGCAGCAAGGATTTAATGTCTAGAATGAAATAGTCTATCTTGTCATTTTATTGTTGTGCAATCTACTGGTACATTTATTCCGTGAATCTTGTCTTTGCCACCGAACACTTTTTTTGATTCCACTTCATCTAATTGATCTAAATGATATTTCACAAGCTCAAGAGACTTAAGCAGTTTTATAAGAATAAGATGAGGGCACATCTACCAGGGATCTCCAAGATAAATAAATTTGTCAGCCCCAGTAAGTGAAGACAATTGAATTGTTCGATATGAACAATACATTTACTTATTTTCTCAGTATGTGCAGTCCTTGAACTGACCAAAACTGTGATAAATTTTGATATATATAGCTGCTTACATGCAGACGCTTTGAAAATTAGAGCTTGTTTTGGCACTATTAAATAATGCTCACAGATTTCTTGAGCACAGGATCAAATCTGGATTAGGCCTGTCGGTTTTTACTTGTTTTATACATGCCATAAAATGTGCAATGAGATTTAAGACTCATACTGTGAGATTGTTCACAAGACCATGCAACTCTTTCCTTGTCTTTTTGTCTCAGTTTATGGGAAAAAAATGCAGGAGGAAGAAAGTGCAAGAGCAGAATTAGGCTTTTCTTGTGCTTAGGGAAGCCATGGAGGACAATATTTCTATGGAAAAAGACTAATTTAACCTGATGGCTGTGAATGAAATCCTTGTTGTTTATTGCCTATGAACATCTCCTAAGACATAGTGCAAATCCACAAATCTAAGCAGGAATAGCTCCATTTAGTGGCTTTTGGATCATTATATCTTTTTAATGATAAATGAACCATAAGATTGGACGAGCATGAATGCTTGACAATTTAATTACTCCAGTTTGGATAGTAGCATATGATAAACTGATACCATTTCTTCCTGGCTGTACAAATGTTTTAAAGCACTTCTGGTAATATGCTGTAGTAGCATACTGAAAATAATGTGAATGGTCTCTGGTGTTACCTTAAATCTTCTTTCAGAGGAACTCCTACTGTTAAAAGAATGTTCCTATTTAAAGGGTGACATCCACTGCCTGTCAGCACTAAGTGCTTACTCAAATGCTTATTTATGGTTGCTACAGCAAGCCTAACAGAGAGCTTTTAGGTACAGCATATATACACTTAGTCTACATCATATATACTCCAAGTCCTGACATTCTCGGTGCTGGATTGCTTCACACATCTGGCTTAACCAGCCAGTGTGAGTGTATGTTGCTCAAGCCATGTAGTCTTGTCCTCCTGCAGTTCTAACTGTGCAGAGAAATAAGGATGAAGGGAGGTGGAGCAGCGTAGAAAACAAAACCCTTACATGAGTGCTGAAGGAGGCAAATCAGCAGTAGCTTAGGCTGCACTTAGATTTATTTTCTGCTTTCAGTGTTCTGTGAATGAAAATAAGAGTGCTGAGGTGGTAAAACTTTTACAGGCTCTCTAGTTGAGTGATCAGGAGAGAGGCAGACAGGTCCTCTCAGTTCCCACTGATAAGTTTGTTGCTACAGTAATGCCAGTGATGACTGTTCCTCTTTCAATTTAAATGACATTAGAAACTTCAAGCTTCTAAAAACTGGAACTAATGCCTTGAAAAACTGAGGCTCATTTAGATATTATAATTTGAAATCGTTTTTATTTATATCTCTGTAGACAAAAGTGAAACTATTCCTCCATGACAGGAGGGTTAGAAACCGAGTTCTTAAAAAACAAAGCAAAACATGACAACATTTCTAGGAGCCAGATGTTGAATGATCATCTCTTGCCCGTGAAATACAATTTTCATTATATATTTGGAAAATGAACATTCAAAATCTTCTGTTTTCTTATTTTAAAAATGATAATTTGGGTCTTGATATTCATGAACTTTATTTTGTATATACTAGCCTAGAATGTCTTTATCTATGCTTTGCTGTCTTCACTTAGAATGGAGGAGCAAACAGTCAAGTTCCCAAGTAAAATGACTCAGGCAAACACACTGTGGCTATATTGGGAAGAGCAGACTGAGCAAGTTGAGAGAAGTGATTCTTCACCTCTATTTAATACTGTTCTGGTTTTATTTAGCGGGGGGGGGGGGGGGGGGGGTCACTACAGTGGCACCTTCTGTAAGAAGCTTCTAGAAGTTGTTTCCCTTTGTTCAGTAGACTTGGCTGGGCCTAGGGCGGAGCTGCTGCTGTCCAGAGCCGAGCCAATTGGCAGCAGAATGTTCCCTTATAACGCCTCTGCGATAACATATTTAAGAAGGGGAAAATCAGGAAAAAAAGAAAGACGAAGAAGATGTGAAGATGCTGAGTCAGGGCAGAGAGAGGGAGGTGCAAGCCGTGTGGGCCCTGCAGGCCTCACCCTCTGGCCTCCTGCCGGGCGGCTGTCTGGGCCCGACTCGGCCCGGCCTGGCTGCAAGAAGTGGAAAGCAGATGTAAAAAGAACCTGAGAGGCGTCTGCCTGAGCCAATTGTGAAAATTTTTTTGTGAGAGGAACGGCTGCAGATGCCAATGTCAGTGCAGAAGGAGGGGGAGCAGTAATGCTGCTCCCAGCAGAGATTCCCCTGCAGCCCGTGGTGCAGCCCATGGTGAGGCCGGCTGTGCCCCTGCAGCCCATGGAGGCCCACGGAGGAGCAGAGATCCCCCTGCAGCCCGGGGAGGACCCCACGCTGGGGCAGGCAGATGGCTCAAGCAGCCTGTGACCTGTGGAGGGCCTGCGCTGGGGCAGCCAGTTCCTGAAGGACTGCACCTTGTGGAAGAAATGACCCATTCACAAAGGACTGTACCCCATGGGTGGGACCCCACGCTGGAGCAGGGGAGGAATGTGAGGAGTTCTTCCCCCGAGGAGGAAGGAGGGGCGTAAAACGACATGTAATGAACTGACCATAATCCCCATTCTCTCTTCCCCCCTGTGCCACTCGGGGCTGGGGGGAAGGTGGTAGAGATAATGTTAAGCCCGGGAAGAGGGAAGGTTGGGGAGAGGTTATCTTGTTCTCTGTCTCATTATCCTGCTTTGGTTTTAGTAATAAATGAATAGTTTTCCCGAAGTCAAGTCTGTTTTGCCTGTAACAGTAACTTTAAGGATCTCTCCCTGTCCTTATCTCAAACCTGAAGCCTTTTTTTCTTATATTATTTCTCCCTATTCTCTTGGAGGGTAGGGGGAGTGAGAGAGATATTGCGTGGTCTGGTCCCAGTTGGGGCTAAACTACAACAGATACTTATGAGACCACACCTAGTGTCGTCTGTCTGGGTGCCCCAGCATAAGGACACTGATATAGTGGGATGATTCCAGTGGAGGGGTGCCAGGATAATTTAGAAGCTGGAGCTTATGACATGTGAAGAGAGGTTCAGAGATCTGGGTTTCAAAGAATTACAGAATGGTTGAGGTTGAAAGTGACCTCTGGAGGTCATCTGGTCCAACAGTCCTGCTTAAAGACAGTCATGTAGAGACAGTTGCCCAGAACTATGTCCAGGTACTTTTGAATATCTCCAAGGATGGAGACTCCATAATCTCTGTGGGCAACCTGTTCCAATCCTCAGTCACCCTTGCAGGAAAAATCTGCTTCCTGATGTTTAGGGGGAACCTCCTGTGCTTCAGTTTATGCCCATTGCTCCTTGTCCTGTCACTGTGTCCTGGTTTTGGCTGGGATGGGGCTGATTTTCTTCCCAGTAGCTGCTGTGTTTTGGATTCAGTATGTGAAGAAGTTGATCATACACTGATACAGGAGGTCAAGGACTATTCTCAACTTCCCAGGTTTCCTACTATGCAGGTGCAAGAAGCTAGAAGGGGTATAGCCAGTACAGTTGACTCACTTATATACCAAACATCATGCTTGGTATGTAAGTGGAGGTTGGCCACTGGGCAAATCTCTTTCTCCAGAAATTGCTATTCCAGGGTTGCTGTTCGGGTTCACTTCAAGATCGTTCTCATTTCCACTCCATGATCAGTGCTTGGGAAGGGCTATATCGGTCTTCAGGTCATTCATTTTGTATATATTATAACTTTTATTATTGTAATAGTAATCATTATTTTATATACATTATTATTATCTCATCCTCTGCTGTCCTAATAAGTTGCTTTTATCTCAACCCACGCGTTTTCCTTCCTTTCTAATTCTTTCCACCATCCAACCCAGGAGGGAGAGGGTGAGTGAGTGGCTGCATCGTTACTGACTGGAGTTAAACCATAACACATTGAGCACCACTAAACAGAGCCTGCATCCTTCTTCTTTCTGCTCTCACTTCAAGTATTTATATACATTAAAAAGATTCCCCCTGAAACTTCTCTTCTCCAAGCTGAACAGTCTCAGCTCTCTCAACCTTTCCTCCTATGGGAGATGGTCCAGTTCTTTAATCATCTTTGTGACTCTTTGTTGGACTTTCTCCAGTAGCTCAATCTCTCTCTTGTACTGAGGAGCCCAGAACTGGATACAGTACTCCAAGTGTTGCCTCTCCAATGCTGAGTAGAGAGGAAGGATTATCTCCCTCAGCCTGCTGGCAATACTTTCCTGAATGCAGCCCAGGATACTATTAGCATTCTTTACAGTAAGGGCACATTGCTATCTCGTGTTCAACTTAGTGTTCACCAGGACTCCGAGGTCTTTTTCTGCCAAGCTACTTTCTGGCTGGGTGGCCCTCAGCATATATTGTTGCCTGGGGTTATTCTTCATCAGGTGCAGGACTTTGAACCTCCCCTTGTTGAACTGCATGAAGTTCCTGGCAGTACATTTCTCCACCCTGCCAAGGCCTCTCTGGCTGCCAGCACAAACCCTTGGGATATCAGCCACTCCTCTCAGTTTTGTGTCATCTGCAAACTTACTGAGGATGCGCTTTGCCCCATCATCCAGATCGTTAACGAAGATGTTAAACAGGACTGAACCAGTTTTGATCCCTGGGCTACACAGCTAGTTATGAGCCTTCAACTAGACTTTCAGTCACCAATCACCACCCTCTGGGCCTGGCCATTCAGCCAGTTTTCAATCCACCTCACTGTCTGCTTAACCAAGCCCATATATCGACAGCTTGCCTATAAGAATCTCATGGGAGACAGCATAAAAAGCCTACTGAAGTTCAGGTACCTATTGGACTTCAGTAAGTCCACTGCTCTCTCCTCATCTGCTAGGCCAGTCACTTTATTAAGTTGATCAAGCATGACTTCCACTTGGTGAAACCATGCTGACTACTCCTGATGATTTTCTTGTCCTTAATGTGCCTAGAAATGGTTTCCAGCATTTTAGAGGAACTTCTGCTTCCAGGATTTGTTCAAAGAAGGCTAGGTTAAGAAATTAATATCTTGCTGTTTCTAATTGCTTATTATTATTCTTATTAGACTGGATGACCATCACAGGTCACTTCCAAACTACATTGCTCCATTTTCCTATGTGGTGGCTAGCAGGGCGAGATTCATAGTGATGCCATGCACATTCATTCAGGGACCTTGCATAAACATAAGATCAGTGGGTCTGTGTATGTCAGATTATAAAACCAGAGCAGACACTTCCTTTCTGTGACATTGTTGTAGGGGAATGGGCCTGTACTCTCTTTACTCTTTTTGACACCACCAAAAGAACAGCCATTATGCTCACTTCCCTGTGCAGTGGACAACTGGAAGCTGACCTCAGTATAGGTGATGTCATACTTATTTCTCTGATGCTGTACCTTGTGTCCTCCTTTACATGCAGCAACAATTTTTTACATCCTTCATTTTTTTTCCCCTTTGTAAAGTCAAAATAACTCCTATGGAGCTAGTGCAGGCTTACTTCAACATAACTGCAGTATCTTCTTTTTCCACACAGTATAGTAGGCAATGCCATGTGTCTTAGCTTGACAGCAACTGTGTTCAAAACATCGAAATCTGATAAAGAAAGCTCATGATATTCTGCTTCAGCATATATGCTGCCACCGATTCTTAGCACAACCCTGCTAACATGTATACCGTGACTCCTGAGCTGAAGGAATTATTCACAGTAGAACTTAAGTTCCATATGTCTTCCATAATACTCCTTGTATTTATTGTACATTGCATTTTGACCATACATGTGTAGCTTCCCTCCCTACACTCATTGTAATTGGCTTGGGTCAAGAACATGACACAAATTTCTTATTTTCAGTACTTTTTAAATAGAGGCAACTGTCAAGGAAGGTAGGACAACACTACTGAAATACATGGCCACTGCAGAGCATATAGTTAAGCCCTATTGAAAACAGACACTGTGAGAAACAAGCGTCAGTGGATTAACTCTCTAGGGTCTGCGCAATGTCCATTTAACTCAACCTTCCATAGTATAGAGGCCCTTGCATAGCATTAGAGATTAATCCAGATGAAATTATCCACTGCCTGGAATTTTAGTAGCCTGCTTATAGCCACGTTTTCATTTGAACTCTGCCAGCGGCACACGCGCATTTTGCTTTTTAAAAAGAAATTTCCTATCTTCATCACTTAATATCTATTTTAAATTAAGGGATAACAGATATTACATGGCAACTGTTTGCATATTTGCTAATTTAAATAACTGCCAACGATTTTGAACGCAATTCTTTTTAATGCTATTTTAGTACTAGGTAGAACAGCACATTACTGTGACAATGTTATTTTCTTGTATTATTGCTGAATACAACCTCAAATCACAAATTTGACATCTGTTTATTTTTCTAATATTCGTCTTATGAGTCAACTTGCACTCTGCAAAACGATGCAGCATTTAAGTGTCAATAGTCAGTTGGGCTAAAACTGGTCTGAGTATTATTCCATTGAAAGATGCATTTAACCTGCTTTGGTAACTGTTTCCTGGCCTGTCAGTATGATAAAATATCATTAGGTAATATTATCAAGCTTTCAATCACAAAAAGAGGGGTTTGAGTGCAAGTAATAATGATTTTAAGAGGCATAAGATACAAAGGGAAACTTGCTTAATTCTTCATATTTACATTAAAATCCACTTATCTTATCTATGTTTTCCATGAATATCCTTGAAGTTTTGGTTTAATTATGAGAGATGTTTTTGTTTAAATCATTGTGTTACCCTCTTAGCCCAACTTGTCCTATTCCATCTCCTTCTTCTATATAATCCAGAAGTGAAGTCAAAATGCCAAGGTGTAAAATCTCTTCAATTTCCATGGCAACAGAGATATGATTTAGTGAATATGGGACTTTATTTTCTATGGAAAATCACATAACTGAGAAAAAAAATAAACAACCCTTCCTCATTTAAATATTATTTTGTTTTATTTCAAGGTATGGAGTTTGATACAAGGCTTTAAGTTACATCATTGTGGTATGAGATTTTGTTGGACAAAGCAAAATAACAACTTGCTTGTTCAGCACCCAAATGGAAATTTTCCCTGGAGAAACTAACATGCTCAAGCAAGGCGAGCCAGTGACTTAGCAGCTGATGTGCTTCTCTCTGAGTCTTCACTGAATCCCTGCCTCTGCAAGAAGATATGGAGGATATGGTAGAAGGCATGCTCTCCAGGGTGATATCTAAAAATGTGGTTTTATGAATGCAGAATCGATGTGCTTTAAAAAGGAGCCTTATTGTGCCTGGCTTTTTTGTAACTCTTACATAAACTGCTGCAGTAAATCCTTCCTGTAAGTCTAATTCTGCAAAAATGCTGTAACTCAAGCTAAAAATATGTTTAATATCATGCATTGGAGTTTTCCCAATATCTTGCAGCTGGGGAAAACTCATTGGCCTTGCAGTTCAATAAACTGAGAGTATTATTGACCAAGAGGATGGGAAGTGAATTTCAAAGATGAGGGTATTTTAAGCTAATTAAAGGTCCCATGGTACTATATGCGAGAGTAGGAACATCTGCTACTGTGTCCTAGTCAAATTACAGGTTCGGTAATTACTTTCTGCCTAATTGAGCTCCTGATTAATTTTAGCTGGATTTAAGTATTTGTCACGCCTTTCTGTATTTTGTTGCTGCTGTCAGTACGGTGGAACGAGTCACTGGTGAGAGAACAGTTCCTCCACTTTGGCTTCTGATGTATGTGGATGATAGTCCAGGGGAGTACATGAGGTTTAGGAAAATCAATTTGTGTTGTATTGTTGTAGGCAGTAGACAAAAGTGAAGCTTTAAACACTTTACTTGATTGAGATCTGTGTACTACAGAAGGCCAACAACAGTTTTCCTGGAGAAAAATGAGGACTCTACTGAATAAACCTCTTGTGCCCCACCATCCCCACTCCCCATTTACAAAGGGTCTATTTGTATGAATTGTTTTAACTGTTATGACATACAGATGCAACAGTTCTATTTGCTTTAAAAGGCATTATCAAAGTGTATTCCAGATGAATGCATCGTGTATTTCTTATAATCAATTTTAAATTACATTTACAAGTAGTAGTAATCCAAACCTTATATAGCATCTGATGGAAAAAATGACAGGGATATTTACTAGATTACCTGCCAAAATACAGAAATTATTTAAGAGCATATCAGTATTTTCATCTTTTCCAGTTGCTTAGTATATTCCAGTTGTAGGTCCATATTGAATTGTGAAAAGGATGCTTGAGTGATGAATGTTATAATAGCAAATATCAGTATGCATATTTATTTTTACATAAATATGAATATATTCTAGAAGGAAAAAAGTGAAACATTTATGTAGTATGATAATCACATATGGGGTTATGTGAGAAACATGGCAGACTGACAGAATGCAAGTCATTTGGTGCAATCACTGTACTTTTGATAGTATCTTTAAGGGGATTTCTGTTGCGCTAAACTAAGTGAGTATCAGATTTCACCAACTGTGCTTGACAATAGATTGTGGCTAAGTCTGACAAGGCCCCTGGGAAAGAGTGCTGCCCTCTGCCACCATATGGCCTGGAAAGGCTTTCATACCTGAGGAAGGGGATTCATTGCTAAATCTATGCAGGATCATTCCTAATCCCATGAAGCTAATGATCTGTGAAGGATATCTTAAAGATGCTTACTGTGAATAAGCATATTATTCAGACTGTCAGATGTAGGGTTTTTTCCTTGTATTAGTTTTCATTACGTAATGATTACACTCCTCTGCTGAGAATACATTATCAAAAACATTGAAAGAATTGCTTAATCTCTCTTGCAATTCATAAATATGGATTGAATTTAACAAACTTACTGGTATTTCACGGCAAGTTACTTATCATCCAACAGATATGTTATTTCCTAAATTGAAAGTAATTCCCATGACAAAAAAAAAATACTTTACTGTTTTTTAACAAACACTTTCAAATTTACACCTAATGCAGAATGATGTTGAACTTCATTATTTTAACCAGAATTTTTCTCCTTATGGCCTGTGTAATTTTGATCTCTTGTCCAAATAACCCACTTAACTCCCATATCATTGTGAAGTATTTATCTTAATGCAAATATCATTTTTCAAGATATTTACTCGCCTATATCTGAAGAAAACAGTTTACAATTCACTATTCCGCTTACACATCAGTAACTCCCTTCTTGTTTTTTTGTCCCTATATCTGGAATAATTTATGGATAATGGAATAATTTGTGGACCGTTACACCGTTATTCAAACTCTGAGTTTATTTGTGGATATCACCATAACTACACATATGACAAAGGTTCAAATACGAATTTATGAGAAATCCAGAGGGATGTTAAACTTCTCTCCCATACCCGTTAGCACTGCTCCATGTAGTAGTATCTCTATCACTACTCAGGGAACACTCAGGGAACATGTCTGCATGGCTATTTCACCCCGTGTTCTCCTCCTGAGTCCCTCATTTCATATATGAAGAATGTGAAATATCTGAAAATCTGTTCCTAAAGATAAGCATTCAAATAAAGAGATTTAGGAACACTATGTATAGGTACGTACGTTTGAAATGAAGAAATCCTTCAAGAGTACACAGACAGAGCTTACCTTCTCTTTCTCTTTGCCAGTTGGCAAAGATCTATTAACTAAATGAAAGTAAAATCTAGTTGTAAGGTAAGTGCTTTTTTTTTGACACTTCTGTGACAGAGATGTGCTCTGATGTTCTCTTTATGGCAACTCAAGAACTGGAGCTCTTAGGGAACAGAGTAATTGAAGAACCTCAATTTAAGTGAATGAGAAAATAAAAATCCTCAAATCTCCTTGCCCTTCAAACAATACTCCAACTGTGTGACTCTTCCCCTCACTATAACTTTGGATATCTGGGAGTGAGTCAGAAGAACAGAAGAAAGAAAAGCCCAGTGATCTTTCTGAAGACTATCAGGTTAAAGAGGATGAAATTTGATAGAAGATGGGGAGCCTTCCAGGAGCAGGTCTTTGCAGCAGTTCCTTCATATGTACGCTCCTGGCCCACCTAACTCACATTGTTTCCCATGGCTCACCAGGAGATGCATTTTTTCCCTCCCTAACTCATTGAAAGCATTAAAAATTGTTGTGGATATAAAGCTATTCTGACCAAATACAAAATAAGTATAGCACTCTCTGAAATGCTTATTCAATAATGGATTAGCTAGGACAGGAGCAGCCCTTTTGGGAGTCTAATCTTTTTAATAATGATCTTCCAAAGCCATTGGTTCATATCAAAAGAAGCAGATGATCACAGTTCCAGCATAAAACTGTTCACTGCCCTGTGTACATATTGTTCCATCTCCTGGCCGTTGCATATGTCCAACTATATGGCACCATTTGGAAAAAGCTGTGGACCCTGCTTCTTCGCTTACTCACCTGTGCAGCAGCTGGAGCTCCACTGCTATCAAAAGCAAGTTTGCCTAGCAAGCTTTGCTCTGTGAAGCTGTCATATATAATATGAGCCACTGCAGAGAAAGTCTTGCTGTGTTGTGAACCATGGTGCACTCAACCAGAATTTAGAAGGTTACAGGATGAAAAAATGTCCTGGTTTCAGCTGGGAGAAACTGTCTTGGGAGTACCAGCAATTCAAAGCGGATAGGTCCTATTCCCCACCTGTACAGACCAGTATTTCAACTATTAGGAGTAAATGTTCCCCTTCTCAAGAGAGGTGATACACATGACGAGGTACCCTGTGGTTTACCTTGCATGACCAAGGAGGGCATCTCAATAGCTAACTGTACTGGAGGAGAGGATATTTCAAAGAACCAAAAGTGTACTGGTGGACTTTTGGTGTACCTGCCATGGAGACGGAGGAAATTAAACAACTGTCTACCTTGCCCAGTCTCTTGGAGGACCAATCCATTGTGGAGATGTTGAGAGTCAAAGAACAACAGGTACTGACCAGTACCACCACTGTGCACCAGCAGCAATATCACACCACCCAAGACACCCTGATGCCCATCCATAAGCTGATTTGTCAACTGGAAAACCAAGGAGTGATCAACAAGACTCACTCACCCTTTAGCAGTCTCATATGGCCAGCACAAAAATCTGTTGGAGAGTGAAGACTAACAATGGACTACTGTGGCCTGAATGAAGTTACACCGCCACTGAGTGCTGCTGTGCCAGACATGTTAGAACTTGAATATGAACTGGAGTCAAAGGCAGCCAAGTGGCATGCCACCATTGATATTGCCATTCTTCTCTATCCCTTTTTCAGCAGAATGTAGGTCACAGTTTTCTTTCATTTGCAGGGGGTTCCAATACACCTGTGATTGATTGCCCAGGGGTGGAAACAGTCCCACCATTTGCCATGGTCTGATTAAGACTGCACTGGAAAAGGGAGAAGCTCCAGAACACCTGCAATACATTGCTGACATCATTGCATGGGGCAACACAACACTAGAAGTTTTTGAGAAAGGGGACAAACTAATCCAAATCATTCTGAAAGTTGGTTTTGCTATAAACCAAAGCAAAGTCAAGGGACCTGTGGAAAAGATATAGTTTTTAGGAATAAAATGGTAAGATGGATGTCATCAAGTTCCAATGGATGTGGTCGACAAAATAACAGCCATGTCTCCAACAACTTACAAAAAGGAAATACAAGCTTTCTTGGGCGTTGTGGGTTTCTGGGGGATGCATATTCCAAATTACAGTATGATTATAAGCCCTCTTTATGAAGTGACCCTAAAAAAGAATGATTTTAAGCGGGGCCAGGAGCAATGACAAGCCTTGGGAGTGCTGGTAGAAGAGAAGCTCAGCATGAGCAGGCAATGTGCACTTGTAGCCCAGAAAGCCAACCACATCCTGGGCTGCATCAAAAGAAGCATGACCAGCAGGCCGAGGGAGGTGATTCTGTCCTTCTATTCCACTCTGGTGAGACACCCCCCCCGGAGTACTGCGTCCAGCTCTGGAGCCCTCAACATAAGAAGCACATGCACCAGTTGGCCCAGAGGAAGGCTTACAGTACCTAAAAGGGGTTTATAAGAAAGATGGGGAGAAACTCTTTAGCAGGGCCTGTTGTCATGGGATGAGGGGTAATGCTTTTAAAATAGAAGGAAGCAGATTCAGACTGGACCTAAGGAAGAAATATTTTACAATGAGGGTAATGGAACACTGGAACAGGTTGCCCAGAGAGGTGGTGGATGCCCCATCCCTGGAAACTTTGAAGGCCAGGTTGGACATGGCTCTGGGCAACCTGATCCAGTTGAAGATGTCCCTGGTCCATGCAGGGGGGGTGGACTAGATGACCTTTAAATGTCCCTTCCAACCCTAATGATTCTATGATTCTAAATGAAATGGGAGATTGTTCATGTAGTAGCCAGTCCAGACAAGACAAGATGTGAAAAATGTGCTCTACACTGCAACCGGGGAGAATGGCCCTACCTGGAGTCTCTGGCAGAGAACATCAGGGGAGGATTAAGGTTAACCCCTGGGGTTTTGGAGCTGGGGATACAGAGGATCTGAGGCCCACTGTACTCCAACTGAAAAAGAGATACTGGCAGCTTATGAAGGACTTTGAGCTGCTTCCAGAGTGTTGGTACTGAAGCTCCTCTTGATTGGTACCAGCTCCAGTGATTTGTACCAGCTCCTCTTGGCACCTCAACTACCAGTGCTGGGCTGGTGGTTCAAAGGAAGGGTCCCCTCTACATATGATGCAGCTGGTGCTATGTGGAGTAAGTGAGTCACACTAATCACACAGTGGGCTTGAATAGGAAATCTTCATTGCCCAGGAATCTTGGAAGTGATCGTGGACTGGCCAGAAGGCAAAGATTTTGGAATGTCATCAGAGAATAAGGTGACATGTGCTGAAGAGCCGCCACCATATAATAATCTACTAGAAAATGAGAAGTGATACAACATCCTGTTGACTGAAGGGTCCTGTCATATTGTAGGAAAACTTTGCAAGTGGAAGGCTGCTGTTTTGAGTCCTACATGACAAGTTGCAGAAGCTGTGCAAGGTCAAGGTGAATTAAGTCAGTTCGCAGAGGCAAAAGCCATCCAGTTGGCTTTAGATATTGCTGATTGGGAAAAATGGCCAAAACTATATCTCTACACTGACTCATGGATGGTGGCAAACACTTTGCTGGGGAAGGAGAGAACTGGCAGCGCAGAGGCAAACCCATCAGGGCTGCTGCATTGTGTCAAGACATTGCTGCCCAGTTAGATAATTTAGTTGTAAAAGTACATCATGTAGATTCCCATGTACTCAAGAATCAGATCACTGAAGAATGTCAAAACAACCTTTGGGTAAATCAGGCTACTAAAATTAAAGCATCTCAAGTGAACCTAGACTGGCAATATAGGAGTGAACTATTTTTATTTCAGTGGGCCCATGACACCTTGGGCCATCAAGGAAGAGATGCAACGTACAGATGGGCACATGATTCTGGGATGTACTTAACCATACACAGGTTATCCATGAATGTGAAACATACTCTGCAATTAAGCAAGCCAAGCGGTTAAAGTGTCTTTGCTATGGAGCATGATGGCTGAAATATAAATATGGAGAGGCCTGGCAAATTGATTACATCACACTCCCACAAACCTCCCAAGGCAAGCATCATGTGCTTACAATGGTGGAAGCAACCACTGGGTGGCTAGAGGCATATCCCGTACCCCATGCCACTGCCTGAAACACTATCCTGGGCCTTGAGAAGCAAGTTCTATGGCGACATGGCACTCCAGAAAGATTTGAGTCAGACAAAAGGACTCATTTCCGAAACAACCTCATAGATACGTGGGCCAAAGAGCATGGCATTGAGAGGGTATATCACATTCCCCATCACAGACCAGCTTCTGGAAAAATTGAATGGTACAATGGACTGTTAAAAATTACACTGAGAACAGTGGATGGTGGGGCCTTCAAAAGCCACCTGGCTAGTCAACACTCATGGATCTACCAACCGAGCTGGCCCTGTGCAGTCAGAATTTTTACATATTGTAGAAGGAGATAAAGTCCCTGTGGTAAATGTAAGGAATATGTTGGGGAAGACAGTCTCGGTTATTCCTCCCTTGGGCAAAGGCAAACCCATCTATGGGACTGTTTTTACTCAGGGACCTGGGTGTACTTGGTGGATGATGCAGGAGGATGGGTAAGTCCGATGTGTACCTCAAGGCAATCTGATTTTAGGTGAAAATAGCAAAACATTTGAACTGTATGATGTTAATTGCTATATAATACTGTATGCTATAATTTCTATAGTTAGTATATGTCATCTCAAAGGTATTGCAGTAAGAATCACCCATATCAGTGAGGAATGAACTTTGATGAAATTGAGTGAGATGCAGCACTGATAGAACCAGAACTGGCACCCAACAACTTCCTCGAGATCAATATCTTAACTCGCAGACCATGGATATGGTACACCAGCTGCGCCGGATGTACCAGCTGCAAGTTCCAGATGCAGCATGCAACAATCCAACACATACTGTCTCTCCTGCGCTGAAGACTGTTATGAGAGATAGAGTCCAAAGTTGTGGTCTAAATGAACTCAACAGATATTTTGAAGGCATATTGCCTCCCACAGACAGGCAATTACAGCTGTTTGTATATATCAAAGGATGATATAGATGGTATGGAATAAGGAGTGGATACTGTCCTGACTTTGGCTGAGATGGAGTTAATTTTCCTTTCAGTAGCTGCTGTGTTTTGGATTTAGTATGTGAAGAATGTTGATAAAGACACCCTGACGTTATGAGTTATTGCTGAAGAGACCAAGGACCCTGTCTGGCTTCCCAGGTTTCACTAATGTGCAGGTGCAGGAAGCTGGGAGGGGTGTAGCCAAACTGGCCAAAGAGAGTATTTCATACCACAAATGTCATACTCATTATATGAGTGGGGGTGGGCCTGTGAGTTTACTAGATTTTCTCACCCTGTTCGTAATCATTCAGGGATTGTTTGCAGTTTGTGTTGGTTTGGTTTAGTGAGGAGGAGCTACAGTGGCAGCTTATGCAAGAAGCTGCTAGAAGTTTCCCCTTTGTCTGATGGACTCAGAACGGTCAGGGGTGGACCCGCTGCTGGCCAGGGTGGAGCCAATTGGCGGCAGAATGTTCCCTTATAATGCCTTTGTGATAACATGTTTAAGAAGGGGAAAAATAAAAAAAAAAAAGAAGCTGGAGTGGGAGCAGAGAGGGGGAGGCGTGAGCCTTGTGGGCCTTGCAGCCCTCACCCTCTGTCTTCCCTCTGGGTGACCGACTGGGCCAGACTCGACCCTGCCTGGCTGCAAGTAAAGAGAGGAGATGAGATGTGAAGAGAACCTGAGAGGCGTCTGCCTCAGCCAGTTGTGAAGAATTTCTGGTGAGAGGAACGGCTGCAGATGCCAAGGTCAGTGAAGAAGGAGGGGGAGCAGTAATGCTGCTCCTGGCAGAGATTCCCCTGCAGCCTGTGGTGCAACCTCTGGTGAGGCCGGCTGTGCCCCTGCAGCCCATGGAGGCCCACAGAGGAGCAGAGATCCACCTGCAGCTCGGGGAGGACCCCATGCCGGGGCAGGGGAGGAATGTGAGGAGTTCTTCCCCTGAGGAGGAAGGAACAGCATAAAGTGACATGTCATGAACTGACTGTGTTCTCTTTTCCTCCCTGTGCCTCTTGGGGAGGGGAAGGAGGTAGAGATAATTGAAATGAAGTTAAGCCTGGAGAGAGGGAGAGGTGGAGGGAAATTATTTTGTTCTCTTTCTCATTATTCTGCTTTGATTTTTCTGCTCAGGATGGGCTATATCATCAGATCGTCAAGTCTTGAGAAATTGTGTGTAATTTGTTTTGTTTTTGTTTTGCTTTTCCTTTTAAAAATTATTATTCCTATTATTATTATTATCATTATTTTTAATATATAATTATATTTTCTTTTGCTATCCTAGTAAACTCTCTTTATCTCAACCCACAAGTTTGCTTTTCTTCCTGATTCTCTCCCCCATCACCTCGGAAAGGAGAGGGTGAGTGAGCAGCTCACTCACCCTCTATTGCTGACTGGAGTTAAACCATGACACAAAAAATAACTCTACAGATAATTTGTTCTTTAGCCCTATCCAGTTGGTGAAGTTAATGGACAGTCAGCAACCTTGAATACTTATTTTTTTAAAGGGCACTACAAAAGATGTCCCAACTCTCTCTGTCATTCCTGGGCACACAGTACACTGAAAAAAGCCTCAGACATAAATACTCTTCTCAAGGCATGTGGGGCTGAATCAATCGCCTAATCAAGCAGACAAAAAACCCAAACCATCTCAACATGAGAAAAAGAATGTGGTTGATTAAACAGAGGTATTTCTAATATTGATTTGCACTTGCTTATACGTTACATTATAGTTTGAAAGAAAGAGATTATGTTGACATAACAGCTCAGTAGGTGTTTCTAGAGAACAACAAAAATGTGTTCATTACCATCTCTCACTTGAATGTTTGTAATGCCCCAGATAAGACTAACTGACCTTCTGAGAAGTCCTCGTTTGGTTTAGATGGGAAATTACAAAATTTGCTTAACAAACTGCCTCCAAAAAATTACACACAGGCCAAGAGCTGGGACACGAAGCAGAATAAAGAATGTGATGAATTCCATCAGTAGTTTCCTTCCCTGTTATTTCAGATGATTTAGGAAAAATGGCTGAGTGGAAAGAAGCAGTCCCTAAAATAAGCAATGAAAAAACTTATTTTCAGAATGTCAATGCAATTTGTTGGTGGCCATTGGTACCATGGTAGCATGGTACAGCAAACAGTACTCTGCTGCACAGAGGCATCTATGCATTCAGGCGGGTATGGAGTGCTCTGGAAGCCCAGAGCTTCCCTTGCACTAGAGAATCAGAAGTGAGATGTAGGTTTTGGTGTTTTTCAGTCCTGATGTTTTTAATCTATATTTCCTACTGATAAACAGATTTCATTATGAGAAATTGCAGCATTGGATGTATGGATGTCTTCAGTTTTCCTTTCTATTTTCTATTCATTTGCTTTAAAGAGTTGATTCTTTTCTTAACATCCTGCTGGAATATTATGCATTTGAGTTCTTATATCTCTTTTGTCTTGGTTTTTCATTTCTTTCTGCTTCCTATTATTCCTATTTATCCAGTTCCTCAGAGATCTCTGGTATTAACTTGCACCCACTTGCCCCAAGGTAGGCTTAAATACCACACTGTAAGGTGAGCTCTACCTAGAGGTTTAATTTGGTGGTCCGAAAGATTGTGACACTATAAGTCAAATGACAAAATCTGCAATTTATTTTACTTCCTCTTTTTTTTTTTTTTTTCATCAGAGACAATTACAGATTTCCTGTCTTCGTAAAAGTTAAATTTTATTATGGAAAATTGCTAGATGAATAATGTTGTCTCAGTTTTAAACAGGATCACTGTGATAGCTGAAAGATATCTAATAATGTAAAAAAAACCTCAGAACTAGTGCAAACCTCATGAAGTTCAGCCAGGCCAAGTGCAAGGTCCTGCATGTGGGCAGGCAATCGCAGGCACAAATACAGGCTGGTCAGAGAATGGATCGAGAGCAGCCCTGAGGAGAAGGACTTGGGACTGTTGGTGGATGACAAGCTCAACATGAGCCGGCAATGTGCACTTGCAGCCCAGAAAATGAACCGCATCCTGGGCTGCATCAAAAGGAGTGTGGCCAGCAGATTAAGGGAGATGATTCTGCCCCTCTACTCTGCTCTCATGAGACCCCACCTGGAGTCGTGCATCCAGCTCTGGAGCTCCCAATGCACATAGACCTGCTGGAGGGAGTCCAGAGGAGGGCCACAAAGATGATAACAGAGCTAGAGCACCTGTCCTATGAGGATGGGCTGAGAGAGTTGGGGCTGTTCAGCCTGCAGAAGAGAAGGGTCCAGGGAGACCTTATAGTGGCTTTCCAGTACCTCAAGGGGGCCTACAGGAAAGATGGGGAGAAACTCTTCAGTAGGGCCTGTTGTTGGCCTTGAACTTTTCCAGAGATGGGGCCTCCACCACCTTTCTGGGCAACCTGTTCCAGTGTTCTATAACTCGCATCGTAAAAAATTTTTTCCTAATATCCAATCTAAATCTACCCCCCTCTATTTTAAAACCATTACCTCTCGTCCTATCGCAACAGGGCCTACTAAACAGCCTTTCCCCATCTTTCTTGTAGGCCCCCTTGAGGTACTGGAAGACCGCTATCAGGTCTCCCCGGAGCCTCCTCTTCTGTAGGCTGAACAGCCCCAATTCTCTCAGCCTGTCCTCATAAGAGAGGTGCTCCAGCCCTTTTATCATCTTCGTGGCCCTCCTCTGGACCTTCTCCAACTGGTCCATGTCCTTCTTGTGTTGGGGGCTCCAGAACTGGACACAGTACTCCAGGTGGGATCTCACCAGGGCAGAGTAGAGGGGGAGAATCACCTCCCTCGACCTGCTGGCCACGCTTCTCTTGATGCAGCCCAGGATGCGGTTGGCCTTCTGGGCCGCAAGGGCGCATTGCCTGCTCATGTTAAGCTTCTCATCCACCAGCACTCCCAAGTCCTCCTCAGGGCTGCTCTCAATCCATTCCCCGCCCAGCCTGTATTTGTGCCTGGGATTGCCATGACCCAGGTGCAGGACCTTGCACTTGGCCTGGTTGAACTTCATGAGGTTGGCACAGGCCCACCTCTCCAGCCTGTCAAGGTCCCTCTGGATGGCATCCATCCCTTCCAGCGTGTCGACAGCACCACACAACTTGGTGTTGTCGACAAACTTGCTGAGGGTGCACTCTATCCCACTGTCCATGTCGCCGACAAAGATGTTGAACAGGGCTGGGCCCAGCACGGACCCCTGAGGGACGCCACTCGTGACCGGTCTCCACCTGGACATCGAGCCGTTGACCACCACTCTCTGAGTGCGGCCATCCAGCCAACTCCTTATCCACCGAGTGGTCCGTCCATCAAACCCATGTCTCTCTAGTTTAGAGAGAAGGATGTCGTGCTGGACAGTGTCAGAAGCTTTGCACAAGTCCAGGTAGATGATGTCAGTTGCTCGTCCCTTGTCCACCGATGCCGTCACCCTGTCATAGAAGGCCACCAAATTGGTCAGGCACGATCTGCTCTTGGTGAAGCCATGTTGGCTGTCACCAACCACCTCCTTGCTCTCCATGTGCCTTAGCATGGTTTCCAGGAGAATCTGCTCCATGACCTTGCCAGGCACAGAGGTGAGGCTGACCGGCCTGTAGTTACCTGGGTCTTCCTTATTCCCCTTTTTAAAAATTGGGGTTATGTTCCCCCTCTTCCAGTCATTGGGGACCTCACCAGACCGCCACGACTTCTCAAATATGATGGCCAGTGGCTTGGCAACTTCATCCGCCAGTTCCCTCGGGACCCGTGGATGGATCTCATCAGGCCCCATGGACTTGTGCACCTTCAGGTTCCTCAGATGATCCTGAACCTGCTCTTCGAGTACAATGGGCAGTTCTTCATTCTCGCAGTCCCTGCTTGCACCTTCTACAGCTTGGGCGGTGGGACAGGAACTCTTGTTGGTGAAGACTGAGGCAAAAAAGTCATTGAGAACCTCAGCCTTCTCCATGTCCTGGGCAACCAGGACACCAGTTCCCTTCTGGAGGGGGCCTACATTTACCCTGGACTTTCTTTTGTCCCCTACGTACCTATAAAAGCTCTTCCTGTTACATTTTATATCCCTGGCCAGATTCAGTTCTGCCAGGGCTTTGGCCTTCCTTACCTTATCCCTGGCCACTCGCGCAGCCTCTTTGTAGTCCTCCCAGGCTACCTGTCCCCACTTCCACCCTCTATAGGCTTCCTTTTTCACTTTCAGTTGGTCCAGGAGCTCCTTGCTCATCCACGCCGGCCTCTCTTTGGCCAGTGTGGATGAACTGTACTGGCTATATCCTCCCTCCCAGCCTCCTGCACCTGCACATTAGTGAAACCTGGGAAGCTGAAAAGTGTCCTTGGTCTCTTTTGCAAAAATTCATATCATTAATGTGTGTATCAACATTCTTCACATACCAAATCCTATCCTAAATCCAGAACACAGCAGCTGCTGAGAGCAAAATTAACTCCATCCCAGTCAAAACCAAGACAGTAAGTAAATAAGAGTATGTCATCAATATTGATGTGTGTTAGGATGGTTTTAAACTTATGTATTTTCAGGCCATTTGTTGGTATTGATAGTGATAAGTCTGTGCTGCTGCCCTACATGTGTAAGGAGGACCATCCCACATGTAGGGCAGCATGAGTGGGAAGTTCCCCTGACACTGCACAATCCCAGAGGTAGCAAAACAAGGGCCTGAAAAAGTTGTGTGTGAGAGTTTTGTCTTATTCATTGCCTCTCTTTTCTTTTTAAATTTTGAAGAATGCAAGACAGAAGATAAGAAACCCACCAGAGACCTCTGGAGGTTATGGTAGTTTCAGTGGGAGTCATGACAGTGGTTGATTAGTTGTATGGAAAGTGCCGTCTCAGAAGACATTTCAGTTGAGCCTCATCATAAGAACTTCACCTTTGAAAGCAGGCTTTAGAGATTAGTGTCTCCAAGAAATTTAATGTCTCCAACGAATTTCCTAAGTCTCTTTCTTCTACAGTCTGCTTTGAACCAGCAAATAGAACTTTTGAACTTCCCCCTCCCCTGCAACTTGATAATTCTTTTTGGATTTGCTTTCTGTAGAAACATGAACATCCTGAAATTTCTGTGAGGTCTCATCCTTCCATACCTTTAAATAGCTGTTGCACAGCCTGCGTAACCTGAATACTAAACTGCTTTCATTCAATGAGATTGCAAATTGTAGATCCTTTCTAAACGTAACAAGAAATATTACAAAACATATTTAACTTTTAAATATTGATGTTAAGATGATCCTTCTATATATCTACAATACAAAGTGAAAAGTAATATCTTTGAATAAATTATGCACATTTATATGTCTGTGTGGATACATATACATATGCAAAGATTACAAAAGTATTAGGCATTCACTTATACAATCAAAATTCCTTCCAAATAGTCTCTGTCTTAATTTGTAAGTCTGTAATATTTACACACTAAATAGAATCCTCAGTACTGCTTATATTCCTAGCAACTGAAGCAACAGCAAATTTTACACATAGAGAATCATACTGTTCTGTGGAGGCTGAATCTTTTAATATTCACAAACCTCCACTGGGAAAAAACATTTTTTAGTTGTGGTTCAGAAATAAGATTTTTGTATTTAAATTAGATTTTCAAAGCCTTTTTTCAATACCTAGTAGATAAGGGCTACTCTAATTTTTGATAATACCATGATTAGATATCTCTCCATAATGTTTACAAGAAACAAGGAATAGAACAATCTCTTGGATTTATGCCACCAAAGAGAGTGCAGCAAATAGGGAAATCATATACACAGAGTTAAAGCCATTATAAAAGGGCTACAAAGACAAAGGACAGAGGAAAGAGATAAAAAGGCTAATCTTTTTTTTTTTTGCAAGATACGTAATTTTTTGTTTTCTATACTGGGAATTTTTGTCACAACCTTTTTTACTAACTCTTGAAAAAAAATGAGTGCCTGTATCACAGGAAAAATGGGCTGAAAATCATGAAGTAACCCCAAGTCATTTTACCGATTCACAAAACCTTAAACTCCAGTGGTCATCATTTTACAGACTCTGTTGTACAGTAATTTCAAGTCTGGTTTTGGTTAAGAAATAATGCTTGTCATAATACTTGCTGGGTTTCTTGTAATCATCTAAGCATCATAAAATGTAAACTTTTAAATTATCCTCAGTAGTTTTGCAAGGTTATTAGACCTTTCATGAATCATTTTTCTTCTTTGAAGTTTTGACCATAAAGTTGAGCTAAGTCTCCCAAAAGCATAGGAGGATAAGTTTAAATTACAAGTGACTTTCATTTGCTATGTACACATGCCGTATGGAGAATTTACCTTTTACTACTGTGTAAGTCTGAATGTTCTGCATTTCGTGTTATAAGTGAGGAGATTTTACAAAGGACATGATTCTGTGTGTCAAAGTCTAGATTGTTATTACTGAATTTTGGAATCTGCTTTTATTTTTCTATGAAGAATAATTTTGGTAATATTCCTCCCCTATCTTTCCCCACTCCTCTCCATTCCTGAAGATCTATTGCCTGTAGAATACCATGCCAGTGTTTTAGTTCGTTTTCTATTGCCTTTCTCCAGAATTTCTAAAAATATAATGCTTGGTGAATTTCAATTTTTTTTTATAAGACATATATTTATAAATGTTGTGATGGGCAGAGACACAGGTGCAAACTAATGCACACACTATCCAAGGGAAAGAATCTTTTTGCTAGCAACTGGCTGATTGATCAGCTGTGTGTGACTATGAAGTGGTCTCAGGATGTGCTGCTACTTACAGAATAACTTTTTCAGGCATTTCTTATACATGCAAACAGTCAGTTGACCGCTAGACATTTTTGTCTGACTAGGTAGAAGATATTTTTTTTGCACTTGATTTACATGAACAGATTTTGGGTCGTATATGGGCCATGTTACGCACATGTCTATCCTGTATTTTGAAGTAGAGAAGGTATCTACTGATAACTCTTCTGGGGACCTTTACATAATTTAAACATTGGTGTAGACAGCCTACTTATGAGTGACCAACATCAGCCTTAAGCAAAATCCTCTGGTCTGGGATAAATTAGATGTACTTTTTATTACCACTCCTTCAGGCAAGAGCTGGGAATACAAATGAGCTTCTAATAGGGCCCTGAAGATAAACAGATTCACATGCCCCCATTTCTACAGGGACAGAATTTCAGAGGCTGTACAACTTAACTGAAGTTGTGCAGATACTTTCATTTAAAGTTCATTAGGCAGATGCAGTTTTACTGCTTTTCCACTGGAATTGCTATGGATCTGTGAATAGATGTCCTCTAAGTCACAGGATGTTTTAAAAATCCAAATATGGATTTTGTGTGTTGCTAATAACCTGTGTACAAGCTGGTAGCTCACTGACTTCTTATATGTCCCTTGGAAGGAGTTGGTAAAGCAAAAGACAATTTGTGTTATGTGCAGTCAGCTTTTTTTTTGTTTTTTTGCCATAGCTCACATGCATCAAATAAATTTAAAAAATCAAAGGCAACCATGGTTACCCATCTAAACAGCAGGTCTTTCTTGACCTTTGGGATTCTACAGATGTGGTCCTTAGATATGACTGTAACACTTTGAAAAGATACTGCCCTCAGTTTTGTTCCGGTTCATCAGGTTAAAACCATTACCCTATTACCAAGTCCATAACTGATCACAGCAGTGATCCAGTTTCATTTGAAACAAATTGTTTTAAATTAACATCCACAACAGTAAACAGTTGTAGATGGTAAAATGCAAAACTGCTAAGATGATATCAGGAGTTGCCCAGGCCTCAATCAGCTTACTTTGTTTTACACTGCTAGTTGAGGCAAACACTGAGAGCACAGTAAATTTTCTGAATTTGAAGGAAAAAAGCACATAAGAAAGTCTGAAACAATCTCAGTATCTTAACAGTTGTCTCTGAGAGCTCATAGAGGACAGTTAACATTGGAATAGTTGCAAAATGCAAACACAGAGTATAGATATATAAAGCAATAGTAAAATGAAATTATCAGTTCAGCTTGCATCTCTGGAAAAATGCTGGGAAAAAAAGAACTAACTATTAACAGTTGGAGAATAACAAAGCCACATTTATCAGACAGTCTTATGTGAGGCTTTTTGTACTCTCATAATATGATCAGATGTCAAGAAAATCTTAGCCTGGATGCAACTTCTGGAGTGCAAGTTAATGTGGTCTAAAAGTACAAATGGTGGTTGCAGTCAAGATAGGTTTCATGGAGTTTTATCCTGCGTGTATCTCTGTTTACTTCTTTCTGTATTTCCTTAGTGAAATAGAAAAGGAAAGTGTTAAGTCTTCAAATGCCAGAAAGGTAGAAGTGTCAATTATGTTAAGAAGTTATTATTCTTCAAAATAATTCTGATAAACTGGGAAAATGGTCAGGTGAGTTTCAGGATGTGAAAATGTGAAGTGTTACCCTTCAGCAGTAATAACTAGCTGCGAAGAAGCCAAGTGCTGACAATCTGGTAGAAGATTTTCAGGGAAAGATCTAAGAGTTATGAGAGTGTGAGTTGGTGAGCCATACTGCTGTGAAATAGGCAGAGGCCGTGCAACATGTGCAGGAGCTCCTCCAGCTTGCCTCTGTGTTGCTGAGGCCTCAGGAGGAGTATCGTGTGTCCTTCAGGGGCCGCATTTCAGAAAGACTTGTAAGAAACAAAGACCCAGAGGACAACTAGGAGAATAATCAGAAGCCAAGAAAACATGACCTCTGAGGAAAAAAATTATTGTCTTCGGGTTGTTTAATGTACATGAGAGAAGATTTGGGGGAGGGGGATGAGTGAAGTCTTCAAGGATAAAAAACTATAAAGAGGAAGGGAATAATCTATTTTTTTTTTTATTTCCATAGCAGAGACACCTAGAAGTATAGGCCTAAGTTACAATAAGGAGTATTCATTTTTGGTACTTAAAAACTTTTGAAAGACTACAATAGTGAAGCATTGGA
This sequence comes from Chlamydotis macqueenii, assembly GCF_036417535.1. Taxonomy (NCBI): domain Eukaryota; kingdom Metazoa; phylum Chordata; class Aves; order Otidiformes; family Otididae; genus Chlamydotis; species Chlamydotis macqueenii. The sequence goes on along the minus strand of NC_141593.1, from coordinate 16,663,088 downwards.
ATGGATTGTCTGGGGAGGCTGAGATTTCCCCATCACTGGAAGACTTAATGAACGGGTTAAACAAGCAACTGCCTGCAATGATACATCTTCAGTCAATCCTACTTTATATGAAGATAATGAACTTAGGTTATTTCTTCAAGTGTCTTCCGTATTTAACTATACAAGATTCTGTGTGATATGCTAGCTTTGTCCTGAAATCACTATAACACACTTTATAACACCACATGTTTCTGTAGCTTTAGCACTGCATATGAAGTGTTTGTGCTTTTGTCAGAAAATAAAAATTTGTTGAAATTTTAAGCTACTTTCAGGAAGCAGTTAGCTTGAATTACTTCCATGCTTTCTATATTCTCCTAAAATTTCCTATTTCTATAATTTCAGAAATTCTGGATTCAGATTAGCATATTTCAATCCTTAATTTGTAAATTTAGAAATTAAGCCATTTTTTTTTTCTTTTTCCTCCACCTCCATTCACTGATCCTGGGAAACATTTTTACTTTTTTTACTTTGTGAGGCAGAGAACATTTCACGTGATTGAAATATTTAAATAAAATAAATTCTGTTCATATACACTGCTTATGAAGAAAAAAACAAGGACTCAAAATAATTGCTTGTAATAGGTGAAAAAAAGGTTAGCGTTAGAAAAAAATCCTCACTTGAGACCCACACAGCCTGACTGTCCACAAGTTCAATCATACAAGATTAAATAACCATCCACAAAATCAGTGTTAGGAGACCAAACCAGCAAACGCTTCAGTTAATGTGGACTGCATCTTTTGCAAGCAGAGAGAAAAATACCATTCAGTACAAAAGTTTTCCCTGACACGAGCTGCACTTCTTTCAGGAATGCAATTAATATTTCTTGCCAGAAGTGCTGACTTGAGAGAAACCTAGAAGGAAGGAAATAACAACTTAAGGCATGGTACCATAGTAAGTGTATGTGTACTTTTCTCTGTGGTGATGGTACCACCTACATGGGGAACAGTGTATCTGTAAAAAAACTTGGGATAAAAGAAAGGCTGACAAAAAATATGGTTTGTGTTTGTTTTTCTGCTTCAAACTCAAAGGTCTAGAAAACATCAGCTCATGGATGGTAAACTACACATGCAACTTCAGTGATGACCCAGCATTCACAAGGAAGGAAAAGGTATTAATTAAATACATTTTCTATAACTAAGTCTCCATCACCAAATTAGGAATTTGGCAATAAGTGGAAGGAAAAATAAGTGGAAAAATGTACATGTGAAGGTTGGTATGCTCTTTTCCTTCCTAGCTTGCTTTCACCATGTCACTTGCATTTTTAGATCTTAGTAACAGAACTAATTGTTTCCAGATTTAGACTCACTATGTATTTTTGTAGATATAGGAAAAAAATGAATTAGACTTCCTTCAGCGTTGTATAGCTATGACATAAATTCTTCTATTCTCACCAGCTCCTTTGTTAAATTACAATATTTAATACTGATTTCACACAAAGTAGTAGAAAAATGACACCTTTCACTGACTCACCTCTCCTGACAAAAAGGTTCATTTTCAGATTAGAGTTAAAATTAGAACTGATGCTGGGTCCTTGCCTATTCTAGACAGAAAACTTAAGCAAAGTGGCTCATGTATAAATGACATTCAGCTCAGCTGGTACAATAACCTGGATAGAATCATAGAATCATAGAATGGTTAGAGTTGGAAGGGACCTTCAAAGGTCATCTAGTCCAACCCCCCTGCAAGGAGCAGGGACATCCCTGACTAGATCAGGTTGCTCAGAGCCCCATCCAGCCTGACCTTGAATGTTTCCAGGGATAAATATCTTAGAGATGATAGAGCGGCACAGGCAGGCAGTGTGCTCGTTCCGTGACAGACATTGATTACAGCTGGAGAAATAGAAGTAGTGAAGAGAATCAAATATTATTCAAGTATTTACTTAACAATACACATGCCTCACTGGTGAAGTGAGTTTAATGTGAATATAATTTCAGTTCTCAAGAATTTCCTAAGAATTCATGATACAACTTCCAAGTCCATATGGATTTGGAATATTGAAGAAAAAAACCTCAGATATTAGGAGAGATTTGAAAACTGCAAATATATCAACTTCATCAACTTCTAGTTTTAAGAAGGACTGCATAGTATCAATGACAATATCAGTCATCTCTAATTCAATCTCAGTATCCAACATTAATATTTGCACATGAACATAGGCCACCTCTGTGCCATATAAGTATTTTTGTTCCCTTGTGAACATTTTTTGAATGACTGGATACAGTTTTTGAATGGTTTCCCCATCTCAGTCAGCACCCAGAAAACTCTGCTTTGTGGAAGAGATCTGTTGTGTTGTGGAGGAAGGTAGAGGTGACAGTAGCTCTCTGGCAGGGATAAAGAAAGAACCTAACAATTCAGGAAAGCATCTAACTTTCTTAACCTAAAGTTTCCCCAACCCCTTCTGCTGGAGTACTGCGTCCAGCTCTGGATGCCCCAACGTAAGAAGGACATGGACCTGTTGGAGAGGGTCCAGAAGAGGGCCACAAAGATGATCAGAGGACTGGAGCACCTCTCCCATGAGGACAGGCTGAGAGAGTTGGGGCTGTTCAGCCTGGAGAAGAGAAGACTCCAGGAAGACCTTATAGCGGCCTCCCAGTGCCTAAAGGGGTTTGATAAGAAAGATGGGGAGAAACTCTTTAGCAGGGCCTGTTGTGATAGGACAAGGGGTAATGGTTTTAAAATAAATGGCGGCAGATTCAGACTGGACATAAGGAAAAAAAATTTACAATGAGGGTGGTGGAACACAGGAACAGGTTGCCCAGAGAGGTGGTAGATGCCTCATCCCTGGAAACATTCGAGACCAAGCTGGACTGGGCTCTGAGCAGCCTGATCTCGTTGCAGATGTCCCTGTTCCTTGCAGGTGGTTTGGACTAGATAACTCCAAACCAAACTGTTCTGTGATTCTATGATTCTGTGTATGTCATCCATAAATGTAAATAATTCATTTAATGAATAACTTAATAATGAAAAATATTCCTGGGAGATAGGAAATATAAATTTGAGTCTCCTTAGGCTGAAAAGGAAGTCTAATCTAAACTTCTTGATTAGTCACCATTAGTCTAGCTTGAAAGATGTGAGTACAATGTCTCCCTTTTAAAAGAAGACCATGAACCCTCCTCATTTCTCTGAAGGAAGTGGTGTAATCATCTATCTTTACAGAAGTCTCTGTGATCTGGACGAAGGCAGGCAAAGATGCCTGCATCTCTGAAAGCAGGTTAATCTACAACTAGACACAGTTTGCTGTATGCATTTCCTTATAGAGTCTGCTGTGTCTTCTGTGTCCTGCATTTCACTGGAGTCTATACCCTCTCTGTATATGCTATATAGATTTATTTTCATTGAAATGAACCTATGATTTTAATACTTGCATCATGCTTGGAAGAGAAATTTACCAAAAATAACAAGCATTCACCTGCCTAATCTCAATCTAATAAGATAATGAACTGTATTTAAATCTTAGGTACTGCAGTATGAACTTCCAGTTATTTAAAATCTTAATTAGGTCTCTAAATCAAAATTGATTATCCTTTTGATTTAACCACAGGTTCATGAGACAGATACCAATTTTATGTAATGTTGTTGAAGGCATCTAGAATTGATTATTAACCTAAAAGAGGAGGTTTCCACTTGCTGTTTCTATGGAACTGTGGGTAAAATATCCAGTGTATACTACACAAGATCATAATAAACACATTAATGAATGGTGAATCATTTACCCCAGAGATCATTCTCAAGAAAAAAAAAAAAGAAGATGCATCCTGCAGCCATGGGGGAAACAGTCACTTGTCCTAATCAAGTACCAATTTCCTGGAGAACATCCAGAAAAGTGAAATATGAAATGTGTATCACAGGAAGATATTCAGCTTTTATTTCAGTTTCCAGTACAATCCTAGAGATTAAACCAGTGCTGAATTCCAAATTTCTTAGTACTTTAATTTTAATAAAATTTTCTTATTTAGGCCAATGCTGTAATGTTCCTATATATTTTGAATTAATTTTACCAATGTATTTGAAAATCCAGTATCAATTTTTTAGTCAACTCTTATAGAAAATCTTTAGAGAGATTAAAATAATCAGGATCACAGCAAGCAGTTTATTAATAAATTGTTAGAGTAACAGTACTTAACAAGAGAAGTTGCTATATCAAATTAAACAAATTTAGGAAAAATAGATTGCTTTAAACATGACACATCAGGGATTTGCAATGGTTCAGTAACATCACTGTTATAGAGAATCAACTAAATTAGCTGAAACTTTCTACAATAGGCAGGTACTAAATTGAGAACACAGGTTTTACTGATCCTTTATTTTGCTTTGTTTTCCTGTGTCTCCCATTGTCTTTTCCATCTAGTCCTTGGCAGGAGCATAGGCAGAATCTGAGCTAACAGAAAGATTAATAAAGGAATGTGTAATCCTATTTTGAGGTAAAACCATATTTACAGTGGACATGCAGGATGACACTGCAGCAAAATGCACTCCAGTGAAAAACTGAAAAAGCAATTTTATGAGACCTGTTGTTTTACAAAAGGAAAGCCACAATCCTATTCTACAAATTCCCTTCTATTTGAAAAAGTGCTGCTTCTCCTACTGTAGGAAGAGCAGGTGCCCTGTTAGAGCAGCACAGTGCTGGTATGTGTTTTGGCAGGTACAATGCGTAATACTCTATCATGGAAGATTAGCTCCTGACTAATGATGATCACTATAAACAGTTGGGTGCTATTTGACTGCGTGGATGGTGGTCCCATCTAGCTGACAGCTCATGCATATGTTTTATCTCATCTTACCTTTCAAACTGTGCATGGAGTTAGTCAGAGTTGGAAGACGCTTCAGAAAGTTATAAGGAAGGAAATGATGAATGGTGGGCTATTAAATGATATTGCAACAAATAAAGCATAGATACAGGCCTTTATCATTGTCTGAGTTTATCTATGACAGAGAACACCTTTTTGAAGCTGTATTTGGGAGCTAAAAAATTAACTGCTTGACACATAAAGATAACAAGAGTCTTCATCCAGATTCTCATTCTTTGGCCTGTTGAGACTGCACTGAAATACCCAGCTGAAATCTGATAGGTGTTGTAGGAGGTTTTGAGTATAATTTTTCAGTATTTTCACCTGTATGCAATAGATTCTATGTAAAAATTCCCTATCTTGCCTACAATGAGAATTTTTAAAGAAAATTAGCTTTTGTTTTTCTTCCAACAACTTGAAAATGGGACAAGAACCCACAACTTCTGATTCTGGCATCAATTTAATACTATTCTTGCAGCTTTACCCAGGCTGACTATTTGGACAAAATATTCCAAAGTGCAAAAAATAATTATTAGATACAGTTTTCTTTCTTTATGCCTTGTTTGATTGCAACAACTTACCTTATTTGCATCATTGAGTCAAAGACTTGGAGCAGTTATAGTTTATTTATAGGAATCAGTGTTTTCTTACTTCAGGACAGAGCTTTGTGCTGTACATTCTTCAGGCTATAGGGCTTCTTTAGATGTGTGCCCCCTGGGTTGCATGATACTCAAGCAGTCATCTTAGTGTAAACTGCTACTATTACTATTAGTGACTGTAAAAATAATATTTCCAACAGTTAAATCCAACAGTTTTAACATGTAAAATGCTTAGTGAGCCTACTATATGTAATGGAAAAAGTAAATTAACATCTTTGTTGGTGGGCTTAATCAAGTGATTAATCTACTAATTTGACTTGACATATGAAAGGGTAACATTTTGGTTCTTTTTAAAACAAATAGAAATAAGATTAATGTCTACCTCTGGAATTGACACAAAAGACAGGAACTTTTAGACTAAAGAGTCTACTTGGTTTATACACAGGAAGCATCAGACTAGTCACTTTAAAAATCAGAAAGCCTTTCTAATGTAGGTACCCAATCATGCACTACTAGATACTCATATATACACAACTGCATTTTTTACCTGGGTAATAGAATGTTCTGTAAGCACTATTTTTGAAAACTCTCATTTACACTTGCAAGAAATATATCCCTATCAATCAAGATGAGAGCACAGGTCTGAACAAAACAACAATTAATTAATTCAGAATTTCGTCCATGTGTTTTATAATCAACGTCCTTGCCAAACGCATTTCTGGAGGCTTATATGAGTTGAGCGAACACCATCAGGAAACTTGAAGGCTGGGTGTAAAGAAATTTTTAGATTTCTGAGCACATATACAAATTTATTCTTAAAGACTTGTAGGTTTTGATAGATGATCAAACATATTGATGGTAATATTAACCAAATACCTCATCTTTAGAATTTGTTCTCAGTTGCCTTCTAATTAGTACGCTGTAGATCCATTCAGTGAAGAAATGCAAATGCAGAAAAAAGATCTCATATTGGCTTCTTGGTTTTAATAGCTCTCACCTTTCCTTTTAGATCAATGTACAGTGTTCAGGCACCTAGTTTTACACACCAGCAGATTGACATATACTCTTCCTCTCTCATTTTGTTGCTTCCTTGGTAACTTTCTTTTTACTGGGGATTCTGGGAAGGTCTTGGCATAACAACTGCATCAACTCTGCAACTATGGTATTGGTTTCAGATATCACAGTAGAAATTGTGACCATGATATATGGTCACTCATAATTTCCTTGCCTGTCTTTATTGTTTGATTATGGGTGGGTTTTTTTTGTTTTTGTTTTTGTTTTTTTTTACTGGGGGAATAACCTGTTCTGATAACTATACCTGTAAAGCCTTTTGTAAATACATATCCTTTTAAAAGTGCAACTAATGACTCGGAGTAACAATAAAGTCTAGAAACTCTAACCCAACTCCTCAGATATTTCTTTTCTATTTTAGCATTTTAAGCACTAAAAAGTGGAAAAACTAGAACTTTTCTTTGAAAACTAATTTGAATTATTTTGTTCCAAATGAATATAGACATGCAAAAAGTCTTATCTGCACAGGTGGTTCATATACAGGAAGCAGAATTATACACAGTTTGTCAGAAGGTCACAAAGGAATAAATGCAATTCTTTTTGAACTTGACAATAATTTATTAGAGGTTTGCTTATTTTAAGTAACAAAATGGCACACTAAAGCTTCAGAATTCTCTTTTGTATACATTCATTTCACCATCTTGACTCTATCTGAGAATAAAATGTCCATAGTGAAAAACAAGGAAATCAGTGTTGACAGACAGTTAGTTAACGCTTTGCACAAAATTTTGAGGTGAAGTTACAAGACCTGACAATTTGTTGTATTCTCCTTCCCTTTATTTCTCTTTCTAAAGTCCCAGTAAGAAAAGCCATATGTTCAATGGGTGTTTGATCCAGCATGAATGTCATGTAGTTTTATATACTAGTGGCATATGAGGATAGTCCAATAGGAAGTAATTAATCTACTGCTTTCTAATCCACAGGCATTATTTATACGTCACTTGCAGAATGTTTTTTCATGCTAAAGTCTCAACTGATTCCAATAAGTAGTGGAGAGAAGAAACTAGCCTAGGTATTAGAGTAAATTTCAGAAATCTTACTTTGACTGTTTGTAATGGCTGCATGCCAGCCAACATTAACTACTTCCACAATTACTTCTACTGGCTGATTGTCCTGGTTTTGGCAGGGATGGAGTTAATTTTGCTTTCAGTAGCTGCTGTACCCTGGATTTTGTGTGCGAAGAATGTTGATAAAAACACCTTTATGATATGAGTTGTTGCTAATGAGACCAAGGACCCCCCTGTCTGGCTTGCCAAGTCTCTATGATGTGCAGATGCAGGAAGCTGCGTGACAGACAGATAGAATAATTGACCCAAACTGGCCAAAGAGAGTATTCCATGCCATAAAAGTCATGCTCAGTATATAAGTGGGGTTTGCCAATGGGAGGGGGCATCCTTTGCATCCATATTCCACCTTCTTATCTCTCTCATTCGCTGGCATCGTTCCCCCTACCTTGCTGGCTCGCTTTCACTCCTTTGCTTGCTGCTTAGTTTCATTTCCATGATCGCTGCTGAGGACAGGCTGTATCAGTCATTCAGACATCAGGTGGTGAGAAATTGTACATTGTTCATTTTCTATATATTAACATCCTTATATTCTGTTATTATTGTAGTTTTCCTTTGCTATTTTAGTAAACTGTCTTTATCTCAACCCACGAGTTTTCCTTTCTTCCCAGTTCTCTCCCCCATCCCACTGGGTAGGGGGACAGTGAGTGATAAACTGTGTGGTAACTTGGGCTAAACCACCATACTGATTTACTCATATGTATATAGGTTGAAGTACTGAGCTCTGTCATGTTTAAATTTGGACACAGAACATGAAGTGTGCGTCCAGATTTTAAAGAATATCCAATGTGTGTGTAAGGAACCATAAAGCTACAGTCATTCATTTCTAGTCATGAACAGATTAGCTCCATAGAAGTAAATTTGATCACACTATGCACTGTAAGCTTTATAAACAAGCAAGGCCTTTAGGATTTTGGCTTGGTATATGTGGGCTACTTCTATATGACCCCCTTAAGTTACCCAGTAAAGGTGCCAGGCCAGGAGTATATAGCCTCCGTCTAAATTTCACTGGTAATGTCTAGTCACAGCAATGTCCTCCAAGTATCAGAGAGGTGGAACATATGGGAATCTCAGCCATTTCGAAAGCTCCTACTCCAGTATTTGATACATGGCCGGCATCCCACCGTGCTGTGGACCTTGCAATTAAACTTGGACTCATCTTGGTTTTTTTGTGTTGCTAGAACCCACTGTAACAGCTACAGGTTCTTCCACAGATTCAATTAATTGGATGGAAAATTCAGGCTCAAAGGTAATTTTTGTTTGCTTGTGCCAACATATTTTCAAAGATTAACTTACTAGTTCCCAGAAGGGAAGCCAATGGCATACACCCTCTTGATGCTCGGCACAGTGCCCATGACACATTGTTTCATGACATAGCAGTTTGATATCTGCAAGTTCATCGCTGATGTGACTTAAAAGAACTTCAGAATCAGGTACTTTTCCTGTACATTTATTATTGTCATGCAGCACAGGTCATATCACAGGAACCCTGTGGGTCTATACTGATAACCTTTTCCTCAGACCGATTTTTGTTCTGTTTCCTATCTTTCAGTCAACTCTTAATGTATACAAGCCCATGACAATGTAATTCCTTTTAAGAACCTCTGATAAGGAACTGTGTCAAAAGCCGCTTGGATATTAAAAAAGAATTAGTTTTCAGCTGTGAAAACTGCCCACCTTCCTTTACACCTCAATCATCTATTGGCCCGACAGACTCTGGTAAGCTTCCTGCTTCTGAAGTGTTACTTCTGACCTACATCATTAAAATTCCATGTTTAACTCATCAGAATTAATGCTTCCCTCCGCCTTTTTCTTGTTTTGACATTACTTCTGCTTTTTGAAGACTTGCATATTTTTTATTTCTGAAAACCTCTTTCACTCTGCTTTAAACACATGAGCTCTTTTTAGATCTTTTAAACACTTTCACTTGGATAATAGAATCTACTTTGGCAATTACTGTGAGTATTCAATATGGTGTATTTAGGTTTTTTAAAACTGTGTAATCTGAAAGCATTTTAGACCTTTTGCTGATTTTTTTTTTTCATTTCCTTTGGGCAAATTTTCTCATTGCTTATGTAGGCGATGGAAATGAAGTGAAATATCTTCTTTCCTGTACTTTTTCGCTTTTTGGGTAGTCTTCTATTATACTTCTTCTTGATACATGGTGACAGTTTGCCTTGATGAGGACTTCTTGGGTCATTCTGTGTTCAAGCCAGAGATTTTTTTTCCAGCCTCACTTGAGAAGAAGTTCACCTGCCTAACCTAATCAGCCATGGCTTCATTGATCTTTGGTGCATGCTCTGACTGTAAATGTTGGCAGCAACCTCCCTACACAGCTTCTACTTCCAGAACCTGATGAAAATGTGATGCTGCTGCAGGAGAGCAGAGACCATACAGAAGGGTCATTATTTGTTATGAGTGACAGTATTTACAACCTCTTTGTGCCACTGACAGAGTCCCAGTGTGTAACAACACTGGGCTAGAGCAAACAATGTATTGACTACAAGGATTGCAAGAGCACACTGGAAGCATACAGGATGCAGATAACACTCTCTGGGATGCTCTCTGGAGTGCTCTCCCATTCACTCAGAGACACTACAGAAGCTGGATGGTGTAAAAAGCCAGGAAATTAAAACCTGAGGGCATATTTGGGAGCAATCTTTCAGGACAGTGTCTATCCAGCAGTGTATACCCAAAACACAGACAATCATATTTAAGAGGTTTTTTTTTCCAGACATGAGCAGCCAAGCTTATATCCCATTCATTGCAAAAATAATGATTTTCAGAAAGTATCAAAACATGGACCTGTCAGTCATTCTGAAAATCTGTCAAGTAAAAGACTTTCTGGATACTGAACTTCAAGAAAAAAATCTGCCTTGCTTTTAGATGCAAGAGTCATCTGGAAATCGACTGTAATCTGGAGGTTTTGAACCCTTGGAAAGACAAGACTTCTAGCTTTTTAAATGGCAAAATTCCACATCCTGTAAGTATGACAAAAAAAAAAAAGACTTATATACTGTCTACTTATCTCCAAAGCAGTCTGCTTAGGGGAATTAAATTAAATAAAAAAAAAATTAAAGAAGGAAAAGTTGTCACCCTACACTGTACCCTTCAAAACTAAGGCAAAAGAATAACACACATATATACAGAAACACAGAAATCACCTCTAAATTGTTTCTGCGGATCAAATTCCTGTTCATGACAGGATAGCAGCAGTCTGAAGTTTGGAACGACTTCCCCTCAGTCAATGGGAAAAAGAGCTCAGGTTTGGTTTCAGCTACAATTCTTTATATTTCACAGAGGGACAAAGCATGACTTATATCCAGCAAGTACAGACAGTCTGCTGATAGCAGAAATGATTTGCCTGATGGAAGCAAGAAGTGAGTGGCTCTAACTTTATATGTAGCATAGACCTACAGAGCTGAGAAACTCCTTTGGGTGAGCATCACAGAGGGAGGAAGCCTTCTCCAAAAACCACCACAGCAATCACAGTTCACCTGAACTCTTCCACTGAAGCATTATCTTCCCCCTTTCCTAGGACTGTCCTTCTCTTCTTTGTTCTCCTTTGTAGCATCCTGTTTTGTTTTGTTCATCTGGGCCCTCCTTTTTCATGGTGCTTGAAACTGTGGCGAAGCACACGTTTGACTTCAACTGGCTCTCTGCTCTGCTCAGTCAGCTGTTACGCAGAGTTTTGGTAATAATCGGATTTTATGACATGTATCTGAAAAACAGACCAAAAGCAATGAAATACCACTCACACCAGCAATATGTTTTGTTTGGGAATCTGCAAAGGGTTAGAAGTTTGCTCTAAATTTTTAATAATTCAGTAGTTCTAATGGTCTCTTTGGGTATTGGTAGAAAAGAAACACGTTGTTTTATCCTGTTTCTTTTGGTCCAACTAAGGAGCAGAGATTTCCCTGCAAATCTGCTGTCCTCTCCTCCCTAATTCTCCAGTACCTTGACCTTTCCCAGGATGGCCCATGGGTTGCTTGTCATGTGGCCATGCAGCTGTGAGGATGTCCAACCAGCATAATGTCCTGCAAAGACAACTGTGCAAAGTGACAACTTACAGTTTGGATACAGCATCTATAGCGTGATCAGTCTTGCCATAGAGGCTTCCTGCTGAAAAAAACATCTTCCATGACAAAGACCAAATGTTTTTTTCTTGCGTACATTGCTTCAGGACTAACACAAGAACTTCTGTTTGCTTCAGTGATATGAGAAAACTGTCAGTGTCTTTCTCCAGACAGTTGAAGAACTTTCTCCTTCTTTGATTTAAATTCATCAGTTGACTGATAGTTGGGACGATTCATTCTAGATAACAGAGTTCCCTGGCCTCATGGAGTAAATAGGCAAACAAACATGTCTTACAGCAGAACAGGGAGTTTTCCAAGCACCATGAAGTTATGTATCCCAGTTCTTTTTTAGACCTTAGTTGTGAATGAGACTCATACTGGCCAGGCTTTGCAGTGCACATATGTGAAAGAGTTAAAAAAAAATATTAGTATTAGAAATATCCACAGGTGTTTTGTCTTCTGTTAATTGCTCAAAGCTTCCAGAATGTTCTTAATTTTGTTTTACCATTTAAAATGCTTATATTCTGCATGTGGAAAAAAAAAATATAAAACCTTTACTCAAGAACACTCTGTTGAAGTTCCTTCAGCAAAAAAAATACAACTGTGAGTAGTCTCCCTCATACTCCTCTCCTTCTTCAGCCCTGCCCCAGGGCTGTTCCCTCAGCTTGGCTGCTCGTGCAGCTGCTCTGTGGCCTGGACCGCTTCCCTAAGCTGACAGCCACAGGGTTGTTTTAGCTAAATTATGTTTATCCTGGCTCAGCCCCATTTCAGCTCACTGCTTTGGCTCATTACATGGAAATGAACATCCACGGATGAAGAGAACAATGCTGCTCAAGCTGCTGCCTCCAACCAAAGGAATCATCACAAAACCACAACCTCGGCATCAGATTTAATTGTGTCAAAGTGAGTAATTTGGCCAGACAACTGGCCAAAAGATATACTGCTAATTAATTTAAAAAACTAATTGAGCAATGCGGAGTAACCTACCTGAGTATATTATATTAGTAATATGCATTTTCTGTGTACCACAATGATCCTGTAAAGTAAAAAGACATACAAGTAAAATTCTTTCCATGTCACAACAGGAGAAACCTTCCCAGTATCAAATCAGAAGAGAGATGTTTCTCTGACAGATGATTGAAAGAAGCATACTAAAATGAAAATGAGCTGCACATAACAAAAAGTGCTCGCTAAAATCCAAATGAATTTTTTATTAATTAAATTTTGTATTTATTCACGCTAGAGAGTTAAAGTAAAATTGCAATCTGTTTTAGCTATTTTAATAATTTGCTATACAGAAATTCTTGGTATAAGCTACTTCAGAAAATTATTAAAATAGTTTAATTGAAAATATATAGTTCAATGAACATGATTAAGCTGTAGCAGTAAAATCCGTTCTTACTGCCCAGCTGTGCAAATGGTACAGTAGTATCAGTGTTTTGCTATGCTGCGTATGTAGCTCTCTGAGCCTAGCATCAGGTGAACAGAAGGGGGTGGTGTTACCTCAGCTTGTGCAGGGATCTGCACTTCCTAAGAACGGAACAAAAAAAATTACCCCTAACTTCATTAACTCCACTGAGAGAAGAATAAAATACCTGGGAAAAGAAATGAACTGACATTTTTTACATTACACGAGACTTCTGAAATATTTTATTCCCATTTGGTGTGTTCCACCACTCCCCCCCCCTACCCCCAACAGCATTGTGGGTTTAGCTGGTTTAGAAAAGGCACATGAAGTGCACAGGGATATTTAGAATACAGTTCTGCAGCATCACTACACAATGCCATGTTTTTCATGCTGTATTACTCTTGAAAATCCATTCCATGCATTGTACAGTAATGTAGCCACAAGTGGTCTATAATTTGGGATTCAGAAGACTCTCTGTGCCCAGCTGGTTGGAGTTAGGTGGGTAGTGAGAAATGAGGTGGTATCCCGCAACTATGGAAAAGAACTACATGCGGAAACCCAATGGTTGATGGTAATGCCAGCTCACACCCCTGCTCCATGGAAGAACCCACTGGAGGAAGGTTTTGATGAGTTAGTGGTAGCAAGGGGAGCCATGCTGTGCTATTGAGACCAGGAAGCATGTTGGGAGCTGCTGTACAGGAGGCCCAAGCTATAAAGGTTTTTAGATTTTAGTTGGGTTTGTGTGTGTGTGTATGTGTGTGTGTGTGTAGAGAAGAAATTCCTGCTAATTCTTTGGCAAAGCAGCAATTGGTCCTTGGGACTGGTTATTCAGTCAAAATGCCATACTGTAACTTGTTAACACAACAACACTTACACATGCAAAACTTACCATGCAAATAAATGTATTCACAACTGGGTTTTAATAAAAGGGACAAAGGTATATGGGGTAAACACATTCTACCACAGAAAAGCTACTAAAGTATTGTTTATCAGCTGAGGAACGTACATTTAAGAACAATACAACAAAGAAAAAAGATGATACAGTCCTATTCTAACAGCTTTTTGGAGTCTAGCTAGAATAGTTAAACTAAACATTGTTTCGGAAGCTGACTCAGAAAGTATGCTCTGCACTCAAATATCTTGAAGTAGTGGACAAACAGGCTGTCATCCAAAAGCTTCCCCTGGTGAGGGAAAACAACTTTCTACAGCCATCATTTCTCAGAAAGCTTTGCCTGTATTTTTCTGTCTCCTGTTGATAATTTTGATTCACAAGAATGTCAAGCTTTTAAAAGGTTGTATTCCTTTCCAAAGGTGAAGCTAAGTGTTCCTAACATCATGCAAAGTGGTCTGAGGAGAAAAGAGAGTTTTGAAAACATGCATTTATGACTCTCGGAAGCTGTGATAACCACTTGGAGACTTGGCAGTGTATCATCACTGACCTTTTCTTGTGAGCACTCATAATTGCAGAGAGATTATATAATTAAGTTTTACTAAAATGTTTTGAAGATGTAAGATTCCACATCCTGTAAGTATGACCAAAAAAAAAAAAAAAGACTTATATACTGTCTACTTATCTCCAAAGCAGTCTGCTTAGGGGAATATGTATATACAGCAAAATACTGCAAACTAAAGAATTTGTAGTAGCAGCGCAAGATCTTGAGGTAGGAAGGAAAAGATACAATTGGTAATATACTTACCTATCAATCAACATCTTCTTCTATGCAAATATGGCTTTCATAAACACCAGTACAATACATATATCAAATTTGTTCCCACTAGCATCCGAGAAGTGCTACATACTGCCTGGAGCAAAGCCCATAGTCACTACTCAGGAAAAAGTAATCTTAAAGTACTTGGTTTGCAAGCCCACCTGGTCTCATTTTGCTCATCATAAAAATCTTAAGTGTGCTTGATGTTGCAAGTTAACATGGCGAAATATTACTGAATTAGCCGAATCACAGTATTGGGTGAGCAACCCAATTTCTCTTATTCTTGATTTAGCAATGGAATTAAGCATGTGCTTAATTTTAGGCACATGTGTAAATCCCATTGAAATCAGTAGGATTTATGCACATATTTAAGTGCTTTTCTGAATTGGGGCCAGTAAAGAAATATGACTAATCTCATTAATAAAGGAAACAGGAGTTAGTCCAAGTTACTTAATCACAAACAGTCTGTTTATGGGAAAGAGCTCTGCTTTTTAAATCTTCACTGTCTTATACGTTAAAAAATAAACACAAGCCAGAAAGGTAAATTCAACTTTCTATAACATGATGATACTATAATTTGTGCAATAACACTTTTGTGATTGTTCTTTTGCTTATTTGAGCTGCTGACATTTCCCAGTAAGTCTGTGCTCAGCTTGGCAATTCCTTTTGACGGTGCTCTGTTTCTGCTTTCTCCCTCCCCTTCCCCCCCCACCCCCAAATCTATTCTATTTTGAGTTTGGCAAAATTATAGAGATTAGCACTGAGTAACCAATAGAAAGGAAAATTGTAATTTGAGAGATTTAGGGCCAAGTTTACTGATTTAAATCCTCACAGCTCCACAGCAATGACTGAAGCAACATGAGTTGAATGCTGGCTGAGGTTTTAGACCTCAGGATTAGGTCTTTTTCTTCTTCCTTGCAGAATGTCTATAGAAGAATTAAAGCAATTTTCTTAGATCTGCTATTAAAAACTCTTCAGCTACTCAGTTTGTGTTTTTTTCCCTGTGGATTGCAAAAAGCATACATAATCTTGATATGTCATACCTAGTCTGCAGGTGAGTAGTTGTGATTTGGCCCTATAAATCAGGGAATACATTTCTTGATGAGTGTGGGTGCACTTCTCAAAAAGTGATTATTCCATAGAAACTAGAAAAGCATAAAAACATTTTCTTCAGACTCTGATTCAGAATTTCCGTTCTGTAGAGGTTTTCGTCTATTACTGTTAAAAGACCAGAAAGCAAATACAGATAACATGATGTTAATTAATAAATAATTTTGGTGGGGTTTTTTTTAGGGAATACCTAGTCTATATATATAATAAAAAAGGAGAAATTCAAATCACAGAGTGGTACATATTGTAGCCCATTACACACACACACACACAAAAGACATCAATTATTAGATTCATGTTATGTGTAGAACAATCCCCTCAAAACCCAACAAGATAAGGAAGAGGGAGAAAGCATAAAAAAGTAAAGACATTGCCAAGGAATACAAAACAAAGACAATAGAAGCAAAACCTCAGCTAGAAGAAAGTAGTAATTTTAATGGAAAGACAGAAGCAACATGTACAACAGATATAAACCCGAGTTTCCTCTTAATCTCTTTACTTGATCTAGTTTGTAAATTTTGTGTGTCCTGAAGTTTACCAAAGAGGTTTATAGGAGTTGAAATGCAAAGCTGCCTATTTTCATTTTCAGAATGGGTTGCCTTCCTAAGATGTGAAAAAGGCAAAATTTAATTCTATACTCGCTTCGAAGTGATATTCCCTTGCTCTTACATTGCAAGCTTAGCTAAGAACAGAAGACTGTGTTTGATCACTGCTTTTTAGCATGACTCTTCACTATTGTTTATGTCCTGTAGGTAAAAGAGAGATAATCAATACAGTAAACTACCACAGCAATATTTTTTTCCGTCTACGTACCTAATTAAAAGTTTTGTTTATATTGGGATGCTAGCTGCCCATTTTATTTTTTTTGCACTGCCTGGAGTTGCTGTTATATGATGGGATGCTAGGAGTGTAATTGAACATACTTTCTGCAGCTTTTATATTTGCTAGCCCTTCTTTGAGGTATCCTAGAGAAAGAAGCATGAGGTTATTAAGCAGGACCAACATAGCAAGTCTTTAGTAAACACCTGTTTCTCTGGTGTTGTTTACATGTGTGAATTTGCCTGAACTAATTGTAGTGCTGGTTATGGCACAAAAATTAACCGGCTGCTAGCATTTCCATTGCAAGCATCCAGTTTAAGAAATCTATAAATTAGGTGTAAAATTTTCTCTGAACTGAAATGCTCAGAACTAGTTATTCAAAACATTGTGCTGCTTAAAAAGAAATGGGCTTAAGCTATGAGTTTTGGTTGATGTTCAAGAAGTTACAGGTGTTTGATGTGTATTCAAATTGTAGGATAATTTACACTTTTCATGCACCTTATTTATCTTTCCACAACTCTCCACCAAAGTAAGTGGAGACAGGATAATCTGCAAATCTATATGCAGAAATTAAATATGTGAAGAGTAACAGAGGAACTGTTTTCTGAGAAAACAAGGGCAGATTGATTCAGCACAATCCATGATAAATTGATTTAATTGCCACCTAAAACTAGATGCACCAGGGCATTGTGAAGATCCAGTTCACAAACAAGGACAAGTGAATCACAGTAGGATGTAACCTAGAAATTGTGAGTTGATTCCCAAAGATAAGATGGAGCAAAGAGGAAAAAAAAAAATTAAAATCTGACTTTTCTGAAACTTCTGAACTATTAGTCTATAAATAGAAAGATTTAATTAGGTCTTGTGAACTTTGTTCCAATTTTAGCTTAAAGAAAGTGTAGAGAGAAAAAGAAGGTTTGCAATCATTTTATAACATATTTCAGGCGTGTCTGTAATAGCTCATAGTAGCTGCTGAACTGACTCCTGAAATCTGGATTAGTTTAAATACTCCTACAAATGTTCAGGAAGACAAGTTGCCACTTAAAACAATGTGCTGTATTCTCAGTTGGTGATACAGGAGCCTTTGATACTCTGCCTTCCCTTTTCTCTTGGCATAAATGATTACAGAGATTAAATGGGAGCTCAAGGCTTCTGTTTTCAAACTACTGTTACGTCTATGAGTGATTTTGGTTTTAGCAGCCTGTATAGCCCAGATGGATGGTAAAGTATGGTTGGAACTGGCCTTGATGAAAGTGATAAAATAGTGATTTTTTCAGCAAACCACTAGCATAGGCTCTGGTTTCCTCTCAGCCTTCGTAACTTAGCACGTGGGCCCCTCAGACCCAAAAGCAGTGGTGCTGTCATGCAGTCTGAAGACTTGAAAACTATGCTGCTGGCTGAGTTTTGTTCTCCCTTTAAACAAATAACTCTGTGAGCAGCTGAAATTTTGGAAGACCAATTCCCCATGGCTCTCTCCCATGATTGATGATCTGGTGTCAAAACTAAGTTTCAGGCTCAAGCTGCAGGCTCTCGCTCAGTGGGGACTGATTTGTGTCTTTGTCTTCCAACCAGCTATCTATTTTTATGAAACTGGTATCACTGTCTCTGTCATAACTGATTGAAATTGGCAAATATATTCCAATATTTATGAATTTGCATATGTGGTTTTATTGGACTCATTTGCTACAACTGTCATTTTTTAACGCAACAGTTCTGGCAACTGAATAGCTCTGTTTCACAGCTCCTAAAGACCAGACATGAGTTTAAGTTACAGATAATGGGAAATAAAGAGGAGATTAGAGTACTAAGATCTAACAAGAGAAGCAGGAGCAGATTAATTCCTCCTGTTTGTTCTTTCAAATGCTTTTACTGTTATTTTTCTTTAATATTTGAGCAAAGGAGGAAAATGGCAAAGGAGTATGCAATTGGATTTTGCATGTAGTGATTGTACTCCTCTGTCCACTGGAAAAAAAAAAATAAATAAAATTGTCCTTTTCCCAGACAGTAAAAAGGAGAAAATTCCCAGAATTCAGGTCAGTTCCTTATGCGCTTCCCTGATGATTGTCTTCTGGAGGGACAGACTCTTCCAAAGGCACGTCAGAGTCCTCTATCAGTACGGGTAGATTAGATATTTAAAGTGCGTATTTTGCCAAGATTTTGACCAGATTTGGGTTATAGTCTTATCCTCTGGAAATTCTTACAGCCCAGGAGCTCAGCGCCCAGACAGGGGATCAGGCACTGGTTCATATTATTAGTTCATAAATTCCAAACTTACACATATACCCTGCAGTATGTTACACTGTTGTCTTTTCAGGGCATGCCTGTTTATTATAAGCCGGATGGGGGATAATACACAATGCCATGTCACATTTCTTCCATCTAATCTAATCCAGAGCTAGAAATAGTCCTCCTGTTCCTCTCAGTGTAAGGGAAACATCCAGCTTCCTCACATTTACCACAAAAGAGATGAATAGACTGTGCAGTATGTTGTGCACCCAACTGTTAATGAACACATGTGAATTCTTAAGCCTCAGAGGTAACAGCATTTTTCCTTTACATAGTAAGGGATTAAATCCTTCCACTCCCAGGTTGAAGACACAGCGTGCATCAAACTTGCAAAAATTCCAGGAAAGTGGCATTTCCTTTGAATGATCTACTTTCTTGCTCTGAAGAACCCCAAACAGCAATTTTACCTTTTAGTTGGCATCAATTTCCCAAGACAATATACCTCTGTTTAGTACATTTCCTTCTCTATTTAAAGTGGGAAGATACTACTTCTTATCTAAGAATGTGTTCTGAAATATATTCACCTTTCAAAGTAATTTATTATTAAATGTTTCCTAGTAGCTAAATTTATTCATTTCAATAACTGTTTCTTAATGCCATGGGCATATGTATCTGAGATATTTTATCCTATTGTTTTAGTTTTATCTGGCAAATATAAGCAACATAAAATACCACAGACCCTAGCGCTCTCAGACTGGTAGAACAACAGGAATCAAGTATTGTACATGGAATTAATATGAAAAAAATGGCAATAAATTTGGCATGACCTATAAATGAGCTTTCACAAGCAAACAGTATATGCAGACATCTGTAAAAAAAAAAAAATTGGATTTAAGTGACAGAACTTGTCATTTATTAGGCAGTTGTAAGATATTATGGTATAGAATGCAGCAAGTATCCTTAATTTCCTTTTGTCTTAAACAGAATGTAGAGGTTTTGTTGTTTTGTTGGAAAGATTATTCAGCAGTCTGTTTTATAGGACATTGACATAGTACAATTAAGTTAGTTCTTGTATGTTAATAGCCTGGGAATTTAAATATTTGTCACTGTTGATGACCATCAGACCACAATACAAACTCTGACAATCAGTGGAAAATTATTCACTTAAATGGTCCCACCAATTCCTCGTAGATAGAAATAAGTCACAAGCTAGTCTTCAGCTGGAGTCTTTACTCAAAACCGTTCAGGTCCTCTTGTGTCTTTATATGATCAAATTCTTATTACATAAAAAAAATTAAAGTGAGTATGTATAGGTTAACATGGCAAAATATAGCTCATTTTGTTAAAAAAAAAACCCTAGCACTAAATTCCTTCCTGTGCATTTACCCGTGCAGGAGGCTATCACTTAGTTGAACTCATTATAACTAAGCACTGTTTAAGAACACATTTTTTTACTAGTCTGATAGCACGGTTTTATTTTTTCAACAAGCTGATGAAACTCATGTTGTCTGAGTATTAGCATACTCACACGAATACCTTTTTATTTGATCACCATAGCAGCAAGAGACAATACTATTAGTAAAGCTGTTTTTTCACAAGTTTTTTGAAAGCTGTTACACTTGTTAGTGAAAAGGCTTGAGGTGTAGTCTCCTTCCACTTCCACCTCCAGTTTGGCTGTTGAATATGACTGGGAATGTGATAGAACTGATTTTCCATCAACTTGCTTATAAGAAAAGTGTCCTTGCACAAAGCTGTAAATGACATTGTAGGTGACAGCTGTGTTTTTACTCTCTAACCTTAGACTGCATTTCAGACTGAAGCTCAAGAAAATCAGGGTCATGGGGTATTACAGCAGAGCTGTTACCTTCCATGGTGTGTAGGAGTTTTAGGGACATAATGGCCATATGGTTATTATTTGGCCAAACATTGTACAGCAATGGAAGTGAAGAAATGTTTGTTCTGATCTGGGAAGTATCCATTGACAGACTGCAGACAGGACAGATAGTAAGTCAGAGACTATCAACACAAATGAAAGGAAATCATAGAAGGAGGAAGAAGCTAATATTTCATCTTCAAAAAGTGATAAACATTCCCATGTGAAAAAGACATTTATTCAGCTAATGAATAATTAGGATATTCAAAACAATGATGTTTTCTTAGGCAGTTAGGATCACTGGCAATGGTTGCATTAAGCTGACTTCCCATTTAAATCACAGTCATCAGGAGAGGTCCAATAAATTATTTTCTGCCAGCCCACATAACACATCTGTTAGGAGTATGAGAAAGGACAAAACACATGATGGCAAGATTATTGATATTTTGAAGTATTTTCTAACTTTTCTGAGCCATTGGAACTTATTTAATTAAAACACATCTTGAACATAAGAAATCAGGGCTTGACTAGCACTGAGAGGGAGTGCAAGCTGGCATACTCTGACTGCTATTATTCCTTGCTTCCAAAAGCATCTGGCACAGGCATCCATTTTAGACTGAATACCTACAACACTTTTCTCCTCTCCAAGATAAATATCTATTTCTGCTTATATTTTTATAGCATAAATATATTTATATTGTGTTTACATTTAGGCTAATAAAATGCCTGGATTTGGAAGAAAAATTCAAAACAGCATCACTGAACAGAATTTGTGGTATAAGGAAAGACCATAGCGAATAATGCAAATATAATATTCAGGGCGCTTAAATACCCAGAGGTTGATTCTGAGCAATATAAACATAACATCATACTCCAGTCACGTCCAGTCACTTGTGGATCTGCTGGCTTGTCTGACTTGAATGGAAAGGTCTCCTAGAAAGAGGGGTAGGTTCCGCTATTTGCGAGAACCTTACCCTTTCTTCAACTGGCTGTGGTGAGAACTGTGGGGAGCGATGGGTGAGGGCAAAGGAGTTCTGCGTCCACAGTGGCATTTTAGAAAGTGAAGCAGATTACAATGAGTAGGAAGGAGGGCTGGAGGTAAGTGTGAAGTACATACCTGAAGCCCTGGAACGTGACCAAGCATATGACAGCAGCAATGGCATCAAGGGCAGTGAAGCACATATTTAGTTATTTTCTGAACCAGGGAAGAAAAACTCTCTCTGCTGAAGAACACCTCAATATTTTTTCTTTATTTTTTCCAATTAGAAAATCTTATATTTGTTCTGGGCAGAGAATTTGCGTGTTAGGAAAAAGCCCCGTGTTTACAAGTCTAGGTTGTTCTTTGTTATCTCTACAGCCTTTCAGAGTAAGACTAATAGATGTTTAAATGTAAGCTTGTTGTTTAATTTTTTTCACTGTCTTTAGACTATTCTGAATGTGTCAGAAATATGAACCACCTTTCATTCCACTTTAATTGTTAATTTTGGTAACCAGGATGAGCAGCATAAAAAGAGATTATCCTTTTATTCAGAGAAGTCTAGCAGTTAAGAGGTTAGTCTGTTAAATCTGTTAATAGTGCCTGTATACATAATCAGTTGTGTAAATGAACAGTCTTGCAATTCCATTTTATGAAATCAAAATCATTACTAAGGTCACCTGAATAATCCTTGAGAATAACAGCTTTAAAGAAAGAGATGTATTTGTAATAAAATGCCCATTATCTACTTCCACCCATTGGATAACCTGCTTTTACCCTCCGACCCACTGGTCTGCCATGCTGAAATATCTGTGAGATGTAGTGCTTCTGGAAATGACACGTCAGAGCCAGTCAATCCTGCTGGCCAGTGCTGAGATGTCATTTCTGGATCCCTGCTCCTGAAGCAGCAGCATTCCCAGGAGCACCAATGCACAGAGCTGCAGCACAGCCCTGGTTCGGAGAGGCAGCTGATGGCAGGGAGGTGGGAAAGCTCCTATGCCATTAGATTAACAGATACACAGGAAAATTCCCAGGTGCCAAGGGATTTATCTGCTTAAAGAGACAATTATTAGCCTCCTCTGTGACAAGATAATTGGGCACACTGTAACTTTATGTCTGCCTGAAGCCTGCGCATATTTCTTGAGCATGGCCTCTGCTGGAAGGATGATGTTTATTCTTCTCAGGCGTTTCTCTGACACTTGTTTTCTTCATATCTTTTCAGGCCGGTATTTCATGGTTCCTGGATGTCCAAGCACCATTTTTATTGCTACCGCTCTTAGATCCGAATTTAAAGAAAGTGAAACTTCTGTGATCATGCTGTGTGTCTATCTTTCCTCCCTCATTTTTTCAGCCATGAGCTACTTTGACAGTTGAATAAGGATTTTAAAAATGAAAAAGTTCATGAAAGTTGCCCTATACAAGAGAGTACACAGAGGAGTAAAAGCATAAAATACACAAACTGTTGGAAAAGCCATCTTGTCAGCTCCTATTTATGTACATAGGAGAACTTACACACAAGAGGGGCCTTGTGAATACCCTAATTAGAGGAAGAGCCTTCGTCAGAGCCTTCAATCAATCATGAGATACAAATCTTAGAAAATGAGGCATCATTAGTTCCAGTTCATAGAACTGTTTGTTTAACACAGCTGATGGTGAGAAAACACACAGGGAAGGGGACAGTTTTAGCCAAACTTGAGCTTTGTGGAAGACTTCTTGTTTTCCTCTGTGCTAGTATAGTAAGTTGTGCACATCCATGATTCACACAGATGAGTGAATCACATGATTCACCTAATTTAACTTATGACAATCTTTTGGGCTCATGAAATACAAAGCTATTCAAACTCTTTAACACTGAGAAGCATAAACTGCAATTTTGGATTTCAAGGAAATATTTATGATTGGTTTTGAATGCACATTAAATTTTCTATAATGAATTAAAATTTTGAAAGTATAATTCAAGTTGATGGGTCTCTCCTCTGGTCTCTCCTACAGGTCTGGGGCTGACTGTGTCGGGCACCTACCACTGTATGATATGTAAGAGCCCTGTAACACAAATAGGACCTGGGATTTTAAAAAATGATGATGTGCATGACTGCCTTTGTGAAAATGTTTTGAAGACAATAATTGTGCCAGGCTCTAAGACATGTAAACAGCTTTTAAAAATAATTGTATTCTATTCCACGTCTTAAAATCAACTATGATGTGGACTGCAACAGTACTGTTATAATATATTAGTAAAACAGAAAAAAGGTAGTAAAATGTTAAGTATCTTCATTCATTATAAAAACATCTTTCCTAGAAACATGTTCATGTTTCAGGGTAATCTGAGTTCAAGGGAATAAATGCTGCCTCATAAACTTCAATGCATTAATGGGCAATTTAAAGTTCACTGTTCTTCTTGCTCAAGTCACGTTTTCCTTCCTGTCACAGTTTTTGATGCAAAGTGAGAAACAATGCAATCACCTATTTTTTTCTTTTTCAAATATGAGAAAGGAAAATATACTCAGGTCCAATAAGTGCTTCCTGAAGGGGGAAAGGAGGAAAAATCTACAGGAAAACACACTGAACACGATAACATTTTGAAATACAAGGTTTGAATTTGGAAAGAAAAGTGTTTGGAAGAAAAAATATTTTACAGAAAAAATTACTATAAATTATTAAGAAAAAGCAAAACTGGAATTACATCAGGACATTACAAGCATATATTTCGGTGCATGTTTGTATCTACCTATGCAATTTGTACAATCTATCTAAATATAATATAAGCCAGAAATTAGTTCTATTTCAACTCAGTCACTGACACACACAGACATCCAGTGTGTCTGTGTGTGCTAGAGCTGCTATCTACAACTTTATGCCATTTGAATTAAATTGCACTTTAAATTTGAAGGCAATTTTAGGTAGTTTGGTGTGCAGTACAGATCCCATCTTTGATATTTAGCAAGCCTGAGATCTTTCTAACTTGTGAAGTCTACATGTCTGCAAACTAGTATGGATGTGTTTGTGTTTATTACCTTTTTCCATGCATGCCGTGAAATGACTAAATTACAGGTATTTTACATGTGTTTTGTGGTACAAGACAGATACCGTCCGCTAGTATAATTTATCTTGAAACAACCTGTTTTACAAAATTACAGAAAAGCACAGCAATTTGCTCTTTTTTATTTTATTTTTTTTTATTTCTAAGACTATGGCAAAATCTTCAAAGCCCAGAAGATGTCTTCTAGATAAGAACTTAGCCATGTAATAAACAATTTTCATCAAAGCACTGGGTTTGTGGAAATAGAGTACAATTGTGGATTTAAAATTTTGATAATGTTCCTTACTTATTAGCTATTTTGTCTTTTGTATTTTGACCTAGTTCAGCCAGAAAAGACATCAACCCTTATGTAAGATTAGATACACATACATAGACATACAGCAGTCCAAATCAGATTAGCTGCAATCAAGATAATTGTGGTGAACAAAATTGCTCATCTTTGCAGCTGCCTTTTGGATCTAGTGTTTGATCCCAAGTGACTGAATTATACATAGGTTCTTCCTTAATCCCGGATATCTTAGGTTTTGTTTTAATACATAATTACATCTTTAAAACTCAAGACTGAGAGTACAGCATACTTAGTTTTGCATATAAATTGTTTCGTATTTTCCTTCATTATTTTTCTTTGGTGCAATCCAAAGTTCTTTAATGGAGACTATGTGGAATTGAAGTTCCCAAAATCTGAGGGAGGCCTGCTATCCAACACCTCTGCCACTTAACAAAAGATACTTCCTTTGTCAATCTTCGTGTTTCTTCAGCAGTTAAAATTAGACTCTGACAATACTCAGACTGTTAAATACCACACAGTGAGAAAGCAGGTGCCTTTCCTGTTCATTACTCCTACACTCTAGGATGCAGGAAGGCAATGTGGCTTCTCATAAGCTTCAGTAGTTGTGTTTAGAGAAAAAAAAAAAAAAAAAAAAAACAAAAACAAAAACCAAAAAACAGTCTCCCCCCAAAAGAACAGTAGCTTTGGCAAACTTTAGGATCACAGTCACTGGTAGAGCTATCAGCCAGTTTTGCAAGTGTCTAAGGAGTGTGGGCACTTTCCTGGAAGTGGGAGCTATGATCTGTCAGGTTTTCTCAGCCTGAGGGTATTTGAAGCCATGATTCTCATGTTATAGAAAGTGTCTGAACTTATGGTTCAGATAACCTATGGTTGTGGTTATACCACAATTTATAACTCTAATTTATGATTATGGTGACATCTGAGTTCTGGCAGCTGCTACTCTTCATCATATTGAAACTAAGGTGCTATCAATCCAGAAGGGCAAAAGTCTGGAGGACATGAAAGATAACCCCTACTTTTGCTTAGGATTTCAACTCTTAATTGCTCCCTGGACAGTTATTATTATTATATATCTATCCAACTTGACTTCACAAGCCTTTACTTTTTCACATGGCGTAACATAAGTTTATTATTTTTGTAAGATAAAAAGTTACATTTTTTAGTGGACAAACAGAAGACTTTTCCAGTAATATTGAAAAGATGCAGCCTCCTTGCCTCATCACTCAAAGAGAAAAAGAAGTTAGTTTTTTTTTAAAATGGCCTTGTACTTGTAAACTATTTCTTTTCCATGAAAAATAATTAAAAAACAAAAAGGATGGGAAGAAAAATTAGCATTTGTTATATAGAACACCTGTTGACACTGAACTCAGATATCATGTTTCTATGTACAGAGGTAAAACTGGATCAATAAATATAATTTTTTCAAAACTTTTGAGGTTCATAAGTCTTTGTACAGACGCAAAAAAAGCTTTTATGCTGTTATTTACAGTAATTATTAAGAAAGAAGAAAATATTACCTTAAAAAAAGCTGAATTTGAACTCCAGATTCTATGTAAGAAAGAACCCAAATAATCCAAACATTATCTTTGTTAGTGTCCTAAAGATCTTTCCAAAAGGAAGAGGAAACAAGAAAATTAGGAAGTACTTAATGAGAAGCTCTTTGTTAAACCTATTATCTACAAGATTTTGTCGTTATGTAAGTCAAAGCGGAAGTAATATCTGGAACAATCTCCGTCAAGCACAAGGTGATTTGCTTTATTCTCCTTTTCCTTTGAAAATACCGGACTTTCTACATTTCCCTTGAGGAAATGAGCTGTGAATAAATCCACAGAGCCATATGCCATAGTGCAGAGTTTTCTCTTCTAGGCCTACTTTATGAGTAAATTGTTTCTAGTAACTCTCCATCACAAAATTCCTGTTCCATTGCCCCAGGACTGGAATTCCAAGCTTAAGACTCTACAAAAAGCTATGGATATATATATATTTATACACACGTATATATATATAGGTGTATATATGTATACACTTTTATACATATATAAGCAGCAAGAGTTTTTATAGTCAAATCCTTAGTTACTAACCAACTCTTTTGTTAAAGGGGTTTGGTGTGGAAGGAAAGCAGGATTGCAGAGTTTTACACCATTAATCCATTCACAGTTTATACAGCGTTTTCCTGTACTTGGGTTCTGACTGTTTGGTTTAAATAAAGTTACTCAGAGTGGGCTGTGCAACCTCTGTGTTTTTACTGTCTTTGTGCTTTTTATTGGCTCGTTATATTGTAAGCATTGATCTCGTTAGTGGAAGTGGGTTATTCTTGGTCTACCTGTAAAGACTGCTACTTATTTGTTGAAGGTACTAAGTTTTTATGGTCGTACTAGACTTACTCTTGTATGTGTCAGTAATTGTGCCATGTTTGACACTATCTTACTCAAATCAATTTATTCTTGGGCCTGGGTACTAAGTGGCACAGAGCTCAACAGAGACAGCTTGTAAGACTCCCAGACAGGCTTTGTAGCAGACATTCAAGTAATTTTATCTGTAATCTCTTATTTAAGAAGAGCACAGGTTTCTCCACAATATACAGAATGGCTGAGATCTCTTCTCAGATACCAATGATTTGTATGCAACCTTGGATAAGTCTTATAATCTTTCCATCTGTTTTCCTATCTGTCTTTATGTTAATTTGAGAGCTAGCCAGGAAATGGCATGTATTTCCTGTGGAAAATCTGGATAATTTTAAAAGTTCCCAATTTAAGATGAATAAATTTGTATCAGAATTTATTTGAGAATAGTAGATTTCTGAACAAAATCCTTCTGTGGCTTTTACTACTTGATGCAATGAGGAGAAGCCTGCAAAACATTTTCCTAGTAAGTGTTAATTTTCTTTCAAGAAATGTGTAAGTAGTGGTAATATAATTAAGGTGATATCTCAGGAATCTAAATATATAGTTTAGTAGTAAGTGAAATTATAAACAGATTAAAGTATTCAGAAGCTCTAGAAGTTGCTTACTATCTGAATAGACAAAGGGTCTATATGATATTAAATGAAGCTTACAAAAGAGAGAATTAAATAAAAATATTAAAAACAGTGTAAAGTTTTATGTTGATGAGGCTTCACTAGAAAATAAAACAGTCTGGGTTTAAGCCCTCTTGCCCTCATCCCATTGAATTAAGTATGTGGTGGCAGGAAATTTAAAACCTTTCTCATATGAAGAATGTTTAAAAAATAAATATAGAGAGCCATATCTGCAGTTGCAAATTATATGCATTTTGCCAAGTTTCCTCCATGGTTTGATAACTCTTACTGTAGCTGTCCGTGTAAATATGACAATAAATTTTTAAATCTCCAGAGGACTGGTAAATACAGGCAGATGCACTTAACTGCTGGTGAGCAACAAAAGTCAGTCTGCAGGAAACTGTGGCACTAATGTAGCTCTTGATTAATCTCTAATTACACTTTTGTCATCTTAGCAGGGAGACAAAACTATAGCAGTTCCTAAATAGGCAGGCAGCATTTTCGCACCTAGCAACCAGCAGTTCTTTCATATTAGCTGCAGTGGACTCTGTGCTGTTACATGGAAGGTGGTTATGGATCACTGCTCTATTATTTACAGAGCAGCATTTACAGAGGCCTCCACAACAGTATATAAATTAGCAGCTTAATAGGCCATCGCTAACTAAAAACATGGCATGAGCTGAAGCATCAAGTATGAAATTAAAATGTGACTTGGAGATAATAATGTTTGTAACACATATAGAAAGGAACGTCGATTTATTTCTCTGTTAACCATTTCACAGGCAAATTATAGTATGGTCTTTAAGTGTTTTAGTATGGATGTGTGCATGCCTCTCTCTCTCTCTCTCTCATTTCTTATATACATATGATGCATATGTATGTGAATATACAGATATACATATTTATGTGTAACAAATCTTTTATTATATTTTTTCATATAGGTTTTTTAAAGATTAGTGTAAAAACTTGTCTGTATTTTTTTTTTGCAGTAGGCTAATTTAGCACAGAGGTGGATGAGCTAGGAGAGTGGTGCTAAAAGGGATCTGCTAATTGGACAGCAGGCTGCAACAACACTCCAAGTGTCTTCGTGAAAGGGCCTTATTAGCTATCAATCAGACAAATAACACTAACTTTCTTCTGCCTCCTGTTCTTTGGTAACTTGTCAGTGAGAAGACCCACTCCAAAGAAAGACCTCACACCTCTCTTTGGTGTCATTCAGAGTGAATAAGATTCAAAAGTGATTAAATGCAGTAAATTACTGCTGGCAAGCTGCAGTTGAATCCTTATTTAATAAACTAAAGAAAGACATAAATTAATGTTTAAATATTAGGGATTCTGGAATAAAAGAATAAGATTATTAAGAATGAGAAAACATAAGCAGAGGAACTGCAAAAATGTAAATCTTTCATTTGCAGTGCTTTCTTAATTAAACCAATGCTTGTCGTTGAAAGACAGTTCTAACTTATACCATGGTGGCTCCTGAAGCTTCTGCCAGACTGGGGCCCATTTTACTTTCACCTTCTCAAATGCATCTTCAGAGAAAGTCCCTGCACAGTAGGAGAGAGCTCACAGCCTGGGCAGATATAACAGATGGTGGAGAGGAAGGAACTCGGCTGCATTCACTCCCCATGTTCAGGCAGCTGGCTGGTAGAAGAGTCAGAAAAGGGATGCTGCATTGGACACTTCCATCCATGAAATTTATAGCAAAATCAGTATTATCTTCAAAGGAAGAGGAAATTTTCTTCAGTTTTGTATCAGAATACCCATTGCTAGATGTGCTTTACCAAGCTACCTTTCTTGACTACCGTCTTTGTTACTTGATATTTCTAGAACTTTTTAAAAGACTTAGAAGAAGTTAAATGTGGTGTATCTTCTTTTCTGTAGGTAATGGTATTTTATTTTATGTTTCTAGCTTAGAAAGTAATTTCCTTCTCAAGGTTAGGCTACCGATGACACACTCTGTGTGTGCAGAGATTATCCAGCAATGTGTTTTGTGATTATAAACCAAAGATCCAGTGAAGGGTCACACCATATACTCATGGTATAAATAAAATTAATTATTGAAAATCGGACCTCAAAAATTTTCAGAATGTTCCAAATTACTGTGGCGTAGAGTTTGTCCCAGTTGGCTGGGCTGCTCCTTTCTATAGTGCTGTACAGAGACAGCATTATGAGTGACGAGCACAGAACCCAAAACAAGGGACTTAGTCCAAGTAGGTAACTCTACTCCTCTAAAAAATAAGTTTTCTGTAGTGGTCTGTTCTCTATTTTAAGTTTAATGAAAAATTGCCAAATGAGAGTAGACAAATTGCCCAGTCATTCACTGAGGTTTGGTTTCTCCTGAGCAACTTTGTGAGGGATACTGCTAATGCTGGTTCCTCCACTGAGAATATCCAAAACTGTAGCTGTGTGCCCTGTAACCATTACTGTGAGGTAACAGAGCCTTGTGTGGAACTCAACACAGAATATAAATCACACTATATACATAACATGTATTTGGGTTATTTAATAGCAGACTGGAAAATCTGCTATTAAAGTCACCAAGCAGGTGTCTTGAGAGGTATTTTCCTTGTTTTTTTTTCCTAGATTTTCATGGGTGAAAGTACATAAGCGTAGTTTCTTTTTTTTTTTTTTTGTACACAAATAACTGTGAATTAGAAGTAAGAACATCAGGCTGATGAAATAATTTCTTACAAAATCTCCTATGTCTACTAAAAAGAAAAAGCAGTAATCATCAAACTATTCTCATCATAATGCTACAAGATGACTTAATTAGCTAGTTGATTTCTATGACAATGCTCAAAGAGATGGAGTCTGAGATGCATTTGAGATAGGAATTAGCAATTGATGTAACACCGAGAGGTTGCTAAATTGTTCCCACTGGTTAGTGTGGTGGCTACAAATGTTTCAATAAGAAGAGCAAACCTGTTTGGAAAGTGTGGATCGTGCAGCTGGATCTGTGTGGGGTCACACTTGTCAGTAAGCAAAGTTCCATGCAAGAGAACTCTGCTTCGATGCAGATTTCCCCAAACTTTGATTGACTTGTGGGGCTTGTTATGTGTTGTTGTTAGTTCTAGCTATTGGGAAGGAAATTACTTTTATCAGTGGAGATATAACTCCATTGACTAGGAATTTTTACCTTAATTTTCTAGACTTCAAGTCGTAAGTGTTTTAAAGCTGAGGCTCTGCACTAAGTAAAGTTCCTGTGTAAATACACCTTGTAATTCAAAGAACTATAATCTGTGACCAGAATAAGGAAAGCAAAGGAAAAGTATTGAATGTTGTGAATTCACCGTCATTTTTATTACTGCATAATTTTGCAGCTGCACATAATTAAGGCTATTAATATATTTATTCATTTACATATCTTAATATGTTTCATTTTTAAAAGCACTGTTGTCACCGAGACTGATCTCACATGCTAATTAAGGGGGGCAGGGGGGAAGCCTGAATGAAGTTTTTCAGCTTAAATCCATACATATTTCTAATACGTATTTTCAGTCTTAACTCCATGTCAATTTAGCCATAAACCCAAGAAATTTATTATTTTTATTGTATTTTATTTTATTGCTGTGTAAGACATATTCAGTGGTAGTTGTAGCAAAAGGAAGCTGCATTTATTATACTCAGTATAGATGAAATTAGAAAAATATCTTTAGTTTAAAAATTACCTCAAAAGAAGGATAGTAAAGAAATCACAAATGCAATTAAAAAGATATATTGTCAATTACCTCTGATGATACAATTTCCAGCAATTTGTTTAAGGATGACACCTTAATTTTAATGAATCACGTTCGAGTGGAATTTTTCAATGAAATGTTTCTCTCTAGTGAGTAATTTAGAATAAATAAATCCATATTTGTATCAATACAAAAAAAATAAATTCCTTTTATTAGCCTTCTGGATTTATTAGACATGGATATTTAAGGATTAGAAAGAACTTCTGACACTAAGGTTTAGGGTCATTAAACAGGTCACTGAAGCTTTGAACAGTAAATCTGTGCAAGACAGCTTTGGCTGATGACTTCAATCAGGCAATTTGTTTACCAATCATTATAAATTTCATTTCATAAAATATATAGACTCAAAGAATCTATACCATATCTAAAGTAATCTTCAGACTCTGCTCTATTTTTCATTAGTGTTCAGTATATACTTCATAGTAGTATCTTTGCTTGCATTTTAAATACTAGATACGAAGTCCATCTTTTTACTAAAAAGAAAAACAAACTTGAAAATACTTGTCCTTTGTGAATTTAGCTTTAATGATGAAAATATAATCCCTCTGAAACTGTGAAATGACACAGTTCAAAAGTGTAATATTTGTTGAAATCAAAGCTAATTTGTCTTTTCAGAAAATAATGAACAGCATTTCTGTGGGACTCTTCAACCATGAAAATGAAACACAGTTAGGAATATATAAATCATATTTCTCATGAAAAAGAATTGTGCTGATATTTCCTATTTATGAGAAGCAGGAAAGAGCAGTCTTCCATTTTTATTTAATTTCTGGTTTGAAATTATTAAATGTTTCTAAGGTTTTTTATGTACTTCTATTGCGTGCATAAAACTCCTCAAGTAACGAATTCATCCTGAATCATCTCAACATTTCAAATAAAGAAAAGAATATACTGAGGTTTAGATATAAAAACTTGAAAATTACAAGTAATGAAATCTTTATGTTTGTATGCATTTAAAATTTTATTTAATCGGTTTTGTATTTCCATTCACTTAAAGTAGTTTCTGCTTTCCATATCCATCTCTTCTAAAAGTTGCATTTTCTATTCATACAGCATTTATAACAGAAATTTTTTTTATATCCAAGCTTTCCACATAAATAAAATGTTTTCTTATACCATTTTGTTTATTTCTATGTACATATGAGGGTATATATATGAATTTTACAAAAAATTAAAAGTACATTCCTCCCATGTTTCATGTCATTGAGAAAATTAGTTCTACTTGCAATCTCCCGTGTAAAAAAAAAGGAAAATATTTCCCCAAAAATGAGATTTAAAAGTTAAAAATTTGGAAGAGCTTTGACATTTAATTTTTAAAGTTTCATTTAAAGCAACATTTGACTGATGTAAGAATATGTTTTAATCAACAACTTATGCTACTTTAGAGATCTATGTAAAGGATTTTAAATGGAAATGAGGGAATTCTGTTATAGAAAATAAGCTATAGATTGGTTTCTTTGTTCAGCAAAAAAATGAATGTATGGACTTAAAATCATGGTGTTGTAATCATGTGGAAAGTTAACCACACACTGTAGAGTTTTCCCTGAAGAGGGACTTGATTCACTTTTAGGCCAGTTTTCTCTTGCATTTTCATGTATATTTAGTCATGTTAATCCCTAAATTAAAAAATAAAAAGTTTAAAATACATTATAATTCTGTGTATTTTTAGAATAAGAGTGCTTATGGCCCAAAAGTTCACGATAATAGCTGAACAAATAGCTAGCAAATAAATACAAGCCATAAATAAGAAAACCTGACTATGAAAGATTTTGTCATGCTGCACAAAGGAGTTTTTGCTACACTATAAAGT
The DNA here is from genome assembly GCF_036417535.1 of Chlamydotis macqueenii. Lineage (NCBI taxonomy): Eukaryota > Metazoa > Chordata > Aves > Otidiformes > Otididae > Chlamydotis > Chlamydotis macqueenii. The sequence continues at coordinate 16,629,436 of NC_141593.1, read as the reverse complement.
GAACACATATGCTAAAAGAAAAGGTTACCTAAGGCTCATGACTGTCAGTGGGAGCATTTTTGGTTTGTATTTTGGTTTGAGTAAAATAAGTAAACTGAAAACTGTTTGCAGTCATTTATGCAGCAAAACAGAAATTTGGCTTTCCTTTAATAGATACAGAGCACATACTATTTGCTGTGCTGCTTAATTTTCTCTGTTAAAATTGTGTTTAAACCCACTTGCTCACTTTAAGATTCAGTAGGTGCAAAAAGTAGACAGTACACAATGACAAGGAAAACATGAGCATGCTTTGAAAAAAAAAAAAAGTAAAATAATTTTTACCAAGAGGAATTTATGTATCTGTCTTTACCTATACACAACTCTAGTTCACTATAGGTTTTAAGAAGATGGAAGATTCTCAAAGGCACAAAGTGCAACTGAGATACTGCACATGTTGAAAGTAAAAGGAATTCTGTCCATGATGTTAGGACTGTCTTGGGTTAGTTCTAGCTTTTAAACAAACTGAAAATGGCTATTAACAAAGAATTGTCACATTTTCCTCCGTACAATGTGGTGTGGTTTTGGTAAAGAGAGGTTTTAATATTGCAATAAAAATCTATTTTCTTTGCTTTTGTGACAGTGAGAATTTCAGAAGATCTGAACCCCAACTCCTGTATGCTCTTCCATAAATTTTCAGGCTCAAAAACGTGCTTGGAAGGAAAGAAGACAAAATCATTTTTTGTTGCTGAAACTTTTTACACCAAAAGTTGGCTTTAGGAATACCATTTCTGTGAATACACATTTACACTGCAGATCTGTTATAAATAAGAAAAGGAAAAAAATGCAAAACTAAAAATTATATTTTAAAATTTCGAAATTAATTTTCTGCTCAGCTGTTCACTTCAAAGTTTCTTTCTATTTGAATTATTTTAAAAATCTAAAAATACTTAAGTGAAAATTGAATATATGTTTCCAATCTAAAGGGACTGGTATTTCTGGAAAGAACTTAGAGGAAGAAAGACAGTTTTATGCATTATTAGTCCCTCTGACTTTAGTGGACTTACACATCCAAGTGTATGGCTGAGTTTTTGTCTGCTCACAGCCTAATTGATAATATGTAGAACGACTACCAATGGACTCACCCACTGTGTTTAATTTGTGTAGATTTGGTTTCTCATTTCTTTTTTTCACATGCATTAAATGTGTTCCAAAGGATTTATTTTGCGTCTGCCACTCTGTTAATCTGTAGTCAGTGGTTTTCCTTCTACGGCAGATGAAACCTCAGAAGAGCAGCTCTGAAAGGGAAGGCTGTTTTTGCAGAGAAAAAAAAAAAAGAAGCAGATGACAACAAAACTTAACACACACACAAATATCTCTCCTTTATCATTCTAATGAAACCTGATTTTCATTTCTGAAAGTGTAACCCTAACACTCCACCTGGGAATACCTGGTAATCGAAGCTGAACCTGACCTGGCAGCATGTACTGTAGGCTTGTCTGAATTCCACGGGACAGACCTCTGCCTGGCATAAATAAGGACTGCTGCATTTGAATGCAGTGGAGCTACACTGATTTACATCAGCTCACAGACCAGTTCTGTGCATTGATTTACTGCAACCAATTTGAACCCATTAGACTTACGCCAGTGTAAACCTGAAGAAACCCAGTGGTGAATCAAGCCCAAAAAGAAAGAAATCTTTAGATAACTACTTAACAACTGAAATATTGGCTGCTTCTCATAGGACTTCGTTACCACATCTGATGAGAATGCTGATTTGTGGAGATCAGTAAACAAAGCAGAAAGGATGTCACAGAAAACACAGAGAAGCATATCTAGTATATGAGCAGACAATCTCAAGAACTGTATTTGCTTGCACACTCTCAGCCAGGCTAAGATTTAATGGAAGATGTTTCTAACCAGCACTTTGGATTTAAAGGCAGCTGAAAGGAGCAACACAAAGCCCCTGTGGCCTGTTGATATAAAGGGCTAGGGGCAAGGAGGATCCTAGTGCTCTTGGTTCATTCAATGACTCATCATGTAACACTGGGCTCGTCATTTGACCCTTTCTTGCCTCAGTGAACTCAGCTGGAGATCAGGGTGAAAAATGTAGGTTCCTATTGGAAAACAGATGATATATTACAGAGCTTCCTTGAGTAAATACATTACAAAGAAGCGGTAAATCCATAAATTTTACACACACAATCATAAACAATGGAGTTGATGTCTGTAACAACCCCAATTTCTCCTTCTTTCTTCAGGTTTCTTTTTTGTCTTACTGCATTATTCTCACCATAAAACCATGCACATACATAATAGATCAGCAAATTAGGGTAACTTTTGTACTTTCTGAATTTGTGGTCTGGTAAGAGATGCAAGAGTAAAACCAGATTCTCACTCTGCCCATAAATCAGGGAATGACGCCAGTTGTATCTATTCTGGTATCAAAAGTAAGTTAAAAAAAAAAATGTTTTGGACAGCTGTCTGGACCAAGCACTTGCAACTGCTGGTGGTGTGTGCACATCTGTGTGTTGGAGATGTAGAGCAAAACCTGTTCACAAGCTGCTTTGCAAGCATTAGTACATTTTGTATTTTCCCAAGTAATCATGTGATCTACAAACTGTTTTGCACTGAAGGTCATTTTATTCAGCAGTGAATTGTATGCTCCTCATCTTGAATTGCTTTCAAGGTTAAAAAAAAAAAAAAGGCTTCATTTTGTAATGAAATCTCTATCTCTATGAAGATCAAAATCAAACATTAGGAAAAAGAAATGGATTAGAAGTCTGAACAGCCGTTGTTGTGTTTTACATTTTAATGATTTGGACAGCTCTCCTCACTACTGTTTGTCTCATGAAAATGATCACAAAAGCTTTTAGTATGACCAATAAAAATATACAAGTGTTCTGCCGGTATATCAGATAGAAGATCTATAGATTACTTTGACCGACTGGCTGCATACAGGGCTAATGGTATAAGAAATGTAAAATGATGGAAGGGTTATGAAACGCAGTAAAAAAAAAAAAAACAACACATCCCATAAGAATTAGGATTCTTTCAAAGTTCAAATGTCAGTGAATTAAACCCACTGTTTAAATGCTGCGACAAAAAGCCACAAAGATCCCAATGCTATCTCATCAGAAGGAGGATTTTTTTTCTCCCCTGCTGGCAGCTTGTAGATGCGAAAGGTCTTGATATAGAGAAAGGTGCAAGTATAGCAGCAGCTAAGGAGTCTCAATCAGATAAACTGACATCTGTGACAGATAGCTCTCTCATACAGGAGTCACTAAGCCTTGCTTGCCTTTCTCACGGGAATGATCCACCACTATTACAGTATCTCTAATGCAGCTACTAACATGCAGTTTTAGACTCATTCACAGTTTGAAATAAGATCACATTCACAGTGAAAAGCCGAAGACTTAAGTAGCATGGAACCTCAGTTCAGTTTTCCTTATCACTTCTCTTCTATAGCTTTAATCAGGTGTTTTATTTATTAGAGGTTGGAAAACAGTCTCAATGAATGGCCATTCATTTGTCCTGTCCCCATCTGTTTTGTTACTTTTTATGTTACATAAACATGTCTGCAATATGTCATCAAATAGAAGTTTTAAAAATATTTTTTAAGTTAAAGTAAGTTGTTCTTTCATATTATAAATAATACTGCTTGCACAAATACTGAAATGAATAGTACTTAAAATTAAGCTTTGCATACATTAAAATATATTTATACTACAATAAGAAAGACTCAAATACTATTTCCTAACACTTCTGCCATATCAAATCAGATCAATATATATCCCTCTCAGTTCTGAATAGTAAAAAGGAAATGCAAATGCCATTTCAGAAAAAAAATGTCACTATTTTGAGTGATTAGGAGGAGGTAATAAAGATATCTGTAAAAAACTTGGAAATATACAGAAGGGAAAGAATTTTCTAGAAAGGATTCAGGTATTTCTATGTGAAATAGGCAAAATTCAGGAAAATAAAGAAAAAAAATCATACCAGACCAAGGAATATGTTGCATACATTAATAATAGGAGACAAATAAGCAATCTAGAGTGTCAGACCAAAAGAAGGTCATTGTTTCTTTCGGGAAAATTACTACAAGCAGAAAGTGATACAAAAGTGTAAAAGGCATCCAGGAAAGGATTCTTTCACCGAGTGAATATTAAAGTGAAATTTAAATCAGGTTCCTGAAGGAAAATATCTGATGTTACATTACAAATATAAACAAATATATAGGAGGAAGAGATACTAATTTTGAACATAAGTTTCCTCTTGACTCCATTTTAACTGATCTGTGCCTGGATTCTGATTCTCTTTGTCTTCAGATATATTAATTTTTTTTCTAATTAAAATAACTTTATTTGATAACAGAAACAAAGGAGCTGTACCCCTTCTAAATGGTAGAAATATGTATGTCTCAAAATAAGTTATGTACCCCTCACACATTGTGCATGTACTTGTGCTCTAATAAAGGTTACTTTCTGTGGATTTTGAAGCAAAACCTGTAGTGTCTTTTAATTTAAAGTTACTACTTACCTGTAAAGAGCCTCGAAAAGTGAATGCTATGATATAACTAAGTATCACAGAAGCATCAACTAGTAGTTCAGATTATGAAAAATATTTACTTTTTTTTTTTTTAAATAAGAATGGCACTAAATACTAGTTGTAGGGTTAAAAATATCTGATCTTCACACAAAGATGCATTTATTAACAAAATCCAGATTTTTTTTTTTGTTTTTGTTCCCTGGAGCTCTTACAAATATATGAGACATAGTCTCAATACCTCCAGGAGCTGCTTTGAAACAGATTATTGATATTCTGGCCCACAGCTCTCTTGGAGGATATTGAGTATCAGCTGCCTCAAAGGTTGGCGCCAACCTTCCTCTCCTATGCACCACACACCAGAATTAATTGCAAATCAATCGAACAAACTACAAATGATCAGTAAACCAATTAGTAATTTTAGCTGTTCATCCTGTCTTCATTTACTAAGGGGAAAGATGTGGGATGAAGGAAAGTGATTTCTAGTTAACATTTAGGATATTTTTCGCCCTGGTAACAAGGATGTCCTTGTAAAAACATTTCAAGCAGGGACATATCCAAGCTAGGCAATTACAGCTGTTCCATTAGATTCTTCTTATGGTTCTTTTTATTTCTTATGGTTCTTTTTCTTATCTGTATTCTTTTGGATAACAGGCAAAAGATCATACACCTCTTGCTGTTCTGGTTGCTCTGTTTTTTTCTCAGTCATAGAATCATAGAATCATAGAATCATAGAATGGTTAGGGTTGGAAGGGACCTTCAAAGGTCATCTAGTCCAACCCCCCTGCAAGGAGCAGGGACGTCTCCAACCAGATCAGGTTGCTCAGAGCCCCATCCAACCTGGCCTTGAACGTTTCCAGGGATGGGGCATCCACCACCTCTCTGGGAAACCTGTTCCAGTGTTCTATAACTCGCATCGTAAAAAATTTTTTCCTAATTTCTAATCTAAATCTACCCCCCTCTATTTTAAAACCATTACCTCTCGTTCTATCGCAACAGGCCCTGCTAAACAGCCTTTCCCCTTCTTTCTTGTAGGCCCCCTTGAGGTACTGGAAGACCGCTATCAGGTCTCCCCGGAGCCTCCTCTTCTCCAGGCTGAACAGCCCCAGCTCTCTCAGCCTGTCCTCATAAGAGAGGTGCTCCAGCCCTTTTATCATCTTCGTGGCCCTCCTCTGGACCTTCTCCAACTGGTCCATGTCCTTCTTGTGTTGGGGGCTCCAGAACTGGACACAGTCCTTGATTGGGAAACAAAGGAGCAGTGCAAATTGCATGTACATGATCTCCACTGCATCTGACATTTTCCCTTAGTTGCTTAAAAGTGTGGCTACAACCAAGGCAGAGGGAAATCCTAGTAAATGTTAGTCATGTAAGGACATTGGGAAATGTCTTGTACTGTATTGACCTTTTTATTGTACATCTTCTTTGTATCAAGGGAATGTTCTCTACAAAATAATCAAAAGGAGCCCATCATCCTCTGGTGAAACACTGTGCAGTCCTGAAGGCTGAACTTCCTCATCTTCCATGGCATATCTACCCAAACATTTTTTCAGTGCCAGCTCTGCAAAGAGCATTTCAGAATGTTTTCTGCTCCTGATCATTCAACTCTTGGCTCTGTGTGGAGGCTGAGTTGTGTGTGAAAGTGGAAATCAAGAGAAATGTAAACAGAAAACATGTATTTTGAATTTGCAGGAGCAGCTAGCATTTGGCCTCTGCAACTGTATAAAGTGAATGTGACGCTTTAAAAAAATGTGTCCCCTCCGTAGACACAACAGACACGTAATTTATTTAGTAGAAAATATGAAAGAATCTCTGATTCAATAAATTTATTTGACCAGATCTCAGATAAAATAGTAGGAAGAAACATAGATTTTTTTTTAATCATATGCTAATGTATTACCTTGTAAAGGGGATGATAAGGGTCAGATTTTTAGAGACATTTTATTATGGAATTAAAATGGTAATAGATGTAGCTAGAAGTTCTCTAGATGACATTAAAAACTAAAGGGACTGCACTATTCCAGCTGCCTGTGCTAAGGTAGTTGCCCAGCATGCAGGGGTTTAGTCTTGGGGATGTCTTCTGATGACACTGGAGCAAACTTTTGCAATCAAATTTTCTATCTTTGAAGTGTGCCATAGCCAGGAATTCACTACTGTTTCAGAATCTACTCAGAGCATTCTGAGTGCAAATACCTCCTCCCATGTCCCTTAACTACTATCCTGACTCTCACTGGATTACTTTGTTGCTGTTTCTAAAAGAGGAGGAATCTGTGGCCACCTCTGGAAAGCCTGTACCTATACTCTAAAAAGGCAGCTTTTGTTCTTCAATTTCTGCTCTGAACTGCAAATGAACGAGAAAAAGATATTGAAACCTATGTCTTCCATGTTCTACATAAATGTCCTGGCTCCTCTGAGTTTCAGTTGAATTTATAAAAAGTTTTATGCTGCTTAAAACTAGATTTTTTTCTGAAATGAATTTTTTAAGTGTGTACGTATCACTTGAGTATAAGTACTTCACAGTTTTAACAAAATAACAGAGTGTATTACACCTACAGTGACTCAGTCTTTCTCATTATACCAAAGCAGGCCATTCCACTGAACATCTATTCAGTTGAATGTGTTATTTCTGGTCAAAACACAGCAGATTTTATTTCATGTAGCAATATGTCTTGGGAAGTAATATGGTTACAGGAAAAAAGATCTAGTGCTTTGAAAAAGCCAAAGGAGAAAAAAATCTCAAACCAGGTACCTTTCAAGATTTCAAAAATAAGTTCCTGGTACATCAAAATGCATATACAAGATTCTTTAAGGTCTCTCAAAAAAATTTAAGGCACTTATTTTGCATTGATTAGACATCCAGGAATTAGATGTCTAGTATTGTTTGCTACTAGTAAATTACTCAGTAGTCTTTGTTTGAATTTTTTTCTTTAAGTAAAATTATTTTCTACATAAGTTGTTTTGTAATTAAATTCAAGTTCTTCTTGATAAAACAAAGAAACTTCATTTAGAAAAAAAAACGAGTTTTAACACTGGGCTTATAACACTATAAATACCCTCCAATAAAAAAGAAAACATTCACATATTTTTACAGGGAAACAGTATATTTTGTGTAAGACTGTCTATTACTTTAAAAGCTGAAAATTGAACTCCAAAAGCCTGACTGATTGTGACAGCAGCACCTTTCACCAGATGATTGAAATTAACTGTTTCTTTCAGTTGTTCTAATTAAGACCAAAGGGAGTTCTGGAATTCACCAAAGGTGTCTCAAATTGCTCTCTTGTTTAGGTGTTGGTGATATCAGCTTCTACTTTATTCAACAAACAGTTTAGTCTAACTCGTGAACAACTCCTTTCTTAGGGTGCTTTTTCAAGAAGTGCTTGTATCGATATGTTCTACGAGTGCTTCTTAATAGAGAACACTGCAATTAGCAGTGAAAGGGGAATAATTTCTGGTGAAAGATTAATACATAGTGAGAGGGACTTGGACAATATGAATATGGACACGTTGTCACTGAACAAACAGTGACTAAGGACTCCTTGACATCATTGTTTGCCTTTAATAATGACTACACTTTTCTACCAAGAACATACCTGGAACAATATCTGAAACATACCCAACATAGGGGCACAATCACTTTCAGTGTTGGGTCCTACGAGAGCAGATCATAGTTGATAAACTGGAAGCCTAGGGTCAGAGACAAGGATGCAACAGAAAGGAGCCCACAGCTGGTGTGAGGAGCATCCTGACTGCAGTTACAGAAATCTCGTGCAAAGGAGATTTCTGGATCTCCACATGCCCTGGGGCCTGGCAGTGCCATTTGTTCACCACAGCAGTACCCCACCCCTCCTGAGGACACATACTCAAAAGGGGTGCCTTTGAAACATGGCCAAATGAGGAGAACCCACTGTTCTGTTTCATGATATGGCAGATACAGCATGCACCCAAGGATAGCAGACATGGGCTTAGTTCATAGAGCATCCTGGGATTTCTTGAATCCTTTTGATTGTATTTAAACTCGTATCTGTCATGAAAATACTGTGATCACCAGGCTGGTTGCAACCATGCTGTTGCAAATGCACATACCAAGCCATGTTTGCTGACTATCACTGCATACCTGCAAAAGGACTGAGGAATAATAGTGTTTGGCTAAACACTGCTGTGCTGTGACCTACAGTGCAATCTACAGCTCTGGTCTACTGACTCTCCGGATCAGGAATCTGGCTGCATTTTGGTGTGAGCTCTCCTTCACCAAACATTCATAAGTGAGGTCTGGAAATTGAGCAAATACTTCAAGATTTCACAGTTGAGGCTTCTTCAAGGTTATTACCTATGATGCATCTGTTGCATAACTGTAATTTTACAGCTATTATACATGACAGTTCTTCCATACCCAGAGTTTTATCTAATTATTAGATATATGCCCATAAATTTCAGACTTTCTTTTTAAATGGATTGCAAGCACATTAGGAAGATATAAATTAAGTGTTACTATGTTTGAGAGAAAACTTTAGTATTGAAGTTTTATTGTAAAGTATTTAAAACCTCCTAATTTTAGCTTCAATGCCATGAAACAAATGGTTGTAGAATCATAGGTCGTTTCAGATAGTCTTTTATATGGTGCCATTCAGAAAATGACGTATTATTTGACTTTCATAGAAGAGAGGAAAAGAATTCTTGAAATAAAAGTTACATAATGGTTGGTTTTTTTTTTTTCTTGGGGGATTAATGGGCCATTTAACTGAAAGGTGTGTGTGTAGTATTTAATCTTTTTAAATGTAGTTATTACAGAGAAGGTGGAGGGTTTAAACATTTATAAAGAGAAATTTGTGTTGTGCTTCAAATGCACTTGCAGTAGCAATGAATTTGGTTTGATTTTCTAATGCATTTGGGCAACTTGAATAGTGAATGTTTTTAATATGTTTGCCTGTATTCCTGTTGCTAAGATTAGGCTATGTAGTGTGTACACATATACTATTGATGGGGATATTCCTTCTTTGAATATTTTACATGTCATTATGCTCTTATTTTAACAGAGACTATGCAGAGGAGGGACTGTTTATGATGAATACAGGGCCTAATTCTCATAATTCAGATTCTCTTCCCAGAATTTTGTGCCCTAGAGTTTCTGTGTGACCTTGAGCAAATCCGTCTGTGTTTGTGCGTTCTGTTTGGGTCTTTGGTAGTTTTCAGTCTTATCTGTCTCCAATTTTTGCATCTGCCTTGTCATCATCTCTCCAGTTGTCTTCTGCAGATCTGTATTAAAAGCATCAGGGCTCTACCTGAGAAAATTGTGATGTGCTTTGCTCTTTCTGGATTTCTGAAAATTTTAAAGCTGGAGCTCACTCTTTCTGAACTATGTATTTCTGCTGTGCTTCAGCCCTGTTCACTCCCTGTCCCTCAGCGAAGGTGGCTGGGCAGTGGCACAGCTGTGGGTATACCACTTTGTTACAGAGGCAGCCCAGGCACACACCTATGCTTGGGTCAGGGACACCAGCAGGCAGGAGAAGGTGAGACGACAATGTCTGGATGGATGCATCATGACTGGACACACTGTCTAGCTCCACTGCTTCTTTCTGTACCTTTACAAGTAGATCCTGGAAGTAAGCAAGAGTAGATTATGGTTATATGTGTAAACACTGGGGTCAGCAGCTGTTTTCTGTCCCAAAAAAAAATCAAATACCATGGCTTGTATCTATACGTAAACTCCCTTGCACAGTAAAGTAGGTGGCTTTGCCCACGAGGCTTTCTGAGAACAAACCCTAGTCTGAATTATCATCCAGAACATGCCCACGTACAAGCAGCAGCTGGGCTAGGCTAAAACTGCCAGAAGGTTTACTAGCAGTTAACTTGTATGGGATTGTGCTGAGCTCAAGCCCAAGCCCTATTTAGTTGACTAGAGCAGGCAGCCAGGCAGCTACTGCAGTGGGAACAGGCTGGAGAGAGGAGAATGACACCCAGCTACCCCCACATCTGGACTTAGCACAATGGCACTACGGACAATGATGGCAAAATGCAAAATTTATCCCGATCTCTGATAAATATTCATAATAATTTAAATAGGTTTACAATAACAAAATTCAATGCCTGGAATGCTTTGGGTTTTATATCAGCTGATATGGATCACAACTGTTTTTTACAGCAGCCACTCAGAACTGGCTTGTCATCTCAAAAATATTCTGTGTTCATAAATATTTTATTTTTTGTCATTACCTGGTTTTTCTCTGCTCCCAAAAAAAGTATGTTCCCTTTCCATCATTTTGCCCATTCATTCTGTATGAATATTCTAACTGAGAGCCCTTCAGAAGAGTCTTGTTATTCTAACATACGATTCCCTGTAGAGGTCCGTTCCTCCTCCAGCTATCCCTGTGTGGATACAATGGTGCTCCCATGCCCTAATTGGCATTCTTTTGATGAGGTGAGAGGATGAAAAGTGGCTCAGGCCACAGAGGCATTACCTTTCCCATAGGAAGATTATATATATATATATGATACCTATGTCAAAAATGTTTATAAAGCAAGCTGGATTAACATTGAGTCAGCTTCCTTCAGCAACAGGGCAAAAGAAAAGAAATCCTAAAGAGACAAAATACGTCAAGGCAAGTTCACAAATACTGAAAATCTCCAGACTTACTGGTCCTGCCACATTTAATTTAACTCATGACATAAATACAAAGCAGGATTACACGGGATTATTTTAGGGTTCTTATTAACCACAATTTTTTTTCCTATTGTACTCTGTAGAGCTTTCAATTGCCTTGTGAACTGAGGTGAAATGCATCATTAAAACCCTGGAAAGCACCTTATGTTTAATTATTTAGGCATATAGGGAGATTAGACCTCTTCAGACAGAAGTTCTTTTCAAATAACCTAGTTTAATTTGCATCTATTTTCTCCTTTTCTTTCTTTCTATTGTCAGCTTTTGGAGGTTTTTACAGTCATATTTTTATACTATTCTCCATTATTATTAAATTCACAGTGGGCCTTAAAAAGTCCTTGTAATGAAATCTATATTTGAAGGCACTTATGTAAACTCTCAAAAGAAATGTAGCCTTTTCTCAAATACATCATACTCTTTTCTCCGACCCAATGGAAAATGAATTCTCAAATAGTTTCAGATCTTCAGTGATATAAAAATGTCTTATTCTTTCAAATAGTGGAATGAGTTGTAGCATTTTTCTAAAGTTCTTTTCTGTACCAGGAAGAGATAACAACTATATAACTGGAGTGGGCTGGAAATCATCTGACAGTTTTCCCCATTTTTCATGAAAATATTAATTAATCAAGATGAAATACTTCATGGTGACGAGTGTAGTTTATTGATTGTCACTTAAAACTATTTCAGAATGACTTTCATGTTTTCAAAGCAAAATAAGTTTCTTAATTGGTTTCAGAATAACTTTTTGGTATTCAATTTTAGAAAATTTTAATGGGGAGAGAAGAGTTTAAACTCCAGGATTTAAAATATAATAGTTTGAAACGGATAGAAATATTATGATCTGATCTCAGTTGAATTAATCTGATCAATTCCTACAAAAAAAAAGAAAGTTGAAAGTGAATTTTATTTAGATTCAGGGTAAAATAGAACGTTCATAATTTCAACAAATTCCACAGAATGAGAAGATAATTCACAGAAAATTCTGTCAAATTAAAAATGTAATAAGGATTTTAAATAGTTTATTTGAAAGGATTGTTGTTCATGTGCTATTTTGCCTGATCTTGATGTGGAGCTGGTGTCGTATGCATGTTAGTGTCTTGACACTAACTCAGTCTATCTGTGTCTCCTTGGATTTCCACAAGATGTTTTCAAAAGCTTTGGTAATGCCCTGATTCTTGTAGGGCTCCTGTTCATTTCTGCATCATAGTAGGCTGTTTTCACACTCAACATCTCTTTCTGGTGCCAAGTGTATTTGTCTGCATTGTGAAGCAGTCATACTGGGCCATACATGAGGAAAATCATCTGTCCACACCTTCCCACTCACTTGGAGAGGGAAACAGCATTTATGAGGCTGATCTCCGAATGACTTAAGGACCTGATTTTATTGCACATGTCTCTACACTAATGTATGAATGGCTCTTTGTCTGAATGACTACTGGGAGGTGACACAGTGCTCATTGAAAGGGCTCTGGTGCTAATTCTTATTCTAGAACTGAGAGTCCTAGAGCTTGATTTCAGTCAGTTTGCCTGACTGACTTATCGATCTGATTTTTAAGCTATCTCTCTGCATAAACATTCAGTATTACAAGTACAAGATTAAGCCAAAGCTACAAAAAAAACCCAAAACCCTACTGGAAAACAAACCTATAAAATTCTGATTTAGCTTCTGATTTGAATTTTGTTGACACCTGATTACATGCCACAGATCAGTAAAATTTTGCCACTGTCTAGTTGGCTTTGTTCTTTCAAAATTTACTGTAAAAAGACTACAAATTTAATATTTTGTATCTCCATATAATAGCCATTGAAACTTTGCTTTACAGCAGGTTTACTTACTACAGCAGAAATTTCTGCAAAGACAGACTACAGGAAATGTGATGAAGGAAAAGGTAATAAGCAAGATTAAGAGAAGTAACAAGAATAGTAATATAGATATTCATAGATCCTTTCATATGATCCTTTGAGCTCATAATTCTAAGCATTGTTACTATGTCAGGTAGGAAGGCTCTGCTTCTTGATCTATGGTTGGAGCTTTTCTTCACACACAAAATGAATTACATTTTCAGTTTCATTTTTTGTAATATTTTGGTCTTTAGGTCATGCTGTGAGGAGAGACTGAAATGCCTAAAAATTGCCTAAGTAACCACAGAGATATGTAAGAAGAGTTGCCATCACCTAAGGAGCTTCTCTTTCTCTTTGTGTTTCTGATACAGGATCCAGAAGCAGCATAGTAAAACTTTACCATTCCCTCAATTCCCCATTCCCTTCTGGCAAAAGAACATATACTATATTTTTGCCCGTGGCTTCTTTTGGGGAAGTGATTCCCATTTCTTTTAACACCTATTTTGCTCCTGTAGTCTTCTTATATCCTGCCTAGCTCTAAATTCATACAGAGGTCTTCTCCCTGCATCCAGATACAGCCTTAACCTCCTCCTCCTATCTTCTAAAGCATATCTTCATACCTCCTAGCATTTAATAGTGCCACTGCCTTCTCTACAGGGTCTCAGCACAAATTATTCCTCAGGATGGTTGATGGACCCCATTCCCTCTTTCCAGTCCTCTGAAAGGAAGCTGCTCTTCTGGTCCTGTGAAGGGCTGTGGGAATTATTCATGGTGACCACAGAAAGACTGCGTGAGCAGCAAGTGCATCAAAGGCATGATTAAGTACAGTGGGAGCTGTATCCAGATGACAGACTGCACAACTTATGGAAGACAGAAAGCCATAACAAGTAAAAATATTTTTTTTTTCTTATATGGTGACTGCTTTGTTCCTAGCACTGGAAAAAGAAGAATGCTTAAGAATTAAATGTAAATCATAATAAATATAACACACTACATGTTTATCCTTGACACTTTCATAGTTGATGTTTGTTCTCTTATAGTCTTAGTGAATCTTATTCAAGAAACATGCCAGGTCAGCACAAGTGGTATTCTTGAATCAGTCCCTTGGTTTCTCACGGCTAGAAATTGCAGTTGGCACATCAGTTTGTGTAGGCTGAGGAGGTGAAGAGTGTGGGAAAAGATATTTTAGAAAACATTTTCTAAGGTATGCATTTTAAAGGTATAAAGTTTTCTAAAGTCTATTTATCAGAAAATATTGCTGGGTTATTCCTAGGACTGGAGGTCTAAATTTTGCTATGTTCATTACTTGATGGAGAGCTGATACATGCCAGTGAGCTTCTTTGCTGTGATATCTCAAAGCTGACAGGGTATCAGTATGCTAGATTAAGTGACATGAGAAGTTGAACAGGGATTCAACTAAAGAATATTTGAAGAACTGTCATGCAATTAATGCTTGTTGACATGAGAGAGCTTTGTCTTTTTTTTTTCTTTAAATAAGGCCTGTCAAACAAATATGATACTCTTTTTTTGATAAGATTCTAGTTTGGTTGATAAAGATAACCACAGAGATGTAATAGGTCTAGACTTTTAACAGTGTTTGTGGTAATGTCACATGACATTCTGTTTGAGACACTAGCACTATATAGTATCAATAAAACACATATTAAATAGGTTAAAAGTTGTCTGTTAGATGGTTTTCAAAAAGTATTTGCCAATGGAAAATCATTGTTAAATGTGGATTCAGCACTGGGATTCCACAATAATGCAGTGCTACTCAAAATTTTAACAAATGATCTGCAAGTAAATGTAAAATTGCTACTGCTAAAAATTAAAGATGACACAAAAATGACAGACATTTAATATTGATGAGGACAGGCAGCCATAATCTGTCACCTAAGTAAACTGAGGCAACTCATCCGGAATGTATTTTAATACAGCTAAATAAAAAATAATTTTCCAATGAATAATGGACACAGGTGGCATCTACATGAGATAAACTTTGCTTTTAAAAAAGTGTCACTGTGAAAAAAATCTAGCTTTTATGGTAGATTAAATATGAGACCTGAACATGACTACCATAAGATTTAATTCTTGGATACCTACGTGATACCTAACTAATAGGAGTAGGAAAGGGATACTACCTCTTATTTCTGAAATTGCTTTTGATATTCTGTCTAGGCTGATGTCACATTTTGAAAAGATCTTGAAATGTCAGAGAGGATATAGAAAAGATTATTTACCAGAGAAGATATTGTAGAAGGGAACGACTCTAAAAGCTCAATCTGTTTAGCTTATCAGAAAGAACATTGAATGGTAACTCAATTAGAGGGCGGAAACTAGATATTAGTAATATCTTAATCTAGCTGGTAGAAGTACAGTAAAAAACAGTAGCTGGAAGCTGAAATGAGATATGTAGAGTATAAAGAAAGCCATGAGGGTAAAAAAGACATAAGCCATTGGAAAAATCAGAAGAGTGATGGATTTTCCATCTCTTGTTATTTCCATTGAAATGTGATGGAAGGGATTATTGAATTTTCTCTGACTTCACTGGAGAGTAGATTGTATTCCAAATGAAATATTAGCCTGTCATTTATTATGCATTCTTGCTGTATAAAAATAATGAACTTCCAATGATTGCACCCATTAGGTCCTACTTCCCTGTGTGGAATGTAATTTCTGATATATTTAAAACCAAACACTGGAGACAGAACCTGGAAATCTGGTTGAAGTCTTGAATCTGAGACAGATTTATCCTCTCTATTTCCTCTAGAACAGAAATGATATCTAACCGAATAGTTGTAGTGGATACATACTTAAATGTTTATTAATTGCTCAGTCATTAAGAGTGAGGATCAGAAATATGCGTAGCATAAAGGGCCATGAATTCAAATGTGAGATTGCAATGAGTTAGGATATGAAATTGGAAAGAAATATATTTTGAACAGAGGGTCTGCCAGTCCCCAACTAAGGTGTCTAGAAGAGAAATTTGGGTATCTTGAATGTTTTTAGAAAAATAAGTTCTTTATTAGCTTAATAAAAAATGCCATATGGAAGTGTTGATTTGAATAATAATTCAGATCTTTGATGAGAGAATTCAGCATAGCTGAGGTAGGTCTAAAATATATTAATTCTCTCTTGCTTCTCTGTCTTGTTAATCTAGGCTTGGTCTGTCTGGCAGCATGTCACAGGAGTTTACATGCTTATATGAAGCACTGAAATAGCAGAACCTCTGAATTATGGGTGATTTTAAACACTTTCCATCCCAGACTAGCAGGGAGCAGTTGGAGGAAAAGTTGAGATGCTGTGTATTTAGGAAACCTATACATTCATTGCTTATACTACACTTGGCTTAAGAAAATAATATTAGTCTACCACTTAGATAAGGAATGAATCAAGGGGAAAAAAAAATGTAAAGGAAAAGAAAGCTACAAAAGAGTACAGGTTGCTGTTATCCACTGCGTGCGTATTGCAGGAGGCAGCAGAGAAGGAGTGGAGAGGAATTTGTGCTGAGCCAGAAGAGCTCTCCTGAGAATTGTCTGATGGATTTCTGTAGGTATTCTGCAATGCCATTTTCATCCTGGTCCTCAGCCTACAGGGTGCTAACCACTTTTTATCTCCAACAGATGTTTCTATTGAGCTTTGCACCAGCAATACAAGTTTAGTTTCTGAAAAAGTCTAGAAACAGATAGGGAAAGAGGCTTCTCAGTATTTACAGCTTAAGTTGCTTCACTTGGTATAAAATACACAAATACTCTCTGAAGCAAGGATGCCAACAGGTTCTTGAATCATGGATTTTCTCTCCCTAGACGTTTTTCCTCTTCCAGTGAACTTTTAAATACTTTACAGAAGGTGATACGTGTTCAGTCAAAACTTCTGAAGAAGAGTCAGGTATGATTCAGAATGACATTACAGGTTGGGCGACAAGATTTTTGGTCGAAGAGAAGCAATGCGCATTGCCTCCTTTCCAGGTTCTGAATTGTATGAATGGCTGCAATGTTCTCTGTCCTGTGGGAGTAGAGAATAAATATGCACAAAATCTGGTAATATTTTCTCTGAAAAAGGCGTACCTGGCATGATTTTTTATTTCTCTGGTGGATTTCATGGATATGAATGCCAAATAGAAGAGGAAGCTTTACAGTTAGTTGCCTCACCTTCCGGTGTTCTCAGTACAGGCTGGACTTGATTCTGTGTGTTAGTTTTCTATTCTGTTTCTGCCTGTTCATTCCTTTGTATCAGCGTCCCCCTAAAGGAAACAACAGGAATTCATTGCTTGTTACTATGCCTGTTGTTGACCTCTCTCCCTGCTTCTGTTGACCTTTCTCCGCTCTCCAGAGGCACAGAGAAATTATCAGGGAATAATCAGAGAAACAGTAGCAAAGGCAACAGCAGGCAAGTTCTTTAAGTTCTCCCTTTTTGAATCTGAAAAAAAAAATAATAAAAAGAAAAGTAAAACAAGCAAAATATACTGGTTTTTTATTAATGGTTACAATGGAAAAAGTTGAATGTAAGCATTGCATTCATTCACTTCTCAGACTTCCTGCTGCCATTGAAGTCTTTTCCATAGGATTCTAGCTTTGCAAATATTTCTAATGACAGTTTTCAGAGGTAAGGTAGATACCTCTAGATGCTAAAGTAGATGCTAAACTAGATACTAAAGGCCATGTCCATTGCTTTTCCGTCATTTAATAAATGTAGTAAATAATAAGTGATGAGGAAGTAGAATGTAGCTGAGATTCAGCATATTAATTGCTGAGTGACAAATGAAGGAGCATTCTCCCATCGTTTCAGATTGATCTGCCAGTGAAAGCCATAAGGTCTGCACCTGTCACCAGTGAACCAAGATTAGTTACTTAGCATGTGAAACCAGGCTAGTGCAAGATGCTGTTTCACACCAGGCAATCTGAATACATGCTCTGTTTAGAAAATATAAAGTTTCTGTTATCAACTACCACTGGATTTAGACCCTTATACTTTCCCTCCTGAGGAGGATTTTTCCACGGCAATCCTCTATGCTTTGCCACATCAGAAACATTTTATGTGAAGTGTATTCCCTTTTGATCCATTAAGATAAAACACCATAAGATGTTAATTTTCTTCCAGGTTTTCTAAAAGGAATTTCGTAACAGGATCCAGCAACAGGCCTCATATCACTGTAACTGTCAGGCTTTTCATTCTTTGGGCCTAGAATATGTGCAACAACAAAATTACCCTTAATAGAGCTGGGATACATTACTTTATTGAAAGCATTGTTAACTGTTTCAGTTCCTAATTGTATCTATACAATGTCAGGTACTTGCCTGACAATAGACTAACCTTTTCTCTGCTCCCTGTCTGCCACAGTTAAATTATATATAATTATTACATAATTACAGATGTGCTGTCTTCCTTTGCAGGGTAATCGTAGGTGGAACTTAAAAAACCCACAAGTATTTAGCTTAAACAACCTGGCGGGTCAAGTGCTAGAGTACCACAAAAAATTATCCCACGTATGTGCTGAACAGTCTCATCAGCCTTTAACATGACAGCTATAGCTCCAAAGATGGAAAGAAAGATCTCTTTGCTTAAAGACGTTTATTAGCATGCAACAACAAAAAAAGAAGAGGGAGAGAGCTTTTGCTTACAGTTTATCTGCTAAGGAACTGTCTTCTTCTGCAACTATTAGGACTACACTATTCAAATTTCTTGACTGAGAAGTATCTCGATCCGCCAATAAGCTTATTTGGCTTAACATCGCCAATTGTTAAACCTGGCACATCTGTAACAAACAGGTAATGGAATGGAGCTGGGCACTTTTGAGAGTGGTGCCGTAATGTCCAAGATGCCAAACTGGGGTTCCAAAACTGAGCCTCTGGCGTTAAATTTCCAGACCTAATTACTTTATTTTCATGTATGTTGCTGAGGATAATGAAGTTCCTTCATGTGCTTAAGTTGCCACTCCTCAAATATCTAGTCAAAATCTTACCTTGTTTTTAAGTTTCAAAGTCAGTATTAGGCTGCTTAGATTGGACTGAATATGCACACACTTCAGGAGGAAAGAGGCAGGAACAGTGTTTTTACTATTATTTTCTGTACTCAGGACTTCCAGGTAACTGCTACCCATCCAATACATAACCACTCCCTATCTTTGAGCAACCTGTCCTATTGGCGATGTATGTTTGAATATCACCTGATTTTCCTACAGTTCTTTTTAAAAGCACTTGCCCCAGCAGGACTGTCAGAATCTGAATGTTCTCCTCCCAGTCCTTTTTATTTTCCTTGTACTTAACATACAATAGGCTTCTCTTTGCATCATGCTTGCTTTTTTTACCACTTTTTCATTCAAAGAGCTGGGTTCATTTTAAAATACTGGGAGTTTTTTGTTTTGGTTTGGTTTTTTGTTGTTTTTTTTCTTCTTTTTTTTCTTTCAGAATGCTATGTATTTTAATTTTTTTAAAGCTACGAACAGGCTTTGCCAATAAGATTAAAAATTCTTGGTATTGGAAGGCTACAAAGTCCTTACCGAGAAAAAAAAAAAAACCCTAGAAGATATCCTTCCACAATTCAATGAAACTTTATCATCAGAAAACTACTTAAATAAAAACAGACAAACAAAAAGATAGAGTTGAGTCAGTA
Organism: Chlamydotis macqueenii; assembly: GCF_036417535.1. NCBI lineage: Eukaryota > Metazoa > Chordata > Aves > Otidiformes > Otididae > Chlamydotis > Chlamydotis macqueenii. The sequence continues at coordinate 16,609,809 of NC_141593.1, read as the reverse complement.
CAAAAATAAAAACCCCTGTATTTTAGCAGCTGCTGCCACCTGTACCTACCTCATTCTAATTCAATACCTCTACCACTGAGTTGTTGAAAGGGTGGATAACTTGATACTGTCTCAGTCTGCAGGAAAGAAGTAGTGGCTGTAGCCCAAACAGAGCCTAGTATAGGAGAGTGAACTATTATTATTAGTGCCAGAGGATACGTCATTTTTCTGTGAAACAGCTATGTGCATCCTCTGTAAATGTAGCTTTGATACTGGCAAGCAGTCAAATAAAAACACGAAAACCTGTTTGCCAGATATGCACAGCTGTATGTGTCTCACTCCAGATCCATTGCATTTTCCTGTCCTAATCCTTTCTGCACCACAAATAAAGCTGTGGCAGGGGATCCGATTACAACCCAGATGACCCCTCATGGTTACAGCACAGTTCAAGCTGTCTAGTTTCTTATTATCTATTATTTGTATTGAGGTGAACCAGCAGAGCCCTGAGTGCAAATTCTTTGTAACAAGGATGAAAAAGGATCTGCCTGTCCTAAAAAGATATGTGTTCACACTAGGTCTGTCAACACAATGGCTCTGTAGCACATCAAGACCTTAGACATTGCACTGTGCACAGAGCTGTAACTATGAGCATTGACCAAGACTTTTTGTCTCAACAGTCACTTTCACTTGCAGCTACCCACTTTTGCACTTACTGAACACAGAGATCCTACCTACACTGCAACATTAAGCTGTACTTTAATCGTATCAGACAATAGCATACTTTATTTTCTCACCCAGTACCCAAAGAAGCTGCTTCTGCTCTAAGGACAGAGACTGGAAAGGGAGCTTAAAAGAGTGTAAGGAAAAATATAACTATTTGGACATGGAGGTGAAGGACATTTTGGGGTGGTAGTAAAATCATTATGCAAAATTGTATTGGACAAGAGTAGCCAAGTTCTAGGACAGATTTAGTATTTAGGTCCAAAACTGAAGTCCAAACACCAGATGAGTGATTGTCCAGTTTTTCTGAAGAGCTCAAGAAAGAGTAGAGGGCAGGAAAATAGCAATGAGACAGTGAGTTCACTTGACTAGACACATAGTTGTATAATGTTTATGTTTTCTTACTGATGGTACCATAAACCTGGAGGGCCAGTGCTCTCTTATAGATATTTTGAGTACTTTGCAGCAGTGTCAGTGGACTTAGCACTTAGGTTGAGGCAAATGGGTCCTAAGCAGAGTGTCATCTCCAGAATGACAGCACAATCCTGGTTAGTGTTTCATCCAGTAACTTTAAGCTGTTTTCTGCAGAAATCTGGCCAGATACTCAACTGATTTAAACGACTGTCACACTGCTTATTTGTATAAGCATTTGCACCAACTAAAAAGCTTGACATTATTGTACACTATCTATATGGTAAAGCATAGGTGATTTTGTGTGGGTATGTATGGTTTATTCATGTTAGCTATAATTTATGTGTATGACAGAGATTACATATAGACAGAAATTATTTATAAAATACAAGAAAAAATAAAAGGGCAATCCATCTTTTCAAAAACTTATTAGCCTAATAAAGTGTTAAAATCTAACTAGTGAATATGTATGTGTAAAACAAAAAAGAAAAAAAGGATTCATATACACACACGTACAGAGATACACCTATAACATTGCATATTGTATATGCCTCCTGCATCTTTATGATCTTTAAGAATAAATCTGAAGAAAAACTATTTACATAAGTAAATTATTTAGGCTAAGTACAAGATCACAATCCTCAGTACCATTTGAAGTTTATACTTCCAGGGACTTCATGGTTTAGAATTGTTTTTTATAATTCCCTTCTCATTCAGGACTGAATCCCACAAAAACTTAGCACCTTACATGATAATGTAATAAACTGGTTTGTCAGTCATATTCCTGTGCTTCCTTGACACAGAGATCTACTCAGAGGCTAAAACTTCCTTCAGTCTTTACTACACAGTAACAAAGTATTTACTGCCTTTGAATAGGCCAGAAAAAGTAAATAAGCAAAATTAATACCACTTCCAATTCATTTTATGATTTTTCTAATGCCTTCCATAGACCAGTATCAAATGCAAGACAAGACCTCAGCGTACCACAAATATGCTACATGTCTTTGGGTGGTTGATAAATCTATTGGTGTCAATTTAGTGGTTTCAAGGAATCCAGAAGAGAAACTAAGTTTCAATTGTTTTTTTTAGGAATGGAATAGTAGAAAGTGCAAGAAGGAAGGCATAGTTTATTGAGTAATGAATTCTTGGAGAATCTCTCTGCTTAAGAGTCAGTACCAGTGTTTTTAAATGACAGAAGTCATCCAAGAATAATAAACCAATCCTCCAAAACCATGACGAACATTTTTGTAGGATGTCAGTCTGGTTTAGGCAGTTAACTGATCACTAGAGGCAAGAGGTGAATATTAAGATATCAACCACACAGTATATTTTCCTTTTCTTTACACATACACTAAATCTTATAGATATGGCATTATTTGCATGGTACAGTACTAAGATTTTCATCAAATAAACCAGCAGTGCGGATGTTTTAGTTAACAAACTCTTTCTTGAAGAAAAGGCTATTGACATGGAAAATAAGTGAAAGGATGAAAATGTGAAGATGAATAGCCTGGGGGGAAAATTGGCTTAAAGAAAGAATCAAAACCAAGCCCTGTTTCTGAATCCAAGTCATTATTTCAGTATTTTTCTCTCCCTCTTGGTTTTTTTTTCTATTTATTAGTGTTAGCAATTCTAAGAAATTCTAAAATGTGCAACAGCAACAAGAGTGTTTCCAGCAGCACTTGCAAATGTCTCCTGGAGACAAGCGACACTTCTGGAAATGGCTGCCAAGGAAAACAAGTACATGGTGAATCACCCATTTGCACAAGGTAGGAATAAAAATAGGGCAGCAATCCAAGCTGCCAGTGTTGCCACACACCGCTCCAAGGCAAATAGCATCAGGAAACACACAGTACTATGTAGTAAAAGTTTTGAGAAAGGCCACATTGCGCTCAGTCTGTTCAGGAATGCCATTTGAATTGTGGTTTAGCCCTTGTCGCACAGTACTGGATTTACTCTTCCAGTTAAAGTTACTAATACAGTCCACATGAGACAGTGAATACTTTTGTCAGTGATTGATGGCCTCCTATGTGATAACCCTAGTACTGATGGCAGGAAGAACAGCTAGATTTTGTAAATCTGGAAAAATCTAGACATACTGAAATACACACACACACAAACACCTCATCCAAAGATAATGTCCTAAAAATTGTAAGCCTGGCTTCCAGACCGAGATACTTAAGATAATAATGCATTCTGATTTTCTTTTAACTGCTCTCAATATTTTTGAATCATTAAGAAGGAGGTGGTTTGGTCTCATTTTTCAAGCTTTTCACAACACGGACACTAGCAACAAGCTTATTTAAATGAGAGAAAAAAGAATGAGACTTTTGTGTATCCTTATATCTCTAACTAGCACACAGCATCCAGTGAAACCATGCACCACTGCAAAGAGTAGATTTTAATATCCATATTCTTTGTCTTGACAGTGTCCTGAACATGTTCAAGCCAGTTGAAGGCAATACCAAGTTTTACGGGTATTACTGTTGTGCTAGCAACGGTTCTTGTATCTATTACAAACAGACATAAAGAATGTTTAGGGCTCCTTGAGTTTGTGCTCCTGTGTGTCAGTATTCCTGAGGGTTTGAAGTTCCCTGTTTCACTCTTTTCCCAGCCATCTGAGTGTAAATTTTACAGAAAGCTTAATACAATTTGGGCACATGTGATACTGGGCATGCTTGTAGTATACTTTTCTGTAGTTAAGGGGAAGAGGAAGAATTGTCTCAAAGGAGAAAGATTTTTAGTTTAGTTGAGTAGTGTAACAAGTGAGCCAGATAAACTTAAATTCAATAGAAGAATCAATATTTCCAAGGGCCACAAGGACAAAAACACAGGTGATTTTGGTTTTGTCACTGAAAACACACACAAAAAAAAACCAGTGCTCCAGGTTTCACCAAAACCAAAACAGATACATATCCTATATCCTGGAAGGAATTTATGTTGGTGTCAGAAGGTTTTACCTTTAAAGATAAAACAATCTGTGCCAAAAATTCATCCCAGGAATTGACTCTTTCCTCACTACTAGATGCAATACTGTGCTCACAGTATTAATCATTTAGCAGCAGCAGCTAGGCACTGCACACATACAAAGTACAAGCACCGGTTGTTGCTGTGAACACAGAACTATATCATTAGACCCATGATGTTCTTTCCCTACATTGACTTCTCTCAAGAAACACAAAGGTGGGATATTAAAAGCAGAGATTATAAGGATTTTGGACATATAAAGGCTGCAAGATATATATGGTTTGGTCTTGGATGTAATCTGATCTTGTGGTTGAGCAGTACAGATAGAACTGCATCAGGTTTGGCTTCTTCTACTCCAGCGGTTCTTCCACGCTATCTCCAAAGTCCCTTCCCCAAAAAGCCCTGAACCTTCACTGTGCTGTTCTTCAGCATAGGCAATTTCAGTTGCCTGTTGCAAAAACACTCTTGCAAAAAGCTGTGCTGTGTCTTTTCATACCACTTCAGACCGTTTAAGCTGAAAAACTAAACATGACTGGATGTACATGCATATCATAGTCACAGAGGCAACACATGGGACCTGTAGAAGATCCAGGCCAGCTGCTCTACAGATTTGGCCTAGGCCTCAGGGCTCGCCCTGAGCAGTTCGGAGTGGAGCCACCCTGTACACCTGTCTTGAGGGCCAGAGATCACTCCCTGGGAAAGATGCCTCTGTTAGTGCATACGCAGCCAAAGTTATCATCTCATGAAAAATGAATGTCTGGAAAAATTGTGCTACTAATGCTATATAGAGATTGATTGCTGTGTAGCTCACAGATTCTTCTCTGTAAGACCTTTCCTCCTGCGAGGAACAACATGCAGATGGGACATTATTTGCATTTATCTGTATTTACAGTTTTCAGTTATGCCTATCCTACAGGAACGGACTGTTTTTACCACAGCAATGCTGTGATATTTAATGGAACTCATTTGAAGGCCAGTACTGCATGTTTGTACTTTTCATTAAGAGGTATTGTTCTAATTATAATGTAATGAAATTGTCATTTCAGTAAAAATTGCCATTATATTTTAACAGCTCAGTAAGACTGTATTTTACTCTCTCCCTCTCATTGTAGGCAAATATTCTCTATTCATCCACATGCAGTTTGCAGTCAAATCATTAAATTAAAATTACTATATTCCTTTTTCAAAATCTAGGGCAAAAGTAATTACAAATCAGCGCATGATTCTCGGTAAGAGGCCTAGTATTCAACCAAATAATCAGTGTCACTTCAACAGCAGAATCATAAAAACTGTTTAATTATTTGAACTAAAATTTTGATTAAGAAAAGAACAAAATTATTGAGACTTGAACCATAGGAATTAAAGCTAATATCTGTGTCTGCTACAAACCTGCTATTTAGCCTTGGGCAAGTTATTAAATTCTTCTGCACCTGTGTCTACGTTATAATATATTTTCTGTTGTATTCTAAGTATAAAATTATGTACTTCTAAAACGTTTTTTCCTTCATTTTTACCATGAAGGGGTTAATGGTGCCAAGGTAAAAAATGTTTTGTAAAGGAAACAAGCTGACATTATATGTAGTATAACTATTATTTTACCAATTTATTGGAAACAGTGAGCATTAAATTGTGATAGTTAGTTGTATAATCCTTTGCAATTATATTTTCTACAAATAACTGAATTTCAATTAAATTTTATGACAAATCTAAACTTCAAAGAGTACCCATCTTCACATCAGAAGTGGTCAGTACCTAAGCCTTTAAAATAATTTTCTCAGAAATTAGGAGCAAACTGAAAAAAATAGTCAATATTTTGTCATTTCAGAATTACAACATTTGCCTACCAAGTCCTACACAGATGGAGATAAAAGCTCCTCCAAGTGCAAAAAGCGCATCTTTTTTTCTATTGCTACAAAATATTGATGAAGTGCTCTATTGAGGTAGAGATCTCATTAATTATTTGATTTACAGAAAAAGAAGACAGAGGGAAATGAGTGCCCTGGCTAATGCCATGATGTACCATCTTGAGACTTAAGATCTTTTTAATGTATTCAGCAGTGATGCAGCTGAAAGAGGAAAGAGGGAGTTGAATGGATCCATTAATTTAATTGAAGCGAGCTCTGACAAGAGATAAAACATCTCAGGCCCTGCATCTCTTCAGGCTGCATCAGCACTATAGTAAACAGTCAATGATCTACAGACACACACACACACAAAAAAAAAAAAAGAAAGAGACCTCAAGGCCAGAGTATAGCTACAGAGGCAGAGGTGAATAGACTGAAGAGGTCCTCCCTTCACGGAGCATCACAGTGTATTCAGCATCTACTGCATTTGTTCAATTGTACTTCTATGAACAACTCCTGGGTTAGCTAGAAGTGATTCAGACTTCTTACAGAAAAGTTGTATTTGTTCATTTTTTTTAAGTTTCAGGAAAATGCACTCTGTTTCATGCCCTCTTGGAAGGCAGAGGGGAGAAATAGACGTCTACTACTTTGTAAAGAAATTCTGATGCTGCTGCTATCTTTCAGGTGTGCCCCTGTATGGCTGCCAGAAACTTGTTTTAGAAGAATGTACCACTTTTAAACCTGTCAGTTTTACTTAGTTAGCAGTTACCATGAGCATACTCAATTACTATGTAAGGAATTTTTACTAAAAATACATCACCATTTACCAATGACATGGAATACCTGGGTTCATATCCCATAATTGCTTTCTATTAAGTTAGAGTTTACAAGAAATTAAGAATTAAACTTTTGATGTTCATAAAGTGTGATTAATGCCACGGGGTAGATACAGCTGACCAGTCCTAAAGTGGCATAAATTGATGCAGTTTTCCTGACCACAGAGTTACAATGATGGCTTGCTACCTGAGATATGGTCTAACACCTGGAGAATAGTGTAAGATGAGAAGAAGGAAATTATGATAGATACTGTCTTTAAATAGTATTCCTGAACTTTCTGGATTTCTTGAGAAATTTGATAATTGACTCTTCGGTCACAGAAAACTAATTAACATCAGTATCCAAACTGCCTGGTTTACAGCTAGCTCAGGTGAGTCTGTAAACACCTCCTGCCCATGATGTGAACCAATGTAAGTTCCTTTCAAAGACAGAAGGGTGTTCTGGGAAAGGGACACTATGTGAAGTAAAGCCCTGACTATTTCAAAGTTTTCTCAGTTACTTTGCATCCCAATAGTCTTCCTGTAAGCTTAGGCTGATTGAAAGATAATAATTAAATTGCAATGTTGATAAGTAATTGGATTCATATATATACATAGAGAACCTAGGTTGAACCTTATTGAAGTATTAAAAAAAAGTATTCAAAGAACAAAAGTTTGCTTCTCCTCCCCTATGAACATCATATGCATGTTTTCCCCTATACATTCATTTGCCCTATGAATTCACAGTAAAGCAAGGACAATCTGCTACCTGTGCTAACTCATCAAAATAATATTTATGATCAATAATTTTAAACATTTTTTTTTAGTAAACAAGAAATAGCAACAGGAATTATTTCAACAAGTCAAAGAAAAATGAGCACAGTTTCTTCAAGCTGGAAGATGCAATGCAGGGACACTCAGAGATCTGGGGACAATGAGGAATGAAAGAGTTCTAGCAAGATTTTAAAAATTCAGGTACTGCTTTGGGAGCCATACAGAGATTGATCATGCACCTGGACTCAGTCAGTTAACATCTCAGAGCAAACTGTCAGAGTGACCATTTTAATATCTTCACATCTGCTTTTACTGTAGCTGAAATTCTAATAACATTAAGCAAACAGACATTACAACTCAACACTGAAGCAAATTGTATCTAGCCCTATGTTCCTGTCTATACGTAGCCATGTGAATCAGAGGTCCTATTTCCTATCCATCTTCAAACAAAAGTTGTTTTGTTCATTGGCTTTTATATATTTTTTTTACATCTATATATTTACGTGTTTTGCACTCTTCGGTAACATGGTCCACAATCAATGATATTCAGCAGAATAAATAAGCAAGCAAAAAAATACAACAGGGCAGTCATAGTGAAACTTACGGTTGGAAAAACACTGATGCTGTATCAGCAGTCCACGTATGAGTCTTTGACAATTCTGGCATTGGATTTGACTGTAGTATCAACAGGTAATTATTTAAAAACTATGCTGCAATGTAAACTGGACTTGTTTATCTCTCATTTATCCTTAAGACATTGAAAACTACAAAATTCAATAGATCTAATATAATATTCACCTTAAAGGTTAGCTGGATTGTTGGCATTTGACCAACAGTGCATTTAAATTGTTAAAAAAAAAAGATGCAAGTGAAACAATCTCTATCTCCTTAAAGGAAGTCATTTGAGTTGATTATACAGAGTGCAATGATGCAGTAATACATCACTGGATGTGAAATGTGTACAATGTATCACATAATTCTTTATTTAGAGTTTATTAAACAAGCATTGACCTCCAGTCTTATCATACACTAAACTGTATCCTCATAGTTCGATAAAGCAGGTTGTCAAAGTAAATATTTACAGCAGCTAGTAAAATAAAATCAGGTTATTTGCAGTAATGGTCTATAGTGATCATTTATTTTTGAGCAGCTATGTTCTTTCTGTCAAGCTGAAGCCCTCTTTGACATTAGAGATCCCATCCCGCGTGAGTCTGTGAGACAGGCTACTGATTTAGGGTGGTACCCTGTAGTTGAATTTTCCAGGACAAGACTACCAGAAGCTTTAATAACTTCACTTACAACAGCTCAGCTTTTCCAACAGATTGAGAAATCAACTAGCAGACGTGGCCTCACGCCATGCTGCTGAATGTGAAAGAATACCACTCTCCTAGCTAAAGAGACAAGTGCGTTCAGTTACACTCTGTCATCAGTGTAAGCAATAGCATTAAATAACAAAAGAATCTGCAGTACAACCAATCTCACAGAAAACAAACAAAAAAAAAAAAACCAAATAAAGCAATTATCTATTGCTGAGTATCACTGTGATTTCTTTTCTTGGAGGGAGAGCCTCACATAACAAAAACAGGAGTGATAATTTTTATGTCAAGTAAGGTTATTTATGTATTTCTAGTAAAAATCAATGTTTCCTCTTACTCAAAACCTTCTCTTTTGTTAAAAATATCCTTTAAAAAACCTTTCAGTAGTTCAGGTGAATGTTTTATTGTACTCTTCCATTGCAAAACAAAGCAGTGAAAATAGTGGTTCACAATGTCGTTTGTATGTGTACTTATTGCTGCTCTAAGTATTATATCAGTTGTTTGTTTTCCCCCAATTTGTTCCATTTACTTTATCGTTCCTCAAAGAGTTCATAGTGGATAGTGGACACTGGGTAGTAGTTACACAGGCAGTCTCTATATTTTCTTATAGTACAAGGCATGCATGGCAGCACAACTTGCTTTAAAGAACCTGAACAACAAATAGTAAGTTTTTCTACTTCTTATTTCATATTGTGAGCCAGTCTTTGTAGCAGGATTTCAGCTACTCAGCAATAAAAATAAAGGCTATTTTTAAGCTTAAATCAAGGTTCTAAAGAGATACTAGCATTTCTATAATTTCTGTCAATTTGAATATTTAACAAAACATGCTTAGACATCATATATTAAGGTACTATTTGGCATCAGTGTTCTGAAAGAAAGGTCATTAAATTCAGAATCTGTGCAATTAAACACATCCAATGAAGTATTGTAACAAAAGACCGCATGCACATGTGTGTTTGTGTGAGCAACACCTTCTTGTTCATTAAATTATAACAATGCTCTTAAGTATCCAGATAATAAGACACCATTTCCAGCCATGTAAGATGTCCCTAAAGACAAAAAAAAGGAAGGTGAAAGTTGGAGAAGCATTCCTCATTCATGATACATTTATAAATTATTTCTGCTTTTAGACATAATATTTTTCTTACATATGACATATGTCTCTAACATAAAAAAAAAAAAAATAAAAACTTAATCAATTCCAAACTAAGAGAAGGGCCATTCACACAGTCCCTAGTTTGCCACTAAAACAATGGCATTGGCAGGAGATAGCCAATAGGCTTGAAAATCACACCCGATGATATTCTAAAGGTCTTCAGCGTAAACGGGAAAGTGGCACTTTAAACAAGAGTGAATCTGCTGTCACTCTGCATTGATCTGTGAGTCTGTTCTGGGTTGCATAATAGCTTGCCCATTGCATGGCAAACTCTGGTAATGCCGGCCTCTGGGATAGCACTTCAAAAGGCACTAGATATTAACTCACATGAAATACTGTTCCAAACAGAGGTGACAAAACAGCTGGGGATACATATCCCCTTAGGAGAGCTGAATACCATCATGACATATTCAGAGATCAATCCCAAAATACAGAGTTCAGCTTTGTTAGTGTATTCATACTAGACATACTAGATAACGTTTTCACCTATAATAAAAACAGTTTACCTAGATACAGTGTTGTTATTCCAAAGAATTTTTCAAGACAATTAAAATGGCACAGCAATCATAATGCAAGATATTGTGGAAAGTCCTGTATTTTTTTCTTTTAGTAAAGTGGCATTTTGTCACGGCCTAGGAAAAACTGTTTGTGACTACACTTATAACTTCTGTGACAAGGTGCCTTTTTATTTTCAACATGTAAGAGCAATGCATTGTAGTCTGTAGTTAATGTCTGCTCTCAAATTTTTAATTTTATTTTATTTCATTTCCAAGGTCTGGTCCCAGACATATAGTTTTTTTTTTTTAAACAGAGTATTACTCAACACGTTGATATTTTCTAAGTAAAGCAGCTGAGAAAAAAAAAACAACAAAACAATTAAAAATAAAAAAATAAATCACAGCTCTGGCATAGTTGTAATTCACTGGTACACTGGAATAGCAAATTGACATTTTCAATTCTATTTGCTTCATTCAGCAGTTTAGTAAAGAACCTTTTAGACTGCACCAGCTACACAGTAATGGAATAAAACATATAGCAACATGATAAAGTCACCTGATTTATAGTAAAATCTATTATTTTCTCCAATACCATGCAGATCTGAAAGGAGAAAAAAGCTAGTTCTCTTTCCCATCGCTGGTTTTCCACATTTCTCTTCATTCCAATTTAACTTGGATCGCAACAAGTGCTTCCATTTTCTCTGTCTCCCCTCTCACATTCCCTTTACAAAATTAAGAGTTAGAATGGATTTTGCACAGGACAGCTTCTTCTCCTCCAGCCTTAGTGGAGAATAAAGGAAGGAACAGAGTACAAACTATGACTTCTCTCCGAGGCCAAAAAGTGTAGCTGAAATTCTCCAGAGGGAAGGTGAGGTGTACACCAAAAAAATTTCTATTGCCAGTTTATGACAGGAGAAATCAAAGGTCGAACTCTCATTTCATAATGCTGTCTGCTCCTCTGATACGAAAGCAATGGGACACCATGCCACAGACATGTGTATCTCTATGAGATTTTGCAAAGTTATATTTAAATAATAAGGAAATACTTGAATAAGGAGTAGAGTGCAGTCTTTTGAAAATTGTTGTGATATAGGAGCTATTCAAAGACATGATAAAATGTGACAATAACATAGCAGTGATTATTTTTTGTCACAGACTCCTAATTGCATAAGTTTTTTAAGACTTGCTTTTCTCTCTGTTTTTTTAATTGTAACTGAATTACATTATAAATGTGTTCACTAAGAGGTGTGTTTCCCAGAAATCCAGAAGCTCAAAATTTACCTTTATTTTGTAGCAGAAGTTTGACTCATTTTCAGATCTGTTCTGAATCTGCAAATATTCTTAATTCTCTGAAATATTTCTAGCTGGCAAAAATACCTTCTATAATATTAGTAGGACTAAAGGGGAATGGAGGCTAAGAGGGACGTGGGATGTCCTGGAAGTCAGTGTGGGGCAGCAGTAGGCTTCTAGGCAAACTAGAGGACATAGGATTTTGGAGAGTGATGAGACTCCCTCAAGAGCAACAGCGGGTGCTATAGCCTTTGCAGCTGTAGGTCATTTAACCTAAAAAGCTGAAGCCAGTCTTCCCGCTATAAACAACTTCCTACTTTCCTATGCCTTAAGCCTTGTTCGAAAAATCAATCTGTTATTATTCAGAAAATGTTACATGCTTTTTAAACTTATGTATGAAGAGTGATCTATTAGCTGCTGCTCAAAGCTTACTGAAGTACGCAAGAATGCAGTGATGTTGTTATGTACTCAGCACTGGTACATTTCTGTGTCTATTTCTTGCTTTAGGCATTACTTTAGTTGGGAAGGATTTCTTTCTCATCTATCTCATTCTTCTTACACTCCCTGGCTCTAGTCTCTAGGAACCACTGTACAACATGAAAAATTTTGTTTATAAGCTGCTTTATAGTGAAACTATTACGAATGGCTTCTAAATACTTACTGATTATCTTACTGACTTAAAAAATTGGTGGTTTTACTACATCAGAGACTGAACAAAACCAGATTATCAACTAATTTGTATTTGAAATTATGTAAGAAAACTGTTTTCTTTGGTAGAAGCAAATATTGATTGGAGACAGACTGAACTCAAGCTGCTCAAATCTAAAGGAATATCATGTTAGGTAGTCTGTAAGCTACATAAGAATGAAGGACAGGCTAGACTCATGGGGAAACAGATACAGACAATCATATGATGCGGACGATCATAGTAACTGCTGCTTCCCAGCTTCTCATGAAAATTAACTCTATCCTAGTCAGAAACAGGACACCAGTACTACCTTGAACTTGTAGTGTTGTCTTCTTTCACAGGATACAAATTTGTAACCAGTCCTTAGCCCTGCCAAGAAGTCAAAATCTACACATTAATTACCCAGAGCAAAGCCAAACCTGTGACCCTGCGTATCCATGAAAAAACTTTAAAATATTTCAGTTAGCACTTGGAATTAGAAAGTCTTTTATTTATTGTCTTTGTGTCTTGGGGTTATTTGGATTCCAGTTATTAAAGAGTCAAAGTGCTGTTTCAATAACAAACTCTGGCTGTACAAAGGATCTTAGAAAGTCCTCAATACACAGCGGGGAAAAAAAAAAAATCAAACCCAGTCTATAAGACTTTGCTCACAGAATCACCAGTCACTCTTGAAAATTATCTCATTTTTCTTTAAATACCCTACTAATTTTTCCTCATTTGCAATACTTTGCAGGTATTCATTGCTCTGTGTTAGGGATTTCTTCATGAAGAAATGAGTTGGCATTGAGAGAGCTACAAACCCAGCCCTGCTGTGGGTCCTTCCTCTTTTTTTCTCCACACTGGCCTCTGTCCAAAAAAAGGAACATTATTTGGCTGCCTTGTGAAAGACTTCCTTACTTCACTGGACCTGCTCTTGCACTGTTGTCTGACATTATGTAAAGTTCAGCTGTACTATCAGACACTTGGATCTCTTTTACTTCACTTGTGCTTGCTGTCAGCCACTCTTTCTTGCCAAATACGGAGCCTAGCCCAAAACGAATCACAGCTCATGTTTCGGATTCAGTGCCCTGACTAGTGTGATTTCCAGCTCTCTTCAGTTTCGGCCAAATGCCAAGTGCACCAGCCTTATTACAAACTCCTGAAAACTGGGGTTTGTAATGGAAGTGCTGACACAGCCCTAAATATTGGCATGAACAGCATAACTATAATTATCCAAGGACAGATGGGCAAGAAGAACACATGATTGTTGAACGCAGGAAAAAGCTGCTCTCATTAATCATCTCATGCGTTTGAGAAAATTACTTTGGAAAAGGAAAGGTTAAAATGGTGAAGTACTGAAAGAAGGTGAACAGAAGACCGCAGTTCATCCCAGCTTTCCTATTATAGCATCCACAGCTAATGCGGAGATTAAATTTCTCTGAATAAGGACTGTGCTAAGTAGAATCCTTGTTTCCTGAGGGTCCGGTATGAAGTATTGTAGCAAAACAAAACAGAAGAAATTGGAGCCAAACTCTGAGAGAAGCTGATATGGATACTCTGTTTCAGGTACTTTTTTTTTTTCTATGCTGTAGCATGGTTTCTAACTTTACACTGGCTTTCAGCAAGCCATTATTTTACTAGAATTAGACTAGTCACACCCTGTGACTAGCTCTTTCAACCTGTTAGAATGAGTAGCAAATATGTAGATAGACAGACAGAGAGATGGGAGGCAGGGGACGTGTGTGCTTCCATGCACACATAGACAAACATACAAGCATATTTCTTTAGTTGTTTGGATATTTGTGTATGTACATTCAGTCACACACACACAAACTTGGAGTATGAAGACTTATAGTGACCTCTAAACATACTTAAAAGGGCGTGTATGTAGAAGTCCCAAAAAAGAATCCCTTTCCCAAAACCTAACGTTTGTTAGCCCATATGTTTTATATTACAAGTTTTGTGTATGAAGCTACCATGAATCACCTTGTTCTTGGTAAATAAAAAGCCCTGAGAAATAAAGGAAAGAGAAAGGAAAAGAGCTTTCTGAAAAAATATTGTGTCAGTCTTTAAACAGTTGGAATTGAAATCCTGATTTCTTTATCTTTTTTTTCTCAATAATTTGTATTTTAAGTAATTACAATTTCTCAAAAACAAAAGCATTTTAAAATAAACAAACAAATAAATACATATGTAACATCTTTTGGAGAAGAAGAATGTATACGAACAGAGTTCCATGGTTTTTAGTAAATAAGTCAGAAAGCTACCATAAAAATAGAAGAGAGAGATTTCCAGTCCTGACTTAATGATTTGTTTAAGAGACCTTCACATCTGTTGCAATTGCTAGATGGTTTGTTATGCGATCAGGTGTGAACAGTATTAGAGAAATATTAACTTTTCAGCTTGGACAAAAAAATAAGCTGAACCTGAGTTCACTGTTTTTTTACTGCCTGTTTCGTAGCCATCTTATTTAAATGAAGGATACTTTTTTTTTTGTTTCTGTGCAGTCCTGGCCTCAATGAACTACATGTTCTGCTGTGAGTGGAGCAATAGTCATTCACCTGGCCGTTGCATTGGGCAATCTAGTAAGACTGAGCCTTTCATCCCAGTTGAGCACAATGGTCTAGACTGATGACTAGAACCAGAAAAGATCATTAAATGCTGAAACGAGGTGTCACCATCTTACCTGTAAACGAATGCATGCTACTACTCAGAATACATATGCCTACATAACCCAGTCTAAAGATCATAATTAATATTTCATGTGATCATATTCTCATATGAAAGAGTCATAACTATCAGAGTTGATAATCAAACAATGGCTAAATTTGCTCCTAAGTTAAACTGCTTACACTCTTACAATTTCAGTGAAGTTGCACGGATACTGAAGACGAAATCTCTGTTTTCAAACACATCTATAAAAAACACGAAGTAGTACTCAACCCTGTCATAAATAGATAAAGTTCCCAGTGCAGTTGGTGGTCAATATGCGTCTCTATACTGGAATTTGATTTGACCCTTAAATCATTACATCTACAGATTTTTAAAAACTAACTGGTGTGTTAGTTTTATACCTGTTGGCAGATAGATTTCTTATGGCTCCATAGTCACAGGGCAGCCTAGAGAGGTCTGGAATATTAAATAAAATCGGCAGGCAGAAGGAATGACTCCACAATTGATGGACTGCAAAATCATTAAATAGCTGACAACTTAGCTGTAGAATGAAAGGTACCAGCTGCTGCATATGAAATGAAAAGAATCAGAGAAAGAGAAGGCGAGTAGCAGCAGAAGTTCAAGACATTTAGCTGACAAAGACTCCCTTGACTCCTAGCAGTGTGTTGCAGTGTCTTAAACTGAGAGATTTCATAGTTATCACTTACTTTAGACCTTTTGCAAGAAAAGATCTCTCTGATGGTGCTGTGCAGCACAATTTGGGAGGAGCAATCTAGCTGGCTGCTGTGCAGTGAAAAGGACAGAAGAAAATGCATAAAACAAAAAAAAACCCAACAGAATAGGCCTGTTTTCTTTCAACCAGTATCATTCCACATCAATGTGAAAATTTGTACATGAAAACAGCAGACTTTGGCTTGCCAGGTGACTAAGCTGTGGACATGAAAATTAATTGTATGTATAGTACAATACTTCGGCAGTTGTGCCTTTGTAATGCTAGTTCCATTGTTTCTAGGAAGAGAGGCTTGATTCACCTATGGGTGTATGGCCTATGGCCTCTTTATTAATACTATTTACTGTTACACTGGGATCAATGATACTACATCACAATACTACATCAAAAATTGTCTCTTGTGCGAAAGCTAATCAAATGACAGAGGTCTCTTACTGGATGGTTAACTCTAGGCTCAGTAAAATAAAGGTAAAAATGAAAACTAGGATTGCATGGAGTTGCAGTTTGTTTTTAAAATTGTCAGCAAAAGAACTGAAAGGTGCTTAATTGGCTTGTTCAGGATTCTGAATATGATTAAAGAGGGAAGGGAAAAGGCTGATTTGAACTGGGACCAGTGCCTGGGCTGCCACTTTTATCCCACAGGGCTACAGTGCTGTAGAGTGAAATGGTGCTGCTGAAATTGGGGAGAGTTTGTCTCTTATCCTCTATGGATCATGTTCAGAAACTGCCATGCCCCAAATCCCTATGCAGAATCCTGTCAACCACGTTCCAAGATCCTTCCAAGGATCCATGGTTCCTTCCATCCTTCCAAGATAATGAATTGGGCAAAATCAGGCAAGTTTCAAGCATTGTGCATTCAAAATTATAAAGGTCTTTAACTTTGACTGAGAGAGTCATATAAAAGAACGTAAGAGGTAGGAAAAAAAAAAAAATCACAGTATTTTAAAAGGAATGCATTTGCTTGAACAAACTCCATAAAATTAAGCTTTGTATGTTATTCAAAATACATAGAAATAAGTCAACAGACTGTAAGTATTACTATATCTTGGTATTTTTGCTGAGACTCAGAGTAACTGCTACGCTTTATCGTAGCTCCATAGTACACTGACAGAACACAAAAAGGCACAACGTTTCCTTCCTATCACAATCTATAAATATTCAAAGAACCTGTAAAGCAATTGAGTTACCTTTATCATGCAGATTAATAAAATCTACTGAAGCTGATATCACAGATTGTTGTTTGCACAATTTCAGATGCCAAGGTCAACCAAGGTCTAAACACTGAGAGGAAATAGTTGGTTATGACAAATTTGCCAACAGATTACAGTATCCCACCAGAGATTTTTCCAGGATCTATAGTTGCAATTCACTCTCTTTAATCTAAACATCTGGATTTTAAAATGTTTATATATCACTGAGAGAGTTTGCATTCTAATTTAATAAATACATATACAATGAGCTTTATGTTAGAGGTAGGCAGACAAACTTTCTGTATTTAGACATATACACAGAATATTTCATGAATGTGTGTATAAATGCAGGTGGTTATTACTTCATGAATAGAGTACATTATTTAATATCTAGGGCTACATTATGATTGCCCTGTTTAGACTGAACAGTGTCATACTCCATTAGCAGCAGTAGACAAATGAAATCATAGTAGAATGGAGTGCTAATCAGCATGAATAACACAAAAAAAATATGGACTGTAGATACAGTCAATGCCCATCTTCATGTCTACCAGCTTGATACAGATGATCCTTTTTAGGCTAGTGATGTTTTTCTTCCTATTGTAAATTCACTTTGTGCCTTTTTTATTTATTTAGGAAATTGTGAGATGCTGGTTATACATTCAACTCTGCTGCTGACTTACTGTGTGCCATTGGACCAAACAATTTAATAGCATGGCCGTTTAAAATGGAAAAGGTAAAAAAACACCACCCAACTGGCCAAATTTTTTTCTTAACTTCAAGATATCAAAGATTGCAGAGTACTGAAGCCAATGTAATAACATTATTTGTTTTCTAAAACATGTTTACAAGGCATTTTTTTGTTTGTTTGTTTTATTTTCTACTATGTTATCTGGTTAGAAACATTTTTCTCACCCTCAGCATTGGTATCAGATAATCTTCTTAGCTATTAGCTTTGACAGAACTAAGTGGGCAATCTTTTTACATAAAGTGAATTGTTTTCAACATTACTAACACAAATATTTTTCGTTAATATAAAGCATGTGGAAAAGTACGTTTTTCCATCTTTCTTCACTGCATAGATTTTCCATAGAAAAGGAGTAAAAAACCCCCGCTTTCTGCTTTCTTTTTTGTTACTAAGTTCCTGCCCCTTCTCCCTTCTCACTATTACAAAACTCTTCTGTGAACCTGAATTTTTTGCCTTCCTGTCAAGAGTCCTATTAGTTATGTCATCTGAACATGAGGATATTTATAACACACTCCAAAACTCTATTCTGTTTTGTGTCTTCCAGGGGGCACACAGCCCAACAAGGGTGAGGAGTATGTGGGTGGACATGCATACAGAAAGATCTTTCAAAAAACTCTAAATGTATTCACTACTAATTAGTTTAAGGAAGTTCCTTCTTAAAGAGTCGTGTACATCTAACTGTCAGAAGTTGAAGTGTCATCTTGAGAACAAAGCCATGGAATGAATAATGACAAATACTCCACTATGAGTTTTATAAAATACTGACTATGGAGTACAAACTGTTTATTAGAATTGTCTGAAGTCAAAAAGATAGATAGTCACTATGGTACACGTTATGAAGAAGGACTTAAGGTAGGGTTTAAGTTACAGAGATTAAAAATTCTGAATTCTATACAGGTCACATCAACACAAATTGCATAAAAATCAGGTTAGTATAGTAACTACATAGAGGCATTCATAGACAATGGCAAATGGGGATTCTATAATGACTGTAACAGCAAAGGAAAAAGAAAGCTGGTGTGGAAAAAAAGTGCTTTACAAACCTGCTGGACTTCTTTGAAGTCTGAATATAAAGTAGAACAAAAGTAATCAATGTGCTAAATGGATTGACAATTTCATACAGTTCTTGCTTCACAATCTCGAAATAACATGATAAATCTAGAAAATGCTCCAAAGATGACTGGATGACCAGAGGTGTGTGGTGGCTGGTAGATATGGAGAAGTTAAACATAAAACTGTTTGAACTGGGAAAATACAGAATGAGACACAACAGGAGAGAGATCTGTAGACTAAAAGGTGAACAGAGAATAATTAACTTCTGTTTTCCATAACAGGAAAACAGGGACATGTATTGAAATTTCCAGGCAAACTTGTTTAAAACAAACAAAACAATAGTCTCAAATATTGTATCACAGAACATACTGACATAAATTGTATTACATGCCAGAACTTTTTTCTAAATAGGCTTTAAAAGTAATTAGACAAAGTAATGGAAGAATAGTTCATGAAAAGTTGAAAAATGTGCTGACAGGAATTTAATCTGTGTTAGAAGAATCTGGGATGGTAACGAATTTAAATTTTTCACAGAAAGAAAATTTTTGTTCTTTTCTTGCTCTTTTCTATTTTTGTTTCTTCATCATTCTCTGCTGATCGTGGCCTGTGGTGGACGCAGGGAGGCCATTCTTAAGGTATGCCTGCTTGTTTCTGTACATGGCTGTATAATGTATCCTTGAATCTGGTCCCAATCTTTATTTTTTTTAAATGAAAAATAGCAATGTACATCTGGTCCTGCCAAATCTCTGAATGACTTCAGATGTGTTTTTGGATGGTGGCTGAATTCAGTCTGTGGTATAGGAGTTTGCACTCTCTTGATTGCTGCTCTTATTAACGTTTTAATGTTTAATGACACAGTCATCCTATCTGTCACATAATTCTTGCCCACTTTTATACTATTCTTTTCTTCTTTTAGTTCACCTTATGGAGTAATGTGAATAAATTGCTACAGGACTAGACATTTTAAGCCTTTTTATCAGGTCATATCACTCTTCAGTACTTTCTACACAAACAATCTATTTCTTACATGCATTACTCCATGAAAAAATATGTGTATTTTTGTAAAAATAGCATGAATTATGAAGGGGCAGAGAAGGAGGTTAAAACTTTTCACTTTAACTATTTCATCATTATGTAGATATCAGTGTTAACATTAAAATGTTTTAACCTAACAGTGTAAGAAGACAGATGGCTGATGAGAATACATTTTTTTCCATATGAGTTGTCATGAGAATACACTGCAGGTAGAAAGGAATTACATTCTTTTCTTCTTTTTTAAGGAAATTTTGTGTGAGAGAGCATCCTTGGGACCTAAATTCTGCCCTGAGTCATAATGATATACAACTACTCATTAAAGATTTACTCTGCTTTCACATAGGAACAATGTTCCAAATTAAATCTCATGTTATTTGTGTACATCTCTGAAAGTCCTGTGGATTTAAAAATGCCTTTTTCTAATTTTTTAAAGAGATACGTGATATGATCCTTTTTGGAATTAAATAGGCATGATGTTAAAAATGTTCTTTGGAAGGCAACTCTAAAGCTGTGAATGTAAATAGCTCTACACTGTGAATTATCATCATCATCATCATCATCATCATTGGTTTATGCTTTACATAATGTCGTTTAGTTTTTGTGTTGCGTACATCTCCTCCTTGAATATCTCCATTCATGGAATGAGCCCAAGGCTTTTTCAATGTGCATCTGAATATATTTCACTACTAAGTGCTTCGACATTAGGAGTATAAAATAGTTGTTTCAGAAAACAACATGAGGAAGTATATATATCACAGATCATCTGAGTGGGTGTTCTCATTTTTACTAGTTTTAATAAGGAGAAATAGTTTTATTAGATTAACATAAAACAAGTCCATGAACATTTTCGGGGAAAAAAATGTTAACAAAACTTGATATAACCTTTAAAAAAGGGAGACAGAGAACAGTTCATATGAACAACATCTTCCAGATACATTTAGCAATCTGTAAACACTTGGTAGTTATACTGTGAATGTTTATTTATATTGTATGTATGTCTTGCCACCATCAGTCTGTGCTCCTACAATCAAACAAAACATATTTAGTTGACAGGATCCTGAAGGCAAAAACAGTGTCTATAAGTTGAATCTTGAAATAAAAGAATTTCTTCTAATCACGTTTGAAAGATTGTTAGTTTTACTAGGAAAGAAAGGTCTCATCCTACCTAATCCTGAATTATTAAACCAATTTCTCTGTCTTTCCTCAGTACCATATCAGACTTCCTCTGGCTTTGAAATAGCTTCAGGTTTTGTTTATGTCTTCCTGACAGGACCGTCATCTTTCTTTAGATGCCCAGTACATGGACTTTGTCGAGTTAAGCTGATGACATGACCTCACTGGCCAGAAATTCATCACTAAAGAGAAGGAAATGTTTTCACCTGGAAATGCTTTCACCTGGAGCAGACTAGGGTCCAATCTCAGAAAATTCAGTTATTTACAGTGGAAACAAATTATCAAAGTAGAAATGTCTTTCAAAGATATTATAGTACCTACCCATTAATGGAGCCTTTCGGCACTATTTGCACATTGAAGAGCTATCTTCTAGTTCCAAATCCATTTGCACTTGCAAAAACATATGCTTATTTTAATGCCATTTCTTATTTTTCTTTCCTTTGGATGAATAGTGTCAGTCCATTAGGTTTCTAATGGACTGACACTTTTAATTCAAAAAGTATACGTTTAGAGGAGTGGTGTTCCAAGTGATAATGACGGAAATCAAGTACCTCTCTCTGCTTGTAAGATACCACTTACAGCAGCTACAAGTTTATTTTAAATCAACCAAAATTGCCACCAAAATGTTCTTTTGGTGTAAGGAGGTGCAATTCCATGTTTTCTTCTGACTTTATTTTCTGTATGATTTTTAGACTCTTTTTTAAGTTAGTCCAATGACCTCAATGACTTATGTTACAACTGTAATTTTCAGTGACTGCTTTCTCTCATTGGTTTGTCATTGGTTGTCAATTCATTAGAACCAATGGGTAGATCTTTTCCAACTTTGCAGAGACAAATATTTTTCATTTACTCACCAAATCTAATCACAGCTGTATTTCACCTGAACCGAATCATAGATCTTAGCTATGAGAAATACTGAAACATGAGGGTTTGTAGTTTAAAATGGTCTATTTCTAGAGCTGTTATCATTTTTTTCAGCTAATATTTGGGTAATTCAGTTATTTATCCAACATATATTATACCTTTGTGGTGTCTTAATATAACTGAAGGGACAGATTTTCTCCCTGATAGACAGATAGGCAAACTTTTCTGAACTTCAAAGATTCAATTCTTTTCTGACACAGTTTTTTTTCCAAAGCCAATTAGATTTATCTTCTTTCTCATTTCTTTACTTTGCATGCATGCTGTTTTGCAAGGGGAGGTGCTGGTCCATTTTGATCTCAGTAAGAAAGGCACCTACGAGTCTGTAAGGCGACATTTTAAATGCTATTTACTAGAGGCAACACTATGAAAATAACACTGATAATCCTATGTCCCTTTAAATTGTGGGAGCTCTGGTCAGTGTAGCATCTAACAGGACTCCCATCCACATGCAGCACATCGTGCAGACCTCATCCATAGCAGACATCCTCCCCTTTTGGTCTTTCAAGCTATTATATTATTTTCTTGCAAGGAAACAACTCTATTTATCATGTCTGCAGTCAAATAAAAATGTTCACATTAGAACTTCTTGCTGTGCTGTGAGATAAAGGCAAGGACATGAAGATGGTGTAATTGCTGGTATGCAGGGGAAGCTGTCTGCAGTTCTCCTGTACAATGAGCTGGCTGAGGTTATTCTGCAGCCAGGAGATTTGGGCAGCATGGCGCTGGTCTGAAGGCCAGGCTGGACCTGTGAGTACTCAGGGTGACTAACTCCTCGATGCACAGTGAACATGCAGTCAGAGTCAGTACTGATTCCAGGAGAGTAGAAGACATTGACTTCCCTCACATTAAGCAGGGCAGCCATTATCTTGGTCTTTACCTGAATGACATATACAGACCATGAACAGTAAGTCGGGAAAAGATCCCAAATGAACAGAGGTTAGCATAGATAAAAACAATAAAGTTAATTGGCTATGGAAGAAGACAGAAATGCTGGGAAGGTGTAAGAGAAAAGTTTTATAATTCTGATCCTGGGTAAGGATGACAGAGGACTGTTTCTTTCAACAGGGATTGTAGGATTGAGGAAACAGGACAAAACACATTTTTGTTGTTGGGCTAAGACAAGAGGACAGAGGATCTGTTGAGAATTTATCTCAGATTTAAAAAAAAAAATATCTAAAGCTGGTAAATTGGAAGTTGTGAGTAAAGAATGGAGACCTATGAGAACCTGGAAGCAGATATGTCAGTTGTTCTTACTAACTGTATTTGAGCTTTTCAGAGGTGACAGTGACGTTATTTAAGGAATAATAGAAGACTGGTTACGTTAATTCGTTTCTAATATCAACTGGTTTGCCTAGACAAAAACAGGGAGTGGCTTCTAATTTGCAGCACTAGTTTTTTTTTATTTCAGTGTGATGTTTGGGATCACCACTGTTATATCTAAATTAGATAACTATGCTGTGGTCATAGAATATCACAGAATTTCAAATACTATTGCTGTTACTTAATTATTTGTGTAGGTTTATTTTCTTATTTTAAGAAAAGACCAAAAAAAGGTGGAAAAACCCTGTTACTTTAAAATAACCTGATATGAACTAGAATACACAGCATTTCCTTGCCCATTTTTGATGTTGGGTTTTTTTTTATTTCTTATAAATATCTGTGCGATGAAGCTCATTTACATCATAGATTTACATTTTGAATGTCCACTTGAATGCCATCACTTAAAGCATTAATGACTTAGAGCTGCATCCATTTAAATCCTTTATCTATTATCTTGAAGCTTTGACTTCCAAGGAACAAGCTTCACGGTAAACATAATGAAAAGCATAGGAGTGCAAGAACTGTCCAATGTAAACAGTCATGCACTTACACCCCACTGGTTTGGTTTTCTTATGACTCTACCCAGAATGTGTCCACACCGCCAACTTCTCAAACATGTTACCTCAAACAGGAAGCCACCTTCCTCCCAAAGAGGGTCCCTCTCCCTTTCATTACCTTCAGCAGGAATGTCAGAAACATATTTTCCTGGGGTGTTAAGTTAGTATGCTGAGGTACAGGAAGAGTGGAGCTAAAAGAAAAAGATATGTCCTTAATGTGTATTGCACTTATATAAGTATCTACCACACTGGATCCCTTTTTTCCTTGAAAAGAAGATGGACTTCTCAGCAGCCTTCAGTTAGGAGGCTGTCACAGTTTGAGATGAACACGAGTATGTGACTAAACAGGCTCAGACACCAAAGCACTCTTAGTCACAAGTATATTTTACGTTAAGGAACCACACAACCTTCCTGCTTTCATGGGGGACATGGCACAGCCAAGGAGTGAACGTTGGAGGTCAACAGGTTGGTAGCATGCAGACTACAGGACTTCCCCACGCCACCCTTAGCCCTCACACACTCCAGCAACCCTCACACATCCAGCAGCACCAGTACTTACAGGACTCAGTGGAGAATATTCAATTCTGGTTGGCTTAAATCCCACAGCCCCTGCTGGATTAGCTGTTGCTGCATAAGCGTGCACAGCTTGACTTTCTGGAAGGTTCTCCACACATTAGGTGTTAGTTGAGGGCATCTGCACCCTGTTGCACCAGTTTAGCTGCAGGTAATTAACTGCAGTTAATCAACTACCTTTCTCCATTTTGTCCCTAGACTAGAAGTAGTGGTGTATCAGGACATATATATAGCTTTAAATATCTGTCTTCTCTGTGGGGAAACCCAGTCAGCAGGAATGGTAGATATTGCTGCTACTGACTCATTACATCTTACATACCAAGTTCAGCTCAGAACAATGGAGCTGGCAAGGAAATTAAACAACAGTCAACAGTGAAAACATTTATGCTATGACATACACTGTAGTTGTTAAATATTGTTGTTGAGGAATCTATAGAGTATTGTGAATTTTAGTAATCGGAAACAGATTTAGAGATTGATGATGAGATAATGATTAGTTGCTGCTTGTATAATCTCATTATAAGGATTGTTGTCTTATTGATTAATAAAAACTGCATACTCTGCCAGCAATGCATTAAGGTAATAATTGGAAAGATATTCTGGAAAATAACTACAGCTGATAAATTTCTCTTTTTTAATAAAACAGTAACATGTTAAAAAAGGAGTTTCCTTAATGTTCTTGCATGTTTTTCAACTATCTTTTTTTTTTGTGCCAAAAACGAGAAGACAGTAGTAAAAATGTCTGAACTGATGTCTGGCCAAATTTAGAGCAAATATTACTCTAACAGATGTTGCCAGATATCCTCTAGTTTTAGGCATGCAATTAAAATCTCTATCTTTTTCTTCCACTGAATAAATCTCTTTTGAAGCTTTTCATGGTAGGTGCACCGATCACTCTATCACAGGATGTCAAAGTTGCCTAAACAGAGTGAATATTCTTGAGAATACATAGATTATATTCTCACCTTGTGAATGCTTGGAAATTAGCATTGTGCTCCTAATGGAAGTTATCTGAGCTGATTTTTTTCCCTGTCCTTTTCATGAAGAAGGAATAATCTTTGACTTGTTGAAAGAGGAAGGAAGAAGACAAATATTGTCATCAAACTGACACCCAAGGCAGTAGCGCAACCCTGAGTATTTGATCAATCTGTATGCGTAATAGAAAGTCTTATTAGAGCCTTAGTGGTCTTAATGCTACCTTAGGCAGCCTTAGTGCTGCCTAACAGAAAAAAAGGATCAATGCTAGAACTAGCTCCTGGAAATAAAAGCAGGAAAAAACAGCAGAGGGTGTAGTAAACTGAAAGAGTATCACTCACAGGAGGAAGAATGAGAGGACGTAGACTCTCCATTTCAGATTGTTCGCTATTGTGACGGATTTCACAATTTCAGGTGCTTTATTTATTGAGTCCCATATTACAAACGCTTATAGAGTCAAGTAGCATAAATGATGACAGCAAAAGTTACTAGCACCGTATGTACCCACTAAGTATTTACAAGTAAGGAAAAATAATAATAGAGTAAAAGAAAAACTGTTCAAAGTATGAACAACTGTCTGGGTGCAAAAAAAAAAAAAAGGATGATGTACTGAAAGCTCTTTAACAGAAAATCAAGTTCTAAGTTAGAAGTGCTGAGCAGCTGAAGTGCTGAGCATTAGAAGTGCTAAGCAGCTACCAATTAAGGGTAACACTTTTTATTCTCTTTGAAACTCTTGTTCTAAAGATTCATAATCTGTGGGACTCACAGTCCTGGTTAGTACAGTTGATGGAGTTCAATGGGATAATTTTTTTTGTGAAGAAGCGAGAATGGAAGAGAATTATGTAGAGGGTACTATACCTGAGACTGTGGAGGCTAACATGAAGGAAAATAGTTCAGGGAAAACTAAAAAGGCCAGACACAAGTAACATTCAGTCTGAGAGACACTGTGATGTGTTGTGCAGTATTGTGCTCAAGCTATTCAGCCTTATCAATCAGCAGGCAGTATTAGCTTTACCACAGTGCCAATTATATGGCCTCCAAAATTAAGTTTTTTAAAGGTGGAAAAGTTGGATCTTTGTACTAGCTTCTATGTTCTTTTGCTGCTGAGACTTACGCAGGAAGAGCAGTCCTGCACAAAATAATCTCAATCTATACTCGCACAAGAGTACAAGAGCAGTCCCAGACAAAATAATCTCAATCTACATTCATGCAAGTAGACACAGACAAGTATATACATGCTATCAACGTGTCCCTCTCTCACATACTTTTTGTTTCAAAACCAAAATGGACTAGTTTGCTGAACTTCACAGAGCAAATAAATTGCTAGGAAAGAGTAGTACCTGAGACCATAGATTATTTCCTTCTTGCTACAGCCAATAGATAATTGCCAAGTCTTGAAACTACTGAGGCTTCTTAGAGCACACACACATTAGTGGTTCAAAAGTGCTATTTGGAGAAAGGCATTAAGAGAGTCTACATCTTCCAGGGTGCTGTCGACACGCTGGAAGGGAGGGATGCCATCCAGAGGGACCTTGACAGGCTGGAGAGGTGGGCCCGTGCCAACCTCATGAAGTTCAACGAGGCCAAGTGCAAGGTCCTGCACCTGGATCATGGCAATCCCAGGCACAAATACAGGCTGGGCGGGGAATGGATTGAGAGCAGCCCTGAGGAGAAGGACTTGGGAGTGCTGGTGGATAAGAAGCTTAACATGAGCAGGCAATGCGCCCTTGCGGCCCAGAAGGCCAACCGCATCCTGGGCTGCATCAAGAGAAGCGTGGCCAGCAGGTGGAGGGAGGTGATTCTCCCCCTCTACTCTGCCCTGGTGAGACCCCACCTGGAGTACTGTGTCCAGTTCTGGAGCCCCAACACAAGAAGGGTATGGACCAGTTGGAGAAGGTCCAGAGGAGGGCCACGAAGATGATAAAAGGGCTGGAGCACCTCTCTTATGAGGACAGGCTGAGAGAGTTGGGGCTGTTCAGCCTGCAGAAGAGGAGGCTCCGGGGAGACCTGATAGCGGTCTTCCAGTACCTCAAGGGGGCCTACAAGAAAGATGGGGAAAGGCTGTTTAGTAGGGCCTGTTGCAATAGGACGAGGGGTAATGGTTTTAAAATACAGGGGGGTAGATTTAGATTGGATATTAGGAAAAAATTTTTTACGATGCGAGTTATAGAACACTGGAACAGGTTGCCCAGAAAGGTGGTGGAGGGCCCATCCCTGGAAACGTTCAAGGCCAAGCTGGATGAGGTTCTGAGCAACCTGATCTAGTCGGGGATGTCCCTGCTTCTTGCAGGGGGGTTGGACCAGATGACCTTTGAAGGTCCCTTCCAACCCTAACCATTCTATGATTCTATGATTCTATGATCTTCAGCCTCTTTGTGCTTCATTTCTTTCCTATGTGTCTCCCACTTTGTAGGGGAAAACAATATGATTAAGCAAGTACAACTGTCCCAAAACTACTGGTTTTGTTCAATATGTTTGATTATCCTATAGTAGCAGGTATATTACTGCTAGTTTCACAGGGCAGACTTCTAAAACTAAGAAGAAGTGGGCATCACTAAAAGCTGTAAAGTTATTAGTCTGTCACTATACTAAAAGTCTTTCAAACAGCAAGGAAAAAATATCAAAGGCAGAGAAGGGAAGTAGTTTAAAATATAAATGAAGAATCCTTTTTTTGGTGAGGCTGTCATCATTGATAATATCCCTGTAGGGAATATTTTTTAAGTGATATCATGATTAGCAGACAAATAATAACCTTTAACTTTCATACATCTAAAACATATAATTCAAAATATCTAAATGTTACAAATTATCTTCCTCTTCCAGTCTAAAACACTCACTTCAATGGTCCTGAGTTTGCAGCACAATTCCTTGATGTCCCTGATGACTTCAAAGTAAGGTAATCTTCAGTCTTCAGCAGCCATGTCAGTGAGTATGCAAAAGAGTACAAACAAAGTATTTTATTGACGCAAATTTACCTCTTATTCATGCAAACATACCATGTGAAACTGTAACACTATTTACTAAAATTATTTTAATATATACATTAAATTGTATCAGTTCACATTTATTCTGCCTTATGTCTGTACCTATAAATGAGCTTCTCAGAAAGATTTTTGGCACAGCTTTTGTCCATACAGACGTTTTACAAAATGGGAGAAAATGGATGGAAAATAGACCCAGATATTTGGGACTCCTGAACAGCTCGTATCAAATAACTTTTCTTTTAGAGATGCTTATTACCCATTTTAAAATTATCAGTGGGCAAGGAGTATTCATACATATTCTTTCAGTAGAGAGAACTGGAGGCTTTGAGTTGTTGAATTAAATTCGGTCTCTGATTTACCGTAAGTATTAATGGCATTTCTTTCTCTTTCTTGATAACTTCACAATCTAAACCATCACGTCACCATAACTTCACTATCTAAATATTAGCAATAACAACAGCAATTATTACCAATATTTTATCAGAAAATAAAGGGTCAAACACAGTACCTTTCCTTTCTTTTTAACTATTGATCCTCTCCATTTTCCCACCATTGTGGGGTTTTTTTTGTTCAAGCTATGCATATTACATTGGATATTACCTGTATTACTTAGATTAACAACTACTTAGGAATGTTTTGAGATCTGAAGAGAATAAATTTTTTTTAGAATTCATTCAATTTTTTTTTTTTTTTTAATTTTCATGGATCTTTCTTGAAGTTATGTGCTTGAAAATATCAGGTCTCATTTAAGAAGAATCAAAACAGTAAAAGGCTCAGACTTAAATCTCCCATGCTTGTGAGCAAATCTTGAAAACTATCACCTTCAAGCACAGGAAAATAAAACCAGGAAACTGAAAAACATTATTTTAGAATATCCAGATTTGTAATCAATTAACATGAGTTTGTGAACCAGACTCATAGTACATATAACATGAATCCAGACAGATGGAGTGATTTCTATACTCTCCATACAGGCTTGAAAAGGTTTGATGAGTTAGCTGTTTTTAAAGTGTTTGAGAGGTTTCTTGAAACTGTACACTTTTTTTTTTTCCATAGTGGTCATTATCCAGAAAGGATTTAAATGATTGTTCTTGGTGAACACAAGTTTTCAGTTATCAGGACTAAATTTCATCTTGTGACCCTGGGTGAATTGTTTGACAGTCATGCACCCCAGTAGCCTGAAAATCAGCTTGCAACTCATGCAGAACCACATGAATGGATATATTTGAGTATAAGAATATTAATGAAAGCTGGCTAACTTAAGTGGGAAAAGTTTTGCCAAAACAGCAGCATATTGCCAAAAAGGATTTCTTTTGAGGTTTTAAACTTCTATAGCCTAAGATGACAGAAAATTATTATTCTGCTAAATAGAAAAAATCCCAATGTATTCTACTTGGGCCGTGCATTACTGTGATTTTTAAAGGATATTTATCCATTACAACTTTGTCATCAAATATTGCCTGTGGCCTATAGTTATCATCACTGTGCATTTACATTTCAATTGTAAAAAAAAGCCACTTTCTTTTTGTCTTCTCTGATTAACATTTTGAAGCTCTGTAATTTTCTTGCTGCTCAGAGAAACAAAGCACCCAGGCTCACAGAGAAAACTCATTCAGCAAGATATAAATATTTGCTATTCAGAAAATCTCAATGAGGGTTTAGTTATTTTAAACTAAAAAAAGAAAATTACTAATAATGATTGGTTTCAGCTAATGAAATGCTTTTATGCAAATATGTGAACCCTAAATATGACCTGGAAACAAAAGACTGCTTAACAGTTACTATTAAGCAATACATTAGGAGATCAATTAAACAGAACTCTTTCTAATGAATAAGCTGTACAAGAGTTGCTATGGAAACCTGGAAAGAGAAAGCCCTAGAATGTTAATTTGCAATTTTAAGAACATAAAGTATTAAAGATCTGCTAGTGGCTGGCTGGAGAGTCATATACCAAAGTTAAAAAGTGTCTCACAAAAACTCTCCCCCCCAAAAAAGAGAAGGGAAGTAAAGGAAAAGAACCACAATATTCATGTCCAAGAATGATTATGAAAAAATTATAAATCTAATATTGTATCTGAATGGGTAGTTATGAGTATATCATTCCAAAGTGGACCATCAGAGGGAGCCAGAAATTGCAGTTTCTCCATGGAAGATCATTAATTATAGTCTAGGGAACCCTGAGAGTCACTAGACACTTCCTCCCAAAAGAAAGGACAGAGACACAATGATTGAAGAAGGGTTGTCAGTACTCTTGGGTTCTTCAACATGCTTATGGCGTTTCTCTGTTTTTAACAGACAACTTATGGACAATTACAAGATAGTGAATCCAAAAAAATGAATGAAAATACTTGAAAAGTTGAGATTGGAAGAACATTAGGGGTAAATAATTTAATTCAGAAAATGTATAATATTTCTTTTTAAACATAAATAACTTTTTATTTTAAAATATAAAGAAAAAAAATTGCCTTATTTCTGAGACAAAGTATTTTTTTTTAAATTATATCAGTTAGCAGTGTTTTCCCTCAGTGTATGTGTTAAGTAAAAATTTAGATCATATTTTGTTTTTTCGACTTCAAGATGCTACAATAGCAATGACTTTCTTGCCCTAGAATGCTAGATGACATGGAAAAAACTGTTTAATTTTTCCCACTGACTTAAGTGGCAAGATAGTGAAACCTTTCCACACCAGGCTTAGATTTGGAACAATAAATGTTCTTTTGTTAGATACAGTTCTAAATGCTTAATCAGAAACTGTAAACCTACTTTTTCTAATCTTGACTTCGAGGCTGTGTCTACATTGACTTTTAAGAGGCAGAATGAGCCTGTCCTGGTGTCTACACTGAGGTGACAGAGTAGCATGGAAAAACTTGGGCTTGGGGCATTCTAGAAGAACTCTAGAGCTGAAACTCAGATCTAGCTGCCCCTGATACATAACTCTAAGACTTAAATAGTTGCTTTGTGGATAGGAATATGATGATATGTCACACTCCAAAATTCCCACCTACCCACATATTCACACAAAGTGACTGCAGGGTCATTCAACATTGCCTTCTGCAAAAGTAGCTAGGATTTATGGATGGTAGTAGCACTAGAAGACAAACCAGAAGACAAACCACGAATACTCTGCAGACAGTGATGTGGATCTTGGTCCAGCCAACAGAAGAAACAGTCTGATTTTATCTCTCTTATGATCCAGGTTTGTCACTGAAAAACTGAAATATAAATATACGCACAAGCAGTTAGAGTAATTACAGTGTATTTAAGAGCTCAGGATGAACTCAGTCTCTGCTTCTTTTTTCAGTACCAGTAGAAGGGAGGTAATCGGTATATTTTGCAGACACTTTGTGAAATGTAAAAACTTACTGTTTGCTTTACCATTCCGAGATCAACAAAACCTTTTCTTAACTAATCTATAGACCATCTCAAAAGTTGCATGGCTAATCCCACTGGTGAATGACTGCCTTTTTACTGCTCAGAGTTTCGTGGTATAGTAGATTTCTTAAATTGTGCTTCTACCAGTTTAAGACTACTACCTACGTAATAGAACAGTATGTTAGAGGTGATTATTACATTGTTCTTAAATACTTCCTTTATAAAATGATTACATATATTTTTATTTGGAATCCAGGAGCATGACATATACTAGATATCCCAGTCTTTAGAAAGACTAGATTGGGCTATAGGAAAGTTTCATATTGACCAAAGACTTCAGGTTCATATTATATCCTCCTATATTCTACTTTTCTTTAATGTAATTCAAAGAAATAACATTAGGTTTCTATCTAAACAATGTTTGTCTATGATACTTTATTTTAAAATATATATAATAGGAAATAAAAATATTGGTATTAGAATTTCTAAGGACTGAATGATTTATACAAAACTTTTAGGAGAAATACAATATTCAGTAGATTATAATGGCTGCATTTATTCCTCTCTTTTCACATGTCTGAAGGAGATCACACAATACCTAATCTCACAGAAAGCAGTGTTTACAATGACATACATTTTCTTCCCGAACTCCTTTCATACTGCACTGACAATTTCTCTCCTTTCAACAGAATAGATTTCTTCATGTCTACAGCCACTGGAATTGCTCTCCAATATTATGATAAATGTTACATTTATTGTAGTTGAGTGTATACTAGCACAGAAATCCCTCTACACAGGCAGAAAGATAGTTTATCAGATAGTATATGGAAAAGATTCATAGACTGTCCTCTTTCAATGCATTTTCCCAAAAATTTAGGAGGTTGATATCTTAGCCATGCGAATCTGTAAAATTTGGCTAAATATCCTAGAAAACTGCAGAGCAAACTTGTATCTTGGGTACTCCTTGCCTTCTTTCTGAATAGAAATATGAGTTTCTTCTATTTGTATCTTTATGGAGAGTTATCTACTGAGATTACTGGGGATGATTAAATCTATTTTTCATGAAAAGTGATGCAGAGTGACCTATGCTGTCGACCAGAAACAGGGAATGCAAACGTAGATGTACTTTGACTATGAAAAAAAAAAAAAGGCACAGAGATAAGTTAATGCTCCAGCTGAAGTCCTGGAGCTTAGCTGCACCTTACATAAACTCAGCAGTACTGTAAATAAGAACAGTGCTGTAAGTGATGGCTCTTGCCAGCCTGTGAAATGTTATTGCTTGGCAATATTATGTTTCTTCAATGCTAAGAAGCCTTGGAGCATATGCAAAAATACGTCACTAGATCTGCTCGGTAGTGACAGGCAGGACTCAGTAATAGGTGAAAAAGTTCACATGAATGTGGTTATGAGTCAGGTATTCCTAACAGCTCTGCATAGCCCCAAAGCACAAAGAGCAGAGGGAAGAGAAAAGGCCATCACTCCACACTCCAGCACCTCACTGAGGCATGACTGTTTGGTGGAGCAGCTTGTGCTTCCCTCAAAGAATCACAGTGTGGAGCTTTGTGTAAGTGACTGATTTTACTCATTAGTGGCAGTGTCAGCAGTAGAGCTGATAAGGAATTTTTCAGTGAAATGAGTTTTTAAAAAAATCATCATCAAAACAGAAATCCCTCTGTGAAAGAATTTTTCTTTGACAGATTTGTGTAGTAAAAATGAAAGGAAAAAAAAAACTTCCTTGATATTGAATACCATTTCCTAAGCAACGTATGTTATTATGATATCAAAATGACTTTTTTAAATGTAATATATAATTTAAAAATGTTTAATCTCTTTCAAATATTGACAAAAATTTTTTTTTTTTTAATGCAGCCTTTTATAAATGGTTTATATACGTGATGCTGGTTTTCAAAAGTCAAGATTTTACAATGGTAGAAAAGACCTTTCCATTGCAATTTTAGTGAACGATCTTTTCCTAGCTGTCTCAAGAGATATGACAATCTAAAGCAGTTTTGTGCAAATGTTATTGTTGGACAAAGGAAGTTCTATGTTGGCATTATTTCTTCTCATTCATGAGGCTTTTTTTTTTACTAGCAGAAAACCTGGACTCTAATCCTAGCCCTACATTATTATCAAAGGAAGATCAGCACTCACATTTAAGGTTGCAAATGTCTGAAGAATAGCTTATTCCTTAGCTCGACCATAGATTTAGTTGTCTAAATGAAGCTACCTGACCCTGGAAAATCAAGGCTCAGATCTTGATCAGCCCTTTGAATCACTGCTTTCACAGGTATTTACCTCAGATTTTTCCTTCCTCTTGGTTGTTAAAAAAATAATAACAAAAGTACCCCAAATGTACCAGGAATAAAAATCCTACAGCAAGAGTTGTGATGGCTGTGATCTAGGAGCCGTGACTGTAGTAAACTCTCTTCTTTTCTAAAATTTCTTTAATTATCATGCTTTCCACCTTCCCATTGACTCTATGTACTAAAAAGGAGTAATATAAATAGATTTTTAAAAGCAGACCCATGATTAATACGTGTCACTTTGCCTACTGAGTG
Organism: Chlamydotis macqueenii; assembly: GCF_036417535.1. NCBI lineage: Eukaryota > Metazoa > Chordata > Aves > Otidiformes > Otididae > Chlamydotis > Chlamydotis macqueenii. The sequence goes on along the minus strand of NC_141593.1, from coordinate 16,575,508 downwards.
ACATAGCTCTTTCACTTAAGCCAAACTGTGCTAAATGAGTTGTTTTAGCATTGTGTCTGTGGTGACCATAGGGTGAGATATAAGGTTAAAAAAAAAGTAAAAGGTATATGCCAAGTAACAGAGGAAGGATTAATGATTCATGAAACAGAAAGAAAATAGAAAAAAAAAATCGTTTTACTTCACTTTTTCTTCCAAATATTTTAAAGCTACTAATGAAAGTTATGTATTTCCTATTTACTGAAAATTATTCCTTCAGAGTCTCAACCTGTCAGTCAATCATGATTTCTGTTTAGTAGAGGCAGTACACTGCAGTAGGTGTATCATTATAGCTTGACATTTTTTTCCAAATGTGGAAATGTCATATTTAATGGCACAACAAAGCCAGAAATGTTGAATGAGTTGAAGTAAAAATGAGGCATTCAGTTGATTAATTAAAGGGTAGGCTAAATGTGTCTGTATAAAATCACACCTTTTTATGGTTCTGTCTTCAACATTCTGAGCGCAAACTTGTATGTGTGTGCTTTGTCTGAGAAGAGAAGAAAATAATGGGAAGGGTATATTGCTTACTGTCATAGTAAACCCAAAGTTTTCACGGTCCATTTCCCCTATTGGATTATGTTTTCCTGGTTTCAGCAGGTTGGGGTGCTAATTCAAAAATCCCTGGTGTTTTGGAACAGTGTCCTGGTGTCATTTAATTAAAGACCGGGCAATCTTTTTTCTCTTTTCTTTTGCTATTTTTATCTCGTTTTACTTATTATTCGGAGCATCCTTTCATGAAGGGGAAAAAACAAAACATGTTTGATATCTGTAGAAGGTGAAAGAACTTGCCAAGGAGATGCTGTGTGCGCTTGTTGGAATTTTTAGTGGCTTTGGGAGGAAAGAGTGTAACCTGATGAAGGGTAAACACAATAATGATAACAGTTTTGCCGTGGCTTCTGGCGCTAAGGTATTGATTCTGTACTACCAGGACTGTTTGAAGTCGCCTATATGCATTTAGGAAGGAAAAAAAAAATCCAACAATTATTGACAGCTTTCACCAGGCGTACAATGTGTGGTGGCAAAGACATGAAGAAGTGGTCTTTCTCTGTTATTTGGGTGTCAGACAGTAATCTGACACAGGAGCCAGTACAGCTGCCTTCATTTAATACCCTGCAAATTTCATGAAATGTGATAAATAATTGAGGATCTATGTTAGTAAAAAAAAAGTTAACTCTTTCCATACATATTACCATTGTCTTTTTCATCTAAACTGCAATGAAATTCAGCCTTTGCGAAAACTCCATAACACTAGGAGAAGTTGTACAAACATTTCTAATGTCCTTTAAGAGAAAGTATTGTTCAAAAAGATGCTGAATAGGGTCTCTCCCAAGGCTAAATTATATGTAAGATAACTTTCTTGTCCAGAGTTCACCTTATTGAGAAGCTTAGGAGTTCTGAAAGGGATTAGAATACTTGACTTGTTTATGTTAATAAAGTTCTTTTTACTGCTTCCAGCATAAATTTTACTGTCAAATATACACCTATAATTTTACATTTCTGAGAAAATGTTTTGTCAGGAGATCTTGAGATTTTATTTACGAACTACTTTCCACAGAGGAGTTAAATCTAACTGATATGCTCTGCCTCTTAAGATACCATTAACTCTGTGACACTTCACAGCCTTTGTTAATCAAAATTGCTTTAGCTCATTTTTAGTAAAACAGAGGCAAATACAGGCGTTCTTGTCAGTACAAGATCAAGGTATGCAGATTTATATTTTCTTGTGCTGACGCTGGTCATGTATTCATATGTTGAGAAATTTAATATCTTTAAATTTCTTCCTTACTTCTTCTAGTCTATTCTAGCTACAGTTTGTCTCTCGGTCAGACTTGGAAGCTTTTCTATCTATCTGTTAGTTTCAAAATACAGTTACTGAAAGAGAAAAGTTGCGGTCAACTTGATTTTCACTATCTTCTTGTCCTATGCTATTTCCAAAATAGTAGCACCTGAAAGAATAACAAATCTCCATGAAATATGAAAATGTAGGAGTTAATTTAAATGTGCTGCTCTGGAAGTAAAATCTGGCTACTGAGCAAAATATTGCATTACCTCCATGCTTTCCTGACTGTCAGTTAGCTGTGTCTTGACAACATGTTCATCTTTGTCCAGACACCTAAATTGCATTCTGGCAACATTCACGTCTCTGTTCTAATCCAGACAAAGTCCCCAGAGAGAATATCTTTTACTAGGCAACCATATTTTAAAAAGAAATTATTCTGCGCACTCCTTTGACATTTTATATTCCAATGAGTAAACTAAAATTAAATACTTCCCAAAATTAAGTATCTCCAGTTGTGTAATCATATGTAAATACTTATTAACCAGGAAAGGCAAATCAATACAATTCAAGACCGTGTTCTACATACAGCTTGTTCCCAATATCAGTTGATGCTATTATAGGGGAATAAGCTAGGAAAGAGCCAATTAAGTACCTTGCTATTACTCCCTAGTGTTAAGACACTGTCAAGAAAATGAATTTCATTCATCACACCAACCTTCAGGTATTTTTCAAAGCTAGACTTGGTCTGACTTCTAAATCTACATTCAAATATTCATACTTTGTTCCAAATCATATTCAGTCTATGGTCTTGGACTGTATAACTTATTATACATTAAAGCTCACAAATTAATTTTACAGACATTCTAAAAGTCAACACCATAGACACTACCTACACAGGCTTATAAGGTTACAAAATATGCTTGTAGCTACTAAGGGAATACTTTTTTTCAATAAAAGTACATAAATTGCTAAAAATGCCATTACTAGTGGTCAATCTGAGCAAGGGCATGGCCAGCACCTGGGGAAAGGAAAGAGGAATCTTCTACTTCTTTTTCCTCTGTCAGAAGCCAATTATGGGCTTTTAGATCCCACTGAGATCTCTCTTGTTATCTGTCATCTCACCTGCATCACTTTTTGTTTCCCTTCTACTGAAATGTATAGCAATTCCAGCATTCAGGCTCTCCTCCCTCCAACTCTCTTTAACTGATAGAGTCAAAGCAGTCACAGCTCATGCTGCTGCTTCCTTGCAGAGGAGGAACCTGGTTTTAAAATAGAGGGGGGTAGATTTAGATTAGAAATTAGGAAAAAATTTTTTACGATGCGAGTTATAGAACACTGGAACAGGTTGCCCAGAAAGGTGATGGAGGCCCCATCTCTGGAAGCGTTCAAGGCCAGGCTGGATGAGGCTCTGAGCAACCTGACCTAGTCAGGGATGTCCCTGCTCCTTGCAGGGGGGTTGGACTAGATGACCTTTGAAGGTCCCTTCCAACCCTAACCATTCTATGATTCTATGATTCTATAACCTCAGCAGCCTCCTGACTCTGGTCTCAGGCTGCTATTTAGATGGTCTGCCTTCCAAAGCTGTAAGTAGAAAGATAGGCTTTCACTGTCTTTCAGAAATAATGCAGTTATGGAAAACAGGGCTATTTTACTTGCCTGTGTAAATCAGGGAAATATGCTTTTTGATCTTTCCAGCTGAAACAAGGAGTCACAAACAAGATGATAGATACACATTTAAGTAAGTGTAAATAAATGAGTGTTATTTTTCCCAATTTAAACAAAAGGCTACTAATCCGTTTTTAGACACTATTCATGTCAGTTTCAGGAGTTCCTGCTCCTACAGTGCCAAATGCTGCCAGCTCCTGTCCAGCTTGTTGTCCCGCAGGGACTTTTCTGCAGAGCTACTGCCCAGGCAGGCAGTGCCCAGGCTGGACCGCTGCTCGGGGCTCTGCTTTCAAGGTGCAGGGCTCAGCATTTGTCCAGGCTGAACTGCACAAGGCCCATTCCTCCAGCATGCATTGGATCCTCTGGATGGCAGCCCTGCTCTCCCGCACATCAACCAGTTCCCCCAGCTTAGTGTCACCGGCCAGCCTAAGAAGCAAGTGTTCCCTCACCTATCCCTGGTCGTTGAGGAGGATGTTAAACAAGGCATGTCACAATATAGACTACTACATCTTACCAGGTTTTAGGCGGCATGCAACCCATTTATTGTCAGTCCCCAAGACCAATCATCCAATCAGGTGTTTGTCTAGCTGGTTGACCTTCCATTCAGATGGTGGCATTCTAACTAGCATAAAATATTGTGGAAAGTAATTGTCAAAAGCCTGCCTAAAGTAAAGATAGGTGATATCCTCTGCTCTCTCCTTGTCCCCAGATCTTTTTCATAGAAGCAATATAGCAATCAGTTTAGTCAGACATGATTTTGGTTTGTTAAATTCATGGTAACTTCAAGTCACTTCCTTCTTCCCCATGTATCCAGAAATGTTACGCTGACCTCTCTCCTCCATGTCTTATACATAGTCTGCTCTTGCAGTAGGTGCTGAGCTCTGTCAAGTCAGGTCTCCAAGCCAGCATGGCTGCATCAATTCAAAATTCTTCTTCTCATAAAAGTAACTGTTGCACAGAGACTAATGGCAGCCTTTCAATGGGAGCTAGAGGTTCTCGGCACCTCTTAAAAACTGAGTTGTAAGTGGCTTTTCTGTGTCTATGCACACTGCCTCCAGGCAAGCCGGGAATGAAGCCAAGATCTCTTCAGAATTCATGTTCACCAGTAAAGTACAGTCATTTTTCTCTATACCGTAATGCAACAAAAAGTTGGCTGCTGCAACTAGTTGCAAAAATGCTAATGCATCCAGAAGTAACAAGGAGAGGTGTGGAACCAAGGAATGTGTTCAGCGTCACTAATCAAACTGAAAATTATCTGTCAGTAAACTGAAACTGGAGGGCATCTTAGTTCATAAAAGACAAGTATAGCCAGAGCTAGCTCTCTTGATAGGCTAATTAACCAAGAACTGGCTGTGCTGAATAGGCTACACAAAGACTCTCCTGAGTATTCTCTGTCTCCTACCACATGTCAGAACTGGTATCCTCTGGACTATGACCTGCTACTAGTCACAGGACTCCAGTTCTCCACATCATTATCTAGCCACCAGCAGCTTATGTGTGCCATTGACAGCATAACCGCCAGAAGTGTATTTTCTGCTTTCTTTCGTAGTGCCAGCCATGAACATTGGCTGCTACCACTTATGGCTGAAAGAAAGGCTAAGAGATATTTATTAAGAATGGGTTGTTGACATCTCTCATTCCTTTTACTGTGAACTTCATGTTCCATGGCATGAGAGCATCTGTTGCCTAGAACAGATGAAAACTCTTAGTTTTCACTTAAGACCAAGTAAGATTTTAGCACTTAAAATAGCAAAAAGAATCTGGGATTTCTACATGAGGACTTGTGCAAATCTGGGATTTGTACAGTATACATTTGTATGTTAAAATTCAAAACTCAGAATGCAATTAAAGAAGAATAGAATCATAGAATCATGGAACAGTTTATGTTGGAAGGGACCTTTAAAGGCCATCTAGTCCAACCGCCCTGCAAGGAGCAGGGACATCTCCAACCAGATCAGGTTGCTCAGAGCCCCGTCCAACCTGACCTTGAATGTTTCCAGGGATGGGGCACCTACCACCACTCTGGGCATCCTGATCCAGTGTTCCACCACCCTCATTGTAAAAAATAATTCCTAACGTCTAATCTGAATCTACCTCCTTCTATTTTAAAACCATTACCCCAATCGCAACAGGCCCTGAGTGTTTCCCTGTCTTTCCTGTAGGCCCCCTTTAGGTACTGGAAGACCGCTATAAGGCCTCCCCGGAGCCTTCTCTTCTCCAGGCTGAACAGGCTAAATCTATGTATCTTTATTATATTAAAATGATTAATTTTGATTATGTTAATAATTGGACGTTAAAATTTCCATATGAGTTTCTATTAAATGAAATTATGATCTATGTCTGTTTCCTGAAAAATGTCTGGAGTACAATTACAAAATCTGGACCTTATCGCTCCCATATTGATTTCGGTTTGGTGTAGGTAAGAGAAGAAAATGAGATCAGAGAGAAGCAGAATTATGAAGAAACTAGACCACAACCTGTAAAAGGAGACATTCTGTGAATTTTAGTTCAAAATTTAAATTACAGCCAATCCCCAAACAGTCTATAACCCCAAACTGCCAGACTCTAGAAGCATTTCCAATTAAAAAATAAACAGAAGGAATCAGACTTGGAAAATATTGATTTTATCAGCAACAATACACTTACCAGCCACAAGTATAAATTCTCATTTTCCAGAGCACAAGCTTTGCACTAACGGAAAGGAATAAAGAAGAAACACCTTACAAGCTTATTGACATACTTTTCCTGTGCTAAAGATTTATTTCAAGTATGTCTGAAGCACCTACTACCAAACAGTATTGAAGATCTGACATTACCTTACTAAGTTAATATCTGTAGTGGCAATTCCTATTTGCAGTAATGAGCTCAACATGTTGGCATATGCACTGAGCATGGACATGCCAAACAGTGTTGGTATTTGTCAAACACTACGTCAAACAGTATCACAGAAGAAGACAGAAACTGTATATATCCAGATATAAAACACAGTTGCTTTACTATTGTGTTATTACTGTTGCACTGTAATTTATTAGTAAAAGCTGTAAAGGTGGAATCATTGAAGCATAAACACGACTGTACGGCAAAAAAAAATAGGGCTGCGTGCTAGTGATCAATACTGTGAGCCAAGCACAGGGTGAGAAAGGCAGCACAGCAACAACAAAACTGTTTAACACAGCACTGAACCAGTTGGACTGGGTGAGACAGAGTCTGGAGAGACAGGAGGTAAGAAGCGACACAGCAAGGACGGAAGGCTGTGGAAGTGCTGACTGCTGAGCATCTGACAGTTATTTTATGCTTCAAAATAGATGTTCACAGATCTCAGAATCAAAGTAATTTAAGCAAAAATGGAGAGAAAGCATGTAAATTGAAACTATTTGAAATTGCACATTGTGATCATAACAAAAAGGGACAATTAAAATGTATATAGTAACACTAAACTACAAATCGCCATGCTGTAAAATGCAGCAGAAAATAATACAGACTTTAAAGTTCAACTCTATCCTGAAAAAAGAGAACTGTAGTCAAGTTCCCTCCAATTTAACTGACCTGTGATTTTCTGGTAATTGGAGGGGTTTTTTTGGTGGGGTGGAGGTGGGTGAGGAGCTGAGTTTTGTTTGTTTTTTTAAAAACTTTACACATAGTGTTTTGAAACAAATATACTTTTGATTATGTAAATATCTGGGCTTTACACTGGCATATTACATATGAACAGCAAATTTAGGGTAAATTTATTCAAAATGTTTGCACAGTTGCCTTCAAGGAGGATAGATAAGGAAGGAAAATGAAGATATTCAGACAACAGAGGAATTACCAAGAAAAAAGTGCAAGTATAATTTGCTTATGAAAAATTTTTATATTTAGGTTAGTTTTGTGCAGCACATTCAAAATTAATTACTTTTTCAAGTCACTCTCTTTGCTCTCTTAGACTAAGATTTTATTGCCTACAACTGCACTTATTAAGTGATTTTCAAAAAAAAAGTTTGTATGAATTTTAAAGTATGGGGGGGTTTTTTGTTTGTTTGTTTGTTTGTTTTTTTCCCAGCTAAGGTGTCTGACCTCTTTGCTACAGTGTACAAAGTTTATATCAAATTAATCCCAGACACAATATCCTTTTTTTTTTTTTCAAGACAAAACACATTGTATTTTTCCATTAATCCTCCAATATTTTTTTAAACTGGCCTGGCACCTGCATGTAATAGCAATGTATTTATTGACTTATGATGATTTTGTCAATATCCATGCTAAACTTTTCCCAGTCCTGCTTTGTTTCTTAGAAGGTCCTCAACTTCCAGCAAATCTTTGTGCATGAAAAGTCCATTGAAGCTTTGTATTTACATGAAAATGAACAATTTACATATTTATTGCTTGTGATTTGTGTGCTAACCGAACCATCAGCAATGTTCATAGAATGCTATGTGAACTGGAAGGGGAGTGATTCATGTGGCTGTGAATGGAACCAAAAGGGCAAAGAACAAGTACAAATATAAAGAGATTAGCCGCTGAATATTGTTCTGAAGAGGAAAGAATGAGTATGTATATAGAAAGATTATCGGGGAAACAGTGTATTGCAAAGTCTATCTATCATATTTCTGAGGTGCTTATCACAATGTCACCTAATTACCATATATATAAAATAATTTATTTCCCTGGATTTCATCTCTTCATGATTCTACAATTTCTCTTTATCTAGAGTTCCTGAATAGAACAGAAGTTGCTTAATTTGTAGAGATATGTATAGTATCAACATCCTTCTTTTATCAGGAAATGGTGTTTTAACTGTGTTAGTTATACAATGGTATACAGTCCCAAATAGACGGAAAAAAGTATCAAGTTACATCATACACTGATTCTCACTTAAGTAGTGGTATTTATGTAAGTAACATATTTAATCTGATGGAAAGAAGTCACAGGTAGAGATTTGTATGTATTTGTAGAATTCAATACACAGATGCAGTAAGTCCTCAGGTTTTTGTACTCTTTGAAAGTAAAGGAAAAAAAACATATAGGACAGTCCAGTAAATGAACTTCAGTACACAATCTAAGGTAACTGATAAGTAACATAGTAGAGTAAGAGTATGATACACTAATAATTTTATTTTGAGTGGAGAGTGTAAGAGAATGTGACAATACGAGTTATGGCTGTTGGCATTTTGTCTTTCGTTGTGTATCTTTTTTTTTAAGTTGGTGACCCATAGGTATGGATTGTTTATGGCAGAATTATTTCATTTCCTCTAAATCATTTGCACTGGTCCCTGCTGGGGTCAAAAGACTTGACTAAGCAGACTTGAGATCTTGTACCATACATTATTGTTTGCAATAAAAAGAACCACTTTTTCACATCAAGTGGAATTTCACAGTAGAAATTATTGTTATAAAATGTTGTAGATTAAAGAATTTGTGGAGGCTTTTTTCTTCGATACCTCAAATAGATCTATTGTTATGCTGATTTTCCTATGCCATAATGACTGGGATAACGTTATAAGGGTTTTAATTCTGTCTTTTTTGTCCTTTGATTTTCACTGCAAACAACCTCGTGACACTGAAGCTAACACAGGTTTGGCACTCTTCTCAATGAAAGAGGACTGAGCTTTCTCCTGAACTCAAGATACCAGAGCTAGTTTGAAAGGAAGTGATCAATGCAACAATCCAAGCCTCATAGCCAGGGGAAGAGCAAAGTCGAAATTTCATCAGGATAACAATGCAAGCCATCTAATATGCAGGTAGAAGATGGAAGCTGTCTTGGGGTGAAGTGTTCTTAAACTGGCCTGACTGCCAGTGCACACGTGGACAATAAACTCCTACACGTATGAAACTAATTTGTCCTGTATATTACACATAATACAACCAACACATAATAAATGTTATCACCCTGTGCGATAACTGTTTTATATATTTACTGATTCCTATTCCTCCCTTACAGGAGGGATTTGTTTTAGATAACTCTCCTTTGTGCCATGTGTAGGACTGCCAAAGTGCGTACACAGTGTGCACCGTCGATTCTTGTTGGAAGTTCATTCATTTTACCAGATTGATGGTGATTGTACTTTATCATGTGGCACAAAAGACTCATATTTAAAAAGCGTATTAGCTTACTGGACACTCATTTATAAAAATTGCATTGTTAGTAGTCCTGCTGGTGATTTCACCATGGCAGACTCCTTTGAAGTGCAGACTTTCTTTTAGCATGTTTGCACTTTTAAACGGCCATATCACTAGCTTATGCTTACATTTTGCTTCACCTATCTCCTAGGGTTGGTAGTCATAGCAGTAAATATTGGTGCTAAGAAGCCGGCAGGCTGCAGATGGTGGTGAGGGGTGTATGTTTGGTAGTTTTTTTACTATCTGCTCTTTATTTAGGGCTAAATTCTGCTATCTCTACTGCTATGGATTAGTGGTCCATAACTCAACCAGCACTGTAAAATTATTGAAAAATTTCACATGAGGTAATACTCATCTGGAGCAAAGGTGGCAGGTTGGCAAGTTTGCCTCACGTTCTAGAAATTTTTTTCAGCCTCACTGTTGAATATCAGGTGTATGTCAATTGCATTGACTAAACTTTTCAAATTTGCTATAGGATGTCATAATTGTGTCAGTCTATATTAACTACTTACTTGGCTCTCATTCACAGTGTCTGAGCACATTTCAGGCATTTCTGGAAACTATTATTAAACTGCCTCCAGAGATTTGGGTAGCAGGAGGTTGAGGTCTATATTTTTAAATATCTGGAGCATGTCTGCTTCAGATGCAGAACCAGATCAGATTCAGATGCTACAGTGCAGAGATCCTGAACTAGTTGAACACAAAAAAAAAAAGGTAATTTCATGGGAATATGGTGAATATGGTGGAGTCCTCTTTCCAGATCTGGAAATGGAGGTATAGCAAGTTTTATCTGGAATCATGTTCATGTTGTGCCTGATCAAATTCTTGAGGAATAGGTTTTGTTACTGTGAATGGAGGATTTCATAAGCATGGCTTTGTTCCTTCTAGACCTGATCTACTCAGGAGCAGCTATGTCAGACTCTCCAGCACTTCCAATTCTAGAGTTCATTTAGGCAAATTTTGCATGCAGCATATAGATTCATCCTTCAGACCTTCAAGATACAAACAGACCCTCGCCTCCTAACATCTCCTATGTTTAACTGCATACGTACAAAAATTAAATCCTAAGTGAACACAAGTCCCTTAAGTCAACTGACTAGGATACTAGCTACCACTAATCTTTCTCTGCAAACTTGATAAAACAGTGAGGTGATATTCAGATTTTATATAATGTTGAGAACATTTTGATTCATCTAAATGATTTATGGAGTATCCTGTCATTCTAGAGAGTCACGTAATTATACTGTCACCTAGTATCATGCTATGAGGATCCTTTTCCAGTTCAAAGAAGTCTAACTCCCTAATAAATCTGTTGTGTGGGAAGCAGTGATACACAAAAAGGATCTCAACAGTCTGATTACCTTAATTTTATAATCTTTCATAAATACATTTTCTTCTTCAGTCGTAGCTATGTCCAATATTACTTGTGTCACATATTTCTAATTTTCAAAGGCAGAGTTGTTGACGTTTTTAAGAAAAAACAAATCATAAATCTTTATTCCAAAGGAAAAAATGTAAATTAAATTTTAAGCAGCCAAATTAAAAAAAAAAAAACTGAGAAGACATTTTAAGGGAACAAAAAATATAATGAACTATTTTTGGAGAGTGGAATGCAAGACTGCAGTCAAAAGTATTTTATGAAAACTGAATAAAATAACAGTAAGAAATCAAGTATGGTAAAAAAATAATGAATCTGCAAACACTATATTAGAGGTGTATGCTTCATAATTCTTTGATCTGTTGATTTTGGTTATCTACTGTATGCCGCATGTCTGTAATGTACTGTGTTATTTTAGGTATAGTTAGTAACATATACGCAATTTGTCTCCTTTTTGGCTGCTGTTTCTCAGTGATTCCTTCACATAATTTTAATTTCTTTTTATTTGTCTTACTTTCTATAACTGGGTGGCATATATTTTAATGATGTCATTTCACCTGATCATCCAGAGACAAAAAGTCTCTTAAGACCTCTACTGAGGTAGACAACACTATTTCACTATTCTATAGTTTATACAATAAAAAAATCTATCACTATAATTATTTATTTAGATAGCAATTACAGAGGTATTTTCTACATTTTGCAGACTTAATCTGTAATTTCCAATTTATTACAGCTTCTTTGTTCCTCACTAACCAAAAATTTACACCAAGATTCAAACAAAACATGGCTTCACCAAGGGCAGATCGTGCCTGACCAATTTGGTGGCCTTCTATGACGGGGTGACGGCATCGGTGGACAAGGGACGAGCAACTGACATCATCTACCTGGACTTGTGCAAAGCTTTTGACACTGTCCCGCATGACATCCTTCTCTCTAAACTAGAGAGACATGGGTTTGATGGACGGACTACTCAGTGGATAAGGAGTTGGCTGGATGGCCGCACTCAGAGAGTGGTGGTCAACGGCTCGATGTCCAGGTGGAGACCAGTCACGAGTGGCGTCCCTCAGGGGTCCGTGCTGGGCCCGGCCCTGTTCAACATCTTTGTCGGTGACATGGACAGTGGGATAGAGTGCACCCTCAGCAAGTTTGCCGACGACACCAAGTTGTGTGGTGCCGTCGACACGCTGGAAGGGAGGGATGCCATCCAGAGGGACCTTGACAGGCTGGAGAGGTGGGCCCGTGCCAACCTCATGAAGTTCAACGAGGCCAAGTGCAAGGTCCTGCACCTGGATCATGGCAATCCCAGGCACAAATACAGGCTGGGTGGGGAATGGATTGAGAGCAGCCCTGAGGAGAAGGACTTGGGAGTGCTGGTGGATGAGAAGCTTAACATGAGCAGGCAATGCGCCCTTGCGGCCCAGAAGGCCAGCCGCATCCTGGGCTGCATCAAGAGAAGCGTGGCCAGCAGGTGGAGGGAGGTGATTCTCCCCCTCTACTCTGCCCTGGTGAGACCCCACCTGGAGTACTGTGTCCAGTTCTGGAGCCCCCAGCACAAGAAGGACATGGACCAGTTGGAGAAGGTCCAGAGGAGGGCCACGAAGATGATAAAAGGGCTGGAGCACCTCTCTTATGAGGACAGGCTGAGAGAGTTGGGGCTGTTCAGCCTGCAGAAGAGGAGGCTCCAGGGAGACCTGATAGCGGTCTGCCAGTACCTCAAGGGGGCCTGCAAGAAAGATGGGGAAAGGCTGTTTAGTAGGGCCTGTTGTGATAGGATGAGGGGTAATGGTTTTAAAATAGAGGGGGGTAGATTCTATGAAAACACAGAAAATTAGTAAGAAAATTAAGATTTACACATATTTACATTCTATAGACAGACAATTCATATTTTTATTTCCTCTTGAACTAAGTGAGTAGGTATTATTATTCCTATTTTACAATGAAGAAAACCCAAATAGGAGGAAGTTGCTTATTGTCCAAGAGACACTAAGGGAAAGTTAGGCCCAGATCTCAGACACTCCTGGCTTCCAATTATATATTTGTTTTTCTAGGCAGTTGTGGAGACAAAGTTTTGGAGGTGTAGGAAGATATTCTTCTATTACTGGAGTGCCCTAAAGGAGCATAGAAGGGTTTGGCAAGCTCCAGTTGTGATACTTGTGGAAGACTGGTAGAAACTCTGCTGCACTCTAAACCTTCTCCTGTATTTAATGGGTAAGAATACAATGGGTAAGAAGAGAATGATGTTCTCCATTTGGAGATTTCCAAACAATGGAGATTTCCAAATAACACAGATTCAAAAGATGTTAGATTTCCAAACATGTCTTCAAAGTTCTTTGTCATTCAAACTTACCTTTATTTATTACAGTACCATAATAAACAATAAATGACCGAAAGAAGAGGTACCTCCTAATTGTCACTCTTTCTACAAACACGTCTCTGTTTAAGTACAAGCAATTTCATAGTACTTGTATGAACATGACAAGTAGGGGGTACAAGAAAATACAAAATAGATTTTGAGGAATCAGGATGCAGGTGGAAGAGAATAACAAGACCTCCCTCTGACAGCAGTACAGCTTTTGAGAGCCCTTTAGCTCAGGCCTCAGGCAGAGGCAACCCTGTGAAGGATTCAGTGTGCATATGTACAAACAATAAAGTATCAACAGTTGTCTGTAAAAGCTCAGGCCAAGCTATGAACAGATCAGATACTGAGTCTAGAAATATAGATCCCAAAGCAGTAAGGGAGAAAACTAATTGATGGTGCTCATAAATAATAAAATAATACCTTTGCATTTTAGCCTTATCTTTCAGCTTTCATGGATATTGAAGTGGCTAGGGTATTTGCAAATGTTCTAAACAAATGAAGCAAATATGCCCCCAGACAAGTACAAATCCATCCCATACATCTTGATAAACCATTAACAAAAAGATGGAGATAGTCTAGTCCTATGTTTTCATTACTTTATACACCTAACATCATCCATCAACTAAATAATTTGAGCATGAAAAGTCAAATCAATAAACGAGTGATCTCAGCTTTTTTGATTCACATTCTTATATTACATCATCTATAAAACCTCTCTTAGTACAGCTTGTAGTACGGATGTTGAATCTGAAGAAATTGGGGAGAATATCTGTTGAAGTGATAAACAGCTATTGGTTCATGTATCTACATTAGGTGATCTTGATAAGTAAGCTTTCCAAATGGACTAGTACAATCATTCAGGACCATGGAGTGAGTGCATTACCTCATCAAATCTTTTGGCTTGTCACAATATCATGTTAACTCAGATTCAAGACCATTCTGCATTCCATGTTTGATTTTCCTTGCATGCCCCCTCCACTCCTGTTTGTAAAAGGAATATATAGCTACCTAGAAACAAAAGTCAAGGTCAGTCTGATTTCACAGCTGCTTTATATAAAAAATGTTTTGTTATATGGGTTTATATTTTGCTTAGCCCAAGGGAAAAAGAAACAGTGCCTGAAAGAAAAAAATAAAGCTGCAGTAATGTCGTAGTGCAAAAGGAAATAGCATATGTATTATTTTTCTAGATTTTTTTTTCAGCACTGTATTATAGTCCTCTGACACAATATATACGTAAAGCCACAGAAACAGATATCTTATCTATGTAATACCTGATATACATATCTAGTGTACTATGAAGCTTAAAAGGTCATCTGTCTAGTAGATGGGTATGTGCTTGCAAAAGGAAGTTCAGTTACAAGGTCTCATTGTTACGTGATTAAGTCCAAACTATAATGAACAAAGATGATGAGCATCATTACCATATTCTATTCAGATTAGTTAATGAAATGCTTTCAGAAGCTGCTATAAGTGAAAACCAGTGTGATAGTATACAGAGAAGCACATAGCACCTTCAGAGCTTAACTGCTCTAACCTGCCCTGTAAACAAACTGGGGACTGTCTGGCCAAAAGGTAGAGAATGGTAAACTGCACTACAGATACCAGGCCTTACACTCAAGTTCATAACCCTTATCTCAGGAAGCTTCCAAACTACCACTGTAAAATTCAAATCATTATTTAGTGACCATGCTATACTTTTTTTTTTTTCTCCTGATATAAAGATAAATAGAAGGAACTGGGCACAGAAGAAAACAGGGGCTTTCCAAGTTCCTTGTCCCATCTCAATATGTCTGTGGATTCAAGCTTTCTTCAACTCAGAATACCTATTTCTGTGAGCTTCATTAGACTCTAAATATTCCTAAGGCAATATGTTTATATCTGAATTTTGCGTATCTTTGATAACTGGAAGAGCCAAGAATGCAGGTATCTTTCAAAGCCTATACAGACTTCACTAGTTGCAACAGTTCCAAGCCATCCTAATAAAATATAGTACCCTGAGTCATGTAGAAAGTATGTGTAAAACGGGATGATAAGGAATAGATTTATTTGGCAAGGAACAGAGTAGCAAAATCACTGGAACATCCTGTTTGTGGTATTTTTTATATACAGTCAGTATGTACTGTTTGTCTGGACTTTAAGGAACACACCAACACACATTTTTTATAGTGATCACTCTCCTGCAAGGCAAATAACATGTTCTGCTAAGTCTTTCAATAGTCTCCTGATCATGTTGTTATTTCACTCTTGGGGAAAAAAAAAAAAAACCTAATAAAAGATTAGGGGCTTTTGAAGAAGGTGTGATTACATTATTTAAAAATTATACATTTTATAAGATAAGGTTTAAATACATGTCAGGAGAAGTCAACATTGCATTATGAATGGTAGTGATTATGTTATCAGTAAACTTTGAAGCTTTACGTACTGATGTGAACAATTGACTCCGTTGTTTTGTCATTACCATCAGCATTGTCCTTTCAGAGCTGCTGAACTGACTGCTGTTTGCATAGCAAGAAGTAAGGAAAGTTTGTTTTCCCACTAATATTTCATTGACTGTTTAGCCCGAGTTAATAGTGACTTTTCACCTTCCTGTCTGCTTGATTTTTTTGCCTGGATTATAAAATTGGCTGGATAGCTAACTTCTTGAATCATGAAGAAGTTAATTCAAAAGAAAGTTTTACTTAAAGCGTCAAGCTCAGCTCCTAAAATAGCACAATCTGCTAAAGCTTATAGACATTGTTACTACTTTTTAAATATCTTTTTTGTTGTTGTTCTATTATGCTGAATTGCAGCACATGGTAAATATTTGGCCACCACATCAATGTCTAGTAGACAAAATAAAAAAAAGAAATATTTATTATATTAATTGATGTATGGATTTTGCCTGGAAATAATAGGTACATATATTATTTATTCTACAAACTGCATTATTTTAAGGGTTGCTCAAAATAAAAACTGCATTTCATTCTCTTTGTGTGTTTCATTAAGTATATTAGAAAGCACATGAAAAACATTTTTCCTTCTTTCCCTGCCAGCCCTTCTCCAAGCTCAGCCTTCCCGCATCACTGGTCAATGAACAGAAAGAAAAATTAGTTGTCTACAGCTTAATCCCATTTCAAACACAGATGTAGAATAAGAGAAGAGGAGGAATGGGAAATTGTTTGGCTAAAATGGAGTTAAGCCAATAGCAAAGTATTTTATGACCCAGGAAAAGCAAGGAACAGGGAAAAGTTTTGTTATCTGTTCTTTCCAAAGAACCTAAGCCTCAGGTTTATGTTGTGCAGTCTGATTATCAGTAGATATTTTGTTGACATTTTTCCTTTCTTTTTGTCTAGTTTTCTCTAGTTTTAAATTATTATGATGTAGTTTGTAATTATTTTTTTTCTCTGGAGGTATCTAAGGATATAATTGTTTAACTACAGATTTTACATTCTGAGTACTCAATTCTCAACACTTAGCCTGGATTTAATTCTTAACAGTAAAGAATATCGGGAAAAAATGTTGACAAAAGTTTCTTTGTGAGAATTCTGTGGATCCACTGTAGGCATTTTCAGAAAAATATGGCTTGCCTGCTTTTCCATGAAGAGAACCCTGAGAATAAGACAAGGAAGGCCCTCAAAGGCCCTGTTACCCTGTTATTTTGTTGTCTATAAGATTTAATTACAGAATGCATTGTTCACTGAAGTACCATACAGGTTTTTTTTCTAGTGAAAACTAAAATACAAGAGGAAATCAAAGTAGACACTTTCTCATCCTGCCACAGAACTAGTTCAATGCTTTTCCTTTTGAGAGCACTGAATTCATATGGTATAGCAAAACATAAATTCAAGTTCATTAAATATACAAGCAGCATTCAAATAATTTCAGCATTTGAAGTAAATTAACTTCTGAATGGACTGAAATGTATAAAATAATATCACCACAGTACTGACATTACTTGTATGATCTGCAGCTGTCAATTTGATTTGCAATCAAGGAGTTTCTAGGGATGGATTATTTGTACTCGTAAGAAAATCAAGAGAACTAACTCCCTTCCTCTAGAAGGTAAAAGAATAGTGTAATTCTATTTTAAAAAAAAATTTACAGAATAAACACTTTCTGTAGTCATGAATACTTAAAGTATTTTTCTGTATCTGTTTAAAATATGCTATTTACTTTACTTACTAAAAGTCACACAGCTTTTCTCTAAAAGAAGAAGAAAAAAAAACAAGTTAAAAAGCCATAACAGGATATGAATTTGTTCCAACATTAAGCTTAGAATATATTTACAGGTGTGAACCATGCCACTGAGTTCAGGATTATTTTTATTTTAAGAAAGTTTTTGTTTCTGCATGAACAGTGCCTACCTCTGTTGTTACTGTAGTTGTTTTATCCGCTTTTTCTTTGATAGGAAATTCATTGTTGTATGTACCAGAAGGAAAAGACGTGGGTGGGCAGATTTGATATTACATGTAACCTACATGTCAAAATGTGGAACTTGCAGAGCAGGGCGCTGAGCTTAGGAAACCACGAGAACTTCTGCCAACCTCGGACTTGTGGCATTCTGTCAGTGAGGATTAGAAGTGTGATTTTTCAGAATGACAACAAAAGACAAGTTTTTCATCATAAGGCTGGCAGTCTTGACATTTTTTAGAGTCAAGCTGAAGTAAAGCAATCCTTTTATTTATTGGAGTGGCAGTTTTCCTCAGAATTAAAAGCTGACGTGGTTGGATGACAAGGACAAATAGGAAAGAGGAAAAGGCAGCAGTGAGTGCTGATCTGGATTAATTAATACAGCTATGGGACAGTGTATCAGAGATCAAAATTTCTTCCTTCATTTTATCCTTACCTCCAGCACCTTTGAGAAATCCCACACACTTAAATACATGGGAACTGTCTTTTATGGGAACTGCTACATTGTCCTCCTTACAGTTACAGTTACAGAAAGCTGGATTTTTTTTTTTTTTGTGACAGAAGAGCTTGCATAAAAGGAAGCAATTTAAGTATAGTTGCAGTATATAGGCATTCTTTCTTCCAAAGAGAGATACAATACACAGATATATTTTTTTCCTCTTCAAATGCAATAAATATCACTAAGAGGTTGCTCTCCAGGCTATAAACTGACTTTCCAGACAGATCTGCTCAAATGTCTTGCATGCATGGAAAATACCCACCTGCTATGAGGAAGCTGAGTTAGTACAAACATGTCTGCTGCTTACACAGCAGATAGCAGAGCAGATCTGTACTGCTTAGTGGGAGAAGGAGAGCTTCTTCTGAACCCAAATTGAACAATCAGTTCTACAGGAATGAGAAGGAAGGTAATTCTAGACGTTGCTTAAACTGGGACTAGGTTGCCTAGCAAGTGCAGAATCAGAGGGGTGCAACAAGTTCACTTGCAGCACCCCTACACTTCCCAAATTTGTAAAGTTGATAATTCAGCTCAAAGAATATATCCAGGCATGCTGGTGAGACAGAGAAGCAAGGTAACACTAGGTCACATCTGCTTTTATATCAAGAAGTACTTATAGAGCAAGTTTTAAGACCTTATAAACTAGGTTTTTTTACTGAGTCACTTTGGTACACAAAGGTTACACTGAGATAGTTGCTGAGTAGTTCCAGCAGAAGATCTATCTCACACCAGAAATATTCTAAGAGCCTTTAAGTAGAGAGAGAATTAGTATAAAGAGAATGTGGACTGAAGGGTATCTTTAAGGTTTACCCTAACCATTCTATGATTCTATGATTCTGTATCTTTAACCATAAAGATGGTGTAGATTCTACAATATAAAACATTCAATATTATTTTTTATCTCATGGTGACATATAACTGTATGAAATGTATTTTATTAATTGTAGTAGTTAGGAATTTTCTTTAATTTTATGCTGATGTCTGGTGATTGTTGATTAACTAAACCTTATAATTTTTCCATTTAATGATATATCTTTAATTATTTTTTAATTCAAAATCCATTTGACAACTTTGATACTAAGTGATTCAGTTTCTCTGCTTATTAAATGTCAGTAATAAACCTGACTTTCAGATATTAGAAGACATTGCAATGGCATTGTCAAAATGCTTTGAGATCCTTAGTCAAAAACAGTCTGAAATGCGAAGTACTCTTGTAAGTTTTGTCATATGCTATATTCAAAGAGGTACCTCTTGCAGTTGTGTTATGTGTAAATATAACTTCTACAGATCAAAGAACTCTTCCTTGAATGGATGCTTTCACTTGTGAATGCTCTTTTTGAATTAAAATATTTTCCTATTTGTCGCATTATGTCACTTTTATAACTTGTCAATCAAGATAAAACTCTCACAATTCTTGTATTGAATGTAAGATAACAGGCTTTGATCAAAAAGATAAAGGTGTGTCAACCAGTATTATCAGCACTAACCACTTCAGATTTTTATCACTCTGATATAAGTATTTTCTAACTAAAATGCAAAAATTTAACTCTAAATAAAACTCCTTCTAACTGTTTAATATATCAATTCATGTATATCTGTGTTGAAAAGAGCAAAGTAAATTTTATCTTTTCTTCATTACTAGGATACTTTCAATTAGCCTAGGTTCTGTGTATTGGTGGCCTACCCCAGGTGACCTACATCTCCTCCAGACTTACCATACCCCAAATTGCATTTTTTAGAGGGTCTTTTCTTGTGGTTTAGCCCTAGTCACCACACAGTTTCTCGCTCACCCTCCCCCTCCCCAGTGGGACAGGAGAGAGAAATGGGAAGAAAGGAAAACTCCTGGGTTAAGATGAAGACAGTTTACTAGAATAGCAAAGGAAAACTACAATAATAACAAAATATAAGGATATTAAAATATACAAAGTGAGCAATGCACGATTTCTCACCACCCAATGTCCCAATAACCGATACAGCCCATCCTGAGCAGTGGTCATGGAGAAAAAACTGAGCAGAAGTAAAGTAGTGAAAGGGAGCCAGTAAGGTAGAGGGAACCATGCCAGCGAGCAAGAGAAGGAGATGAGATGCATGAGAAGATGGATGCCCCCATCATGGGCAACCCCTATTTATATACTGAGTATGACATTGTATGGAATTGTATGAGTATGGAATACTCTCTTTGGCAAGTTTGGGTCAATTATTCTGTCTGTCTTTCTTCCAACTTCCTGCATCTGCACATCAGAGAGACTTGGAAAGCCAGACAGTGTCCTTTGTTTCATTAGCAACAACTCATATCATCAGGGTGTGTCAATGCTCTTCACATCTGAAATCCAAAACAAACTGGCTACTGAGAGGAAAATTAACTTCTTCAGTACTAAAACCAGGACACCCCTCAGTCAGTAGAGCATGAAACTCTTAATCTCAGTATCATGGGTTCCAGCATCAGGTTGGGCACCAAGATGACTGTTGTAGTTACCCCCTCTCAGTACCAAGATACACAGTCTCTTGCTCACTATCCCCACCCTCTGAGGGAATAGGGAGAGATACTATAACAAAGAAAGGCTCAAGGTTTGAGATAAGGACAGGGAGAGATCACTGAAGTTACCGTCACAGTCAAAATAGACTCAACTTGGGGAAAACTATTTATTTATTATTAAAACCAGAGGAACATAACGAGAAAGAGAACAAAATAACTTTCCGTCACTCCTCCCTCTTCCTGGGCTTAACTTTATGTTCAATTATCTCTACCACCTTCTGCCCCACCCCAAGCAGCACAGGGGGGAAGAGGGAATAGGGGTTAAGTCAGTTCATCACATGTTTTACGCCACTGCTTCCTCCTCGGGGGAAGAACTCCTCATATTCCTCCCCTGCCCCATCATGGGGTCCCACCCATGGACTACAGTCCTTTGTGAAACTGCTCCAGCGCGGGTCATTTCTTCCATGGGGTGCAGTACCTCCAGAATGGTTGCCCCAGCACAAGCCCTCCATGGGCCACAGCCTCCTCCAGGCATCCGCCTGCCCCAGCGTGGGGTCCTCCCCGGGCTGCAGGGGGATCTCTGCTCCTCCGTGGGCCTCCATGGGCTGCAGGGGCACAGCCGGCCTCACCATGGGCTGCACCACGGGCTGCAGGGGAATCTCTGCTGGGAGCAGCATTACTGCTCCCCCTTCTTCTGCACTGACATTGGCGTCTGCAGCCGTTCCTCTCACAAAAAAAATTTCACAATTGGCTCAGGCAGACGCCTCTCAGTTTCTTTTTACATCTGCTTTCCACTTCTTGCAGCCAGGCCGGGCCGAGTCGGGCCCAGATGGCCACCCAGAGGGAGGCCAGAGGGTGAGGGCTGCAAGGCCCACAGGGCACGAGAGGGCTCCCCCTCTCTGCCCCAACTCCGCCTTCTTCACATCTTCTTTTTTTTTTTTTTAAATTATTTTTCCCCTTCTTAAATATGTTATCGCAGAGGCGTTACCAGGGAACATTCTATCACCAATTGGCTCAGCCCTGGCCAGCAGTGGGTCCACCCTAGGCTCAGCTGAGTCCCCCGGGCAAAGGGAAAATTTCCAGCAGAAGCTGCCACCGTAACCCCCCACCACTAAACAAAACCAATACAGCTCTTCTGAGTGACGGATTATGAGGAAACTTAAAATTGCCTTTTCTTTTCTGAAAATCTCAAGAGTTTTCAGTGGAACTTCTCAGGAGTTTCATTAACCTCATGTTTGTTTACTTTATTCACTCAGAGCATTAGTTTGCTTCTAAATTATCCCCAGACAATGCTATTCACCTTTATTGAAGAGGTATTATGCCTTTTTTTTTTTTAAACTCTAGTGATTTTGACTGGGATTAAATGATTTGTTTTCACTTTCATTCTGTATTTCTTATATACGAATAAGTTCAGATCAATAAATGTTCCTGATGTATCTCCCTGTCTCCACATGGCTTGCATTGTGAATACTCTTTTCCCTTGACTACCCTCTAAGAAATGATCTTATTTGTTGTTTACTCTCAGGCAGTATTTGTAATGAAATTTTTAAAGTATGAAGATTTTAAGGAATTTTCTTTTTAGGCATGCTTCTCTTTCCCACGTCATTTTTTTGAATTGTACACTTGAGCATAGTGTGCTTAATGAACTTGATTTTAAAAGCAATTAATCACAAAACTGTTGTGAATTAGTACTCATTCCTGTTTCAGCACTATGCTATGAATTATTTTTGTGGGATAATAGTTTCATAATTAACTTTTGCCAATATCTACTGTTCACCATCTTTTATTTCTCAAATACTAATGAATAAGATCAGTTACAAAGAGGGGAAAGTTGTTATGAAATCGAAACTTGAGAGTGTTTTGGCAATTTTGACAGTTGCTGCTGAAAAGTGTAAGCCCAAATGGACTCCACTTCAGACACTAACATGCAGCAGACAAAACTATTATTTCATCCCCTCCGGGCCACTGTCTCTGTTCACTTTTACTTTTATGTCATCGTGTTGGTTTGACACCCATAATAGGTTTAATAGGTTTTTCTCTGATGTTATTATTGGCTAATGATTCTGCTCTTCTCTGGGGATGGCAAAAATGAGAAGTCACACTGTTCTCCTGTTTTATGTAGCTCTACAGGGTCAGGCTTAACCATAGTACTCTATGGGAGTATGTCATCTTAAATCAATAGGTAGCAAGTTAGCCTTTAACATTTGGATTGCTTGCTTCAGTTTTATAAATCAGGCTAGCAATTATAAGGCTGATGATCCGGTAGTTCCATATTTATCTTAATTCATATCTTTTACACTTCTAGTGTTTAAAGGGGAACTAAAGTAAGGAGTGATTTATAAAACATTATCAATGTCCTTTATGCAAAAATTTATGTTTTCTATGAGAATAATCAGTCATCACATGATGATAGCATCAGATTCTGTGAGACCTTGCTTCACTGGATCGACCATTTTAACTATACCTGACTCATCATGTTGATATTTAAGGCTCTACCTTTCCAAAATCATAGGCAGGAAAAATAGAGTGGCAACATGTTTTACATTTCAGAAACAGTCATAGAAAAAAAAAGATAAAAACAATACTACAAGAGGAATGATTGCAAAACTTGCTACCTTAAGTCAACAGTAAAATGTGCATGTTTTAAACAGTAACCTTACATTTTTAATTCATTTTCAATTAGAAAGTAAGGGATAACAAATATAGTTAACTTCACATATTTCAAGCAAATTAAAAGCTATTCTAGACTTTCCAGGCATTTGATCTTCAGTTCAAACTCTATTCACCTCACTCCAAACAATCCTTCATTGTGTTGGAATGTTTTCCCTTTGGCAAACACAGTCAGGAAAAAAAAAGAAAAAAAACCCACAAAATTATTATAGAAATCTTAGGAAATGTATTTTGGTGGGCCATATGTGGGATTGTCTTGAAGAACTTAAATGGGATACTATGATTACTTAATTCCCTTGGTTTTGCTGCTCTATCAAGAGTCCGAGCTGCTCTCTGAGGTGGATGTAAAGTTTCATTTAACTGCAAATTAAACAACTGAATATTGTCAGAGCTATTAACGACTGTTAGAAAGAGGTTTTTTTGTTTTCAAATTTAAATCATTAGTTACTCTAAATTGAGACTGCCTGAATAAATAACTCATTATTTCAGAGAAAACGAAAGCCTTTCACCCTGAATGTTGGCATTATCTGAAAAATAGCTGGGAAATAAAAAATTTGCTCCAGAATATTTTTTATTAATTTCTCATAAAATAAATTATTTTATATAAGTAATATTTAGTAAATATTAAAAAGTAATAGCCAACATTTGGTTAACCAAATAAATCCATTTTAAATATGTTTCAATTCAACAACATTTTCAATAAATAAGAATAAAAACATATGTATAAATTTTCCATTAAAGCAGCAAGATTTAATAGAAATAAATAACAAGATCTGGATTTTCTGGTTCCTCACACAGGGAAAGTTCAGATGGGAAGGTGTACAAAAAAGAGTATAACAATATGACAGTCCATCAGAATTGGCTTTGTGTAGATTTTATACAGCCAAAGTATGTATGAGTGTTTTCATGCATTTCAAAGGTGGGGTGAGGGACAATGATGAGAAAGTTGAAATATTTGAATTTACAGAAAATTGCACATAAGATCTTTACCATGCTTGCCTTTCCACATTACAGTTAGAATTCACCTCCCTGCCTTCTTTTTATACCCACTGCTTTCTTTCCATAATTGTATCTTTTTTCCCCTGTATTTCCAGTCCATACACCTGAATATGAACTAGATATAACTTTATGCTAAAGACCATATTATGCATTTCCTTCATATTCTAGGTTGCTTCCTTCTCCTCTTTGGCTGCTCCTTCAGATTTACTAGCATGTTTGCTGACCGGAAGCAACCCAGTTGGTAGTTACAAACACTGTTCAAAAAATTGTATTTGCTATACATATGTGGAAATTTTTCTTCCAGAGTGAGACCACCATGGAAACTGCTAGTGGGAATAAGAAGCAGAAATAAGAGCAAACAAGCAATGGTGAAGCTATGTATTGTCAGATATCTAGCAAAGTGCAGACACTTCTGTAGTATCATTAATGTTTTACTCACTCGAACCAGAACTGTATCAGAAAACCATATCCTCTTGGAGACATCTGAGAGACCGTGAGACATCTGCAACTAAAAGCCTGCTCTTGCCTGTAAAATGTAGAAGAAAATTAAGTGCCTAAATTAGGAAGATGTGGCCAAGTAATCTTTAACTTCTGTGGGCTTTAGTGTCATTACACTGAAGGTCCATTTTTACACTTACGCCATGCTCCTTAGTGAAGACTATTTAATTTCTTTCCTGTAGCTCTTCTAAAAAGAGCAGATCTGAAATGAACTCAAAGACAGCAAATCTGACACTGATCTTTAATGGTTGATCTTGATGTATTTGGGAAGCAAGTCAAAAGTTGTGAACTGAAGAAGCAAACACAGAGACTTCCATGCTTCTTGGTTATCAGAGCCTGTAACACTATACAAAGCATTTCAGTACTTAAGAAATACAATTGTACTTGATTTGTGAAGACAACATCAATTACAAACAGAAGGAAACAAACAGTAAAAATAATCTTTCTGAGTCAAACAGTCTGTTGACTTCTTCATTCTGATACAGAGTTTTACTTCTTGTGTCCTTAGGGTAAAAGAAAAGCACGATCCTGTTTAAGTTCAGTTACTTTCACCCTTCATGAGTGCCAGGTAACATCTTGAATCAGAGAAGAGCTGCTAAAGAAGATCCTCAGCAATCCTAGAACACCTTGAATCTTAAAACATCTTTCTGTTGAACAGAAATAACATCCAAGTTTGAGATGGTCCAAAAATAGGTTTAAAAAAAAAAATAATAAGAGCCCACTAAAACAAAAAAAAAAGTTAAATGACAACAGACAATTTTTCTGCCCTCAAATATTTGATATTCCATAATGGATTTCTGAGGTAAAATGATAGACAGTAAAGAGACATCAGGTGGCATGCCACACCATTTTGTGCTCCCTTTTGAAATGGCTATGTGATCTTTTTATGTCCTTGTCCTACTCCTTCTTCTAAAGTATCTGGTAATTATTGCTGCTTCAGACTGAATACAGTGCAGGTGTGAAAACTTCTATGTTTCTTGGGACATCTGCAGTTTCATCAGAGTCCCAGTGGAGTTCATGGAAGGTTTGCTTCCAGCTTCTTTGTGAGTCCTCTTTGTGTCAAGTCAGGATTAATTCAGTGAAACATTTAAAGTCATATGTCCAAGCCTTCCCATTATAAAAGTGAAATGTTTCTCCTCACTTCATTTTTGCAAGTCTTCATGATGAACAGCTACAGTAACAGAGGAGAAACCTGGAAAATCAATGGGTAGAGAATTTGCCCTGAGCCTACCTATGTCCAGCCTCTCTGATTCACCTGTTATAAATATGGTGGTAGCCTAGGTATGCCCTTCTGATCTGCAAAATCAAGACAAACATTATAAGAACGATGAAAAAACTTCAAAAAAACATTGAGAGAATGCTGGTCATAAAATTGATTTTCTGAGTAATTATACTCAAGTTCTGCTTGGCCACACTAAACCTTAAGTGGTGCCTCATCCTAAAAATAACTCCATTAATTTGTCCTGTAATAAGCACTTTTCAGAAAATCTTTCCAGATTCCTTCCTTGTCAGTACTAAAGTATGCTGTTTATTTTATGTTTTTAATGTGTATTATTTGAAGAATTAGTTTCTCCCTAAGATCATACTTCTTGTGTTTTTCTCAGTTTTCAACTTACTTATTACCATTGATTATGATTCTTATCTACTTACATAAATACAGACAGAATTCAGGTGAACTGAAATTAAATCTACAAGATTTTTGCAGGCTTACATTCATGAAACTTCCTGAAAAAAATCAAGAGCAAATTTACTGGTGAATGAGTTGGAAAAGAGCTAACAGAGAGAGTTGTTTCAGCTACCTCCTCCTTTATTCTTGACCAGAGTATTTCATGTCATTTGCCAGAAAATGTCTGGGTTGTTATGTACTCTGAAGGCAGTCTCTCATCCTTTATGAAAGCCAGAGGGACTCCTAATTTGTTCCCCTGGGGAGGGAAACAAAAAAATAAATCCAAATGTTCAGATTTTATAAAATTATCAAAACTAAGATTTTTTTTTTAATAATTCTAATATTGTCTGCATTATTTTCACTGTACTAAATGTAATCCATTTGAAGAAATGAAAGTTCAATATTCATGTTCTTTTTCATGCAAATCATAGCAAGACTTCTCAGATATGCACCTAACGAGGGAAAGGAAGAACTGCTACACAGAATGACTTAGTGTCCCCCTGGCTATGTAGCTGATATAGCCATCCATCACTGAAAAGTATTCAGTCATAAATTTGACTTGAATAGAAGAAGTGACTGTTTGGGCTACCTAGTGCTTCCACTGAAGCCAAAAGGCTTCACAGCAGAATTTTGCTTTCTTCCTTCTATTCAGTAACGATATGCTGCTTTCTTTTAGAGTGCCAGTACTGGGCTAAAAATAGACAAGGAGAAAAGGCATCAGCCATTTTAAAGAGCACAAGTGACATGCAGGCTGACCTCTTGACTGCATGTGTTACTGCTATAGGCAACCCAAATGGTGCCAGGTGGGGATTACACAGGGCAGAGCAACATCTGCTTCACTATCACAAGTGTAAATGATAGTTCCTCATGTATGCCATAAACAGCCTGAGGTAAGAAAGACTGGTAGAGTTCCTGTCACAAATGAAACCCTTGCCAGCAGGGAGAATTCCAGTCCATCTGTCTGTGAGAGCAGCTCAAACAGAATAAAAAGCTTTATAAAATGTTATCCAGAGAGATAAAAGGCAAATAATGCAATTTATTTATGGGCTGGAGCCAGAAATGAAAGCAAAACTAAATAGAAAGAGAAGATGCTTTTTCCCTATAATGAATGAAAAGTGCTGTTATATAACCTGTTTCCAGAGCTAGGGGCCAGATTTTCTAAGATGTGGGGTTTTTGCAAGCTTGATTTACACCCGAAGCCACACAGGCACAAAGTACGTATCTTGGACATACACAATGCACATATCTCAAAACTGGATCTCAAAGGTTTACTTGGTCATCCTCATTTTTTCTTTTGTTCCTACTTTAAGATATTAATAAGAGAGTCAATAATTGTGGTTAGTCAGATCAAACATAACTTTGTGAAGAAAGCAGTGTGACATGCTATATACTATGTGCCTCCTTAACGGTTCAAAAAAATGCCTAATGAAAAAACGTAAATTCCAAGGGGCATTATGATTTTAGACAGACACTACAACTGTGTATGTTGCATCCTATGAGAAAAATAGTCAAATATTTGCTAGACATTTATTTCATCTTTTACACAGATTAGTTGCTTGAATTGCTTTCACCTATTTGGAGACAGTAGATAAGTTGAAATCTCTTAATGGAAACTCAAGGTGTGCAAGGACCAAATACATTGTTCAAGTAGAACTGAGAATCCAGTTCCAATTCCTCTCAATTTCAATAAGTTGAATATCCTCAATTCCAACAGCATTTCCATTCCACTGATGACCAGTTGTGCTGTGTTTACAATGTAAGGAAAACACATATTTTTATAACCAAGGGCAAATGTATATTGATTATCATTGTATTCCATATATGTTATTCTACTGTGATATACGCAAAAACACATAGAACTTGTCCTAGAAAAAAAAAAGTGTTTTGTCATCAAAACCTTGCCTGCTGAAGAATTTAAATATTCTGGAAACGCAAAATTATTTTTATTGAGAAAAATATTGTTAAGTGTTTTATAAGCATGTGGCAAATTTTGGAAAATCTCAGTTTCTTAACCTTCACTCAAAACAGGAAGGACTTTCAAGAATGATCAGTAAAAGTCAACTTTTAAGATATCTGGGTTCCTGAGGGTGTGAATTAGTTGTAAAGGGATCTTAAATATCATTGTTATATGCTATCTTAACAGTTACGTCTAAATAGTTTTAAAAAAATATTGAATTATTTTTACAATCAGGCATTAAGTATCTAAATCATGTAGATCATTTTGGAAAATGTTTCTCTTTATTTGGCACAATAATAAAATATGTCTAAGATATTTGTGAGTCTTTCAGTTTCTAAGTACATTTATAAAAAGTCTGCTTGTGAAATATATAGATTATTTACTTGTTTGTTTAGGATCATAATAAATATACTTTCAGAGAGATCTTACAATTTTGGTTTTGAAAAATCCGCTGTCTCACTATATATTCTTAAATGGCTTTCTGAAACAACAAACTCGATGTTCTTCAGCTCATCCTGTGCTCCTTTTAAAACATTACACTGGAAAATCTGACCTAAATATTCTTTATGTGTTTTTAAGCTAACCATGAACTAAGAGAGTACATCTCTTGCTTCCCGAATGAGAAGAAGCAGCAGATATTCTAATTCCTCAAAGAATAACCTTCTATGTATAACAGCTTTTTACTAGAACAAGCCAAGCTGTACCTCACATTCTAAAACACAATATTAAAAAAAAAAAATTATCTTTTCGGTCAGCATTGCTAAGATTAAAACATCAAAAAAAATATTGTAGAAGTTGCGAAAGGAGAGATAATGTATACCATCATTATAAGCAAACAGGAGGTTTTAGTGCAAAAAGTGACCAGAACCAGAAATTATTGACAAAACATGGAATTTAGAGTCTGATTGTCTTTTGGTATGAAGATGACAAGTCAGGAGCTATTCGGGTAGAATTAAACGTAAGATTAAGTCAGTTATATTTTGGAGGATAATCCCAAAAGACTAAGCAATAAAAAGGCCAAAAATAAAAAAAAAATTAAGGAAGATTAAAATGTCCATGAAAACAAAATAAAGCATGACACTCACTACACTTTCTGTATTCTAACCTAAAATTATATACAGTAATATAAATGAAAAGTGATTGTAGGAGTAATTTTCTCTTGGAGCTATTAATTATATTGCTAGTAGTGTGAACAGCCAATGAACAAGAAACTTTCATTACAACCCTCTGCTGCAGTAGCAGCCTGCTATTGATCCATTACTGCCTTCATAATGCAATGATAATGGTTATTGTAGGATATCTGCTCACACCTAAGATGATGTATGGTAGTCACACTTTCAAAAAGCACATCTGCAGTTATTGCTGGGTTGTTGGTCTCAAAGGACAGGAGGAAGAGGGTGAGAAAGAAAAGCCTAAAACAAGAACCTTAAAATTAATTCTACAGTGTTGAACATACCTATGGACAAGGGAGAAGAGAAGGTCAAGCAGAATTTTCAAAATGAAACTACTAGACCAAAGAAGATAAAAGTAACTAAACAAGCTCAAAACTACTTTTGAATGTGACTGCCTAAAAAAAGCCTAGCCTCATACGGTAAGGCAGTAGGTGAAGCTTTTGAGATATTCACTGATTTCAGAAGTAGTACAGATTGCTACTTTTGTGTTTAAAAAATTACCAAGTTTTATTCAGGTGTCAAAATAGAGAAAATATAGAATCTTAATGATAATGACTCACCCAAACATGGCTAGAGGGGTCTCGAAAAAATTATTGTAGCAGATTTTAGAATAGAAGGAGGAGGTATAGGCCACTGAGGATGGAAGAGGCAGAAGAGCATTCCACTAATGACCACAGAGCAACAGGACAAGACTGTGCTTATGCGACTCAGTAGGATGGAGCTTCAAGTTCTGGCTCTGCAGGAAATGAATAAAGATCTGCCAGCCAGCCCTCACCTCTCTATCCATTAAAGAATGTTTTGAAGCTTGTGCTTCTTATGGAAAAAGCCTGTCTGACTTGATTAAGATATGTAGATCCAGGAAAGGAGTGAAGTTAGAGGGCATCCAGCACTGAAAGACATCTGTTTCCAACCTGGTTAATTTTTAACAGGTTTGCCCTTTTCCTTTACACTTTCTTCCTGGGCAGATTGGATTGTCCCCTTTCGTCTGCTGACTTCAGGTGATAATTTTCTGTTCCCACCAGCGTAGTGAGATTTCTGCTTGTCCAAAGAGCACATGCTTTCTGCATACTGCAGTATGCCATGTGCAGTCTGTATGATGCTTTGAAGACCTCAGTTTCAATGCCTCTTCAACACACTATGATAACCAGTACATTCATAAAATATGCACTGAAAGAGAGGGGACATATTGTTGTCACTGACAGTGAAAATTAAGCTATTGGTAATTTTAAGACTAACTAAAGCAAATACATATTCATTTGAGCACTGCCATGGGAAGAAAAGAAGTCTATAAAGTAAGCTACTTTATATAAAAAAAAAAATTTGCATGTAAAACAATTATATTGTCCATGGCAGTGCTCAAATGAATATGAATTTGCTTGTATAACTAATGACATACTTTTAGCTGGGTATGTCCTGACTAATCTTAAATTCTCTCAATGTTTCTTGATAACAATTGACATTTCATATTACCTGTTCAACCAAGTGCTAGCATCCTAACTTAGCAATCTACTATATTTGTTTGTGTTTTTAGCTGTCCTTCCACAGAGATTTCAATGGACATCTAGTTAGACATGGATAGCTCTTTCAACCAGAAATTTTTGTCCAGATATCTATCTATAGTGTAAAATATTAATAATAATAATTAATATAATATTAATAATTAATATAATATTAATAATATAATTAATAATATAATATTAATATTAAACACCAACTGTTTAGCATATGAAACTGGGTTGTTTCTTTATTTCTCTTGGTCACCTTAAATCTGGATGTGTATTTCCAAAAGTAACACTACTGATTTTTAGCCCCTTTGTTCTTGGAGTTCTGAACAAAATCCCCTCTTTTTATCAAATATACGTGGATAAATGCCAAAATTATTTTGTTTTATAATTTGACCGGTATCAGCTCTTTATTCTTTTTGTTTACGAAGTATTTTGCTTGACTGTCAAATAACCACCAGCTGGGATCTCCTTAGACATTCAAGAGATTAAAAAAAATTTCTGATATATATTTTATGCCTAAATTTAACAGGAATGGTTTTACTATTCCAATACGGAAACAAAACATGGTAACAGTAAAAAAAAAAAAAACAAAAAAAAAACAAAAAAAACCAACAACAGCATAATTTAATTACTTAGTTACAAGTTAAAATAAGATTTATACTTTCATTATAATATATACAGACACTAACAGGGCTGTGCAGTCATAAGTAGGTGGCTGTCAGGAGGGAATCGTACATGCAGGTCTCCAGGCAGCCTCCAGGCAGCTTGTCTAGGTTGTCTCCCCTGCTCCCTGAAGTCTGCTCCTGCAGCACTCCTGGACTCTGCTTTCACATTCACCATCCATTTGAACAGCAAATCTTGTTGTGAGGATGGCCTTGAGGGCTATTCTCAGAGGACAGTCTAGACATACATTATTGTGTACAGTCCATCTCTTTTGTATACAAGAGAGAAAGAGTTCAATGAATCTTTTTTCCTAATCCCCTTGTAGCATCCTGACACAGACCAACCAGGGGAAGGATGGCTGTATAGATTTTATATAAGAACTAAGAGCATGCAGTGATTGCTCCTGTATCTCCACTGTCCTACTTGCTTTTGTACCATTCAGGTACTCTATGCTCAGTTGCTCCCATTCACTCAGGATTCAACTTCCTTGACAATCCAGAACTGCTTTTTTGTTAACTACAGTGTTTATCAGAAAATGTTAACTTTTCTTCTTCATGCCAAACTATTAGTAAGCAGAAAGTGCATACTTACTGCATGGAGAAAAATAAAACTATGCATCTGACCTCTGATGCTTATAAAATACAACAAATTATCTTTTCTATGGAACCATTAACTCTCAGCTACATTTCAATGTAAGAAATCATATTTTATCTGCCTAATCTACTTGTATATGCTTATGTTGATAGAGAGGCTGCCACATACTTTACTGAGCTGTTGCAGAGTTGCTGTGAATTACAAAGCAATTATCAAGTTTTGTGAAGAGGTGTCTACTTCTTCAAGGGACAAGAAGAGTTGTTCGAGGTAAGTTTTTATAGTAAGGATTAGAAAGAATTTTGTGAGGAAAGATTTTTTTTACAAATATATCTTTGAGGTCAAAAAGATAATATCTTGTAAATCATTGTCACAAGTATGGTAAAGAAAAGATAGACAGACAAAAAAAAAATCTATTGTCAGTGTAATAACTGAAACACTGGAAGAGTAAGAATTTCAGTTACTAAGAAATTTGAACAAAAAATATATCCTGAAGTAATAAATTCCATGCACTTCTTTTTTTTTTTTTTTTTTTTTATGAAAAGTTCCTCAGTAGCAAACATTCTTCTTCTTTGTGTTTAGGAATCTGCAAAACATTGTTTGAATTGAGTTATATAATCTTTAGTTATCCTTTTAAATACAGTTTTTTCAGCTGGAACAGTTTTAGATCCTTCTTTCATCACAACTTAGTATACAATCCTTCATTATACGTCACTGTGAAGACAGTATGTGCTAAATAACCCAGATCTTGCTCTGAGAAGATATTAATGTGTTCTGCAAAGTATCTCTGAGTGATTGGCACACACATATGTATACTCTCCATTCAGAAAAGTCCTACCAAGAAACTTTAACTCTTCCTTTTGAGAGAAGCCTACAGATATTCTCTAACTGTGAAACTTACTTTGGAAAACATAAGCTTAATGAAAAGAAGTGATATCTAGTAGGCAAAGGGCATAATGCTCATACCTCCCCAGGCTAAGCATAAAAAAAAAAAAAAAATTGAAAATCCATGATCAAAGGCCAATGAATGGCTTCAGAAAGCATCTCCATTTCCTGATCCTGCATTTGCCAAGTATACTTTAAGTAGCCTGGTGACATGGTTGGATTTTTGTTCATGTATTTAAGGGCTTCTACTCACAAATATAAGAGGAACCCCAACAGAGTAATAAAGTACTGCACATGCAATCCGTATATACTGAAAATATATGGCTAAGACATACTAAATAATAAGTGCTCAGCTTTACTTACTTACTGACTTACTTACTTTCTGACTTCTTCTGACTTACTTACTGACTGCTTCAGTTTGCAATGCTAGTGTCTAGGAAAAACAACAAATTCAAGCTTTATAGTAATTCTAAACTGAGCAGATATAGCATCAGGGCATGATCTGCAAAGTTTGAATCTTTACAGCTCCATTTGGGACCTTAATCTGTTCACTGTCATCTAAATTATAAATTCCCAAACCATCTAAGATTTTGCCAGTAAAGTTTTTTACTCAGCTTAAGTGCTGCTTCTGGGAATGTGTGCAACGATTTCAGTTGTGATGCTATCGGGGAGATTGACATTTAAATTCTGAGAAGATTCTTAAAACAGGCACCCAACCCATCTGTTTCGTGTGTTCTCCAACTCAGTTGAGAAATTGATCTAGTACAAGTTTATTGGAACAGCCATCATAGAAAGCAGAAAGATGGGGACAATTTCTATTTTCATCCAGTGCATCACTTCAGAGGTAAAAGACCACCTTGTTTTCTCTTCCATCAACTGATTTACATTTGGGTTTTGAAGTCAGCTATTGTCCTTGCATCCTCAAAACTGAACTATAAGATATTCAGAATTGGGGCCTGTTTCTGAAGATTTGCCCTGTCTGATGCATATTCTGATACAGGTCTCTTAATTTCTTACAGATTAGATATTTCAGTTCACAGAAAATCCTCGACAATACAGTACCTTTTTCTGGGTGCCCCATATGTGTGCCTAGGCACAAGGAACAGATGTTCTCATGGTTTATTTGGGCTGCTGAATGTTTAATTATTTTATAGAGACTGACTCAGAAGCAGCAGCAGCAGACTTTATACACTTTTATAAATCACAGTTCTCTTGTGGTAAACACCTCCAATACAGGAAAAGTAAGACATAAACATCTGACTTGGAAATTTAATAGTGGATATCTTCTCTTCTCTTTCATGCCTCTTTCTTCAGGGGAAAAAAAAAAAAGTACAAGAAAATATTTTTTAAAAAATCTCATTGACATGTCTTAAGTAGCTAATTTCAGATTGACAAGATTCAGCTGTGACTCCCCTCCCCCCCCCCACCCCCCACCATGCAAAAGGAGGCAGTATTCTGCTCTCTGGACAGCTAGCAGAACCGAAGAGTGATGTGATGTCCTCAAAGCAGAAAGCGGTCCAAGAGTTTCTCTGCAACAGTCTCAGAGCTCCCATAAAATAACCTGCCTCCTACGGACCCTGAAAACTTCAGAAGTAACTAGCACCTCCTCCTCACCATCTATGTATTTTTTTCCTAGTGGCTTTTCCCACTCATGGAAGAAATTCAGAAATCCAGAGTTTCGCCACTCCCAGCTGTAGCTCCAGACCCCATGTTGAGTGCTACAGAGTTAAATAAGTCAGCTATATTATTTGATTCATTATACTTTGATTCAGTGGGGTTTGAGCATGTGATAACCACAAGCTGTGCTTTATATTGAAAAAAACAAATAACTCATAAACAATGATGAAAACAGAAGAAACAGACATCTATTATTATTGTTACTATTGAAGGTATCATAGTGTAGATAAGGTATTGCTGTGAAAATTCCAGAGGGCTATGAATGTGCACAGGCTTCTGTCATACAAAGTAGGGAAAATAGCAAGATCTTAGGAGGGTGAAAACCTCTGAATATGACTCTCTCAGTAGCTAAAAATTAACTTGGATTTCTACCTTAACTTGAAGTTCTAACTTTGCCACTTCAGATCCTAAATGTAGGTGTGATGAACATGGGCTTTGGTGCAATTTCTTTTCTTTTTTTTTTGGTGATTTTCTTCACAGATGTAGATGTTGTTAATATAATGTATCGCAATATAATGTAATTATGTTATTTTAAGGCTACCTGCAAGGTATTCATTACACACCCACTTGTTAGGTAACTTGCTTATAAAACCATCTTAAAAGTCTACAGTTTTACAAAAGGGTGTTACGATGCAAAGCAGACTAACTCAATAGCAATGATAAACCAGAATCTTAGGCAGCATCTGCATTGAAATTAAGGTCCATAACCTCTTTAAACTAATATTTAATTAAAACTAGTTTATTTATATTTCTCGCTACTGTACTGATCCAATCTGAAATGTCATTGGTACTGATCCTTTAGTGTAGTTTCACTGAAAGCACAGCTGTACCCGACAACAACAAATGACGTTAAGGTCTATCATGCCTACGACTATCTTAATAAATAAAAGTTAGATTTTTATTGTGTTTGATAACGTAATAATTACATGATTTTCTAACTTTGTAGCAAATTCGTGTACAAATCATCTTCTGTTGTTTAAATAAAGTATGCTTAAAGCCCTCCCGTTTAGTTAGGTAGTAATTGCATACCTTCGGTTTAGCTTGATTTCCTTGTTCTTGTAGTCAAATCATGAACCTTAAGTGCTTAGTTTCCCAGGCTGATCCAAAGGGCTTACAGTGACATTGAATTATTTTATTTTGAATAGACGAAAAAGATATTTCTTAAATTAAGGGATCACTTTCAATCCTGAAGGAGTTTCTTTTTGAAACTCATATGAGAAGGAGAAAAAAATGTTAATTGAATCTTCTCATTTACACCTTCCATCTGTTTTCATTCCAGCTGCATCTGCTTAGATACTTGAGAAGCAGGTCAAGCTAACACTTAATAGGTCTCAGCTGATTGCTGTAGTAATTTAATAAAATTGCTACAAGTAGGAAATAAAACTGGAAAAAGAGCTTAAACCTTTATATTAAATAGAGATGTTTTAAAGCTATTTTTCTTCACTTTCAGTTTATCAGAATAAGTTGGAGGGAAAAAAAAAAAACATAACTCTCTTCCATAGGGAATTTAGTCTCTTCTTTTGAGCCCTGTAGCACTTTGGTCATTGTATTTTAATAGTACTTCTTTCTGAGAATCTGCTATCTCGCATAGTTTTTTTTCAACAAATACTATCCCTAATTTCATTTGTTTTCTTCCAGACCTGACAGTTCTGTCTAGTTTTTTTGTCTTTTTTTTTTCCTAATTCTGTAAATTAACGTATTTTATCTTTTTAATGTGCTCTTGCAGTCTGCAGGGTCCATCTGAAGATATATGATAGGAACAGATTTTTTTAATGGTGTTTAACATCTGCCTTTTGAAAACTAACCTTTTCAGTGCATGTAAGTGAAACATATTGTTTAGGCTTAGCAAAAGATATTTCTTCCCTTCTAAATCTTCCTTTTTAAAAAATGTTATTCTCCTGTGAAGAGAAGCTTTCTGGTTTGTATCTCCTGCATTATTTTGCTAGAAAAAAAATACAGTTTCCTAAGGTAGAAAATTCACTAGTAAGATTTACCTTATAAACTTTTGTTGATTCTTCCTTTAGCATATGGTGAGGGACAAACTCATTCCACCTATAGTGGACACTAATCACAGAATAAAATATTTATATGTACATATGTATGTAATTATAACTAATATACTAGATAAGTCAGACTGGGAGTATTAACACTTTTCTCTCATGTGAGAACTTCTAAGAGCAAAATGTCTTGTCCAACATGAAGATGACATCATGTGCTGAAGGTCTGCTGACCAACTCTTGCGCACTGTGATGAGATCGATGTTAATGAAAAGCTTGCCACCCTTGACAGAAGAAATTTGGTTCCATAAAGCAATGGGGTACTCCTACAGAACGTCCAGCATGAGTAACAGGAGGAGGAATTGTGAGAGAGTCAGAGGCTGTAAACAAGTCAACAGAGGGGCAGTGAGGTAAGCATCACCAGGTACATGCATAGTGAAAATTAATGATAGAATCATAGAATAATTTGAACTGGAAGAGACCTTTAAAGGTCATCTAGTCAAACCCTCCTGCAAGAAGCAGGGAAATCTTAAACCAGATAGGTTACTCAAAGCCCAGTCCAACCTGGCCTTGAATGTGTCCAGGGATGGGGCATCCATCACTTCTCTGGGGAAACTATTTCAGTGTTTCAGCACCCTCATTGTAAAATAATGTCTTCCTTATATCTACTCTGAATCTACCTCCTTCTATTTTAAAACCCCAACCCCTTGTCCTATCACAACAGGCCCTACTGAATAGCCCTCCCCATCTTCCTTATAGGCCCCCTTTAGGTACTGGAAGGCCGCTATAAGGTCTTTCTAGAGCATCCTCTTCTCCAGGCTGAAAAATCACAACTCTCAGCCTGTCCTCACAGGAGAGGTGCTCCAGCTCTCTGATCATCTCTGTGACCCTCCTCTGGACTCTTTTCAACAGGTCCATACCCTTCTTACGTTGGAGGCTCCAGAGCTGGACACAGTACTCCAGGTGGGGTCTCACCAGAGCAGAGTAGAGGGGCAGAATCGGCTCCCTGCCTGCTGACCACACTTCTTTTGATGCAGCCCGGGATGCAGTTGGCTTCCTGTGCTCCAAGTACACATTGTCAGCTCGTGTTGAGTCTCTCGTCCACTACCAGTCCCAAGTCCTTCTCCTCAGGGCTGCTCTCAATCCATTCTCTGCACAGCCTGTATTTGTGCTTGGGACTGCCCTGACCCCTGTGCAGGATCTTGCACTTGGCCTTGTTGAACTTTATGAGGTTTGCATGGGCCCACCTGTCCAGCCTGTCAAGGTCCCTCTGGATGGCATTCCTCCCCTCCACTATGTCGACTGCTCCACACAGCTTGGTGGCATTGGTAAACTTGCTGAGGGTGCACTCCATCCAGCTGACTGTGATGGTTGTTTTGAGCTCATTTATCAAATTAGGCATGTAGGTGGGCAAAGATGGAAATGTGTGTACATCTTAACAGCCTGGTGGCTGTTGGCTATTAAAGGTTTATAAACTGAAAGAAACCACGAAGAATCTAGGTATGGAATTAAGCCAAAAGAAAATTAATAAACTCGTCACTTTAACAGATATTCTGTCAGAAGTCGGTCATATGAGAAGCAAGTGGTGCTGAAATCTTAAAGATCAAGGTTGATGTCAAGATTAAAGGGAGTAGGCAGAAGAGGCAGAGTTGACAGAATTGCAAATTAAGATACTTTTCTTTCACTTATGTTGCAGACATAGTTTGGAAGTCACAGGCCCTGCCTCAGATAGAACAAGAGGAATGTTGTCAAATTATTAAAATTGTCAAATGAGATGCAGTGTTGAGTATCATCGGCATTAGAGTAGAAGCTACGGTTAACAATACAGTGTAGATAAGATGAGTGAGGAGTAACACAAGAGAGCTGAGTGCCAAAGAGTCCTTGTGTAATATTTCTATTGCTTTTCTCCCCATCTTGTCTTTAAAACCAAGTTGTCTAGCTTCACCTAGTAATAATGACTATCCTCTATATTTAATCCTGTTCTGAGAATTCATCCTTTAATTGCCTGTACTGAAGCATTCCTAATTATTCTACACATGGTTTAGGCAGATGTTTTCCTAAACAAATTGTCGTAGTACAGCCCCGATCAGGACCAGCCTACGCAGTCTCTCTCTCACTCCCCCCACCCTCCGAGAAAATAGGGGAAGATAATATAAGAAAAAATGGCTCGAGGTTGAGATAAGGACAGGGAGAAAATCCTTAAAGTTACTGTTACA
Source organism: Chlamydotis macqueenii (assembly GCF_036417535.1). Lineage (NCBI taxonomy): Eukaryota > Metazoa > Chordata > Aves > Otidiformes > Otididae > Chlamydotis > Chlamydotis macqueenii. Next base: position 16,536,328 of record NC_141593.1, on the reverse strand, counting down.
GGCAAAACAGACTCGACTTGGGGAAAACTATTCATTTATTACTAAAAACAGCAGGATAATGAGACAGGGAACAAGATAACCTCCCCCCACCCCTCCCTCTTCCCAAGCTTAACATATCTCTACTACCTTCCCCCCCCCGAGTGGCACAAGGGGGAAGAGGGAATGGGGGTTGTGGTGAGTTCATCACACATTGTTTCACACCACTACTTCATCATCGGGGGAAGAACTCCTCATATTCCTCCCCTGCTCCGTTGTGGGGTCCCACCCATACACGACAGTCCTTCGTGAACTGCTCCGGCGTGAGTCATCTCTTCCACAGGGTGCAGTCTCTCCAGAACAGCTGTCCCAGCGGGCGCTCCACGGGCCACAGCTGCCTTCAGGCATCCACCTCCCCCGATGTGGGGTCCTTCATGGGCTCCAAGTGGATCTCTGCTCCTCTGTGGACCTCCATGGGCTGCAGGAGGACAACTTGCTCCACCATGGTCATCACCACAGGCTGCAGGGGAATCTTGGCCAGGAGCCACATTACTCCTTCCCCTCCTTCTTCACTGACCTTGGCATCTGCAGCCATTCCCCTCACAAGAAAAGTTCGTCACAACAGGCTGGCAGACACCCCTCAGAATCTCTTCGCATCATCCAGTTCATCTCCTTTCCACTACTTGCAGCCAGGCTGGGCTGAGTTGGGCCCAGTCAGCCACCTGGCAAGAGGCCAGAGGGTGAGGCCTGCACCTCCCCCTCTGCACCTCTGCCCCCACTTAGCTTCTTCACATCTTCTCTTCTTTTTTTTTTTTCTGTTTCGCCTTTCTTAAATACGTTATCGCAGAGGCGTTATCACGGAACATTCTGCTATCAATCGGCTCAGCCTTGGCCAGCAGCCGAGTCCACTGAACAAAGGGGAGCAACTTCTAGCAGTTTCCTACAGAAGCTGCCACCTTAGCGTGTCTCCCCTGCCCCCAAACAAAACCACAACACAAATGCATTTTTAAGTTTCTTTGCATCAGTATGGTGTTTAGTTCACAGTATGTAATTGGTTACAATGCTAAACACATAGTGGAAATCCATAGAAAAACTTTGAGACTAACCCAGTATAAAGAATGAAAATTATTAATGTAGGCACAATTGAATCATGCTTTATAGGGAAAAAAAAAAGGTTTTGAAAAGATACAAGGTTTTGCTTCAGAAAGATTTTGAAAATTAATAGCTGAACTATTGAAACAAACAAACAAAAAAAAACAATATTCACATTAAGACACATTCTCGTCACAGCTCAAATTCTGGATGTTTTTAACATTATTTACATAAGTGAAAATAGCATTCCTGCAGAATGTCAAAACCTCAATGAAAGTGAAACTGTGATATTCTTTGGATTCTGTTGTTGATACTGTGCAGGCTACCTCCCTGCGCAGGGAGGCAACTGAGTCAGGAAGGGAAGTTAGGCAGAAAGTATATGAGGGCACTCTTAGTGAAGTGTATATGGGAAGGAAAGACGAAGAAAGAAAAATAAGGGGAAAAAAAAAAGTAGAAAGAGTAGTCAGGGTTATTATTTCTGATTACTAACAACTGCCTCCTTTGCCATGTCTCTGCCTTGTTTAGACTCCCATGAGAAGATGTGCCAGCCTTGAGCTTTTACATAATTGCTGCAGAGGGCCTGTCTTTTTACATAGATGATACTTTGCTCGTGCTTATTGAAGCACAGTCTTTGTCTGACTGACACGGAATCAGTGAAGGACTGATAAGGCTTAGCAGGAGAGGAGTCCTGCTGCAGCACTCCTGAAGTTATTTGTACTAAGGTCACTCAGAAACCTCTATTTTCTTCTTCTTTCCAAGTACATCAATGCTGAATGCAGAGAAGCACCTCTTAAACCAGCTGCCGCTTTTGTTTTTTGTCCTTTGGAACCACCTTTATTAAAAGGAAAAACTAGAGAGTTAAATTAATTCATAGTGGTATTCTGAGATTCACAGAGTCATGCTCACAATTAATTTGATGCCTGTTTTACATATCGAGTATTCCTCAATATGTACACAGAGCAGGAGTCACAAAGATAATATCTTGAACTGTAAAAAACAAGCTACTAATGAAGCACGCCATTAATATCTACCAGAGACCTTAAAACAATTTTATTATTTTTGAATGTTGTAATCCATTCATACATCCTCTTTCAAGTGGTCTTTGATATATGAAAAAGCTAAATGCATCTTTTAAATATCTATATCCTTATAACAACAGTCACAGCTGTCAACATTTTGAAACTGATGCAGTCAACTTCCTACTAAGGATTGGCCTCTCACACCTTCGAAACAAATACAGAATGTGATTATTATTATGACCTTACATCACAGGCAGAAATAGTTCATAACAGCTTTTATAATCAGGATATATCCAGTGGAGTTTTGATTTCTAGTTGAAAGAAAAGGAAACAAGTTTTTCCAGAACTGACACAGCAGAATCAGTGTAGATTATATTTATATTCATTTGTATATTATATACTTATACACATTTTTTTTTTAAGAAATATCTAAGAGAATTTTTTTTTAACAGCTGATTGCCATCTCAGACTCCCATGCACAAGTACCAGAACAACATGGAAAAGCTATTTCTACAACAACTTCTGTCAGGAATAAGGCTAGTCTTTACTTCCCTGTTGCTCATTTTCATTGTCTGGGTTTATTACATTTAAGAGTATGAACTTTCATTTTAATGGTTTACAATAGCATGTCAAGACATTTTAATTAGTAGCAGAATTTCAGCAAGGCTCTCATGTGAAAACTAAGGATTATACACATTTGCAATAACCATTAAAAGCTTTAACATTCCACTTTCTCTTTTAGCTGCAAGAAGAGGTGTCTGAGAAGTACAAAATATCACAACCCATTTTCTATTTCAGTTGTGTCTCACCTGGGGTGGTGAAGAAGGGATAGTTATGTTCTTTCGCTGTACAAAGCAGCAGCAAGACTTATGAGAATATTCTGGGAGGGCTCCAAGTTTCATCCCTCATCCCTGGCACTTGGTCCCCACTTCAGCTTTTTATTATTATTATTATTCTTTGTTTTCTTTCTTTTTCTTTTTTTTTTTCTTTTTTTTTTTCCTTTCCCCCAGTGTAGAGTGTCAGTCTCTTTTCTAACACTTGTATTTCAATGCAGTCAGTGGGAATTTTCTCAATGCACATATTAGCTTGGGCTGGCACCTTGCCAGCAAATAACCCACTCTCTCCTTGCTATATTCTGTTGCTGCTGCTTTTATTATCCACATTATTACAGCACTTTACTGTGCTAGGTGTTTATAAGCATGTTAAAAAAAATACAAAGCCAAAGGTACTACTTCTCCTTATATCATTCCCCTGTGTTCAGCTGCTCTGCTTTCCTTAGTGCTTCAAATGCTCTTGTGCAGGGCCTGCAGACATCTGATGCAAAAGCACAAGAAAATACAGTGAGTCTTCTTCTGAATGTGCCAAGTGCTGTCCAGAAACACTGAGGTAAAATGGGTTTGAAATACACCCAGAAATTTCTTGCTCATCTACCTTATGATGTGCAGCATAAACACACAATTTATTTTCACCTGCTTCTTGAATGTTTTTTCTCTTGCTCTTTTTAGTGAAAATAAAGCAGGAATTTAAACATAGGACATTCTCGAATAATTTACCATTTCAGTTTTATTACCATTCTTTGGCACTGCATTAATTTCTAACATGTGGCTGTAATGTTTAACTTCAAATAGATCTGATAAATGTGGGTGAAGGGAGAAAGTATTTGCAGAGGGATGGGCTTGAAACAACCCCCAGATAAACACATCTTAAAAATATGCTTTGAATCCTATTCCAAATGTTATATTTGGTAGCCTGCCTCCATGTGCAATCCCATACATCCTGCTTATCCTACTCCAGTGGCATAATGACAGGAGAACACTGCCAGGATGAGCACATACTTCTGTAATTTGTAGGATAGGTCGGGCTATGGCAGCAAAATTGCTGTGAAGGTTACCCCTCAATGTAGGCTCTAGTCAGCCAAATATTTAGGAATATGCTTAATATTATAGGTGTCCTTAAACTTAACCTCATTCACCAAAGCACTTACAGACTGAGGGACAGTGGAGCAGATGTTTATCTTTGTTTGACATGAAGTATCACTAGAGCTGAGCTATGGTCCCGTTCTTACATGGCTGGAATTTTTAGGAGAGAAGCAGCTAACAAAAAAGCCCAGGCAACCTTTACTGTCTTGAACTACACTCTTTTTCTGAAATCCTATAAATATTTACATTGCTCGTATAACTGTGTATGGACATGCTGAAAAAGTCATTTTAAATGGCAAATGATTTAGAGAAAAATAAGATTGTATTATTTGATAGAGTGAGAAAAAAAATCATAGAGCAATTCTACTTCCAAAAATACATTGGCTAGATAATAGGAGTAACTCTCCATATTGGATTATATGAGTCTGCTGGTGAGTGGAAGGACTTTAAAACAAACCTTTGCTAGTTCTAGGTGGTTTTCATGCTATAGCCAGCTATTCAAAATGGGGTTGAACCATGTGTATGTACGTTACTACTGTTAAACTTCAAGAAATAGAACTAATTAATTTTTTTTTCCTCGATTTCCTTTTAGCTTGTTGGGAATATTTTGAGCATCCTGTACCTTATGAATATCAAACACCTGTTAACTGGTAAACTGAATATAGTGATATGATGCTACACATGTACTGCTTTCCAAAATCAAATTAACTCTTTGTTTTGAAACCTCCCTGCCACACAACTCTTGCATTTGTCTTGGAATTAGATCACATTATTTTATTTCTGTCATATATTCTTACTAATGCTATTATGGCCTGACTGTGTGCTCACAAGCCAAGCGGGGATAGATTGCATCAGAACCCTGCACCATTACTGTACCTAGCCCTCCTGCACACAGTCCTGTTGAGAGAGCTTGCCACTTTACAGGACCGAGCTTCCACTGACAAAGACCTAATACCCTTAACACTGCAGAAGTCCTTCCTTACCCTTTGGGTCATGTGGGTAGTGCTGTCAGTGCTCCAAGAAGAGATCTGCTAGGTCTTATTATTGTCAGAAAATGACACCTTTAGCTATTTGACTTTTATTTTGGCATGATACAGCAACAATCCTGCTGTCCTGCTTGGGGTTTAGCATTATTTGAGGAAAGCGGTTTTGCTTTGCTGTCAGTTGCTCAGCTTTGCAGTTCTAAAAGAAGATCTTCCTATATCTTTGCTTTCAACATAAATAAAAAGCTATAAAGCAGAATTCCTTGAAACCCAAAATAAGCTCTCACAAGAGAGGCTGACAAGGCTTGGGCGCTGTCAGGAGGAATTGCAGGAGATTTAAATGGCCCTGGGGAGGGTGAGGAATTAGAAGCACTGCCAAAAGGCCCTGTTACCCAGGGGTTGAGGGGGCACAGAGAGAGGGTACCACAGTTTGTGCACAAGGATGTGTGAGAAGGGCTGTGCACCCTGCTCGTAGGCCTGCAGCCCAGAGAAGTGCTGCAGATCTCTGCTGGAAAGGTGGGCACTTGCCTCAGAGTTAAAAACAGTGTTTCTACAGACAAAGTCCCTGAGATGTCTGGTGCTTCCAACCAGAGAGAAGTGGTAAGGAAGGAGACCTCAATATGGACACTAGGTTGGCAAGGAGTGCCCAGGCTCTTCTCTTGAAGAAAAGGTAAATACCTGCAAAAGACATGCACAGGTTGATGATCTGTCACATAAGTGACCGAGTTGCAGAAAACAGTTAAAAGACTGCACACTATCAGAGGCGCTGAGACAGAAATAGATAAGAGGCTTGAGAACCATGCTCCTGTGGTGGACAGCACAGAGAATGAGGTACCTTGGACCATGATAACCCACTAAAGCAGGACTCTGCTTCAGTCTTGACCCTCCAGCATTACAACCAAAATCAGATGTGAAGCTTTAACAGCTGTAGACACCCATAAGCAAGGAGAAACTATGCCACAAGCACACAGTGGATACCATACAAAGAAAGAACGAGTGCTCATAGTAGGTGAATATCTATTAATGGGCAGAGACTTCCAACTGCCAGGCTGAGAGGGACTCACAAGAGGTATGCTGCCTTCTGGGAGCTAAGGTCCAAGATATTGCCAAGAGGATGCCACAACTTGTCAAGAGCACAGACTACTGTCCGCTGCTACTCTTTTATATGGGCATGAATGACACTACAATTTGGAACCTGGGCAGAATGAAGGAAGACTACAAAGCCCTGGGGGTGCAAGCAAAGACAAGTATAAGGTCTTGCACCTGGGAAAACTTAATCCAGGAGTGCAGCACAGACTGGGATCTACTCTGGTGGGGACTAGCTCTGTGGAAAGAAGGGACCTGGGGCTCCTGGTGGACAACAAGCTCAATATGAGTGGACAGTGTGCAAAGTTTCAAAGAAAGCCAACAGATGCTGGGTTGCATCAACAAAGGTGTTACCAGCAGAGATAAAGAAGACATTACCACACCCTACTCAGTGCTTCTCAGGCCAGACCTGGAATACTGTGTTCAGTTTTCATCCCAACTATACAAAAAAAAAAAGATGTGGACAGGCTGGAGAGGGTCCAGAGAAGGGCCACAAAGATGATCAAAGATCTGGGAAGCCTGCCATATGAGGAAAGGCTGAGAGGACCGTGATTGTCTGGCCTTGAGAAAAGAAGGCTTAGGGGAGATCTTATCTCCATGTTCCAGTATTTAAAGGGTGACTACAAAGAAGATGGAGACTCGCTTTTTACAAGGAGTCACATGGAAAAGATGAGAGGTAATAGGTACAAGTTGCTCCTGGCAAGATTCCAAAAGGACACAGGAGGGAAGTTTTTCACAATGGGAAAAATCAGCCATTGGAATAATCTCCCCAAGGAAATGGTGGATTCCCCAGCATTGGGCGTTTTTAAGATTTCACTGGTCAAGGTGCTGGGCCACCTTGTCTATACTGTGCTTTTGCCAAGAAAGATTGGACCAGATGATCCTTGAGGTCCCTTCTGACTTAGTATTCTACGATTCTGTGAAATAAATTATCAGAATAATCAGGTAGAGAACATGTTTTCTTATCTCCAAAATCCACTTATTGGAGACATCTTTCTATATAAATACATAAACTACAAATTTTGTACATTTTTATAGACAGACATATATATATTGCCTAAAAACTTATAGCGCATTCTTTTGTTGGATTGCTTTTCTTTCTAGAATCTTTCCAGATTATTTGGGCAAAATTTGAATGTGCAATCAGATTAAAATATTGAATATAATTTGCAAACACAGCTTTTTTCCACTCATATTTATAATCAGATAAGCACTGATTATTCTTTTCTAGCCCATTCAAAAGGTACTGTTTATTCAAAAGAAACAAAACATTTCAGAAAGCATGAAAATTTGTACTTGGGCTCTTGTTTCTCCTTAATACATTTAATTTGCTGTACAGATTTAAATTTTGGGTTTTTTTTCAAACTTTCCTTGAGTTTTCAACTTCTTGCCTGGCAGTTGCTGGCTCCTGAAGTGCTGAGCACAGCACTTGCAGAGAACCAATAAAAACTCAAAGACTTGATGTCAGGCTCTCTTAGACTTATTTAATCACTATGAGTGGAAAGGAAGACAGATTTTGATTAAGACCAGCTAAACCGATCAATACAGACCTTGAACTTGCATAAGTCACTACTGGCTACTTTCAATAACAGTGATAGTCTGTACTTAGGAAGAAATATCCTTACATTGCTACCTTTACATATCAGACATACATGTGGAGAACCACTGAATACGTAGGTATGCTCCTCTAAGAGGCTGCAATATAATTCCTAACATGGTACTGCTATTGCTGTTGGAAGGTGTAACTCTAGATAATTTATTTTTCACTGAATCTGTGGGAAAGCTGAATTCTAAAGTGACACTCAGATAGCTATATATAAACATAAAAGTAGACTAAATGCACAGTAAGCAGCATGACAACTTTGCAATGTGCAATTTTCACTAATTCCATTCTTGATATACTAGTCCAAGTTCAAAAAAGGGAGAAGGTCAGGGTGGAGGTGCACTACTTCAGGATCCTCTAGATCTGTAGGATATGAGACTTAAACAAACAAGAAATTACTTTCATTGATTAAATGTAGATTGAATTAGTAGGAAAAAAATGACAGGCCCTGCTAAGGTTGTGTCCCCTAGTCATTGTTTAACTCAGCATGACAGATTCAATCTGCTCAGCCCAAAGGAAGGCCAAAGATGTCACTCACAGACTTTGCACAATGCTAGAGCCATAGAAGAGCAAAATCGAAAAGTTGCACTTTATCAACTCACAGCCTGGAGCCACTGTTCTCATTCGGGTTGTGTTAGCAGAACAATGAGCTACAGCAGGCGCAAGGCTGCTCCGCATAATAATTATAGGTATCCCACAGGCAAAGCTCTTGTTGCTTTTAAGACTTGACAGAACGTATCTTGTAGGCATGACCTAGCAGATGGGGGACTTTTTTTCTTTCATCTTTTCCAAAAAGCCACCTAGGAGAAACGTATAAAGAATCCTGATAAGGGATATATTTTCTCCTAAAGGGGTAGGTTGATTACTATATGCTGCTCTTCTTTTTCGTTCACCTTAAAAATAATTGCCAGTTACCTTAGTGGAAAGAAGTCAAGTATAGCAACAGAAGCAGGGATAGACCTTTTGCTCTATCCTGCTAATTTGTGTCACCTACTGCACTGCCTTATGTATTGATGGTAGAAAAAATGAAGCAGAAAATTAAGTCTGAAAGGCATTTTTGTCCTGCTGTCACTTTGTACAACATTTAGTTCAGTTGACATGACACTGTGCCTTTTGTTACATAAAACTGTCACATTGTCCTCTTCTGGTTAGCCACAGTTGCTGGCCAAATCAATAATGTCTGTCAAAAATGTCAAATAATGAAGACAGTCTAAAAACATCTAATAGATAATATTTTTAATGACCATTAAAAAATACAACAAAATTATGTCACCAACAATATGAGGAAAGAAATGAGACAAACTTAACTTAACTATTAGCCCAGAAAAACTGAACAAGGATGTTCACGGATATATTATCATTACTGGACATTTTAATTATTTCATAACCATTTGTGATAGTTTGTCATGCTGCTAGCTTTGAAGACAGTTTGTGACTACTGTAGGAAACCTAAAACATGTCAGTGTATGTATTTAATGTATTTTCTTAGAGTTGTTACCTATTATTGCCTTATTTTGCTTCAGTTTTTCCAGGCAAATCATAAAACACAAGCAACCTTAAAGAATACAGAAGGAAGTCAACGGAAAAAATAAGGAGATTGACTGTCTTTTCTAAATTTTCAGTCTTTTCCTTGGACCATGGTGTGATATAGAAACTTAAGGCAAAGGATATTGAGACTTACAAACCATAGTTAATGTCTTATGAAGGGATTTTCTTTTTGCTTTGTCATTTCCAACTGAATTTCTCCAGACACTTTTTCGTATGTAGTTTTCTCCTAGAAGCTCCAGTAAACATGTTATTTATCTAGAATGTGGAAGGAAGGATTAGTGCCTTGAAAGGACATGGTTTGTGTGAAAGACATTCCAGTGCTGGCCTGTGAGACTGTCCTTCGTGGCTGGATACTGCAGGAAGACAAACAGCCAGATTTGCCTACTGTTCTCCAAAATAGTCAGAGTAACAAATATCAGTGCTATCCACATGTGTTTCCAAACATTATCCTTTTATCTAGCAGGTATTTTCAAGAAACTCATTTGGATGTCAGGCTTACAAAACTGTTCATTCTGCAGTTATTTCAGATTATTTCTGGAAGGCCCAACAGGAAATGCAGGACTGGTGTAAATTTTCTCAATTATGTCCTGGCAGAAAATGAAAACAGAGTTTTCCTTTCTGGGGGTTGGACTAGATGACCTTTAAAGGTCCCTTCCAACCCTAACTGTTCTATGATTCTATGTAAATGTGGATTTGCAAGTTTTATGTAATTTTTTACGTGGACAAAGACACCTCTGAATTCTGTGCCTTCCATGTCTTTACAAATGTGATTTCAGACCAACCCTACCAACTAATCAGTTTTACCTAGTCAGACAAACCTATGCATGATTTTTACAAATAGTTTGACTATGTATAGTTTGAAGGGGAAAGGAAAGATTAGGAAAGAACCGCAGCCAGGAGATCCAAAAAACAATAATTCTTTCAAGAAAATTGAAGCCGATTTATAGGTTATCCTATCTCTATACGTGCCAACAATATGGGAATTCCATTTTGCTCTTTTTCAGCTCAGAAAACTTCTCTGTAGATTTTGATCTTTGTATTTTATTCCTGCTTGAAATGAAAATACTGAAATACTGCACTGCAGGCCTTCTTTCTTTTTGCGAAAATTAATTATTCCTAAATATTGTGCATTAGGAAAATATGCTGCAAGAGCAGATATGTAGATTGAATATCCTGTGGACTTCAGACATGTCCAAGTGATTTGAACAAACTTTCCTGTTTACTCTCCCACCCCCAAGAAAATAAAATTTTAAAATAATGAGAATGTGTGATTGATACCCTCACAATTTTTTATATCTTTTAAAAATATAAACTCTGAACACAGAGGTTTAAACAAAATAACAGGATTTTCTAGCCAGGAACATAGACTTCCAAAGACTTTGCTCTACTCAGGTTTTATTTTGAGCTTAAGTTTGTTTTTTTCCTGATCCCAGATAACTGTATCTTCTCCAATAACCCAGTCTAGTGTTTAACCAGTAACATGGAATAATGTTTAATGGGAATGTCCATTGCTGCTCCTCATTCCTCCAGCCAGTTGTAGTTCCTCCGAGCAGCAATCCCACCATTCTGGGTATCAAAAACTCCCCTTAGTTTGGTGCTATTCAAAAACTTGCTGAGAGTGCCTTCACTCCCATCATCCAAGTTGAAGATAAAGATGTTTAAAGACTTAGCCCCCTCCGCTCCTGAGTAATACAACTTTTAGGCAATTTCCAGGTAGTATTTAAACTGTTTGCCTGAAAGTCAAGCTGGTTTTTAGGCACATTGCACTCCCCATCATCTGATTCGTAACTCCTGTTTGTCTAACAGGACACAATGAGATATTGTGCTAAAAGCCTCACTACAGACAAAAGTCACCTTCTGCTCTAGTCCACAGAGGAAATAATTTCATCATTAGAAGGCAACCAGTTTCATTAAATATACTTTGCCCTTTGGTGAATCTATGCTGGCTATTCTCAGACATCTTCATTTTCCCTTGAATTTTAATCAAATTTCAAATCGATATGAGGGAAAAGTATTTTGCTGTGAGGGTGGTTAAACATCGTAATGGGTTCTCAGAGTGGTGGTCTAAACTCCATCTTTGACAGTATTCAAAACTCAACTAGATGTGGCTGCGGGCAAACCTCATTCAACTGACCCTGCTCTGTAGTTCCGTAGATCCTCTTTCCTTCCTTTTTGAAGGTATGCTTCTCTGTCCAGGTATAATTCCACTTTATTTACATAGGCCCTGTTTGATCCTCCACTCCTGTGGCAAGTACACCTTTCCTTAAGACTCCCCACTAGGCGTGAAGACTGGGAGGCTGGGCAACAGACCTTGCTGTTAAGGACTGAAGCACCTTAGTACCTCAGCCTTCTCCATTTTCTCTTAATGACTAGTCTGCAGCAGATGCTCACCTCAATATCCCTCGGCTCTAATCCCAGCCAATAGGATTGTCCATTCCGTAGCACAGTTTGAATCATTTAAGCTCTTATTTGAACTGCAACTCCACTCGTCTTCCCATGCCTGCCTCCCCCAGCCTGTAGCTCATATTCATCATTGCAGCACTCATGCAAACTATTCCTGAGGCCTGCAAACCTATCAATCACGAGTGTTGTGCTACGTGCTGGTACCACATCTCATTCACGTGTAACCAAGTGAGATGCTAGTAAAGAAATAATTGCTTATTCTAGTGATGAATCCATGCTAACAAAAAAGAAATAATGTCTGTAACAGAAAAATGTTTTAATTATTATTTTGGGCAAGGAGTATCTAAGAAGACAGCAGTTTAACTCTTGGAAATGGCTGTATGCTTATCAAAAACCTAATAAATTAACTCAATATACAGCTATGTATTTTAAAATTGCATTTATAGTTTATTTTATAATACTTTTCTGAAAGAACTACCTTTTTGCCAATTCTAAATTATTCTTTTAGTCAGACACATAACATAAAATAAAGGCTGGAACAGAAACCTATTATGGACTTCAATGTAAGCAGAACCCATTCATATATATTGACAGTTTTCTAAAGGATGACTCAGAAATAAACTGATTATGGAGATCTTTCTTAGTAATTATTTGCTGTACAGTTGATTGTGGTTTTGTGAACAGGCTGTTTCATTCAAATGAAAAAAAAAGAAGCAAACTAGAACTAAACTTTTGTGATCAGCAAGGTGTAGAGTTCAATGTCTTGAATGGTGATCTTTAATGACATTAATTAAAGGCATTGAAAAGGGTTACCGTCTGACCCTTAGACAGACAAACCACATGCTGCCTTTATGATTTAAGTTTTTTTCCTAGTTCTTTCTGTACTCTTAAACTCATAACTCTAGGAGCTCCTTTTATTATGTTTCAGTGCTGTGCATGTGGGGTTTTTAAATTGTGTACACCCAACATTTAGAAATATGCAAATAACTTCAGTTAATACCAAGAAAAAGTAGAATAGTACTTTAATTTTTAAGTATTTATTTAGTTTCGAGGGTCTTTATCCCATCAGTTAGATTAAATTCCAGTTTTAATGAATTCTTTTATTTAATTCATGAACTGTAAGATTCCTCAATATAGAGTCTGACATATTATATTTTATGTTTATAAATTCATAAATAGAATTAAGTCTTGAAGTACTTGTATTCTGAGAGTTCTGTTTAAGGTCTTTAATATACTATGGTAAATTGCTTGTATATTTCACAGTATTAATTAATCATAATTTTTTTAAATTAAAGATTTTGTTCATACTTTCTGAAGGTTTATGACAGCATAAAATCAGATGCTCAGTTCCTATCAAGTGATTTCTTCTATTTCCCTGCACAATAGGACAAGAAAGTCCTATAAGAATGAAATCACAAATGGCAAGATTTTCTTTCACCTGATTTGATCTAGGATTTAATTGTATGGTATTATGGCATATTTGTAAACACATTCTAACTAATGTAGCTGCAAAAAGCAATAATATATTTTAGTATGTAACATGGAGAATTAAAACCTTGAAAGGTTAGTATGCTACTGATACAATTTAAGTATGTTCAGAAGAATGGAGTTTATTCTCTTCTAGATGAGAAAATCTATAACACTTCCTGTCAGTAGCTTGGAATACTAACCAGGAAAATGACTCAAGTTTTAATTTTTTTTTTTTTAATTTTCCGTCTGAGAAAGCCTGCATATGTTGCAAATACAGTTTTCCACAGTGCTTAAAAAAAAATTTAATTTCTGTATTCTCATTGAATACAATTTTTCTGCATCATTTTTTATAGACTGGTATTTACATAAACAGGCAGAAGTTTTGGCCTATGATTTTCCCAGTGTTCATACCTATTTTTTGGAGGTCTGTTCTCTACAGTTTTTACTTTCAGGTCTCTGACATTCTTCTCTGTCACTATTTCTTTTTTTTCAGTACAGATTTAACTTTGAGAACTAACATAATTTCCAGGAAAAAAAAATAATTTTATCCACTTAAGAATAATTTTGGGGTGCTTCTCTGCAAAATCCGTGTGTGGTGGAGCTAAGTACTTATTTTTTCTTAATTTTTTAAAAGCTCTTCCAGAGATTTTTTTTTTCTATACCGACCCCAGGAGAAAAAAAAAAACAAAACATACTTTTTCTTAGTTTGTAGATCTGGGATCATTTTCTATCTCTTCTTTTTTTTTTTTTTTTTTTTTTTAACAACAACATAAGCAAATTGATTTCCCTTTCACCCTCTGAAAGTGTAACTGACTGGAATAACTCTTCGTTTATAAGACTTGATTTTCAGCCAAGAAGAAATGAGTAAATCTTCGATTCTGATTAGTGTACTTGTGATAATTCCTCTTGTAATGAGAGTTGTCTGAACTGAGAGTATTCATTCAGTCTTATTTATTGATGATCACATTAAAATTTTAAATAATATAAGGTACTTTGACTCTTTGACCAGTTATGCTGCCTTTAAAAGACATCATCAGTCACTCAGGAGGCTTCCACATTGAAAACACACATTCACATCGATTACTTTCTTATGGCCCTTGTAAGGAAATCTAAATAGGATATGCGGCCCAAGATCTATGACTCTTGCACAAGGTGCTAATGAAGAGTTGGATTGTCTCTAGCACTGACACAGCTGTGCTCAGGAGTAGGAAGGAATGATGTTTCCCACTTGCCCATCCTTTAAGAGCATTGCAGCTCCAGACACCAGTACAGAATTAATCAGAGTTTTAATGAACAACATTCTTCCCCCATTAGCAGATTGGATGGGGAACATGTGAATGGCTCTACATAACAAGGGGTCTCCAGGTGAAACTCAAGGAGTAATCTACAACCTCCAAAAGGTTTAAGCAATTTTCTCTTTCCTGCACATCTGCCAGACCTGGAGGGGGGCGGGGCACGGGAAAGAATAAAAAAGAAAAAAACTCTGAAGACTGGATTATGTTTCCATTTTGAACTGTGATAGTCTTTATCCCTTCTTCTCTCCTCAAAAAACATTGTAACAGTACATGGGAAAATTATTGATGATTTTTGATTTACTAGATGAACTACAGCCTCTTAAGTTCACATTTAGTTCCCCAATAGATCACTTAGGGATTATTATGGCTTGAAACTAATATTTTTAAGACTTAAAATCTGTACAGGTAAGTAGTAGCAGGAACTGCTAAAGACTGTTCCCAAGGTCTAAAAAGAGGCCTAATATCCTTAAAGAAACCACTGTACAACTGTTTAATCCATTATTTGAATATTCTTGAAATGTCTTACTGACATTTAACTTCCAGTAAATGGCCAATATAGCGCAAATATTCCAGGAACCTGTTTACTAGCAATAAAGGACTGAAATTTTCTCTATTTGAATTTGATTTAGAGTTTAGTATTTGGTAGAAACAGATGCAATTTTTTCACACACACAAAAAAAAAGGTAGTATTTCTTTAGCAGGTTTTATTGAATTACCTTCATATCATAAAGGAAGAGTTCTAGACTGCTGCACACAATTATATTTCTCATTCCCTACCTTCTAACATGTGAGAAAGTCACCTTCAGAGACTGCTATCTTGTTTGTTACCTTTCAAGTACCATTCAAGCAAGATGTCCATATTAATATTGTTTCTAATTCTGTTTTCTTCTAGCTATGTCATCTTGGTACTATTATTCTTTACAGTAAATCTTAAGAAATGGTATATCTTTATCCCTATATACATTAGTAGCTAGCCGTGCCTCAAAAAGCTTGGCAAAGCATTAAAAAGTTTAACTAAAAGAAAATTAATGTATAATGAGGAGAATCGAGTATAAGGAATGGGGCAAATGTCATAGAAATCATCTCAGCTTGGGGAAAAGTGGACAGTTTTGAACAACAGAGGTAAACTAAATGACATAAAATGGATATGAAGAAAACAGCCACTGAAGAGAAGAATGCAGGTATCCAGGGTGTAAAAGGGGCAAGCCTAGAGGGAGATTGGGATGCCAAGAATATTAATCTTTTCTCTTTATTAAAAAATGTGATGTTCTTGGTGCTTCTGAGTATTTTACATTGGTGGCAGAGATGAAAGAAAGCTCTTTTTTTAAATGTTTGATCTATTCTTCAGCTGCAGTGATCTCCCTGACCTCTGTGATGCCAGAGCTCTGGAGCTGTCAGGTTCATTCTGAGTGAGGAGGCAGTTCAAAACATCGAGTCACAGTCTGTGTCAAATGTTGAGCACCAGCAAAAAGCCATTTATGAATCAGTTCAAACCCAGTAATTATGAAGACATTATTTGGCATATAATTATAAATAACAAACATGTCCAAGAAAATTGCAATTAATTCACAGATTTGCACAATTTACAAATAGAACAAAAAGCAAAACTTCTCAGACACTTTTTTCATTTTGAACTTCGCAATGTGCTTAATTTACAATCTACACAAATACAGTCTACCTAAAGCAAAATTATTAGTCGATCCTCTAATACACCTTTCTCATGTTTTCTTTTTCTTCTTTGGAAGCATTGCTTATCTGTAATATGGCAACTTTTTATTTCAGAGCTTTCTGTTATGTAGTAATTTAAGATCGGAACTGAAGAGGGAATGGTCACTTTATTCCATGGATTTGCATGGAGAAATCTACTATTTTTGTGCACAAGGCAAATTATTCACTTAGGATAACATCTAGAAGCACAGAGAGGATTTTTTGTTTGGTTTTTTTTTTTTTTTCAAAAAACAAACCACCTGTTTTTCCATTTTAGTCTTCTTTTCATAAACGACCTTAGATATTGAACACGTAACTCTATTGGGATAACGATTCATCAGTGTACTCTGCCTCTGCAAAAGAGGAGGTGAAACGAGACAGTTTTGCAGCAACATTGTTTCAGACATAGTTGTAAATTCTTGCCCAATATAGTATGCCATACTGTTCAAAGGAATTAGTAAAAAGGTAAGTCAAAATACTTGAATAATTTGCTATTGCTGATGTACTCAGAAGAAGCTAGACACTATTGTAGAATTATTTCTGAAATACTGTTTGCATGACTACATAGTTTGTTAATTTGGTCCTCTTAAACTTTCATTTGTATTTCAGAGAGAAAATATGTTTCCAAAAGATGTCCTGAATTTAAAGGTGAGGTAGTTTTAGAGCCAAAAGTGGAATGTCCCTTTCCAAACCATTTGGGGTTAGACTTAAGGATGTTTTACCTGTCTAGCCTGGTGACCAAACACGGGGACCAAAACTGTACTTCCAAGAACTCCTGTGTACATGTTTCATAGCCCCAGAGGCCACAGAACATACAAGGTCTCTTTATTTTTATTGGAAAGGTCTCTACATCTCAGCAGGTTGGCACCCTCCTCCAGTTTATGGCACACAGTGAACCAGAACTTAGGCATTTCTCTCTCTTTTCCCAGTGAACACTAAGCAGTTTCAGTGTCCCTACTGTACATTGACTGCCAAGGCAGCTGCTGCTCAGAGAGTCTGGGCAGCCAACCTGTGGGAGGAGGTGACGGTCTGACTTTGCATCACTTGGTTTTTTCCCTCTCCCTTTTCTCTTCACTTATTAAACTATGTTTATCTTAACGTATTAGTTTTTTTCACTTTTGCTATTCTCTCCCCTCTTCCACCGTAGAGAAGTAGTGCAGGAGCGAGTGACTGTGTGAGTGTATATCTGCTGGCTGGGGTCAACCCACAGCACTGCCTTAGCACAACAGTTGGCCCCAAAAGAGAAGCCCGTCCAGCTGGCTGGCATGCACCAGAGTGGATTTTAGATCAAAGGACCTTAAAGCTTGGTGGCTCAGACCTCAGCCAGAGCAAACTGCAACCCATGGTATTACCATGTTTTATCCTGCAGGTTAGAGAGAGAGTAGTAAATTTTCTTAAATGTGTACCTATATTAAAGTTACATATAACTGTATCTTGTACGAACATGGAGTTCTTTGTGCTACAGTCAGGTAAGACTGCTACCTCCCTGCTTCATTGTCTGGTCATGATGTCTTCATTGATAGTCTTTTAACACTTTGTTTACTGACTCCAAATGGCTTCATGCAGGTGCTAGTCAGAACCAGGCATATCTGTATTTTTTACCTTATTCTAAAGTTAGGTCTTGCATTAACTCTCCTAACACCTACCTGAATGTTTGGAATTTGTCTTGCTTAGTTTTTCATTATACTATAATTGCCTTTTCCTCTTATGTTCGTAACTTTTCTACATCAGCCGTACTTTATAAGAAAAACCATCTTCTAATTCCAGTTGTATCTTACTCATTGGTACGCTGGAGATCAGTCAGCCTGTGTAGAAATATATCCCTCTATGAGATCAGCAAGCCTCCAGACTTTGAGGTTCTGAACTGCTATACTCATCCACCCCCAACCTATTTATTATGATGCTTCTTTAGCAACTGAAAATTCCCACACTATCATTTTTATACTTACTACTCCATTTGATGGCAATGTAAAGAAGAAAACATAACCTATACAAAGGAGGAATTGTAAAGTCCAGAAGACATTAAGAACAGAATAGCCTTTTTCAGACTTAGAACTAAATCTTTTCCATCAAAGGCAGGAACACATTAAACCTTTTAGTTACCCTCTCTCTAGTTACTAACAGATTTTGTAATTTGTGTCTCTAGAGCAGTGAACAGATGGTGCTTGAATCTAGTCTAAGCTTGTTTAACTAATTTCTGCCAATTGGGAGGGCCCATTTCCTTCAGTTATGATGAACAGTATTGATAAGAAGGTACCTTTCTAATTGACTGTGACATACAGACATCCTAATACTTTTATCTCTTTCTGCTCGGAGATTTTTTCAAGACAGATTTCTCCTAAGTTTCATGCAGCACTGAAAGAACAACGAATGCACCCTGTTATTGGTCTTATTAACTATTTACAGTGTGACTAAAGAATAACTATTTTTTTCTGAAATGAAGACTTTTTGCTTCTACACTTACCTTTCCAGTTTAAGCTGTGCAAAAACTCTGGGAGTAAGTGGGTGTACAAGTAAGCAGTCTTCCTTTGCCTACTGGTTATGGCATTCATGTAGACATGGAGGTCTTCTGGAACAAATTTCTGCTTCCATTTATGGTTTTTGTGGGTGGCTGTTTTTCCTCAGTGGCTATATCACTTAAAATACAACAGAGCCTGAGGGCAGAGATTAGAGGCAAAGTCTTGCTATTCCTGTACCAAAAGCCTCCAGTATAAAAAGTAACACTCACTCGTCTACTTTCTGGTCAGCTAAATCCTGAAGGTTTGTATGCAGAGCTATAAATACAGGGAGGCAGGTCAGCCACGACTACTATTATTTGGTGCTTGGATTTCCATCTTAGCAAACAGAAAACATAGATAAACCCTGGTCAGATATGGTGTTCTACATGTAATGGATGCTTCAACCACTGTGTAGATATGCTACTATGTAAAAGGAGGAGTCTTTTTATGATTGTCTTCTCCCTCAGTCACTTTGCACTGCTGACTATTTACCAACCAGTACTCCTGGAACCTGAGAAGTCAGCAAGTCAGGTTTTGTCTTCTTTAAGTATTCCTTAGCGAACACACTGGGTCCTGCTTCAAAATCAGTGTTATGTCAGCACCTTCTGTTCAGTCCTCTGGGTACCCCTGACTCCAGGCCCGAGTATCCCAAGAACAGGATTCCCACTTCAGTGACTAGGACCTTTCCTCTGGGCTCATGCAGAGAACAAATGGAGGTCAGCTCAAGATCTCATCTACTGTGATGACAAGTTGTCACTTCATATTCTGGAGCGTGTCTAAAGAAGAGCAGTGAGCTAGTGAAGGGTCTGGATAACAAGTCTTACGAGGAGTGGCTGATGGAACTGGGGTTGTTTAGTCTGGAGAAAAGGAGGCTGAGGGGAGACCTTATCACTCTCTGCAACTACCTGAAAGGAAGTATAGTGAGGACCAGTGGTAGGACAAGAGGAAACGACTTCAAATTGCACCAGCAGAGGTTTAGATTGGATATTGGGAAAAATTGCTACACTGAAAGGCTTGTCAACTCCTGGAACAGGCTGCCAAGGGAAGTGATTGAGTCACCATCCCTGGAGGTATTTAAAAGATATGTAGATGTGGTGCTTAGGGACACGGTTTAGTGGTGGACTTGGCAGTGTTAGTTTTATGCTTGGACTTGATGATCTTAAAGGTCTTTTCCAGCCTAAATGATTCTAATGTGCAGTGATTCATTGTGCTTTAAAATCAATCTGTGATTGTACCTGCCTGCTGTAGAGGCCCCGGGGGTGCATTATGCAAGGTGCATTTGCAGAACACTGACAGGTAAAGTCCTTCAGGCCCTTACTGTGGAAGAACGCCTACAGTTTTGCTCCAGATAAACTTTTGGTCACAGGCAAGCTGCTGAGCTGCTTGGTCCTATCAAAAGTGCAGTGCTGGAAGAAGAACCAGAACTTCAAATCTGGGGCATGAGCAGAATTTAGGCTTACAGGATCAAGCAATGGCTGATTGGAGGATTTTTTAAAACTGAATCTTGAACACTAGTACTCAAGTCCATTCTTTACATCTCACCCTTGTTGTGCATGAAACATATGATTGAACCATCAAGGAATACATCCTTAATTTGAAAAATTTTGTCAGCTAACTGTTTTGTCAGCTATAAAATGGCCAAAGATTTAAGAGACCTTGAGTTTTTTCACAAAGTTTTAAAGGCACATGAAACTCATTGGTTTTGAGTATGATCATTTGATAATAATATTTGTAATAATATTTGATATTTGAAAAGTGATGCAATTGAGTTTGTAAGAAAGCAAATTTAAATGGGCATGATTCTTGTAAACATGTATTTTTCTTGTGTATGTTGCTAAGTTTACTATTTTTGTGTGCTGTGAATTACTTTTTACAATCTTTTTATTTGCTAATGAACCTCTCTTTATAGTAGTTCCCACCCCCAACATTTTTTATCCACTTTCAAAAATTGTGTCTGCAAGGTTGTGTATATTGTTTGACTGTCTTTCCTACTGTGCTAGCTGTACTGTGCTACTAGTTTAATTTTACACATTAAAAATAAGAGGCTATTTTGAGCTACAACTTTAGTTATCAGTAATGAAACACCTGCAGAACCAATTTTTAGGCCATGCTGTTTGTGGCATGCATTCTTCCATTTCAGAATGGATATAGTAAGATCCATCTTATCTGTATTATTGCATCCATGCTACAACGGATTTTATTTCTTCCTTCTGTAGAATTGAGCCATTATGAGCATCCTGATCTTAAAAGGAGCTCAATACTCAGAGCTCCCAAGGGAACCAACAGGAAATGCTCAGCATCTCTTAGAACCAGCCCCTCCAAAGTAAATTGTCATATCTGCAATAAGTTAATGGCACTAAAAGAATTAATTCCAGTTTTCATATGTGATCCTTTCTTTATTTCCTTAACTACAAAATTTTGCTTATTTGCAATCATTTAAAGCTGTTTCTGTGGGAAAATAACTTACCAAACTGAATATACTTTGGACGTTTCAGGTCATTTGGGTTTTTTGTCCAAATGCTCTATCCTGATGTTTTGGATTTTTGCTGGTTCATCATTATTCACATAATCTTGTACATAGTGCTGTATTGACTTAAGTTGCTGACTTCTCATATAGCTTCAACTATGTTGATCTTAATGTTATTCTAGTCTGGCTCACTTGCCCAGAGTGTTAATATCACCCTAGTAAAGGAAGAGTGTTTGTAATGCGTGCACACACAAGGAAGAAAAGTTACTAACTAATTTAACAAATTAACTGTATATTCCTCATATCCAGTTCCATACCATTCTATAATATTAGGGAAAAATAAATCTTTGAAAAAACCTTTTACATTGGGTCACTTGTACTGTCTCTCAGTTTATACAGACAGAGGCATTTCAGGAAATCAGGTACTTGCCACAGAGTCTAGGCATTCATTTGTGTGCATTTTATATATATTTATATGTGTATGTGTTTGTGTGTGTGTGCGTACAAATGTATATATATATACACACACATATACACACACCTGCATTACAAAACATGAAAACACAATCCACTGGGTATTGCTGTATTGATATAGTAACAAGCACATCTACTATATAGGTACTACACTGCTTCCAAATAATATTTGTCATGTTCCAGATGCTTGAAATGACAGTCTTTGTGTATAATATGTCTCCAGTACAATTTAGACCACCATACGCTCATTTGCCCTCAAGTAGGCCTATTTAAAGTATAATTGACTGCCCTGGCAATTATTGTGAATAGCAGCTGTCTGCTGGTAAAAAAAAAAAAAAAAAAAAAAAAAAAAGCATATATATAATGAGAGAGAAAGGATCAAATACAAGCAATAGAAAAAAAGCATAAAGAAAATATCTATATAGGGTATTTTAGACCAGATTTTATAGTGGAAAGCCACAAGGCCTATTAGCCATTTCCAATTAGGGACTATCAAAAAATGAAAGAAAGTACTCATCTATTTATGAAAAGCAGCTGGGTCTACCCTAAATATAAAACTGGCAAAAGTTTATTTGTTCTAAAATTGTTACAGCTTACAGCACTTCATTTATTTTCATTAACTGCATTAGGTTTTGTTGAAACCTTTGTTGTATCATGTACCTTCTGTATCAGACAAAAACACCTTGCTTTGTTTTTCTCCTAAATAGCTACATAATTAGATGGATTATTTCATGTGTCTTGCGTGTGTTTGCTGAAGAGAACAAGCCAGATAAATTAGCACTTAGCAGAACACACAATAGCACATAATATGCCCTTGTGTTTCATATAAAGCTTTATTTGTCATTCACGGCTGGTTGGCAAAACTGACTTTGCTTTTGAAAATGACAGGTGGTACTCTGGTGCTTTCTATATGAAAAAAAAGAGAAACAACCTTCACCAAGACAGCGTCTGTCAATAGCTCCTGTGATTTAGTATTCAACCCTGGGCCTGTGTCTCCTCTAAAGTTTTGTTTCATTTGCATCTCTTAGGTCTGACATCACCAAGCCAGTTTAATAGTTGAGATTCTATGCCACAAGTTACATTCAATCCCAAAAAGACCTTCCTCTTACTTCAAGGCTTGATTATAAGACAGGTGAAGTTCAGTATATTTCAATAAGCTCTGCATTCCATGTCAGGAATCAATAGCACTCTTTCTTTCTTTAGGGGTTATTAAATTGCAGCTGTAACATTAGCCTTCTTTATCTAATTGATTGTCTTTTCACAGGGCTAAGAAAATCAATAGCAGTCAATGGGACTGCCCTGTTTTTCCTTAATAGATGTTTTCTCCTAATTGGCTGCCTGGGTGGCTTCACTGAGCTCAGTATGTTTTCAGAAGTCCACAATATGTTGCAGCTCTTGTAAACTATTTTACCATGTGCAACGGTTATTGATTTTATAATGAAATCTAGAAAATTCAATAGCAATCAGGAATATAGATCAGGATTCCTAGGTACGTTAAGGCAAAGGGCAAACTCAGTTTGCTACCACTTCAAGCTGTGATCCAATTAAATATGTCCTTAAAGTATTATGTTAGGTAAAGACTTTCTACAAAGTCAGTTGATCAACTCTTCTAAATTTCATATGAAGGAAAAAGCACCAAAAAATTTCAAAGTTTTTTACCATGATATCCAATTTACAGTTGAGTTTAAGCAGCAGACTAAAGCAAGAATAAACGACATTTTCAAAACTGCTGCTCATTGAATTTTGTCCACCTTGACCTCTTGAAATATTCATTCAAATAAGATACCTAGTAGAAAATCAAGTTAGAGAGAGAAGGGGTGAGGTAGGTGGGGAGAAACACTCAGTGCTACAAAAATGATGCATTTGACATTTGTTGAAAAGGTCAGCATGTCAAATGCGTTGTTCTCAGAGTTCACTCAACACTTAGAAGCTCAGTTCTGCCTGAAGAGAAGCTTTGGAGGTGGCTCAGTCTCACAAACACTTATTCAATGTTGTTTCCTTCCCCAGTGTTGCTGCCCCAGTGCTGTTCTGTACCTTGATGGAATGTCTTTACCTTGCGTGAGTGTCAGGCAGAACAGCAGCATCAGCAGCACATCAATCACAGTCTGCAGAGATCAGCAGTCAGTGATGTAAATAGTACACACAAAGATGCAGCCTACATTATATAAATTTGTTACTGACTTAAGACTTGCTCTGCATTAGGGCACTGCATCTGCATTAAAGCTCTCTCTGAATGATATACCATGATAAAATTACAGTAGCTCAAATTTCTCTGATAGTGACAAGACCTCAAAATTTCCCTGGTGAGGAGAAGCAGGTAGAAATACCTCACTGTCTATTATCTCCCTCTACAAATTAAAAAAAAAAAAAAAACCAAACCACAAACACAAAACCACAAACAAAAAACAACTGGGTCTAATTCTGTCATTTAAAGGACAAGAAATGTTTCATGTACTTTTATTTCCTAATCAGTAAAGGGAACAAAAAGAGAATAAATAAGAAAGAAAATTCCATGTTGTCTAAATGACAAGAATAAAATGTTCTCTGATTTTCTTCCTTTGTGACATCTTTGTTGTCATTATTGTGGTTCTAATGAGCAAACCAAACCTGTTGCTTGTTTCCCATCTTCAGTAGAGGACTCCTTAGTTCTTCAGTGAACTGGGTCATCATGATATGGCAAGTTTCTTTTTAAAATGAGGAGGAGATTATTGTTTGCATGAACACATTATGAGATTTGTATGTGTAAAAGACAACTGCTTATATAGAGGTATAGTAATGAAACAAGTTTATCCCTATCTGTGCACAAAATAGTGATCAGATATTGTAGCATTAAAGGCATTTAACTTGAATAAACATGAGAATTGTAAACATAAATTGCCAGCTTATTCTAAAATCAGAGGGGAGGTTTTATTATTAGCATATATTTGTTGCAAACATCGTGGCAATTTGTAACTAGAAGTACTGAGTTGTCTATAAATTTTTGTGTTTTTCAGGAATGTGTTAACGTTGTTAAAACCAATGAGAATTTGTATATGTTCTGTAATTTTATTCAGCCATACTGCAGAACCATATGCACAGTTTAACACATTTCATAATCCTTGAAAAAACTCAAACCAAATGTGTATCCATATTAAATCTGATTATGTAGCCTGTATTGTAAGAGAAACTTAAGAAAAATCAGGAATCTGCAAAAGATTATCCCATGAACATGCTTTAGTCAGAAGGAAAATGTTTGTAAACATGCAATAAAATATCTTTGATTTTACCCCAGACTTCTTTTATTCCATACACAGATTAACTAAATAACTGACAGACCATCTGCCTATATAAAAAACCTCTCTTATGCCTGCCACTCTCTTTGCACTGCTAGCTGCTTCTTCCTAAGCCAGTACACAAACTCTTTATGTGTCTCTTGCAGTCGTTGGGAAGCAGTGTCAGACTCTCATGTGATCTATCCCTGGGCCCATCCTGAATTTTTTGGGCACACAGAACATGTCCATTCACCCAACTGCATAGAGTGAAAAGGGCTAGTGGAGGCATTGTTCCTTTGCATTCCTGTTAAGTGTGGGTCATGTGTAAAGAAGAAAATTGGGACCTGATCTGGTGAGATATTGGACAGACGCTAAATTTTTTCAGTATCTTTTCATAACAAGCCCTGATATGCTGGCCAATGGCACAGAGAAGCATAAACTTGCCTAATTGCTTTGCAGCATTACGGCTAAAATAAGAGCCTCAGTTTAGCAGAAGGACATGCTAATTCTTGGCATAACTTTCTCTGTTATTCTCAGTGGAAATTTAATTCTAAAATCAATGTGAGGTTTTTTGTGGCTTTTGCTAAAGTTTGGAAATATAAGCGTGGCAAAAGAATACTGGCATAAATGTTTTTTTTCTTTTTAAAACCCAATCCAGTTCCTGGAAAAAAAAAAATGTTCGCTATTCATTGCAAACTGAATTATGCCCGTAGCTAATGAGGTCAAAGCAAGAACAACAAATATGAATCAGATTTGTTCTCTGTCCAGCTCATGACGTAACTGACTGAATGTAAGCCAGAACTCCTCTAGATTGTTCCTGGTGCTGAGCAGCACTTCCAGTCAGTTTCCAGTCAGAAATACACAGAGAAATGGCTCTTGTTTTGCTCACTTCTTTCTGTATTTAAACATGGATTATCATGTTCTTAATCTCATTGGAGACTTCAAGGATCACAAGTTAAAGACAGATCTATTTCACTTTGATGAATTTGTGTCTTGAATTGCTATGATATTTGAACATTCAAGTTTTATAGCCACATGGTTTTTTTATTTTTTAAGGTATGTTATGTCCACATAAATTCTTGGAATCAATATGTGAAGAGATTTCTTTTTAAAAAAAATGCACATTTCCCATTATTTAAGCAATTGCCTTTAGATTTGCCTAAAATCTGAAATTCCTGAGCTCCTGGTAAGACAGGTAGGAAGTATCATAGAAATGGAAAGAAGAAATACATAAACTGATAGCAACAAGCTGTTTTTTATTCTACCAGTAGAGGGACACAACCAAACACTGAAGCAGATACCCAAAAAGTATGTATTTTTCCACAGTATCAGAAATAGTTTGGGCCAAATTTTACCAAGAATAAAACAGTAATAAAAATAAATCTCCCTTACATGTAGGATAAATATGAAGACTACAGACCAAATAAATTTCATTACCTAAAAGTTTCAGGCATTTTATCTGTAGTCTTACAATTGGGGTATCATTTTCCCTTTGGTAAGACCTACTCAAATTTCAGCAGAAGTGTCCATTTGCTACGTGTAGTGTTATGAAGAGAAAAAAAATCTATCACTGGTGTTCCTGTGTTTCTCAATATCTTTGTGTTATTATGACATAACAATAAAGAATTAAAATAGTGAAATACAAAGATGTGAGGTAGCTGTGTAAAAGAGTATAAATTTGCATGTGGAAAAGTGGATTCCCTAGAATGTTCAATATATCCATTCAGTATTTTAGCACTGTGACTACACTTGACTTGGAACCTATTCTGTCTGCAAAATGGATAAACATATAATAGGCTACAAGATGAGTCTTAAAATTAGATAACGATAATAGTGTTTACAACAATCTAACTTGAACATAAAAAATACCATTTTATTTCAATTCGACGCAAAAGGAGTTTTGGTTTAAGAAAAAAAATATCCTGTAGGGTCTTGCCATATTGGAGGTGGTAATGCTAATTGGTTTTCCCCACTTGGTTCGCACCTTTCTGCATGCTTTCCTGATAGAAACAGCTATTTCAACAAGGTGCCAGGGTACATAATTCTTGATAGTGTGCCTTCATATGCACAAATTAACTGCGTAAATTTTGTTCTTTTTGTAGATTTCTTAAAAGTGCTAATGGAAGCAGAATGAGAAACTACTGAAAAGATCTTCTCTTTAATTTTTTGTAAAATTGCATTAAACAAAGGGTGTGAGAAAGTTGTAAATTACTATTGATGTGAAAATGTAATATCATTAAATACTTAAATTAATTTTTAAATATCTTTTTTAGTATTTATTCTAAGCATTTTGTTAAAAAACAGTTGCTAAGCAGGTACTAACCATTTCTGGCAGTAACGACATTATCTCTTTTTCCCATATAATTGTAAAAACTAGTTAATAATTGGTTCATATTCTACTGCAGTAGTTTTACAATTATACTTTCCAGATAATACTCTGTGTCCTAATGATCTCATTTTATTTCTCAGAGAGATCTCTGCTAAATAACAGAATTTCTCACTCAAATCTGCAATTCATATGGTATGTCAGGGTGAATATCTGTTTTCAATCACAATCATTAATCTATCTAATTCTATTGCTTCGAAGTATATTTATGTATCAGGCACATTTTTCTAAAATGAAGATAAGAATGCAAATATTGCCTAATTTAAACCAGAGACCTTGTTACATTCAACAACATTTTTCATTTAAATTACATGGTTTGTTTAAGTCATGGCAGAACATGATTAATTTAATCTTGGTCATTGTATTTCTAGAGAAGGCTATAGAAGGAAATTATAATCAGGTTGCAGATGTAATAGGAAGGGATTGTTCCAACTAGCTATTTTCGTCTGTAGGGAATATTGGTCTAAGTATCTGCCACTTTGCTATATTCCTACTACAAAATCATAGTGGTCCTAAAGGAGGCCCACAATGTGTTAGGGCCAAATCCAATAAAGGTTTTAAAGCAAGCAAGACTAGGGCAGAAGTTAGTCACTGAAGTCCTAAATTACGACTCTGCTCTCAGTTGCCAGCTAACTCTGGAGGTGTCTGAACCTCATAAACCACTCTATGACTTTGAAGTTTCCCAGCCATCTAGCTTTCCCTCAGAGAGGCTCAAGCTTATGTTCACATTTAGTGAGTGAGCCCAACACAACTCAACGGGATTTGCATCTTTCTATAGTACTGTTGCATCAGACACCTTGATCTAAATTACAACCAAAGAGAAAGCTGTTTTTGCAGGTCAATGGATCAAGTTATCATTTAAAAAAAAAAAAAAACTGAAAGTGAGACACATAGATTCAATCCCATTTGCTGCTATAGGTGTTCAAATTTCTATTAAAGCCATTGGAATACAAGCTGCCTGGGTAGGCAAGACAGGCATACCCCTTCTGCTGAAGGCATGCCACTGTGCCAAAGGAATTCAAGATTTTTTTTTTGGCCACAAAGAGGTCATAAGTGCAAGTGTGGTGCTCTAGCTCTAGGATTAGGGCACTTACTTGTGAGGTAAGGGACCATGGCTCTGCTCCCAGAACTGCTTCTGTGTTTTATCCAATGACTACTTAATGGATGTACAAGCCCAAGAGAGCAGGTAAGGAAGCAGATCTTCCACTCACCAGATGAAGCCTGGCTTTTATGTTCCCTACGTAAGGATAATGAAGTGGTTTTTTACCCCTTACCTCCCCATGTGGAAAGCTTATAGTGAGGACAGAACATGGGCAATAATAATTGTACCCAACAGCACTCTTTTTAGTCTGTACAGGTTCAGACTCAAGCATGAATCACATTATAAATAATAGAATCTAATAAAGCAAGACAGAGCAAAAAGAAAACAACGCTCCAGTCCTGTGGGAAGATCCTGCAAGCTTGTATCTTAATAATGGCACACAAGTGCCCATACACACACTGTGTAAAATGTCTTCCCTGGAAACAGGGCCTCTAGGGTGATTTTATGAAGCAGAATCTGAAAACATGTGCTGTTTCATGTGTGAATTTGACTTATTATTTCTTTAATATGGAACAAAAAAGCCCAGTCCTTGATAAACTCGGAAAATATATGCATTTACTGTGAAGTTGATAGTAGATGAGAAGAAATCAATTTAAAAACAACTGGCACATCACTAGCTGGAACAAAATACTCATATATGCAACAATAATTACTTTAGAGTCAGTTCAGCAGGAGATTCAGAGCAAGGTCACTTCATGACTCTGTATCGCCTTGTACAGCTATCCAGTCTGAATCACAGAGTGGCTCCTTCTCTGTTTTTCCTGGGTAGGGTGTTGAACACCTCCCTACTGCTCTGAAATGGAGTAGCAGAGAACTAAAGCTAGCTATATGCACTATGCAAATGAAGCTAGTCCATAACTATAATATCATTCTTGTCTCTTTTTATTATTTTTTCTTTCTTGGTTTGTCTTCGTCTTTTAGAAGGTGTGTTTGTTCAGACATAAATGTTCACTAACTAATAAAATTCATCTAGCCAGATTGCTGGTGAAATCCAGTGAGAGAAGCTAGTGCCTGAATATTTCCAATTTATTCCCATAGGTGAAAAATAAATCATAGGAACTGTTTTACAGGCTCTATCAAAGGATGTTGTCCATACAATTAGCAGTCCTCTCTCATGAAGAGAACAGTCTCTCTCACCCTAGCCTTTCCTACACCACAGCAGGTCCATACCCACTTCACACTTTCTGAGGACCATCCCATGCAGCCCGGAAAGGCAGACATGCCACGTATCCGTATCCCACCTACATCTCTGCCAAGAGATGGTTGCTGTCATGGTCTGCAGCATGTCGGGTGAAGAAGGTATCTCGGTGCCTGGACCTTTGCTGTGCTGTGAGATCCCATTGGTCGTCTTGCTGACTTCTCTTGCTGCCACGTTCTTACTAATTTACTGTGTCTCCTGACTCTGCAAAGGAATTGCTGAATCTAGACTTGATTCAGTGTAATCTGAATTACAGGTGCATAGATAAAAAAATCTGAAGGCACTCCCTAGTCATCTCATCTGAGCCACTAAACAATGTAAGCCACGAGTACTTACAGCATTAAATTCTCACTTAAGCAGAAATTAGTCCAGCTACTTAAATGGGAAGATGAAGTCCCATATTCAGAGAAGAGTTATGCAGGATGAATATCTTGAAACACAAAATCTCCGGAAGTGATTGACATCAGCATAGGCAAGTAAATCAAGCCTGAGAAGACATGGCCCCTTCCTGGAAATCCATAAGAAAATTTCTACACCTAGTGACAAAGGAATATTTTTATATATTGAAAAGAGATGACGTGATAGAATACCAGTCATAAAATATCAACACATGTGAAATTAGAATTATTTGAGTAAAAAAATAGCCTGATCACAAACACCGGTGAAGCATAGCTGTGCACGGGAAAATTTAACTTGCCTGCTTTCCCTGGTTAGAGTGATGAAATACAAGTCATGGGATTTTAGTATCAGGCTTTTGTATGGTCTCTTTACAACTATTTGTAACAGGAATAAATCTACAAAGCAAATTCAGCTCATTAAAAGCAAATTTCTTGCACTGACCTAAAACTGAGATCATTCCTTTTGCTGATGCATTGGCTTCCCATAATATTACTTGGTGCACACCTGTGGTATATTAGCTGCTACTGTTTTTAAGTGTTAAAAGCAATATGTATTTCAGACACTTGATTTATAGTGTAGCCAAACTTCCAGTGAGATGCACTTTCCACTGTTCATGGCAGTTCTGCCTGCAAGCATCTGGCAGAACACAGCCTGTGCTAGGGAGGAAGGATCTGGGCTGAACATGGCTATTAGAATAACAATAGAAACTGCAGAAAATCATTCCTAGTGAGTTTATTTAAATAGTACTGGAAGTTGTGTGTGTGTATGTGTGCATGTACGTGTGGGTCTTTGTCACTGAAGGAGCAATTGGAGGTTTTTGAAGACCAGTTTAAAAAACTATTGAAGAAAAAATGCCTAAAATGTGAAACACGGTTGAAGAAAAACTGCTGAAGAAAAAATGCTAAAGGAAATATAACTCTAAAATTCTCATGACCTAAAACTAGGCTTGCTAGATAGGCATCTCAGAAGAAAAGCATGCACATCGTAAGCAAGGGACATAAAGAAATCACTTCATGTTCCAAAACCTTGGCTGGGCATTGGTCTCAGAGGGGCAGAGGGCAGCTGTAAGCATTCCTGTGGGTCCTTTCTTCCAAGAGCCCAACAGAAGGTGAACTCTGGTTTTTAATTAGCAGATATGCTAATACGATTTGTCACTGTCTGAGGGAAAATGGAGGTATTTCTTACTCCCCCTTCTCAAGCCCCGCTGAGTCCCGTCAGCAGCCGAGCCCCCACCATAGCAGCTGGGGATGGCCACCAGAAAAGCGTGTGAAATCACACTCCTCTCTGAGCTATGGATGCTGGAGAGCATTGCAGCAAGTTCGGCTCAGATGTTTCAAGGGTCTGTCCTGCTCTGGTGCTGCAGACTTGCAGACCTCTGGAAGCGGGGTTGTCCCCTGCACACTGCCTGCTCCACAAGGAAAAGCTGCGATAACCAGCTCAGTAAAACAGAAAATAATATTTATGGAAGTCTTATCTCGCTAGTCATATGGCTTCTGTGGACTTTTCTTTGTTGTTTGGGGAAGTACTGCAAAACAGGACATAAGCTAGCCCCATTCCTTCTCAGGTTTAATAATCTAAAAAACTGAACAGTTACTTTACAGAATCATATAATAGTTTGGGTTGGAAGGGACCTTTAAAAGTCACCTAGTCCAACCCCCCTGCTATGACCAGGGACATCATATGACATTTGTTATGTTAGGCAGTTTTCATTCACCATGAAGCACAAAGTGTAAGCAGAGCTACATTAATATTAATGTACATTTACTTAGAAATGAAAAACATATATTGAATGATTATCAACATCATTAGGCAACCAGTAATTTCCTCATTGAAGAAAGAACGATAATAAGGCTCTTAGTAAATCTCCAACACCACCAGAAAGAATTATGCTGGGTAACCTTCATATTCAGAGGAGAGCTGCAGCCTACCTGAACCTCCCCTCCCATATATGCTTCCTGCAATAAGGTCAGTTGTAACAGCACAATGTATAGCTTATGTGGCTGCCAAGTTTTAATTGAAATGTTGTGATAAATTTAACTGCCAAGGTCAGAAGTTATTTTCTGGTTAAGAAGGGTTCAAGTTGGTCTCTTAAAAAACCATTCCTGATTTTTATAGTGTCCAGTGATCTGTTCCTGGAAGTTGATTTACCACAGATATGACCTGCTTACTCTAGGTTGACCTCTTCCAAAATTGTCAGGACTCGGGTTCATTTACAGACATTGGCTAAAAGTGTATTTTAGTAAACTGGGTTCCATTTTATTAGTGTGAAAATAGGCCTCACCAAATCAATAAGACAGGAAGCCTTCATTTTATTGCTTTAGACTAGAGACTTAAAGGTCACTTAATATAAACAGAGTTGGGCACATAGCAAAGACAGCAGTAAATGCTAGAAACCTCCGCACAGATAATCTTGGTGGCCTTTCATCGGAGAAAAAAAAATATCAAAGGCATCTTTGTATCTTCTTTTCACAAAAATACAAATTTTCAGTTATCTAATATGAGTTTGGTTATAAAACATTTATGTAGCGAGTGTACTTTTATGAACATATAAATTAAAGGGAAGATTTCAATTACTGTTATTTAAGAGGCTGCTTGTAAATTATGAGTTTCATAAATAAACTGTGTGTATCAGTAGAATTAAAATAGAAGCAGTAAGTGTATGAGATATCTTTGTGAAGTAGCTGTAGTCATAAGAATTCAATCCATCAAAGAATTTTCTAATATATGGTTTGAACCTACTTTTTTATATATAATTACAGTAGACCTGTTAAATATCTATAGTATTGTATATGTGCTCAACAACATAATTATTTTAAATTACATGAATTTCCATGTAACAAAACCACATCTCACTAAAACTACACTGCATTTCGTAAATTAAGGTTATTTCTAAATAGTAACTTTTTGCCAGCTCAGGAAGAATGAAATATGTATTGAAATCTTTTTGTAACAAAACTAAAGTAGAAAGAAATATACCAGGCTAATCATCCAGAATCATTACCAGTCACACAAAATAAACTGGAAACAAAATTGTATTTATTATCCAGTGCTGCTGTCTGTTTACTCAAGAACACTTTGGAAAAGTAAACAAGTATGTTTATGAGAAAAAGCTCCTCTAACAAGATATTTTATTATATTATTCCTACTGATATTAAAAAAGAATGTAATTGTGATTTCTGCAATTAACAAACACAGATAACTTACCTTCATCATTTAATTTGTGTGGACTGTAATTAGACTTGAAATTTAAAACGAAGGTTTACATTTCTATCTTCAGTAAAAAAATCAAGCCAAATCTAAAGCTTGCAATCAGAAATTGCAACTATTTTCAAGGGAATTTTTCCCCCCAAATAAAGTCTGCAAGTGTAACAGTCTGTGTTCTATTTCTTTAGAAACCACATAAAAATATATACATCAGTGTCTGATTAAGCAGCTTAAGGATTTTGCTTTGCAAATTTGTTTCACAGGATATGATTGGTTTTATAATATAAAGTGCAGTTATTACAGATCCAAAGTTATTGTCTACTCCATGTTTTATCCAACTTGCCCTGACTGGGCACATCCCATAATCCTCTGATATTTTGCATGCAAGAAACATGCTTACAAGGTCCCAAAATATCCAGACTGGCCTGGCTTTTTGTGTGTGATGTCTTCTGCTGCTGGCAAATCTCCTCTGGGGCATTTGCACTTTAATCTCTACTCTGTACACCAGAAGATGCTGAGAGGCTGGCCACTTGTCTACCATATCTCTTGCTGTCAAAGCCTTGGGTCTCTTGCAGGACAATGATGTCAAGTATCACAGGTCCTAGAGCTGGACTTTGCAACTTTCAGGCTACTAAGGACTGTGTGCTGAGGTGGCTAACAGCCACGCAGAAGTCTTTAAGCACTTCACAGTGCTCAGCAAAAAAACCAAAAGTTTGGGCTGAACAGGGAAAAGCACTGACATTCATTTGTAACAACCCAAAAAGTGCCAGCTGTCAAGCCTAACTCTGTTATGGGAAGAACACTACAAGAAGCCAGATACACCAACATTTTTCCTGATTTTCAAACCTTATTCCTATCCCCAATCTCCTCACTCATTCAACCCTTCTCCCTTCCCTCCCTCCTTGTTACTACCTTTAGGTGTCCATCCTCTTCCACAGTCCTTACTACTGCTTTCCTTAATACCATGCGTAAGCTAGCAATGTGCTGGGGTAGGTGCTCAGGCTTCACCAGTGTTGCCGTCTGTTGATTCTCCAAAAAAACTTCCATGACTGTTCACTTGTGCATATCCCATCCTTCTGTTCTCTGTGCATCTCCTACAAACCTCCTGCACTCATACGGTGCATACAAGGGCTCTCCCTTCGCTCTGCCCACCATATGGCCCAGGGCGAGAATAGGGAGAGGATGAGACCTTGTGCAGTAATGATCCTTGTCCTTAAAAGCATTCAGATAGACCTTCTATGTTCCTTGTGCTTAATTCCAAAGCTGTAGTATACTCTGCCTGGTCTTTTAATGCAACTCTTGTGCCCCTCTGTCTCATGAAGCAGTTACACATAACTGCCTTCATGGAGTCTGCCTTCTGGGCTATGGCAGAGGTCCACTCCCATGGAACCCTTCCAGGTTTAAATACAGAAGGTCACTGCAGTTAAGGCCAGGGGAAGGTACTTTCCTAATACCTTGATTTCTTTGTTCTTCCTTGCAATTTCATTATCATAAATCATCAGGATCTCTGTGGAAATTTGTCAGACTTTTCATAGGAAGAATAATACAGTCCCTCATTTTAGAGCAGACAATCTTCAAAACCTTATTCTGATGTAGGACAGTTAGACTATTCTGCAAATGCCAACCTCAGTTACAAAGATTCAATAGAGAGGTGTCTGTTGGGGAAGCCAAACATGCCTCCCTGCTAACAAATTTCAAATTGTGCTTTGTATCAAATAACCTTCCTTCTAATAGTCATGGAGAATGGGCATAACAATCAGAAACTGAGATTCTAGACTGCATTAATTTTTGTACAGCACTGCAAAGATACGGTGACATAGTGCAGTGCTTTGATCACCCAGTGAGGACTGGGAGAAAGCTAGCTAGAACTACATCCATAATTCCCAAAGGAGATTAGCTCAGGCTTAGGCCACTATTCTAGTTATTATTCTAGTTATTATTCTAGTTATGTCCATGTCTCTCTAGGTGAGCTAGATTCAGGCTTGACCCAGTCTTCAGCCAGTACAAGTTAATGGATGTACAGTGGGTGCAGATTCCTAAGAACTACAGTTTGGGTGCAGATTCCTATTTAAGCAAACTGGATCATTTAGACATACTTACTGAAGCTGTAACCTGGTAACAGTTTAAAGCCTGCTGTGCCTTCATCCGAATAGTGTAGCCTCAGAGTATAAAGCACTGATCTGCTATACTCAAATATACTGCCTTGTCTTTATGTTTAACTGGCATTGCCTACCTTCCCACAAGATCCAATATGAAAATTTCACACTAGTACAATCATTGACAGGCTTATGTGTCCATGCTTAACACAGCTCAAACATATGCTACTGCGTGATCCAGTAGAGCATGGATCCTGTATTATCAGCCATCAGAATACGGCTTCCCCAAGATTCATATGTGCTCTATGGCAACTCATTAATACAGGCTTGTATGCAAAATAATTGCCTTCACAAAGTTCGATTGATTCCAGCAAGGCTTCTGGAAGCAAAGTAATATTCAGCAGGAGAAAGGCTGACAGAACCTAATCCTTGTGACAACAACATAAAATTTTTAAAGTGGTTATTATTAATTTTTTTTTGCTTTCCAAAGCTAGTTTCAGCTGACAATTAAAAATACAATTCCCTTTTGTGTGTGGTTCACACAAGGTAGGGACTTAGCTGTTCTTTTACAACGTATTATTATTATTATAATTCTGAATGTACACTCTTCAGTTGTTACTTGGCTTTTTTATTCCTGGAATTACAGTTTTGATTGTAAAGAAAGTAGGCTCTGTTCCTGTGTGATCCTGAGCAGATGCCAGCTGTTTACAAGGCACAAGTTATTTGTTGCAAACACATGTAAACAGTTCGTCAGAGCTCATGTACTTTAGATCTTTATGGGGGGGCTGATCAGCTCATAAGATGCTAATCGAAGTCGGACCAACCATCCTTTGCTGCATCAGCTGCTTTGACGGTGTTTTGCCACTGAAACTCCTTTTCTTTCTTACTGGGTAATAAATAGTAATTATGTCTTACTTGCTGGCCTTGTTTCAGAGGATAGGCTCCTTTCTTTCAGCTTTAGGTGGACTTGAACAGCTAGATATTACCTATCCTCTGGCACTTAGGTGGTGGTCTGCTTGTCATATGAACTTGAAGGTAATTCCATTCTTTATTACTTTTGTGCTTTCTTCTCTCTGCCAGGCAGAGGAAGTGGAAGTACAGTGGAAGTACAATTTCATTCCCTCTATGAGAGGAAAACTTGCAATGAAATATTAGATTGACAAGTAAAAATCTATAGCCTTCAGAAATTCAGATTTTATTCTAAAGTCACATTTCTATATATAGTTTATTCAAATTAATAATCATTAAGCAGTCAAGCCATCTAGATGTGAAATGTTGAGGAACAATTATCCAGTGTTATACAGACAAGTAGATTTTTCCTCTCTTTGTCTAGTTGTTGTTGCTAATTTTACTTCCTATACAAATCATATACAGATAAACAAAAATATGCACAAGCCTACATCTAAGTGGCAGGATTTTTACATCCTTTTTTTTTCCCCAGGGGTTGATTTTGTCTTCGGACAACAAACTACAGAAAAACTCAAAGCTATCAGCAAAGCAGTAATAATTTCCATAAAATGTTGAATAATATTTTATAGGAAATGCCCTCATAAGAAAGCCTCCAAAATCCCACTTTCAGCCCTGTATCAGTGAGAAAGCAAATCTAGGTAGCAGCACAAAGAATATCTGATACAGGAAAAAGACACGTATCAATGTTCTCTGGATTAGCAGAAGATGGGGAGGTTAATTTTGTGGCCAGGATATTCAGTGAACAAATCTATGTATTTGAGGGGAATATGCTCTTCCAAAAACGTGATGTCTGAAACACTAAACCTGCAGCTACCAATTTTTAAAAGCAAGTAAATTATCTCTCTCATAAGGGATTTGTGTTTTTAAATACAGCGGAGCATATCTTAACATGTTTAAGCATTCTTAGTGATTAGTTCCATTTAAATTCATGATGAAATGCCTTACAGGATTGTATCATGCGAGCTACTTAAGTTAATAAACAGCATAGAATATCTTCAGTGGGTTAGTGATAACTCATAGCACATATATCTTTTTACAATGTCAGACATCACAAAAAAACTTTGAGGATAGCTAGCCTGGTGACTGAGATACAAGACACTTTGCTGCTGTGAGAAGTACCTGGGGCTGAAGATCTATTTACAGTAGACATTCATCTTCAGAAGTATTGGAAAGTTACCATAACTTTGATAACTTACAGTGGATAAAGACAGAAGGGAGCAAAAAAGTGTTATTGAGCAATAAAGATTAATTTGAAGTTATTACCAGTGAGGAACTTAAGCAGAAACTCTTTTTAATACAATGCAAATTGAAAAATCATACATGTCTTCAGAATCTCTAGATGCAATTGCATTAAGGGATATATTCTTCTGTGATTACAATTACAAAAATTATTTCAAGTTTTTATGAAATAGGTTTAAGATGTTGAGAGCCTATGTTCTGAGATTTGCAGAGAAAGAATAGGTGATTCCAACTGAAGCACACTATTTAATGACTTCATAGACTTTCATTTTATAATTTATAGTTCTATAAAAGTATAAATTATATACAATATGTATTATTGCATACCATAACTCATATATAATATATAGTATAAATTACTGCAATCACTGTTGCATTAATATAACTGATAATAATGCGTATTATTATGTTAATCTTCTACACATATTTTCACGTCTTTCTAGTAAATACATATAGATAATGTATATATGTATATTAATTTTTGTTTATTAGAACTTATGCACATCTCATTATCTTCGGGCACACATTATTTAAACAGTGTTGATGTCTACAAATACCAGTGAAATTATTGAACCCACAAAGCAGTTGTACTAGTTATTTTGGGGAGGGGTTATTTCTTTACCTTGCATTTTCTTACGAATGGGTCTCAGCTGCTCCCTTCCACAATTTTACTCTGAGGCAATAAATAATTCAGTGTGCTAATTTGACAGATGACTCTCCAGGAGCCTCCTACCATTACTAGCACCATTAGACCATAATATGCATGATGGGCATAGACCATTCAGCAAATGTCCTTCACTTGTTTACCCCTAAAGAGCTGTGCTCTGCGCAATTAACTAATGAAGCATTATGGGTTTTTTTTCCCCTTCCCTGCTATTTCAATATATCAATGCAGATTGTCTAAAGGCAAAATATATTTTGTTTTCTTTTGGCAAATGAGTATTTATGGGGAAGCTGTAGACATCTCATGTTCCACCTCTGTGAATAAAGAGAAAATAATAAGATGCCAAAAAAGGAAATAAATTTTATTTAATTTTTCTTTAATGATTTGTGCAACATGTGTAAGAAATGCATTGTATAAAGATGACAGAAAAAAAATGAAGTTAGGTTCAGTATTATGTCAACTGAGAAACACTAAACACATAGTTCAGGGCTTTATGCCACGTTTATGCTGTCTGGACTCTGGATAGCTGCAAGAATCAAAAGAAAATAATGTTAAAATTGTAAAAAGCAAGTATTTATTAAACCACTTAGGGATAAATAATGGCCTTAGAGCATGCATATAAGATGAATACCAGTACTGCACAGTATATTTTAATCCAATATATAGATCAGAGCAGCCAAATTGTATTAATTTTTTTTTTTTTGCTAGCAAAAGAAAATTGAAAATGTGTAAAGATAAATAATAAAATTTAAAGAGAAAGCTACAAGATCATGTATCTTTGTTGGTCATTCTATGATACTGAATTTTCTGTTCCATGGCAGCTATTATTAGAGCCACTCTTAGTACAGGACAAATGCGGATATGCAAAAATAAAGCCACAAGAGAATCTTCCAAATTGTTACTGGATTTTCCTGTAACATATGTGGTTAAAGGCACCATGAAGGCAATTTTAAAA
Source organism: Chlamydotis macqueenii (assembly GCF_036417535.1). Lineage (NCBI taxonomy): Eukaryota > Metazoa > Chordata > Aves > Otidiformes > Otididae > Chlamydotis > Chlamydotis macqueenii. Next base: position 16,497,325 of record NC_141593.1, on the reverse strand, counting down.
TTGGATTTTCCCTAAAAGAAATGCTTAGTCTCTCTCTGAGTTTCTTTTTTTTTTTTTAATGTCTCCTGTTCCTCACCTGTACGTGTAAATTCTCTCTTCCCTTTAACTCTTCTGACTCTTCCTTTCCATGACACATCCCCTCCACTTTGATGTGTTATAACCCTTCGTTCATTCTTAGTTTTTGAGCATGACTCTCTTTTTTCCTACAGTCTTAGTCTCACATGTGCAGGATTAACACAGTTATCACTGAGATGCTTTGACTGACATGGCCCACCACTGCCTACAATATCTTTGTGTGAGGTTGTACATTATACACAGTATCAGTAAAATTTTTCATAGTAAAGGAGGAAATGCAGTTGCAAACCTGAACTGAATCCTGTCATGTGAATTTATTAGTACTATCTAACCTTTTCCTTTCTACACTTTAAAAGAGACTCCACTTTCTATGAAGACATAATTTTGTAGTATTTTCTGAAGTTTTATGGGTTCTACATTTTTTAAACAAAAATACTAATATTGGAAATTACATGTGACAATATTCCTATTATTTGTGCTATAAAGTAGTTTTAATTTTCTGTTCAAATCTGTTTATTTACTTACTCCCATAAGGAACACCAGCTCTTCTGATCTCAAGTGAAAACATGTAATTTCTTGCTGTCCTAAATAAGTTTTGTTTCTGGTCCTCAGGCCACTTTCTTCATTTTAGACTAAACTCTCATTGAAATAAAAAAGTCCTACCTTGGCTGGTATGCTATCAAAGTGGAGCAGAGGGTATAACTAGGTATACCAGGAAAGCAGAAGGCTGCACAGGAGGATCCCGTCTGTTTCAGTTACACAAACTCCCTTTTTCTCAGGATGCAGAGAACCAGAAGAAAAGGTTGTATGCCCATCCCTGTACCTAGGTTTATCTGCCTATCATTAGTGTAAAAACTACACAAATAGTCTCTGTAGTGTCCCAAACAGATCGGCTCTCCGTTTCTTTTGTTTTACTAATCTCATCAGTGAGAAGCCATAGAGCCAGAGAAAAGCAGATGAGACGGACTCCGGGGTGTGAAGTAGCCAGTCCCTGGCAACAGGAGGAAAAGGGGGCTTATCCTGCTCCTGGGGATGATCTGGCAGACAAGTCCTACACTTTTCAGGGAGCTGTCATTAGGCAGTTTTAGAAAATTAAAGTTCACAATGTGTTGAAGTACTCTAGTAATGAGAACAAAGCAAAAGGCAGAAATATATTCATTTTTCCTTACTTACACCAACTTCTGAATACATATCTGCACTTATCCTGTATTAATTCTGCTTAATGTTCAAAACATACTAATTTTCACAGTATCTGTTCATTTATAGCTCTTACACTTATAAATTAATGTTCTCTGTTTCTGCTAAAAAAATGTAGTAATAGTTATTCTCAGAAACAATTGAGTTTTTTACCACTGATGCACAGTAGTCTTATAGGAGAAATATATAAATGCTTGTAAGTGCTAGTTATCAATAACAGAAGTTATTAGAAAATATGCAAATAAGCATGTTCATACAAAATTTCCTTTTCCTATATAAAATTACTGGCAGGAACTCAAGTAGTCTCAAGTAGCATGTTGAAAAGCCTGAATAAGGCATTAATATGTAATTTAAAAAATTAAAATAAACTTTTTAAAGTAGACATTTTTCTCTTCATTTTTATGAGAAAAGTTTGCTTTAATGAAACTTTCCTGCCTTCCATTAAACAACCTTTTTGCTTGAAATGCAACATACCGTGGCAGACAGATAGTAATAAAAAGACATGCCACACAGGGGACTAAGGAAAAAAACAAACAATTTCCATTGAAAACAAGGTTTACATGGTTGTAGTGTGTGCTGTATTGTGCCAAACAATGGTATTAGCACCCCCTTAGGCCTCGTGGTAAGCACTGGACATGTGGCTTTAGAAAAAAGAAACTTCGCTCATCCCACTTTCTCCCAGTGGTGCTTTGTCGGTTCACAGCAAGGGTCTGACTTCATGTCCTGATCCCACTTTAAGAGGAAGTTCAGCTCAATTCAATTTGCCTCCCCGCCTTTTAGTAACGACACAACATGCATGTGAGCAAGCCCCATGATAATGCAGAACAGATGGGCAGATTTCTCTCTAATTAGATTCTGGACAGCCTCTTTGCTTGTAGTAAATGTGCGTATATTTAGAGATTTCACACTTATTACAGAAACAACAGATTAGTCAAAGGCAAGGACAGAACGCTTCTGGGTTTTTTCTGCATAGCATAGGTGTAGGTCCACTAAAGAGAACTAATAATATCTGCAAGTGTAACTAAATTGTTCTTGGCTATCATGCTCTTCATGGATCTAATGGTGTGCACTTTGACCCCACAAGACAATGCACCATTCACAAACTCTTATTTCTGAACAGACCACTAGTAAAATAAGGCTTTACAATATTTGTGTCACTTATATTTTCCAATATTTTGCCAATCTGTTTCAATTACTATACAAAGACAATAACTGTAAAGAACATTTCATTAGTCACGTACAGTTATTCTCCTGATAGATATTTACTAGTCTGCATTTTTTCATGTGTCCATTAGCATCCTCAAAACATTTTGAAAGTTTGCTAGCAAAGCATTGAAATGCTTTCGGAAGAAATTCATCATTATCTGTGGTGTTGTATTGCCTCATGGACATCATGGAGAGAGAGAAAAGTATATTAAATGCAAAATAATATTGCAAGACAGAAAATACATTGTATCCAAGGAAATATATGGTACTGGCATTCCCATTGAACCTAATAAAGTTTCTCTACTCATTTAGGAAAACGTGATTAATTTACGCTGCTGTTTTATGGAATTAAACACTCATTGGGTTTTTCAAGAAGTAGCTAATAGCAACTTTTATCTCATTTCCAGTGATAAAAAATCTCAGCTCTAAACATTTTAAACTCTGTTCCCTGATATCCACCATTCTTTGTTGTGGTTTTGTTTAGTGAGGGGGGCCTAAGGTGGTAGCTTCTGTAGGAAACTGCTAGAAGTTGCTCCCTTTTGTTCAGTGGACTCAGCCGGGCCTAGGGCGGATCTGCTGCTGGCCAAGGTCGAGCCGATTGGTGGCAGAATGTTCCCTGATAACGCCTCTGCGATAATGTATTTAAGAAGGGGAAAACAGGAAAAAAAAAAGAAGAGAGAAGATGTGAAGAAGCTGAGTGGGGGCAGAGGCGCAGAGGGGGAGGCGCAGGCCTCATGGGCCTTCCAGCCTCACCCTCTCGCCTCTTGCCAGGTGGCTGACTGGGCCCAACTCAGCCCAGCCTGGCTGCAAGGAGTGGAAAGGAGATGAACTGGATGATGTGAAGAGATTCTGAGAGGCGTCTGCCAGCCTGTTGTGACGAACTTTTCTTGTGAGGGGAACGGCTGCAGATGCCAAGGTCAGTGAAGAAGGAGGGGGAGGAGTAATGTGGCTCCTGGCCAAGATTCCCCTGCAGCCTGTGGTGATGACCATGGTAGAGCAGGTTGTCCCGCTGCAGCCCATGGAGAAGCAGAGATCTACCTGGAGCCCATGAAGGACCCCACACTGGGCGAGGTGGATGCCTGAAGGAGGCTGTCGCCCATGGAAGGCCCGCTAGGGTAGCCGTTTTGGAAAGACTGCACTCCCTGGAAGAGATGACCCACATCGGAGCAGTTTCACAAAGGACTGTGGCGTATGGGTGGGACTCCACAACAGAGCAGGGGAGGAATGTGAGGAGTTCTTCCCCCAACCATGAAGCAGCGGTGTAAAACAACACATGATGAAGTGACCACAACCCCCATTCCCTCTCCCTCCCTGTGCCGCTTCGGGGGGGAAGGTAGTAGAGATAATGTTAAGTTTGGGAAGAGGGAGGGGTGGGGGGAGGTTATCTTGTTCCCTGTCTCATTATCCTGCTAATTTTTAGAAAATAAATGAGTGTTTTTCTCCAAGTCGAGTCTATTTTGCCCGTAACGGTAACTTTAAGGATTTTCTCCCTGTCCTTATCTCAAACCTTGAGCCGTTTTTCTTATATCATCTCCCCCTGTTCTCTCAGAGGGTGGGGGGAGTGAGAGAGAGACTGTGTAGTCTCGTCCGGATCAGGGCTGAACTACAACAGTGATACAGTTCAGAATTTTGTGAAGTGCTGCCTCCAATTGAAATTTTCTGTTTGTTCATCAGAGAAAACATCCTTTAAGAAGTAGAAAAGTAGCACTCCTGTTCCATAGTATATGCTGGTTCCCGGCACATATATATGGTACCCTATAAATTATCAACAGCTAAGTTTCATGGGAAGAGCTCCTTTCTCATATTATGTGAGAAAGTTAATTTAAATAAATATTAATTATAATAGTAGTCTTGCTGAGCCTATGCTTTTCTTTTCCATTTACTCATTTATTGCTGTGGACTTTCTTCCTGTAAGTGTTCACTTCCTTCTGAAATGCATATAAGAAATACTGTCCCACATGTTCTTTTTGTTTCCTCCTAGCTCCACTGTTCTGTCTTCATCAGCCCAAACTGTTCCTCAGGAAATCCTGTTCAAGTATCTCAGTAGAAGGATGGCAAAAGATGACAGTGCCAACCTAAGTCAATGGCTGTTGAGCGCCTCTCACTTTGGATAAGGGTAGCAAATTTGTTTTTTTCCAAAGCAACAATTTTCAGAAACAAATAGCTAGATGTAAATACCAGTCGTGTGGTTTTGGTGCAAGCCAGGTGAATAGGCCATCTAACTCCTGCCAGTTTATCTGTTAACCTCAGAAAATTTCTGCTTCCCTGACAGCCATAGACTTTCCAGCTCTGTGCTTCCTGAGAGCTTGCTCATCTTCTTTAGCTTGCCCATCCCCTATGCCAAGTATTTTCTGGATAGGTGGCAGGAAGAGGCACTTGAGTGCCAGCCAGTGTCTCGAGTGCCAGTGTCTCTTCTAATCCTAGCTCTCAGGGCTTCCTCAGCAAAGGATCTTCACAGGCCAGCTGGGCAGGCTGCTTGTTCCCAATCTCCTGAGCTCTGCAGCAGTTGACGAGTCTACTGAGCAACTTTGGAACCAGCCACCTGGTTTATGCACCATTTCCAAAGCACCATAACATAGCTTTTTATACCAGTTTTTAATTTCTTCTTTTAAAGGAGAATTTTTCCACGCAATGGAAATATTGCTTCTCTCACAACTTACTACTGTTTTTTGTAATTCCAAAGGAGGAAATTCTGCTAAAGTACTGAAAGAAAAGACACTCCTCATAGCTGAAATTTTATTTCAAATATATCATAGATTAAACCTGGAAGCTATGCGCAGAAGCAAAAGATACGGTAAAGACTCATGAATCACAGAGATGTTAGAGAAGTAAATAGCAAAAATACTGAACTGTGTGGTAGTACACTGAACAAAGCAGGAAGCTTTATTAAATTGTAAAATGCTATTGTCTTCCAGATAGGAGTTGCTCTAGATTTACTTGTAAAGCTGTATTTCATTCAGCACAGATCTGATTTATGTCCTTGTGTGAATTGTCCAACTTGAACAAAATCATTTATAAATTATGATTTCAGTATATTTTTAATAACTTTTTTTTTAACTGGACCAACCAAATAAAGTTTCTAAACATTTTTCACTTTTTTTTTCTTTTAAATTTCTTCCAGCTTCTACACCTCCTTCTGCAGTGCATTTTGCATTTAATACCAGTTGATTGGGATAGGTCACATGGGAAAATTCTTTTGGTACTTAGTATACACGGTGATTTTCTGCTTTATCCACATGTGACAAAACAGGTTACACTAACTGGCTTCCCAGAACCTAGAGATTTAATTTCATTTGAGCTTTTTATTCCCTTGGGATGGTCTTATCAATGCTTGAGTGACCAGAACATATTACTGCCCGACTCTTAAATTTTAGATTGTGTTTATGAATTGCTTACTTTTTATACTATTAAACATTTGAGTCTAAAGCAGTGACTCCCCCAGATAGTCAGGATATGTTCATTTCTTCCCATTGCAACTGGCCTGAGACTTCACTAAACCTGATACAACACAGGTAGTGGGAACCTTGAGCTGCTGCAATCATTAACATACTTCCTTTGTGGAAGAAAAGTAGAATTCATGGGGGAACACAGCTTAGCTCTGAGCCTGGGGATAACACAGACTGCACCAAGGCAACTGTGTGAGCATAAGCTGAAGGAATCCAAATGTACTGGAGAAGGGAAGAAATAATCAGGAGCTGAATTACAGGGTCCTTAATGGAGCAGTCTCAGTCACAGTTGATTTCGTATGTGAGAAGGTGATAAAACCTTGAATGCTTGGGAAACTCTGTACAAACATTACAGTCAATTAATTAACACTAAACAAAAAAAAAAAAAAACAGGTCATGATACACTGTGACTGATTCCATGTTGTTCCATCTCAGAATTAGCCTGATTCTGATTAGAATATGAATGAGCCCTGGTCTTAACATAAGACAACCTGATACAAACTAAACTCATTTAGAGTGGGAGGCTCTGGAGACTCTTTTCAAAATAAGCACTCTAATTTTTAATAACCAACACAGTATTTGTCCTCTGGATAGTATGATAATTGAAGCCTTGGGAAATAACATAGATTTAGAGGAGCAGAGAGGAAAAAAGAAAAGTACAGTATTTGTCGACTATACCACTACTGAACAGGTAGTCAAATACAGAGGGCTGGAAATTGCTTCTGGATGGTGAAGCTTTATATAATTGTATCTTAGGTTAATCTTATTTTATTTTACTGTTCACAATTAGGAATTTTGTAGCCTTAAACATGTGAAATTAAAACCATGGATGATTTCTTAATTGTGCAACTCCTCGGTACTCAATTAGCATCGCTCTCCTTTCCCCTAACAACGATGTAATACTGTACTAATGAAAAACAGGGCTTCTTTATTTGCTATGGCCTTGAGGTCAATTATCAATTTATCATTGTGTCCTGCAGGTTTAAAATAAAATACTCTGTGCAGTGTAACCATTGTACAAAATTGACATTAAGTAGATTCTGCAAGTATGGACTTAATAAAAAATACAAAGAGTGCTGCCTAAAAGGGTTCTACTCCTATAAATTCTATTAGGTTGCCTTTAATATAGGACAGTAGGAAACTGCAAAACTAATTTAAAGAGGTTCTTGTTTCTTTTACTATCTTTGTATATTCTGTATGAGAATAATCAAGAAAGAGCTAAATTAAAAATAGCTTTACTTCTATTTTAAAGATTTCTTATTATTTCAAATTTAGCCTTGGTAATAAAAATTGTTGCTGTTGCTCTTAGTGAAAGACGAATTTAGAGTCTCTATCTTATGACTCTCAAAAACTGCTATATATTAATGTGTTCATAAATCAGTGGAAAATTACTTAGATGTGTGAAGTATTAAAAACATCCTATTTAAATTAGACAAGCAGAAAGTAATGAGTTAGAAATAAGTTTTCTTATTAAAGCAAACACCTGATTAGAACATGCATTTCTAGTTCACTTCCTGTAAAAAGTCTAGCCCTTTAAGGTCCAAAATTACCCTTTTTTGTTCAGCTCTGGTCTAGGAAGGTGAATTGACATGTGCTACTACAAGGAATACAGGAAAAGCAAATGGAAAACTTCAGCATATTCCTCATTCCCACCACTTGGGTGCCACTTCCATGAAGAGGTATTCCCAGAACTAGGTCTTAGTCTTGTTGACCAATGTTGAATATTTGTAGGACTTCTCTCTTAACTGTCACATTAAACCTGGATCCCCATATTTCAGCACCTAGCTTGGTGCTGCATACCTCCATCCAAAATGCTTGGTCTGGGAAGAAGAATCGGATTTCAGCCCTCTTAAATCTCAGAACAAACTATATTTCCTTTTTATTTCACCTGATCATCACCTTAGAGAAGTGAAGCACTAGGGAGTTTGGCTCAGGAGTGAACCTTTAGACCTGACCCTATTAGCAGTTTCCCTTTGCTCTTTCCCCTTATTGACAAGCCCCTGCCATACTACAGCCCCAGCCTGTCTTCACACATTTGCATAAAATACTGAGGCAGTCACACTTAGATAGCTGGTGAAGTATCAGCCCAGCTTTGCCACCAGTGTGAGTGGCACTGTCTCTCTCTCCACTGCACCCTGAGCCATTTACTGGTGACAGTGTTTTCATGCATGAGTCAGGGGTGCTCTCTCAACTGCATCAGATCTGAAAGATAGAAAGTATTAGGACTTTGTCACACCTTTCTTTTCCCGTTTCCTATTTTTAATCTTGGAGACAACTTTAATTAACCCTACTTTTGTCCTGCTCTCCTGGGATGCTTTTCTGCCCCTTCATTATGCTATGGCTAACTCTCAATAAACTCAACAGCAGCCACACATGGACAAAGAGGTGGTGGAAGACAGATAATGCTGAGAAGTAGTTTTTCACACCAGACAGGTTTTCCCACCATACTCTCATAGATCTAATTCAAGCCTCTTATGGCAACAAGAGCTTGAAGTGTATATCAATATTTTCATTCCTGAAACTAAACCAGCAAATATCAGAAGAGGAGGGTAATTTTTCAACTGGCGCCTTCTTCTGTGGCAGCACACAGGGTGGCATGACTGAGATACAGCCTGTTTAATTGATTAGTGCACTTGAGAGAGGGCTGGGTATGGTCCAGTACAGATCATTCTAAACATTGATAAATTACCACCTTTGTGTGAAATGGTTGAGGTGGGACCACTGCCCTTTGACAAACCAGAAAATGAAATGATTACTATTGGATTCTATTGACTTGTCTGGTTAGAGCAGTTGTGCTTCTTCCCAAAGGTTAATTGGACTTGAACTCAAGAAATTAAGAGGTCAGCTAGGGTCACAGTGACAGCAGGCAAACTTTTAACTTACCACTAATAATATTTGTCAGGGAAAAGACATGCCTGAGTTCTTTAGCTATGGCTCTACTCAAGGATTTGCTAGAAAAACAATTGTTTGTCCACATTATTATATAAGTGGTAGGTGTATGTGGTAAATACGTCCATTAACATTCTGATTTTCATCAGATACTGTAGCTCAAAGATCAAGAGTATGACTAGGTTCAGGACAACTTCTTGTCATAACGTGTACAGATATATAAATGTGGATCAAAAAATTTCATTAGAAATGTTAAGAAAATTAAGTGCAAAATAGTCTGAAAAAATTCATTGAGTATAGTGTTTGCAGCACAATTTTAAAGCTCTTTACTTTGGGAATTCTTATATTAACTTCCTTATTGTCTTGATTTTTTGTGTTACATTCTTTCTCATTTTGTAAGTGTAGATTAAGCGTAATTCTAGTAATTCTCTAATGTTTTATTGGTAAAACCTCAGCATTAGTTAGGAGACGAGTGAACTCTATGTTCTGTAAGGAGGAAAGAATCACAAGATAACTTCTTGGATTTCCTTCTTCTAGTTATTGCAAAGATTGGACCGTATGTTCTTCTCTTACATATTTTCACAATTTTAAAATAATATCATATTATTCACATATACTCTACATATGTCTCTCATTCTCTTCGTATATATTTGGGATATGTGCATATACATATATATAATTCTTTTTCCAAAAGACATTATATAGTGTTTATATTTCAAGATAAGTGGGAATTAATATTATTTAGTGAAAAGTCAGAAATATATTCTGATGTGATATGCATTTATTTTAGTTTATCTGACTAATAGGCCAGATTTTTTACTTCATCAAATTTATACTTAGTACAAGAGAAGAGTATAACTCAGTTTTGTGGCCTTCACAAGCTGTAGTTTGTTGTGAACTGGAATGTAAGACTTTCGGCTTGTATATTCTCTGTATATAACTGTATAACATTTTCTTTGTTTATTCAGCTGGTCTAGAGAATGGGAGAAAGATTATGATTGGGACAGTAAGAAAGTATGTTTATTGTCAGAAAGAATAAAATTTATTATACACTTGAATATAGATTTTATTGCTTTTAAGTGTGTGGATTTGGTAAATGGCAAGGTACGAAACTATATTCTATTATGTAGAAACTAACATAATACTGTGCTGACTAATTTTCATGAATATACATGTAGCATAGACAATGAAAGAGTGAGTTGAATCTGATGCAATCTGACACCATTCCATCAAGAAAATTGTCCCAGAGATTTTCACATAATTCTCTGAAGAAGCAAAAATGTCATAAGATTAAGTTAATTAAGGAAGAGTATAATGCTCACCTGCAGAGATCACTTCATTGTGTATACAGCCAAGGAGACACTTGCATTTTGAGGGCTGATTGTTGGTTTGGGTCTTTTTTTCATTTGTATAGCAAGCCCTTTTCTCCATGACTGATATAGGCAGACATTACTAAAAGCAACAAGAGCTGGGGGCAAAGCAAGTGGAGATGCTAACAAAGAGCCACTCAATCTCCTTCTTTCAAATTGACTATTAAGTTATACCCACAGTTTTACTTTCTATATACCTCCAAAAATGTTCTAAAACAAGGCAGTGGGAGAAGAACAGCCTGAAAGAAGAAAAGATAACTAGAAAGTTGTAGATTGAATTTGGACACTAGTAGTGACTGCTGTGGTATCGATTTTAATAAACTCTTCTGGAAATCTTAAAGGGCTTAGTTAGTCTACTAACACTTGCCATTTACTTATTTACTGCAAAACCTAAGGAAAATACTTTTTTCAGTTAATTATTTTAATGCCTTTTTCAGCACAGGTTTTTCAAAGCTGAGAAAATAAGGACCTGCAAAATAGGTAGAGACAATCAAGTCTGAAGAGCCTTGTTGGAGAGGCAGTTGCAGGCCCTTCATGTACCGGGACTAGAGTCAATCAAGTACAGACTAAATGGAACTAACTTATTTGGCAAAAAGGCCTTCATGTCCAAATAAAATGTATTTACCTATTTCTTCAAATAAATGCACACAGGGGAGCACGCTACATGCAAGAATTACAAAAATAGATATAGAAAGAACAAGAGAAATTTTTTTACATATTCTGAGACACATTCACTTAGGAGCAACATTTCTGGGAAAAAGATTTTAAAGGAATAACAACAAGAAAAAAAAAAACACTTTAAAAGCCATGTTCAGAAACCAGAAGAAGATTGATTTCAGCATGGAAAAACAAGAGCCTTACTAAATCATTTTGATATCATTTTCTTCACAGATGCAAAACTAACAAATTATCAGACAATAATCATTATGCAGTAAATATTTTTAGTCACTGAGTAGGTACCAAATGGATTAATCCTTTAGTTTTTAATGTAAAATTTCTTCTAGCATCACTTATAAATTGGAAAACTTGAATTAAAAAATTCAATATAAAAAGTCTTTGTAATTGCAATAACCTTATTGCAGTGGCTAACGTTACGGACATTATACAACGGAATCATTAGAAATCACGAAGGCAAACATGCAATACCACTTCTGAAGAATCTCTTGTATGACCAGAACCACAAATAAATTATCTGTCTCCTGAATTTTGACATTCAGAATTATGCACTGCTTATTTATTAAAGAAGGCTTTTCTGAGTACATTCAATACTGTCAAACTTTCAGCACCTACTATTTGCTTCTGTTTCTGATACGATGCCACAGAAGTTAATCTCTTCAAAGCATCATATAAAGCACTTAATGCAGAATCTGTCTTCATTGCTCTGAATGAAGCTTTGAAGGTGTTTTATATTCTGTCCACAGTATTTATGATAAGATGACCTATACACTTCAGTTTAGGAAATAATAATATTCCTCCTTTTTTTTTTTTTTTTTTTGTTCCCCAAGGAGATTATTCACATAGGAAGGTGCCAAACATCAAGAGAAAAAGTGGACAATAAATAGCCTTTTGCTATCTATACACAGTAACATTAAATTTGAAAAAAAAAAGTCTGTTAAAAGGGTTAGTACTTCAGTTCCTGAGTTATAACCTTGGTTTCTCTGTGTGTAGAGAAAAATCAGGTTATGGCTGCATGGGGAAAAAGTTACAAAAGTATTCTTATTATATCAAATTGTCTCTGGGTCAGCACTTAATGTAATTTACCTTTGGAAAGAAGTACAGTTCCTTTAACCTAATTTTCTATTTGGGAAGTGCAGTAAAACAGCCCTGCTGGAAATGGTGGATTAAAGACTGGAAGAAGATAGCAGAGCAGCAGTGAAAGGGAGTGAAAAATAGAATTCTTCCATTCACATAGCACAGGAAATTTTACTGCATTTGGTGCTGGCATTGCTGGGTCTTATATTAGGAGGAATTTAGCATCTTTAAATAAAAATAATGGCCAATATAGTTGTTCTTGTATTTTAAGCACTTTGTAAGTTGTGGTATTAATAGAAACAAATAATTTTTGTTACATTTTCTAAATAAGTACTAAGATTAGACAGTTCCAAGGTCTACATATCAGAACTGTGTTCTATTTTCTTAAAACAAATCCAAAGTCTTACTCCAATTTTTTTTCTGAGTAATATCTTTCCACAGAAATCTGGTTAAGACTTTAACTTGTCAATATAAAACAGTTTTTGCACCATATGAATAGCAGCTAGTGACCAAATTATGTTTCTTGATGGTGATTTAGGAGATCATTTACATGCACATAGGAAAAAAAAAAAATCTGTTTATAAATAGTTTAATTAGTTTTGCAAATCTCCCACAAGCAGAAACAAAAAATCATTGGTTTTACAATATGTACAATTTAGTTGTAAAAGCATGCTTGAATTAAAGGAGGATAAAACAATCATAGAGATTGTGACTATTCTGCTCCTGTATAACAGATTTTTTCCTGACTGAAACAATATTGCTAGTGCTGAGTATACATGAACTATTTATGTACGTATTTAGTTGATGTGACTTCTGTTACTGTCATTTTTTGTTAAAAACCAGAAACCTTCAGTGTAAAATAATTTTTCTTCACTCTTTCATGAAGAAGATTTGGAGATATTTTTGAAGAGATGACTTTCTTATTTCCACCCTTTCCCTTTTCAGATTCTGTCTTCTTTTCTAAATTCCTGTTACTTCAGACTTTGCTCAGTTTTGGTCTCATGTTCAGAGTTAGGTTTAGACACATGAAAAATGGGTTGTTTCACCTAGTTTCAGTTTGTCCATTTAGAATAAACATTTCTTACTGCACTTTAATGAAATTAAACTTATATCAGTGGTTGTGCTGTGAGTGATGGATCTTTTCTAATTTGACTTTCCAAATCAGTTTTTCAAGTCATGGCTTTAGGATTGTTTTCATAGTCAAATTCCATTAACATTTATAAGTTGCTGGGATGCAATACTGACACACAGGAAATAAATTATTAAAATTATTAATTTAATAACTCCCAGTACGCTGGTCCCAGTCTAGCCACAAGTTCAGTGCCAGAGCACAGGGTTTGCTTCCTGCTGAGGAGCAAAGGACTAGTTGAATCATGCACAAGAGGCAGGCCTATGCCACATCCTGGCACACAGGAAACTGCTTTAACCATTTTCATTTGACATACATAGCAAATATCACTTCAGTAATATCATCAACATACACCAATGAAATAAGAAGACAAATAAGCTTCATAACTAAGCCCATTCTGGTAATATTGTAGGGTTATTCTTTCATATTGTTCAAGAATAGATTTAAATATTGGTGTTATAATCCTCAACTGAAAAAAAAAGAAACAAGAAAAGTAGAAGCAGTAAGGGTGTGCTTCTTTCTAAGCACACATAAAAATCCATTGGCTCCCATGGCTTACTCAAGCGGAAAGACAAACACTTGCTTAAATGCTTTGCTGTAGTCAAGATGTTAGTGACAATTTATAAAGTAACCTTAACAAGATTAAAAATATTCTTACCAGAGAATTTCAATAAGCCTGGTAGAGCATATGTAATTATATAATTTGCCTAACTCTTTCAATAATTTCTTTGCTGGTTTAGTTGGATAGTTTCCCCCACTACCTACAGCTAAAACTCAGTATTTGGAGCAGTTATTTTTATACAGAGCAGTAAATATTTCAGTGCCCTTGCATAACATCCATCTGAATGAGTTATTTCTAATCAGGTTTAAAATGTAAAAGCATTTCAGGCTGAATTTTTTAAAAGTCTCTAGATGCTAGATGTACGTGTCATGAGTAATGCAACTGTACTCCAGCCTGCAGTAGGGCTTCTTACAAGCCCGTGAAATGCTAGTATCAAAGACAAAAACACAAATACAGCTATACTGATTCTCATCATAGGTTCAGGAAGTCTAGTACTCTCCAAAACTGAACGGGCAGACTTGGTGTCTGTTGCAGTAGCTACCAGGCAGCTGTGTGATGGGTGACTGCTGGAGCAGACTACATGAGGTCTCCGGCACTTGGATGCTTTTCTGTGCTGCTCTGGCTTATGATAGCTGGTAGCGCTGCGCTAGAGTCTATTTGTCTGCTGGACTATAAAGTGGCTGGCTATTTTCCTCTTTTTAATTTATTCCTAGTCCTGGCTCCAGGACTCTTGGAGGTAGACAGAGTAGCAGTTCTTCTTGGTGCTGAATCCCTCTTGTCCCTCACCATGAAAATCTCCAACAGAGGAAACTCCGTGATATTTGCCCCTTTTACTCTGCTAAAAGGCAGAGCCAAGAACATGGTTTTGTGAGTACCTTCTTAAACAACAGGTTCAGTTGAATTTGGAAAGATATTTTTACAAATTTTCAAACAATCTTTTGTTTTCATATTGATATTTTTCAGCATCAGAATATTTTTTGAAAACTACATGGAAAGTGGAAACTTGTTTTTTTAATACATTTAGACACTTGTCTTTTTCTAACATTGTACCCAGCTTGGGTCAAGTTTAATAGTTTTTTGAAGTATGGATGATTTACCAATTCATAAATATCTGAGCAAAGCACTGGTAAAATTGATAGACATCAATAAAAGCTAGATGTTATTACTATTCAAGGTATTTTCTGAATGGTGGACACTCAGTAAAACTCACCAAAAAAAAACAGTGTGTAACATTGCAGTCAAAACTTTTCTGAATATCAGGTTACTTGTTAGAAAACCAGTGTACATTTTGGAAATCTTAGCTTGGAATGCAGGAAATACAAATTGAGTTTACTGTCTCAGAGATGAAGCCTACTCCAGTCTTTTCTTTGTAGAATAATATATTCTCTGGGCTATAAATCTCCCTTCTCTGTTGCAACAAAACGTGTTACAGTCCTTCTAGAAAGGTTACAGACAATTCACTAGCGTTAATGGCTATTGTTCCTGAGAAAGGACTTCCAAATCTGGATATCATGTATATTCCTGAGTACTATCTCTGGCAAAATTCATGGGATTTAATACATTCTCAGTCTAAGCACAGGTTTGTTGCCTTTCTCTTTCCCAAGAGAAATAAATTAAAAAATTAACAGCTATATTCAATTTTTTTTTCTTTTTTTCCAGTGGCACTTCAGCACCTTCATGGCAAAATATTTCTTGCAGTGCTGCCTGTCCCAGTGTCAGCCATACAGTTCCCTTTTCAGAACAGGGAGAGGCAGACAGAGCTGGCAGGAGGGTCAGGGAATGCTTTTTTTTTGTTCTAACTCTTCCTCCAGTGCCATGTGCAATCAGATTGGTGGCATGTCATTTCAATCTGTCAGCATCCTCTGAGTGCTATTCAGTCAGCCATAAGGAAATACCTTGTGTGTTGGTAGAGGATGTCCTTTAACAACACCAGTCGCTCAGTCAAGCAGCCAAAATGGGGCAGCAGACAGCACCTTCACACCAGCGTATGCTAACTGAGCTCTCTGTCGATGTGTCTTGACCTCATAAGACACAGCAAAAAGGCCAGGGTGAAGAGCAGAGAAAGGCTAACCTTGCCTTGTCTGCTAAAAATGACAGCTTCCTTTACTCCATTCAGTCAGAAACAAACGTATTTTATGCATGTGTGTGTGTTCACGTGAGTGGGTGTGTGTGTATATATATATATATATATGTATTTAAAAAAAAAATAAAACTACACACACAATTTCCTTTTTGCAGTATGGGAATGTAACCACTAGATGACACCAAGAGATAGTTCCTATAGACCTGATTTTTTATTCTTTATTCATCTGCCTGTTCAAAAGGTGACATTATTGCTGAGACAGTAATTAAGATTACAGAGGTACGCAAATTAAGTGATCTGGCAAGTATTAATAGTTACCTTACTTTAATATTACCAATTACCATCCTAGAGTGCAAAGAGCTTGGAATTTATCATTATTTGGACAGTGGACTTCAAACATTACCTCTCCTTCCCTGCTGTGCATACTTTTAATTGGCTGTTAAGGAAGCATCATTTGTACTGCCGCAGCAAAGAGCCTACTGGTGTTCCTACAGCAAACTTCGCAGTTGTGGTGGCTTACATCCTGAGAATCTCATCTCTGAGAATCCACCCAAGGTGAAAACTTGGCATTGTCAAACCTTACTGTAAGATCATTTATTTATACCACACCAAAATTAATGGTTTTGCCCTTCTCTGCCACTTTCATCGTTCTCTCAAAATGAGCTAAAGATACAGGGTTTCATAATAAGAACTAAGAAATGTTTTTCCTTGCTTGAAGGAATGTAAAAATTGACTATTTTATATGAATTTCTGAGATTTAGGTTTTGATAATGGAAACGGAGCAGCAGGTTTGAAATTATCCTCTTATGTTGTTTTAATAATTGACAGTTACGCTACAGTTTCAACAAAAAAAAAAATGTACAAGTATCCAAGGCTGACAGGTCTTCATAGATATTACATTAATACAAAATAGCCTAAATTCTAAGTGGTGGACAGAAATTTAGTCTCATGTGTCTGTGTATAAATTCATAAAAGCAACATAGTATAACTAATGTCACCCATTAACGTCAATTAGAGATGTAGAGCCTGCTTAATAATACAGAGTGTTGGCTTGGTCATACAAAAATATGCAAGTCTTAGGGAAACAATGCTCTTCAAATCTTTTTAGCAACTCCTTCTACCTCCTTCTCCCATCTCCAAGTACTAATATAACTAAGCAATAACCTTTCACCGAAAGCAATCATTCATAAACATTCACTGTCTTACAGCAACAACAACAAAAAAAATGTAGTGAAGTAGTTTTTCTTATATAAGCGTGTTTCAAGTATGCCCATGTGTTTCATACACCAATATTATTACTGAGAAATTTGAACTAAGGGTGGTTGTCATTAAAAGTTTAGCAGTTCCCCACTGTGTCGATTGTAGTCATCATGGTGGTGATAATAATGGGAAGACAGTACTTATGAAGATCTTACTGGTGAACTCTACATATGTCAGCAGCAGCAGAGAATACAACATAAACTCCTACTGAGCAGAGTAACAGTGTGATTTTTAACAGTAATTGAAATTTTTAAGTGCATTTGCAATGAGGCAGCAAATTTAAATCTCACTGATGCAACCTCTCATTCACAGCTTGCCTGGGTGGCTCAAAGCAGTTGCTGTCATCCCTGTTCTGTGGCCAGGTCTGAGCCAAGAGATGTATGAACATCCATCTGGTGCCTTGCGCTCACACAGGAGACAACTGCCACAGAGGCAGCCCCAAGAGCTGGGTGATGGAGAGGAACCCACCACCTGTCCCAGACCAGGAGTTACAGAGAGAAGCCCACTCCCTATAGGCGCATGGCCCTACAGTGCCACCCATGCCATGGGAGCAGGTGCTGACGTGAGGTGATCAGCTTGCCCAGTTGGCTGCTGCATTGGGGTCGCCAGTCCAGGGCTAAAATGAGGGCAAGTAGAATTAATAAATCAGTGAGTCTATGAAAAGGAAAGAAAGAAAGCCAAGTCATCATGCAAAGAAATGATAGGGGTTATAAGAAGGGATCGCATGGCTCTTGGATGTGATTGAAGATATAAAATCCTATTGCCTAGCATGAGCCTCTCCTGTAAGACAAGGAACTTACTTTGGCACTATGACTCCTGAGAACACACGAAACACACCATTTGCTTTGGTGCTACACTTAAGAAAGATATTCTTTTTCAATGCCTTTATGAAAGGCTTGGAAAATATCTTAAGATTCTTCAGAATAAACTGGAGCATGCGTGTGAAATATCATTTCTATGTGATTGCTACAGCTATGATTACAGGGACTTTGCAATCATTAGTCAGTGAGTATTTGAATAGAAAAATTAACTTTTTCATTCATTTCTGATAGATAAGACAGACTTAACCTGAACTTTGCTTTATTTTTTTTTTTTTTTGCAAAAACCGTATTAAAATACTTTCTGGAAAAAAAAGTTATCAAGGTCATGATTTTCATATAAATAGGATAAATATCATATTTCTTTGATGTTTAATTTTGTTTTCACTTGTGGAAATCAGGTCCTATTTTTATGTGGAACAATGACAATTGTCAATGAAAACACAACATATTCTATTCGACTCTATTAAAAATTCGATTAGTTTTGCCCCCATCAGCTTTACAGGCAGTTCAAATTGCCTCATAAAACTCTAATGGTTTTCCTCATGCACAAAATGTATTGTGTGGCAAGCACAGAAAACACAATTTCTGCTAGATAAAATATGTATCTAATTGGATTGCTGTCCACCTTTAAAAATTTTACATTGTAAAAGAGTTATGAGCAATATACTATCAGGTAAGACCCACTTTTTCAATTGTTGATTTTTTAAAGTAAACTATGGAAATTATTTTAGACTTTAAAGCTCTCTTTTTTTTTTTTTTTTCCTACGGAATAAACGGAATGTGTATTAAAACTTTTTAAACTTCTATAATATTGTTAGATGTGAAAATTTTAACAGCCTGAGAAAATTGCAAAAGATTTTTTTATAACTGTCAGAGACCTCACTTTGGTAGAGAAATAAAGGTCAATATTTTGGAGGCCTTCTGACATAAGCACTAGCATTAACAGACCTCTTCTGGTGTGCTGTTGCTTGATTCAGGAGGGATGGATAGACCATGACATTTTCTAACTCCTTGCAATACATGTAGGAGTGATGCACAGATGAGAACTCTTCCAGACACTTGCTTTTTTGCTTTCTAAGTATGATAAATAAATACTGGTATCAACAGTCTGAAGTGCTCAAAATCTGGAAGTTATTTCTCAGAAATCAGGACATCTGCTTAGAAGTCATGAAGTTTCTAGTGTAGCTTAAATTATTATATTGGCCAGGTTCTTCTCAACTGCTGTCTACATTCTTCATTTTAAAAGACACTCATTTCACAGTTTCAATATTTTTGAAGAGCTGTGAGGTTTAAGCATCCACATGTTTTTAAATCTTGAGTCTTTATTAAATCTTATCAGTCTGGTAGTTATGACTGTTAAATGTATAATCTAAAATACGAATTCCTGACACAAGTACAAGAGTTGGCTGACTGGATTGAAAAGCACTTTTAGAAGTTTGTATGTGAGCTGAGCCATCTAGGGTAGGATTAATCAGTCTTAGAAGGTTGAGGGGGTTCTAGTTTAGTTTTGTGTTTTAATTTGATTAAACTGCCTTGACATGCTGCACAGTTGTTCGCTCACATCAGCTCCATCTTGACTGGGGTTGGTTACTCCCTTTCCTTGTCCAAGAAAAAACTTCAACTATAAATGTACAGTTGCTTGTAAAGTATGTGGCTCCAAAACTGACACTTCATGCTTATCCCTAGGCCCATACGTTTAATCAATTAACTCTTAAAACCATGTAACATCCATTCTGGTATTCAGATAACTGTTATTAGGTGTAGTTGTAGCATTAATTATTTTAGAGATTATCATTAATCATTATCATTATCATAATAGCTGTTGGTAGTCTAAAAGTATACAAAATAAAAGATCAATGGGGAGAAATGTTATCTTTTTTATGAGCCAACTAATACAGTTGGAAAAAAATAAACCAGGACCCACAAACCTTTATTAGATCTGAAATAAAAGCAAAAAACTTCAAAGTTAACCTGAGTTTATCTTGACCCTATTTTGTATTAGTACCTACAGACAAACATAGTGGACATCCATTCTGCAAAGCACTGTACAAACAGAAAATAAGAGACTATTCCTGCTCTGCTGGGTTCACAAGCCAAACACTGAGTGGGTGAAGAGCAGAAGGGCAAATATGCACACAAAGGTGAAGCTTTAACAGCTCAATAACACAGCCAGAGAGGAACTCACATCTCCTGGTCTGCAATCCAGGCTCAAGTTGCCCAGACCACATTTGAAATGCAAACAGCAAGTTACACTTCTTCCCTCATAATCCTTAACAAGAGAGACATACAAGTACGACGGTCAAGGTGGACCCTATGTGGGGACCCCCTCTGTGGGGCCCAGTTCTGCAAATCACTTGTCCGAGCTGCAAAATTACTCCCCTGCAAACTCATGGAAATCCACTAGTGGAAATTCACTGGTGGAAACACAGCAAGCCCCATGGAAAATAAATAATAGATGGGATGAAGCCCTTAATCTGGAGCTTCTCATTTTTACCTGTTTTATAAACATATATCATAGTTCTGAAATATAATCACCCAGCATTTTTACTTGTTGATTATTAATAGATAATTTAAAATTAGCAATTTGTGGGACCTGATACATCAGAAAGTAGGTTAAAAATAATGTGATAATTTCCTTTTTTCTCCATTTTCAGATAGAGAGATTTCTTTATTTTTTTCTCCATTTACAGGTGCAGAATTAAAGAACGTGTTCACTCACTATATTATTGATGCACTTAAGTGGAGTGTTCCAAAGCATATAATTACCATGTAGGCTTATGGCCCTGAAGTACATTGGGATAGTGGTGCTGCATATCCATGATTTGAAGGACATACAGTGATGATTATAGAGGCAGTACTCTACATCCATTCCAGCCCTTTTGTGTTTAGCTGGTTGCCATGGCAAATAATTGGATAGAATTTAAGCCACTTTCTTCCAAGTGGGAAATTCATAATTTTACCCTTCACCTAATTTTGAACATACTTTTAAAGAATCTTAAAGTTTCTGCAGGAATGGAATATAGACCTAGTAGAAAGAGAAAAAATTAGATTTCTACACATGGAAAAACACTTCATTTGGAGGTTTCTTTTTTTTTTCTTAATTCTGAAGAATCAGTTTTTTAAACAACATGATAGAGCAAAACGTGAGCCTGAGGAAAGCCCAAAAATATTTGACCCCAGAGAGATACGAAATCTGAAAGTGAATCATCAAATACAGCTTTTTCTAGCAGTTGGTATCAATTACAAACACAGGGATAATTTTACCCACTCCAATTTTCCAAATTTATTTAGCCCAACCTTTTTTTAAGCTTTGAAAATATTTATCATGGTTTTTTACGGCTCATGGTAATCATCTGTCATATCCCTTTTTTAGTTTCTTTCTTTTTCTGAAGATATGGATGAACTTTCCAAAAGATTCTCTGTGATCTCACCTCAATGTCCAATATAGTCGTAGATCAATTAAGGGTTTATTATCTTATAAACTGTGCTATTCAACTGTAAAGTCTCAGCAAGCATTGCACAACACATGGCAATCCAGGAAAATCCAAAGCTCTTCTGCTTACTGTAATATTTTACAGTGGGGATCTGTCAAGGAACACAGAATATAAGGAGAGGGTCTTGTCATAGATCTATAGAATAGTTAGGGTTGGAAGGGACCTTTAAAGGCCATCTAGTCCAACCCCCCTGCAAGGAGCAGGGACTTCTCCAACCAGATCAGGTTGGAGTCCTGTCCAACTTGGCCTTGAATGTTCCCAGAAATGGGGCATCCACCACTTCTCTGGGCAACCTGTTTCAGTGTTCTACCACCCTCATTGTAAAAAAAAAAATTTCCTAATGTCTAATCTGAATCTAGCTCCCTCTATTTTAAAACCATTACCCCTCATCCTATTGTCTCATTACATTACTAATGACCCCAGCAGGAACCATCATTGCCTTCATGCCTGTAAAACAGCAGGACTCTAATGGGAGAAGAAAGTGCACCCGTCCCTGTAACATGTACATAGGGAAGGCCATGGCTGGATTCACCCCATCTTTCTTAGGTAGTTAATTTGTGCCTGCTTTTTCAAAGAAGCAGCACCCCTAAAATAAGCAATTATTTGGACATTAAAGAAATAGATGACTGATATCTCTGGAGAGGGTCATATCTGCCTACATTTTCCATGCCTAAAATAGATAGACAGGATAGTTCCAAAGGCCTTCAGAATGTCACCTACATCATCATTGATTAGACAGGAAACTTAAGCTCTTCTTTACTTTGTTACGCATGTGACCTCAAACATAACCATTTTCCTTAGCAGTACTGAGTGTCCTGGACTGTAATTGCGCTTGTGATGTGGGGGCCAGGATAGCATGCCTTTCTAATTCTTATCAACTTTCATAACAATAACTCTGTCTTGTCATCATGAAAATGAGATGATTGCTTTCATGATTTTGATTTGTACTTCTACATTTCAAACTCCCTAACAAACCAGATTGTGGTTTTGTTATTTGACAGTGTTAAATCCGAGATTAGAAAGTTAAACTTTGATACTGACACTGAGTAAGCCTGATTAATCCAGGAATTAAGTCAATTGAAAGATTTAAGATTTTAGGCTAGTTCTGATCAGCAAAGTTATTTCTTTAATTTCGTATTTACTATCTTCATTCTGCACATTCAGTGTTGATACTCAGTCCCAGGTTTTTTTCGATTCTCCAACACTGAACACCTAACAGAAGGATATTAAAATGGAGATATAATTTTTCAATAAAAAGTGTTCCAAATACATTTGCCATTTTTTATCTGATTTTTGGATTGTTCTTTCTGAAACATTTCTCCTTTACTGAAAGATTCAGCATTGACTCACTGAGTTACTGTTAGTATTGTCTTATGATTTACAAGTAGTTAACAGCAGACATATTTTTTTAGTCTGGAACTTAGTAATAAATTCTATTTTTAAAATGATGTCTACCTAGAAACTAAAATAAGGGGAGCTTCTAGCTGACTTGTGAACTAAGAAACTTTGGACCATCTTCTTTGAGTCTCTAGTGTGTGCTGGAGTCAATCCACATTTTCCTTTCTCCTATCTATCACCTGGCAACAAATTTGTTGTACCTGTATGTCATTGATAAGGACACTTCACTGCTTTCAAATTTACTATATGGAGAAAATAAAAGAGAAAATGTGGAGTACCCTTTGGCCTCTCAGTAAAAAAAAAAATTCAAAATGTCTTTTTTAATGAGATTGGAAATAGTACATTGCTGCCTTTCTGAAGACGTATTGCAATTTCTGTGGGAAGAGGCCATCAGTAGCCTCTTTTTGTTAAGCAGGAGAACTATGACTATATTCTGGAAACAGATGTTGTGCTGTCTTTAACCACATATTGAAACAGCTTGAAATGAAATTTAACAGCAGCTTTATTACTCAGAGACAGTGGTGGCTAAAGGATATTCCTGTAGGTGAACAAGGTCACTGATATTCTTCCAGAAGAAATGCAGGAGCAACAGAGAGTGCATTATCTTGGTAAAATTCAAGAAGTAAATACCTACAAGGAGAGTCATTCTTAACATCAAATTTTAGAT
Source organism: Chlamydotis macqueenii (assembly GCF_036417535.1). NCBI lineage: Eukaryota > Metazoa > Chordata > Aves > Otidiformes > Otididae > Chlamydotis > Chlamydotis macqueenii. The sequence goes on along the minus strand of NC_141593.1, from coordinate 16,473,976 downwards.
AGCAGGAGAGATGGAAGTCTAACATACTGAAAAGGGAGAGCATGTACAGGACGAGAGGGACAAAATGAAATATAAATACCACTACTAGTAACATACTAAACTCCTCCGTGAATGACAAAGCAAGATAAGAAAACTAGACTAGTTTCCTAACCGACTTCTGAGTGGGTTAGGAGAGGTCATTTCATTTCTTACCTCTTGAGTCAGCCCCTGCATTGAACACTGCCACAGATTAAGAGGAAAGGTCAAAGGAGGGCAGCTGTGTCCATGCCACAGAAAACTAATCTAAACATTCCCAGTGTTTTTGGTACCATCATAACAAGTAAATAACTGCAATTAGCAGAGATCATGACGAGCAGGAAATCTGACAGAGAGGAGCAAGAGGCTCACCTTGGCAAACACATGTAGGTACATGAAAGAGAAATAGAAAAAAGAAGCTACTGATAAGTGGTACCTGCATAAACTCTAACTAATGGACAGCTTCAGAATTAAACTGGAAGCTGAATGTAGACTGGAAAAGGAATTGCTGAGGGAGGCCACTGAGTTTCCTAGCAACATGAAACTGTAAGTGCAAAACATGGTGGCAATTCTCCCATGTCAAAGTGTAGAAAAAAATTATGACATCCAGTCATAGTGACATCTTAGGTCAGTGAAGTATTTATTCTATATGCCCCAGCAAACAATGGCTTCAGTGACTGGAAACAGCTCTCTTCTCTCCACCCACTCCAACAATAGCCAGACAGCTTCTCTTTCTGCAGCTATCCATCTTCCTTCTCATTTTAAGTCTGGATAGACCTCACCTACATCTTCTGTTGTTTTTTGGGTTTTTTTTAAATAAATAAATTGAGGAATCGTTGTGATATTCCAGACCCTCAATAGCCAAATCAGATGCAGCAACCTGAATTTCCTCTCAGAAATCTCTTAGTTAGGTTTTGTTCCTAAGGGCTGTTGCATCACAGCTTGTGAGACTGGGAAATAGCCACTACTGTATATATTTTGCAAAGGTTAGAAAAGATATCTAGGTATGCGTGGGGTTAAAGTTTGAACAGTTCAAGTTTGAAATGTTCAGTATGGGAGCCATTTACTGTCTCTCATTAGGATTTCTTCAAATTGGAGGGATTGTCTGATTTTTGCAGTGTAAATTAATGTCAAAAAATCACAGATAACCATTGTAAACTCTTTTCTGTTTTCTTCAGAAATGATTATGTTTGGCATATGAGCTGGGAGTCCTTAGTAGGCTTAGTAGTATCAAATATTGGTTTGTTTCAGGGTAATAGCTCAGCATTAGATTTTCTGATTTTTTAAAAATAAAAACTTTATTTACAGTAAAAAGATACTTTACACAGTAAAATGATATTTTATTACATTTACTTGAACAAAAAAAAATCCTGTTGTTTAATTGAGCCATTGTTTTTATATATAAATTATTTTGAAGGTTTTGCGATAGCATTGGATTTTCTTACAACAGTCAAAATCTACAGAGGCTTCAGTACTTGTTTGAATGTATCTGAGCTACCTGTTAGGTGAAGCCTGGCAGTGAATGGATTGTTGGTGCTGTTGCAAAGCACTAAAAAAAACCCTTTTTATTTCCCAAATTTACAGCTTGCAGCCATACACCTCTATTTCTGTGGGCATCCTCAATACAAAAAAAAAAAAAAAAAACAAAATACAAAGCAAAGCCAACTGAGTCCTCAGCAGAAGTGGGCACAAGTTTTACTGTACAGCACGAGTCCCAGTGGACAGCAGCAAAGCTGCATCTACTATATTTAACGCAAGGCCAACAGGAGATTTTTTTCTGTCTTTAATCTGCACATTGATCCAAGAAGCATGTTTTGCTTCACAAATGCCATGTTTCTGTGTCTTCAGATTTTTTTTTCCCACAATTTCATGTAGATTGAGAACTCTGCTATTTAGCCTTTGCAAATGTAACAGAGAGATTTTCATTGTTTTCCAAGAGGTGCTCACAGAGGCAGACTCTGAGGAAAATTATCTCCTGAGCCTCCTCCTGGGGTAGTGTAACTTGTCCATCATTCCTTGCTTCAGCCTTTGCTCACAGGCAAAATATCTGTAGCAAATTTGTGCTCTGCTGCCTGCCAGTGAATGCTAGAGAAAGTATTGCTTCAGGGAATTACATGGTTGCTGAGCTAGTTGTTCCTAGCACAAAGTAGTCAGAGAGAATTAAATATATTTTTTTAATTACAAATACATATTTTGTAGGCTCTAAAGGATCCTTTAAATTATTCTGTAACATTCTAGAAGACAGACAAAAAAAAACCTCATCACAGCCTGATGTTAAATAAACCACAATATATATGTACATTTAAAAATAACACAGTTTTCAAGCTTGAAAATGTATTTCAATTCAGTTTAATTAAATATTCTTAATTTGCAGATTTCAAGACAGAAATAATTAAGCCAATTACAGAAAATTAAAGAAGGCATTCCTTTTTTGTTGGAGAAGTTTTCTTCCTTAGCAAATAATTAAAAATTTACTGTGAAGTGCTAATATCTGACCTAATTTCCCAGCAATCTTGAACCATGAATGAGGATATTAATGACCAAACCAACTTAAAAGTAGGTATAAATGCTTTCCTTTTTAATTTTTTTTTAACTATAAGGTTTTCTTAGATTATTTGATATAAGTGCAAAGAAAAAGCACCATGAATTCAGTACACAGTTTCTGCAAATACCTATAGTCATGCTTTACTTTGATAATTTACAGGACTCAAGTTAATCACTTTGAAGCCACTGCTGTTTACAGGATTCCTGACCAATTAATTGCAAAGCTACAGACAATTAAGAAGTTGCATATTTGTTAAATTTTGCAATAAGATGACATAGCAAGAAGACAAGAGCATTATCTCTGTAATCAAGTTCCTGATTAAATGCATACATAGATCAAATAACATTATCCCAACAAGTATGCTGGATTTGGAATCTCCAAGATGCATGAGGAAGGTTTCTTAGCCATGCTCCACTTCTTACACAAAGACAGTATAAATGGAGTAGAAAGCACTTGCCATCCAGTGGTGGGGAGTATTCTGTCATGAGGGAAATGGCTACAAGTGTGTATGTACAGTCAGCATAGGTTCACTGCTCCAGAGGAGAGCCCCATCCCATCTACCCATTCCCATCACTGCACTGGAGGGGGCCCATGCAGGGGAACACACAGCAAGGGCATGCTGTACTTTAATTAACTTTCTTAGTTCAAGTTCAGACCGCAGGCTGCTCCAAGCACAGTCTGATGGCTGTGAGCTGGAGCTGGAGCGACATCCTGGGTAGGCCACCCGTTACACTGTCCTCAGGCACTAAGAAGTAGAGCTATGTCCCATTGCAGGCTCATATCTCTGTTTTCTTTCTTTCGGATGATGACAATATTATAACAAACATTTCAAGAATTCTAGCTGCCATTGGCCCATTCCTTCTCATATTGGCTTACTTCAATTATGCCATGTACCCTTGCCAGAAAGCAGCATTGTAATGAGTATGGATCCAATTCTGAAGCAATTTTCAGGGTAAGGCACCTTGCCCTGCCTGTCTTAGCTACAAAATATCGCATAAAACAAGGTTCCAGTTTCCATCTCACTGCAATTCCATATCCTCTATGCCTGAGCAGAATAGGAGGCCAAAAAGCAATGACGTAAGCAACAGGTCATAAACACATTTTCACATCCAGTTTTCCATGTTACTGCTGATATCCTGAATATACTGGATCTTCCTGTCAGTACCCACAGTGCTGTTCTACCCGTGATCTTTCTCTTCAAGGGAGCAGTACCTTTAATGGTGAAGCAGTGGTTTTTCTACTAGGGTCTCTGTCTCTGCACATGTTAAAGTAAAAGATACCCTTTGCAGGGTCTGTTAGCTGGGTGGACTCTGTCCCTGGCTGGACTCTGTCCCTGGCTGCCCTGGCCCGTGGCCGGGGAGGCAGCTGCTCGCTGGCCCTGCCTGCAGCGCTGAGACCAGGAGACTCACTTCTGATGTGACAACTAATCTTCATCCAGCTGGTGGGTCCTCCTCAACAATGAAGGTTAGGGTAAGCCCCTGGGTAGCTTGAGGAGCTGAGCAGGCACCCTGTGCTCCTTCAGGCTCCATATGCTTGGCCTTTAACCCTCCTCAAATGCCTCCGTCTGCTCCTGCCTCATCCCACCGTGTGGGCGCACAGAATGGAGCCATTGTTCCCGCCTGCTCTGCAGCCATTTGGCACCCGCCTCAGTGTCACTGTGGCAGATCTGGGTGCATTGTACATTACAGGCATGGAGCCCAGCGCTGTTAGCATGACCTCATTGCGAACCTCAGTCTTTTGCAGCCAAAAACCAACCAGACAACAAAACCCCTTAGATATGATTCTTTTACATCAAACATAAGAGGTGTGATGCAATTGTGAGGCAAGTTCAGAAGGGGAAAAGGAGAATACCTGTTTTCCTCAGGCTCTCAAATAGTGACACACAGGACACTGTTAGGGTTATCTTCCACGCTTGAAGCATGTTATTTTATCTTGTTCTTAAATGTAGCACTGTGGGTGAAGCTTGGAGACAGTGACATTATTTCAAAAGCCTTTTCCTCCCGGCATCCAAGTATTGTGAGGGGCTGGGGTGGAAAAATGACATCTATAAAAATATGAAGATAATCATAGAACTTGCATTAGCTTCAGTAGGCCCTAGGCTGAGTTTCTTCTCATCTGGTAGAGAAAACATATTGTCCAAATATATTAGTTGACAATTTTCGGATGCACTATGTGATGGTAAAGTCAGCTAGTTCAATCCCTTTCACTGGTGCACCCAGCCCACTAAGGTCTGTGTTCTATCAGACCTCTGGGCTGGAATTACAGTTGTGAGTCTTTCTTTTGCTAGGAATAATGCAGATTTAATTTGGAAATGTATACAGTTTCATTACCTGTTATTTTATTAATACCACCTTAATTCCCGTTAGTGACATGCAGAAATCAGTGTGAAGGAACACTAAGGAGGAATAGAGAGCTATACTTTATGGTCTAAATAGCCTTCTTTTTGTCAAACACTGCTGTGCTACAGCTGTTCATTAATACATGTCTAATCAGCTAGGAAGTACTTCAAATATTTTTAATCAATTCCTACAAATATGGCCAACTCCAGAACATTAAAATGACAAATAAATACAGACTGTTAGAGAAAATAAAATAAGCTGTAGTAATACAATGTGCACAATAGAGTCTATCTATCTCATTTCCTGTCTAGAGCAGTACAACTCTTAAAGGTGCTCCACTTCTTGTTTTGTAATCTTGCCTGAAAAGATTTTTTCTTTTATATTCTTTCCTTTAGCACTCCAGTCATCTAAGTAACACTTTAATTTTGCATCATTTAAAACATTGCCTTTTTTTATATTTTAGTACATGAACCCAATGCATTTACCTGCTTTAATGGTTCTCTCCTTGTGAAAAGAAAAAAAAAATACACGTCTCTTAATTTTTTCCATTGGCCTTACTACAATAAATGTGAGACTCAAGCTTTTTGTTAATTAGCATGTATAAATCCTTTAAGTGAACATAGGACCTGGTGTGTAGTTATGGTGTCATTTGTATAAACCTCAAATACAGTAGGGGTATGAGGTTGACAATGCACACCCTGGAGCGTATTACTGCTTTTATGAAAATCATACTTTTTTCAACTATTTCAGTAATGGACTCCAACCTGTGCAGATGTGGTTGTGTAATTACACATCTGAGAATCCTCATTAACCAATCGGGGTTGTCACTGCTCAGCAAGTCATGCATGTCGGGCAATTAATCCTATCAGGAATAGGTCTCCTCGAGCAACCCATAGGATCTGCAAAAGTGTATTACCAAAATTATTCTAAAATACACAACTGAGAGAAGAAAAACAAGAAAAATAAAATCAGGTCTAACACACAGAGTGTATTACATTTATCCATTTTTTTTCTTCTTTCTATGTATTTCATTGTCTTGATAAGAGATGCTGTCAATGAAAGCACCACAGTGTTCAGGAGCAGCTGAAAAATTAGCCACTAAGTCTCTCCAAATCTTGTAAAATAAGGAAGAAAAGCTTTGATTCAAATAAGTTATAAAGACATTACTTTTCTGCTTCATCTTCTGCCTGTATTTGATATTTCTCTTCCAAACACAAGCTGTAGTAATATTTTCATTTTTGTTCCTACACCAAAGGATTTTATGTTCTAACTGGTGATGGAAAAAAATAATAAAAAGTGTGGTTAAAGCAGGTGCTGTTTGTAGTGTTTATATAAACACATTAGCACTCTTTTGACACAGCATGACCTGAACAAGTAGTTCATCCTACTAGTAGCAGGGAAACAATAATGGAGCGTGCCAGAGCCGAGTTCATTCAGACACTGCAAAATTAACACCAGATTATGAATACGCTTGCCACTGGTAATTAATCGTGAAAATTGCTGGAGGAGTTCCCCTACTGTGAGGGATATTGGCAGAAGTATTTACTGCTAATAGGCCTTGTTTAAGTTTTTTTTTTTTTTTTCCGCCCCCTTAGAGATAAAACTTAAAATAGACTGCACAGGAACTGATAGATTATTACATATGCCTTTGGCCTGTTTTCTTATTAGCATTTCTGTATATCTACAGTGTCTTTCTCCCTGTGATTAGAAAAGTGTATTGTGTGTTTGCGTTCAGACCATTAAACTGTCCCTTCCAGAGCAGGATAATTTCACGATTTGGATACTGTTTTTCTATATTTCATAGTGATATAACATTATCCCGTATTTTGCAGCAGTAATTTGGAGACATCATAAGAAGAGTTTTGTGTATTTCAAATAATATAGAAGCTTTTATAACTTCAGGTAGTGGTTACATGATCTACAAAATCTTTGATGTGCCTATAATTTTAACAAATTTTCCTTATATATGCCTTTTATTATGTGCTTTTAAAGCACAAGAAATGACCAAGATGTTTTCAATCTACCATGTTTTTAAATACATGAGCATGAATATGTTAACTAATTAAAAATAAAAATTGAATAAATTAACTTACGGTAGGTCACATACTCTCCTCTACATTTTCCTAAAACAGATTATGCAGTATAGCGTAATCGTATTATATGTTTTCTCCTTTTAAGAAAAAGAAAAAGAAAAAAACGTATCCATGATGACTGTTTTTTAACAGGTGTGTTATTGGATAGAAACAAAGGCTAGTTTCTTGGTTAAATTAATGAAAGATTTGCTACTGAGTTTAATGAAAGTGGGGTTGAGTACCATAAATGTTAAAATTTTATGATTGTATAATACGGGGATTATAGAGGCATTTATTGCTGATTTTATGATGAACAGTAATGATTCTTGTCCCGTGTATGCCAATATTTGATTAAGTCCCTATATAGCATATTCTTCAGGCTATTTAGACAATAATTACAACCGTTTGACTTTTATAAGACTTTTGAGATTGATCTATTTCCAAAAATGTATAACTGTTTCTTTTGAGAACTTGTTCATTATTTTCCCATTGATTTTAATGGGAATGAAAATTTAGTCCTTAAATATAGAGTACCCAAGCACTATCTCTTGTATTTCTTTATTAGAGATTGGTGGGGTTTGTCTTTTCAAAATTGCTCAGAATTTGGACTTCATTTCTTTAATTACTTTTTCTTAAAAAACATATGCTTACTCTTCATCTTTTCCCCTTTCTCAGAAAAAGAGTACTGTCAGTCTAAATAAAATAAACTCTTATATTTTTCTGTGGTTTAAGTGTATATTTTGTGGCCCATACTTAAACCCAGTGCAGACAATGGAGACAATGGAGACAATGGACACACCATCATTGAATTCAACCATTCAGATTGAGAATGTTGTTAAGTAACTAACATTTGAAAATATACAATGTTTATTGAATTTTTACTCTTTGTGGCTTTGATCATTTGAAATAAATGGCGGTGCTCTCATTAACAGTACTTTTCTATTTCGCTCATCTAAACAGAGGGGCTTTTGTCTAGCTGGCATAATTTAGTGTGAAAGATCACAGAGTCAAAAGTAGGCTACATTGCTCTAAACAGCTACACTTTATAGTGAAGATGTCTTGCAAATATTTATTCATGATAGCACACTGTGTAACCTTCCTTCTGTCTTCCCCTCAAATTCTCTGAGGCTTTTTTTTCCTTTAGCTGATCCCTCAGGCAACAAAAAACAACAGCTAACAATTAGTAGCTGTCACACTGTTCTGACACAGAACAACAAAACATTGCAGAGGTTAAACTGTCTCTGGTTTATGTTAAGAGTAATTATTCTGGTCATTTATACGCTTCTAACATAAAAGTTTTATATAATTTAAAAATTTTTATATTAAATTAGTTGTAGTACCAAAGCACGTTATGTTTCATTTATGTAAAGAACACAAGCCACCATTGAACAATTAGCTTTTGTTTTGAGTGAAAATGCAGTTGTAGTTTTAGGTCTGTAAAGGCTGGATTAAAAGAAAAAAGAAAAAAGGTCTTCAAATAAGAGCTCCTTTTCTAGGTATCACAGATGTCTAGTATTAGCATTTTGTTGCTCTGAGAAAGGAAATTTTCAAGACTTTACATACTGCGTACATAAAGACAGTCATATGCTGAATTATTCAGGGTGTCCTTTGTATCTTTCCAACTTCATCATTCATTTAATACAGTATTTTTTGTTTTAATGAATATTTACAAAATACATTCTATGTTATTCAAATAATAATGAATGTTTTAAAAAACTAGACCTTGTGTTGCAAAGGACATCTGAGGTCAGGTACTCTAATTCACAATGAATAGTAATTTATCCGTGTTACTTCTGGTTCTACATAACTTGAAAAGACATGTCTGACTGCTGTTAATATAAAAATATAAGTGTTTCTTGAGGCAATAGATGTTATTAACCATTTATATTCCTATGGTTCCTAATACCTTCCCTTCTCAATATCTTATAGTCTTTATAAAGTGATATTCCAAATAATTTTATTTTGTTTTTAACCTTAAAAATGTCTCTATTTGTATGACAAGAAAGCCCTGGTTTTGATTGACCAAATAATGTTGCTGTAATTTAATTGAGTAAGTGATAATTGTAATTTTCCCAACCAAACTCTTTAACTTTACATAGGTCATTTACAATTTACTTATGTATTTTGGAATTTAAATACTGAAAAGAAAAACAATACTAAAATAGATGTCTCCACACATTTGGTGTAGGAATCAAAAATATAACCAGACTATCTTTGATTTGTAAAGACAAAATATAAAGAGTCAAGTGTACTCCTGCATGGCTCTGGCCAAATTCACTGTGAACAGATTCTGTGTCCACATCAGTAGCATGACACAAACAAACAAACAAACAAACAAACAAAATGGATGACATTTGTGTAACAAAACTGTGCACATCCAGGTCCAAAATTTTCACATATATGTACCAGCTGGACCACAGAGGGTTTCCTCTCCACCAAAAGGAGTAATTTCTATTTGTGAAGCTCTCCTTTGGAGAAAGAAAACAAAAGGTAATTTAGCTATATATTCTGTATGGACTGCATCGGTCCTTGGAGACCTTCAGGGATGTCTGCATCTCTCCATTGACAATTTAACAACTTCCTGTGGGGTAAATATTTCTGCACATCTAAAATGCTGGTGTATCCACATACAAGTAAACTATCTGAATAAACCATGCTGGATTAGGGTCTCTGCACTGGCCATTTTGCTAACACTTTGCGCAAGGATATATGCCACCCTTGAACATGAAGTCATGTTTTAACGAACACAGTTTGGTACATTCTCACAGACATATCATACTTACTTCTAGTACCACTTGCTCACAACGTTGCCTATTATGATCTAATATCTTCAAAATCCAAAGCGGACTAAGTCTTCCTAGAACCCCAAACCACAAATATGTAAAAGTGGCTGAAAATGATTGATTTATCATCTAAGTACTTTCTTTACCTGATAGACATAAGGACTCTGAAAGAACTGTTATTGAACAATTGTGACAAAAATCCATTTAAGAAGTGTGCCTTTCTATACATGCATACAATAGACTGTGCAATTACAGCATATGGGGTAAATAGTATATGTTTTTAAAATTAGTATGCATGCCAAAACACATGTTTACCTTAAAGACTGTAGCAGTTTTGAGGCAGTTATTTTAGTCCATCAGGTAAACAGCACACATTTCCTAAATGCTGCACAAATGTATGTTATTATGCAGTATGTGTGTTATTATATAATAGACTACAGTGGCTTTGAAAAAGATAAACTATTCTGCTGTGTCAATCCTTCTAAAAATTCATGACATCATATTTTTACTTCCTTATGTTAGGATTTTTTTTTTAAAGTAAAAAAGAAAGGAATGAACAAACACAGCACAGAAAAAAAAATAATTAAAGCCCCCACCCCTACAACTGCCGAAGTAATCATTAGGGGTTTCATTTTTAACTTTCACGATTTCAAAGTGTTTTCAGGTGGGACAGAAGATTCTGGTCAGTGTAGTAGGAAAGGGTGAAAAAGCTATAATTTTGCATATTACTGGTGCACTATTTCTTTTTGTTGGAATAAAATAATAGAATTAGCTTAGCCTTGACACCAAATTTTATTTTGCAAGTATTCTCTGCTATGATAAATATTCTTTCTTCTTACACTTTTATGCTGTTTATGTTGGAAGTATCAGAGTTATTGTGCTGTCTATGGGCCATGCAGAATTGAAATAGCATTTGAAGATTAAAATATGAAATGCATTAGGATAAACAGGAAAGATTTCAGAAAGAAAAAATAACAAATCAATGAAAGAATTGAAAAGAAATGGCTTATGAGAAGAGATAAGAAAAGAACAAAGCAAAATTAAAAAGTGGGTTCTGAGGGCATGAGGATATACAGTGAAGTGTAATGGACCAAAAGAATGAAGGCTAAAGATCCTTTTCCCTTTCTCACCCATCATATGCTTTGTAAATAGACCAAGTAGTCTCAGAGTCTATGCTCACAAATCCTAAGGAATGATGGTATAAAATCATGGATCTATACTAGTATGAGAGAAAAAGAGGAGACAAGACCAAGGCTCAAAACCTAAAGCAGTCATCCAATCTTGGTAGTCATGGATAAAGCTACAGTTTGGGACCCTTCACACTTCTTTGAGGATCAGTCATTCCTCCTCTTTCTCCCCGTGAAAGGCATCACTCAGCCTCCTATAATCCCTGCCCCACACAGTCATCCTGTGCCCATTTTCCAAGCAGACAGCCTAACTCTCCCTTCTCCACCCAGAAGCAGGAGCCACAGCACCCTTGCACCACCATTCTCCAGTGCCACAGGGGCAGCAAGCAGTAAAAGGAGCACAGCTATAATCCTGGTGGGCTACCCCAGCTCAGGTATGGGAGTACAATCCTGTAGGTGATAGGATTGTTTTTTCCTTTCCCCTTTGGAATAACTGTCCCAGAAGCTTCTTTATTCTCCCTTATTTCATCCAAGCACCTGGGTGAGTGAAGAAGCACAAACAATTCAGTATTGATCCATATGGGCAGGAAGTGAACTTACGCAGTTCAAATTATGTTCAGTACCTGAATAAGTGATCCCAGCTACTCTAGTAGAAAGAGTTAGTTTAAAAGTCACAAAGTTGCTCACACTGTACTGGAGAATATACCTACAGACTACAGGAGAAGCTACGGGAGGTCCATACCTCTTGGACTTCCATTCATAAGGAGGAGTACTGTAGTCATCTATTTATGAAGTTATACCAGACAGTCTTGTTTAAATGTATATGATTTCCTTCTTCTTTTATTTAGACTACCTCCATGCTTGGGGAGCACAGAAACAAAATGTGATTGAAAACATTTTGGATTAAACTGGTTTACTTCACTCACAGGATTTTCTATTTCTATTTCTAGAGCCAACAGATAGAAAAAGCTGAAATAATCTATCCAGTCCTTTTAATTTTTTAAAGCCATAACAATCTCTGTTTGGAAGGATCTGGACTAATTTGTCACAGAGGAACACTAATCATTATAGCGTTGACAGCAGGTGACAGTTGCATCAGAAGTTCCAAGAGTTCAGAGAATATGAACTCTCTTTTTGTGCCTAAGGGTGATCCCTCTGGGTGGGGTCTGAATTTAATTTCCTGGATAACCTAGTTTCTACTTTCTAACCTGGAGCAAGGTGGCACTTGCTCCAGGAGTAACATCCTTATATTTCCATTTTGAGGTAGAGAGAGTCAGGCAGGCATGAGACAATATATTCAGTATTTTACTAAAGGGGGATAGATTTAGAGGTACTTCCATTTTAATTAACATGACATTCAAGAGCAAATTGGAAAATGAAACCATTTATGTAGGTAATTAATTTGTTAGGAAATATTTTCATCCTGGGGATAAAGATGCTATGTTTCACATTTGCATGTTTCTAACTTGAGATTTGGAATTTTTAGAACAATCATCAATAGTGTTCTTCCCAGAAAATCCCAGGGAAACTAATGCCCTGCAATTTTCAGTGGTGAATAAAGTATTTTCCTTTTGAACTGAAACGCATCTTTGGCTCTTCCAGCATAGTGTGTCTGAAAAGAGAACCCATTTATTGCATTTATATATGTGGAAGATTTTTTTTGTATACTTTCACATTTATTCTTACTTAAAGCAATATTTATTTCTTTCACTTGCTCAAATAGTGGATCCAATGAAAACACAGCACATCTTCACAGACAGCAATTCCCTTGCTTGCAGGAACCCTTTCGTATTTTAGCCCCAGTGATGGAGAAAAAGCAGTTTGTTATGAGTGCTGAATTGCTTTTTTTCTTTTCACATGTAGTAGCACTTAAGTGTCATGTTAAGCCCGAGGCAGTAAAGACATTAAATGACCTGACTGGAATTATGTTTACTGTACTTTTTTCAAAACGCAGTGCAGGATGCTTTCCCTTATCAGTACCTAAAGTCTAACAGCTTGCAGACTCAAATTTCCCCTTCCAGGCAATGCTGGATTGGTCTGTTGTTTTTCATGACAAAGGGTTTCATGAATCCTGTAGTTTGTATTTCTGCCTTGTATTACCTAGTGTCACCCTCTAGGCTAGGAATCAGCATTTTTCAGCTCCCAGAAATTGCCCAAAAGGCTGCTAGAAGCATTGCACATCGAGATGTGTAGGTACACATCTTTCTAACTGTTTGCATTGGGAATTCTGGCAGAGAAGTTGTAGAAGTACTCTCTGTGGGACTAAACGGGTGAACAATTAAGCAGTGTCTGTAGGGGATGATTGCCCTTGGCGTTTGTGACTGCAGGTGTGGCATGCAGTGTTTACTCATTCAAACCTTCAGTGTAATCCATATGGCAGAAGAGCCTTATAAACATAAGGAAAGTAGGAAAATCTCTCACTGGGGTTCAACACTACTGCTTTCCCCAGTCACTCACTGTGTTCTGCTCTGGTTTTCCCTCATCCGGTCTGCACCTTGTGTTTCTCCCTACACCTGGAATAACCAGGCAGTGCTGTCCCATCCACTCTCCCTCATAAAAATAAACCTCCTAGAACTGAATTATTCCTTGAAGCAACCCTCCTTCACTCCCTCTGCCATATCCTATAAAGATCTTGTGGGTTTGTGTCTGCATTGTTCCTTCACCAGCTGTAAGCTGTAAATTCCTGAGGAAGAAAGCTTTATGTTGCCTCATTTCACGCTACATATGGTGCTGGGTACACTGGGGATGTTAGTGACAGGCTGAAATGTGCCATGCTTGTTGGAGAGTAACATGCAAAGGACAGAAGTCACTGGGGTTTTTTTTACCTCCATAGTGGTAGCTATCTTGGGCCAGCACACATACATGTACATGCAGTTTGGTTTCTTGCTGGCTATCACTGCAGTGGTTTGATATAGTTTTTTAGCAATGGGCCAAGGGTGCCACAGGAGCTGTCTGAAAGATTCACATTCCCAACATATTAACTCCAGAAGAGCTCAAAATTGGCCATTCCTCAAGTGCAGCTTCCCCTTGTGTTTTCGCTTCTTCCTGTTATCTATATGCTGCACATTCATGCGGGAAGATGTCAGGGATGCACTAAGAAGGATGTGTGAATTACAGAGGAAAAATCTGATAGTAACTTCATGAATTGAAGGACATGCTGGACAAGAGCAGACCAGCAGGAGGAGAACTCAGGTTCTTCAGAGGCTTTGCTGATCATAGCTAATGTAAAACAAACGCAAATGCGTTTTCAGAGGCTGCTGACTGTTCTGTTACAGCATGTTGAGATTTAAAGATATGTGTGAGGCTAGTAAGAATAATCATCTACTTGCAAGACTGGAATAAAAATGGGTATGCCATAAGTGGGACTTTCCAAGACTCACTTTTGTCTCTGCTGGAATGTACTGCTTCCGGATGAATCAAGTGTGTAGATTTGTAGTGCTACAATAATGCAGAATACATTAGTGGTTAAACACTAGGCTGGTTGTTTTTTTTTAAGCAAAGGGCATCTATAATCAAAACATTGCATAACTAAATTCGTCTTGACATTTTTTGATTTGCAGTCCTGCTAAAATTAAAAAAAAAAAAAATTAAAGAACTAAAAAATTATTAATTAATAACAAAACATGTAATGCTGGCTGAATCACACTAAGTATGACACTGGAAGTGCTGGTTAGTTCCAATGCTGGTCACTGAAAATTCATTCTTTTTGAATAACAAATTAGATTTTCAGATTATTTTAGAAACCCAGTAGCATGCCTTAAAAAAAAAAAATCAACAAACTCAAAACTATATTCAAAACTAATAATAGTGAAAGGCTTAGAATATTAGATTTCTTTCTAGTCCTGCAGGATAATTGAGTAGTACGTTGTCAATAATGTGAATAGTTTTAATATTAAATCAACAAAAGACAAACAAACCAGCAAATTATTCAAAGTTCATGATCTTCTGAAAAATTGAGATCATTAGAAAATAATTTATTATATAAATCATCTTAGAGAGTATTAATCCACTCTACTTTGCTTAAATATATCTCAACTGTTATTTTCATTTTATAACTCCTAAAAATAAAAGAGGAACATGAAAAATATGAAGATGAGCAGGTAGTATTAAAACCAGTTTAAATTAATTCTATTTTCCTGACTGCTTTAATAAAGGAAAGACAATTGTTTCAATCAAATTTCATGCTTTTTAAAGTCAGTCTATAAGAATCTTCCTTTTAAGTTTAATACTTGTATTCTTCCCAATGAAAATGCCCCCCAAAACACCAGAATTAAGTCATAGAATAGGATAAATAGGATTAAGAAAAGTTGAAGAAATAAAAAAATAAAGTTAGTACACCATTTGACTAACCTGGGGAGATATCAGAGACACACAAGAAAAAGGCTCCTGTCAAATAAATTAGGAAAAATTGAAAAAAAATATTTAGAAGAAACAATAGAAGATTAAACTCTAAAATGATATTAATTCATTATGTTTGTTTAGGATGCAATCTTGAAATATTTAACTACATGTTTACCTTACCATTTTGAAAATAATTCTAGATCTTGGTATATATAAAGGAGAGTAAGTACATGTCTTTGAAAGATTAGCTGCTCTGTTATAGAAGTAGAGATGAATGAACCAAATATAAACTCCAATTTCATCTTTTTCTTTTAGCTGCTGCTAAAGACAAAATTACAGGACTTTATAAATATTATATGTTTTTAAAAATACATACCACATGTGGCAGGTCAATGAGATCAAATTTTGAAAATATGACAATATCACTTTTGTTCCAGTATCATTCACTGCTGTCTTGCTTTCCACAAAAAAAAAAAAAAGAAAAAGGAAAAGAAAAAAAGAAAAGAAAAACAAAACAAAAAAAAAACCCAACCAAAAACCAGACATAACTGGAGAAAATCAAGAAGGTAGAAGAAAACATTTGAGAATAAGTCAATGTACTGAAGGTCAGTTACAGTATGGATTTGTACATAAGAATCACCATCAGACTTACTAGGAAGATTACTTTCTTCCATTTGTATGTTATAATTCACGGGGGTGGGAGGGAGGGGAATGGAAAAAAAAAAAAAACAAGAAGAAGAAAGAAAAAAAAAACCTACCTAGTGTGGCTTTCATTCATCACAGTACTACTCTCTCTGTGTTACAATGATACTGTTCCATTGCTGTCCAAGTTACATTACTGTAAGGCTAAGGGAATACAAAGATGAATCAGGTTATTTTTCTGTAATATATATATAAAGTATCTGCTATCTAAGTCATACAATTCTCAGTCTCTCTTCTGTACCAGGAATTCGTTTAAGAAGTGTGAAAGGAATTGCAGAATATAAACGAAGTTTCTAATCTGAGCTTTTTCCATCCTTTTTGTGGGGATGGTTTATGGGAGCTTTTGATCTTCACTATAATGTCAACTAATGTTTACTTCCTAGACTTGGGTTTTTCCCTCCTCCATATGGTTCCAATTCATTGCAGATCATGCTTTGTTTCCAGAAGTCTTCAGATACTCAATCCTTACAAAGCGAGGTGATTCTATATTGTCTTCTTGGTCTTTTATCAACAGTGCAATCTTAATCCCTCTATAAGACTTTTAGGAGCATAGAGATTTTGAAACAGTAGCAAATAAATCCCATCAAAACATCCTTGCTTTTGTATGTTTAGTGTCCATATTCCCTTTATTAAAGACACTTCATCTGAAAGGTGTTTTCCTTCAAGTTCAAAAAGATGACCTCTTTTGTTTCAGTCCACTTATATTAATATACTTATTTCATTTTCAGCTAAGCTAGACTATACACTCAGTCACCATCAGAAAATGAGCTATTGAGGATGAGGAAGAGGAAAGAGAAGAATTGCAGTTTGATTCCTTTCACAGAGCTAACTTTCATGACCTCCTTCAGTACAAAACTTTTTCTCTTGTATTTTAGGGATACATTCCAATGAAGGAAATCAGGATACATTTAATGTCTTAAAACTTAATTGGATTATCTCCCTGCTAGCCAAATCATCTGTAGGTTCATAAGTTTCCCAGCATAAGCTATAAAAAAAAAAGGGAACTGTGGCTCTTTAATTTAAAAATGCTATAGTGAGACCTGTTCATTAAGAAATGACGAAACACCAAAGCACCAGATATAAATGTCCTCTCCATATGAGTATACTTAAATTAGACTTGTATTCCAGTATTTTTGAAAGCCTTCTTTATGTACAATGAGCCAAATCTAAAATCCAAACTTCTCCTACAATTAAGATGCTCAGGATTGGAATTTCAATTTCTCTGTGTTGCTTCTTCTCATCCACGGAAGAATTGCACCTGAATCTCTTTTCTCTCCTAAGTGTGAGTAAAAAAAAAAAAAAAAAAAAACAAACAGCAGTTTTGTTCTTTCCTTGACCAGCCTCCCCACATTTTCAGTAAGCGGAAGCTGACTCTGCGGGTACAGAAGCTCAGTTCAGTACAGCCTCACACAGGTTTTCTACTTCAAAGGGTAAAAAAAAGCTACTATTTATTTTTTAAATGATGTAGTGCAATTCATTCACTCAAAAAAAAATTCTAGTTAAATATATTCTAAAAATGTGAGACTGTCAAAATTTTGGATGTACACTTTGTACAGAGTGTTCCTAATTTTAAGTATGAACATCTCTATATGGGAAAAAACAAAAATTTGAATGCCTTGTTACCTGACACCCATCTAACTTCAGTACAACTTAAGTACAAATTTAATTCTTCTTATAGATTTACATTCATTGTTGAATTAGGACCTGACTAACATGAGTTATTCCAGTTGTGATTCAGCTCTTGGTGATGTCATTGCATCCTGCTCTGTCTCTAGCTTAAAAGAAATGTCTTGCAATAGAAAACAAAATACAGAATCAAACCCAACTCACTAAATTTGCCTCCTTCTGGCTGTCTCAGAGTGCCCCAATCTTAATGTTGTTAATGCTCCTTTGAATTAAAACATGTTGCTAATGGACTTCTGTGTTATACCCAGGTGTAATCATATCATATTATATGATATCATGATATTATATCATAGGTGTAATACTAAGCAGATGAAGTACATGCAAATATATTTTAAGAGTATTACCACCTTTCTCAGCCACAGTGAGCCTTCAGAAACTTTATGCAGACAGCTGCTTTTTCAAGTAAACTGAGAAAACTTTCACTTCCTCTGAGGAAACTTTAAATAAATGTTAAGGGCATTTCATTTTTTTAACAATGGATAAAAGAAAGGCACACAAGCATTCTCAGTGGCTCATACCAAGCAGGAGAATTCAGAATTAAGTATAAAATATGTCTTTCTAACAAAATCAGTGATCATTTAATACTGAAACTTGGGGTTTTTTTTTTAATATTACACTTAAAATGGTTACAAGCAGAATGTGAAGAAGATAATATTTATTGGACACATTTTCATTCCTAGATAGATTATCTCTGGTCATGAAACAGTGCTGGAAAGTGAAGTTCTTTGTTTCATGAAGAGTAGTCTGTTTCAAAGCAAAATTAGTGCCTTCTCTGTCCTACTATTGACCTCGACTTTGACCTGACTGGACCACCCTTACTAGAATGGGAGGTAATAAAGTCCCCAGGCTGGCTCAGCCCTAGGTCTCAGTTAAGCAGAGACTATCAATCATGTAAAATTAAGTGTAGTGGTTTTGTGATGTGGACATTTACTAGGAACAGAACTGAAATCACCAAACACTATTCATTTACATTTCCAAGGAATACTTAAACGAACACCAAGACATTAAAGTAACATTTCTGGAATTTTTAACAAATGTTGGATGATGCATCAATGTAATTTATGAAAAGTTAAAAAAAAAAAAATGTTTTGCTTTAAAACAAGTTTTATTATCCTCTATGCAATAAGGAAACGTAACATTTACAAGAGAAATGCAGTAATGAATTACTTATATTAACTTATATTTAAATTAGCATGAAAAATAAAGAAAAAGAAAATTCAAAGCATTATGTAAAATGAATAATTCTAAAATTCAATTTTTGACACTTTTAACATTTAGATTCCAAGTAATATATAACAAAATACAGCAGGCTATCCACGTCACCCAACATTATTCCATTCAACCTTGGTTTTTTGCCCCTCAAAATCTCTCAGAGAGCTGACAAGCTCTCTAGAAGTAAAGAACTGGAGGAATGACTTTTTATTGTTATTTTTAATGTAGTACCTGAAAGTCCCCCAGTGATGCAGGTCCTATTGGTCACAGCAACCTACTTAAAGTTTGAGACCTTGTCCATCTCCAAGAGTTTACTCTTCCACATAGAACATAAAACCTACAAAGTGAGGGGACTCAGAGGAGGAAACAAGGAAAGTGAAATGTGGTTATTTGCAGAGCCGGCAATGCAGTATCCTCGCTGTCAGATGGCATTGCCTCCCCTAAGAGAGGTGCTTATAAAATGTTTTACTGTAGCATGGCACTTGTTAGCCTGTCTCTAAAGCAGGTGTGCTGGCATGCCTGGACACAGCATGCTCTTCCCACATTGGCAGGTCAGCAGAGGACTGGGAGAAGCTTTTGGCCTTTTGAAGGGAAGCCCTGGTTACACAGAATATTTGCTTTTCCTGGCAGAGAACCTCTCACAGGTCTGCTCTCCTGAGCTGAGTGGGAGGAAGAGGAGGAACATTCATTAGTCAGGGGAGCAGTTCCTGGAGCTTATCTTCTCAGTCAGAAGGTCTATAAACAGATTTAAATAGACACTCAGTTTCTGAAGGAAACCTTTGCATTCCCCAGAAAATAGCCTCACTATCCACTATGGGGTCATGACCCCCAGATTAGGAATCAGTGATACCAAAGATATCCTGTGTCAGTCCCATGTGGCTCAGCACTGCTGAAGGCTTCTGTCTTATTATTCTAACACCTCCAGTGGAGAGATGGATGAGTCTCCTAATATTGATTGGCATGCCTCATTTCACTGCTGGGTTTCCTAAATTCTATTTGCAGAGAAGTTTCAAATTGTTGAAGTGCAGATGTGGCTGCAGGTAGGGATTCCTTCTCAGGGGTACCATCTGGGAGACATCTCTTTTACCATGCATTATACAAAGTTTTATTAATTATGAAAATCAGATCATTCTCTCTCTGCCCTAAAAACAACTGACTTGATCCTATGCTGTCCTGTGTAATCCTGCAAAAAAAGTGTTTTTCCTAAAGCTTTGATTAGTCTTTAATCAAAAAAAGAAAACAATCAAGAAAATCTTCTCCAATAACCAAAATTTCCTATTTAACATTTTCAGGTATTCAAGTCAAACAAATAAAATTACAACATAGTTTCTTTCTTTTGAAAAAGAGGAGGCTGTTGTTGAACTTAACAAAGCAGTGTGTGATTTGGCAGCCAAAAGGCTGATGCCATCAGGAGCTTTTCAGACTTGTTTGCTGAGAAATCAAGATGATACCCCTTTGTCAGGCTGCCTTCCTGACAGAGTGAATGGTGAATGCACAACTTGATTTCAGGGCCTGGTCAGCTTTGTTGCACTAGTACCTTCATTATGTGTTTTCTAATGTTCTGCTGACACTAGAAAAATCATTTTATAAATTCCTAGTTCTGTTAAAACATATTCAACATAAAACATATTCATATTCTGTTAGCTCAATTAACTGTCAGTTTTCTGGTATAATTATCCTGCTGATTTCCCTTAGTATTTGGTCTTTTGCTTAGTGCTGCTGTGACCAAGCTTATATTGAGTCAGTTAAAAAACCCAGTAGTACTAGTTTAGTTTCCTTTTAACATTTTCTGTACGTTATTTCAAACACTCTTAAAAGGAAAGCCAAACCCCTAAACAGATGGATTGTACAGCCCTACACCACCAGCTCTGTGCTTCATAAGTAAGGCTGGCAAATTCGGATCCATGGGGTCAGTTATGGACAGATTGACTGGACAGGTCTGTCCAGATGTGACCATGTTGCAGGACTGAGGTGCATTTCTTTCATTGATCGGTGTAGATCAGAAGGAGGAAAGGAGATTAAAATCTCCTTAATCTCTCTCACCAAAACTGTATGCAGCCCACACCACAGGTAGACTTAAACCTCTCAAATTAAGGGAATAATTAAATAACCTTTAAGTGGCTTAATTACTACAGGTGGTTGAAGATGCAAATTTTCTCAGTGGGTTCCAGAGACCTTTCTTGACAGTAGCATAATGTAGAGCTAGAACTCTTGGATTTATTTCCATCCTGTAAGTCTGACCACTGTCTCTGAGTCTTGTCTAGCCTTTATAACTAATTTTCCTCTTTTCCTCTTGATTGCTCATCATAGTCTGCCTCCCCTTCACTCACAATCCAGACATTCTTATTCCACTTACATTTATGGTTCCAATCTTCGTCCCAGTACTACATAAACAAAACAGAAAGATAAATGGGAATATATTATGCTCTGATACATGAATGTTAAATGCATTTGCTAAAGACAGGACGTCTTGGTATCTCAGCCAGAAACTATAGTTTTTATACTGGGTTTTTTTGAGATTGTACATCAAGATTAATGTTATTTATCATGGGTAATTCTTAATTGTTCCCATAGGATGACCTAAGGAAAGTTAAAAGCACTGTCTGTTTGAGTTTCGTAGTGAGAGGCGAGAGGAATCAGTGCTTGAATGGTGTCCCTACACCTTTCAACTCTGAATCAAAAGTGACACACCATATAATCAATATGTTGTCTTATAAATTCTTTCTACACTTGATATTAAAGGAATAAAATTGTCTTAATAAACTTGATAACATATGATTTAGATTTGAATAGTTTATTCTAGACCTGAGTCATATTCCTCCATTGTTCATATTCTCATTTGCAAATCCCAATCCTTCAGCTGTCTCAAAGAAAATGAATCTACTAACAGATGATAATAGATAGATAGATCTGACTGATGTGGATATGCCTTTACAGGAACATACATTTCATTCATATGACCTCACTACAATCAACAGTAAAGACTCTTTGCAGTCCTCCACCTTCCCTATTGATTTCAATATGGAAAAGCATTATAAAATTCTAGATTATTCTGCCCTGTATTCCCTAATCACCCTGCTCTGGCGCAGTGCCTACACATGCATGCAATAGAACTTAGAGGCAAAATAAACAAAGAGTAAATTTTCTTTATGATCTACATTAGAGCACTCAGGTTGACTTTCAGATAGGAAGATAGAATGTTCACCAGAATCGTGTAATTGACAGACATGCAAGTCATCAGGTGCAATCAGCAATCTTGGACTGATTCCAGGATATTAAAGTTAAAAAAAAAAAAAATCAGGCAATCTATTTTCCAGCATTTTCTGCTTCACCACTGTTCTGTATATCAGAGTGGAAAGTGTCACCCATTGCACATACCGTATACATTCAGTGTGCTCATCAGGTCTTTCTTCTCCGGGAACAATGGGAAAAATACCACAATAGGAAACCCTCTAAAGTAAAACTACGCTCAATAACATCAAGCTGAGATACAGCACTTTCACTGCTTTTATTTTCCTCCATGCTTAGTAATGTAATAACACTAGGCATTACAGAATTCACACGTTATAGAGCATGATTGAAAAGCTCTGAGTACATGAGAATTAATCTTCTTTTATCATGACAGACTAGCATATTAAAAATAGTCCCACTTGTGTAACTACTGAAAATTGCTTTTGGAATTCAGTCAAGTAAAAGACATTCAAAAATTCTTTTTGAAAACTGCATGAGAACAGAAAATCTGAAATGTATGCAAAATACCACAAGAAAGATATTTCAAATGTATTTTGAGTATCCAGAACAGATTCCGTGGCAAAGAAGATGTGGCAAAAATGTAGTACTGCCTTGCATCTAAATGGGTGGTTACCAACTTATCTAGTAAAATAAATATATGTGGCAAATGACACATACCTATTTAATGACACTTTGAGTTCATGTGAAGTTTGGCAGTGTAATAAAAGTCTTATCTCTTGCCTCCACTGTTATTGCACAGATTTAAACTGCTGTCTCAGAGGCAGTTTTACTATCTTTTTCAATCTCTCCCATAAAAGTGAGACTTGATTTGCTCAGCATGAGAACAGATCAATAAAAGCTGAGTTATACAGCAGATTAGATCACTAACTCAGAGATCAAAGATCTTAAATCCAAGTTGTATAGGAACAATTAGATCAAAAGTTCAGTTCAAATGTACTGTACTTGTTTGTAAGGCTCAAAAGAAACATCATCCTGATATGAAAATATCATTGAAAAATTGTCAGTTTCATTTGTTTTGTCTTGAAAGAAGAAAGAGCATGAAAAGACAAAGACAATTTCTAACAATAGATTAAGATTATGTCAGAGTTTGATTATTCTAGGTAATTTTTCTCATTATTGTACCAGAAATCTATTTGCATCTAATCTTCTTGATTCTAAAAAAGCATTCAAATAGAAAGGTAACTGTGTTCAACAAAGAAGAAATATCAATGATTTCTGAAATACCTTTGAGGTACTAACAGTATCCCGAACAAGGATATCTAGACTTTTATATCCTTTAAATATGCCTTTTTTTTTAAATGAGGAGTCTATTTTAAAAAATTGTTTCTTATTCAGGAAGGAGGTATTAGTTTACTAAATATGAGTAGGGTTCAAAGCAGTTAAATAATAGTTACTGTTAGGAACTAGAAAATAAATTCATCCATAGATTACACATAGATACATGCAATGGGTGGTATGTTACCCATAATGTAAAACCATGTCAACAGATGTTTCAGACTGAACAGCCCTGTGTATTTACCTGTATCATGGAGGTATAAATTTTGTGAAATTACTCACATTGTAACAGTCATTTTAGTTTAAAGATTTGTCACACTATTACAGAATAGAAGTTGATTCTTTTCTTGATAAACTTATGTAATTTCAACTCACACTATGTAAGGTTCATTTAGGGCAGAAGAGCTCTTTTTCTTTCCAGTACAGCATAATACCATTCCTGCATGAAAATTTAAAAAAAAAAAAAAGTTAAATAAAAAATACCCTTTCTTCTTTCGTTGGGGTTCTTTGTTGATTTTTGGAAAACAATGTGGCTGTGTCAGGTAATTCTCCGAAACTAAAGAGTCGGAGTGTATGATTCAAATACTGATTCTGACTACTGTCATAAAATTTGGGAAAACAACAATTAAAAAAAAAAAAACAAAAGAAAACAAAACAAAACTCATCTATCTAACTAAAAATATAATGGTCACTGGAAGCCAGGATCCTGGGGACAATCTGCAGTTTCTGTTGTCACACAATTATACTCCAGATGTTAGACATGGTGTAGGCAAACAATAATAGAAACAATAATTTATAATAGTCACTTTAATATAAGGAATTTATATATTGATTTTTTTCTACAATAATTGTTAATCAGATAGCTGATTGACTTATACAAATATATTCCAGTTGCTCAATAAAAAAATCAGAAAGATGGCATTTTCTTAGGAGGAACAAGTTTCATTACTTGTATTAGTTAATATCTCAGTAAATACAAGAAGTTTATGTTTATGAGTTAAACCATAGAAAAGGCATTCCTTTGTTTGACTCCTGTGAATTATTGTTTCCCTTTCTGTATTTTTTTTAGGTTTTGCCTACTTTTGTTCACTTTCAGAAGTATATAGGAATGAAGGCACTTAATCAACCCACTCCTAGACAGATTCTTCTGATGTAAAGGAAAAAAAATTTTACGGCAGTCTTTCTGGTTATATGGCAGATGATGAATGCCAGGGCACAACCAAAACCAAAGTAATCTCTGAATTCCCTGCCTTTGTCTGGTTTTTAGGCACTCTAATTTATTTAATTCCTGTGTGTTCTCAATTTGGCATGAAACAATCCCCGCCATCAACTCCACTTTCCCTAATATAATTAATGATGGAGGTACTCCTTGAATTCTTTTACATGGTATATGTCCATTCTGCTGCAGCCCTCGTGTCAAGTCAAGACCACTAAGAAAATACTGAGTGCCTTGCATGGGAAGACTCTCTCTTTCAAGTGCTAATCTGCCTGTTGTTTTTAGGGAAACAAAGAAATCATCAGAGGATGCTGTCAATCTTTCAGATACTGACCAGCTTTCACTATTTTGGCATTTCCAGGTAATGCTTCTAATGATAAAAATAACTTGCTTTCTAGGTGCTAGTTATTGTCTCCCTGTTTTTGTCTGCATTCTGCTTTGACCAGGATATGACACAGACAGACATCAAGTTGGTAAGTTTGGTTGATTTCTTCCTGTTGGTAGATGAAGATTCAGTGTCCATCCTGTAATTCTTAGACATGTTAGTTGTTTTCAATACTGGAAATCACATCTTGCTGATGGTTGGATGCCCTAAAAGGATAGGATAGTACTGGTTTTTGTAATCTGGGAAAAATTTGGCAAGACTGAGGTTATGGTAGATCTTGGGGAGCTGTCTTGTGGCATGGTGGAGATAATTATTTATTGAAAGAGTATATCCACCACTAAGAATTTCAGAGTAAATTAAAGAATATAGCAGCATCTGAGTCTGTTTTTGGCCATCTGCACCTGTTCAGAAGATTGTTGAATGTCCTACTGGAAATTCCTTCTTAAAGTGGATGTTGCCATCAATGCTTATGATTTTTTACCTCCAAAGAAATTAAATACCCTCCATATAGGGCTGCAATTTCAAATCCTGTAGAATAAGACAGTATAACACCTAGCAAACTATTGAGACAGGTAGCATGCTGACAGTATACAAAAATCAGTGCTTCATAACCAACATGAGTAGCCCATACTGATGGGCTAGATGGAGCTCAATGAAGTGCATTCCCATCCTCAACCTGTCAGGGAGGTAAAACTTTTGCATGCTTTTATCACCAGCAATACTTTTGAGGACTACCAAAGACCCAGATTTTGCAGTGCTGTGCTGACCTAAAGCTGTCAATTCTACCATAGACTTCCTTTCTCCAGACAAGAAATACATAGCATCAGTTCTCTATTTCATCAGTCTGCTGACCAGTTGGTATCCCATTTGTGCAAATAAACCTACCTCGTAGGATTCAAGAAACCATTTTGGCTTCTGGAAGACTGATTAGTCATCACTGGTTTCAACAACTGGGGAATGTTATGCTCATTATAAACTTAGTTTGGGCTTGACTGAGCAGGTTACTGAAGAAGAGTGAAAAAGGATCTGTTTCCTAGTGGCAGAGGGAATAGGTGACTGGTCTGCCATTTGAACATCTGTTACAGTGATTATAATTCTTCTGAAGAGTAACCAAATTTTACTCACTTAATGATCAGTTATGATAATAACAGTAAATGTAATTTTTAATTAAAATATTTATATTTTGATTGAAATAAGTAGGGTTTTGTAAAAAATAATTAGGATGCAAGAATTATCACCAAATCATAGTAAAGAGGAGATGAATGTACACAGGTACCTACACAATATGAGCAGAATGCAATGACTGAGATCACCCTAGTGTTCCGCTCTGCAGAATAAATTTTCTACTGATGTGTTTCCTTGGTTTTTTTTACCTAGGTAGAGGATAACGGCATTTCACAGTTTCACTGACTAGATAAAAATGAGACACAGTGGTGCCAGGTATGGTGGTAGAGAGAATATTCATTTAAGCAATGACAAATCGCAAGGAGGTTATTGTCCCAAAGGAAACAGCTGGAGACAGTGCTACAGGTATCCCACCTTCCTCTACCAGAATGCTGAGTGCTCTTAATTTAATCCAGTGTGAAAGCAGCTGAAGAGAAACAACTTTCATGCCAGAAAAGACACCATGATGTTAATTTTCTAGAAGTCTTGTGCAAAAATGGAAATGCAAACTCTCAGTTACTTTGATAATTAACGATGTAACACATGCCATACATTTGAAGTGAATTACTGAAAATGCATTTTGAATTGATAAAAGAAACTGAAATTGATGCAGCTTGTATGGAGAAGTAAGAATCAAAATAACTGTTTACAAAACATAAATTAAGTCACAAGTGTACACAAATAAGGTCACTGAATATTGAGCTAATTGCCATGAAAGAAAAGTTCATACTAAATGTGATATTTGCCAAATGTAGAGAATTTAGTTAATTAGAACTGACAGAAAATGACTGAACTAATTAAACTAGAGCTCCATAAGCAATTTACCTCATTAAATGTTTTACAGTTCTACATCTGCATCAAAGTTATTTTGTGTTTAGTTTAAATAATAATAAAGGAGGGAAAATCAAGGTTAATTGGCATTTTAATAATGAGTATCTCAATTAAAATTATCTTATCTACAGAAAAGACTTCCCTTGTAAATAATTACAGCACATTCTCTATTTATTCTGCAGTTTGAAGAACAGAATGAAAGCAAATTTGATAGGTTACTTCAGAGTGTGATCCATCATGCGTATTGATGGACATATACAATACACATTTGTTATTAACCTCTTATCACCTCAATAATTGTTATTGGTGAGGAAATCTGTTCTCATGCAATTATGTATAAAGACATCTGTGTGATTCTGGATAGATATTCTACCAGATGGGAGAAAAATCCACTATCCCTTCATGAACACCAGATTAAAACAGTAAAAGGTAAAGCTATGGATGTGTAGAACAACTTTCCAAACTTGCTTAAACAGGTGAATTCACTGTCTTGATCTTGCAACTGGCTATGACAATTGTCAAAGATGTTTGGGGTCATATACAGAATGGACATTTTGATATCTTTACATTTTCTGTGAAAGACAATGCTTACTTTCCAATATCTTCTTCTTGGCCATGGATTATAGACAGCAATGCACACATAAGCAAGATGCTGTGCTTTACATGTCAGATGCAGAAGAACCTACTTCAGCAATTTGCGAAGAAACTTCCATTGTTTCATATACTTAACAGCAACTGTGAAATAAAAATCTTAATTCAGACACACAAAATGGACTCAGATTTCCATTCACGCCATATCTGCTAGGTGGCTGATAATTTCATTTCTGTGCTTTTTCTCCTCTACTACTGCACCTTACAAATGGACCTCCTGAAGTCTTTTTCTAAATACAATTGTGTCGGTGGTGATAGGGATGGGGGAGGGAATCCTTCTAAATTTCTCTTTTTCAGTTAAGAACTTCTTACTCTAAACAGTGCAGTAAATCACTCAACACACAAAAACTAATTAAAAAAGTAATCTCTCTTCAATTGTCTGTCTTTCCAGTTTGCTGTCAATTCCCCTCATACTTTGTTTCTTTTTTGTTAAATTATCTTGCTCTTTGAAGCCAAGACTACATCTTCATAGATATATACAGAGCACTATTAGGAAAGTACTGTAAAAGAAGCTAAACATTTTTGAACAACCACGTATCTATAAATGCATTGGCTAAATGTCCAGTTTAATAGGAACTTCATTTATAGGTATTCTTCAGGCACATTCTCTCTAAATCAGAAGAAAAAAGAATGTGGCAAATGAAGACTTATGGATTTCAATTTTTCCTTTCACTCATCATTATTCTTCTATCAAATGGCAGGCTTCTGGCATTTTCTTAAAGCAAATTTTCCTTCTATAACAGAAAGCACAAAAAAAAATGTAGCAGTGATTTAATTTATGTTTAATACAAGGTATGTAAATGAGTGCCATGGTCACTGTTGTGGTTTAGCTCTAGTCACCACACAGTTTCTCGCTCACCCTCCCCCTCCCCAGCAGGATGAGGGAGAGAATTGGGAAGAAAGGAAAACTTGTGGGTTGAGATGAAGACAGTTTACTAGAATAGTAAAGGAAAATTACAATAATAACAGAATATAAGGATACTAAAATATACAAAATGAACAATGCACAACTTCTCACCATCCAACGTCCCAATGACTGATACAGCCTGTTCCAATCAGTTATCAAGGAAATGAATCCGAGTACCAAGCAAAGGAGTGAGAGGGAGAGACAGAGATGCTCACACCCAGCCAACCCCCACTTTTATACTGAGCATGACGTTTATGGCATGGAATATTCTCTTTGGCCAGTTTGGGTCAATAGTTCTGGCTGTATCCCTCTCAGTTTCCTGCACCTGCACATTAGCAAGACCTGGGAAGCTGGACAGTGTCCTTGGTCTCATTAGTAACAACTCATATCATCAGTGTGTTTATCAATATTCTTCACATCTGAAATCCAAAACACTTCAGCTACTGAGAGGAAAATTATCTCCATCTCTGTAAAAACCAGGACAGTCACTCTTAATGGAAGAACATTTCTATGTATGAAAACAGAACGTAGGCAGGCAGAACATCACAAGATACCACGTGCAGTCACCCATAAGCCAGTTAATCTGGGCTTGCTTCTTAAGGATGCTACTAGATAGACCTAATTGGAATGAAATAAAGGGAAGGATGTAATGTGTTCAAGAGTCTGTGAACTCTGTTCATTATTTGAAAAGCTTTGCTTCAAGGTAACATGCAATAGAAGTATCCAGAGGAACTTCTCTCTTCATAGAAAAATTGATAGATTTCAAAGACATCTTTATTATTTTTAGGTTTGACACAGGTAGTCATTGTTTTTATTACAAAAAAAAAAAACAAAACAAACAAAAAAGCCCAAACCCTAACATTCCATTAGAAATAAGAAATAATAGGGTATTCAACAATCCTTTTAACGTTGTGGCACTGCAATCTGCTTCTGTACAAGAGACAAATAGAAACAGCATAAACAGAACTATTTTCAACAAGATATTCAGACCAGATCTTTCACTCATGTTGAAAACCTTCTGAGTGGCAGTCCCACCTTTAAGTATATTGACTGCGCCCCCAAGCTCAGGTTTATTCACAGATTTGCTGAGAGTGCACTTTCTTTCCTTCTCCAAGTAATTGACAAAGTTATTAAAGTGGATAGGTGCCTCAACAGAGCCCTGAAGCACTCCACTGTGGCTGGCCTCCAGGGACAGTAGAACCTGTTAACCAGTGCCCTGGAGCCTGATGAACCAGTCAGTTATTCACACATCAAGTAGTCCACCTGTCTGAAGACAAGGTTTATTAGAAATTACACTAAAACTAAGTGACTTCTGACGCAACCAGAAAGACATATATATTAAGCGTATAGGTTCATATAAGAAGCTTGGACTGAACTGCAAACAATTCCAAGCTCCCATCTCCATTAAGAGGCACGTCCTTGGCTTCATTATTCTCACAGTTCAGGAACTTCAAGCAATATTCTGCATTGTAAAGGAATATGTATACATGTGTAAATACATTATACATAATATAGAATTATTTGTTTTATATATTTATTTTATATAAAATAATCTGTCTCATTCACTTACAAAGCTTGACTTTGACTTTTGCTTCTATTAGAAATCCCCTCACTAACATGCCTTTCACTGTGATCTCAACCTCTATCCTGGCAGTCTTTCCATTTTCCTTCCCCTAAGTGTACCCAGAGCAGTGTGACCAATCACTTTATTTTGCAGTAAACAGCTACTTAACAGTTTTTCATAATATCTTTATACAAATAATACCATAATTCCTAGTGTAAGTACCATGACGAATTCCAGGTGACTTGTGCCGAGGCTTGGATCTATGTAATGAAGGCAAGTTAAATGTTCTGTTTGCTAATCGAGCTTAAATTTTGAATTTAGAAAGACTGCTGCCAGACCTAACTTGGTGATTTAGTCAGTATTTAGCTTCTGATATGAGTCAGAAAACAAAGGATGAATAGGTAATCCTTCCTGTTCATTATGAATTTATGCTGGTAAAAGAAAAGATGTTAATTAGGAAAAACTCCACAGCAAGGTAATGTTTCACTAGGCTGCAAGACTGACTCCAGGATTGTCTGAAAGCAAATGCAGAACCTGGTCAGTTACTTACTTTCCTAAGAATTAAATCCTGGAGAGAGCTTCTAATCATCTTTCTCTCTCCCTGTTCACCCACACCCCTGGAGCACTAGTGTTTTGGAAGCACTAGAAGGACAATCTCTCTCTAGGCAGGCTGATGGCAAGAGAAAGTCTCTGTTGGTTAATGAAATTTGTAGTGCTTAACTGCTTGAAAAGAAGGGTAGTTTCTAATGGTGAGGCATTCTAGTGAGCTACCTGGCAAGTGTCTAACATCATGTACTCCACTTGGGGAGGAAATCCAGCAGAAGCAATGTTTCTACTCTCCAATACCTGTTCCTGTAAGGAACTTCACTAGTCTTGAAGCCATGTTCCCAGGTTTCACTGAACAACCCTCGAAGGTAAGGTAAAATCTTACACTGTATCTGCTATAATAATTATCAATGCATCAGAATTAATTCCTTGTTCTGTGAATCCGACTCATGACTACAGTGTCATTAGCCAGAAAACTGCTTTCTAGCACAGTACACAGACCTCCACAGAACAGCACACACAACGTGAGTCTCACCTTGCTCTCACGTCTCATTTCCTGACACTTAGGGTTACATGTCGGAGATGTGCAGTGCAGCACTCTGGCCTCTCTTCCACCTTGTGCCCCAGCTTGTGGAGCTCTTCCCAAGCTCGACTGAGAAGGTGTGTGCAGCGTACAATACTCAGGGCACAGAGCAGGAGGTGGCCCAAGATGCTGTGCAGGACATGAGATGCTCAAGGGTACTTCATGTAGTTGCTGACTTTCACCGTGAGCTGCAGTCACGAAAGCCCATATCACCAAGTCAGGAGGCACCCATTTTTTTCCTGTTTGGTTTGCAATATTATCTCAAGCACTGGAGGAAAACAAATTAGAGGGTTATGAGGGTCATTTCTTAAACACAGCCATATTAAGTTTGGTTTTGCAGCTTTCATTGTTCATGAATCAGAACTTGACAGTACTGTTGGTGATCTGCACAACAGGAAGAACTTAGTGCTATATGGATCCCTTTTCAGAAACTGAGGCAAGGTTTATGCCAGTAAATCGGGCTTAGCAGTCTTAGGGGTGAAGCACCAAATGAAATCTCTGAAGAATGGTTTTCAAGAGTCTCTCTTTCCATGGGTTATGTTGGGCTTTTAAGTAATGTGAACGCCTTTCTTCTGTGGCAGAGATTTGTAGAGAGATGTGTGGTTTTATTTTTCCACAGAAAGATATCATTAGCATCCTTTGTTTATTTTAAGTAGGTACACTGAAGAGATTAAACTAGATTTTTAAACTTGCATATCTCTAAGTGACTTTTTAATGTCAATGCAATGTTATAAGTAATCTACAAATGATAAAGACAGTAAATTGTTTGTTTTTCTTGCCAAATGACTTGTTGATAAACATCTGTGATAAGACTTTAGAATATGAATGCCAAAGACTGAGATGTTTCCTTTGGCGGGGCAAAAAGATCTTAAGAATTCTTGAAGAATAACATTGCTATTCTTCACCACCAGTTACCAGGCACAAAAGTTATTCTTGTGAAAAGAAAATAAAGCTATGTTTAAAGGACAAACAGAAATTGTGTAGCCACTATCATACAAATGCACACAGACGCATGTGGCACTACATAGAAACTGTAGAGTAGAAATATATTAATGATTGCAGGAAATAAAATAAAATGCTAGGTGGCAAAAATAATGCAAAATTGTTTCTCACTTGTTTTTTGAAGCAGTACTCTCTTTCATGGGGGAAAAAGCAGGACTTGCTCCCTCAACCTCCAATCACAGTAGGGATCTCTCCATCTTGCTATTGCAGTGAGTGACCTCTCACTGATGAATCTGCAGAGTTTTTGATTCACTGTGAACGGGGGGAGATGCTATTGCTAGAAACCAAATTTCTCATGAGAGAAACTTTCTACACACTAAATCTGCTGGGTGTGAGCAATCTGTGGTGAAAAACAAATCATAGATACATCAGAAATCTTACATAAAAAGCATTTTACAAAACAATATAAAAACTAGGTAATTAAACTTTGAACTGAAATCTGTATTGATGTACAGAGAAATTTAAATTATATAAATGCATTTTAACAAACATACACACAAACAATAATCTTTTAATCTATTAGCTTTCCCTGTCGCTACAAAAGAGTGAATTTGATATGTGACTTTAAAGAAACTCAGTGGAATGTCAAATCAAAACAGACATAGCTAAGATTCCCTCTCCATTTCTTCAGTTTTCTTGTCTTATTTTATGAGAAATATATTCATCTTCTATGTTATTCATGATACCCAAAATATAATTAAGAGAAATTACGAATATGCAACAATCTAAAACCTACCAACTGTGCCTCTCTGCTTCATGGGCATCTATTAATGAGTGTGTGTGTACAGAAAAAAACGCTGACATGTAAGACTTGGTGATACTTAATAAAAATCAAGGCCATTTTCATTTGGCATGAGACAGAACAGTTTCTAGTTCTCAGCAGAGCATAATCTATGTAAATAGGAAAAATTTGCTACTTTCAAGGATTTTAAGTATTGGCTGCCTTTGAGTGGAGCGAGTTCTGCTTCTGACAGCTTTGTTTGTAAGCCCTATGCACAAAACAAACATGCTTTTTGAACTTTAGAATGCTGGTATCTATTCATATTAAAGCATAGGAAATTTTCTGAAGACATACTTTGGAAAATCAATTCCAACAGTTTGTTTTATAGAAATTTAAATATAAATAAACACACACTAAAGAAGTTGCCACTTCTACAAGCGAAGTAATGCCTACACCTAATTGTGTCTTGTGTTTAAGAATAGGCAGCTGCTTTTAATAGTATTCTTCAATACTACAGGAATAGGTAATAGTAAATAACAAAGATAATCTTCTTGCAGCAACTTCAGTAGGACTGGTGGCATTTGCTCAATTAGACCTTAAGACCACATCTGGACTAGTAAGATAAAGAGTACCTAAGGACAACCCAGAAACTGGAATGCAAACGTCTGTGTTTCCAGACTCTTTAAGAGGTTCTCAATCCACTGTTGGCCTTGGCCAGCTGGCACCTTCCCAAACAAGATATAGGTTGGCCCACTCCAGAACCCACTCTAAATGTCTAAATATTGCCTTGTATATGGTTATCTTATTTTAGCAAATAGAAGAGCTAGCTAACATAGACATGGGCTCTTCTGTGTCTACAATGTTCCTGCATAAATGCAGCCTATATTCTGCTTCAGTTTACAAGTCAATTGCTCTTAGAGCAATAAAAAATGAAAATTCGTTGAATAAAAGGGAAGTATCAAACTTTGTCAGTCTTCTCTCTGCCAAGCCTCTCTGTCTACTGACTGCACTGGCATCACAAGCTACAGACCAGTCACAGTTACAGTGCAGTACTCCAGAAGCCCGGTATGCTGGTGACATAATCACAGAATCATAGAATCATAGAATGGTTAGGGTTGGAAGGGACCTTCAAAGGTCATCTAGTCCAACCCCCCTGCAAGGAGCACGGACATCCCCAACTAGATCAGGTTGCTCAGAGCCTCATCCAGCCAATGTTATCAAAGGATAAATTTTAAGCATGTAAACATCCAGATTAAAATTATATAGGATGAAAAATTATTAAGAAAGGACAGACACATTAAATTGTTCCCTCTGCCTAAAAATATATGAAAATCGTCCAAGTTAGCAAGCTATCTGCTATGCTGTGGGTGAATTACCTTCTCCTATGTTGAGATTATGGACTCCATTGAACAGTGTATTGGCCCTGCATGGGCCACAGCCTCCTTCAGGCATCCGCCTGCCCCAGCGTGGGGTCCTCCCCGGGCTGCAGGGGGATCTCTGCTCCTCCGTGGGCCTCCATGGGCTGCAGGGGGACAGCCGGCCTCACCATGGGCTGCACCACGGGCTGCAGGGGGATCTCTGCTCCTCCGTGGGCCTCCATGGGCTGCAGGGGCACAGCCGGCCTCACCATGGGCTGCACCACAGGCTGCAGGGGAATCTCTGCTGGCCCCTCCTTCTTCACTGACCTTGGCATCTGCAGCCGTTCCTAATTCTTCACAACCGGCTCAGGCAGACGCCTCTCAGGATCTCGTTCACTTCTCATCTCCTCTCCACTTCTTGCAGCCGAGCCAGGCCGGGCCGAGTCTGGCCCAGACGGCCGCCCGGCGGGAGGCCAGAGGGTGAGGGCCACAAAGCCCACAGGGCTTGCGCCTCTGCACCTCCCCCTCTCTGCCCTGCTTCTTCACTTCTTCTTTTTTTTTTTTTTTATTTTTCCCGTCCTTAAATACATTATTGCAGAGGCTTTATCAGGGAACATTCTGTCACCACTTGGCTCAGCCCTGGCCAATAGCGGGTCCGCCCCAGGCCCGGCCGCATCCACCGGAGAAAGAGGAAACTTCTATCAGCTTCTTGCAGAAGCTGCCACCGTAGCCCACTCCCACTGAACAAAACCAACACACTGGGTTTTTCTTTGGGTTGCTTGCGGAGGCACTCGCTGCATGCTGGAGAAGCAAAGCACAAAACTAACTAATACCCTGCTGTGAAGCAGCACTCTGCCAAAAAAAACTCTTTTCATAAGTCTTCTTAGAGGCATGTTCTACCTGGGGATGTGCCTAATGCTTTGTCGTTATTTTCTCTACAGTATAGTTTGTACATGCAAGCTGTCATTGAACCATAGCCAATAGGAAATGGTGAACTTCCATGAGCTTTCGTTTTTGACAACAGCATGTGCCTGTGTTTCCTAAAAGTGTGTGTTTCATTAACCGGACAGGTGAAAAGCTGTGCTGATGCACCTCTTTCTTACCCAAGAGGCTTTGTGCAGTTTGTAGCAACATTAGGAAATAAATGAAACTTGATGTCACATGATTTCTGTGGCTTCAGGATAAGCTCCTGTATGCATTTTCTGCTGTCTCTCAAGGGTGCCATTTCTGCAGTGGGAATATGCCTCTGACAAACACCATAAAGCTCTAACACTTTGATCTAGCTGTATCTAATACCATTTTAGGCAGTCAACCCAAATCTCAAGTAGATACATTTTGATTTTTGAGGATGCATTACTTGAACAAATCAGATCAAAAATGCACCGTCAACTGATAAATATTCAAATATTCTCCTTTTAGTGTGATCTTTAAGAATATTTGGACAGATTATCTGCCAGCATATCTGATACTGATAAAAACTCACCAGTATCAAAAAAGTACATAATCTTCTAGAAATGACAATTACCTACAACAATAGTCAGACTTGCTCTGGTTCACTGGAGGAGGAAAAAAAAAAAAGGCAAAGAAACATCAAGCTTGTTAGGGTTTTTTTCTGTAAGGAACACTAAAAATGCTTTTGCTTTTGCCCTTGTCCCCTCTGTGGAATTGTGCACTGTTCATGTACACCACTGAGGAAAAATATGTTAACATAAAGAAGGCTGGTGAATCACAAAGGGGAATTCTTTATGTAGCTTGTTTCCATATGAAAGTAGCAACATTTGTGCATAAATGGCTTGCAGTATTTTTTATGAATTGGGCCCTAAGTGCTCATGATTGTCCTTGGTATTCAGTTTTCAGTCATTAGGTAGCGTTGAAACAACAGGAGGAAAAAAAGGAAACATTTTGTACCTGTGGTACTCACTTGGACAACACAGTTTTAGTAAAATAGCTACACTCTTTTTCCTTTTTGTTATAAATTATGCAGGGACAAAATGATGTGTGAATCAATGAAAAGGCAAATAATATATTTCTGAAACATTAATAGTCAGTGCCATACTCCAGATAAGGGGGAAAAATTGTTGCACTGATTTGTCTATCTGATTTAAATTCACTTTCCTATCTTCACTAATCTTGCTGCTGCCTTGACAGAAGGAAATTGTGTATGGAAAAAGGAGACGATGCTTCTCTCATCTCCAGGTTAATAGTGCTTTACTTTTCTTCCTTTTCTCTCTCTTTCTTCTTTTTCTTTCTTTCTCTTTTCACTTCTTGCTTTTTGATGTGGGGTGGGATTTTGAGGGGTTTTGGCTGTTTTTTTTTTTTTAACACATTATCCAACCATCAGCTTTTTGAGTAGGATTTATTCTGAATCCTTCTTTTCCATCCAGGAAGGAGAATATTAGCTGAAAACAAAACGCTTTTTAAGATGCATTACAAGAGTTGGAGGTGGAGGGGTAAAATGAAGAATTTGGTTTGCTTCTTTTAAAGTATGTATGTTGGAATGAAGTAGAAAACTTTCATTTAACATGATCCATATAAGCAGTAGTAGTCATTCATATACTTAATAACCAGTATCTAAGCCTAAATGAGACTAGAAAATCTGTGGTTTATGCAAATATTAATTTCTATTAATTTTAACTTTTCCTGTGTTACTTCTAATTGTATAGTGCAAAAAGTCATAGACCTTAAGTGGAAACAATGTATTTGATTGTCTTTCTGTCTATACTTTTCATCACTCTTGGTTTTGATTTCCTTTCCTTTTTTTTGTTTTTTTTTTTTAATTTTCCTTTCTGCTTTTCTAAAAGGAACACCATGAAAATAGAAATAATTCCCTGTAGTATTTCTAAACCATAAGTATTTGGTACCTGCCTGTTGCAAGCTTGTAAAACCACAGCAGTTAATGATCAAGTTAAATATTATCTTTAACATATTAAACTAACATCTTCAGGGAGAGATAGGTAGATCCATTTGATTGTTATACCAGGACAAATTTGTCTCTAATAGAGGCAGCGGTTCCTATTGAGTTGTTAATATTGCATATATGGAGTTTCTTTGGGGGACATGCATCCAAGTACTGACAATGATAATCTGGTCTTAACTAAAAGTGTATCATGAGATCAGAGACAGCATTACTTACTTGTGTAAGGGCCAACTCTCTTGAGGTTTGTACATTCAATGAACTTGTGTTAGTAGCCTCCCATAAGAAAAGGAGCTTTTTTTAAGAGTATGCTCCTGCTCCTTTTTTTTTTTCTTTTAAAGTATGTCCCTGCTCCTTGCAGGGGGGTTGGACTAGATGACCGTTGAAGGTCCCTTCCAACTCTAACCATTCTATGATTCTATGCTTACAAAAAGAGGCACCCATAGTTAATGTTTTTTAGGGTGAAGTAAAAAAAAATATAATGGTGATAGCTATGACTAGCAGATGTAAGCACGCTAAAATAATCTTAAACTTTAAGCAGTTACCTTCAGATTTACATTTTATTCTAGATTGAGATTAATCCAGCGTTTAAAGTTTACCTGTGTAATGATCCATGCCTATAAACTTCCAAATTAATATCATAAGGAATTAGTTTATGACTTGTTTCTAGTGGCAGAAGTCACAGATTGCCATAAGTGTGTCCCTCAGCCTGTTGTGAGCCTGTTCACTGACAGTGAACTTGACTGGTAGGTAATGCAGCTGGCTTTGTAATTGAACTGAACAAAAGAAATCCTGTCCCACATCTATCCATCCTCCTGAGTGCATGAGCATAAGGGAGATATTTCAAGGCTTTTTTTCTTTCTTTGCCTTCCTTTCACTCACAGTCCAGACAACTTACTAGCATTCCATCAAAAGAAGATTCTCCAGCAGGTCTGAGAGACAATCGTGTGTAAAATGAAACAATCAGCCTGATCTTCTGCGCTTCCAGGCCAGATGTGATAGTAGGGCTAAGAGCAGACGAGTGTTTCCTTGGTTATCTTGGGGAGCTGTGCAGCATGTACCCTCCACCCTTCCATATGGCATTACCAGTAGCCCCTGTTTGGAGCTGGGCTGAGTAAACTGGCATTATTTAGTCCAATCTCCTAACAAATCTGTTCACTAGAGTGTTCTGAAACTCAGTGCTGCATGCTCCTGCTCTGAAACAGATGTGTGGTGGAAGAGGAGGAGGACGTGGCAGCAAGCAAATGACAGACACAACTGTAGATCAATGTGGTGATTGTATCAATTTCAGATTCTCTGCTAACAATAGGTGTCTGATTGGACACCACTGACTTTATTGGGAAGTAGATGGGATATAATACACCTTCCAGTGCATTAGTTGTTTCTGCTGATTGGATGAAGGATAAATTTCACATGGAGGACAGTTTGAGGCCCATCATTCTCACAATTACGTTGAACACCAGCTAAAAGTGTCCTGTTGCTGCTGCACTTTACAGCAGCAAATTAGAAGGATTTTCCTAATGCATTTCCTCACCGTAGTCTGTGCAGCACCATTCTTTGATAAACTGAGATCTAGGCCAAAAAGTCTCACTGTTCTTAATTTCAATAATTCCATTTAAAGAGTAATCACTTTCTCTAGGAAAGGAAAAGGACAATAGAAAGAATAAACAGAACAGTGGGACTCATGGAAATGGAGCAAATAAATTGAATATTAAGAAGCTTTTATTACAGTAAATATTATTTTATCCCAAAAGATAGCAATGTAGAGTATGTAGTTAAAATAGCCATAAAACAAATCATCACCCTCTTAATCCCATAACCCTACCCCCCATATGAATTTTAACAGCACTAGATTATCTGGACTACCTCCCTTTGTTCGAACCACTGACTTAACTCTATGCAGGAACAGGAACTCTATGCAGGGTGAGATTTTTCATTATTGTTTTGAAGATTCAGTTCTGTAAAAAGTCTCTTCTAACGATCCAGTAAAGGAAAGGGGGGGAGAATCCCACAGTTTGCTGAATAACATGTTATTTGTCTTCCACAGACTTAAAGCTCTGCAAGTTAGCTCTGCTGGCCCAGGGCCAGACTGCATAGTACCTTTTAGAGTCACACCCTAAGACCTGCGTTCATCAGGGTACTTAAGCATTTGTCTGATGTTTAGTGTATGAGGAATACAAGTTAAATTGGAGTTTAATTATGTGATTAACTCAATTTATTTAACATTCTAAGCAGAGCATATAAACAGACCATGTAAATAAAGGGCGGAAGAGTTACTTTCAAGAGTAATTCAATTGCTGTTAAATATTTTCTATATGGTTCATGAATTGTGTGGCCTCCTGTATTTACCTTTTAATTGTTCAAGACCATTGGGATTCTAAAAACAAACAACTGAGAACTAATCTGATCTAAGGAGCTTTCCAAGGAGCATTTTTATCATTTATCAAGCCCCCTTTGCTCTGTTAGACTTCACCAAATGACAAGGCTGTTTTCAAGCCGTAAACCCCCATGCCCCATGCAGTTATGGCATGCAACCAAAGAAGTCTGGAGGAGAAAATGAAGTCATAATTAACAACAGCTGCTCACGCCTAGCATTTCCAAATAACAGCCAAAGATTTTTTTTTTCTTTTTTTCTTTTTTTCTTTTTTTTTTTTCAAAATCCAGAATCACCTGGGATGCTAATGATTTATCTTCAGGGTTAAAAAAGGAAGCCTCGCACCAGTCTCTGAGGATCTCTTTGTTGTCCAAGCTGTGCAGGAACCTCTCATCACATCTGTTTGATGGAGGTTTCACTGTTGTTTGCTTGTTACATTCAGTGACCAAAATCAAAGCAAAAATAAAGTTATTTCTTTTACTCACATATTATTAGTAGTTTGGTGCAAGGCTTTGTCATCAAAGGATATGGGAGTGTTCTGTCCTTTAGATGCTAATATTAAAATAGAGAATGGAATGATCATGTTTTATTGGCTTAGCCTTTCCCTGCACTGCTTATAAAAACAGACAGTGCTTTAAAATGTCTCACTAATGCTCATTTTCCTGAGGGTGGAGTTGACCTCAAGTAGTTTACAACTTGGCTGTTAGTTAAGACTAATTAACTTTGACTTTGTTGTTAGAATAGCCTAATCTGCAGTTTCATCTTAAAGAAGTCAAAGAAATAGTACATTCAAATGAAACAATGGAAACAATATATTGGCTATATAAGGACACTTTCCTCTAAATTTCTCATCTCAATCTTCCTAAAAATGTTCGTGGTTTCACACACTTTTACAATTCTTTTTAACCTGGTCCAGAACACTTCAGCAGTGAAAACCACTCTTTGTTACTTGCACACCTTATCTGCTTGTTTCCAGTTCTTGTGAGTAAGCAGTACAAGTTCATTTTTAAGCAGCCCGACTTATACAAAACAGTTATTTTTCTTAAAATGGTACAGCTTAATGCTTCTAAACAAAAAACATTGTGCTAAGGACTAAATTTGCAATTCTTTTAAATTGTGTCATTAATCCTTGATGTAGTCTCTCTGTGGGGTCTTCCTTATAACATTATCACTTCACAGGATTTAGCCAAACTTTATTTGTGGAAAACATTATCTTAATTTAAGCTATAGGAATGGAGAATCTCATGCTTTAATTATACTAAAATTACAAAAGTGACCTTATCATACCACTTTTACAATGAAATAATTTGCATTAGACAATAACTTTTGAGTAAACAATTGTCTTTAATAGTAAAAATAACATAGGCTGAGTTTGTGTAGTAGCCATTGAAGTGGTCTTAATGTAATGTTCAGCTTTAATATATCAATTAGATCAATACATTAAGCCTTACTTTAACTTAAGTAAAAGCTAAATAATTCACTTTTAGAGAAATAATGACAATAAAGTCTAAGTTGCTCTCGTTAAAAGTTTGTTTTATTTGGATTTGCACCTTTACAATTAAGTTAAAGTGAAAAACAATTTAGGAACTTATTGCCATGATATTAGTATGCCAAATTAATTATTTTTCTTTTGTTGCAGTGGAAATGGAAAAAATAAAAAAGAAACTTATAAAGTTCTGTGTTTACATCCAGATCCCACAAAGACTTTGGGACAAACTGAATACCATTATAAAGTACAAACACTACATTCACTGATCTTGAAACTGTCATTCATTATGTCATATTTTATAAAGATATCATTAAATAGTATAAAAATAAATTTATTGAGTTATTTTATGAAATCTTGGGCCAGAGTAAAACCACAAACTGCAGAGACTGAATTAAGCTGTACAAATGTGGTCTAGCAAACCTCGCTCACTGAATGAATCACATTTGCCAGCTTTCCTGTCTGATGAACACAGTACCCACAAAGCAACACAGGAGAGGTCAGCTACAATTTCAGCCTCACAGTGGCCTGACCACTGTCCTCAAACCTGTTGATCTGTGCATAAGCCTTTCATCCAACAAACCCTCTCCCTGCACAAGCTATGATGTTTAAAAACCTTCCCCACTTCTGCCCAGCTGCTGCAGCTGCTGCAGTTAGTCTCCCTGGGATCTCTCTCTAGTCAGCTGAGGTTAAGTGCATACTCACATGTCTTTGTGCATATATTGTAAGAGCATATACCTTCTGACCCTAAAAAAAAAAAGGGGAGCAAAGGTAATCCAGCAGTGGGGTGAGAGGTATGTACAATCAAGCAAATACGCTCCAATCACACTGGCTGCTACTCTGCCATTAATGGGGAGCTAAAAGAGGAGGTCTGGGAAGGAGAGGCTCACCATGGCTCTCCTCGTTCCCCCTAGGTTGCTCTGGTGCTGCAGTGACATTACTGCGATGCAGTTCACAGGGCACTGACTCTCTGTGCTGCTCTGAACTACTGCTACCCTCAGCCTGACTGTGAGAGGTGGTCTCTTTTCTGTGCTCTCTTTGAGTCAGGCAGAGCTAAGTGAGCTTCAGTTTGTTGTGCAGGCTTAAATAAGAAAACACTCTGGCTTAGCCTCTCCTCTGAGGAGGAAATTCACTCTGATTCACCTGATGCAAATCCTAAGACTTTTACCTGTGATATAAATGGGATTTTAGTGTACAGGACAAGATGTTTGCTAATGCGTTTGCATAAATCTGCATTGCATTTTTTGGAGTAAGGCATTCCCTGCAGCATTTTTGATCAATGCATGTTATTCCTTAATATCATTGCCTACTTGGAGAGTGACTTGTAGATGTGTTTAAGCTTATCTAATTTAACACTCTTGTGGTTTAATTTTTCATTTTGCCTTATTGTCTGCCTTTGGTTTTTCTTGACAGTGTGCCTGCAGGAAATATTTTCCTGTTGCATGCATTTTGACATCCCCTGAGATACGTTATACTGTCAGTAGCTGGAACTACTCATGAGTATTTTTTTTTCCTCTCATCCCTGTTCTTCAGGCAGACTTTCTGCTTGTAACACATTTCTTAGCAACTATGACCAGGCCTTCAGTAAAAGAAGGTGCAATTCCTGCTCTCCAAAGCCAAATTCTTCTAATTTAAACCACTGTAACTCTGTAGATCTGTTGAATTTTATGGAGTTACTTAATTTCTTTTTTTTTAAGTGGAACGAAAAAAAAAAACTTGCACTGTAGCAAATGCAATAGGAAAGGGTATAGCATGGGAAGGTCTCTCTTTCTGTATTCTTTCAG
This sequence comes from Chlamydotis macqueenii, assembly GCF_036417535.1. Taxonomy (NCBI): domain Eukaryota; kingdom Metazoa; phylum Chordata; class Aves; order Otidiformes; family Otididae; genus Chlamydotis; species Chlamydotis macqueenii. The sequence continues at coordinate 16,431,141 of NC_141593.1, read as the reverse complement.
CCTCCTATTTGTAACCATGTTTTAAAGAAAGGCACTAACCTCCTTCTTAGTGAGGACACACAGGCTTGACAAAAAGGAAATATTGTGGTTGTTCCAAGTGCTTGAGAACATTTAGTGGTAACATTTTTCCTATCCATATGAACAGAGATAAGTGCCCCTTACCAAAATTGAAGCAGATTTAGTACCACCATGGGCATCTCTAATTCAGGTACTGCAAGGTTCAAAAAAAAAGGGGAAAAGTCTTGCGATGTGATTTAAGGAAACAGATTCAGGGAATGTACCTTTGAGAGCCAAATGTGACCTTTTTTTTTTCTTTTAAAGAAAGTACTGTTGTGAGGTAACTTAGGCTCCTACTGGATTTTCAGGTGCTTTGTTCTACGTTTCCACTGGAGAATGAGATAAATAAGCTATTTTCTTACACCTGGGCATTTCAGTCTGCCCAGGCACCAAAGTAAGTAATCTGGATATAACCCCAATTTTAACCATTGAAGCTGCTTCACCTTTCTGAATACTGTATTTCAGGGGAAAAAAAAAAAAATTGCTTTTCTGAGGTCGACTCTAGGCTGGAGCTGTATTACAGAGACAAAAGTAGAACTGTTTGTATATGGCTAATGTGCAAGTGGTATAGAAGAATTACAGAATCCTGTTTGCTAAATATACCTTCAAGTTTGCTGAATAGACTAAAACTTTTTCTGCAACCATGCTAACTTTCTGCTGAATATGTGAAAAGGGTACCTGCTTCTTAGTCCTGAATCAAAGTCATAGAAATGAGGCTTACTGTCTGCCAACAGCATAGAATAAAGCTTATCAGTTTACTATTTTAATGTGGCCAACTGTCAGTCAGCTACCAAATTTTGCTTGCTATTTTAACATTAATGTTATTTTAATAAAGCACTCATAACAGAAATAATTGTGATACATGACAGTGAAGAAATCTTTTAGTGACCATCTGCCAAAATAGTCTTATACAGCAGGTGATAAATCTCTTTCAAAAATTCATTATTTACTGAGCTCTTAATATTTCACAGTGAGACTCTTAATGAGTCTTACCTTGGTAGCTTTATAGAATTCTGTGACTGGGAATAAAATTTACTTGTGATGCATTATCTGCAACACTTGGTAGTGCAAAAAAATTTATTTCAAAGTCTTGGTAGTTTTTGTTGTTTTGAAATGCATTGTTTGTTGATTGTGGAGCAAGTATTCCACTTGCATTATTTATTTCATATCAGCTTTGGAAGATAACTATAAATTAAAATCTGTAAATACTTTTTTTTCCTCTTAACCCATGAAAACACATGAGGCAGTTCCCAGTCTGTACTTTTTAAATGATCATCTACCACTGCACTAATAGGAAAAACTAGACTGTAACCCCAACCTGAACTTTTAAACACAGTTGCCTCTAACCTTAACTTAAATAAACTTAACTTAAGCTAATCTTGAATACTCCTTAAACTGCTGCAGTCACAGTCCATAGAAACAATTGATTATTGTAACTAGAATGAAGAGGAAATAATATCAACAAATCACATGTATTTAATTATAAAAGTACCTTGAAAGCAAGTTTCCAGAAAGAATCTTGCATACATCTTCTAAAACCCCAAAACCACATAAAATTCCTATCTGACAGGAAGACCCAATACTCTAAGTGTTCTCTACTTTTGCATTTTACACTTAGTTTTTTTCATCCAAGGATATGAATTACACTTAGGGACAGTGTAGGGATTGCACAGACAGCATCCAGTGCTACGAAAACAATATTTTATTTAGCCATGAAAGAAAATCACAACTCACAATTGTGCATGCAGATTATGGCTTAGTCCACATTAGAGGAAAAAAAATACCAATATACTCATGAATATCGCTTATTTAAAACGTTTAATTCCTTTTTGGTGCAAACTTAACTGGAAGTTTACAATGGTCCTCAGTCCCAGGATAAGTGTCCTGCATTATATTATTTGTGTTACAGTCAACTGCGCTAGAGTACAGCTATATGAGCTACTGTCCTCTGAGGCCTTCTTAGAGACAAGATGTGTATCTCTTGAGCCTACCCTACTTAGCAAACTTTTAAATAAATAAATACTGTGCATACTAAGAGCACTCTTTGTAGGCAAGTTTATTGATCCATTGGTTGGGGAAATCCACTCTGAGGGTGGATAGGAGGAACAGCCATGTGAGACCACTGCAGCACACCCAGGAACAGAAAATTGTCCCAGGAGTGTATTTGATTATTAACTTTGTAAAGAGATCAGTTAAAAGGCTCCGTGAGTGCAGAATTGGGCTTTAGCTTAGAAATATTTGTGAAGGAAAGCAGTCTGTCCGATGGCTGCACAGTTCTCCCTGTGGCATCTTTACAGACAGCTGATCTCTTTCTTGTGAAAAAATGGTAAAAATTTAACAGTTAGAAAGAGAACCCAAAAGGATGTCACTAATGTGGTAAAGGAGAAAATCTGACTGATTGAATCCTAATCACAGTGATCTAGTAGAGATTTTTAAACTCATTTCATTAAGTTTTGGCATTTCTCAGTGTCTACAGATTAGACTCAAGATTACAGGGGGAGAGAGTAAGGGCTCTGAACCAACTGACTTCATGTTGCTCTGTGGTGATACAGCATCACAGAGCAGCAAAGGTATTTAAAAAGTAACTATAGATATCATTTAATAAACTTGTTTTACTGTTTGAGTTCTTAAGCAAGCTATTGTGCCCACTAATTAAATTCACTTAAAGATATATAACAAGTTCTCTACATGAATGGGGTAGATCATACTGGTACCGACTTCTTCAAGACTTGTAGGTACATCATGTTCAAGACATCTAAATCTAGAAAGAACTTAACATTTAAATAGGTTTTAATACATTAATATGTATATTGTTTGTTAATTGTCAAGATACACATAATCTTGTAATCAAGTTTTTTATGCAGACAGGGATGTGGGTGTGGACAGGCAAATTATCACCAGTAATACAAAAGTTGCTGTGTGACATTGTGTTTCAACTAAGCCAAAAGGTAAAGTCTGATTCCTTTTACGGAAACTTGAAAATTAAAAACAATGAAGACTGTCACATCTGTAGCCTTGAATTGCTACCTCATCTCTCTAAATATGGCTCTCATCCTTAGGCTCTCACTTGTAAAAGGCAGAATTTCAGTTCTTCCAACTTTTAGAGAAGGATCTGTGTAAAACAGCCCACTTATGCTGTTTCTTTCTGTAACTACTGGAGGGATGCATTCTTTTTTTCTACTTAGAGATCTGCATCAGTGCTATAAACTGGCCAACAATTTCCTCTAAAACATATGAAAAAAAAAATTCAGAAAATTAAATTTAACATAAAGTTTGGTCCAGAGAATGATGAGACAAATGGAAAGTCTGGATCAGGATTACTAACAGTCTTCAGTGTAAGATATAAAGGGCATTCCATTAGTTTAACAGAAGGTAAGCTCAGAACAAATAATCAGATTTTTTCATGCAGTGTATTGGGACTCTTTACTTACAGCTATTATAGATGCTAAAAGTCTGTGTAGTTTAAGAAGAATGTACGGGGAGTGATCGACAAGAAATGAAAGACAAAGATATGGAAGTGTTGTAAGACCTGACCTTATCCATAAGCCACTTGTGTTTGAAATATGCTTAGGCAAAATACCATGTATATTTGCACTCTTACATTCTTTCCTAGATACCCCTAGGCAAATGCTATTGGCTTAGATGGTTCCTTGAACTGAAAATACACACAATTGTCATGCTTTATAACATCTTGAATATGCTTAGGAAAAATGCAAGGCCTTTTTAAAAACAAACAAGCAAAAGTCTTGTATCCAGGTTACTGCTAAAGGCTCCCTCATCATAACCATCTTTGGTAGAAATTAAATCATGCTTTTTTTATACATACTTCATTTTTATGCCATATTATTTTTCTAGAAGGAAAATAATATTGGCTAGTTTTTATACAAAATTATTCTTTCTTTGTGGGAAATAAGGGCTAGGGCTTGAAGTTTTCCTTCAAAGGATGCAATGCTGCCTCGCTAGTACCTGTTACTACTTTGGGTAGTTTTCTTCAAATGTATATGGTGTTGAAATGCCTTCAGGGAGCGGTCTAATCCACTTAGATATTCAGCAGGTACTATTAGATGCCAACTATACTCTCAGAATTCAGCACAAGCAGCTTACTTCTCTGGGTGGTGATGCAAATAACATGTCTGTGCTCAGAATGCGCAGCATGAAAATAGAGAGGTAGCCACAAGAGGTGTCATCTTGGTGTGCAGCATCCTTCAGCAGGTCAGGAGGCATTTAAAAGGGAACAATCTCCCTCGACTTCCCCACTATCTCTGCACTTTAAAGTAAGGTACTGCAAATAGAAGGTGCAAGCAGGGACTAGAAGGTGCAAGCAGGGACTGTGAGAATGAAGAACTGCCCATTGTACTCGAAGAGCAGGTTCGGGATCATCTAAGGAACCTGAAGGTGCACAAGTCCATGGGTCCTGATGAGATCCATCCGCGGGTCCTGAGGGAACTGGCGGATGAAGTTGCCAAGCCACTGGCTATCGTATTTGAGAAGTCGTGGCGGTCTGGTGAGGTCCCCGATGACTGGAAGAGAGGGAACATAACCCCGATTTTTAAAAAGGGGAATAAGGAAGACCCAGGTAGCTACAGGCCGGTCAGCCTCACCTCTGTGCCTGGCAAGGTCATGGAGCAGATTCTCCTGGAAACCATGCTAAGGCACATGGAGAGCAAGGAGGTGGTTGGTGACAGCCAACATGACTTCACCAAGGGCAGATCGTGCCTGACCAATTTGGTGGCCTTCTATGACGGGGTGACGGCATCAGTGGACAACGGACGAGCAACGGATATCATCTACCTGGACTTGTGCAAAGCTTTTGACACTGTCCCGCACAACATCCTTCTCTCTAAACTAGAGAGACATGGGTTTGATGGACGGACCACTCGGTGGATAAGGAGTTGGCAGGATGGCCGCACTCAGAGAGTGGTGGTCAACGGCTCAATGTCCATGTGGAGACCGGTCACGAGTGGCGTCCCTCAGGGGTCCGTGCTGGGCCCGGCCCTGTTCAACATCTTTGTCGGCGACATGGACAGTGGGACAGAGTGCACCCTCAGCAAGTTCGCCAACGACACCAAGTTGTGTGGTGCCGTCGACACGCTGGAAGGGAGGGATGCCATCCAGAGGGACCTTGACAGGCTGGAGAGGTGGGCCCGTGCCAACCTCATGAAGTTCAACCAGGCCAAGTGCAAGGTCCTGCACCTGGGTCATGGCAATCCCAGGCACAAATACAGGCTGGGCGGGGAATGGATTGAGAGCAGCCCTGAGGAGAAGGACTTGGGAGTGCTGGTGGATGAGAAGCTTAACATGAGCAGGCAATGCGCCCTTGCGGCCCAGAAGGCCAACCGCATCCTGGGCTGCATCAAGAGAGGCGTGGCCAGCAGGTCGAGGGAGGTGATTCTCCCCCTCTACTCTGCCCTGGTGAGACCCCACCTGGAGTACTGTGTCCAGTTCTGGAGCCCCCAGCACAAGAAGGACATGGACCAGTTGGAGAAGGTCCAGAGGAGGGCCACGAAGATGATAAAAGGGCTGGAGCACCTCTCCTATGAGGATAGGCTGAGAGAGTTGGGGCTGTTCAGCCTGGAGAAGAGGAGGCTCCAGGGAGACCTGATAGCGGTCTGCCAGTACCTCAAGGGGGCCTACAAGAAAGATGGGGAAAGGCTGTTTAGTAGGGCCTGTTGCGATAGGACGAGAGGTAACGGTTTTAAAATAGAGGGGGGTAGATTTAGATTAGAAATTAGGAAAAAATTTTTTACGATGCGAGTTATAGAACACTGGAACAGGTTGCCCAGAAAGGTGGTGGAGGCCCCATCCCTGGAAACGTTCAAGGCCAGGCTGGATGAGGCTCTGAGCAACCTGACCTAGTCAGGGATGTCCCTGCTTCTTGCAGGGGGGTTGGACTAGATGACCTTTGAAGGTCCCTTCCAACCCTAACCATTCTATGATTCTATGATTCTATAAATACATATGCAAGCATTGTGGAGCTAGAAGAAAAGCAGGCAAGAGCATTTGCTCTCTGGTGAGGGCTCTCAATTGGCCAAGTGGAGAGGTAGGCACTACAGCATTTGGTAAGGCTTGGATGTTTGCTCAGTCTCTGTGTTCTGTTGCTGCGAGGTTTGGGATCAGAATCTTCTGTATAGGTTTAAGGATTTATTTTTTGTATGTGGGACTCCTTTCGTAAGATAGTTAACTAACTTGATTGGAATAATTTTCATTTTAGGTTTACAATGTAACTTCTTAAAACTGAAGGAATTAAAAGACCCCGGACAACATTTAGTGGTATTACGGTTAAAGTAATAGAATTATTCCTAATAAGGAAATAGATTATAGCTAGAAACCAAGTCTTACACTTATGCATGTATGTTTTCAATGTTTTTACCTCCTGAGAACGTCACCCCCTACTTGTGCAAACTTTTGGAGCTGGTTTCTGCTTTGTCCTCCTGGCCAGTGCTGGTGACAGTCAGGCCTTCCTGTAACCCTGCAAAACACTGGACAATCCACCTGCACCTGATCAACAGTCAGAGGTCGTTGCCCTTGAAAGTAATTTCTCTGGATTGACTTTCCTTTATGTAAAATGCTCTAACAGAAGAACAGCTCTTTGGCACAGAAAGATTTCTGTGTTTTCTATGTCTGGACATCCAGTATACAAGATACAACAAAGCAGCAGCAAAAACTCGTAATGATCTTGGATAACACCGATGATAAATGAACAGTTTTAAATACTTCTGAATCCAAAGGAACTCAGCCTTTGTGACCCAACTTACCAAAAATGTTTTCAGATGCTAATTCAAATGCTATAATTTCTTGTTTTATTGAAATACCTAATATTTCTAATAACTGCTATTCAGTTTAATTAAGGTCTTGAAGGATACATCAAAATTCTGACAAATGATAAAACATGAGCTCTTCTTCAAATATATCTGTCAGTGTACAAAAAAAATAGAGGGAGGTAGATTTAGATTGGATATTAAGAAAAATTTTTTTACAATGAGGGTTGTAGAACATTGGAACAGGTTGCCCAGAGAGTTGGTGGAAGCCCCATCCCTGGAAACGTTCAAGGCCAGGCTGGATGAGGCTCTGAGCAACCTGATCTAGTCGGGAATGTCCCTGCTCCTTGCAGGGTGGTTGGACTAGATGACCTTTGAAGGTCCCTTCCAACTCTAACCATTCTATGATTCTATGATTCTATAAACCAGTATCCCATAACAAACCAGAAGTTTTCCGTGCCTTATTTCTGAAAGATACATCACAGGTCATATACTATCTTTAAATGTTTGATGTAGAAGATAGTGTGGCTGTCATGATTTTAAGAGAGATTTTTCTTAAGAAATGCAGCCGTTGTTTGATTGCCATGTTTGAGGGCTCTTCACTTTTTACTTCTGACACTGGAAAAGTCTTTTGTTTCTTTAAAGATTGACTCTAGGGGTTCCTCCACTCTTCTGCACATATGAAGATGTTGTCATCCTGTCCATCCAACTGATCTTTCTCTAGCTGCAAGTGATTCACCCCCAAACTGTTCAAGGATATTTGATTCATGGTCTCATTTGACAAGAAATGAGGATAGAAAGTCAGCTAAGTGCTCCAGAAATCAGAAGTCTTCACAGCTTGCAGAACAACAAACTCTGCTAAAGGGATGGCAGGTGTTTGAAGATCAGACTGGAAGCATCACAAACACACAAGCTCAAGTAGCAGCAACTGTCTCACACTGTTAAAAGCTCAAGCAGATGCAAGCAAAGGCTGCTCGCCAGCCGCAAACAGGCATTAATTATACAAACACCTTGGTCACCCTTATGAACTCTGTAACTGGGAGAGGGTTAAACATATAAACATAAGCATTTATAAGATGTAGACATACAGACACCTTCCACGAGGACTGTGAGATTTGGTCTTTTAGTATGATTTGTTTCTGATACTCTGCTTCCACATCTCAAATTGTAGAAGCAGGAAGACCACTCTGAGGCAGTGGCAGGTCAACATGTTAGCACTTTTCTTATTCTTATGAGTATGTCTTCCTGATGGCTCTTTTCCTTATTCCTCAGCAGAGGTTACTCATGTCCTCATCTCCTTTATATTCTTTAAAGAGCACTTTGCCTAGATTTCAGGTTTTTTCTCAAGACTTACACCTTTCATGTGCTGCTTGTAATTGCATTTGTGAATTTTCTTGTAGCAAGTGGTATCATCGTTTAAACATTAATTTGGTAAAACATTTGTGCAGAGGGAGATGGCTTAAAATACTGTTTCTTATTTGAATGCTAACCTTGATTCATTTCAATAGCTACCGTACTGAAAATATCATCACTTCTGTACTAAATCTACTGTATCTTACAATAAAATACCCCATAAAATTTATTAGGAAGGTTGTTTACTACCTCCTCTAGTTAATGAACATATCATAGTGCAGATGATAGTTATCATATCTGTATGTCTTTACAAAACTAGAAAATTTTTAACTCATTCATTTAAATGTGAAGAACAGAAATCTGTCTGGGGCTCATACATAATGTTGAGATTCAAAATACAGGAATTTACTTATTACTCTATTTTATTTTGTGAACTTATATTGCTCTAAAATAATACAATCAGATGAAGGCATATTCTACCTGTGTAGTACTGTTTATTGTCACTGGTGGCACTAATATGGGGGAAGATAGGCTACAGCTTTCTTCCCTCTAGTGGTTAAATTGCATCTGATTAAGGTTATGTTTACATAACTTCTTAAAATCCATCTACCTGTACCAAGCCACACTTCTGTTTTGGTTAAGTTTTTTTTTTATATATAACTTCTTTCCTTTATGCTTGGTGTTGTGTTTTCAATATGAAATTGTCAAGCTTTGCTTTAAAAAAAAAAACAAAACAAACAGTTTCTGGTGACAGATAATGCTGGAGAGGAATCACAGGTTCACTTTATCCTCTCCACAGTGGTTCAGTATGTGGTTGCAGCAGTGCGCTGTACAGCTTGCAGATACAGCCATTTCTTATTACAGTGCCACAGATCTGAGCAGGAATGTCAAGACAGTGTCTCTAAATCATGCCATGGATCTCTGCTTTTAGCAAAAAAAAATTTAACGGGGGGGGGAGTCACAAGGAAGTTAAATTATTAATGTACTTCATTATGCCTGCCACTAGAACCATATGGTTGGCAGATTAATATAAACATAACGTGACGACTAAACCGCTTAACATAGAAAATACACTAGTGCACGTAAGTGCATTACTACAGTATAGGAAACTTTTATTTATAGCTTTGTACTTAGATAGTTTGTATGTGCTGCAGTAGGTGGGACCACAATATATCTCAAAGCAGTCTCAACTGTGAGCATGAAAAAGCAAACCTTTCCAAAAGGTTTTTTGTTCTTCTTAAAGAGCGGTGAAAGACCAGTTTATTGAGGGCACTTTTTCAGAAGCAGAAACTTAGTGTTATGAAAGTCACATGCTTTAATTTATTCTAATGAAAATATCTGGACTCCTGTATGTGCTTATTTGGAGGGTTTGTGCCTGAGATGCATTGAGAGTATATGAATACCTTTTGCGTAAAATAGTTTTCAATATCAAAGTGATAGTTTTGTTGCTTCTGAAATGTTTCAATTTTCTGCAGTAAGCCCGTTTGGGCTTTGATTTATCTGAATTTTACTCTAGATACGCTGTCATTTATAAGGGATGCAAGTTTTGCACTATGATTTCTTTTTTTCCAGAACAAAGAATTCTCAAGGATTTCTCAAATTCCTACAGTTTGTGGAAGACAGAATCCAGAATATTTAAATTTAGCTAACAAGAAGCTAGAAGACGATGTTAGAGAAGATTTTATGAGTAAACAACTAGGTGGGTAAATATTGGATTAAATGCAGAGAGAAGTGGCTCATGGGTCTTACCCTGCTTGGAAACTATTAACAAGTGAGAACCATGGATCTATCCTACTTAACAACTTTGTCCATAACCAGGAGGAAATAAAGGAACACTTGCTCCTCAGGCTGGCAGGTGACACCAAACTGAGAGGACCAGCTGGCATGCTAGAGAGCAGGACTGCCATCCAGAGGGACCTGGGCATGCTGGGGGAATGGGCTTTGTGCAGTTCAGCTGAGAGAAATGCCAAGCCCTGCTTCTGGGAAGGCAAAGCCCCAGGGAGCAGTCCAGGCTGAGCACTGCCTGCCAGGGCAGCAGCTCTGCAGAAAAATCTCCGGGGCTTCAAGGATGGCAACCTGCACAGAAGCCAACTTCAGGCTGGCAGCATTGAGGGCCTGCAGGAGTAGGAGCACAGCCAGGAGATGGAGGGATGCAAGAATGCCCTGTGACTCTGCACATCTTAGACCACACCTCGATACTGCATCGTCTGGTTTGGGCTTCTCAGTCCAGGAGAGACACTGCCAGACTGGTGCAATCTCAGTGGAGGCCCACCAGGATGCTCAGGGGCTGGAGCACCTGCCCTGTGAGGGGACCCTAAGTGATGGGGCTCCTTCTGCCTGGAGAAAGGAAGGCTTTGGGGACACATCAAAGCAGCTTTCTCCTACCTATGACCTTCATATTGGGAAGACAGAACCACGCTGTCAGCAGCCTCACAGTAGCACGAGAGACAGTGGGCATAGGTTGAAACAAGACAAGTTCAGGCCAGAGATAAAGTGAAACCTTTTTCTCCATGAGGACAGTCCAGAGTGGAACAGGTTGTCCAGAGAGGCTGTGTGGTCTGCATCCTCAGAGGTTTTCAAGATCAGGCTTGAGAAAACCCTGAGCCACATGGTCCGACCTCCTCAGAGATGGTGTTCTCAGTAGAAGGTTGGATTGGAGACCTCCTGACATCCTTTCCAACTTGAATTGTTCCATGTTAGAAGGACAATATTAGAAGACCTTCCTCCTCCCACAAGAAGCAGTGAGGTAAGGATTGAAGTAGAATGAACTGTTCCACTTGGCAGCTTCCGTATTTCACTAACAGCCAAGACTGGACTTTCACATCAGTCCTTTTCTGTGAACACTTGAATGAGACAGAAGGCTCCACAACTGTACTTGCTGGTTTAGCCTGGTTCCCTGGGCAGTTTGAAAATTTAGTGCATTTTCAAAAGAAGACTTTGCACTTAAGACCATACTTTGATGCTTCAGGCTACACTGGCATTTCTAAGCATCATTTCTGTGGAAAAAATATAATTGGATGATGGACTGAGATTTATTGAGTGACTGATATTTGTATTGGGTATATACAAATAATGTAATATAGAATACTAAAAAGTTAGTGCTGTGAGAATTTGTACATACATTTGTGTTCTTTCATACCATGTCAGACTGGTATGAAAGAATAACACTTGGGGAAAATCAAACACATAAAATAGGAATTTGGTATTACTTTACTTTTAAAGGATAATTGAATTACCTGCAAATACATTTTTATTTTAAATGTAAAAATTATGTCACATACAAACTATATATTTAAACCACAGTGTATCTACAAATTAAGGAACTCTGTAGTCTTCTATGAGGACAATCTGACAAGCATTGAAGTAACAGAATGAAGTGTTTTGTGATACGTTATCTTGTTTTCTTTCTTCCAGAAATTCACTGTAGATTATTCACAAATCTCTGTTGTGTTTCATTCAGTATCCTGAGCACTCAATGCCCTACATTTTGTGAAAAGGTATATGTATACTGTAGAAGTAATGCACAGTTCTCCCGAGGTGCTGTGTACCCACAGCTGCTGCTGGAGTCTTAGTTTTGTTTCTTTAGGTCATCCCACAAGGCATACATCTCTGAAACATTATTAATTCTTAAACTTAATTTTCTGTGGTTGCTTTGAAGTGATTGAATGCAGTGTTACCTCTTGCACAGCCATGAAGTTAAAAAAAAATATGAAGGAAAAAGAGAAAAAAACCTTAAAGCTGAAAGACTAGATCACTAGGAAAAACATTTTTGTGTTTCCATACTGCCTTTCCAGAGAACAACAGTATATTGCATAGATATATTTGGTGTCTGAGGTAGAGACAGAAAATCACAAAGCAGTGTTTATCATCTTAACACTTTTCTAGTTGAAATAACAAAAGCTCTTTTTTTTCTTCAAAAGACCAATATTTAAAGGGTGTTGATTTATGTAAATCAATAATTTATCAACTTGTTCTCTTTCTCCACTGCCAACCAGATGCTTCTAGCTTTGCACTGCCAGACGATGTCAGCTGCAAAGCATAATGGCCTTGTGCTTCATGTAGAAATAAGAACATAAATATTTTAAAAATCCTGCTACAGGAAGTGAGGGGGAGTTAGGGTGGGGGTGAGAGATTTTGCTGGTTTACTGTGAGAGCAATGCAGGTCTACATATTTTATGGGCTGGTTTTATCAGAAGTGGAGGCAGGGACATTTCAGTCTGATTTTATCTCCTAACAAGACTGACAGACCCAAGTCTTTTCATGTCAATTTGTTGAAGACATCTGGTGAAGCTTTCTAGCGGATGAACACACAGCAGAGTGTTCCTTTGGTATCAGTTGGCATGGCAACTAGAAAAGACTATTCAACATCCATAGGTCTCAAAAAGGTTGAAGCCTAGTTGAAAATCCATTTGGGCTCCTATCTGCAAAATTCTCCTTTTGAAAATGCACTAAACCATTTTTTTCAGAAAACTAGGCTGAACCAGTAAGTACAATTGTGGAGCCTTCTGTCTCAAATAATTTCCAAAGCACAGTATTAATGATTCCAGGAAGCAGAGGCCTGAGATGATAGACAGTATTACTGGCACTGTACAAAACAGAATATTTCCAAAAGGCTGGTAAAGACTGCTGAAGCCTGGGGGTAGTGCAAGGAAAGATGAGATGAGACAGAGGGGAGGCAAAAATGCTGTTATCAAAGTTTAATACAGTAATTATTATGAGTCACCACAGGCAAATGACTGATTATGCTTCATCATTATATATTCTTAAGTAATATAAAGTTTATTCTATACAAGGCACTCCACTCCCTACTTGGCAAGGTCCCATCACTCAAACACACCCAACAGCTATACAAGATATGTTGCTTAATTTAAAAGACTGACATAGGAAAAAATGTCTTGAAAAGTGGTGTTCACATCTCCTGCACAAAAAAACAAGTAAATTGTCTTTGATGGATAACTTTGTGAATATTGAGAAGAGAAAGAATTCACTACCCTGAGTGTTGCCTTCCCATAGTCACTAGCCTAATCTCTGCAATGCCTGTGCAGGATGTGCATTTTGGGAATAGATTTATTTGGAGTTTCCTTTTCTTTCTGCAGCCTATCCCTTCACAAACACAGTGGTTTAAGAGCCATAACCATCTCTCTAGAGTTACTTTCTAGATTTCAAATAGTATATATAATGGAGTTCAAGGGTTGATTAACTGCGAGCACACTATAGCTGGAGCTGTAACCAGAGAACCACATGGAAGACAAGTGTGGATCATCACAAGGTGCAAGCTTAGTTATGGAAACGTGATATTCCTTCATTTCTTTCATGCTGGTGTATAGATAGAAAACTGCTATCTAAACACTTTGCAACTAATAGAGCAGAACTGTAGGGAAACCTTTTCACAGGGCAGTGGACAGTGGAATACATACTGTCTATAACTTGTGCCTTCTTTTCAGGAAAACAAAGTATGGTGATACACCTCTGAAATCCAGGATAATCACACTGTTGAGGGCTGCTGATTTCAGTGTTCTTGAGACTATACACTAAATCAGTCAAATGGGGAATTGCTGTAGAGAGACTGTGTGTGTGCATGTATATACATCAGTGCTTAAATTTTTATAAAAAGCTTTTTATTAAATTATATGGGATATTTGGGAATTTATTAGTGTAGTACAATTTATCCTTGAGTACAAACTTTAAAAAAAATTAAATAATTGATTACTAGGTCTGTGTTCAAAATGCTAAGTTGACTACACTCTTTCCCCTTTACCTGGACCTCCTTAGGAAACCAGATGTAAACCTTAACAAGGGTTATCCGGGTTAAATACAATTGCAGTAAACTGTACAGCAATGGGTAACCTGGCTCTAATTAAAGTTAAAACTTTTTCCTCTTCCCCACCCCCAAAAACTTTGCCTGTGATCTTTTCAAATTTATAGCAGGGAATAAAAAAGAATTCCTGCTCAGCCTATTCCTCTTCACCCCCAAATTATGATTATATATTCTTCTTGGCTGTGATAAAGTGATTAATATGGATGCATTTATGTATAACTTAAAAACTTGCAGTTGAAGCACAAAGTTCATCTTTTTTTTTCCACTAATGAAATGACATTTGCTATCCTAATATTGCTGTTCTGTGAGTTAATATGAATTGTTTCAGTGAGATCCCTCTTCAATCAGACATCCAGTCTCCTGTGTCTCACTTCACATTTTTGGATCTATGTAGGTGGTTCAGAAGAGATGGATTCAATCTCTCTCAATAACTCCTTGTTATTGAAGGAGTTCTCTAGCAATGAGTTCCTTTTTTAACCATGAAGTTCACAGAAATTGTTATTTTGATGCTTTCTTACTTGAATTGACCACATACATGCAAGATCATATGAGTGGAACAGTCAAGGGCTGGTGACTACATGATGTCTTATTGACAAATACTTTAGAAACAAGGGAACAATGGCTATGGGTACTTGCATGAGGCTCTAGGACACTTCATTTCAGGAGAGAGTGAAGACTTGCACAGAAATTCACAGAATTACAGAATAGTTGAGGTTGGAAGGACCTCTAGACATCATTTGATCCAACACCCCTGTTCACACAGGGATCCCTAGAGGCAGTTGCCTAGGACCAAGTCCAGATGGCTTTTCAAGATCTCCAAGGATGGAGTCTCCACAACATTTCTGGATAACCTGTTCCAGTGCTCAGTCATCCTCAAAGGAAAAAAAAAAAGTGTTTCCTGATGTTCAGGGGGAACCTCCTGTGTTTCAGTTTGTGTCCATTGCCTCTGGTCCTGTCACTGGACACCACTGAAAAGAGCCTGGCTCTGTCCTCTTTGCACTCTCCCTTCAAGGTTTTGTACACATTAATAAGATTCCTCCTTTCATATTTATTGCTCCTAGAGTCTGTGATCCTATTTGTTCTTCTGAGAGGCACGCATTTGCTTGCTTTTTAATTCAGTGAGAAGCCTGCTTGCACTTACATTATTCAGTTATTTTTAAGGTCAAATACTTAGGAAGCACTCTGTATGCACACTGAGTTCAGTTTGGCTGAAGCTAGCCCTGTCATAGATCCAGTAGAAGCTAATGACAAGAACTTCAGAATGTTTAGTCACTATATTATGGGAATGACTGTAGAGTTTTTCTTTTCTATTTCATTTGGGGCAGTAGAATTTCTTTCAGGCACCAATGTTTTTGAGTTTTGAATAGGTCATCACGTGACACAGCATTTCCAGTAAATGGATAGACAATGATCTAAAGTGAATACAACTAGGTGTAATTTTATTTCTTTTTTTTTTTTTTGTCCCTTTAGCATGTATCAGCATAAATTCCATATCAAGGAGAAAATACCTCATTTTCCCATTATAAACCTGCTTTCTTGGTCAGGTAAATCAACTTATACATCTTTGCAAGATGCTGTGTTTTGAAGAAACAAACACCTTATTCCAAATTCAATCATCAACACGGAAGGTAGCCCAAGGGCTTCAGCCTGCATGGTCTTGTAGACAGCCCACCTTCAGTAACTAGTTTACAGTGCCTAGAGGTAGATCATCAGTTCAGTTCACTTTTTGATCACATCTTGTCCTCTGTATGAAAATATCAGCACATTGTTATAAGTGTAGGTGTAAGGAGTCTCTTACACTAATTTGCATTCCTTGTTAGCCCAAAAAATACTAAAACTTCAGGAAGGCCCCGATTAAAAGGGAAAAAAAGACACAGGATCATGTAGTTCCATCCTTGATTTGGTGATTAAACCTCATCTCCCTTTTTGTTGTTCTTCAGTGTCAAGTGGTTGATTACACTTCAGAAAAGGGATCCTAGTTTTCTTCTTTCTACCCATAGTGTACATTGAAGCATTAGATTAAATTTTTATGCAAAATTTCTTTCAAGATATACTTACTGCAGTCTATGAGCTGAATCTACTACAAGAAAAATTATACTTACTATTAAATATCTGTTCTTTTTGGATATTTCTTATTTTCATATGCCTGGTTCTAAGAGTCCATCTATTTTTTTCATTTGATACATAAACAAATAATAGAATCATAGAATGGTTAGGGTTGGAAGGGACCTTCAAAGGTCATCTAGTCCAACCCCCCTGCAAGGAGCAGGGACATCCCCAACCAGATCAGGTTGCTCAGAGCCCCATCCAACCTGGGCTTGAGTGCTTCCAGGGACCTTTAAATTACTGCCCAAGTGTGTTGCTATGTGTGTTTAGATATTACCAACGTATGTAAACAGATTTCTTCATCTTGGACTCTCTCTTTTTCTAGGAGCATTAAATGCCACTGATATCAAACGATTTGAATGACCTATGTTATTATTGCATAACCTTAATAAATCCCCTGTAGGGTGTTTTCTGTTTTTACCTTGGTTTCCTCAATTGTAAGCAATGCTGCTTTACTACTAAACAAATAGCAGAATGATTATTATTTAATTCTTTAAACATTGGAAACATTCAAGGCCAGGTTGGACTCTGAGCAACCTGATCTAGTTGAAGATGTCCCTGATCCTTGCAGGGAGGGTGGACTAGATGACCTTTAGAGGTCCCTTCCAACCTAAACAATTCTATCATTTCTGACTTGATAATTTATTTACAGAAATATTGAAATTATATGTAATCTTTAGACATCTTAATTTTGGTTGGCTACTGATTAATAACAAAATAAGTAACTGGCCTTCAGCATAAAGTGTACAGATTATTAAATTGTATTTGCAGAATATCCATTATGTAATAATGTGTGATTTAAGAAAATTATTTAGAACACCAAGCAGACTTAAACAAGAACGACCTCCCTAAAAAAATCCTTCCACTACAGATGGTGATTTCCAACTAGTCATGGCAGACAGAAGCTATTACTTTATTCTACAATAAAAGGAATATATAGAAGGTTAAAGAAAAGTGAATAGTATAACTCACTCCAGTGACTTCTTCCCAGCTTACTCCCCCAGATGCAGCTACTCTCCATTTTAAACCTAGATTTCATTTTTAATTTATACATATCAAGCTGTTCTTAACCTGTTTTCGGTACAGTACTCCCAGTCACACTTTAAACTTCGGTTATCCTTTAATAAAAATAAGCTGTGTTAAGATCTCAGCCAGCTCAGGCAGTCACATACACTCATTGTTTTCTGTTCCAAATCAGAAAAGTGTGCTACCTAATAAATCTTTTTTTCAACTGTGATCCTTCGTTAAATGTTAACTGGAAAGCTTAGGACTGACAGACTCAAAGTGCAGTGTGATCACTTAGGCTATATTGGGGCTCCAAGGCTTACAACCAGACCTAGCATAAGAAACAAGGTGAAGTAAAAAATTACCTTTGAGCCTGATGGCTTTTGTGTGGCTGGATCATGCAGAAACAAGGCAGAGCCTAAGGCCTCACTCCATCTGTGGATTTGGCTTTAAAACTAGGTCAAGGGACGGCTCTAAAGCAGAACTCAAATATCCAAACCAAAACTTGCAAATTGAAAAATCCCCACTCTGTATAATCATAGAAATGGTTAAACTCATTGGGTTTCTTTTTGATATTTTTAATTGGTGATTCTGGCTCATAAGTGCCACCAGGAAAACTAATATCTGTGTCCTGACTGGGATCCAGTATCTAGGTCTTCTTTATGGTAATTTTAGTGTAAAAAGGTACCTCTGCCCAACTGAAGCTCTTCAGTGATATCAGTTAATCAGCTTAAAGTAATGCTAAACACTTATTTACAGCTACATCAAGAACATACTTTTTTGATACATTGGCCTGTCCCTTAGGGAGCTGAAAGTCAGTCAAGTAGATATATGAAGCATTTAGAAACCTGGAGTAGTGAAGGGGAAAATCTTGCATTAATTTCGACAGATTTCTTAACTTCACCAAAGGCCTGCTTAGGCACCGAAGTCCTTTACTGGATGTTTTAACAATTTCTTGACCTGGAAAAGTGGACTCTCAAAATGAGGATGTTATGAGGAAATATTTATTGCTGTCTTTGAGGAAACATTCATTACTGTCATTGCTATTGCTATTAGTAATAGATTTTGCTTAGTTATGCAAATGTTCTATATTTTATTCACAGTGCAACTTGATTTGAAGCAGCTGCTTTTAATTTCTGTAAATGCATGAGATACAATTTATCATAATAATATATCATAATAATATACTATATTATAAAATTATGTTGAAATTATGTGTTCTTCCCCAGTTTTTATCATCAGTATCATTCTATTCTTTTTAACACTCAATGCTTCATGGTATCCTCAAAGTTTGGGAAAGCCACAGAAAAGAATAGAGAAATGCACATTAAGAGACATCAGCTGTTGAAAAATAAAACTATAAAAACACAAGACAAAAATAAGGCATACACTTTTAACAAGTGTATCCATGGAATAGCCTACAGAGAAGTGTAGCAAATTCATAATCTCCTGAAGCCACTGTTGTAGGTCAGCCTCAGTCGGGGCCAGATTACGCAGTCTTTCTCTCATTCCCCCCACCCTCCGAGAGAATAGGGAGAAATAATATAAGAAAAATGGCTCAAGGTTTGAGATAAGGACAGGGAGAAAAATCCTTAAATTTACCATTACAGGCAAAACAGATTCAACTTGGGGAAAACAATTCATTTATTTCTAAAACTAGCAGGAGAATGAGACAGGAAAGAAGATAACTTCTCCCCACCCCTCCCTCTTCCCGGGCTTAACATTATCTCTACTACCTCCCCACCCTGAGTGGCACAGGGGGAAAGAGGGAATGAGGGTCGCCGGTTGTGGTCAGTTCATCACACGTTGTTTCACGCCACTGCTTCATCGTTGGGGGAAGAACTCCTCGCATTCCTCCCCTACTCCATTGTGGGGTCCCTCTCATGGGCCACAGTCCTTTGTGAAACTGCTCCGGCGTGGGTCATCTCTTCCATGGGATGCAGTCCCTCCAGAACAGCTGCCCCTGCGTGGGCCTCCACAGGCCACAGCCTCCTTCAGCAATCAGCCTGCCCCAGTGTGGGGTCCTCCACGGGCTGCAGGTGGATCTCTGCTCCTCCACAGACCTCCATGGACTGTAGGGGGACAGCCTGCTCCATCATGGTTGTCACCACAGACCAGGGGAATCTTGGCCAGGAGTCGCATTACTCCTCCCCCTCCTTCTTCACTGACCTTGGCATCTGCAGCCATTCCTCTCACAAGAAAAATTCTTCACAACAGGCTGGCAGATGCCTCTCAGGATCTTTTTACATCTCATTCACATCTCATCTCCTCTCCACTTCTTGCAGCTGGGCCGGGCCCAGTCGGCTGCCTGGTAGGAGGCCAGAGGGTGAGGGCTGCAAGGCCCACAAGGCTCACACCTCCTCCTCTCTGCCTCTGCTCAGCTTCTTCATATCTTCTCTTCTTTTTTTTTTTTTCCTGTGTTCCCCTTCTTAAATACATTATCACAGAGACGTTATTGGGGAACATTCTGCTACCAATCGGCTTGGCCTTGGCCAGCAGTGGGTCTGCCCTAGACCCAGCTGAGTCCACTAAACACAGGGGAGCAACTTCTAGCAGTTTCCTAGAGAAGCTACCACCTCAGGCCCCCCCCCCGCACTAAACAAAACCAGAACAGCCACTATGTCGACTTTTATTTTTTTTCATTTCCCTTCCACTTCCCCAAAATGCATGCTAATGCTCATCCAGTCATTGGCTAGATAAAAAAGGTCTGTGTCCTATACAAAGCATGAAGACCAACTAGATACTGCTACCAGTCATGATTATAAATATGTAAGAGTTTATGATATGGTTTAATTAATATAATAATATGGTTTAATTAATATAATGCCTACTTTTACCTGCCTGTTTTTTTATTTAAACCATGTATTGTGGGTCCAAATTTGGACCTGGATACCTACTTTGGCACTGAAGTTCCAGAGTGATAAACAATTCAGATACAGTTCCTAGGGCTGCCAGAGACCAAGGGACATTCATGAGGTTGTGATTAAGATTAAAAATGGTGTAGATTATTCCTCAGATTAAATAAATATGTAAACTAGGGCTTCAGTGAAGGTAATGATAAGATTAAGGAAGGTCTGGGGAAAAAAAAATGTTTCATCTCAAAGGTCTTTCAATTTTACTTTACCTTCAGTAGCGACAATCTTTGTGCCAGGATCTTGAAAGATCTGGCATTGCATAGTCAGCAAGTCAAAGTGTTCAGTAAGTGCATTAACTTCAAGATGTTATTTTTTACTAGAGAGGAGTAAACACCATGTTTATGAAGAAAAGGTAATTCAAGTAACAACAAGCTTAATAGCCTGACCTCAATAATGTGCAAAGCTTTTCAGAGTCAAAAAAAAAAAAAAAAAGAAAAGAATAAATGTAGGGAGATAAATGGAAAATGGGATGAAATGCAAAACATCTTTGTCAAAGGTAGATCATGTCAGATTAACCCTGCTATCTTGGGTTTTAAATGGCAGTTGACAGAGGAAATGTGTTCTGTGTAGTCAGTCTAGATTTCACTAAAGCATTTGATAGGATGCCACATGGGAAATTACCAATTGAATTTGATAATACAGGGCTAGTACAAGAACTTTTAAAGTGGATAAGATGAGCTAAGTGGGAGGTGATAATGGATTATGCTGCAAAGGGAATTACTAACTTGGAGAAAAGTAATGCCACAACTAACCTAATGACCCATTTTGAGACCAGTATTATTAAATACTTCCTTCAATCCATGGGCAAATGTAGATTGCTAATGGTGGTTTCTGACAGTAATTTTGCAGGGCATCATCAATACAGGACTGGATTGGACTATTATATGGGAAAAATAACATGATGAATAGTATGATGGAGATGGAATTAGTTGCATTGTCACAGGAAGCCTGAGGACATACACATTTTCAGAAAGGTTATCTCGCTGAAGAAGGAGTAGAGAACAGCAGATAGGACTATGCGTGTTTACAAAAGAAGAGAAGTGCAGTAAGGGTGGAAACAGAGACCAGCAAGGCTGATCATGAGGACCTGGTGGCCAGGCTGTTGATATTTGGTGCAATTTAGTTTGGGATTTCTCTAGTGTAGTCTCACGAACTGAATGTTTGTTATCGTTAGAGAACACTAGATGTTCTCAGGAGCACATATTTGAATTTGCTTTCAACTTGAAAAGCATCCAGTCTGCAGACTTTACAAAAGCCCCGCAATACAAACCAAAGCACAATAGGCAGGGACAATCAGTTTGCTTCAAATGTGCATTCCTGGTCTAAGAAAATACTAAAAGAATTTCTCTTATTTAGATTCAGAGGATTATAACTATTTCCTTTAAATACAAAGGAAAGTGAATGCAACAACATAGTTTTAAAAAAGATATTCACTCAAAAAGAAGGAGGTATAAAGTGGCTAAAACCAAGAATCTAAAAGTAGACGGAATTTGCTTACCATCTGTCTGAAAAAAAAAGTTAAAATACATTCAGAAGACATAGAGATGGTTCAAAGTTATTTTAGATCACATAATGAATCCCACTTTAAAGTTCTGTGAAGTTCATCAGTCATAACCTCTGAAAAATGGAAACAGAAATTCCAGAGAGTTCATTACAGCAGGAAGACACCAAAGCAAACCTGTCTCAGATATTTCTTGATTTTTTATTTTTTTTTCTTAGAGTTAATGCAAAAGAATGTGAGGGTGGGTGAAAAATAAATAGTAATTAAAAAGCTACATTTATGTTTAGGTTTGTGTTCAGCTCCAGTGGGACATGGGTTAAGTGAAATCATACTGATCTATATTGAAACATTTGTTCTCAATAGGAGTTATTTTTAAGAAATAAAGCAAAGGGTAGCTGTCACAAAACTGCTGAATCTTTTGGTCTGTTGAACTCTATCTTTTAAATAATAAAAACATTTTAATTACTTCTTTGCTTACATTATTTTTAAGAATCTAAGTTTGATATGCTAGAGGAACAAGACTGTAAGATAGACCACAGTCATTATACTGACTGAGATAGAGAGGAAGGTTGCTTTGGTTGAGGAAAAGAGTGACAAATTTTTGTTCGTTGAGCATATTTACCTTGAAACATTGGGAGGAGAACTTATTAATAAGAGGGCATGCAGAGACTTTATCTGTGCTATCTGAAATGTAGGAGAAATGCCCATGAGTAAATCTACTTTCCCAGTATGTTACCAATATACAATAAATGCATGTATCTACATATTGCGCATAATAACTTTATACATCTGCTATGCATACTATTGCTGCATACTCTTTTGCTGTGGTCAATTTATATTTCATATCTTTTACCTAGGGATTTGTTCTTGGGAGAAAAGGACTACTCAGTCCATTAGCTGATCTGAATTTATGATGATAAATCCCTTGATGTTCAGCCATGACAGGAATTACTCTGCTCTAATGAGTAATAAATGTGGATAAGTCATGTGTCCCTATGGATTTCTTGGCCAGAAATTACATTTAGAAGAAGGCTAATTGTCTAAAATTTATCCAAATTCAATACAAATTTTATTGCTGCTAATTGCCTTTCTAGGTTTTGCAGCATTAAAGATATTTAAATGTTTTTGTCATAGCACTTTTGTGCATCTGTAATGCTTAAGAATAGTACCAACTGCCATTGTATTTAGGCATTTCAACTATTTCTGTAATTCAGCACTAAATCATTATGACTTGGAACACAATTTTCCATTTTTAATACCATAGCAGATCATGTTTTAAAAATTGTGTTAATGTTTCTGTCATAAAATGTGTCTTTACTACACTTGTTTTGTAGTCCTGACATGCCTTAATTACCATGGCAGTGTTATAAGCAGGAGATACTGTAATCAAATGACACCTGCTAGTGCCACTAGCATTAAGGTTGTGTCAGCATTACCATGATAGATCACACTTTTCAGGTGTTTTCATGTCAAATTGTATAATTCACTCTGAGCTTGAACTATAGCACAGAAGGCCCCATAGTTTTAAGCTCTGTATAAGTATTATGCAAGGTGGAGAAGAGATTATTATTATAGCACTAACAATACATGCAGGATTGACAGGAGATGCTGCTGTACTAGAGTCTCTGTTCCTGAGACGCAGCTCCCAAGACCCTTGCAAATACTGTATTTCACATAAGTGCTATTGTTTTGGACTACTGTTTATTGTAAAAAATAAAAGCTACAATGTGCTTAAGAAAGATGGTTCTATTAGGATGTAGAATCATCGTCTGGTTCACAAGTATGTTCACTGCATGCTAGTGATAACGTGGAAAACTTACTCTAGGAAGTCTGTTACAATTAGGGTCACCAATGTTCTGGAATACACTGAACTTAAACTTTATGCCTTTGAAATCATGCTTTCACTCAATTTTATGGTACATTTCTGTGCAGCCAAAGGAAACATGAAAACTTTCCAATACGTGGATTTTTACTGCACTAAAAACATCAATACACCAAATTCAATTAGGACAGGTTAACGTTTTTACTACTATTATTGCCATCCAGTTAAAATTGGGCAGGGGTGTGTTTTTTCTTTTTCAGTTGTCAAACTTTGACCTTGCTGTAAAAATTATTGTTATGAGACAGAGCTGATCAATTTGCTGACAGAATTGTTTTCTTGCAGAGGTCAGGAATGAGCCCAGTGTCTTGGTATTCTGACCTCCTAAACCAAAAGCAAGGAGTACAGAACCTCAAGCACTGAGAACAGGGAACGAGCTACTGGAAGGGACACAGCTTTTTTTTGAGATATTCAAGTAGTGTGTCAAGATGTCACTCTCCCAATCTAAATTATGTTCAAAGTCTATGTGGTTAAGCAAAACTGGAGATAATGAAGAGGGAGGAGTAAGAGATGACTTACAAAGTGGTGAAGAATATTCTGTTGCAACTTCTGTGAAAGAGGTGGGCAAAGGCAGAGCCACAGATAGACGTTTCCCTTCCCACTTCCAAGTGCTCATGCCCTGATGAGTGGCATCCCAAAATTCTCATCTTCCAGTGCCTCTGGCCTTTTGGGCTGTCTTCTGCTATGCACTTATGCCCCCATTTGGGGAAGGAGTTAACTGTACTGTATGGCTATTTTTGAGAAATTGTCCTCTTTGGCCTATTCTCATAACCTCTCAACTGACATTGAACTGAAGAGGTAAGTTGTCCCACCATGAGCTTTGCCAAGCTGATTTCCTTTCCTGCTGATTGTGGAGTGCTCAACTGGGCTTTGTTTCAACCAATGAATAAAGTTTAATTCAAAGCATGGGAGAGTCCCTATCTGGTTGTTCCATTGAAGCAAACAGTACTTGCTTGCATGCTAAAGAATTGGAGTTGTTTAATCTAGAGAATGAAAGACGGAAAGGAAGCATGATAACAGTCTTCAAGTATGCAAACGCCATTGTGAAAAGGAAGAGAATAATCTGTTTGCCATGTCTGTAACATACAGCACAAAGAGTAATAGGTTTACATTTCATCAAGAAAGAATGTTAGATGTGAAGAGAAGCTTTTAAATACTAAGAATAATGAAGCATGGGAATAGACAGGGGAGGCTGTGGGATCTCCATCATCCGAGTACACTGATGTAAGATGATCCTGTTTTAGGGAAAAGGAGATGGCCTAGATAATCCCTTCAGGTTTCTTTTACTCTTTTGAATCATTCTTTCCCTTTGCAGCATGAAGAAAAAAACAATTTAGAAATGTGTATGCAATAAATTATAACTAAAAAGTTCTTGAAACATGGGCATTTGAAACAAATATACACCAAGTGCCGTGTTTTTGCAGCACCTTCAATCCCAAATTCTTCTATTATTTCCATTGATGAAAAACAAAGCTGCTCCCATTGGCTGCTCACTGACAATGTGCATTGAGAACTCTTAGTTAAAAATCATTGTCAAAATATCTCAATCTCAGTGATGAAAAAGGCACAGGTGTGCTCTGTGTAACTATGAGATGAATAATAACTGCTCTATTTATATTCTATTTTTATACTTGTTTAGAATTTTTCAGCCAAGGTTCTGTATCAGACCACAGTTATTTCTAACAATAACGAATTTCTTGTAGTATTCCTATTCTTTCAGCCTTCTGCTTGCAATCTGTTCAAAATTCTGCCTCTTGTTTAATTTATTACTGTTTCTACTACTCTCATATTACCCTCTACTCAGGCAACTGCATTGGCTACCTCTAAAGCTGAGAATCAACTTCAAAATTTTATTGTTAACATTAAAGGCTCTTCAAACCTTTTCCCCTTTCTATTTGCGAAATCTGGTTCACGTTTATGGCCCTTCTCATAATTTATGTTTGGCTTCTGACCTGTTTCTCCTCCATCCCTACCATTTGCTATGTCAAAATATCAGGCTTCTCCTCAATTAACACTGCTATTTTGGAAGTCTTTCCCTTTGTAGAATTCTACAGCTGAATCTTTCTGATTGTTTAGATTAAAACTAAACTTTTTTTCTGTTCCTTTCTGTGAGAATATTATTGAGAGGTATATTTTATGCCTGTTGTGCCATTTTCTTTTGTTATTTTGCTCTAGTCTGATATTTAAGGGTCAGATCTTGTTTCACAACAAAGTAGTTATGTTTTTGAATATTCATCAAATACTGTTGTATTTTTTATCATCTGTAATTGTAATTAAATTCCCAGGCATGATACACATGGATACAAAAACATAATTATTGTCCTGGAGTTGTAAATGTCCTGCCATGAGATAATACCTACAAAATTGAGGATTCAGGGACCAACACAATCTAGAGAGAGCAAATGAAGGAAGCCAAACACAGAATTAGAGAGACTTATAAAGAAGAAGAACTATAACTTGAGGGGAAAAAATAAAGTCTAATTTATCATCAATAACAATAACTACACAGTGGAAACCAAAAAAAAATGAAATAGTATTTGGTACCTAGATGATGATTATGACTGGAACAGGTTGCTCAGAGAGGTGGTAGATGCCCCATCCCTGGAAACATTCAAGGTCAGGCTGGACTGGACTCTGAACAACCTGATCTGGTTGGAGATGTCCCTGCTCCTTGCAGGGGGTTCGGACTGGCAGGCCTTTAAAGATCCCTTCCAACACAAACTGTTCTATGATTCTGTGATTCTGCTATTATATATCAAAAGCAGAGCTAAAATTGGATGCTAAGAAACCTTAAGATTTATTTAACTATTTTTTCATAAACTTCCAGGTTGTTTTACATTCTATCTGGCTATTGGTCAATACAGAATGTTGCAGTGGACTGTGTATGAGTTGTGATCTGAGTGTAGTTCTCAGCAATGGGAGATCGTGTGCTTTCTTGAAAAACATGGCCAAAAGACAATTGTGTACTCTAAAAAGGCTATGCAGCTCTATACCTTGCTCATGTGTCTCTGCCTGCCTTCTCTGTGCCCGTTCCTTGGAAACACAACCCTCTGTGCTAACAGAGGTCATGGTGGCTTCTTCTGATCCCTGATCCTGTCTCCTTTCTGGGTTGTTTTTTTTTTTTCAATTGGGGGGTTTGGTGGTTTGTTTTTTTTTGGTGATAACAGCAGCAAATCCTGGGCTGTCATCTTGGGAATGGTAAAATTAATTTTTGTTTACATTAATAGAAAGTTGCCAGATTGTGGTAACTTGTTTGATTTCTTTTTCTCACCCTTTTTCAAAAATTAGGTTTTTTAAGGATTTTACTCTGCACTATTGTCAAGTCATGCAGAGCCACAACATTGTCCAGGAATGGCCCCGGTATTAGGGGCTGACTCCAACAGGACCTCCTCCCATGCATTACTCTGAAGCTACTTCAGTTTCAGTATCTTAAAAATGCATGAAACCATTCTGTCCCTGAAGGCATTTGTCATAGAGGAACAATATCATTAAGACTCCTGCTGCAAAACACACTGGCCACATGTAAACAACCTACCAGAAGCAGTGCATAGCCTAAGCCCTGACCCACAATTCGAAATTGTTTGGGAGAATTATAGCTTTTCTGGAGCAAAAAGTCACTGTCTCTGTTAGAGGGTCACTAACGCAGACAATCCCAAACCGGGGACAATTTTAACAGTTTAACTAGATAAGTGATCAGGTTTCTGTACTTGGATGTACGTCTTGGCACCCTTAATTTGTTAGCTTTCAGTTAAGTGTCCTAAATTTTTTTTCTGCTTTGTGATGTCCCAAACCATGACACAAGTGAATCTATCAGGAAGCAGGCTGCCCACTGGAAACCCCACAGCATCCGAACATCTCAGCCAGTAAAACATGCAGCCACATGGCAACAGGGTCACTGGGTGGTCTATCTAAAACTGTTGGAAATACACTAGAGCTTACTGATGCAGCAGTCTCTTAAATAAGTCACAGTTCTTCCTTCAGGCTACAGGAGCAACACACACTTCTTTCCTTAATATTTAGGTTATTTTAATATGAACATTCATTGGTGGAAAGATTGAGAGCACAAGAAATTTTCTGAAACTGTTCATAAATCTACAGAATAAAACTAGTATACATAAAATGTAATTAATATGTGAGCAAATAAAGTATTTTTTTGTTAGCTCTTGAATTATCTTGAAGGGGTATTAGTAAAGTAAATGTTTACATTTTTTTCCAACTTTTTTTCAACAATTTGGTCTCATTGAAACAGCTTTTGGTGCCCTCATTGCTCAAAAACAAAATTGTGATTTTTTTTAATATGGAAAAAATGTGGATTAAAGCTATAGTTCTGTTGCCCAATATTATGTTTAATGCAGGTCTTTAGCTTGGATTACATATTACATAGTCCAAGTATATATTTTTTTCTGAATCTTCTAATAGATGCATTTAAACTGAGATATTTTGAAAATTATTCTGCTTTCTTAAGATATTAATTATTCTTTTCCCACAATCCCCAGACTGATTACACAAAATGCAGTCTTAAAGAAACAGGAGAAAATCATGTAAGCAAGTCAAAGCATATTTGTATAACTTTTTAAAAGTTGGTGTAAAATCAGAATGTTTACTTATAAAAAATCTTCATAATTTATAAATCAAATTTAGGTCAGAATGAATATCTTAAATGATAATTCTGGTCTGATTTAATATGCATTACTGTTTTTTTCCTTAAGAGAGAACCATTTCCCTTTAATCTCTGCAATGTAAGCAATCTATGCATTGCAGGCTTGAAAATAATTTCTTAAAAATAATTTAAATGTACTGAAGTAATGTGAGGCCTGATCTTGACTCTCACAGGAGATCTGGCCTGTTCTCCTGAAATACACAGGTCCGGTATGTTTCTTCACAAGCAGAAATCTAGTATGGTGAGAGGACTATCAAAATTGTGATAATGGGTTTGAAACATGTCTGTACACTTTGGAGATGTTTGCCTGTGTTGAGTAGATGCATGATACAAAAGGTTGAGTAGATACAATAATTTACCTGATTTAGACATGAATTTTTTAGCTTTATAGTGCTGCAGGTGGTGCTGTAAACATGTCTCTGTCACTGAAAATTTGTAAGAAAATGCAGTAATTGGCAAAGAAAATATTATTGTTATTACAGATTTAGCATGAATGGCTGGCTTTGACTATAAAATAGTCTCCAGTGCAACCGTTAAGTAAAAACAAATACACAGTCAAGCTGCTTGAAATGTTTTCTGGTTCCTTGTCATTTTCTACTTTAATCAAAAGGTGAACTAAATAAGTACTTCAATTGAGTCTGAGGCTGCAGATAAGCCCTTGTTTTTGATAAAATCTGGGGCACAATATTGAATTTGAAACCATATTGTTTAGTATATTTGACTGAACCTTGGCCATTGACATCATATGTGCTTATCTGTGTCCTAATTTTCTAATCTGTTCACTGAGCTATTATTTACCTGTTTTACAAAACGTTAAGTCTGAATTAATTGAGACAGGATTTTGGCCTTTCCTCATATGGCTATGAGATTACAAAGAGAAAGCATGCGTTCTCCTGGTATCCACTCCATCATCTATGAAATCGAAATGCAGGTTTGCAAATCCTGAACGTGAAGGTCACATCCCCAGAAGATGAATGATGCTAAAGGCTGTCTGGGGACTTTTCAGACCACCATTGCTTATTCCTGCACACTCAGGCAGCTGTGGAGATCTGAACACTTTGAGGAAGCTTTTAATATCTGCCAAATCCTTTGTGATCTTCAATTAAAAACACTATGTACATTAAATCTTCTGCAGTTGTCCATATGCACAGCTCTGCAGCGATTGAGAATTTAATCTCAATCAATAAAGATTTTGAGAAGAGAAATGCATGTGCACAGTGAGTATGGTGAGGTCCTTCCTGGCATGCAGTGGGTGGCAGATTGGTGTGCTTCCCAGTGAGCTCCCGTTACAGCCCCAGCCTCTTCCTGTCCACTCCCCTATTGGATTTCAGTGGTCTGATACGTGATTCTGGAGGGAGCTTTGTGTAAGTAGTGAAGTAACAATTCCTACAAATGAAAAATTATACAGATAACACTATGAGTTCCCTTCTTTACAAAGCAGATTTTCCAAAGGTGCTGGAGCAGTGTTGCAAGCACAAGTCCCCCATTTGACAGAATCCGTTAGTCCCTATAGAGTCTTCCCTCCTGAGGAACCCTCTGTCTATGTCTTTACAGCATCCTTCTCACTCCACAGTGTTCAGTCCCTAAATAGTTGATTTATGTGACTTAAAATTGCACATCTAGTCTTTTTTTTTCCATATGTATAAGAAGATCCAAGCTTAGAAAATGTCATTGGCATCTGAGACTAAGAAGATTTGTGCCTTTTCAGAAATCCATACATGTTTTTTGAAGAAATATTTTTATTTTGCAGAATGCTCTTCTAAATTTAAGAAAAAAAAAATTCTGGTATGTCATATGATCATTCATTATCTTCGACCTGAAGCCTTTGAATATGGTCTGCAAAGTCAGTGCAGTAATTTTTGCACAGCACAAGAGTCCTTGTTGGGCAGAAAGGTAATAACGAATCTTGTTACACCCACAATTACTATCACCAATGGAAAAGAGCTTAGCTGGGGAGCTGAAGCATAGCTGACGTGTCCCCGAGATGTCTGATTGCAATAATGGCTCCAGGTGACGGTTAGCAGCTGGCACCAGTTAAGGAAACATTCAACTGCTTGCAGCAGAGTTGTGTAGAAAGGCATATGCTTTCAGCTGCATTAGGTCCTATTGTTGCTAATTTAATATTTCTCACTTGAGCTGGATAACAGACCGCTGTCTTCCCAAGTTTGCAGACAGTTTCATTCAGTAACTCAGAGGGGTGAACTGTTGCATTAGAAAAGGAAGAAAAATAATTTAAATTCTGACCATGTAAATGTCACTATTAGGTGTTTCAGTACTGATCTACCTAAAACCAGCAAGTTGGTATGCTCATTTTGCAGTTCCAAACTACTGCTAACAAGTATCATAGATCATAAATAGCTCTCCCCAGCTGCCAGACCCTCCACTTTTTCTTCTTCAGTTCATAGTGCACTCATGCCGAATAAACAAAAAAAATCCAATAAGTAATATAGTATAATAATATTCTAATATAATATAATTATAATATTATATAATAATAGCATATAATATGTGTTAAGTACATTCACAGGCATTTATTTAAAAGGCATATTCACCACATACGGACTCCTGCTGAACGTGAGGCCCTGCACTCATCAGAACAAAAGGCAGAGGGGCAGGATGGGGAGAAAAGAGTGGCAAGTCTTTAGTTCAGGGTCTGGGTTACTGACTAAGGAGGAGGCCTCCACAGGTCCTTCCCCAATAGGAGTCTGTTCTCAGGACTGAGTCTGTGACCAACTGTGCACCCAGTAACAAACAGGACCTTGTGCACCCAAAAGGCTGTCCTCTTCCTCTGTGCAGCAGCTTTGAGTAATCCTGTCCAGGAGTGACTAAATTTCCTGGAAAACTGGTGTTTTCCAGGTAACTCTATGGAAGATGGGTTTTTTACTGGGTTACCTTCATTCACTCTAACGAGCTTTAGGTGCTATGACACAGCATTGTTTTGGGGTGGAACAGAGGGAGGTGTGCTGAAACTTAAAAAAAATGAGTACCCTGAGCAATTTGTCTGAATTTGGTCCACATCTCCTAACAGAACAAATGATATTATTGTATTTTCCATCCAGTTGTAAACTCTGAATAATTTAATGTTTTTTTTAGTGAAGTGAATAGAGACAGCTTGCTCTTGGCAAGTATCTTTTTACAGTAATACTTGCAAAGAAATTCACAAATGTCACAACTGGATTAGTTAAAAAACACTAAATGCCTCTGAACACTTTTGTTGAGAATTATGTGCCATAGACACACACATAATTTATTGATAATCCACAGTAACTTTTTATGTGGTTAATTTAGCCTGTGGTTCTTTCTTGAGCCCTGAAACAACCTTGCATTTGCCATGTATGTGTACAGAGTGCTGACATATGGTAACTGAACCCTTCATGGCTTCAGTTTGATTTAGTTTACTTCCCTTTGGGGGTGAAGTAACCTAACTGAACTAGTCCCACCTTAGGTGCGTGCACACATATTATTTCAGTTCAACTGATTAATTTTAATCTGATTTCACTTATTTTCTGAATTCAGACTAATATTTTCCAAATGTGTCCATATAGACTCTTACACTACATATAGCTCTGGTTTTTGGTGGTTTTTTTTTTTTTTCCCCAAATTCTGTCTTTGTATTTTCTCCTCCCAACTGTGGATAGTTTCTTTGTCACTCTCTAAGGTTGAGCTCCTTACATAAATTACCCAGGTGTCCGTATTTCTTTTTTATCTTGAACAAGCATGGCATACAGTCTCTACTGGTTTTGAATTAGTGTAAAAACAAAGGTTACATTGTTAATTTGGAATGTTTTTGTAAATGCTCTTGATAAGACTGTGCCAGGCTCAGCTCTATGTAATCTGCAATGTATATATTACTCAATTTAGTTACATGGAAAAAAAAAAAATCTTTCATTTTAAAACCGAGTTCTGCTTTAACACTTGCTAGTTTTCCATATTTGTGTCTATGATCAGTAAAGCCATAATCTTGTACATCACTGATCTCTCATATGCTTCATACATAGTGTGTATGTCTGTATGTAACAGATCATAGAAACTAATGCAACTTTTATCTAGAATTTACTACTATATGTTAACAGATGCTATATCACCCATTAAATTTCTTTTCCTGCACTCACACTGTTCTTCAATACATTACAAAACTTCCCTTTTCTCATAGTTCTGTTATTGATCTCCCTTTAAAAATGCCCCCCAATTTTTCTATATCTCTGACAAGTGCAGCTGAGGAAATGTGGGCTGCTGCTTGATGAAATTTAAGGTCAGTTGGAAAAAAAAAAAAGACTTTAAGGAGAATGAGCAAAATAAATTATCAGTACTAATTATAGTTGCACAATTTTTAATATTTTCCCCATACTCTAGATGTAAATGTATCTGAACAAGATCAGGCATTTGTTGGTGAGATCTTATTGTATATCAACCAAATCTTTCTTGTTGAGAAATATATTCAATTAATAACATAGCTCTTCAGTATAAAATGGTCCCAGTGAGTCTGAGGTTCTAATATACTTCACAAACTCCTCCACTTCAAGTATCCTCTGGTGTAAAGCTGCCTGTGCAGAAAACATTGGAGGAACGGGTCTGCTCAAAGAGCCCACAGGCACCAAGCTGAGGCACCACCACCCTGCGTGCACTCCTGCGTGCTCTCAAGGGCCCTCCAGCACTGATGAGTCTCCCAGGGCTTTACAAGCACTGATAATTTGCCTGGGCACTTGAGGCACTGACGCAGAGCTGCCTACTTGGCGCGTCTACGGGACAAATATGCTTCAGAGACTGAACAAAATAATAAGAAACAAGCTCATTAGCCATGCCTTATCCCATATGTATAGCACCAGAAAGGTATAGATGCCAGCTTAAAAATCAGAATAAGAAAAAAAAAATTATTTTGTCACTTAATTGCAAGAATAGTGTCAAAAGATTCTTGAAATAAACTAGGCCTGAAAGGAAAGTCCCAAATTGCGAGTGGAGAAATGACAAGGACCTCCATTTTCCTGACAACTTCCTTGGGAAAAGGGAATTGTTCTAAGGATGAGTTAGGCAGCGCTGACAGCTTGTCTGTCTGATTTGTGCAAAGCACAGTGCCTGATTCATCTTGATTTTCTCTGTAATTTTTTTCTCAGTGAAGTAATTAGCAGAAATGCTTATTTCCATATAGTAGTGGTCAGATGATTTAAAAAGAAAAAGAAGGAAGAAATTCTAATTTTAAAAGCAAGCAATCAAGTACTGTTAGCAGAATATGGAGTAAATTCATCCCTAAATAATAGAGTTTTGCATTTAATATTGCTTCAAAAATTAGTTTGTTTATTGAAATCTGTGATCTTGTCATATTTGTTTTCTTCCCTGAACGCTTACCGAAGCTTACCAGAATTGAACTCCAAGTCTCAACATGCATTTCAATGTATCAAGTATGTATGTAATCAAGTAATTAACTGAAGATAGGACAATGAAATTCTGAAAGTTTTCTGTAGAAAACAAATGTACTTTGAAGATAACTTGTCCTATATAATGATTTGTAGCGAGGTTTGAGATTGTAGACATACCACAATAACTGCTTGTGACGTCCTGACAGCCCCGACTTTTGATTGTAACATATGGATACGGATATTGGACTGCACTAACTTCTTCTGAATATGAAATATTCATAAGACTGTATGTACAAATAACTCATGAAGTTTGTTCAGCAAATGAGTACATTTGAATTCAATTCAGAGCTTGATGAAAAAGAAAATAAATTCTGGGTGGTATTTGCTGAGAGCCCTCGACTTTGGAACTTGATTCTTCCATTGATCCCAAGAGTTAACTGGCCCTAGGTCACTCTGCAAGACAAATTTATTGCCTTCTTCTGTCTGAGGAAATCTCTTAGGAGTGAGGTGGAGTCTGTGCTCCCATTGTGAAGGATTACTGGGTTCACATCAGATTTCACTGATTTTTGCAAAGTTTAAGTATATGAATCTAAGAGCTCAGTAGCACATTTTACAAATCAGTCAATAAAACACTATACTGATTAGCATTTTTTTTTAGTAAGCCACGAGTTACTATCAGGAACTTGGATTGATCTGAAAAATGGCTGGAATTTATTGTCTTTTTAGATACTTTCTAGCTGAATTCTTCTAAGTCTGCTCTCGTTAGCAGGATACAACTCTTTTCTTTTCAGTTGGTGTAATTTAATAGTATTTTTTCTGGTTATGCTGTAGGCTATGTGTTCTTTGATGAGAACAAGTTTGTACTTCTGTATAGAGCTAATTGGATTTCTTGATTATCTCACTGAAGCTAACCAAATTGACCTTCCCACGAAGTGGAAGCCTGAAAGATTTTCTTTCAGAAATAATACTCTTTTCTTCCTGATAACTGTATATTGCTTCAACTTGGTTAAATATC
This sequence comes from Chlamydotis macqueenii, assembly GCF_036417535.1. Taxonomy (NCBI): domain Eukaryota; kingdom Metazoa; phylum Chordata; class Aves; order Otidiformes; family Otididae; genus Chlamydotis; species Chlamydotis macqueenii. The sequence goes on along the minus strand of NC_141593.1, from coordinate 16,396,720 downwards.
CTTTTTTTTTTTTCTTTTTGTATTGTTTCCCTGAAGTGTAGCTGCCTTCTATTCAGAGGTACATCTCTACAGCCACACTTTCAAAAAACATGAGAGGAGTATTTCTGGATTATAAATCACTTGAAATGAGAAGTAAGCTAGAGTGCATATGAAGGAAATACTTTGAAAGGATTTTAGTCTAGAAGGCAGTTTAAAAAACAGCTTAAACAAACCTCACTTAACATTTATAAGGCAGGAAATTATCATTCGTTGATGTCGTACACGAAATGAGACACAGCGAAAAGTGTAGAAGAGGATTTTTGAAAGTACTTATTATCACTAGCCAGTTTCCACTGAAATTAATCATTGAGCTTGGTATACATAGTACTAGGTCATTTTGGTAGTCCCATCATAGACTCAATGACTGTAGCAGGATTATAACATAGGGTGAGTCCCAGAAAAAAAAAAATCCAGTTATATCAGTTAAAAATGGCCCCTGGAAGAGACAATCAAATACCCTCCCCTCCACTTCCGTGCTACTGATGGCAATGTTTTAATTCATTTTTCATGATAGTTTTCCTGAGTTGTTTTTATGTTACTTGTATAATTCACTTTTCTCAAGTTACACATTGAAAGAGCCTTTCAAATTCATTGTCAAATGTAGTCATTCGTAGAACACCTTCAGAAACATCTGCATGAATGTGTTGCTCAGAACAAGTTGAGATGGAAGTTGGTAAATATAGGAATGGGACAACTTGCCAGAGAAAATAAGACTTGATGAGCCTGCAGTCCCTTCCTGGTGTGGTTTCTATAAACCTATAAGTACCTATAAGTTTCTTCTTCCATTTATAAATGCCAGTTGTTCACTGAAAATCATATTTTGGTGATCTTTATTTGCTTTCAAGACTATCAGAAGCATACAAGCATGATGTAAAAATCCCCCTAAATGAATGGGTAAGTTCAGGAGTCTGCTCACATGCTCAGATTGTATCATTAATGTTAGCTGACACAGAGATTGCCAGTTGAGTAGTATTGAAATATCCCATAAAAAAGCTAACACCATAGCATATAGACCTGTGATATTAGAGCTTTTGGTAGCTGTTTCTGGGATTGGTTTCCTCTGGGCTCAGGGTCTCCATGTGTTTAGTGTGGATCAGAAGAGCTTGCTGCAGATTATTCTCTGTCAGATCTGGATACTTTCTGGTGCTTTTTCACTGACAAAGAAGCTGAACCATCACAGCCGTGGATAATTTGCAAATGGGAGAACAAAGAGGAGATGGAGTGCTTCTAGTCCATCGTATCAGTTGTCTGTTACAAGAAGGTCCCTAGATCTTCACAGGAAATTCCTTTTATCAACCCTGCTTTGAATGTTTCTCTGTGTATATCTTGCCAAGATATACTCTGTATACTGGAAAACTTGATTGTGTGTATTTGTTCCTTCTGCAATATGTGCTGAAAAGACATACTCAGTGACAGAAAATAAATTTTTAACCCAAAATGCTATTTAACAGTATTTTCATATGGATATTATGGATGATCAGGAATTGTTCAAGGCAGAAGTGCAAAAAACAGAATGAAAAAATGTGAAGCAGCCAACAGCCTTTACACAAGACAATACAAGTATTTTTAAGCTGCTTCTGCTATAAGTACCACTTTATTTTAAGGTATGGGGGAAAGAATTAATGTTGCTTTTAACCACTTCTATTTGCACTTTCTTTGCCATAAATGTGTTTTTTCATTGCCAGCAATTTGTAATGACATGACTGTACAATTCTTTGAGACTTTTAAAGTAATACTGTCTTTCTATCCCATATTGTAATTTAGGGAACTGTTGTTGATTACATAAAGACTATCTTGGCATTGCATTACTTTATGGCATCAGAATATGGACTAAACTGACACCTTTATATAGAAAAGTGCCCTTCTTCCAATTATATTGGGGTGGAAAATAATTGAATCAGTCTTTTATTACTTAGCTGATTATACACATTCTATGATACTTGTTTACAAACATTTTTTTTTGTTTCTGTAGCTATTTTACATTCTGAATCTCTCCCTTTCCAGGTTTCCATAGCAACTCTTGTACAGCTTGATCATTAGAAAGAAGTTCTCTTTAATTGATCTCCTAATGTATAGCTTAATAGTAACTGTTAAGCAGTCTTTTGTTTCCAGGTCATATTTAAGGTTCGTACATTTGCATAAAAACATCTCATTAGCCCAAACCAATCATTATTAGTAATTTTCTTCCTTTAGTTTTTTAATAAATAAACCCTCATTGAGGTTTTACAAATAGAAAATATTTATAGCTTGTAGAAAGGGCTTTCTCTGTGAGCCTTGGTGCTTTGTTTCTATGAGCAGCAAGAAAATTACAGAGCTTCAAAATTTTGATCACACAATACAAAAAGAAAGTGTCTTTTTCTCCAATTGAAATTTAAATAGATTGTGCTAACTATAGGCCAGAGGCAATATTTAATGGCAAAGTTGCAGTGTATTAGAAGCTTGTACAAACATGAATAACAATGTGACAAATAACCAGGAATAACTGAGAATTTCCCCACCCCCACTGGCAGCACAAAAGCCACAAAATTCTTGCACTAAGTAGCAGTGTTTTCAATGGCATCCTTACCTGAAACAAAGTCAAGTGTAGATAGGTAAAACAAAGATAAAATAGCATGTAGACATTACTATTTATTTTACAATAAGGCAACAAGTTTGATATTTGTGATTGTTCGATGAAGAATTGAAACTAACCATGTGCTTCTCAGCACATGCAGTTGCAGATTTATATCAGTGTGAAAGGAATTTTACTGAACAAGATTCATTGTAAAGATGTACCTCTGTAAATATGCAGTTTGCTTCATCTTATTGTGTATGGAAGAACTGAAATGTAAATTTGGATTAACTGGAAATGAAAGATTTTCCAGTTAGAGCAACTGGAGGTGAATAGCTTTCACCACTGTAAGGATCCCATATTTTCCCCTGATCTTCTGCAGCAGACTTTGTACCCTATTCTAGAACCAGTTAATATTGAAAGAATAGTTTTAAAATAATATCATCAGGCCAAAGTGCATAAATATAGGTCACATCATCATGCTAAGCTCCAGAAAATGTAATTAGCACATATAATCTTTTCTTCTTTTCCCCTTTTCTTTTTTTCCCTCTTGCATCCTTGACCTCTGTGTGTCTTTATAGAAACTCTAATAGCATTAACATTATGCTACGATTAAAAAGCTAGACAGCACAACAATGCTGCTTGACAAGATATTTTTACAATCCTTTTTGATGTCATTCTGTTGGGATTGAATGTCCTTTGAACTCTTGCAAATTAAGTGGATGTTCAGTGGATGTATTCTCATATGGTATCTCTTTGTGTTATCTGTTAGGTCTCTTCTGCTGTTTGGAATGAAGGATTGGTTTCCATTTATCCTAGCACCTATAATTTTGTTAAACAGTAATTATTCATGCATAACATGGATTTCAGAATTCAGTTTAAAAACTGGATTTACTATCGTTTTGCAATATGTTGAATGTGTGTTTTAAACAAATTGTATAAAGTCTATACAAGCTAAGCTGATAAAAATGCCTGAGCTTTTGTTTCCTGAACTACTTTCATCAACTAACAACAGAGTTTAACCATAAACATGAACCCAGCCCCCAACATACTGGTAGAGTAGTATCGTCACTAGGTGTATCATATGGTTTATGCTCTAGTCACCTTATACAGGCAAAACAACAGAAGAGGGGTAAAGACTGAAAAGTTCCGTGTAAATTAAAAGCATATTGTCTAGAAGCGTTGAAGCTTTTAACAGGGTAAGAAGAAGGGCATTATCTTAGCATGAATTTTCCCTTCCATAACCAGATTAGTGTAGTTGTGTATTTTCAGCTGGAAAGAAAATCTAATGAACTTTCCTTAAATATATCTGTATTTTAAGTACAGTAAAACTGATAAGAATCATCAATAGTGCAAGATCTCTTTTCTCTGAAAGAACAAAACCAAAAAACCTCATGCAAATGGTTATTGTCTAGAGTTGTAACTGAACCACCTTCACAGGAGGGAAAAGCCAGGAAGGAATAAAGACAGAATTCCTGAGGTCACAGGGAGAGATGTCGTGGAGTGGTTTGACACTAACAGGTTCCAACAAGTCAAGAAGCATCAACCAGGATTAAAGTAGACAATAAAGGAACCAAGCAACCCAGTGACATTTAGATTTATGAACTAAGAACAGGAGGCCTGTAGTTGAGCTGCAAGCAGATTTCTTTGCTTTAGAAAAAGATGGAGTGATTGAAACAGGAGCTGAAATTCCTAATAGAAAGTAGTAAACTCAAGCTAGGTTCTGGTGACTATACTGTTTCACTCTGCCGTGCCATCAGAGACATATGACAAGTCCAGAAATCAGCTAGGATAACTGTGCAAAAGGGTGAAAGCAAATGGGAGAATGTGGAAACTAGGGGGTGTAGGACAAACTGAAGGAAAACGGAGAGGGAGATTTTTAATTTATGCACCTGCAATAGGTTTTTTGCTGTCGAGAAGGATGAGATACGGATTTAGACAGTGGCTAACTTATGCAGAATACTAGAAAGTAGCAGCTCTCAGAAAAAATACACTAGTTCTTTGATTAAACATTTTTATTATGTACAAAAGCTATCTGCTAACAGCATGTTATTAACCATTGAAAAATAATGTTTATATTGTCCTCCATCGGTCCTGGTTTGTGCATCTGCATTAGGACACAGTTTTCAAATAGCGAACTCAGACTGTGCTTTTTTTTTCTTCCCTGAACCAGTCGCCTGTTCCAAAGATGGACATTTTAATTTCTTCTCACTGTTGTATGTGATATCTTGTGCTTTTCCAGTGCACAATTTGTCCCCTGCACTGAAGACAGACCTATTAACTCAGACTTTCTCCAACAGTCATCAGTTTAAGTGTATCACAAAATTTACTGGCTTAATTTGTCAGGTGAAAGGCTATTATTTCTGTTGTAGAAATGCTAAGCTAAGGCCTAAAGAATTGTTTTCTCAGGCAGATTTCTATTTCCAGAGAGCTCAGTAAAGATTAGGTTCAAACATGTTGACTGGATTTCAAGTTTTGAATGAGCAATCTGTAATGGGGACAGGTATTTTTTTTGTGTCCATTTCCTCTTGTATTGTACCTTCTGTTTATCCTGTTCCAATCAATCCTTCCTCTGTTTTTTTCTCTATTTTAACACTGCTTCTTCACTCCAGTCTCATTTGCTTTATACAGTCTGCCCGTTCAGCATTTCTTAGGCTTCAGATCTCTCTTAAAATCTCCTTCCTCACTGAGTTTTTTCTTAACCTAGTTTCACCCCACTGCCTTCCTAGGCTTCATGAGGGCTGCTGAACATCCTCTGTTCCCTTCCTTGAGTCACCCTTTGGGACTGCAGTGTGAGAGAAAGTGCTCCACAGCATACCCAGGAACTGAAGGCAAATAAGCTGTGATGGGAAGACTAAAAGACAGTGTGCAAGGTTGCTTGCAAAGTGGGAAACTTCGTAGAAGGGTGGAGCAGGCTGACTTCAGGCTTCTTATTTACCGGATAGTTCAGTAACACCACAATCAGGGACGCTTCCAGAAGGGTGTGCAAAAAGAAGCAATGCACCTTAGAGTAAGAGCTGGTACTTAGGGATTCATAGTGGTCCCAGAGGTGCTGCTAGCGGAAAGGAGATGCTCCAATGTGAAGTGGAGATCCGGTCTTGTGGCATGTCCTGTCCTGTCTGGTGCAGCCATTTCTGATACTGTACAACCCCCAAAAGTGGATGTTTCTGTGCAGGTCATGGTCTGCAGGGAATGCCTTAGGCCAGAGTCAGGAATGATGGCAGCAGCCTGTCCTATGACAGGCAAACGCTGATAGTTGTGGAAGTGCAAGTGAGGAACTGCAATAAGAGAGGAACAGGCTTCAGTGCATGCAGAGATGATCAGAAATAATGAATATGAGGTCAACAGGAGGGATGCTGCAGAGACCATAGCCTAAGGACCTCCAGGGACAAAAAGGAAGGCATGAGTGAGGCAAAGCAGGAGCTCTCAAGGAGAATGCTACTTCTGGCAGCAAGAGCAAGGCTTCATATCCGTGCACTCCTAGTCACCTATAAAACAAGTTTAGGGAAGTGGCATTGAGAAGGGCAAATGCTCTCCTGGTGGAAATCCAAGTGGACTGCTCAGTGAACTGAGTTGGGACCAGAGCTGGAAAGAGCCAGTAAAAAGTTGTCACTTTTGGTGACTCATGTGTGGACAGAGACACTCATCTGCCAGTCTGAATTACCCTCCAGAGAGGTGCCAACCAAAATGGCTGGGATTGATAACTGTTGGATATCATTTTAATGATGAAGTACACATGAACAGCTAAGAAATGATGGATTTATTTTTCAGAATATTTGCTTAGAATTACAGTTAGATAAGCTGGCTGTCTATAGATATTGAGATTTATACTGTATGGACTGTGGCGCATAAAGGAATGGAATAGCTACCAAGTTATCAAGTACTAGTAAGTATTTGCTAACAGCAGTAGACAAATGGAGATAACTAGAGAAAATCAAGTATCATATAAATAACCTAAAGGCTATCCTTCAGTAATATAACTACAGTTCCTGCAATAAATACTAAGAGAGAGGCACATTTTTATATGTGTTTGGGAACAATACCATAGATTAGTAAAGACAAGGTCTTAGCTCTTTGTTGATACAATTGCAAAGTTAGTGCATGAAAGCAATTTGAAAAGTCATAAGTAAATCATCAAATACAACTGCTACACTTTGTTCCAGCATAATTGGGCTGTAAATCTTGTCTAAACTCATCCCAGTAAATTGTTGCACAGCAAGATCTAGTAATTCTATAGATCCAGAACAGTCTTATATGTCTTTCTTGCCAGTTTCTTCTCAATTTAGTGATAGAACTGTGTTTTTGTGAAAAGTAGGTACTCCTGGATAGCTCTAATCCCAGACTCTGCTTTCTAGACATTATATGTTCTGAAATCCCAGCCTCTGGGATGGAAATTGTAAGCCACATAGGCAGTTTATAAACATATTGAAAAGTGTCACAACAAAAGGTAGGAGGCAACATCAGTGGAGGGTATTTGTAATTTCTGCTGCTCTTCAGATGCTTATTTTCAGAATCTTCTCATCACTGACCCTTCCTGGGAAAAGTCTTTGAGCATCCTACTTCCCTGTAATTCAGTTGCATTGCAACTTTGCTCTCAGTCTCTACTTGCCATAGTCTTGCAACGTGTATATCCACATGAACAAACTAAAGGGGACTAATAATTGATATCCATTTCAGTGTGACATACCCAGCTAGAGGAGGATTCCTGTATGTGGATGTGGTCTATGCCATACCATTCAGCCTGAGGCTGAGGAATGAGTCTGCATTATTTATTAATAGAGATGTAGCTCCATAGGTATAACATGAGTCGGTTACAAAATTAACACACCTTGATGCTATATGATTTGAGGGACGCAGCACAGATACCAGTGTGTGACCCTCAGTCATCTGACCGGTTACTCTTTGATGTATTATTTTGCTGACTCTGAACTTGAAAGGTGTTTTCTTGAAGCATAGGAATAAGTAAATTGAGTAACAGAAGCACATGAGAGAGATTTCCACAAAAGTTTGAGAGAGCATGTTTAGGAAGTGTTGTACTTGCTAGACTAATAACTAGACAAACTGTGCAGTAGCAACACTATCAATAGCTAAAAATTCCCTTAGTGCACCACTGCACAAATGGAAGAATACATATAACGCATACAGTAACCTAATTAAGTGAAAACATTAGTAGTCTAGGAAGCAGTGACCTGATCTAGCAAGTTCCTCAGCTTCCTACAGGTCCTACAGCTTCCTACCTCCTGTTTCTCAGAATAAAGTTTTAACAGTTGCATTTTGATGTTAAGATAGACTGGAATGATGTTGAAATTCCTCCAGCCTTCCTTCTGAAAGTCAGAAAAGGGTGGAAAATTGAAGAGCCAGAAAAAGCACACAGTCACTGTCAGATAGGAGAGGAAAGACAGAGTGTTCAAAGGATCATACCCAACCCATGAAATTTGTACAAAGTGTTTTATAGTGTATCAGACTAGACCAACTTTTGCAAAGCTTAATAGAGCAAAGCAGTAATTTACCTAATACGCATTTTTATACTCTTCTTTCACTATCATGATGCATTTTAGGTGCATATAGTTAATTTCATTCAAATTATTGCCCCAAACAATGAAAACAATGTATCAATAGAAGAAATAAATGTCTTAATTAGTTACAAAAAGAAATACGTATATTCCTGGTTATCTTGAGTGAGAACAAAATTACATACTTGGAAGAAAAGAAAGAAACCTCAATTCAATAGATCTGATGTTCAAAAAAAAAAAGGGAAAACAAATATATTAAGGAGTAGTTTTAAGAGCTGGAGAATATCAAAAGGGAAAAAAAAACCAAGAAAGAAGCACAGTTAGAAGCCTTTAAAAAAGTATCGTAATTATAAACTGTAATTTAGAGAATAATATAACAGTTCTGAAAGATTGAATGAGAACAAAAATGAGAATAAAAGGAGTGGGATGGTGGGAAAGAGTCAGTGATCACATTAAATGCCACAGTGAGAATTTCAAAATGAGAGTACAGATGAATCAAAAGTCTGAAGTGAACAAAAGAAAGGTGAGAGATGCCAATGAAAGCAAGGCTAAAATTACATTGCCTGTAACAGTTTGGACATACTGATACAGCTTAGAAGACTACCGTATTCAAAAGCCAAGGCTGTTAATATCTAATGCATTCAATGCATATTTTAAAAACCACATTAAGTATCATGTATGTGAAAAGTATGTGAAATACCATTTTATACACTTTCGTATTTCTTCAGAAAACCAAAGATCTTTTGTGGTGAAAGCAATTTGTACAACCATGAATTTTAAAGTTAGAAACATTTGTTAGATTATATGCTTATATCAGTTGTGAAACTCAAGCTGCAAAATGGCACATCTTCAGCCCTGTGTTTTGTCTGATAACTCATAAGGTCGTCACATAGCCTGGTAGGGTTGAATTTGCAGACTACTGGAATGTTGCAGCAGTCAATAGTTTAAATAATTAGTTAGTACTTATCTAATTAGACATGTTATTGCCTGGAGAGCCTTAAATAAAGGTATTTACCAGTTAGACTGCAACCTGTGACACCACCTCCCGTACAAAACCTTTTGAGATAAATAAATGGAGAACTACATCTTAACTCAGCCTGCCTTAAGACATCTGATTTATTAGAAAACACGCTAGTAGAGACTGTCCCTGGGCTTACTTATTGCTGGTTATGCAGAGATCAATTCACCTCACCAGGAGCACAGTTCAGACAGAAGAAAAATGGTAGATTGACAAAAAGGGGGGTTTTTTTGCAATGAAATATTCAGGGCATAATGCTTAAATAACGCAATGAATCCATACTGACTTGAAGGATTTTACAGAATTCTAGGCAGTCCAAGAGCAATAATATGGACATGCTTTTAAATTTTAAGTCACAATTAAACTGAATGGAATCCAAAACAAAGATATCTCACTGACGTTGTTCAGTTAAAGCCTTCAGAGCTGAACTTTTGTCTCAACTGAGCTCTTATTTTCCTTGCTAGCTGAAGGCATTGTGAAAAGCATCTAAAAGATCATATACTTTGCAGGAGCAGGTAGCTAATTAGAGTTAATTATCATAATCAAGAACAATTAATGCAGCAAGTCAAAACAATAGGTAAGCAGTACTAATTTTTCCCTGAATTAACCATGTAATCAAAAGCTTTTTGTTCACAGAGTATAGTAAGGATAAAAGTTGAATTTACATAAGTTTAAAAAACATTCATTCTCTATGTAAAAAATGTAAGCCAAAGTTGGGCTGCTAATATCAGGAAGCAATCAGACTTGTTCAGCACTCAGGTGCTAACGGTCTATTGCTGTTAAACTGTAAGTGAAACTTAAATATATGTATAATATAAATCCTTAATGTCATTGAAAATATGAATGTGGCATTGAGTCTTGTCTAGCAAGGTTTTTGACTGACAGCTCAAGCCAGAGTTACCAATCTGAAACAAAAGAAGAAGGAGAAGAAAGAAAAATCTAGATTGATGGAGCAATCTTGCTCCTATTCAAGTCAATAAAACACTCTTATTCAAGCATGATCAGGCTCCTTTTGTGCTATATACTAAGTACATAAGACTCTCCATCTTTGTCCAAGGGGTCTTACCTGAGGAGAAGGTGAAATTTAAAATTTCTCTTGATCATTAGACATAAGCTGGTGATCAATGTAGTCATTATGATTGTGTTTATATTATCAGTACAAGGGATTTTAGCATCAATTAACTGTCCAGATCGTAAGGATTTTTATTTTTTCCTGAAAATTTCCAAAACTACAAACTGAGTTGCCTTTTTTTTTTATTATTTACTGATATATTTGTTGCTTATGGCTACTCATTATGAAATGGATAAAAACTATTTTTTTTTTAATTCAAATATTTCCTGGGGTCTGTGTAAAAAAAAAAAAAATTCTAATTAAGCATGATCTTCTAGTTTTTGTAACAGCTTCATATTTCTTTCCTTTAGACAACTAGGTGCGCATTCTTACAAAAACTTCTTATTTTATAAAGAATATCTGGTTTACCAGGGTAAAGGTATCTAGGGATAAAAAGAAATAGGAACATAGGTAGGTTATAATTACCTATACCTAAAACCAGGATATGAGGAACTTTTCTCCTTTCTGCCTTCTAATATTAGAAAAAAAAAAAATTGCAGTTCATCCTCCCCTCTTAGAATCTCATTAACAACCTTTTTGATAAACATTAAAACTCTCTTCAGTGTTTCTTGCAATGTTTTCAGTTCTGCTTTGGACATACAGAGAACAGTGCCAGTGTACGTGTATTTCTTATTTAAAATAACCAGAACTAAAAATAGAAAGCATTACATGCCCCCATTAATCTGACCCAGTCAATATGCTTAGAGTGCAATTAAAACCATTTATTTTCAAGTTGTGTTTGATGTGTTTTCTGCTATTTTAACAGAAAGGCTCAACAGGGGGTTTAGTTTAGGGTTAACCCTCAACTTTACAGGCAGTTTCTTAGTCTTATTCTTGACACCTTGGCAGTAGTCACAGCTTGCCTTCACAAACCAAAGCCTTTGCATAAACAGGTTTAGGAGTGGGGGGCTGAATGCAGCAGGCAGCTCCAAATCTACAAATAAAGCATTGGGCTGTGTTCATTCTCCACTCTTAAGGGTTTCAGTCTTCAAAATAAAGAAATAAACCCACAGGAAGTTAAATCTCCTGTCTGAGTGTACTTGTAGTTCAACTCTTCTTTTTTTTACTAGTTTTTTGCTATTTTTTTTGTCACCTATTTGTTTCATAACTCTTTTTCAGCTGCATTACAACTGTAGCAGAAAGAGGTGAAGTGTCACAGTAGTGGCCTCCTACCCTGCATGTTGGTGGAAGACAAAACAGATTTAAGTCTAACTAGACTGAGAAATTTGAATGGAAATCACCACTTTGTGAGCAAAGAATGCATTAACAAGTAAGCTGTGATGACTGAGGTCGAATGGCAACTGTACTGGAGAAATTAAAGTGCACACTTGCATCCCTAACTTGGTTAGTACTTTGGTTGGTGCTTTTCTAATACAAAACCAACTTCCTTTCCACTCTGACTTTTATGAAATTACAATTTTTAACTGTTATTCTTTTCTCATTAACTGCATAACAAGTATGAAAGTCCTGCTTTGATATTTGTACTTTCATCATCAAGGCCAGGCACTGAGAAGCAAGGCACTGGTGTGTATTTCTCTTATTGTACACCACATGCACTGCCTCCATGCACACAGCAGCTCACTCTGTACTTACTTTAGAATCGCTGCCTGTCTACTCAGGGAGGTATACAAATTCTTACGTTAGGTGTAATGACGGTGGGGTTCACAAATGAGCAAAAGCTGCATTTTCGCTGTCCAGCACCCTGAATTGCTGTCAGATTTTTCAATGCCATGTGACACTGAAAGTCTTCTAGCCAGACTTTCAGGAATTCTCAGCAAAGAGAGTGGTTCTTTACTTCAGATGCAGTGTGCAGTGTGGCCTTCTCCCAAGGTTTGCTTACATGCATAAATACTGGGACCTCAAAGATTATCTATGTAGAGGGAAAGTGGGTCATTATCTGTGTGTACTGAAGTAGGGAAGAATTTGAGTTTCACTGCAATTTTGTCACTGAGGTGATAGTGAGATCTTAAAAAATAACAGACATTCCAGCAAAAAAAGTGAAGTCCTCTTTCAAACCCAGTTTGGAAACGGAGCTCTGGAGCTTCTGAGGTCTTCAGACCTCTCTCTAATGATTTAGTTCATTTTAAAAGCATAAAATTTTGTGAAATTAAATTAATAAAAATAAATTCATAACACTCATCCATAAAAATTCATTACATGCATTTAGTATAAAAATCCAAATCATACTATTTTAAGTATATTTATTTTCATACTTTCAGACTGATTCTTAGGTGCTATAAAGTATTATACTGATTTACCCAAGATAGCAGCCTAGACTCTGGCTAATACATTTTGCTCTAAGTCCTTTAAAATCTAGACAACTCCTGGGAAGACTGGAGCACAAAGCAATTATTGTTTCCCATGCACACATAGTAGTGTTAAGAATCTCCTTTCAGTTGTGATGCAGGCTTTCTTCTAAACCAAGCAACTCTTGCACTGGAGTGTGCAAATTTGGAGCATAAAAAAATTAAACTCTCTGAAATTACAGTACCTGTCCTTAAATTAGACTCAATTTTCCCAAGATTTATTTTAAGTAAACACATTTGCTTAACTGTAAATTAATACTAGTCAGACTTAAGAAAGTCTTAATATCCAGATTTTATATTTTCAGGCACTCTTAATTGAAACAGACGTTTCAATATATTTGTAAAATTTATCTTTTACTTAAAATCTATTGTAAGCTAAAGGAACTTGAACACTTTAGGACTGTTTCAAGTGATTAGGTTGTCATTAGGAAAGTATTAATAATTATTGTTTATAACTGTTATAACTACAGTCAAAGACAGTTCAGAGGCTCAGGTCACTGTCAAGTAGTCCCAGAGGATTCAGGGCAGCTCAGTCAGCCTGGCAGCCCCAGTAATTTCCCTGCTCTCACACATGCTCCCTGGTCGCACACAAGTGGAGACACACAGCAAGCAAGCTGGCTTTGCTGCAGCCCCCTCAGCTGCATGCTGTGGGGTGGACTAACGCAAAGGGAGGCTGTAGCTTTTCTTCTATGGAAGGCTGTGCCCATCGATGTCAGGCCTGTGTCTTTGCCTAGTCGTGGGGAAGCAGTGCCCTCAACAAAACAGAAAAAAAACTTCTCTCCATTTCTTTCTGGCTTTTCCTTTAGCTTAGAAGAAAGTTATGTTTGGAGCAGATGGAGGAAGATGTTCAGTTCACTGGAGCACCAAATTCCCCTCTTGGTTTTTTCCTTCCCAGTCATAAAAGACAACCTGTAATGGACCCAAACAATTCACCCTGTTTCTAGTCCCAGGGGCTACAGCAGATCTTTCAAATGGCTTCACATTTCAAATGATTCACATTGCTTACTCTCTCTTTGAAAATTGTGCCCCTTAACAATACCTGGTAAAAAGCATATTCACTTTCTTACGTAAAGGAGATACAGGATCATAACCTTTCTTTAAAATGTGTGCTCAATACTTATTTTATGAGCCCAATCACTGTTGGTTTAATTCTAAAAAATAAAATAGAAATTGGAACTTAACTGAAGCTCTTTGGACCTAAAGCATCATATAGTAAAAATTATTCTAGTTTTTATCGGGATGTATACAGACATTTTACCCTGCCAGACTGCTTGTGTTCTTGCTTCTAGTGTGTAAACACATGACTGGAAAGACTTCCTGGGCCACTGACTCCAGTTGCTTCTCAGAACAGACATTGTTTCTTCACAGTTGTTTTAAGATCTACCATAATATTTTTTTCTATAGTTTAAACTTTTTAACACTGAAGAGTTCTTATATTTTCTTCAGCCTTCATTTGGCTTGTTAGAAGAAAATACTCTTGAATCTGTTTGAAAGAAATTAACATTTCCTCTGAACAGTAAATTCCTGCATGGTTTTTGTTTTGTTTTGGTTTTTTGTCTTCTTAATGGTAAGGAGTAAAGAAAACAGTAATTTGGTTTCTTTTGATAGCAGTCTAACTCCTTCCAAACATCTTAATAGCCCAGTCATCCTATGAATCATCAAAATCTCTTGGTCTATATCTCTTTTTCAACTGATGTTATCCTTGAATATAAGAGGAGTTTGTTAGTAATCCCAAAATCAATGAACTTTCATTTTGCAATATTTCATCCTATTTCCAATATTTTAGTCCCTCAAGGTCACTCAGTTACTCCCAGATGATATCTACATACACCTTTTGCTTTGATAAACCAATTTTGCTCATCAATATGTTTTAGCCATGCTCCTTTTTGGAATATTCTTTTTTTTATTATTTCTTTTTTTTAATGCCATTAACAGAAACAAACAGATCAGTCCCAAGATTTATCCTTGAACTCCCCAAATAACTGCCACAGAACCCAATAGTTCCTTTTCGTTAAGCTTTTCTTGTCCTCTACAGTTCTTTATCCACCTTACAATTCTTGTCTTAATCCCTGCATTCTCTAGCTGAACTAGTAATTTCCTATGTGGACCCATATCAAATACTTCAGTAAATCTAGTTTATATTATCCTTCTGTAAAAAAAAAAAAAAAAAAAAAATCATTATCAAAAAAGGATATCAGATTAGCCCAGAATGGTCTGCCTTTAGCAAACCTGTGTTGCATTTTCTACTATTTTATCTTAATGTCTTTCTATTCAACTCTTTAAAAGCTAAAGCCTAGCATACTATTGAGATCAGACTAATCTCATTTCACCCTTCTCTTCCACCCCTGCTCCCTGTCTCACGTTTCCTATCCTGTAATCTTATGTTACTACCACTGACATGATAGATTTATTTAAAATACTTACTCCCTTCACATTCAGATCTCAGAGCTCAGTGTAGCCAACAACTTTACTAATGAATTCTCTCAATTTATTAAGGTTTGCCCTTTTGAAACCCAAGCTCTCATTACAAACCTACTATAATTTCATTTAAACTGAATCAGTTCACAATCACTCAATCAGATATTATTTGTGCTTCCAACCCTTATTATAGCAACTTTCTTTAAACTTTTTTTTTGTATAAAGTAGCATCACCTTTTGCTGGTTCAAGGTTTAATGGATAAAGAATGTGATAACAATTAATTCCAGAAAGTCTTGACCTCATTGCTGTAGTGAGGATGCTATCTGCTGAAGCCCACAAAGACTTTAAAACAGGAATTGAAAATGACTGGCACAACTCTGGGGGTGTCCAGCTCAGGGCTGAAACAATGTCAGAGTGAAAGGACTGTGATGTGGAAGGGTTTTGGAATAAGCAGACTGTCAATAAAGGTTTTTTCTTGAGATATAACAGAAAGAGAGAAAAATGCACTTGAGTTTGGAAGAGAAACAGAAAGGACAAGGGCAATTTTGAGACAATTATTTTTTCCAGATTTTTCTCCTATATTCTATGACTAGGAAGAGGTATGATCCTAATTGCTCCTTTCAGTCTTCTGTTTAAAACTGCTCAGTCATAGCAGTTCTGGACTGACTTTACCAAATACAAGGATGTTTCTCCAGAGTGTTCCTCCTTCTGCTTGGGACTTTTTGATCCAGAAGCAGAATTTTAAATTTAACATCGCATAACGGATTTTACATTCTTGAATTTGTCCAGTCAGTTTTTCAATCTATGTACACTGATAGCACCTGCAGCCTTCTGTTGCCAGGTGCTTTACAGCTCAGCTATGTTGCACGAAGAAACATTTCCTTTCTTTGAACACACACTGTCAATACCTGCATTTGATATCTGCTAGTTTTCGCCTGGGGAGAGAGACACAGTGAGCAGCCTCATTCTTACTGTCTTCCCAGTGTCACTCATAATTTTTTAGACTATCTTAGTTCTCTGTGGTCATCCCTTTTCTAGTATGAAGATATCTCATCTTAGCTATTTTCTTCTACAGAAGTTATTCCATGTTTTCGGGTTTTAGTAAACATATACTGCATTTAAAGAAGCATGTGTGAAATTTTAAAAGGAAGATAAATAAAAAATACCTTCTACTAGAGTCAAGCAACTTTACAGCCAATCTTCGTTCTTTTCTTACTGAGCAAACGGATGTTTGAAGAACCCAGTTAAGATTAGTCTTTTTTGCTACATCATGTGCTCTTATTACTGTTGTCTAGGTCAGCTTGAAAATCTAGTTCAAGCAAAAGATATGACAGATTAGCTGTGTTTCTGAAAGATGTAAAGAGAGATGGCTTGCAGGTGCATTACCTCTCTGCAAACAAACAGAATCACAGTAGCAGTCAAACACGACCAGTCTGTCCTCAGCGTCCATGTAAGAGTAGAGCTGTTCCGGTTCACCAAAGCTGCATAATCAAACCATTCTTTACCAGACCCATCTTTTTTCAGCCTCAGATTTGTACCTCAGCAGTACACAAGAATCACCAATGACATGAGGGAACTTAATACATTGCCATTAATACCAAAAGTGTTTGCCTACCTGTGTCCTTTAGAACTGTTGTAGTATTTTCATCCCAAACTACTCCTTTTCCTTTGACAAAAACAATTCTATAATGGTGAAAAGACTTAGGAAAGTATGGAGCAAGAGCCCTCAGGAGAAGCCCTGTGTAAAACTACATGAAAAATTCTCATCACAAGCTTTTAACTGAGCTGAAATTAAAGCAAACTAACAGGTAAATGGCCCCAAGCATCACACTTCATGCAACTGTGAGATTAGCTCCTAAGTGTTGTACACATGCAAAATCCTGAATTTAGATCAAAAGCATCTACAAGACAATTTACCTAGCCCTAGCTTTGTAGTTATAGGTTAGAATTTGAGACACCAAGTGTACAAAATCTAACACATATATTTGAATACCAATATTAGCTCCTGAAAAGGAAATAGAAGTACACTTAATTGGCAATGAACAGGTGATCTGTATTTGGAAGGTCATCCTGTTCTTCAGTAGTGCCATGCATAAGAAAGAGAAGGTGGCATATGAAGGACTTTGCTCACAGAAGCAGGCCAATTCGTCAATTGATGGAATGAAGCTAATTTTGAGTGCTGAATTTAGCAGGAATGATTTGTTACCTTTCAGTATAAAATATTCATTTGTTAACCATGAGCAATAATTAGCTCAAAGTACAATTAGTACAATAACTTCCAGTAATTTTGGTCAGTTAAGCCCACATTTTGCTCCTAATATTTAATAAAATATTAAAAAGTGTGACTACTTTTATATCATCATCTTTAAAAACCACACTAAGTTATTTTAATCAATATACTTGTTTTAAGTAAAAGCCATTTAATCTTCTGACTTATACATTAACCTTCCATTAAGTATTAGTGAAGAAGTTAAATGCATCTTAGTCAATAATGCTAATGCAGGATCTGTTGTATTACCTATGGAGAAATGTGTATTCATATTATGTTAAAGTGGCTATCCTTAACGATTAGCTATTATATGTCAGGAAACTGATCATAAATTTGAAATATTCTGTAGGAAAATGAATTATAATGTTGAAACTGAGTTCTCTGTACTGTAATAATTCTGAAATGAGGTCACCTACTTCTCCTGGTCAGTGCTTTTTAAGGCAATGATATTGAAGTGATGAAGATACCCTTGATGATACTTTAACCTCACCTTGTGGTTTCACATCTTGGTGAGTAATAAATGAGACTGGTAATTGAACTATACTAAACCGAAATATATGAATCTACCTGCAGGTATATGGTGAAGTTGTTTCAGCCTAAATTCTCATAGCTCTATTTCTACCTAGAAATGCCTAAATGTACCAATAACATAGAATCATAGAATCATAGAATGGTTAGGGTTGGAAGGGACCTTCAAAGGTCATCTAGTCCAACCCCCCTGCAAAGAGCAGCAAAATGCTACAGTTATGCAAAAAACTTTCTATGAATTTTATCCTAAATTACAGCATCAAACTACCTGGTTACAGATTTTGTTCTGTACGACATTTTCTACATTTTTTTTCCTAGAACAGATTTTATTCTACATCAGTTTGTTTTCCAAGATACATTTTTTACAGTAATCTAACACACTGCTTCCACAGTGGGATACTCCCTTTCCCCTTGCTTTTGGTTGCACACTCCTGCTATTTTCCTTCTGTCAGTTCTGGTATCTGTGTGCATGTTACACAAATTGATTCAGATGACTGATCTAACAGAAAACTTTTTTCTGGTTTTTTGTTGTTTTTTTTTTTTAAAGAAATAGCAGCTTTCTATTGGGTCAGCCATCAGAATCCATTTGTCCTTTTGTTGCCTGATAGCTAAGGCCAACATGAGGAGAGAGAACTTGTGGATGGGGAGACAAACTGAGACCATGTCATTTGTCACTAATTAGCTGCTCCATTAGCTTTGCTATGATGCAAAATGGTACCTACATCATCCATAGTATAGGAAATCATGAAAGAGACAGGAAAAATTTGCTGAGAGGCTCAGTCAAGTGATCTACAAAAATGTCTTGTAATACAGACTGTCACTTTCAAAATAAAAGAAAAGAAAAAGAAAGGAATAGTATATGATGTACACTTGCAAATAAAAAGAATTTTGCCCATCTTTTGAGGATGTTTACGAGTAGTTTTCAGGACATCACATTTTTTTATATTGTTCATTTTTCCCCCCAGTATAGTGCTGTTTTTTTAATCCTTTTCTGATCTTTTTTTCAGCACTGTAAATGATTATTCCACTCTCATTCACCTCTGCTTGTCCTTGCTGCATCATTTGACTGCCTTCTGCTGAGTTTACAAAATTATGTCCCCAAATCCTTAAAGGTACATCTGGTGACCTAAGGATTAAGTACGTTTGAAAAAAAAAAACATATTTTAAAAAACATTGTTAAAAAAACATCTTCTTTATGTATTTCTGAATTTGTGGGGCTTTTTTTTTTCTATCCCACAGCCCAGTCCCATTTTTTTCAGTACCTTCACATCTCTACTTTTAACTAGAAAAGATATTTAAATGATGAAATTGGACACTCATGCAATGGATTGAAGACCTTTTTACAAAATACCAAGTTTTTCACTCAATGATCACTAAAATAAAAGCCTGGACAACTATGTCTGTATCTTCTTTACCCAAATACCTAGTATTTCCTTTTGTCTGAGAGCTTACACCACTTCAGAAGTCTGGAATGGGCGATGTTGAACAATATGCTCAAAGACGCATTTACTATCCACGGCCACTAGACAACAGCAGCTGTTTGCTGCTTGAAAATGCCATTACTTTCTTATAAAATATAAAACTTGCTTCTGAAAGGTACTGGCTAGATATTTTGTTAGCGAGACAGTACTCAAATTATAAAATACTCAAATTATGAAATATTCAAATTATAATTTTACTCTCTCTTCCATATTGGAGTTGTTAGACAAAGACCACTGAAATTATTGTGTTACTAACCACAGTTGAAAAAGTGGAGTGCTGGATTCTCAGTGTCTTCTCAGCTACTTGGAAAGTATTACTTTGAAATGAGTAGATTGTTTTAAAAGGCAGTCAATGTGAAATAACCTACCACCATTACATGCTCTTAAATTGTGGTTCCAAAAAAAAAGCCACAATTTCATTTTTATGTGTAAAATATATTTTACCTTGGAGGACTACAAGACAAAGCACATTTGTTTACAAAAAGTAAAAAAAAAAATAATCCCAAATCTCAAAATTTCCCATACTTGAAATGTAACAGAAACTGACACTGTCACTCCCAAAGATGCAGTATTTGAATACTTACGGCAAATACCCTCTTCACCTCATTATCTGTTTCTTGATGATTCAGTTTATCCCAGTTTGATCCCTTTGTAACAGTTCTTACACTTCTTCAAAGGTTTCTGTTGGTGCATTTCCTTCGACAGGTGAGAACATTCAGACTCAGGATTAATGACAAACAAACCATTATCTACTCCGGATCTCCTCTTGCCCAGTTTCTAGCTTTTGATTTATGGTTCTTTCTCCTCACTCCTACTCTAATGAAGTTTCTAACTTTTAATCTTCTAGTTGTCCTAGTAATCTATATTTAAATTAAATACCCTAATTAGGAGGTCTCAGACTTAGAGCACATGTTACACCTTCTCCCTTCTTAATTTCTCCATGAGTGTTCTTCAGAGTCCTTCTATAAAACACTCAGTTTAATTCCTTCAGTTTTTACTTCCAAGTTCCCTTTATGCATCTCACTTCATAAAAATCCTCCACGTTTTCTTGTTCAGGAATTCTTTCCCCCACAGATGTTTCATCAAATACCACCACCTTCTTTTTCACTCTCATGACATGTGATGACGATTGATGCATCAGTGAACAATACCACTGTATCTACCTTTTTCCTTCCTTCTAGATTGCTCATTTTCCCTCAAAAACCAAAAAATACCTCACATTTGCCTTCTCAGGGAAGTCTTTTGAGTATACTTCAGCCCTTGAAAATAAATGTAGTATATTCTTGGTCTATTAGTTGGATTATTTTAACTAGAATCTCTCTCCTCTCTTCTAAAACATACAAAATCTAAGAATATTTTATTGCCACATTTAAATAGTAACTTCAATAGTAATGTGCTTTCCACTTCCTTGAAATTGATCTTACCTTTCAACTTATCAATTATTCCAGCCTCAAAACTTGACTTGCCTGCTTGACTATTTTTTCCTGCGCATCAGTTTTTAGCTACTAAGTACATTGTCTGTTTGATCTTTGTAGTCCTTTCTTCAGCCCAGTAGCTGGGTAACAACTACTTCAGTAACAGTGCCTACAAAAAATGGATTTAAATTAAAGTGGTTATAGCAGTGATGATCTTACCATTAAAAAAACTCTATGCAAATAAAGACATAGCCTCTTCCTATAACTACATCAGCTAACGTGTTCGAGAGTCAAGGCCGAGTTTTCAAGAACATGAGGACGTGTCCCTGAAAGCTCATCTGCTTATTGTTTTTCTCTATTCTAAGTTTAAAAGGAACACTTCTGTTCCTTCAGATAACTCCTACTAAACATTTTTATAATGTGCATGTGATTGTCACAGTCTGATCCATCTATGAGTTTACTTACTGCAAGGCAACGTACCCCAGAAAACTACTACAAATAATTTTTAAAAGGGACATGACAAAGTGCCACAATAACAGGATTTTGTAACTTTGCTGGAATCTTCTCTTTTTTCTTTTTTTTGAGGGGGGTGGGGGGAAGAGAAAGAAGTATGGGAAGGTAGGAGATGCTGCTTAGTTTAAAATGATGTTTTCAATATATTAACTTTCATTAAAATTTAAATCAGAAAATACATTTTTACATGTTGGGCGGGAAATTATGTAAGATACTTTTATGTTTTCATTGCACTCTGATGAGACAATTTTCATGCCATTCAAAATTCTGCAGCTGTTTGTGTTGGAAAACTGTCGTAAATTTATACCAACAAGCCTTGAAGTGGATGAACCCAAACTCTGTCTTGGTATGGAGCTATATATATACTATACAAAACATTCAAGGCCAGGTTGGACGAGGCTCTGAGCAACCTGATCTAGCTGAAGATACCCCTGCCTCTTGCAAGGGGTTTGGACTAGATGGTCTTTAAAGGTCCCTTCCAACCCTAACTATTGTATGATTCTATGATTCTATGGCATCACTTAAAACAGGAAATTTAACTTCATACCTTCTAGAGCTTAAACCTTTCTAAATGACAGACAGCAATAAAATTTAATCAATTAATTTCCTATTCAATTTCCACAAGAAAAGACTCAAAAAAATGTCCCAGGGTAAACTTAGTGGTCTGCAAATACTTTCAATTCTTGCTTGTGCTATCTCTGTATTTATAAGAGCTAGGGAAGGAGCAGCAAGAAGGGAGTGAAGACCAACACGAGCAATTTCTTAAATCACTCACAAATGCCTTCTCCCAGAGTCAAGTTTCCCATGACCACTTTTTTGGCTCTGAATTTGGTGGCTATCCAGCCCGGAGAGATGGGCAATCAGAAAACAGCCAACTGATCCAAAAAAAAAGGTGGATGCTTGGGTCCTTTAAAAGGGTAGGAAAGCTGTGGGGATTTGGCAGCATAATTTACCTGCACAATATTGGTTCCTAAGCCTTACTGTCAAAATCCTGAACATTTATCTTCAGTGTAATTCCTTTCACTTTTTATATTTTTGACATTACTTCATTGACATGCTTTGCATGAGTTCTAGTGACATTTCATAATATACAAAAAAAAATTTGAAATGTTCTAATATAACTTTCAGTGTACACTTTGGATAGATTTCTTACCTTATAATATAAGCTTTCTAAATATATCCAGTCTTATTAAGGGAACCAGTTTCCTCAAAAGTCAGTGGATTCATCTCATCTGCCTTAGATATCTATTTCAGGGCCAGGTTAAATACTCTTTGGAGATTCACAATTACAATTGATGTGCTAGGAAAAATGTGCAATAATGGAAAGCATAGAAAAATATATCACAAGTAATCGTCTGAAAATATATATTGGAATTCTAAAGTAAGGGAGCTCATTATCAGAATTAAAATAGTTTCAAAGAATCCAACTCAAAATTTTAAATAAATTTTATTTATCCAAATTGAAAATCATAAGAAAATTTGTAATATAAATCATATAATCATAGTGGTTTAAATTTTGTCCAATTTAAGGATGTGGATAAAGGAAAATAATTCTTTCAAGACAGCACATGTCACTAAAGAGCTAGGAATACCTTCTACATGCACAATGCTGTAAAGTTTTTTGTTCTCATCTGACATTTTCTCCATATTTTTCTTCTCTGGCAACAGAACTAAATACAATGATGGGAATACCAGAGAAAATTTGTTCTTATTATGAATTCAAATAATGACATGCAAAGTATATGATGTGAATGGAAATCTCTTCTGCATCTCAGTCTATCTATGTAGAATTGCCAGGAAAACAATTATAATCCTTAAACTGAATTAGAACATGACATAAGCAGTTCTGTTTCCTCAAATCTTACAATGCCTCTAAAAATATGATTGCAAAAAGTCATGCATTTTTTATTTATTCACAAATATTTTCTCTTCCTGACTTTTTTCCTAGCCTCTGCCTCCTACTTAGGCTTTTGTTGTTAGTGTCTCTAAAGCAGTTTGCTAACATAGAGTTCCAATAGGTCAAGTAACTGTATTTTTCCATACCATTTTGATTGATTTAATGGATGATCTAAAGAAATAATTTTCTGTGTACGCCACAGTATTAAGGTGAAGACAAAGGCACTATTCAACTTTCATAAAATCAGTGGATGTGCCAGATGTAAAATCAATTAACTCTGGTGAAGTATAGCCTTGTATTTTAACAACTGAGGAATCACAATTGCTTGCCATAGTTTTCCTTCTCAGCAAGATGAACCTGGACAATGTTTCTGTTTCAGCAAAGTGTTAATAACAGAGTTATAAAACTCAAACGATCAGGGGATACCCAGAAGTTTGGAGTTCAGACAAATATTCAAAGGGTCAGATGTTTATTGTACTTCTCTAGTTTAAGGATTTTTCTTGGATTAATAGCTCAGCATTTCCACATGGCTTAAATCTCCATGAAGCATCTTCATTGTTCACCCTTTGTGTTATTTTCTGTTCTTTGAGATTTTGGGGGTGGAAAGTCCCCATCAACAGCATCACTCTCAAAATCAGTGTATAAATAGCTTCAGCACTTTGATCACATACTTCCTGTCAGTCTTTCAGGTGAAACCTTTAAACATGTAGTTATTTCTTGCTGCATTTTTAAATTGACTTTTTTGGCAGTTCCAGTTTATTGCAAGTATTTCTATTAGAAGGAAAATTACGATGAATCCAGCATAACAACATTTTCTAAATTACAAATTGCTTCATTTGATCATAATTTTCTTATCTCTAAAATGTCTGGATCTGAAATATTTTGAAAGAATATCAGTAATAACAGTCATCATCTCCTCCTACTTGCACATTCATACTGTGAGATTACTTAGTATGTCTTACACATAAAATATATAATTTTCAGGCCCTGGTTCAATATGTGTCTAACTTGAAGTTTGTGAATTTTACCACCAAAAATAATGGAGGGAATTACTGTTGTTGTTTTCTTAAAGACGGGTACCTCCATAGACCCTTCCTTGAACTTTGCTCCCACTGAAATAATCTTGCTGATTTCAGGGAGAGCAGAAACAGGTTTATTAGCTGGGAGTGCCACAGTGAAAAGAAATGCACTTGCTTTTTCTGAAATAAGCAGAGAGTGAAAATGTTTGCGGAACCATAGCACTTCTCTCTGAAGAGAAGTCTTTAGAAAGTTGACTGGCAGTGATAGAATTATTTGGTTTGCTTTTCTTTTATGAAGGAGAACAGGCTTCTGGGCAGAAAAGGTCATTTATGCCCAGGATTTTCCTCTTCTGTGGTGTATGTTGGAAGTGCCATTGACACCCAGAAAAGGACTGTGCATGTTGCCTATTTTCTCCAAATGAATTATAGTAGATAACAAAATGGAGATTATCACTCTTTCTTTAGGAAATAAGGCAACTTACTGTCATCTAAACTTTAACACAAGAAAATGTATTGTGCTTTTAGGT
Organism: Chlamydotis macqueenii; assembly: GCF_036417535.1. NCBI lineage: Eukaryota > Metazoa > Chordata > Aves > Otidiformes > Otididae > Chlamydotis > Chlamydotis macqueenii. The sequence goes on along the minus strand of NC_141593.1, from coordinate 16,372,114 downwards.
ATATTTAAAGATACTAGAATAAACTTGTTAAGAAACTAATGCAAACATGTTCATCAGAATGCAGCTTGTATATTCTCTTATAAAATATACATGTTGTATTTTTCCTAATAACCATCTAAATTATGTTACAAGAGAAGCATGAGCCATTTTTTTTTTAATGGAGGCATTTCTGGGTAGTTCTTTAGGGGTTTTAGTCAACAGATATAGGAAGAAAATATTGTTCCCGTCTGGCAAACCTCATAGAGATGCAAGTATTCCTTCTTAGGAAACTAATAATTCCTCCTTTTTCATTTAAAATTAGAAGAAAGAGATCCACTTACAGTATTGAGTTATCTTGTACCAAGAGCTTCTACAAAATCATGATTCACGTTTCTACTTGATCATTTGTCCTTTCTTAAGTTAGGCAGATAGCCACTAGACAAATTGGAATTTCACCTGCCATCCCTTGTTCTTGCTTGTCACTTTGGTTGCAATGAGAAATACTGTCTTCAGTCTGAGAAATACTTTCATTATTCCAATAAATACTTCCCAATGATATTTCATCAAAATTTGAAATTTTTTATGAACAATGCGTTTGATAGTTCAAAACTGGTAAGACTTTTAAATTTTTTTTTCTTGACATTTGCATTCAGCAGATACTACTGTCATACAAGATCAGCATATTATGGCTATTAAGGATGACACAGAATACAAAACTATCCAGAAAGTCAGACCATAGATATTTCTTTTTTGCTTTTCTTTTTTTTTAAAAAAAAAAAAAAATTACTGTTCAATTTGGCATATGTATAAACAGATGAATTTTTACACTAGATGTGTGGAAGAAGCTCTGCAAAGTGATGGTGAATCAACTTACAAATTTCTTCAAGCAATTTAAAAGTCCTTACATACACAAATAGATTTTCCATTTACTTCAATGGGACCACAAAAGACCTGCCAGCTCTTGCAATTTTACTGTGAAAAGAGAAAAAAAAAAAACCAGAAAAAATAGTAATGTAACAAACAGTCATGAGGAAGGTGTCATTAAGGGAGAAAGAAGGAACACAAAACTGTTAACAAATTCAGGAGTTTGTGTGTGTGTCATGTACTTGGGTATATGAGCTAAAGGTGAAAGGAAAGCATCAGTGCCTATGAGACAGAGAAATCTTGTGTTTGTGAAAGAAGTCCAAATATTAAAGACAGGTTTTATTAAAAATATTAAAGTTTAGTTTTGGAGAGTGGAATAAGTTTATGCATTCTTCTTTTAATTGTAGCATCCCATAAAGGGAATTATAAAGTGAAGTATAATCTCTTTTTGTTAAGAAATTTAGTTTCCATCAAGGGAAACAAACTCTGCTTTCTAGGGGCATTCCTGCTAACATCTCCAACCCATAATGTGTAAAAGTACATAGTTAGAAAGCCTCCTTATTTATAAGCCTATATTTACCACGTTAGTAAATACATTAACAGTTACTTTCATCCTGCATACTGGACACTTCACAAGGAAATATTTTGGAAGGAAAAGTACAAAAATTCATCTCAATATAATAAATAAATCATATTAATTTCAGGTTTGACTGTGTACATTATTTTAGAAATAATGTCCCTGTATATGGTAAGGGGGTTGGACTAGATGGTCTTAAAAAGTGCCTTCCAGTTCAAATCATTCCATGATTCTATGTGTATTAATGTATGTATATTTTATTATTGCTTGATATACATATATTAGTGATAGCTCATGTATCTGCTTTTAGAATTGCTATAGAGTTGGTATTGAAAAATAAAAGCAACCCAAAGTATAATCTAGAATCATAACGGTTTATGTTTATCAATTGTATTAGAATTCTCCATTTCTAATGCAAATAACTGGCATTTAGAATGTTTAAATACTAACTATTAAAACAGATCATGATATGTAAATATTTCAGAATTCATTATTGTGTATCATAATTCCACAGTGAACTAAGGAAAATCATATGTTTATGCTTATTATAATTAAATCAAGGAATTATCCAAATAATATGGAATGGTGCCTTTAATGCAGTAGCCAATAATAACACCAAAAGTCACATTGATTTTTCTTCAACAATTGGCTGCAGCTTGTATGTATTTCTCATACTAATAAAACTGTTCTACTGCATACAGAGTGAAAGAAGCAGTTCATTTTTTTTCCTGTGTAATATTTATGTATGCTAAAAATAGAACAGAGCTGCACCTACAAATGAATCTATCTTTCAGACTAAATCTTAATTAAAGAAGTGTGTGGACATGCCATTCTGTGTGTTGGTGTCATGTACACCTCTCTGTCAGAAGAGGTTAGATATAGAACTGTTGTGTCTCTATATATATATATTTTTTTTTTTAATGTATCAACTTTTTTCTTTTTTTCTTTTTGAGGATGGGCAAGTCAAAATGACACATTGTCATTAAAAGCTGCTTGGGAGGATGGAGGGATTTCACATTTTTTTGCAGAGTGACAAGAAATAGGGAAATGACCTGAATGTATGCAATGCTTAAATGTTGTCAGATATTCATCATATTTATATGCTTTGCCTGCCTCTCTGCTCAGGGTGATTTAATACTACATTAAAGTAGAACCTGGGAGGACATCATAAACAGCTCTTGTTTAAAGGGCATTGTGAAGGAGAGCCTTTAATCTGATTGATGAAATAAATGGAAAGTAATCTATCCTCTATTCAACAGCTTGTTGATGATATGAAAGAATTCCTACTCAGGCAAGCAAAGCTTTAAAGAGAAAGACCTCTTTCATCCTGTCAGCCTCTCATTTTTAGAAAAAGTTAAGTTTTTCATCATGGTTCAGGGGAGTTCTTGTAAAACGTTCATTGAAAATTTAAGAGCAATTACAGTGTCAGACAGCTAGAAAAATTGCTTTTACTGAGTGAGAGTTCTCTGACAGATGCATTGTGGGAGAATTGATTCTTTCTAAGGGATAAGTGAATTGTCATTGTTAGTCTCTTCTCATGACATCTAGCTAGATGTCATCTGCTTTGTAACAGAAGATTTGAATCAGACAACTGTACTCAACACTAGACAGTGTCTAGATTAGTTCAGCAAAGAAATAAGCCTGTACTCTGCATGGCATCAACTGAGCTTTTAAAGATTATGGATGAGCAAGGGTCTGAGAAAAAAAAAGTTTGAAAAATCAAAAACAAAGCTTTATAGCCACTTCAGAAAGCCTGGATGTTTAACCTGTAAGGAAGTCTGTCAAATCCTTGAGGAAACCACATAGAGAAAGATCAATAGAATACCTACTGGCTCCATTAGCTTGATGTAAAAAGGGGAAGAGGAAAACCAGCTCTTCCACAAGAGAAGCTACTTTATTCCAGGGATTAAGCGGGATCAGTTCTCTTACAGAAAAGAAGACAAGAAAAAGAATGAAGATTCTTGGTGGGCCAGAACTGGAGTGAAAGGGCTTGTCAGGTAATCTAACTGATGATAAGAGAGCAGTTTATTGAATAGGAGGTGTCTCTAATTAGGTGTTCATTAGCATAAGGGTAGGTGCCAATTCTAATCTTGAGTTAGCTGCAGAAAATAGGCTGTCATTCACTCTGCAATCCCTGAGCTAACTTCTTCCTAGTATATGCCTGCTGAAACCACTTCTGATTTTAATGTATTTTTTTCTGTTTGGATTGCAGAGATACATTTGGTGTGTAAGAATGTCATTGGCATTTTACTGAAATACCACCATCAGATCATTAAGTATTCACAATTGAAATGTTATATTGTTTAAATATACTGTGTATGTATGTGGTATAAAAAGGATGTGTCATTTTAAACACAATAATGTTTCAGTCTGAAAGCTTTGTTTCAGTTTTTGCATTATTTGAATCTAATCTTAGTCAAAAAAAAATGCAGTTATCCATACTTAAAATATATTTTCTAGTAAGTACCAAATTATCATGAAAAAAAAGATCAGCTAAAATATTCTCCACATTATGATTAGACCAGTCCATTCTTCATCAGTTCAAATTTCAGTAATATTTTTGTGGCCAGGGTTTAGTCAATATCAGATTTTTACATTTTGAACTCCTTATTCTGTGCACTTCACGTGTTTGAATGAATGTATACAGACTGTAATTTAAATGCTGTTTCTTTTATTTGCTCAGGAATTAAACAGTTATGCATTTGTAGTTCTTCATATGTTTCATTACTTAATTCTTTAATAGGAATAATATTAGCATTTAGACTTAAATAACTTTGTGCTGTTTTGATGTGTTTTATTTATTGTTATACTTCTCTTTAAAAGTTCAGTAGGAATGGCCTCATCATTTTAACTTGAAATAAACTGACTGCTTAAACTTTGGGAAGAATAGGCCTGAACTAAACTGTCTTTCCTTTCCTTAACTTGTTTAGAACATCTTAAGAGGGTATGTGCCATTAAAACATTCTTTTGAAGCTGTGGAAATGCAAACTGTCAGGACAATATTTTCAAGTCCCTGACGCTAAAAATCCCTGACCTGTGCTAGTTTCAATACTGTTCCTAGCATTTTTACCACTAAGATTCAATAGATATCTTTATCAATGTCTGTAAGGCGTTTAGATGAATCAATAATTACTATGAAAAACAAGCTGTAATTCTATGGAAAAAAGTGCTGCTAGATAGAGCAACATACAAAAGTGATACAACTTCTTAACAGTTTTCCTTTTAGTATTCTAATGGATTGTATTTTCACCTCAGTTAATGAAAAGCCCTTAGATACCTTACTAACAATGTATTTTTCTGTGTCTTCATCTCCTGAAGCATTAACTTGCTAAATATATAGAGCAGCGCATTACTCAGAATCACTGAATCTTTGCCTAACTGCAAAAACATGGGAGATTTATTTGTGTTTATTATAAATAATTTTTTTGAAGCATTTTCTTGACTAAATTTGTTTCTGCAACTGTTAAAGCTGTAAATACGTGGGGACAGATGATAACAGATATTGAAAAAAAATGTATGTATTTGTAAGTAATACATAAATCAACTGGTTTTTTCAGTTTCAATTTTACCGTAAGGAAAATTAGATAACAATTTAGTTTTGCAATGTGTAGTAAATGATAAGAATATTGTAAGTAAACTGATTTACTGCTTGATATTAAGAATATGATCCAGTGTTCAGTAAAGCTAATGGGAGTCTCCACTGATTTCACTGCTTTTTGACTGAGCACAAATCTGAAAGCCATATATGGCACTGCTTTTTCTTCCTTACTCCAGATTTGTTATTGCAGTTGGAAGGAGAGAGAGGTTGCTTTGAGTTTTTGGCTTGGGATGTTTTCAAAAATAATGTTTCTAATTTTGCTGCAAATTTCTAATTGAAAAGAAGGTTGTGACAAATACTTTTTAAAACTGTATCTATAGCAGACTAACAATGTTTAGTTAAATGGATGCTACTTGCGTATAAATGCTATACTACAAAAGACATTGATTTTTTTATAACTAGACCAGCAGGTATTTCTCATAAACTGATTTCCAGTAAAAATAAAGGATAATATGGCTTGTGAAAGAACATCCTTACAAACATAACACATAGTCTTTGGGGAATTATAGCCAAGAAATTATTTCTCTTACTTATTGATTTTTCTCATTTACTGATAATTGCAGCTGCAGAGTCCCAACTTTGGGAACACTGTTCAGAGGAAAGGTTCAGAGGAAATGCTGATTTTTTAAAGAAAAAAAAGAGATAACTAATAACGTAATATGCATTCTCCAGTTCATGACAGTACATTTTTAATCAGTTATTTGTCAGGAGGTTTTTGCTTTCTTATTGATCTTGTTTTGGACCAGATCCTTGATAAATAGGTCAGAATTACCCAAGGTTCTCTTTTATTTTGTCAGAGTTTCTTTTCTGGCACTGTTTTAGTAATATTTCTTTACTTCACATGGCAGTTTCTCTAGTTATACCTAGACATACTTGATATTCCCTTTCAGAGGTTGTCATAGTCGTGGTATTTGTTTTCATGTATCACCGTGTTATACAGTTAATGAAATTATTTACTCTATAGCTATCAAATAGTTATCAAATACTGCAGCAGAAATACTAACTTTTGAAAAGCAGTCTGTGTGTGTGTGTGTAATTGCTAAGACACAAAAGGAAGTTTATGAAATAGTTAAAGTTGGAATATATGGTTTCATTCTGGTATTTAGCTGCCAAAGTTGAATGTGATGGAAGGCATCTGCGGTTGTGTTTGTGTAAGGTTGTCTTTAGTGGCAGAGTGTATTATCTAGTGTCACTTTATGAAACTTTCAGTGGTACAGCCTTTTTCTTTTTCAGTATGTGTGTAAGAATTACTTTAATCTTTTTTCTCTATGAGAAAAGATAAATATTATCTGCTGCATATACCTGATGAAACACTTATCTTTTTGATAATTAATGAACCCATTTTAAGTCCATGTTATGCTATCCATCTTTTGTGGTACTGAAATGGATGACAGTGTGATTATGTCTTTGAAAGATAAGTAAATGTGTGTGCTCTTAGATCATCAGGCTTTTAAAATACCAGGAAAGTAGAAGTATAGCAAAACTGGGAGTATTTCTTAATCTTGACTTATAATATAGTTGTTTCTGTGCTTTTATTTATAAATGTACATTTTATTGCACTATATACACACGCCAGATTTCACAGACCTCTGCAAATTATTGTATTAATATTTTATGTTCCATTGATGCTTTTCCCCTGCATATTGACAAAATAATACATATGAAATATATTGAATATTACATTATTTAACACTGATTTTTATACATATGACATATAAGTGTTGGTAAGCAAAGACTAATGTTACGTTTTACATAAGAATCCACACTACTATTACAAGTCAAGATATACTTTGAATTCTATTTCAGTATTCTTGTCAATATAAACTGGCTTACAAAGACACATTGAAAATGATAACTGATGGATTTCTGAAAATACTTTTGTCATTGAAGAAAAGTATATACTTTGAATTTCATTATTATAAAAGTATATTTTTAAGAAGTCAAACAGATCCTCTTCAGTGTCTTAAATGGTATAATTTTGGCCGTCTGTTACAATATGGAATAATGTCCAATTATCTCGTTTATGAAGGCTTCTGAAACAGCTTACACTCTAACTTCTGTTTATTAAGGGCAAAATTATACTGTCAGATTCACACATGCTTATCTTTGAAAAGTGACTTACAGACCACACTTTATCCTTTTAGAGGAGGGAAAAAGCATGTAAATGGGAAAAGGTCAGTGGATCTCTGGACACTTGTGTCCTGTATGCTATTTGATTCTCCTGTGCATCACCTATAGGCACCAATTAAAAAGCTTCTACAGCTTGGAGGCAGCATATAGCTACATGTAGGCAGTGAATTTAAGGTAGACCCAATCCAGTGTTATTTCTTCTGGTATTATGGCTCCATGTGAATTTTCTGGGTCCATATTTCCATCAAACAAAAGTCCACAGCTCTGAAGACTGTTAAGTTCTAAGATTGGCCAAATCCAAACTTGGACACTAAGACTAATAAGAAAAAAAAAAAAAAAAAAGGAAAAAAGTTATTGAAGTGTTAAATAACCTACAGCTTTCCAGATTTTCATCTAGAAAGTTAAGGAACAGCCTTTTCCTAAGGCTTCTCTACTGACCTTTATTTTCTAATTCTTGTTGCTGCACTTGAGAAAGTGCCAGAACATCCTATCTGAAGGTATTTGAGACCTTCTGCATCCAGATTAATCTCATTTGTCTTGACTCCTGGTTGCTCATCAGAAAGATAATGCTTAACTACAGAAATTTTATGATCACAGGTATTGCTATGTATCATTACAAGGGATAATTAGGAAACACATAAAGTTACAATCATGTTTATTTAGATCCATACGTTGTCATGAAATATGAATGGTGCTGATGAGCCATCATAGTAATGTCTAAATAATATTAGCAAAGAAGGAAAGAAGCTAAACCTTTGTTCATGAACATAAATTCCTTTCAAAGTCTTACCTTTATTTGTTTCCTTAATTCCTTAGCCCATTAAAAATTAAAGTAGTGCATTATTTAGCTAGCCAATATATAGAAACACTTGTATGTGCCAGTGGCTATAACTACAGTATTTGAAAAAAAAAAGAATAGATTATTTATTTCAGTTCCATAAATTCACTTCCAAGGAATTAGACTATGTGAGAAAAGTTAGTTGAATAAATAAAGATTTTGGATACATATGAATGTTAATGGTTATAAAAGAAAACTGTTTTTTATGAGAACTAGCAAGTATACCCATCACTAATTTATGCCAAGTTGACAGTTTAGGTTGCTGCATGTACTTTGAATCAATGACATACTTAAAAGGCAGAGTAGCCTGACCAGGATTTAACAAAACCAGTAAATAATTTATTTACTTTGTTTCCTGCACCAAACTGGTCTGTTTTGGATAACACACTATAGTCATACATCTTTTCAGTTTTTTTTTCTATTAGAAATCACTTGCTGAATACACATAGTCTCTGGAGATCTGAGGTACCTAAATTTTAAACTCAAATGTTTGGACTCTTGTCATTATTTTCTGTATAGTAGAGTAGCAGAAAAACTAGCCCCTCTATAGATCAACAAGTACCTTCTCACAAAATCATGTGTTTTAATTTTTAAAATAATTAATTGCCAAAAATACTAATTATTCACATTTTTTATATTGTGGTTTAAATGGGCAGTATCTTTAAAATGTATGTATTCTTCATAACAACAAAAAACGCACAAGTTATTGCTACAAATACTGCACAAATCTCCTAAAAAAAAAAAGTAATCATTGAGCTTCTAACTCTTTATTTCAACAAAGCTCATGATAAGTACAGCTTTTATCTCCAACTCAGTAAGTATATATTATATATGTGGTAACTGAATGTGTGATTCTTGTATCTTATGGACCGCTAACGATTTTTTAATTTATAAATTGCAACCTTATGTTTCTTTTTTACATTTTCAGTTATTTGAATTTTTTATGTCAAGAAGGTACCAAAAAATAAGAAATCTTAAGTTGAAATCCTGGGTCACATTAAGACAACCTATCTGAAATAACTGAACACATAAAATGAATGGGTGTGTGCTTAGTAATAACTGCTGGTAATTGAGCTTCGTGTGGAGACTGAAACTTTGCAGAATTCACCCATAGTTCTGTTGCTGTGGATCTTTTTTCTCAGAAAGAGAGATGTTGTTCTTGATTCGAAAAATTACCTTTATTAAGGCATTTCTTTTGCTGGACTACTATAGTTGCAAGGTCTTTGGACATCCTGGTTGTAACCTTAAATCTCTTCAACCGCACCCTGCAGCCAGCACCATTGTGGTGTACTATTTTCAAAATTAGTATTATTTACTCATTTTGAAATTTCATAAAGTAGTAATTATATTAACATTGCATTCCATGAACTGATGTGATTTGTAACTATTTTGCCTTCTGGACAAATAAAGGGATTGTGTACTGTATATTCCTCTTTTCTGAACTAGAAAAATCTTGTCATAGCTGCTGTACACAGTACAGGAGATCAAAGTTCAGTTATTGACTGTATTACAGTATAGTTATATGATCTCATGCCAGGCATCAGTCTAGTACAGCTTAGGCCACTAGCCATGATTTGAAATAGTAACCAAAAATTCTTTTGGACAGGTTTTACAAGTAGGAATACACATTCCTGGGTTCTTGTGTTTTTTGTAAATCTATGGTTTTTGAGCACAAGCTATCTCTTACTGCGTACATCTAAAACAATGGCATGCCTTATGATTACATAGAGTTACTCTAATTAATGTTAAATAATTTAATTAAAATAGATATTAATGTGAAAATCTGATTTGACGTAGATTCATGCAGCCTACATACATATTTTCACCACAATCTGAATTCCTTGTGCACACACAGCTTTGTTCATAGATTATACTTTTGCTGACAAAGTATAAAAGTCTGTACTACTCAACTGCAGTAATATGCATTACAGACATGAGAGCTATGTATCTGTTACAAAGGAAGAATATCTTACATAATTTATAGACAGTGAACACAAGTGTCCATAAGCAAAGACTAATGTTAACAATTGGATCAAAACATCTACTTAAGTACAACAGCAGCATAAAAAAAACCCAGTATCCTAGTGAGATGCAGGGCAACAGCATTATGACCACTAAACAAGGAAAACCTACTTGGCTGCCAAATACTTTCCTTGGATGCTTTGGTTACTACTTTGAGTCACGCAAGAATAAATCTATCACTGACTAATACAACACCTGTTGCAGTGCCAGGTACAGCTCCAAATTACAACCACATCTTTCTATCAGTTTTAATAGCAGGAACAGTAGAGAAAGGAATTAAGTTGGCTTTCAGGAAAATTAATTACAGTATTTTAACCAGTCTAATAACTGGTTGCACATTGGACAGAATGGCAACCAGAGGAAAGAATTTTTTCTATGTGTAGGATTGTACACACTTACATTTTAATTACATTTTACATTATAATCTTTTGAGAAAACTAAACAAATGTTTTCATCATAAAAAAAAATCAATACCAATTAAATCATAACTTAGGGCCTTTTACCTTATTAGAAACTGTGTGTGTTCATCTATGATTATGAATAGTCTCCTGTTTGACTTTCTGAACATCAGAAAGTTCCTATCCCTGTTCCAGTTAAAATGGTAAATTCCTTTGAAAAGCCTATATAGAAATACCTTGATTTCCATTTTAGTTCACTTGTCAAAAGCAAAGAGAGTGTTGCCATTCTTGTACTCTAAGAATATGAGGTGACACATCTGACAAGCAGAAATAGATTGGAAGTAAGTCCATTAATATATCTAAAATCATTTTGTAAGTGATCATTTTTAATATACACGAGGGAGTTACACCTACACATCCAGGGAAGAATATACTCGCTTTGAATGTGGCTCATGTCCCCCTCCATTGCATATAATTAAGTCCTTTCTGGTTTAAATAATTTCTTCTCCAACCTTTTTCTCCGTGCCTGACATCTTTTAAAGCTCAGCCCAGCAAAGGCTTTTGACCAATACCACTTGTGCTTGGAGGAAATTTATGTTTAAATATGACAAAATCTCTGACACCAAACTCTGCAGTAGTACAATCTAGTAGTTTATTCTGTGGCCTAGAAGTGACAAATTCATGACAAAAATCTTGATTTCTCCAGTGGAGAAAATCCTGTTCCCAGTTTGTGCCGCATCTGATGTGTAACTTGGAGCAAGTCACTTCACCCTTTTTCTGGTCTGTTTAGACTATAAGCTTTTGAGAAAAGAGATTGTCTCTGACTGATTTTTACAAGGGCATATCCAGCAGTGCTCCAATTGCAACTACAGCTTAGCTCCCACATAATACCATAATAACAATAATCAATGACAATATCACAAATAAAAAATAATCTCAGTAAACCCTGATCCCAGAAGGAAGAAAATCACCTGCCTTTAGAAGCCTGTAGCTTTGCAGTGGCAGTGAACCCATACTAACACCTTCTGTGTCACAGTAATGAAAGAAAAGAGAGAGATGGAATTTGTCCCCATCCTTTTAACAGAGACGTGAAGAGCAACCTGGCCTCACACAAAATTGCTGTGCCCCTAAATAGGACAGTTCTCTTTGTTATATAAAATACTATAGCTAAGAATTCATTAATCTTCTATATTCTGCATTTTAAATGAGCTTTGTATTGATTTTTATTACTGTTGGAAAAGGCTCATTTATAGAGCTGCAGGTTAAGGAAAGAAGAATGTTGTGTGAAAAGGACTATTAAACAGGAGAAAATATCCTGATCTGTCCTTTGCGATTCCTAGTGAAAATGACAGCATTGTCTCCGTGGAAGTTCTTGCCCAGCTCCTTTATGAAACTGTTTGTGCTAACTTCTGTTGTTGACCTTGGAAATTTACTATATGCATTAATGGGTCCTCGTGCAAAGAAAGTACTCGCAAAGGCTTTACTTTCTGACTTTTCTATGCCTTATCTTTGTTGCCCTTTTATTTCTTTTTCTCCTGTCCAAAAGGCTTTGATGTCCCCTTGTTAACCTTTTCTTTCAATATAAATTCTGCTACATATTAAATACAGGTTAAAAAAAACTTTAATGTAGCAAAGCCAATTACTGAGAAAAAGGAAATGCCAGAATTTTCTATCTGTGAAACCTTTGGTTAACCTCTTAGTATACATGCATTATAGGGCTGTCCTTAGTTTCATTATCACATTCTAATTTTTTCCTAAGAAATGTGAGACCATTTACTGTCCAGAACTGACAATCCTGAGTAAATGTAAACCTGTGCAGCATTTTGTTTTAGCCTCATTGGTTATGTGTGATCCTAAGAAATAGTTCCAGTGTTCAAATTCTGCTTTTGACATAGAGCTTTTTAAACTGAATATTATTGAGGTTGGAAGGGATGTCTGGAGATCATCTAGTCCAACCACTCTGCTCAAGCAGGGTCGCACAGAGCTGGTTGCCCAGGACTGTGTCCAGATGGCTTTTGAATATCTCCACAGATGGAGATTCCACAGCTTCTCTGGACAACTTGTTCCCATGCTCAGTAAGCTTCACAGGGAAAAAAAAAAAAAGTGTTTCCTGGTGTTCGGAGGGAACCTCCTGTGTTTGCCTCTTGTCCTGTCACTGGACACCACTGAAAAAAGCCTGGCTCTGTCCTCTTGGCATCCTCCCTTCGGGTGTTTGTATACGTTGGTGAGATCTGCCTTGGGCCTCCTCCTCTTCAGGCTGAACAGTCCTAGGTCTCTCAGGCTTTCCTCACAGGAAAGGTGCTCCAGTCCCTTTATCATCATTGTTGCCCTTTGCTGGCCTCTCTCCAGTATGCCCAGGTCTCTCTTTTGCTGAGGAGCCCGGAGCTGGACACACCAAACATACATCATTTGTAAGTCATTTGCAATATTTTTTCAAAGTTTTATGAACAGATACTTTGAATTCAATTCTAGCTAAAAGGTAGGACCTGGATGAAGATTTAAAGACAGAAGGCAATTTGGATGAAAGTAAATAATAAAGTTTGTAACTCAGAAAAAAAAACAAACAAACAAACAAAAACCGGTAAAAGCAATAGACTAAGAAAATTAACCTGAGCAAATATAATTAATCAATAGGCAAAGTCTCATGGAAACAGGTCTTTAAAACACCTGATCTTGTTGAAAGAATCTATATTAAAAATTAGCTAGCTTGTTTTCACATAAAAAAAAAGGATAAGAAGCATGATTAAAAAATCATTGACGTTGTTTCAACAGAATGTAAAAATCAAAATGGAGTAGTCTCAGCCATGGGAAGTGAAATATAGAGTCAGACTAATTATTAGAGAATGGTTCACAGAAAATGTTTATAAAACCAGAATGATTAAGAAGCAAAAGGGATTGTAAGTGACAAAGAACAAAAATGATAGGGAGAAAAGATTGTAGAAACACAATGGTGAAAGAAGATAATGAAGAAAATTTAGATGCATTTATATCTCACATGATACTTTATTGAGAAAGTGTCTAAATAAGACACTTTGACTCCCACTATGTATCTATTAATAAACATCAGATTAAATAGATATGGCTATGGTATGTTATACACTTAACGTCTAATGTGACCTGAGTGCACTTTACATGAAGGAGCAGAAGAAAAGGAAAAAGGAAAAAGGAAAAGGAAAAGAAAAAGAAAAAGGAAAAGAAAAAGAAAAAGAAAAAGAAAAAGAAAAAGAAAAAGAAAAAGAAAAAAAGAAAAAGAAAAAGAAATAAAGAAAAAGAAAAAGAAAAAGAAAAAGAAAAAAAAGAGTGTTTCCTTTAGGTTTAATCAGTGAGTAAGGTCAAAGTTTACTCTGGAATTTGTAAACAACTAACCAGTCCTAGCACAGTGTTATTAATTACTATCTTCCAGGATGCTAGATTTTCTTTCAAAGAACAGAGAAGGAACTTTTAAAAATAATGGTCCAAGACAGACCATGTTGAAGTCCTCATGGCCAAAGAGCTGAATCTAATCATTACTTTTGTTAATGATTTAAAAGATGGATAAAAGAACAGAGGCAGTTTACAATATTAGAATTCAGAAAATCTCAGCTGAGTGGAGAAATGTAAAAAATACATAAAATAAGACAAAGGCAAGACACTACAGTTGGAAAGTCAAATACATACAGAAAAACTGAGACGAAATTATTCTTCAGCACTATCCGAGAAAAGGATCTGAAAGCCATAGCAGATCAGAAGCCCCAAGATGGCTTAAAGTTATGTTACTTTAAAAAAAAAAAAATTGATGTATTCTTAGTACAATCATAAGAGGTGGTTAGTTATTTTTAGTGCTGCTAAATCATCTTCTGTCCATTTTTAGTAAGCACATTTTAAGAAGGTTGTGTATGAAAAGGCGTACAGGAAACAATGGTAATACTAAAACACCAGAATGATGAACAATAAAAAAGAATTCTGAAGACTAATTCATTAGTACCATTTTTCCCTTTCTAGGGTTGTATTCAATGAAAATAATTGTAATCCTTCTATAATTCATTGCAGTCTTATCCTGCTCTAGGCATTTAGGGAAATGGGGAATAAATGGCATCTATAAAAAATGGTTGATACTGAAAAAAAATATTTTAGACAAGATCAAGGATTCAACCCTAAAGGCTGCATTTTTAGGAAAGTGATGAGAAAACAGGGAGTTTTAATGGAAATTGTTCTACAGCTCTAAGTATAGCAGGTGTTGCTAGATAGCTGCCAAAATAAAGTATTTTATATATCTCAGAATGCAATTTGTGTTTTTAACTGCTCTTAAACTTTCTTCTAAAGAATTTTAATAACCTTATTCAATGATTCTAAACCAGATAGCAAAATTTACAAAGGTATATTCCCCTTCAATCTTTAAGTGCCCACCTTTACTTTGTAATTTATTTAATCCACCGCTTAAAGTAGTTCATAATCCTTTAAGTCTATTAAATTTGAAAAAGTCCATCTGAAAACAATCTTATCTTCCTCTCAAACTCTGTTTCCTAGCAAATGTCATCAGTATACAATGCATTCTTTCACATAATTCCTGTATATATAAAAACAATATAATGAGAATTGCAAGACACTAAACTTTGCCACATTTTCAATTGAATGAAATTCCACTTCCAGTCAAAAATAAGTGTTTCTTTTAACCTATCAAAGTAGCTTTCCTTTCAGGCTTTGTTAATTCCTATCACAGAGTATGCTTTTATTTGTCAGTAAATAAAAATTTTCCTAGATTTTGAGACATATCTCTTCTTTATCACATAGCTATATATTATCAAGAAAAAAAAAAACAAACCTTTTTTTTGTGGTTTCACAAAGATCATCCTTAATCAAGCTCAAGCTTTCAAGTAGAATTCTGTTCTGCTGATAGCAGGCAAGCCTGAAAAAGCCAAGAATGCCTATTTCTCTTGGCTTTCACCCCAAACGAAATTCTGAATAGTTCAAACAGAGAGGACTAGCCCAAAGCCAAGAGTTGCACCCCATATGCACAGCTGCTTAGAGTGACACTGGCTGGATTGTTCTTCCTTGGAAAATATAGTGCCCTAGAAACAGAAATGCTGCACAAAATTCAGCCAGTTTCCCTTGTACATTCTGAGAAACTAAGAAAAAAAATTAGAAAGCAAATACTACCCATTGTGTTGAAAAATTCCTGTTTGACATTTTAGGAATGAAATGTTTTTAACTCTTTCTTTGAATCAAATTTCAAGAGGGGCTAGTTTTAAGAGAAGAGGTGAAGTGAAATAGCTGTTACATGCTAGAAGTTATTAACATTAAACATAACCAATATTTTACTGAAAAAAAAATATTAAAACTAGGCATTTTGACTTTGTAGCAATGAAATGTATAAGTCACTCTTAAAACATTTTTCCTAATATTTTCCTTCATGGAAAAATGCAAAAAGTTCTTTTAGCATTGTTCTTAAACGATGCAGCTTTTAGGCATTTCTAAATCCTTAGTGAAACAGAAAGACCTAGAAATATTAAAAAATTAGTTGAGATCTAAAAACTGTGGAAAGTGAAGACAGTGTTATACACTGTTATTTGCCAATGACTGTAATCACAGTAGTATTAGAATATGTTCATTATTAAAGGTGAGCATTCCTTTGAATTACAACAACCAAAAAAAGTTGAAAAAAAGTAACAGATAACTGAGATGTCAAAACTGTATGTGATTTGTATACAAACTTATAGGGAGTTTGTGGCAGATCTGCAATTGTTTCTCCAGTTACACCACTTTGTCTGACTTTACACAGTGCAAGAGAATATTAATTGTTTTTTCTGAGATTCCTATGTCTAGCATAAATAGTACAAATTTCATTATTTTGTTAGCTTCAACATTGAAGGAGTACAATGATGTATATATTATTCACTTATTTTGAGGAATACACTAACTCAATCAAACAGCAGAAATTTGTGATTAAGGTTGGCAGTGAGTAAATGTAAACAGTGTAAGGTCAGATCAAATAACTTCTAAACAAATAGAAAACATTCTTCACATTATTTTGTAAACAAATTCTCAAGGATTACCTGAAAAATAGGTACTATATAGTCTGATCCAGTGACCAATTGAAATAAATCTATTTATTTCCAGAGTTTGAATTCTTTAGCAATTCAGGAAGGAAGAGAAGGAATATTTCTTTCTTCAGTGTTATCAGCCCTCAGATCAGGGAATTCACCTAACCATGGGAAATTTTGCTATTGATTTTCTGTACAATAAGGACTTCACATGTGTTGAGTATTAGCTTGGATTGTCAGCTACTGTAAAGCATTAGACTTGCCAGCTGAGTATATATCCCGTCATATGTTACAGTCTGATGGGCTTTCTAGTATAAATACATAACATTCCTTCCAATCCAAACCATCCTATGATTCTATGACATACATGTACTATCAAGGTAGCATTTTTAATACTTAGATTTCAATAATTAATGAGGCCTAGTATGCAAATGACCCCATTTACAAACTGTAGTGCATGCATAAAGCAATGTAAAATGTATTTCTATATATAGAATCATTAAATAGTTTTGGTTGGAAGGGACCTTTAAAAGTCACCTAGTCCAAAACCCCTGCAAGAAGCAGGGACATCTCCAACAAGATTGGGTTGCTCAGAGCTCCATCTGACCTGGCCTTAAATGTTTCCAGGGATGGGGCATCTCCCACCTCTCTGAGCAACCTGTTCCAGTGTTCCACCACCCTTATTGTAAAAAATTTATTTCCTATTTCAAGTCTGAATCTACCCTGTTTTAGTTTAAAACCATTAACCCTTGTCCTATCACAACAAGCCATACTAAAAAAGTTTCTCCCCATCTTTCTTATAAGTTCCCTTTAGGTACTGGAAGGCCACTGTAAGGTCTTACTGGAGCCTTCTCTTCTCCAGGCTGAACAGCCTCAACTCTCTCAGCCTGTCTTCACAGCAGAGGTGCTCCAGCCCTCTGATCATCTCTGTGGCCCTCCTCTGGACTCACTCCAACAGGTCCATGCCCTTCTTATGTTGGGGGCTCCAGAGCTGGATGCAGTACTGCAGGTGGGGTCTCACCAGAGCAGAGTAGAGGAGCAGAATCAGCTTCCTCAACCTGCTAGCCATGCTTTTGTTTGATGTTGCCCTGGATGTGGTTGGCTTTCTGGGCTGCAAGTGCACATTGCCAGCTCATGTTGAGGTTCTCATCCACCAGTATCCACAAATGCTTCTCCTTAAGACTGCTCATATCATTATGTATAAGATGCAGAAAGGGAAAGTCTTTCACTTTTTTTACAATCTTTTATACTTTAAATCCAAAGCACAGTTTCTTTGTTGAATATTTTAAAAGCTTTAGAAAAATTAATGTATTCACAATCTGTACAAACTACAGCCTAATTAATCAACAATTTTGAGATTTTCACATGGAAAATTCATACTGAATGGCTGTAAATGATCAACTGCATAACAGAATTTCCTTAAATGCAACCTTCCCAGTAGGAAGCTTCTCCTAGTTCTCCCCCAGAAGAGTACCCTTTCCTTTTTCTGCTGCAACACTTCAGCAAGAAGATTATATTGTATATAGCTGAGTCTGATTACAGCTCCAGGCCTGAAAGATTTATTTTAAATATCAATGCTCAAAGTTAAACATCTTGATAAGCACTTAGCTACAAATCTTCCATTAAAACACATCCACTAAAATGGTCTGATTCACTGAAAATCTAGTCTTAATTCTGTAGACAGTCCTCTGACTTTCTCATTTTACCTGTAGTTTATTTGGGTTCTAAAATGGTGCTAGATGAACAAAGAGCAAACTTTCTCAAGCTGGTTCCAAAAATGGGACATAGGCAGAATGTTGTTATGTGAATCTAACTTTACTTTACAACTAACAAATTGAAGGGCATTCCAGGCTGTCACTGGCCAGCATTTTGACACTAGTTTCTCAGACACTAACATCTCTGTCCCTGTGCATAGCCAGGGCTCTCCTAGATGTTACAAAACTGAGGCGGGCAGAGCCTGGCACATATGGAGATCGCCAAGGTGCAGGAGCTACATGCTCCTTCCTCAAAATCTGCTGAAGGGATCAAAGTGCAGAAGATCTTTACAGAGCTGTTTTGGACATCTCATGCTGCTACCACTTGGAAATATAGCAAAAGGAAGAAATTATGCTGTCAGTTCTCACCTTTTTCCACATCTTCACTTGTGAATCCAAAAACTTGTGATTGGGGAACTTTTCCAGGGCACGGGAGATCCATATTATTTCCTTCTTTTCTCACCCCTTTCTCACAGTACTTTTTTATCCAAGTTAAGAAGCGTAGTCTGGGTGGCAACCAGGTGGACAAAATACTGGCCAGATGATTGGGCTAAAAAGGCCACACTGAATGGGATAAAGCCCTGAGTAATCTCATCTGACCCACCAGCTGCTCCTGCTTTGAGAAGGATGCTAGTCTAGAGACCTTCTGAGGTCCCTTCCAGACACAAATCCAACCCGAGTTGTCCTGTGGTCCTGTAACAGCTGTGGAAGAAACCACAATGACATGAGAGTGGTTTTTTTTCATCTCTTGTTAACCATGTGCAGTGGTTAGTACCATTTGTTAAGTCAGGAAAAGGAAACAAAGCAAGTGAACAGGACACCCATTGAGAATATAGGGAAAAAAGCTCATGTTTTGGACACTGATTACTTTACTATTACTTTTTATTTCATTTTATTTTATTTTATTCAGACTTTCACCTAAGTTGCAGGAATTGCTGGAGATATTTTCCCATAAGTGGCTATCCTAGCAACTGGACAGAAATTCATTCTTGGCCTCATACTAGCTAAATGTAATTTGAATTATTCCCTACTTATAAAATACAACTCCTGCAAAGAAATCAGTTTGAGTGGGGCATCTGTTCTGGGGCAGTAACGAAAAGCAACCAGTAAGGTATGAATGGATTGTGAGTCATTTCCTCAGGTTAATGTTGAAGTCAAGGATAGTATACAGGGAATTTTATTTTATGATGGATTCCTAGTGCTTGCTGCCCAGGAAATGTTGTTTCCTAATTGACATCATCATTAAATACAGTCATCTAAGTTTTTACTGAATAAGACATTAAGCCAAAAGATTCAACCACATTAATCATATCATGTCAAATTCTGTGAATGAATTTCTAAAAACTTGAATTGTAATTCTATGCACTTTAAAATATTGTGATGTTTTTCAGATTGTGACCCATCTCTAGTTTCTCATCCACTAGTAAAACACAGAACCCACAACTAATTAATAAATAGTGAAAATCATGTTTTTCTTTACCACATAGTGGTAGAAAAGAAGATGGCACAGAACACATTCTTCCATGCCATAATTTCAGATGAGTAATAGCCTGGTCGTATGAGTACGTTACGGGAGACACAGACACGGCTAAGGACATGATCCAGCAGAGGGAACTGAAATCAGATGTCCAAATCCCTTATGTTTCATGACAAAAGGAAATTCAGCATTTTTAATTGTTGCAACAAATTTCAATAAAATCTTTCATTTTTTTTAATGGCTGGCATTTTATCTAGATCAAAATGTGTTTATATTTCCAAAGAACATTATTAGAAATTTTTCCTCATGTGGAGAATTTCAAATATTTCTTCGTAGGATGTAAAAGTTAAATGTCAAATTTCTTTTGAGGTAGTATTTCTGAATTTCAAGCAACTCTAACTCTTACCTCATAGCTATGTACAAGAAATTTGAAATAGAGAAAGCTATTTCAGCTTTCATGGGTTGGTTATGTTGTAAAGCACTGTCAGTAGTCACTAGCAGTATTCTTTTTAAGTTGTGAAAGGAAAAAAAAAGAATCACTTCATTCTTAATTATCTTTTCTGAGTTGAAGATTAAAAAAATAATTTATTTTCTTAGCCATTTATCTTTTACAGTAGAGAAAATCTTTCATGACATTTGTTTACAGTCCAGAGTCTGTAAATTCAGAGTCTGAGTTTAGCATTGTTTAGATTCTGCAGATACAAAACAGTTACAGTAGTCTTTAATTTCCAAACATTTATTGAAAAATTGAGACAATTCCATTGGGTTTAAGTTAAGATATATATTTATTTTAGAAATAAGTGTATTTAAAATGTGTGGATTTTTGATAGGAAGAAATACATTATTGTAGTATAAGTAAATCCTGTGAGATAATTGTATTATTCAAGGGCTAAATAGTGTGTAACTCATTTTTAAGTAAGGTTCATTTTTTAAACTGGATTAACGATTCCAGGTAACAAAATCCTAGGTCCGTATTTCATCAGTCAGAAGCAGAATCCTTTAGAGGTAAAATTTCTTGCATGAATATATTCTATAAGGCTATTCATGGGTTGTAACATCTCACAAACCCAAAGTTACAGTAAAATATGTATTTAACTCTATTTACAGGAAAATTCCTACTTAATGTTAAATGTCTATATGCTTATGGTTAACTAGGTGGGCTCCTCTGCAAAACAGGAATAATGTATGAATCGTCTCTGTTAGATTGCTCATCTGTGTTGTAAGTGTATGCTCTAAATTATTAAGAACAGGCTGCTCTAAGTTATATCACCAAAGTACATCTGTGATTCTCAGTGACTTAGTGTGTCATAAGGGATGATAAGAGTTAATAATGCCTGTAAGCGGACATAAAGATGCCTAATACATAATTATATTGAACAAGCCAATTGAGAGAGAGGGAAAACTGAGAGGGAGGAGCAAATGAACTCATCCTTCCCTATATCCTGCAATGTCTCAGTATCACAAAGAATGAAGCAAATGTTTATGGGAAATAGAAACTAAAGGCTGAAATTCCAAGCTTAGGTGACGATAAACAATTAAACAGATTATTCAAAAGGAGCTGTCACCCACATTTGTAAGTCTCCAGCTTGACTTCTTTTGGTACTGCAGACATCCATTGATGCCAAGAGCTGATGCCTCAGAGAGGTGATGTTCAGAGATGCCTCTGTCTTTTGCCTTGAGAATACACTGCTGGGAAAAGCAGTGAACATAAAAGTATGGGCAGCAAATGGCTGAGAGATGCAGTGTAGGGCCAAAGCACATCTGCTGAAGATGTCTTATCTGTGGTGAATGAGGAGAGCTGTATTTTTTCTCTCTTTTTCTTAGGGAAAAAAAAAAAAAAAGGTGCAGCTTAGAAGAATTTGCATCCCATCCTCAAGTCTGTGTGAGGAAGTGGTTTGGTATGAAGTTCTGGATTCAGAAAAGTTAACAATATAAATCTTCCAGACTTCCATAACCAGGTTTAAAATGCATACACACAAGCTTAGATAGATTCCTGACTTTTGTTATCCTTTGTTGGCTCAGAGGAACTATCTGCCATTCATTTTTATAACTGTGCACTTCTCAGTTCTCTTCTTCACAATGTTCTTGAGTCTCAAGACTTTCATACATACTTAACTTGAATTTTCATACAGCCTCACAGGAAGAAATAATTCCTCCCAAAACAAGTTCCAGGTGGGATGCACATCATGTTGAGTTTATCCCAATGTGTATAAACACCTTGTGCAAATGCCACCTATTTTACAAAAACAGCCTTTCAACCACAGAGTGCAGATGGAAGCTATGCAGTAAGTGTAATCATTGTGTATTTTGGAGAGGAAGGACAGATCCACTTTTAAAATTTAAAGGAGTTTCCTGTATTGCAAACTTTGTGCTATGCACCTACACAGCCCTGGCAATTTCATAGGGTAAAGGCAATATTACAAGATGTGGGCCTAGGTCTCAAGTTTGACACTAGAGGGAGAAAATAGATTATTTCTTCTCATTCTCAAAAATTAACCAAGAAGGTTTGAAGACCTTTTTTTTTCTAAAAGTATTTGTTCATTTGTTTTTTCCTCAACTATTCTTGAGCAGATCAGAAAGACTGGTGTTCAACTAAGGCAATCTGGACAAGTGATATTCTTGTTCAAATTAGACAGGATGCTCAGCCAAAGCTCTTTTCAACAGCTACAAGAATTGAAAACCCTTACAACCTATGGTTGCTTCCTATTTGAAGTAGTAATAAAAGTAATACAGTGTCAGCCAGAGCTGAGCTGCTGCAAATGGAAGGAGTTAGTTTTCTATGTTGAAATATATGCTTAATTGAGAAGAGCTGGGAGTCTCAGAATGGAAATAATGGACATAAGGAAGAAAGTGGCACACATGAAAAAAAATCACTGAAATCTGCTTCTAGCTTTGGACTGAACTGGAGACAGATCCTCTGGCAATGAAAATTATTACCGGTAGTACTAGTCTACAGAAAATGCTTGGCTGCTAGCCGACAGCAGTTTCCCTGAGCCAGATTCCTGTGATGGAGGCAGTGTGGACCTGTTACTTTCATGTACATGGAGCACAAAGAAATAAAAGCCCTTGTTGTTGTTGTTGTTGTTAAAATGAAGTTGGCAAATATTTTTATTTTCTGCAGCTAGTCTTGGCACAGCCTGAAAACCAGCTGTGCACAGTGAAGCACCTGTACAATGGAGAAGCAAGCAATAACAGAAAACTAGCAGTAACTGAATGAAAGTGCATTTTTTTTCATCATGTTTAATGTCAATTTGCGAAACATTTTACATTTTTCTAAGGCAAAGCTTCCTTGACACTCCAGAAACCAGCTGAGTACAGGAGTCCACCTCTGCATTTTAATGAAATGGAACAAAGAAACAGTACATGAACTTGCAGTCTGTATTTTTACCCTTGTGTAACGACAATTTGGTAAATACTTTTATATTCAGTGGTGAAAGTCACTCAGCAAACTACATTGCACTACATGCAATACAGAATTACAGAGGTTATACTTTCCTTCACCAATAAAACAGTCCTTTTACAGCAGGTGCCATAAGGCTTTTGCGGAAATTGAAACAGAAGTGAAAAGTAAAAGTCCTGCCCTTCCTTCCCAGGTATTCTGCACTCCCAAGCCATAAACTTGGGTACATTTCTAAAGATCTGACTAATCAAATCTCCTCTAGACTTACGGATACTTTGATTCAGAAATCAACAAGAATATAATAAATATATATAAAAAATAGAATTTTGAAATTTCCAGTATTTTTTTTAGCTTTAGTTTCCTTAAAACAGACAAGGCTAGAGACTTGGGAGTACAAAATAACATGCTAAAATCTGGAAGTAAATAGTTGTATTTTAGAAAACAATCATATGCCCCTAGATCAGTTTGATTCAAGGATAAAATGTTATCAATGCATATATGAGGGTGGCAGGTTTTTTTCTTTTATGAGACTGCTCCACTGAACACCAGTTGCAGTAGCCTCTTATGACCACATCACTCATATATGTTTTTGCAAGCGCTATAATTGGCAGCCATACATCATTCAGCACATAAATATCAGGCAACAGTGACTGTTTTATTGTTTGGCTGATGCAAAGTACAGCTGTGCAAGGTTGACAAATCTAGCATTTCTTTGTGACAGTTCATTATGTAGATTCCTAATATTAGGACTAATCCTGAAGCACATATTCAGGCAAAATTCATATGTGCCAAATCAGTAAACAATCCAGGTTCAAACCAGTAAATGCTAGGGTCTGAGCAAGCTGTTTGAAGACCACAGGCAAAGCAGAGCTGAACACTCTGAACTGCTGCAGTCACCCACTTGATAGACTTTCAATCATCAATGTCATGAAAACTAGCAGATATAGGATAAAAATAAGCCTTTTGTCTTTGCAACTTCATATTCCTATGAGTTTATGTTCAGGCTTCATGGACACTGAACTCCACCTGAACAGGCTACAAACTGATGGATTGGATGTAGTTAGTTTCAGTCCTTCGTGATGAAATTACTTGAAAATAAATCATTTTGAAATTGAATTAAATTACAGGACACTGCTGAAAGAAGTTAGAAGATGGAGGGTGGGATTGTTGTGCTGGTTACACACATAGCTCTAACTGGAAGAACCAACAAATACAAAGAAATGATCCTCTGACAGTAAAATGTCACTAGAAATCTCTTTAGAAAGTTCTAGATCTTAAGTTTTTTTTTTATGAAGAATTTTTCAGATTACATATCATGACTTTATTAACCTTAGCTACACAATGCCATAACCACTTACTACAGTTAGTGCAAAAGAATGGCAACATTTAAGTTGAAGTTGACTAAATATTTCTTGAAGATATAGGACTCTTTTTAAAGATGCCTCGTTTCAGGAATAAATCCTACAGGAAATAAATCTTTCCTTTCTATTTCCCCTTTAAATTACCTTTTTTTCCTATACCATCAGATCATTATGTGCACATTCATTCAACTTATTGGTTTAGCTTTCAATAGTGATAGGGCATTCTTCTTTTTGGTGTGTGTACATACACGAATGGCTCTAACATGATTTTGAAACACAGAAGTGGAAAGAACAACATCAGCTATAAATAGAAACCTCCACAGTACATCCAGTCATGAGAATAATAGATGCTCAGGATAGAACTGTTCATAACGTATCTCTGAAAATTCTTCCCCACACCCTAAAACAGAAAGTAAGACCAACAGAACAAGAGTTTGAAAGTGCCACAAATGATGCATTGCGAGAACAGGGGTGGCAAAATGTATTGCAAATATCCTAGGTTCTTGTTATAGCAAGGAATGTCTTAACAAAAATAGGCAGATGATTTTAGGAAGTGGGTCAAAATTAATGGTAAAAAGGAGTGAAAAAAATCTTATGCTAAACTTCAAACCATAATAACTTCATGCTGAGAGGCCCATGAAAAAATCTGACATGAAGAAAAATTCCTTTCTATCACTAAATCTGACAGTGTGTTTAGCTCAGAGTATCTGAGCAACGCACATCAGCTTATTTTTTTTAACTCCAGAAACAGATCGTTTTAGTAGTTGCAAGAGGTAGTAGCAAGTCATTTGTACACAATAATCTGTAAGAGGTGTTCTTGAGGCAATAATAACAAATATAATATGTTCTTATTGTAGATACTGGACAATGTAAGCAATAAAGCCATTGACTCAAGGGAGTTAGGATTTCACCCATTAACTTCAGCATTTATTATTTCTGCAAGACTAACACTTTTTTAATGACATGATCTGTTTCTGTAACAGTAGTCTGACCCACAGTAAACCACAGATGCTGCTGTGACAACTAAATTGCCACACCCAACATAGTGTTATTCATAAACCAGAGTAACAAAAACTCTGTTATGTGAACTAAAAAAACACTGAATTTGATATATGAATTAAAGCTGATTTTGTTTGGAAGCACAGCACCCAAGCACCTCCATGGCCTTGCTATCACTGCAAGAACAACTTCTGAACAACAGCAGCATGCTCTTCAGGAGTTTCTGCAGTGCACTAGGCTGCTATTATACAGATTTTCTCACAGTACAAGCATACCTTGGCTCTTGTTCTTGTTTTTCTTTTCAGCCCCAGCGTTTACCATAGACTGTGCCAGAATGCCCTGTTCTTCATTTCTTGGTACAAGACAGTGACTTCTTGTCTTTTACTATTTTGAGTTTGCTGCTTACAGCAACAAGGATAGCTCTTCAAGACACTCTAACATCTGCTGGTTTACCACTTTTAGTACAGAATGAGGCTAGATTGATTTGTTGTAAAAGGCATGGATGTGTGTTCCCAGAACATACAAGAAGGAAAACAAAAGTAGAAGAAAATAAATTATGGCAAGCGATAGGGAAAAAAAATCACATCCCAATTGCTTCTGTAGATTATCTATAAGGGCCAACTCCAATATGTCACATCACCACATAAAGTATTTTTTTAAAGAAAGAAAAATCTAAGCTATAGGCTTAAAGGTTGACATACCTACTTCTATTTTCTCCTCTTACAGCTTCATATACTTTAAAAGGTTCTCATTCAGTAACGACTTTTTAAATTTCTTGTCATGATTTTTTGACAGAGCTTTTTTTCTTCTCGTAAATCTAACATATCCTTAAAATATTCTCAGATGTATTATATATCATTTTAGATGCATGCATTTATAAATGTTTATTATTAATAATTTAAAATTTCATCATGTTCATTTATTGGAAAACATTGGAATTTTTAAAATTCAACCGTACTACATGAATGATCATAGATTTAACCTACTGTGGCAGCATTCATTGAAATTTATTATCTGTTAGCAACTAAATTGAGTTCTGTGAAATCAATACGTGTTCTTGTGACTGACTTGCACATAGTGGTACTCTGGACAGAATTTTGCAGATTGAGAGTGAAGTGACAGAGCCACAGCACATGCGCAGGAAAATGGAAAAATGCATATGCATATGCATCCTGTGCTGTATATTCCTGGAAGTAAACACAGAAATTCTGTTTCTTTCCAGTTAGCAAGCATTTTGTCAATCTTAAACCACAGAACCTGGTAACTGCACTTCTCCATAGTATGTGAATTTCTCAAAATATACAATATTATGCTGGAACAATATTACAAATAGATTCATAAGATTTTATGGTACTTTTTTCTTTCTAGAGTGCCTCAAACAGTGAGAACCCTTCTAGTAATGTGTAATAATGTCTTTCTCTGCAAATTTGTAATGAATACTCTTATTTGATCCTATAAACTTTTTTTCCATTATTCAAGTAAAGTATTTCCATCTAATATCTGAATTTTCATCTTTCCTATAGAAAGTCCAGTTTACTGGAAGACCAAATGAACTTCATTTAAAGTTGCATCCTGTAAAATGCAAGCTTTTTCCTCCTTTTCTCTTGTTTTCCTGCTCACAGTAACATCATTCTGCTTATCACAACACCAGCCTGTTAAATTTCTTCCTGGAATTTCTCACATTCTTATTTGATTCAGCAATTCTTGTATGATAACTATATGAGGAACTTCTTGTATGATAACATTCCTTTGGATGGATCAAAACATTTTTAGTGAAACTCAAGTTGATTTAGATTTTCTGTTCTGTTAAAAGCAAATATTAAACAATATTAGACTCAATTTAGTGTTCACTAGAAAGGTTTAAAATTCTGTAGATATTTCTGATTCCATAGGAAGAAGTTTATTCTTAGAAGGGAAAAAAAAAAGCCAGAACAAAGGCTATGTAACGTAGAAAATGTCATTTATCTTTCTAAAACAGAACATATATAAGATTTACTGCAGCTTAATTCTCATGCTCTTTTTCTTTAGACATACATATTTTACCCAGAATTATTTCCTTTCCTTCTAATGCCCTCTTATTTCACTAACCTCTTTATAGTACTGTCATTTATGCTGTTTCTCAGCCACATTCTTTCATTAAACTCTATGGCCAATGCATCACGTTGGTAAAATTAATTTGTAACTTAATGCAATAACTTTGACTGAATAGCGTGTTTCCGCTAGAACTAGGTTAGATGGAGCCAGAAATACAAAGCACACAGGAAAACTTTAAAATAGTAAAAGCCTTATTAAAGGTCTTAGAATTTGACGAAAGATTAAATGAGTTCTTTAAAAGACACAAATGTTCTGTAACCTAATAACAATGCAGATTATTTTTATCTTTTAAGTCTTTATACTTGTTGCTGCAGACTACTGCAAAATCACAAATGCCTGTAATGAAGAAGTGTTTGATTGCTAAAAGGCAGATTTGGTGACGGATTAAGTAGATTGAAAATGTTTTCTGCTCTAAGAGAGTTTCAGGATTTTTATCACGTTTATTTCAGGAATGACAGAATAGGAAGAATAAATGCTAACCTATCAAATGATGAATTGCAAAGAGTTAGAAAGTGATCTGAATAGGTGTAAACTGCTCAAAGTTGATTAACTGGCACTTGGGTATTGCTTTGACTGACTTGCAAAGGTTCAAGTTATAGCTGACATACTGAATGAAGGTAATGATATATGCTTCATTCACCAAAGAAACAAATGTTTTGTTTCCTGCTCTGGTTCCATACTTTGCAGATACCTACAGTGGTATAATATGCACTAGTACTATTGTAAAACAAGAGTTTATTACATGGGTAAGTAATTTAATCTTTGTAAAAGTGCACAAGCGTATTGAAATAAAATAAAAACTACTTAATCCAATCTTCTCTCATACAATTTCTTTCAAGGAGAACAGACACAGCCTGTTAAAATAACAAAGAATGTAGAGTTTCCATTCACATTCACAAAGTGTCCTCATTCAAACCCCCACTCTAAAGCTACCTTTCCTCTCCTCTCGACTTTCTTTGTGGTGGAGAAATGTGATTCCATGGAACCGACAGTGATTTTGTTTTATGCTAACTGGGAGAGCTTTTCAAGCCTTGCAGACCTGGTGACACTTAAATGGCCCACACTTTGGATTGTCTTGTTGTGTGGAAAAGGTAGATAAGGGGAGGAGGAGAAACATAAAACAGGTGGGCAAGGGCAAAGTGGCATTCACAAACGTTTCTTAGATCAGAGCCAGGATGAGGATCATTTCTGCAACAAAACAATTGCTGTATTGAAATGACTTCACACAAGGTGTTATATTACTTACCAAGTCCTGAGAATTCTGTAAAACCTGGCAAGCACATCACATGGAAACAGGTAAGATCTTCTGAACTTTTAGCCAGGAAATCAACAGAAACTAATATATTTTAATGGCAATTAGTCTAATACGTGCTGTTTGTAGAACTGCTGCCAATAACACCATGTAGTAACTGCTGTAAAATGCCAGCTTCTCTGCCTGCGTTAAGGATTAGGTGGAAGCTTTTAGAACTGTACTTGGCTTGATATGTAGGTCACTCCTGAAATAGCTTTATAAATTAATTTTACAACATATGGTCTACAAGATTCTTGGTGGAAAATCCTGAACAATGCTCATTTTCTATTCACATTTACACCAACACTTTCTCCACTGGCATTTTGAGATCACATAACAAAATTGTATGTTTTCCTGCTGATACCAGCACGGTGCTTTGATGTACACCTGGCTTATCGATACAGCCAGACCAGAAAAGTAAGATTAGGATCTAAATGAAAATAAAGTCTGGACAACATCCATACTCAGTAGCAAGCTGTCATATTACAATAAACATCAGCATATCTGAATAATTTGACGGAAAAGTTTATTTCAATTGCTTAAACTAATATTTTGAGTATCTTACTAAAAGATAAAGACTGTGTGACCCTCTGTCCTTCCCTGGCTGTCTTTTTAAAGAAAGGCTTGACTTTTCAACCCTAGTCCCTGTTCTGTCTTCTTGCTGCTAGTTTCTCTTTGCCTCATGTATGCTCGCCATGTTAAAAAGAAAGTCTGTGCACCAAACTCCAAGAAGGGGTGATGGAACGAGATCTAAGATGTGGGTTTGCGTTCGGGTGAGAAAAGGGAGATAGGCAAGGTTGTCACGGTCCCTGGATACTGCACTTCTCTGTGCCAAGCAGAGAGCCTGCGCACCTGGCCAGAGGCACAGGCTTCTGCAATGATTGAAAAGCTACTGGAAAGTGTTTGCTTTTGCACGTACTGCACCAGTCTCAGTATATCTCAATATATCTCAATATGCACAGCTGTTCTTCCAGAAACTTGGTATCATAAGAGTGCTATGAGGAAAAATAAACTGAAGCACAACACCACACTGAGAATTCTTTAAATATTGTGTCACTGAAGATCATGAAAATGGGTAGATTTGCTCACAACTGTACCTTTCCACAGTCCTTTCAATACAGAGCAAGGTGGAACGAAATACAAATTTGTCTGTGCTTGCTGGCATCTGGCTATGTAGTCAACTGTACCAGTAGTTATCAATCCTTGGGTTTAATTGCCCTGTTTCTATCACACACGTAAAATAATGATAACAAAGAATTTTATGTAATGGAGATTGTAACCAATGCTTCATCATCAAAAAAAAACTTATTAACTAATATATAATAACACTATAATTTGAAGAAAAAAAAACTTCAGTATTTTACCAAGTATATTCTGCTTACATCATACTTCATTACTGTTACTGCAGTGACAGGGAGCTTCATTTTTAATTAACCAAATACACATTTCACAAACGAAACTGTTACTTCAGATTTGCAAGTACTTCAGTGTCTGTCTCACCTCTGCAGGGTGATTTGCATTACATGTAGAGATTGCTATCAGGAAATACTAGAGACTCTAAGAGGTAGTTCTGATGAGATCCTAGAATGAAAAATTCTCATTGTATTTAGCTCCCAATCCTTGTCAAATTGTGCCAAAAATATCTCTATAAATAAGGAGACTGTGACTTAGAACACAAAGTAATCTGGGCATCAGATAATTATTATCATTATCATTAGTAGTAGTAGTATCATTCAATTATTTATTTAACCATATTTTTAAAACCAATACCTCAAAGTAGGCATATAGCATGGTGATACACAGTCTTTTCTGACTTAAGGTCATTTCACAATGTGCTCTGATCTTGTTAGATCTCACAAACAGCTATTTTATACAGATCACCTGAAAGAAAACCACCCTGACCAGGAACTAGATACACGACCTACTAATTAGCAGGTCAGCAGCTAAAGCATACTGTGTTTACAAAGCACAGTTTATTTGTTAACAAATAGCATTCCTAATAACAAACCCTGACTCTGATCTCACAAAGTACACTGCGTAGTATGCCTTCAGTAATTTCCCACTTAGTAATTTTCCTTACAGAAAAACATTATTTATTTTTAAAGGTATTTCAGATTCAGTTAATGGATTGAAAATAATATCATATATTTACCAGATACAGGTTTAACACTTTGATTTGTGTGTATACATAGGTAGACAGGCGCACACAATATAACACAAATATAACTAGGCTTCGTAGTGTATTATACTTCATGAAACAACTGGAAACAAATATTGCCCTGTAAATAAGATGGCTAACAGAAATTGGGAGTTTAAGATATGTGGATAACGATGAGTGTCCCAGTGGAAGCAGTGAAACACATAGCCCCACGATGGGGCTGGACACACAGCCTTACACAGGCTTAAAAAGCAAAGGTGTGTGCAGTATCTGCAAAGAGGTCTGCAGCACGGTGAGGGAGGGAGATTTTACAGCCCATTTCATGGCACACTCAGATAGCGGGAGATTTTACAGCCCGTTTCATGGCACACTCAGATAGCTGAAGAAAAGCAAGGCACCTCAATGCCTTGCTGCCAGGGACTGTAACCCTTTAGGGCTGGACCCCCTCGGCCGGGAGGAGGCCGGTGGGGGAGCCCAGGCACTGCCATGCTCCGCAGGAGCAGGCCGCACTCGGCCGTCTGTCACAGCAAGGAAGGGTATTGCAACCTGGCCCTCAAATATTTATGACTTAATTATCATTTAAAGAGTACTTTTAGGAAAGCCAACCATAAAGTTATACATTTCACTGCTAGTTTCTGGACAAGCTGCTATAAAATTACACGTCTTTCTTTCACAGGGCTCTGGATTAGCTTTAAATGCGAGGAAGGGAGAGGGAGGTATTTCTAGCGCTGCTTCTGGGACCGGCATCAGCACTTCTGTCACCACCACCACCATGAGTAAGCAAAGATACAGGCCGCGCACACTAAAAAAATGGCTGTGCTCCAAGTAGCACATTTCTTTCAAACACACACTCGGGGCTGAGAATATTGAAAAACGGTTACAATGTCTGGTTAATGTTTTGATCACCTCATATGGTCCCGTATATAGCTCCTTTTGTGTGTACATTGGTGGCAGCATAACAAAGGAGCTCAGAGATTCTAGAGTCATTCATATTCATTGTTTTTCCCATTGTCTAACTTCGATTATGCACAGTTTTCTTAAGAGAAACTGCGAAGCAGCAATCACTCAAGGGTCGGTAGACACAATGGGGCCGCTTTTGCAGGCTTTTTGCTGGCAAAGTTCCTCTTGAAATCAGGTGAAGGAAGCAGTTGTTTTGTTTAAGAACTGAAATCGGTTGATTTTGAGAAGCCAGACGTTTCGTCTGAAAAAATGTCTGACGGGTTAACTTTGTTGACATTAGAGAGTTTCGTCATACATGATGGGGAATTTCATTCAAGTAGTAAGTGTAAGACTGGGCACAAGGATGTGTGAAAGCATGAACTTTTGATTGTAGCTATTTTCATAGTTCTTAAGCTTAATTGTCCCAAAAATAAAAACAAAATAAAATATAATTAAATTTAAAAAATTAATTTCCAAGATATGCTCATGTAGAAATAGATTTTGAAGGAGGAAAATTACCATATTCAAAATAAATACATTACTTGCCGTCTCTAGACTCACATGCCCTGATGGGCTAGGAAGCACCCGACTTACAAAGGAGAAAGGGAAGAATTATTTTATGGGTTGGGAGTGTGACATTTTCCACAAAAAAAAAAAAAAAAAAAAAGGAAATGTGGCACTTAACTGCTCTAACCATTCAGCAGTTATCCTGAGCACCATGACTCACTGCACTTCTGAGTGGTGGTGGATGCAGCTGTGTTTGTGGAGAAGGCCACTGGGAAGCTAGACAGAAACCAAAACCAAAAACTGGACCAGTCTTCTGATCTGCTGTGCAAGTACACAAACATTTTTCCTGCTGAAATGAAGGGCAAGATGGGAGCAGAAATGAATGGTGGCAGTGACTACATAAGCTGACACTATCACCAAAATAAAGTAGGGGCAGCCAGAAGCTGCTCACATACCCGCTGTTTAGGGCTCCTCCACGGGCTGCAGATGAGCTCTGTGGACCAATGTAACCTCTGACAGGAAAAAAAAACACTGGCCACGAGACTAAATGCTGATTTAAACATCTTAATACCTCAACTAGTTCACTTCCACAAAGTTTTGTAAGAAATTGGTGACAGAAATGGTTACAGAACCCAGAAGTCTGTATTATTTGTCATCTGCTGCTGAGAGGCAGTGGAGTTCAGAGCAGAGAGTCTATAAATAATTTTACATGCACATACCCACAAACCCTATCTAATGTTAAATAATTAGCTGTTTCCTTTTAAGAATAAAAACACACAATTTTATTCTTCTCTTTGTTTTACTTGAGGGAAACACATGCTAGCAGCATTACACTCATATTTTCGCAGCTTTTATTATTCTAGCAAATAGATTTATAAGAGGAAAAGTGTCATGTTCTAGCATAGCCTTAACCTTAAACTTAGACAAACTGGTCAATAGCCATAACATCTGTTAGGCAGCAGAGTGTTACATAAAAGGGAACCTTCTAGTCCACGTGAAATTTAATAGCATGTATTGATAGTTGTTGGGTTTTTCCCCCCCTTTCTAGTAAACATACAATGCCAAGGTGCTTTGCCCAGGATGCTGTTAGAAGGAGTAATTAGTTTTAAAAAGGGGGAGACAGAAAGAGACAGCAAAGCCTTTTATATATTACTCACCCTGATGCATCTCGTCTTCCTAATGGGGATAAAGACTAAGAGTAAAAGCAGCATTTGAAAGAGAAAGTCTGTGAGTCTAAACTGTTTGTTATTAAAAACAGTTTTATTGTTCTACCTATATCTAAGAAACAAATGGTGTATTATCTGTCCTTTATTTGCAGAAAGGTCAGGAGTGTCTTTTCCTACTAAATATGTATTTTATTCAGTGTTATAATTGTTTAAAAAAAAAAAACGCCAATATTGCTAAACTCAAGAGTTTTCAACTTTTTTATCTATCAGTGTACTACTTTAAACTGTCCACAATAGGTGACAAGGGAAAGAAGTTTATATATGTTGTTTTCTTTACAGAGATGGAAGTGTTAAGTGTCTGCAAATAAAAAAAAAAAAAAAGTTTATCAGTCACACAAATATATTACTATTAATTTATTTTGAGCTTCTTTAAAATAAAGATTATGCTGTCTAGAGTTCCTATAGACTTTTTTAAGTTTCTTTGTTAATATCATTTTTGTTACATATTTCTGCAGCACCCTGTTCAGTAGGATTCTATTTGTGACTAGTGCTTTTAAAACTATCTCAAGAATTAGCAACAATGATATGCTTCAATTTTACATATTAGTTCAGAGTTTTGAACACTGGGGCTACAATAAAATAAAGAAAATGACTATAAAATTTAGACCTTTTGTTCTCCTTGTAGCAGAATCACAAAAGGAGAAGTAAGAGCCACATTCTTAAAAACATAAGAATTAAGGCTTTTTTACATGGAGGGACTTTTCATATATCAAAGGAATTCTACCCTGCCACGCTGTTGGAATTATAAAAGGATAAATTAAGTAAGCAAGATCTATTTTTCATCACTTTCAATATTTGAAAAGTGTGGTTGTCTCCAAAATTGTTAAAGTTTATCACTAATACCTGTAGATACATAAAATGTAGAAGCCTATACTCTTTCAGAGTGATGCACCCGTTGCCTAGAAAGAAGTAGTGACTTTGGGTAAAAATCAGATGCTTATGTACACTCTGCATGCAGTCTCCATGCAAGCTTGGCAGTAAAATCCACATCCCACTTCAGTGCCTCCATCTGCCTCGTTCTGCTTTTTCATCTCAACTATGGTGCCCAAACTTCTGTTCTAGGAGTTGCATTGAGAAGATGTTCCTGCTTAGACATGCCCTGCTCCTTTACTGGAAGTAAGCGGGTTTTTAAAAATTCTGATGTGCTTACTACACAGTATCCCACAGTTGTATCTGCCAGCTGAGGGGACAAGTGGCTGTGGAGCAGTGATGGTGGTGCCCAAACAGAGGGAAGAGGATATTGTTAAAGCCAGCATTACCCCTGAAACCTCTGATAAACTAGAAAGTGAAATCAGAATTTTCTTGCTAGTGCTGTAGTGTCATAGTCTGCATTCTCCCTTTAGCATCGTCGTCAGCCCAGCGGGGTTCAAACCTGGCCTCCTGTCTTTACTTACACATTATTTTTGTATAACCATAGATAGCACTGGATTAAGAGAAATGTACATTAGAAAACCTGCTTCTCCCTACATTTCCACAGGTTAGCCCTTCTCTCATCCATTGTATGGGATATTCAGTGCCTCAGTAATTTAACTGCAAGCCATCTCTACTTGAAAGGTAGCTGAAGGCAGTGGAAAGTGTGGGTAGAAGAATTTTAGTTTCTATTAAATTTACTTTAAAAAAACAAGATTATGTTAGTTTGTATTATTGAAAAATGGAATGTGACATGTCAGAAGATGTTAAATATTTCTAAGAAGTTAGCATCGTGCTGTGCACTTTCCAAATGGATCTATTATGTCTGAGATTTCTAGCTACTTATTTTAACTGATAAGTGTCATTTGGCATCATGTGTCGAGGAAGTACCATGTGTTCCTCATCTGCCTTTTAAGAAGTTACAAATTACACCATTCATCTCATCACGATAGACCTGTTGCTTCTTGTCATTATATGATGCCTGCCTGACCTAAATGGGGTAGAGATCCATTTTCCTGTATTCTCTTGCTTGTGTGCTTCAGTTTAAACCAATGGGGAAATGTTCTGGAGTTTTTAAAAACACTCAGCTGTCTCCTCTTGAAGTCTAATCTGTTTATGCTGTGACCAGATCTCCTCAATGCAGTCTAAACATAGAAACTGCTTTGAAATATAGTTAACTAAAGTAAAATACAAGCTAATGCCTTTCTTTATATGTTTTATCTGTTTTACTGTGGTGTTGAAGATGTGGGTGTGTTTCAGAAAAGCCTGAAAAACAAAAACATGCATGTGCACATGGAGGACTGTAGCCATAAGATAAATAATTGAAACATGTTGGGAAACTCTTTGTGAGATATAAGTGAATTCATTGTGCCCACTGGGATATTTACCACATGAAAAGTGTGACAACGACAGTAGCCTCGTTGTTTGGTACATAATTTAGAGTATTCCTAATGAATATTTCATGTAGTATCATTTGTGTATGAATTGTAAGACATGTATATCAAGATGCACTAGGGGCACTGTCAAACTCCTCAGTTTGAAATAAGCACTTATAAATTACTTAAGGATATTGTAGGAAAAAGGATTAGTGTATGCTCTAAGCAAATCATTATGACCCTTCATAGGGACAATAAACAGCATTGCTTAGTAAAGAAAGAACACTCTGAAACAAAGAAAAATAATATGCTCTCACTTTCATGCTAACAAGGTATGTTCCTAGGAATTCCCTAGAAAATTCTTAAAATGCATGTAATTTTTAAAAAGGACCAGAAGTATTTTTCTGCAAGTTAAGGAAATTTGTATTTTATTAAGCTAGGGGAGTTTTGGAAAGTATTTTGTTAAATCAGTTAAAAAATAATAAAAACTTATTATTTATATCTGTATTTATACAGCTCAACAAACTTATAAAGATTAATTTTTTACTTAATAGTGAAGCTTATTTATTAATTAAGTTTAGTTATATTTCTTTTTAATTTTAAAAAAAATAGCAAAATAGACTGATTAGTGAGTCTTTACAGTTAACAAACACATTAATGGAACTGAAGATCAGTTCACCAGTGATTGTGAACAGGCTAGAGATAGAAATCCATTAGTTAATACATTGAGAATGAACAATTCAATCAGTTGTACCAAGGTAAGAACTGTTATTTTGTTCTAAATTATACCTAAAATCAAAATCAGTTTGTATATTGCTGCAAATCAGTATTTATCTACATCTACAGGTATCTATATGTCTCTCCAAATCTGTGTAGAAATCCTTCTAAAATAGATGTTCTTGAGTCACTGCAACTTGTCTTCATAAGTGTTCTGGTTTTCTAAGGTCCTTAACATATAGCAAATCTAGTTAACTTTAGGACATTTATAACGTGAATTTCCTGAAATTCTTTCAGAGTTGTGCTAACCACAGTTATAGAAAACTTTCTTCCTCCAATTTCTGCAAAACAAAGTCTTTAGCTTTTCAGGTTTCTGCAAGTGTCTGTGGGGATGCTCTTTATCTGTTCCAAAACAGGGATCTCTAGAACTATAGCTTTATAAGCAAGGCCAATTTACATCTACGAAGCCTATTTTCTTTTTTTTTTTTTTATTTCAATAGCAGTTTTAAATTCACTTCATACAGCAGTATTTCCAGGAATGACAAGAACAAATCTGTAAGCATGAAACTAAGCATGCATTGTCATTTCATTAATTAATAATACTTTCAGGAATTTTTTTCATGTAAAAACATCAATAAAAATGACCCCTGGCATTAATATATGGGTTTTTTTCAAAACGTTTTAGCAGCTTAGTCATAAAGTAAGTAAAACCTGGTATTTCAAATAATTGCCAAAGGCCAAGATTCAACAAAGCGTGTTCTTAGCTTAAAATACATATTTAAATCTGTTGACTTTATGGGACTCAGATATCTGCTTAAGGACATGCTTCAGTCAATGCATGGATTCCCACTGGAGTTGCTGGCCTTGCTCTTACAACTTCAATGATGCCTGTTGGGCACAGCGCCAATAAGCTCAATCTTGAGTCCACTCAAGTCAAGAAGAACCCTTGTTACTGATTTCACTGCGTGCAGAATGAGGCCATGTGTGGGGAAGCACAGCTCTCAGGTAGTGCTCAGTAGTCTGCAACATGCTCTATGCTTTCCTCCTTTATTTTTTTTTTATGTAATCAGAGATGATAACTTACAGAGAGGATTTTTTTTTTCTTTATTTCCTTACACTTTTACAAGGAGTGAATGTCATCCTGTTTCTGACTCTTGAGGTTTCATGAGATTTATTCTCTGCTGTACCTGGATATCTCTTCTGCTTCAGTTAAACCAACCCAAGAGGCTTGTGGGAGGTGGGTTTTTTTAACTTCCAGATCTATGATGTTATTTTTATTCAAAGTGTTTTTAAGTTTAAAATATTTTGGACATAATTTAAAATAATCTTAAAACTTTAGGCCAATGTCAGTAGAACTATCTATAGAGATAGTTCTAAATTACAAAAATGGTTTCTGCATATATAGAAAGCTTGGACCTTTTTCATTTAAAATGAAGAGTTTTTTATATTCCTTAGCAAGGGGGTTCCTGGTTTTGCCTTTTGTCAATCCTCTTTTCACTACCAATTTTTAACTTTAATTTTATAAATATGTCAAGATATTACTTTACAACATCCAAATCCACTCTCAGCATGGTCTATTGATGTTAAGGGCTGAGTTTTAATCTCAGGTTTTTTGTTGAGCTTTCATCTCTACCTCTCTCTCCTCATTTGTAAAGTAAGTGTGATAACACCTTCTTAGTGCTGTATATGAATTAACTAACTAGAATAGATTTGTCTATCCCTGTTAAATTCGGTAGAATTTATTTTTCTGGCTCTTTCAAAAAGTGCCATGTAAGCACATTATGTCTGCAGATAGTAGTCCAGTTTTTTGCATTTAAAGGGTTTTCAGTTTTAGAGACAAGCCTCTGATTATGTGCTCATTTGTACTTTATAAAGGTATCTTCAGACTTTGTCTACTTTTTTAAAGGAAGATTAAAAGTAATAAACTGGTTTCTGATATATCCATCATTGGACAACATTGGAAAATCAAGGTTCTGATTGATAACTCAAGGTCACTAAAATCTGTTACCTGCAAGTAAACAAAATCATTATTTCCTGGGGGGGGGGGGGGGGGGGGGGCGGGCTGTGAAATGCTGCTTCTGCAAATTGAAAATAGACGAAAAAATTCCCAAACCAGCAGTATTTTCTCACTAGGACTGCTATTGCAGATATTATTATGTCCTCATAGTAACATTATCTACAAGTCAATACATAAACTTACTATTTCTTTGACATTTGTTAAGCCTTTTAAAAGCACAAACTTTAGCTCTACTGCAAATGAAAACATAGTGAAACAGCATGTCTTTAACAGCATTTATGACAGCTATTAAAAAACCATAGCAACATTGAAACACTCATTATACAATTATAAGAAAAGAAGGAGAAATCTTATGCAAAGGAGGAAAGAACTGAGTGAAATAAGAAGTAAAAGACAGGGAGAAAAAGAGTAGAGAAGGATGCGTATATGGATAGGAACCCTCAGGTTTCAGTCTAAAGGAAGAGGTGTTTAATATCCACTCATAAAACTTGGTAAGGTGCTGCCTGAAGCTGATATCAAAACTTCCAGTGTATTCAATGAGCCAAAAGTTTCACTCACATCTTCATGGCAGTGAAAGTGCTCCCTGTCAGAGTTTGCACAGAGGAAAATCTTTTCCATTTCAGACATCTCAGAGGCTGTTTGCTCTATTTCTAGGTCTCTGTAATATGTGAGTAGTTGTTCATGCTAACTACAAAATGGGCAAATTTTGAGACAGGTTAAATTTTATCCATTTTAAGATATACTGAGGCAGTTGTCAGAGATTCTGAAGGCTGTCCTGAAAAAATTTGTAAATGAAAGATATCTTCATTTTCTTAGGGATCGTAATAACAAGTATGAAACCATGTAGTACTGAGGAGGTAGAAAGTAATAAGATACAAAAGAATAAACGCAACATGTATTTCCTTCCTTAATATTACTCTAGATTCCTGTCCATCTTTCCTCTTAGTGTTTGAATTTTGTTTGGTATTTAGAGAGGTGTACTTACAGGATATTTTTGCCGTACTACTGAGGTAGTGAAATATAAATCCAACAGAAATGTTGTATGGCTAAAACTCATGATCTTTTATAACAGGTTATCTCATAGATTTGATTGATACCTTCTGATTATTGAGTTCAAAGTCTTCCACACAGAATATCATGGAATAGTTTATATGGAATAATCTGACTTTTTGAAGTGTAAAATATCTGGCAGCTGCAAAGGAGCACTAGTAATGTGAAGATACTCTGTCCCAGTGTCTGATCCAAGTGAAAAGGGAATGGATGATCTTCATGAAAACAGTGTAAACTAAGGGTTTTAGTGGTCTTTTGATGAAAAAAAAAATAAAAAAAACAAAACCGGAGGAAGCTTCTGGCCACTTAGAACAGAATGTTAATAGCTTCATGTCACTTTAACTCTGACAGCTCTGAAGTGAAAGGCCACTAATCTCTGTTTGTAATGTGCACAATTAAAGAGAAAAAGTAAGTATTCTTACTTAAGCCATGGATAAGCATTAACAGTCTGAAAATGAAGGGAATGTTCTGTAACTTCTTTTAGAGTCAGCAAATACCTCCCCCCAAAGCCTCGGAAGATGTATATTTTTCTTTCTTCTGTGATAGCACAGGTGATTTAAGTGGAATGCTGGTTTCAAGACTGCTCAGTTCACAATTCATCATCTTTACACACAGAATGTTAGCCTGCTACAAATTTCAGGTACAAATTATAATGCATGCTTACTAGAATGCCTTAGGAATTTTCTGAGTACAGGCTTGGGGTATCTTTGTTTTTCAAAATTTATTGACTGTAAAACATTATACGGGGAACAATTGCAGAGAATGTATTGACGCAACACCAGGAAAAACAGGAAAATTTGAAGTTGCCACAAAAAGTGTGATTGCTTAGGATCTTTTTTTTTCCCATATTTTGGTTTATAAACAGTTGAGATTTTGATTTTTCATCCAAACCTGTCTTTGAATATTCTAGACATAGTAAGTACTCCCTAACATTTTCCTGTTAAATCATGCATATCCCTTAAGATTTCTCATAGAAATATCACTTATGTACTGCAATATATGGGACAGTTTTATCTAAGAGCACTGCATACGAATGGCCAAACTCAGTGCTTTTTTTCTGAAAATATATCAGCAAGTGGATATCATGTAAAAGGAAGTATATTGCTATTTTTTCACTTCAATCCTAGATCACCTCCAGGTGCAGTCACTAGAAGTATTGCAGTAGCTTCATTGCTGAATGCGTATTTGAATCAAGGTGATTTTAGTAAATAATTTTAATAATAATATTTTTAATAAACAATCAAGGAATCTTGAAACTTATTATGTTGTTTCAGTCTTCCTTATCTTGATTTATTTTCTTAAACTTTTGTTCTTCCTGATTATGCCTAACCAACTGCATTCTCCTCTGCCTCTGAAAGTTACCTGTGTTCGTACGTATAAATATACCTGCAGCAGGCATAGATAGCTGTTCATTACATGATATTAGATCCTTTGTTCTTTGGATTTATATTTCTGTATCTTGATGTTAGCAGCTAATAAGTCTCATAATTATAGCCTTCACACCAAGTTTGTAATTTCTTTAACTTCAGATGGATATATTATATCGAACGCACATGCGTTCGAACAGCTAGCAAATTCCATAAATAAAATTCAGTAGGTTCATTCTTATTGTCAGAAAGGCATATGATAATTTTTTGTTTTAGTGGCTCAGTAATGATTTTTAACTTATGATATTGTAAAATTCCTGTTGGATGAAAACTAATATTTAATTAAAATACACAAAAATCACGTTTTATTACATTTTTGAGAGTATAAAACTACATTACACACATATCACATACATAAGAAACTTGGTTTTGTAAGCATGTTTTTCTGTTTGCATATAAAACAAAGGAATCAGCTTTAGTGAAGTCCCACCTATATTTTCTCATCAATGTAATTTCAAGTTCCAGATATATTAGATCACATTGTTCCATAACCACTTCAGAGGTTAAAAAAAAAAAAAAAAAAAAAGCAGCTTTCCTTGGTTTGTGAGTTTTGCTTTTTTTTTTTTTTTGACCTACCAAAAGTTTCTGAAGTATTTAATTGCAAAAACCAAATAACAGAATTTTTTTTAAAGTGTATTTGTCTGCAGAAATGGCTATTGTTTCCAGAAGTAGAGTTATCATTTCAACAAATGTTTTCTCAGGGATTTAGTCAATAACTTCTACCAATTCAGTGACTTTACTTTCTTGAAAACTATGTCAAAACATACGCTGTTCAGTATAGTCTATATATTATTCTATTAACTGAAATTATTCAAGTCAATTGCAACAAATTTAGTGCTTCATGCATATTTAATGCAATTTTCATTTATTTATTTTTAAATTAAAGTTATTTAGGTCTACTTTAAAAATGTAGTTTAAATAAAATACATTCTAATTAAAACTAAACAGTTACTGTTTTTAAAATTTCTGTTTCTCTAGGTCAGACAAACAAGTATCAGGCAAACTGTTTGCTGTGTTCCATAGGTTCTATTTGGATGGTACTTTCTGTTTGTGTTTCACGGAATATTCCATTACCAAAAGATGAACATAGTTGAAAATTTGCTCAAAAATGCTAATGTATTTAATAAGTCATTCATTTATATTTTACAGCCTCCTTTCACATGCTTTTGTATTTAACTGGCCAGGACAAATGCTTGAAATGCATTAGTCATGTTTCTAGACTCTAGATGAGTGGAGAGATAGTGAGCAATATGTTTAAATGTGATGCTCATGT
Organism: Chlamydotis macqueenii; assembly: GCF_036417535.1. Lineage (NCBI taxonomy): Eukaryota > Metazoa > Chordata > Aves > Otidiformes > Otididae > Chlamydotis > Chlamydotis macqueenii. Next base: position 16,329,713 of record NC_141593.1, on the reverse strand, counting down.
TTGTGTTTTGACACTTAGAGAGTCGTATTTTCTATCAAAATTATATTTTACCCTTATAAGTATTGCTTTTATTTATCTTCCTTGTTACAAGTGATTTGAAGCGTGCATAATCTTCAGTCAGCAGGAATTCACTTGGTATAATTTATTATAAAATTGGACATGTTTTATAGTAGTATTGTTATATTGATGTGCTAAGGGCTGAATTCTTGCATCAAAAATCTATATACTGTAACTGCTCTGTAAGCTTTCATGAAGAATGTACTAATACACTGAAAAGCAACTGCATTCACTTATTTTGGTTTTATGACAATTAACTATATATAGGGTTAAATTTCAGAAATAAGTTAAATTCTTTTATTTGTTCAGCTTTTACTTATTGTTCTTTTTTTTCCTTTTAGTCCTACTTTGTTTCATTAGATGCAGTAATATCTCTCTTGCCTGTGACAATTTCCATTAATATCTCGAAGGCAGCTATTAAGTATCATTACAAGAAAAGATTATAGAAGGATACCACATACAATAACCGTGCAGATAAAGACAATAGTCACATTTTCATTTGTTTCTTTGTTCTGAAAATGTAAATCAAATTTCAGGCCTTTTGAGCATTCTTTCTTCTGCTAATGCTTTCAGAGCACTCTAAAAAGAGCAACATTCATGGCCAAATAAATTCATCTATTAGGATTACCTCAACAAAGAAAATACTGCTCCTGTCAGAGATTTTTTCAGCCTTGTAGCCCCTCAGAAAAATAATTGTCAGGAGAAAAAAGAAACTAATTCAGCTATAGTTTGTTTTGGTTTTTTTTTAAATAGGGAGGGTTTGATGAAGGCATACTTTTAGTAAAGCTCTTTAAAAGTGCAGAGACACTTTGAAAGTATTCACCATTAAAAGCCAGTTTGTCACACCATCTAAATATTTGGTCAATCAGTTTTTAGAAGATTATCTAAACATATCTATGGGAATTAAAATATATGTAAAGGTCATTCTAATTCTCGACACTATGAAAGAAAACTAGGAAATCATAAACTTTCTCTACTGGAAATTTTGAAATCCTTACAGTGCGAATCGTCTGAACCAGAATGAGTTCTATGTCTTTAAAAGAAGCTAACAGTTAGGCATGGAAGAATTTATTCTTTTCCTTCAGTTAGAAAATTGAACAAATGGGGATAAATTAATGGGATGTGGGTTTATCCCAACTAATTTTGGATGCATTACACAAGGGTGCAAGTCCTTTGGAGTCAATGGAAAGAAGTAGTCAACAAAAGAGCAACTTAACTCACCTAAAATCAAAATCATCTCACAAAGGTATCTGACTTTCCCTACCAACTTTCCCTACTCCCTACCAAGGAGACAGCATATGTCATCAGAAGAAATACAGGGTTCAAAGGTCAATATTGTTTGTGAACAGTTTCCAGATCTTTGTTTGTGAACATGGACTATATAACAGATACACAGTTAGAAAATGTATATGCAGATACTTCTTTTTCACTTGAAAACTGTAGTTTCATGTATATTGTCAGTTTCTATTTCAACTGAAAATGCATTTTCTCCACAACAGAAAATTTCCACAAAGAAATTATATTTTTGGTAAAGCTTTAAAAAACATGTTGTTTGCATGTGAGGTGGAACAAGTGACTTTGATACCTTTCAGTTTGACAAAGCAGAAATACTCATTTTTTAATTAATGCAACTATAACCTGATCTCATCGAGTATCAGAGAAGTTAGAGTTAGGCTATTTCCCCAGGTTTTGCTTTTGGGTAGACTATCTCTCCCATGAGAAATTTGTTCGGCTTCTTCCAGCCATTGTGATTCAGCGTGGGAGTGCCTCATCCATCATATCACAGAGAGCACAGACTAACACAGAAATCTGCCTCTCAGAGGGAAATGGTTACATAAGGGATCCAAATTATGTTTCTGAATTTATTTATACATTGGTGTGTAAAAGCCTTGTAAAAGCCTTTTGTGCTTGATCACGCTAATCAGGCTCAGAAATGGGAGAATGAATAAATGAATGACAACATTAGGTTTTAAAAGTTTTGGCTGAGCAGCAAAATAAGTTGCCTGATTTTCTGAAGTGCTAAACACCCAACAGCTGTAACTGAACCAGTGTATTGTCCTTGAAGAAACATGTGTCCCATGTGATGTATGGACATGTCATGTCTCCTTCAAGAGTGTACATCTGGCCAGAGATCCCTGCTGCTCCAGTCAAAGTGGAGCTGACACTTGCCCTCTCCAGTGATATCGTTGTTCCTGCAGCTCAGAAATAAAACAATGACACTTTTTATCTTTTTACCAGATTAAGACCTTTTGTGTTCTCCCTCAGACTAGGAACTATATCCAGGTCCATATGCAACTGCAGGTGGCTATGAATTTCCTATTGAAAATGTTTTCCGTATGAAAACACAACAGGAGTGACCATAATCACGAGAATAAACACTGGCTGGTAAAATCATTACTAAATTATGTTTGATTAGCCAGGTACTTTCAGTCTCTCCTTGATGATAAATAGTTAGGTGGAACTTAATTTCTGTTCATTTCAGTAGCTGTCAGCCCAGTATCTTTTGGGCAGTCTCATAATGATTTCAGAGCCAAAACACTTTTCAGCCAACTACTCAAGAAATCAGCCTCAGTGCTCTAATACAAAAATAGTTAGCATCTTTGAAGTAAGTTCATCCATTCATTAGTAGTTCAGCAGTTACAAAACTACAGTGTCATTCATACTTGGCACTTTGACTATTGGGTCCTCAAATAGTCTTTGGAAGAACTACACCTCCCACACTGAATGTCAGCATTATGGATAAGATACTTTCACTTGGAGTACAGAGGTGACATGAACAAAGCTTTACTGCGTCTTTGTGCAATGTGTGTATTTAGAATAGAAAAGTCACTTCATATAGATTTTCTTCTATTAAATTTCAAACTGTAATTTAATAGGCAGAGACCTGCAGTCACTAATCAAGAATCACTTAAATAACTAACTGGATAAGGCTATCTTTTTTTTTGCCTTTTCTCCAGCTATCTCAGCTATTTCTTTTCAAGTTAGAAAAAAAGCCCTCAGCACATTCTTTTTCAATTTTCTGTTTTATTTACAGAATACAGTTTGTATCAATTAGTATTTTTAATAGCAAGGCATCACTTAACATGAAGTGATCTTTCAGTGAGAGGGAGGGAAAACAGGAAAGAGTTTTTTTTATTGCGTCAGATGCACCAGGTCTGCAGGGAACAGTTCCCAGCTTTTTCCCTCAAGAAAGCAAGGCATGGGATGAACAGTAAAATGTCTGGCACTTGTCCAGGTTTCTTACAGCATAAAATCACAAGGTAGTTTAGACATTATGTCCATTCTGGAGAAAGCCAGGTTAGGGATTTAGCAACAGGAGAATAAAAGATGTAACAAATAATTTCAGTGCCTAATGCCAGTCACCTATGCAACAGACTCAAGGGTAAAGGCAACAGAGGCAGGACCAGTGCAGGAGGGAGAGAGCAGAGGAGGACAAAAACCAGAGCTATGGCCCATAGAAGGCTTGACAGTGGAGTCAATGTGCCTGAGACCATACAGGAGCGCTAGCCCTTCCTGCACACCCTCTACCCTGCTTGCCCCAGCACAGCACTCTTTTAATCAACATTTTCAGGCCAGTCGGGACTATGTGGTGTTGGAGGGCTGACATTCAGCGCACCACTTTAGTGCCATATAAGTGGAATGCAGAAGCCTAAATTTGAGTAAATTAAGAATTTGTCTTTACAGATACACATATTTTTTGCAGGGCTTAAGATTTGCTACAGACCGTTTGCATGCTGAGTTGACCAGATCCAACCAAAAGCATGCTGTTCAGACCTTTTGCTAAACTCACTCATTTTAATGGCTTCCATTAAATATGCTATAGTTTACTTTCCATGTTACAGTTCTGTATTCAACCAGGAGCAGTGATATGTGGTTCGAGGCACTCACCAGTCTCAGCAGGTTTACACTTGTACCACTGTAGTGGGTTAACCTTGGATATTGGCCAAACACCCACCCAGCCACTCTCTCAATGCCCCTCCTCCCCAGCAGGGCAGGAGGAGAAAATAAGATTTAAAAGCTCATGGGCTGAGATAAAGTCAGGGAAATAATTTACCAATTACCATGATGGGAAAAACAGAATCAACTAGGGAAAATTAATGTAATTTCTTGCCAATTAAAGTAGATCTAGATGGTGAGAAATAAAGGCAAAAATAAAAAAAAAAAAAAAGCACCTTCCTCCCACTGTGGCCCCTCTTCTCAGGCTTAACTTCACTCCTTTATTCCCAACTCCTCTATGTCCCCTCAACAAGCAACACACTGGGATGCAGAATGGGGCCTGTGGCCAGTCCATAACAGCACCTCTCTGCCACTCCTTCCTCCTCACACTTTTGCCGTGCTTCATTCATGGGCTGCAGGTGACTATCTGCCTCAGTGTCTGGAGCACTGCCTCCCCTTCCTTCATCACCGAGTTTGCTGTTCTCAGGGTTGTTTCTCACCTTTTTTTTCCTCACTTCTCTGCCTGTCTCCCATTTTTGCTCTTTCTTAACCATCTTTTCCAGAGGCACCACATACATGGCTCTCAAGCTCAGTTCTGTCCTGTGGTGGGTCCTTTGAAGCCATCTGGAACCATCTGTGTCTGGCATGGGACAGGCCCAACCTCTTCACACAGAGGCCACCCCTGCAGCCCCCTGCTACCAAGACCTTGCAACAGCCACCCCATACAGCCTCCTGCTTCCTAAAACACTGCTGTCACCAGCAGGCAGTACGAAATGCAGGGTATGAACCCCTCGCTTTCCTCTGCACATCATGCCACTTCTCTGTTTAAGCTGATCATTAAGGCAGTGAAAAGAATTGGAAGGAAGAAAAGAGTAGAAACTGTGCAAGGAAGCAAAGTAACACACTAAATGGCCCAGCAATATTATTATTTTCCTTATTGTACCAGAATTCTTTTCTCATTTTTACAGGTAGATAACTCTTGATTCTCACTATTGTCTCCTGACCATGTCTTTGCTTTAACCCTGTCAGTGATGAAACTGCTCACACAAAACAATTTTTATTTTCAGTTTGTTTCACTACATCCCTGTTTTGCAGTCTTCCACCCTTCATCTTCTAGCAGATGAAAGAAAATGTACCAGTTCCTTAGTCTTCTGAGCATCTTCAAGGAAAAAAAAAACAACAAATATCACACTAATGTACCAAATTGTTACATTTCAAATCTATCAACTTCTTATTTTGGCAAGAAACACACATACACACATGAGCACACATACACACATACACATGCACATACCTTCTTTAAGACATGCTCAACAATTTTTCAAATAAAACTTTTATCACTTACTGTCTTTCATGCACTTTAGTGCCTTACACACATCAAACTTATGGTGTGTTCGTTCAAAACACAAGAAAACACTCCTATGTCTCATAGTAATTTGACACGCTGAATACATTTCCAGTAAAGGATTCATGATTTCAAGTAGATAAGTATCACTTTAGCTTTTTCTCTTAGCTGTACAGTGTTGTCGTAACTCAGATATTTGGAGATGTGTAGAAGCAGAACTTTGTGGGTTCTGGAAGCCTGAGGCACGTATAGAGCTTGGCCATCCTCATGATTAGTAGTCAAATTGCAGGGATTGTTAGTGATCCAGCGCTGGACCTGAATGTCTGCATTGCTTTTAAGCTGAGATATCAACACTCCTTTCTTTAAAATCTGATCTTTAATTCAGTCATAAACTGAATAAATCATGAAAGTTTATTCTCCGCATCCTCTAAGATGGAATACTGTGATTAAGAACAGAAAAGGAAAAAAAAAAAAACATGTAGATGGTTAAAATGCAATTAGACTGAGAAGGCCAATTTGGGAAAAACAACCAGAACAGTGATTTATTTTTTTTTTAACTGAGGTTGAAATAGGCTAAAGAGTTTGATTTGGCACTACCAGCAATTGCTATTAAGTCCCTGCACATAAGACAGGCAGAGTCATCAAGACTTTTAATTGAGTCTGTCAAGGAGAACTGAATTGCATTCCCTAACTGACACGTCTGGTTGTGGTGTGGGGTGTTCATTCCAGAAACTGTGTCTGGGTTTGAGGAGAATCAAGGTTTTAATGAAAGTATCAGTAATACTTTGAAATTACTACTAATAATTAGTAATAAATAAGCAGTGTGTATGAAGAGTAAGCTTATCATACACAAGTACATGCCAAGTTTCTGAGGATTCAATCAATTCCTACAAGGGAAAGCAAGTCATCTGTGTTTGCTGTGTCTTCTACAATACGCACATTGAAGTTATGTGCCCAAGTTCCACAATATAAACCCTGTAGAGAAAAAAAAATTACATTAAGCCAAAGTTTTGTTTTCAGTTGCATTTACTTGAACCAAGAATAAATATATTGTACTCATTGAAGTTATTCAGATCTATGCCAATGTAAAAGGAGAACAAACTGTGGCTCATAATTTAATGCTCAGAGCTTATTCATGTGCTTCTGTCTGCTGTCACAGTGTACAAAATGTAAAACCAGAGCATTTCATGGAATACAATCCACTTTTGTTCATATGTAAAGTAGAATTCTTTGTTGTTACAAAGGTGGGCAAATGGTCACTCCAAACATAATAAATATTCATTCAAACAGCTAAAATATATTCAGGAGTTGAAATGAAATCCTTCTATTATCACGAAAAACTCAGAGGTTTTTACACTCTCTGTAACTAATACTTCGAGGAATATTGAGAAATAAACGTAAGCAGGCATTTTCTCAGGCATAAGCATAAACTGCAGACCATGACTGAAAAATTAACTTATGATTATGTTTTATTAGGTGCATTGCTCAGGAAGCTTTTTGTTTATTCTCATCAGCCTGCTGTCCTCTGTTATTATAATTTACAAGTGCACAGGCAATCTAATATATCCTTGTTTGAAACACTTCAGAATCTATTGGCAATTTCCAGCAGTAGCACTGTGTGGTTTTGCTCTTGCATAATTGTCTTTAGCAAGTACTTCTAGGGAAGAAGGATTTTCAAATTCACATGAAAGGAGAGACTGATTAGAGTATGCTATTTATGATGATAGCATTAAACTTCCCTGTTTCCATTCAGATTCTCAGTACAGGTAGTCTTTTGTTAGCATGGTCCTTTCCAAATGTTTTCACTCTTTCAGAGAGTGTCTAGAACTAGATTTTGCTGCTGTGAATTCAGTGTGCTGAAACTGCTTTTTAGGATTAAACATCATTATTTATATATAAATAAATAAGTCAGTAAAGAAAAAAATAATATGCAAGCCACAACTGCCAGAGAAGAGCAGAAACAGAAGGGACTGAAAAAGTGAGTCAAGACAGGAACTTTACTCATGTAATAATAATTGCCACAGTAGTACACTTCACTTTCCTGGATATCACATTTATCTAGAATGATACCCAGTAAGATGATTAAAATACTCATTTCAGTGAGTCTTAATGCAAACAAATGAAATTAAGTATTTTTTTCTTCGAAAAGCTAAGAAATCTGTTCAATGTCATGTAGCCGTCCAAAATTTGATTCCAGAAACCTATAGCAAATATGTAATTTTGGGATGCAAATCTTAACTATGCATAGTATAACAGTGACATTCCACCAAAGCTGAAGTAACGTATCCTTAAAAGACCAGCATGTACAGAAAAGAAAGTGAGGTTTTTGTCAGCATTTTAACCTAAGTCTTATCCCCCTGCTAAACATACAAGAATGAATTGGTATACCAGCTTAGTCCAGTGCCTTGTCTCCAAAACAAGGAGCCAATATTGAGGAGAGAATATAAAACACGAAACATGTACAAAAAAAGTTAAGTGAGAATGTGAAACTAAGAATATATCCAAACCAAGTTTAGCAACTTTTTTCTTATAACAGGGAATAAATTATAGCTAATCTAGTGGTGCAACAATTTTTTTAGATATAATCCTTTGACAAATTGATAGTGTTTTAAAACAACTGTAAGGCACAAATTCATGCACCAAATATGTCGCTTGCCTGTAAAGCAAAGCTTTTGTTAATCTCATTTATGTCAATTCCGGGGCTGTGCACCTCCCCAGCAATTGCAAATTTTTCAAATATTACTTTACAAAATCAAACAGTAACAAAAATAAATAGCTGTTTTATCTTGAGCAAGGTCCAGCTTCTAATTATCTCATCTAAGTAATAATTGGATTCCTATTTCTGTGACTTTATTTAAGAAGTGTTTCCTTTTTCAGAGTAGGAAAACTCCGTTATTTTTTTATGTTCCCTTCTGGTGCAGCAAATGTCTATTCAAACCTTTAGGCTTCTTATTTTCTCGTCTGTTTGTTCCTCTGTTTCACACAGAGAAAGGTGAAAATTATAAGTAAATTAGGCAGACAGGAAACTCTGTACTTGACAGAGTTTCGTTTTGTACTGGCACATTAGTCGCTTTAGGACAAGCCCTGCCCCAACTAATCCCCAACTAATAAAGCCTAAAGAAAAAAGATTAAAATGAAAGCTTTCTTCATACACAGTCTTGCCACTGCTGCTGGCTCCAGAAGCTGCTGTTTGGTGGCCCCATCCAGGGCTTCTCAAGGACATTGCACAGGTTGCACAGGTTGGCGCCTGTATCCTCAGAGGTGACACCAGGCCCCACAAATCCCTTCTGACCTCTGTTACCCTATATAGGTGCCCTACCTGTCATTTTTCTGCCCCCTCTCCCAATTTTCTCGCAGAAGCTCCTCTATGAAGGAGCTTTCCTAGGAAGGAAAGATGCTTCATTTACACAGATTCATGAGGATAGTTGGAGAGACCAGGGATTTCTGAATGTAGGAAGGAGATGGGAAAACAAATTGTTGCACTTAATGGAAGCTGAAAGGTGAGAATTTGAAATTCAGAGAACTGGGGCTGGCTGGAGACTGTAACTTTGTGCCCCCGTGGAGAGAGGGACCTAAATTATGAAAAAAAAAAAAATTGCAAAAAAAGATTGAGAATTGTTATGCTATATTGATAAGTTCCTTAAGATACTGTGGTCTGCCCTGGCTGTAGGAAGCAGTATAGACTCCAGCGTATGTTCTAACAAAGTTTTTCTGTACCCTCCTGGCTTCCCTATCTAGTTATTCTATATCCACTTGGACATATATAGTAATCCTCTATATAGTTATTCTTCACTGCATAGTTATTTGAAATGTTTCTAAACACAATTGGTCCTTGCTTCTTATAAAGCACGGAGGAAAAAAAAAGCAATTAGATAATTTATTTTCAATTTATTTTCTTCATGTTCCTTACCACATTGATGTCAAGTCAGAGCTCCCTGATAAACCACAATTCTCTTTTAGTTAGTCTTAAGATGTTCCCCTCTTCCCACTTCCATGCATGTGTAGTGGCCATGTAGTAGCATGCTCAAGGCCAAAAGAAAAGAATGATTAAAACCTCTGCTTTCAGCAGCTGGTTAGATTTTTTTTCTACAAAAACTGTTATTTTTCAGTGTAGTCTCATTATGAAATTTCAGTTTATTGAACATGTCACACAAAACTTGCTTCACTAAAGAGTTTTTCATACCTACAGTGAACATGGTAGAACAGGACTGAAGTTAAGCCTCTCTTTTCCCCTTTATATTTATATTTACTATTTATTTATATTTACTGTTTTTAAGACTCCCAGTCTTAGATAATTAATTTGTGGCATCTTTCACTCAATGTGCAGGTGATATTGATATTAACCTCAATGCAGAGGACTGTCTTGAATGTAGGACATGTCAGAGTTAGTTGCTTTGATGCTGGAGCTCTCTTTCTGAGTCTAGTCTGATGCCTTACCTTCCCTGGGTTTCTGTGGAAGAGAACTCTAGCAGTGCAGCTGACTGCATTTTTGTCTATCCTCACCTGACTGGCTTTGAAAGCTAACAAATATTATTATCTTCTTCCTGGATTATTTCAGTGTAAATAAGATTTTTTAAAATTACAAGGGATTTCAGATCTTTCAAATTTTGTCACAAGAGGTGTAAGTGCAGTAATGAGCATTCATTTCCTCTGAAATTCAGGAATTTTGAAGTCTCAGAACATAAAAAAAAAAAAAAAAGACTGAAATACCAGCTTTGGCTACTTTCCTTTAAAATTTGTCAGAAAACTTATGCGGCCTCTTTTTCAGTGTTAGCTTATTCAGAGAAACTGCTAAGGAACTGAAATTTGTTTTAGCATACAACATATTAGAAACAAACCTGATCACACACGGTAATAATTATGTTGAGGTAACATGAAATTATATTTGATGTAAGGTTTTTGACGTCTCACTAAGGCTCTACATTTAAAAATATATTGGCATGGTAGAACAGGAGTTGAGAATTGTTAATTGCAAGAAATAATATTTTATGCCTGCATGCACATGTATGATGGTTGTTAAAAGAGATCTCACGTATCCTTTGGTTTCCTAAGATATTGTTTTAGCCTGAGTTAAATGCAGTATCTAATTGCCAATTGCAATGCATTATGTTTATATAATATGATACTTATTTTTTCCACTTGAGTAGATAAAGTGGATATCTATTTATATTATCATGATGTTTGAGTCAGTAGAGGCTGATTAGTTACATTGAATGCCAGCAAAAGCAAATGCAGTCTCCTGAATAAAAATTGGCAGCTTTTGTGCCATGTGAATGCAAATAGACAAACAAGAAGAGAAATGTGTTCTTCTACACTGAAGTCCTGATATTCTTCTTATATGGCCTATTCACACCAATAAAATTGTAAAATGTGAAATTCATCCAAGTTTGTCTTTTTTCCTTTCCCAGATAACTAATGTTCTTGGCATTGCTTAGCAATAAATAGACATGGAGATACAGCCCCTAACTTGAACAGTCCATGTTATTTCCTTTTAGCAAGGTACAAATAAAGTGCATCCCTGTTACCACATTTGATACTTCATTTGGGTGAAGAGGTTCTGCTTTAGATGAGCTGTGTTTTCCACTAATGAGTATTTTCCATATATTGCTTCTTATGAAGAACTGACAGCCTTGTAATAATCTGTTTTGACAGTATTTTCCTAGAAATATTGTGTTAAATATTTTTAGACATGAGGGATCATGGACATATGGATATAGTGGTGTGTGCCTCGTCTAATTATATGCATTATACAGTTTGCCATTGTTGGAGACTGTTGTACCATCTTTCATTCATTTAATAATGCTTTTGCAAATTGGCAGATAGCATTTGGGCTAAAATACACACAGGGTTTTTTGAAGGAATAAAACATGCTCTGCCTTTTCTCTAGTGTAGAGCAATTTGTCAAGTAATTAGCCAACCTAATTAAATTTTTGTAGCACTAATCAAACGAATATGCTAAAATTTTCTTTGCACAGCCAGTTTGCTGTCTGCTTGCATTTAACTTGATGGTTTGAAAGAGGCCCTACTATGTCTGCCACTCCACTTAATCACCTCATTTGCATTTTATATTGGTAAATCAAATTAAGCACCAGTGGCTTTTAGTATGATTGACTATGGTCAGGGCTGTTCAGATGGGACTTTTTCACAGAAAATTAGGCACATTTTAATATGAGTGAGTCTGTGCTTTCAGCATTCAGCAAACTACATTCACTCAGCTAATTAAAAGTGCTTGTTGCTTTTTGCCAATGTATGATAGATTTATCCAGCTGGTGTGTCCATTTTCTTTTGCATAATTTCTTGATGGAAGTTTTTATCTTTATACATAATAAGATTGTCTAAACAACACTTCAAACCAATTTGCAAGAACTATATAAATAATATTTTGCAGAAGCTTTGAAAGAAATACACTTTCTATTCAGCAACCTGATTCAGTTACATATCTTTGCTTTTACATCCTTCTAGAACATAAACCTGGACACTATGAAATTTTCAGATTTTGTCTTCACTGAGCCAGAATACATCACTTTCCTACAATCATAGGAAAAAGCTGCTGAAGAGTAAGCCTAACCATTCTATCACCGTGTAAAGTTTGATCCTCCTGTAGCTTAGGTCAAAGTTCTAACCCAAACCCATACAGATTAAACTGCTTATAGAATAGTTAGATGTGTGCATTCATGTTCCTTCATTGATTGTCATTTTGCAGAATACTTTACCATAGAAAAAGTGTTGCCTGGAATGGGAATGGAAACATCTCTTTTTTCAAGAGGCAGTAAGAACACAAGTGTCAAAAATTATTGCCTGATCAGTTGAAATTCATACATGTGCTAACAATAGCTAGAAAACAGAAAACTAGTTTTACTGACGTATTTTAAAAAAAAAAAAAAGTCTAACTTTCATCACATTTTGGAAGAGATATTTAGACCAGGTCTAAGTTGGTAGTAGGGCAACGAACAGCAAAATTAGGGACTTGATGATAAGTGACCTCTTTTTTCCTAAAATAATTGGGTTCACACAATGTCATTTAGTCCCTATCAGTGAGAGAGATGCATATATGTATTTCTTTTATAAAAGGACTGATACTACAAAACAGCCACCGTTGTTGACTGAGTCCCAATGTGAGACAATGTAAGTGACAAGAAGATAAATTTGGACTCAGACACAGTAACTAACTTCAGCTTTCACACACCTGGACCCTCCAACAATTATTTTTCTCCAAAGAGCCACCTAAGATCAAGAGACTTGTACTCCCTGCCTTGCTGGGGTGGTGGGGAGCCCTTGGTCAGCACTTTTGTGGATGGTGGAAAGATGAAGGTTACATCTTTCCTTAGACATTTGTTAGATATGAGCGGCTACTTATGGCAGTCATCCACCTGGTGGAAGGTGAGGAAGGAATGCAAGATATTCAGCCATGGAAACCCTAATAAATTTGTCAGAGAGAAGCTAATTTCACAAAACATTTCACATACAAGATGATACTTTGTACATGGACCCAGAGCAAAACTTTCCCCTACAAAATGCAGGACTTTTCTCTGAGGTGGCTGCAGATCGCTCAGATATTCTCTTCTGTCAATAGATGTGATAGAAGTAATTTAGGAGGGGGAAAGGGAGCGATTGTAGACTGTCATAGCTATTTGTTAAGGAAGTGTGTGTCTGAACCTTTAGTCATGCTATTAGCCTCATTCATTGAAACTAAAGACTCGTACAAAGAGGGCTGAACTTGTTGCACAAGGTTGTTTTGCATGGGAGGGAATGAAGGAAAGTGCCAATATGTATGAAAGCACATAAAAGACAGAAATAGCAAAGAATTGTGTAAAAATAGGAAAACCACTATTTGCAAGTGTTCAATTAAAGACAATACAGTGATGCAGCTAACTGCAATGCTTAGATACAATGCCTATTGTTCTAAGAGCCAGACTTAAAGATGAAGTTTGCATTTATCACCATTACAGTTTGCATAGTGCAGTTCATTAAACTTCTGGAGCGTTTCTGGGAGGTTTGTCTATAAACATTCTTCTCCAAATCTCAAAACACTAGAAATTAAGGTCCAGAACATATCTCTTTCCCTGATGGGGGGAAGTGTCCTTGGACATGGAAGTAGTGGCTTAGCTATAAAAAATAATGGGGGGAAAAAAGGCTCAACAGTGGCCATACAGGTCTCAGAAGAGAAGCTCGAGCTGAGCCCTTGACCCACAATGTATGAATGTAACAGATGTCTAAGTACTGTAATGCAGCTTTAATTAAACATAGGCCAAAACCTCCTTGCTCTAAGCTCATGGGGATTATAATGATAAGAACTTGGCCTTATTCTGGACAAACTCACTTCAGTCCAGGAGAAAGGCAGTAATGCTTTGTGTCTTTTGGTACTGGGCTCCAATAAAGCAAGCTATATTACATCCTGCAGCTACAGCTTATTTACCTGAGAACACTGGGTGAAGCCCCTTTCCTATCCCTTACTATGCCTTAGCTGAGTTAATAAGCTAGCATCTTTTGTAAACAACTTTGAGATCTCTTGTTTCTAATAATGCATGATGGTGTAATATAGTTCTGAGGGGTATTCTGATTTATACTTATATTTTATATTCTGATTTATATGTGTAAACATTCTCATTTGAAAAATCCTCAGAGGCATGCAGTCATCTTACTCAGTACTTAGAGAGGAATGCAAATAAACAGAATCAAGCTATTAAATTTTCTTGATTTGATATTCCAACTGTCTGGCCTTTTAATTTTATTTTAATTAATTTAAATTCAACTAAATGTCATGTTCAGAATGTTAATACTCTAATCATGCTAAAAAATTTATTCTGAATACCTAGTGTTATTGAACAGCATGTTGATGTAAATTTAATGTTAAATAGAACATATTATTGTCGGTTGAAGACTACGGATTATCTCTGAATTAAAAAAACAAAACAAAACAAAACAAAACAACCTATGTATTTTCCTGTTTTCAGATTCCACAGCAACAAATCTGGCATTTATTTCCCAGTCTCCCCATCTCCAAAAATAATATTGCGTGATATATCATTTTTGTTTATCAGTCACTGTTATGACTGTAAAGAAATCGCAAAGGAGTTGTGGCACCATAAAGGTTATTTTTGTTAATCTAAGAAGGAAACATTGACATATTATATTCTACCAGATAACTTACACACTCCTCCAGTTTGTGAATGTTATCTGTACTAGTCTGAAAACTTACCTAAAAGCCAATTTTTTTTTTTAATGTCAGTTTTATTTTATTTTTATTGTGTTTCAGGTTTTTTTTTTATTTTAGAACCTGATTCAGCAGTCTTTATTCATAAAAACTGCTAGTCTTTAAATCCTGATTCTTGTGCCCCAAATTTACTATAAGCATATAAATGAGCTACAAATCCATTCTGCATAATAGTATGACATTTATTGCAATTCCCTGCTACTAAACTCATAAATACATGTTAGAGTTAAGAAGACAGATTTCCATTTCTTAGCATAATTTGGAAGAAATAAGGATCTCTATGAATTTGGTCTCATATCTTCTTTCTTTTATGCTAGAGAGAACAGTCTAAGTGCTGGTATTAATTTTCAGTTATTTGGTTATTCATTTAACATGAATTGTGAACTCTTCAGGAACTTTAAAGGGTCCAGCCCTGTTGACTTCAGTAGAAGCTTTTTCTGCATCGGATTAGAAGATCATGCTTTCAGTGAGAGTCACCTGATAATAGAAAGTTTGCTTTCTGTTCCCTTCTGTCCCCATGAAATCAATCCTCTAATCCGGTTTTCGGTACTGATTTTTATCCTTCTTCTCAGATGAGGATATGTTTGTTTGTTTTGGAGAGTCTTTTGAGTTTATGTATGAGGGGAGGGAGTTACAATTCAATTTTCTCTGCCTCTTACCCTATAATCTGTTTCTGACATATGTCTGTGTGGAGCCTCAGCTGAGCTCTCTTCTAGCTGCTTAGTGAATTATTATCTCATGATTACCAGCAAGCACAAAGTTTGTATTTGTAAAATATTAGCAGTCACAGTCCTGAAAGGTCTGAGTGAC
Source organism: Chlamydotis macqueenii (assembly GCF_036417535.1). Taxonomy (NCBI): domain Eukaryota; kingdom Metazoa; phylum Chordata; class Aves; order Otidiformes; family Otididae; genus Chlamydotis; species Chlamydotis macqueenii. The sequence continues at coordinate 16,314,351 of NC_141593.1, read as the reverse complement.
TTCACCTAAACAGTATAGTGAACATATTTAACATTAGCTGTGTTATCCCGCAGATTTGAATGTCCACCACTACAGCAGTAAAAGACAAACAAACTGCTAACTGAAGCAGTTGTATGTGCCTGCATTTTTCGATGCCAGGAGGAGAGAGCTTTCAGAAATGTAATTTGTCTTGTTCGTTAAAAAAAAAAAGTACACTTATTAACAATGGATATATTCTTAATGAGAGTGAAATTCAGTCTCCATGTAAAAATAACATATCATTAAAGAATTTTAATCCTCTATCTGTGTTTGCCATTCAGAAAAAAAAAAAAAACATGCCTTCCTACTGATATTGAGAAAATAATACATTTTATTGGTTTTTAATTTAGATTTTATGCTGCAATCTGAACTCAGGTTTACATTTGCGGTCAGATATATAAAGTCTAATTGCTCCCAGCATTACATGCAACTAAATTTCAGGTATAAGCCAAATCACCTTCGTAGAAGTGTATTTCTGAAAATACTCCCCTTAAAGGAGCAACGTGTATTGCATAGCATCCTGAGCTATGCTTAACACTTGATGAGAACAAAAAGAGGAGGAATTTATGCAAAGCAACACAAAGTGACTGGTATATGCCAAATGGCACAGTTTAAAGTGTATGTGTGCTACAGGAAGAGTGCAGCAGCCTCTAAGCTGCATCAGCTGATCGTGCATAAACAGGAACCACAGTAAGCAGCTGCTGTCAGACCTAAACAATAGCATTTCGAGCAGTTTATTTAACTGAACTAATACTAACAGAGACAACAGGTTTCTTCCTATTGTTACAGGCTAGCAGTGAAGCAGAACGTCAAGCATGTCTCTCAGTAGTGGGCTTGTTTGGTCTCTTTGTGTGGTATTTATAGCATGGTCTGGTTAATGTCTGTCTTCACTTTATTGGTATTCTCTTAAATCCTGAAATTTTACCCAGACTTTTACTAATAAACCAAATCTTCTCATAGAAGCGATGTACATTCTCCAGCAAGTCCCGTGAAAACTTCCAAACCCTTTCTAACTGTGTGTGGCTGCATTTCATTCCAACTCCTTTTGCCTACTACAGTCTTTTTATTTTTTATTCTTGACTTTTCTTCCACGGGGGACTTAGCCTTTTATATACACATTTTTAAACTCACATTTGTTCCATAACTTTATTTCTTATGACAGCCTTTGATGGAAAAACATAGATTTCTTGCATCAGATACAGATAGTAATGTAAGGATCAGCCACCATGTTCTTATAAACTGAAATAACATTTATCAACTTGGTAGCATAGCCACATTGATAAAGATTTTTTCTATTTTTAACGTTCTGATTTCTGGAAAGAAATTCATTTACCCCAAATACAAGGCCAGGCTGAGGCATAGCCCAGTTTGACTTGGCAGAATCAGCTATAAAAGTAACAGTCAGTTCCTGATTTGATCATAAAAACTGTTTTCAGCAAACTTTGTTCCTCACTTCTACCAGTAATTTATCAGTAAATGGTTCTTCTCTTTCCCTACATACTTGGACAGTTTCCCTATGGTCCATACACCAGTAACAGCAGTTATTAAGTTGGGAGAATGCCAGAATTTTTACACTTTTTTTGTGCAAGGAAAATTGCACTGAATTTGTCTGGACCGTCACAAAAAGGCTTCCCAATGACAACACTTTGAAAAATTGTAATTTTTGAATAAAATCCTGATATACTGTGTATACAAATAATGTTTTATAGGAAAACTTAATGTCAAAATGATGCTAACAAGAAATGGAATTGTAAAGCTACAGCAAAAGAAATAACTCAAAGAAATACTGAAAATTATTAAAATGTAAAACTAAAGAGCACTTTCTGACAGAAAATTCCCTCCTTCCTTCCAAAAAAATATTTCAAGAGGTTAAACAGATCAATACTTCACAGCAAGAACAAGTCTACTCTTTTCTGTGCTTCAGAAATGCCCAGAGTGTACAGTGAAAGAGGAGTAAGAGCTGCACACAGCATGGACTCAGCTTGGTACTGCCTGTGTAGCACATATGTCTGATTCTTTACAGTTTATTGTTAAGCTTGCAGAGAATGTTGGTGGAGGAGATGGTCAGATTTTGGCTCTCAGCATGAGAAAATGTTGGTATGTAACCCCATGGACCAGGAGGATTGGTCACCCTTCATAATGGCCTTGATGGTTCTTGGTGAATATCATAATCTCTGTATTAAACTCCCATGGGAAGTCAGTAGAATTTTGTGGTTTTCTAAAAAAAAATTCAAAATTAAAAAAAATCAATAGCTCTGTTCTCTTTCTTTTCCTGTTCTCTTAGCTGCTGTAAGGAAAAATTTCCTTGTATCTAGTACCAGATTATTATCTTCTTCAATTATCCATTCTAAGAGTTTTACATGTCATTCCATTTAAATGTATTAAATACTAAAAATCTCCCAGTATTAATATTAAATATTTCCTGGTATGCTATACTCTGATAGAATAAAGTCTTGATTATTCTCCTGCTTATAAATCACTGAGAGCTGTTCTGACACAGAAAAAAAAAAAGCAAAAACAAACAACAAATTTCAGTGGCAATTTTTTATTATTAAACCACAGTGATTTTGCCTCTTTTTCTTTTCGAAACCACAACGGAGTGCTGAGCACCTGGGATAGCTGTAAACAGTATGTGCATTTTCTCATTTTCTTTAATGTCTCTATCTGCAGATATACAGTCTATATTCATATGCACGTTCAGCTTCATTATTGATCTATCCAGATTTCATTTTAAGTTCCTCTTTGCTAAATAATTTTCTTTTCAAGTAATTGCTGTAATTCCTTCCAGATTCTACCTTACACACCTAAAAAGGGGAAGAGAAGGTATAAACTGACCTTTATTTCTCAGCTAGGGCTGCACACAAGTGCACGTGGCTGTGTGCGCAGGTGTTTACCGGGGCTCCCAGGAGGCAGCTCCTTTCCCTTCTGCAAAGTGCCGTGGCCGTGCACAGCACCATGGATCTGCCCTTGACTCTCCAGCCAGCAACGGAGTACCCGCCCAAGGAGATGCAGCATCAGGCGTCAAACTGAAACTAAATTATAACATTTCAGCAGCCTCGCCCGAAGCTAAACACTTGATTCCAACTCATTTGGGAGAATTTTGGCAAAGTGACCACTGACCTACTTTTCTGTTTAGGAGTTCTGCATGTATATGTACATATGATGAATGCTTCACAATCCTAATGTGCTTTAATATTAATAATAAGTACTCCAATTATAAAAAATTTGTCAGAAATAGGCTTCTTGTTTTCATTTTCTGAGGAAAGGCAGAGACACATGAGCTAGATCCAAGAAGAGAGCACATATAACTACAACCTGACTCCTACCCAAGCCTGGAGCTTCAGGCATGCCATACAAATAGGTAAGGAAGCAGCATTCCCCACATCCGTGGTGCCACCTCCGAGGTAATGTTTCCTGACAATCAACAGGGTATGGTAACTCAGGCAGGCCTCCCTGCTGCTGCAGCAGTCCCTCTCCTGGGTCCAGACCTGATGCTGGTACCTTGGGAGATACCAATTCATGCTCATTCCACAGCCAAGACAGGCACCAAGTGTTTTGTATTTTCATCAGGAAGATTATAGCCCTAAGAAAATAGTAATTAAAGGAAAAAATGTTTTCTCAGGCTGTCTGCCTAATCAGAAAAAGCAAAATGTTTTCAGTTCAGCCCAAATTGGTGTTAAATGGAAGAAAGAACCAAAACAAAACAAACAAAAAAGAGCCCAGGGTTAAACAAACTGCTTTGTTGCTTCAAAATGAAATCTTCTGTTTGATGACATTTTTTAAGTTTCTGCATTACCTGTTTTAACTAGTGTTGTCAGTTTTGCATTAAAAATGCCCATTTGAAAAAAAAAAAGATGTTTTTCAAAGCATTTAATACTAGGTATTTTCTGAACCTTTTTCTTTTCTTTCCTCTCTTTCTCTAGAACTGTTTGCAAATATGATCCAAAACGAGTATATTCTTTTTACTAAATATTCTTTAATAGCAGTTTTTCCTATTAGTAAATCATCTTGAATATGTATTTTTACTGATATGAGTGTGTAAGAGCTTTGATTATTACAGTAGTAGTCACATTAGGGGCTCTAGTTCGCATCTGCTGAGAAAAGTGTATGTTGCCCTGCTAGCACTTCTGAAAACAATCGTGAGCCTCTTCTGCCCATTAAAATCTCTTAAAAATCAGTAATTGTTTGGTTTGGTTTAGTTTCAGTTTCTAATCCTTTGTTTTGACTTTTTTGAAGAATTTTTTGCATTTACCTTCTTATTTCTGAGCCTCTGAAGGAGGCTCATTTTCTTATCTTTCTTCCTAGAAGTCGGTGACAGAGATGACAAAGCAGATCCTGATGCTCTGTACTACTGCTACTCTGTGGCATCTTTTAGAAGAATACTGATTACTGATTACTTTATGACTGTAAATAAAATTATGAATTAGAAACACTGGAAATGAAACCCTAGAACTGTTCTCTGCCTGCAATGATGCCCCTATTGCATGGGCGAATTTTGACCACAAAATCACTGAGCTCTGAGGAATGTCTTTTCATCTGTCTCTCAATTGCAGTTTTAACATTGCAGCAGTGAACCAGCTGCCTGGTTAAAAGTAGCTGAAGAAGATGAATCTAGCCAGATATTCTTACATTTGCCACTGCTGCCATCCTGAAGAACTTAAAATCTGTGCTTAGGCCACAAAGACAGGATTAAGGAAAAGCAAAAAAGGAAAAGCTATGCTCTTGCTGTCTATTTAGTACTATTTTGTTTTGTTTTGTTTACTCAACCCTCTGCCTTCTGAGTCTCATATCCTGTGCACAAGTTTTTGCCTAAAACTATCGAGTCTAAGAAATTCTTCAGTCTCTGGTTTCAGCAGGAACGAGTGCTTCCTATTACAAGGAGACTGATGATAATATTGGAAGAGTTTGTTATATAGCTTGTGTTTGGCTTCTTGATATTGCACTATTTGTACGATTTATGCTTAAAAAACAAACCCAAATAAGTGCACAGAATGCTATTCCACTTGATTCTGAAATAGAAAGTCATATTGACTATGTAAGCATGTATAAAAATATCTGAAACCAGAGTTATTTGTACTGCATCTTTACTGTTTATATCTGAGAAATGAGACTCTGATGTGATGGTGGTATATCCACACCAGCTGCTTGCAGGGTTATATTTAGGAGAGACTACACTGGACCAATATATACACTATGTGTGGAGCTGTATTTCACTTGACTTAAAGTATCAACAATCTGGAGATAATAGTGTAAAATTAGAAAAGAAGATATGAGACTCTGAAACTATTTACATGTTGAAATGCTTGCAATCACCAATATGTCTGTTTAAATAAGGAACTTTATTTAAGACATGGTCAGACAACTTTTTCCTGTCTTGTAGGGTTAAATTATATGATTTTTCTAGACAGAATTTTGGGGGGAAAGATCCACAGAATTCAGGTGTGGATTTTGTATGAGAATTCATAAATGCAAATGTTCCCACCATCACTAAGGTCTGGGGTCGGCATGAAAGAAACTTATTATGAGTATTATCTATTTATTTACAAATATATACAAATTTTATCGTTTTTACTTGGAATGTAAAAAAATACCAAGAGAAAAATTAATTGTAACAGTGATGATTTTCACAGCAGGGGCTGTCAATTAGAAAGTCTACTGTGAAGCTAGGTAATATTAATAATTTTGTAGAATAGTTTTAAAGATTTCAAATGCAAAACAATGCAGGTGTAAGCAAACATTGTCTTTGTCTATTGCTTTGTTTCAGATACACATCAGCATAGCTTCTGAAGTAATGGTGGAATGACAGGAGCCCATTTGTCTGAGTTTCATCCCATTTCTTCCAATAGAGTCAGGACTGTTGTTATTGTTGCTATTATTCATTATATTAAAATATAACTATGTAAGTATTATATTATTATTATTAATGTTCGCATTCTCTTCCTCTCCTCACATTTCTTTTGCTTCCTGTCCTCTTCTCAATTTTCCTCCTTTCTACCTCTTCCTTGAGCTCATTTTCTTCCTCCTCTTCGCTTTGCTGTCAGCATCAGTAGCTGGCGAGGAGCGGAGGAGAGGAGGCAAGCCCCAGCCTGGGCTGTAAAAGGCTGCCCAGGGGGCTGCAGGAGGCACCTCTGAGAGTCAGCTCTGAACAATTCCACGGAGGGACTTAATGGATTAAACACAGAGCCTCGAATACAACCTGCCAGCGAGGGGGTAGCAGCGGGAAAAGCAAAGGCTCTTGCCTTCAGCAACTGGTCCAGGTGAGGCTGCAGGGCACTGCGGTCTGAAAGGCATTGAGTCCTCTTCAGTGTATAATTGCTGGCTGAGGCACAGAGAGTCGGCACAGTCACAGACCTTTCACTTTTCTCTCTTGATTCTGAAAAACTGCATACTCTCTGGATTGATAGGTTGCAGAATTTATTCATAAAGTGAGATTGTTTCCAAAGCTGGTTACCTTTCCTTGCATGTCTCTCCTCCAGCACAGCCTTTACCCAGCTATTTCATTGTATCTTGAATGAGCTCTACCATAAAAGTAAAAAGATCTCTAAAAAAGGTGCATGCTTAAAGCTGGCTACTTAGTGACTTTAATGTTAGAACGGATAACGTAATAGTGTGAGTGGTAAAAATATGAAATACCATATTTGCACCACTTTTTACAATATATATGCTATTTATAAACCATGAAGTACTTGTCTATGGAAATATACATTGCCATCTGATGCAAAATGCAGCTTGTTAAATTTTATGGGCCAGATTCAGTTCTAAGCTGCACGAGCAAATCCAAAGTAATACCACTGTTTTTCCATACTCTGGATCTACATCAATATAAACCAGTAGAATCTGGGTCTGCATATTTTAATTACATACTTCTGAAGATTTTTTTTCCCTGTTTTTTAACAATTCAGTCTGGTTTTTCATCCATTTTTGCTTATAATGTGTTTACTCTGTTCACTGGCTGTTCAAATAAAATGTATACTGCAGAAATACAAACTGCACATGGGAGACATGGAAATGACACCTGGTGTGTGTCTCCCTGAATACAGGACTCTGCTGATACCATTTTGTTACTGTTTTAAGACAGATGTAAAATGGAGCTGACTACTGTATTTCTGGTTGAAAACACATTTGTATGACATTTATGCTCAAATATTATCTGTATTTTATTTCCAATACATATGTAAGTGTGCAGGTATATATGAACACGATTAACACGATTATATTTTTTTTCTATTTGTGTGTTTGTTTCTGTTTATTAACCAGTAATCTGTTTCTTTGTCACTGTTAAACTAATTAAGAAAAACAACTAAAAGAATACCCAGCTGCTTTATCTGATTTTCTGCCATGGTGCTCTGACTTTTAACATCATTCCACTTTGAGAGAACACACATGTATGTATGTTCCAGTTTGGCATTTGGACCTAACTTCTTGTTCAGCAAAAATACTTACAGTCTAAAGGTGTTACTCCTGGACATACTAATGTGCCTAATACAAGTAAAACTTGCTTTATTTTCCAGCACTGAAGTCATGTTATTAAAAAGAAAGGGGACGGGGGTCTGCACTTTTCATATCTGTTCTTTCCTCTGTCAGTACAACAGTAAGAAATAACTTTTAAATGTCAAAATAGCTACGTGGTCTAAAATAACTGAAACTCATTCTAGAAGTATATAAGCTTCCAGCAAATGAAATCGTTAAGTATATAAGGCAGAAAGTAAATAAATTATGCTTGTTTTAGGAAAACGGATGGTCCACTCGCCTTAGTATGAGTATTTAAGTTACGAAGGGCTAATTTTTTTTTTTTCACTAAAAATCCTTTTTTCCCATCTAACACAGGAACATAGAAAGATAATTGCTGTGGTGATATGGTAAAAAGCAGGTCCGTCCCAGCTATGGGCCGGGGCACTTTGTGGAGTCTCAGGTTAAGCAGCTGCTCAACTTCATCTAGACTTGTGCAATTACCAAGCTCCTCGCTTCCTTCAACACTGACTAGCAGGTAGGAGTCAATACGAATAGTAGGTGAATACAAGAACATTTGAGTTGGCAAAGGGTGCACTGTTTAAGGCTTACTGTCTTGAATATGCAGATGTTCAAGCTGCACTGATGTACAGAATAGTAAAAGACTGTTTTTACTCACTAACACCAACTGTTTGCCAAGTCCACACTAACAGCCATTGAAGGAGCTGGGTGGGGGTATGTACACACCAGCTCTCGAAGGGGTGAGCTATGCATCTTGCAGCTCTCAACGACAAGAGGATTTTGGCTTGCAAGGTCAAGGAGGTTGGCCTCTTGGGAACTGAGGCAATACAGAACTGGGTCATGACCCTGTAGAGATTTGTGCACATGCTTACTTTTAAGCATCTGATTAGGACCATTGATTGCCGTGGTGCTACCTGAACTTAAGCACAAACATCATCTTTTGCAATTTTGAGTTTTTTCTGTCCACAGCTTGAAAGATATTTTGGAGAAAAGTAGTATTTTCTAAATCATTTTTATATTACATTCAGATATCTTTCAGTAGCATTAAGAGTAAATTAATTCAGATTTACACTGCATACAGTACTGTGTCTACGTGAAAAACGAAGACCAGGAAATCACTTTGGTACAGGCTTTAAAATCTAAATTCCAGTTTTAAGTAGGCTATAAATAATATATGTTGAAAAAAAAATCTTAGATTTTGTTGCAATCTGCAGTTTCAGCTTTGAGTAGATGCAGCTTTGCATTCACTTGGGTGTCGCAGGTCATGGCCAAGGTGCCATAGAAGCATTTTAAGAAGCTCAGTTAATCTTTGCCAGAGCTCTCTCTGGCTCTAGCTAGTGATCACGAATACCATTTTCATGATCACTCAATTAAATTAAAAATGTCAAACCTCAGTCTCAGTGTTAAAGGAAACATATAACAAAAACTGTGTTCCTTTACTGAAGGGAAAAATAGCTGTAAGTTAGGAAAACTGAAAATAAAACTTATCTAGTGGAACGGTTTTATTTTTAAAAAGACAGGCACAGGCACTTACAAACATGCACGGTTGTTTTATCTTCCAAGTGAGATGCTTATTCCTGTGAAGCCCTGCAACCGGTTTCATACCATTCAAAGTGGGATTGCACAGTTTACAAGAAAAAAAAAAGGAAAGAAAAAAAAAAAAGTATTTTTCCTTGACAATGAAAAAACAAATTAATGAGTTCATGGTGTGGTTTATAATCTTGTTGTGGTTTAGCCCTAGTCAGCTAGTTACCTTCCAAAATCCTGCATGCACAAGCCCTGAGGTCTCTCCTCATGCAGCCTATGCAAGCTGTGCTAGAATCACAGAATCTCACAACCCAAACACAGACAGCAATTGAACAGCAGCTCACCGCAGGACTGGATCCTTCCTTTAGTGTAATACAGTAAAAATTTGTCTTGATAGGCATAGCCTGAGGAATAAAAGACATGAAATTCTAATCTCACATAGCTATGTTGCTGCAAATATTTTGTCTTGGTCTTAGTGTCATTTAGTAGTTTTTCAGTGGCAGTGTGAAAAGCAACAAGGGCTGGAGGATAGGAAAGAAGCTCATCCTTTACATACTGTAAGGATTATAGAGGTAGAACAAAAAACAAAAGTATCTATATTATTAATATGTACAAAAATATTTCCTAATATTGAATCACTAAAAGAAAACAATGGCTTTACCCAAACAAAAACTTAACTGGGATGAGACCTTATTACCTTCATGACCATATCCAAAATGAGAGAACTGTGCTGGTTAGCAAATGTGTGAACTTTTTGCATATACCCAGAGAGCAAATATTTGAACTTTTTAAAAAATGATTAATTCTATTCAAGCCAATACTTTCATGGTTCGAGTTCAGACTATGTCTACTTCAGGACTGAGATGAGCAAACATTTTCATTATTAGGTTCAAACAGAAAAAGTAAGACAGAAAATTTGTAAATCACGAAGTAACTGAAAGATTAAACATGCTTCTTTGATACATGTGCAAACTGATATGATTTGTAGCTGTTGGAGGTGTTAGCAAATTGTAATTAACATGTTTTGTAGTGCAATTATCTTAGAAGACTAATTTTATTTCCATCTATCATTCACTTTCTTTCAGAACAAGCCTACATAATTTTTTTTTAAAAAAAAAGAAGCTAATAGAGCAAAGTCTAGTAAAGAAAAAGAATGCATTCTGTTTAAAAAATATAACCTGGAAAAAAGTGTTGTTTCATGCATTTTCTGAGAACAGAGATTTAATAAAGAGCTACAGGTATCTTTTTTATGACTGAATGAAGCTTTAATAGGAAGAAGGATGAGAAGTTAAACCAAAGCAACAATAGTGCTGCAGTGAAAGATGCATGTTCTTTTTCATGCGCATTATTTCTCCTCAGAGGCCTGTCACTCAGTAGAACAGATGTACTTTGACTCATGGGTGGCGATGTATAACCTAAGCTTAGCCTGAATCCTCTCCTAAAGGCTGAGTCCTGCAACCAGATCCTGACAACTTCCCTACAGCACTATAGCATGTTTCACTAATATGAGCTGATAGGATTAGCAGCAGGCAGCAATTACAAACTCTTCTTTGTGAGTCCTGAAGAGTTTTGATTTCTCTGTCAACTGATGCTGTATTTCAGATATCTTTTGTGGTAAAACCTAAACCTTGAGTATTGAAATTAGATTCACATAGTCGAGGGCAACAAAACAATAAAGGATACTAACTTGTTTAAATTGGAGTATGTCTATCCTGCTTTATTCTACAGGTAATGTGCCCCCACTCCCTTCAATTGCTGGGACTATTCAGCTGGCTGGGAACACTGCTAAAGCCACTAAGGCAAGATTGTTGTCAGCACTTCTGCACCCGTTTCCCAGTCTAATATTCAAAGCAGTCTGACAGTCAAGGAAAAGTTTTGAAATCTACTTGGCTCTGAACAGATTTTTATCCTGGAGGTAAAAGTGTGTTCACGTGTGAGATTTTGATACTGAAACTAAGTAAAACTTAAGAAGAAGAAGACAGAGAAATAAATAAACAATAAAAACACAGACTCTCTTGAGCAAGGCTGCACACAAACTGGAAATAAACCAGCAAAAAGCGTGAACTGAAACCAGTGGTGTTATTTTAAACCTATGTGAATATTCAGTAAGATGAAGAATACTAGTTTGTATTCTATCTAACTGCACACTTGACTTTAGTTTAATGAGGTTTTTTTTTTTCTGATGGACAAGTATCCATGCACAGGCTTGCATGAAAATAACCTAGATATTGTCTTCACACTTTGTGAGGGCCACACAAAGATGACTTAGCTTGGAGTGGCTTCCCCAGGTGTCTACCTCCACTCTACACCATGGCAAGTGAGCCAATTACTTTCTGAATTGCTGACATATGAATCATCAACAATTTATCTTAAAGTACTGCACTGTAACCTATGATAGCCATGTGTGAGCAGACCATCTCCCTATGCATCCATGAACTGGGGCAGATAGCTGGTAACTTCACCAACAAGTCCCACCTGTCTGTCACAGTCCAAAGTAACATTTATTAAACTGATTACCTGTTTAATGAGTGTTCCTTTGTGTGGAAACTTAATGAAGACTTATTCAGGTTTTGATAGAGAAGCCTTGCTGAATCCAAATGGGGCAGTCTGAAGAAGTTTTTACCTCACAGCTTCCTGCTTTGTTCTCTATTTGTATTTGCTTGGTAGGAATTAAGAGCAATAATAACATTGGGTTTGCACAAATATGCCAGACAGACAAGCTGTAGCGCTGTAGTGCTGAGGTGCATATTCCTTTCTGCTGACTGTGTTACAGGATCATTAAAGGGCGAAGATCAACACCTGAGGCAGTAACAATTTCAGCCCTCTAATATTGATCTGCCGTCAAAGTCAGAGACAAAAACTTAAGGATGCAGTCAAAACCAGGAGACATCAGATTTAAGCATTTAAACCAGCATGTCAGTGTATGGAATGGTATTAAAAGAAAATAATCTTCCTTTAAGCTAGGGCAAGTTTGTATACAGACCTAGTATGCATTGGTTTTAGAAAATGAATCCTGACACAGTAGGGTGGAACACTTCTTACACACAAAATGTCAAATGATACATTGCTGTTGCCTGAGTGTCTTCATGTGACTATTAGAATTAGGATCCTGTGCAAAAGTGTTGTGAACAAAATGATGAATTTGTGTTATTCACCTGATTCACATTCACATTTCCAGTCTGCCATTTCAATGACAGTTCCTAAATCTTCGAGAATATAACAGAAACTAAAACTGTGGAGTTTTAGCTTTCTTGCGCAATCTATCCTTCTGTAACCCTCACTCAGAAATGAAGAGTGAGTTTGCCTGAATAAGATAAGATCCTGCCTTTATTTCAGTTTGACACCTTGTTCTTTGAACAATGGAACCACTTGTAAGTAGTGTAAAAGCAGAGCAGTGTATTTGAACCAAAGGATTTAGCCTGATGTGTTTTAGATAAATAAGCAATATTTTCTTCATTTTGCCAATATATCTAAAGTCAATAATATCAGTTTACAAGAAAATCTGTAAAATGAAACCTCATCATATTTTCCAAAGCTTGTCATTTTCTCTCTCAGATGTGTGAAAAGAGTCACTTGGCAATAACAATTTTCTTCTAAGGTTGGTACAACTTCAGTGATCAGTTAAAATTATAAGCTAATGCTAATGACTCTGAGCCTTTTATATGCAGTATATATTAATATTTCATTTTAGAACATTGCATTAGTCTCATTTTTTACCTAAAATACACAAGTCTATATGTGTGTATGTCTGTCTGTAAATCTGCCTGTTTCTCGGGCAGTATCTGTTTTACAACAAGAATAGCGACATTTGGAATGTACCAAACATACTTATCAGAAATTTAATATGGCTTCCACATAGTACAGGAGTTTCTGGGACAAACAAGTTGTTCTTGACAGCTTGGACGTATGAGAAATCTGTCACAAATTATCCATTTCAAAAGGCAACCTAGACGTATCTTGTTGCATTTCCAGAAATGGAACAAAGCAATACTTTATGGTTAAGAAATGGATGTGAGCCAGCAGTCAGTACCCTAAGGTGAAAAGTCAAGTCTGCCTAGTAGTTCCTCAGTGTCCAAGCAGGAGTCTTCCAGTTCCAAATAATGAACAAATGAAAAAAAAAGTGCGGCTTTAATTCTTAGTAATGAAGAGTCATGCTCATCTCAGCTGAATCCCACAGTGTGCTCTGGGCAAAGCACTCCCTGAGCATGGCATAGAGAGAGCACTTAGTATAACAACTGAAGAAACCTGCAACAAATCTAAAGTAGCCTCTCATTTCTATACAGTTGTAAAAGCTCTGCAGTAAGCCCCTGAAAGGGAACATTTATGTGTTTTATATTAATCTAAAATGCTTGAAAGCAGTCAAAAGGGAGGCTTAGTCCTGAAGAAATCCCAGTCTTAAACCTCCCTTAAGCCAGGGCATGTCTATGATGCTGCTTTTTTTTTCTTTTAACAACTGCAATTCTTGTGTTACTTCTGAAATGTTAGGTATGTTTCATGCAGATTTGGTTTTTGCTATCACCTTTTATAGGGTAAGTAAAAATTTTCTCAGCATCCCTAGAAATCCTAATAGCCTGGCGTGCTTTTCAGTCAGGACATAATTTCTTCTGTTCTTTGTGTGTGGAAGTTCCTGTGCCCTTGAGTCTGCACACAGTGAGCATGAAATGTGGGTGGAAGCCCTTCATAGCACGTTCCCACTACACTTCCCAGTCCTTGCCAAGAGGCTCTTGGCAAGAGCCTCTTGGCAAGGGCTGTGAATTTTTCAGGTTTTCAGATGAAGCAGCAGTGGCCAAGCTTTCTTAGGTTCTTCCCTGTGCAAAATCCAAAGGAAGCCAGTGCAAGGCTCCTCCATTCCAGGGTTGGGATCAAGACTGGAGGTTTATTCCATAGGAACTACAGTAGCTGGAGACCGAAGCAGTTGTATTTTTCCTCTCTGATAAGTCTCTTAATATCTCACATCCCTTTTTCCCAAGCCTGTGAAATTAGGAAAGATTAGAAAATTAGGAAGTCCCATTGCTTTGGAAAGATCTAACACCAGTTAGAAATCTGTGCACTGAAAGCTATGCCATTTCTGTTAGCTTGTGCAGAAATACTGTAAGCAGGGAGTTTGTCCTTTGATTAAAAGTTATTTGAACTAGAAGGAATGTTTTACTTTTTTCTTCTGTGAAACATCAACCATACTACTGGTATTGCCCATGGAAACAATAGTAGTGAAAGGACAGACCTGTTCAAATTCATATAGCTATTCTGCTGAATCCAGCTGGCCAGCAGCTCCTGAATTCAGTAGCTGATTTTTTACCAATGTGAAGGTTAATGGACTGTTTTCTACTCCTTTCCAGGAGTAAATGTCAGCCCTGTGGAGGTCCATTGCTCACCAGAACTCAATCTGGAGTCCTGGAGTCTGGCATAGGAGGACAAATAGCCTAATGTATTAATTTACTGAGCCTTTCTGCCCTTGGACTGATTGTGCATTTTTAAACATGAACTATAGCAGCAATGGCATTCAATCATATCTTCATTTACCTTCCAACTATGATTTCAGAATGCATATAAATATCTCCATATCCTGATTATTGCCATCAATATAAATATAAATATAAACTACTGCAGAAGGGCAAGGGAGGAAAGAGAAAAACTTTTGGATTCAACTAATAAACATAAATGCACTACAACATGAACATCCCAGCTGGCTGAATCCCTGAAGAACTAATTAAAGTGAAGCCTTGTTTAATTTTTTCCCAAGAATGACCTGCTTTGGCTATCTGCCAGCAATAGGTAAGTGAGGGTTTGCCTGTGTTTTTTCCATTGCGTAGGGGGTAGTTTGTGCTTAGTCACAGAGCTCATCACCAAAAGTACTTCTTTGGTCATTCTCTGAATATGACTACTCCCAAAATCATTCAACAAGGCTGGACCAAGAATGACCTGCTTTGGCTATCTGCCAGCAATAGGTAAGTGAGGGTTTGCCTGTGTTTTTTCCATTGCGTAGGGGGTAGTTTGTGCTTAGTCACAGAGCTCATCACCAAAAGTACTTCTTTGGTCATTCTCTGAATATGACTACTCCCAAAATCATTCAACAAGGCTGGACAGTCTCACTAACAGAGTAGGTGGTTTAGGTAAGGTGATATTTTTATTGGGGTGGGCACCTATTCTCTATATGCCAGGGAATATAGGTGCTGTGACACAGAGGAAATAGAAGGAGGGGACAGTTTAAGGGGTGCATTTGTGGGTTAAGAAAGAGATGACAAGAAGAAACTACATCTATGGGCCAGTCATTAGTAAGGAAAATGGGAAACGACTGAAATTGTGGCTTTGCCCTAGGAAGCAGATTTAAGTTGATGCATTACAGAAAGTATGTTGCATGCTCATTCCTACTGAAGTATATTATTCACTGGCTTGAGGAAAAGAGGGTGCAGGGAAGGAATCATATCCTGTTCAAGTGATACAGCTTTGAGGCTTTAGTGAGCAGCAACACCACTTGCACAGACAGCTAATCTTAGCTTATGAAAATTTCAGGTCACAATGGAGAAATAGTGAAAATTAAAAGAATAGATACAAGAACTGTTTCACACGTCTTGGCTAGTTTGCTTCCAGAGACAGTTTAAAATCTGAAACATGAAAAAACCCCAACCTCTTTTGAAGTTACCATGTGAAATTTTGCACTTTAATCCTTTTACTTTCAGAACAGCCCACAGCTTCAGTCGAGGTCAAGTCTATCAGCGGTTGAACAGCTCCATTTTTTTACATCAAGAGAAATACCTTGAGATATAATTACATTATGAATAGCCAAAACAGTCAAGGAGTCAGTGGTGAAAAAAAAAAAGGATGCAAATTAGCACATCCTAATTGAATTGTTCATTTGGTTTTGCCTGTTCTATGTTATAAGCAATAGGGTAAATCCTCTTTTTCATCATGCAGGATGAAAGTTTATTTGAAGTTGGAATCTATAGCTGCCTTTTCACAGTAAATTGACCTTGTTCCATGCAACCAATGTCATAATGCTCTGCTTTATCTAGGCTGAGAGAGAGAAAATCGCAAATTGCTTCTGCATGATTAGTTCTGCCACTTCAAACGTGTTTCTTCCGAGTTGGCTTCCACACTTACTGCTAGAGATATGTGCCGCTGGGAAACCCTAATCTGTCTCTGAACTCCTCTGATTTAGTAACCCTTTACCAACCAGTCTCTTATGTCAGTGAAATTACTCTTATTGAGAACAATAGAAACAGTACAGAAATAATGAAGAAACTTGATAAATATTCTCTTGAATCTCAGACTAATTTTTACTCAGCTGTTTCTGGCTTAGCAGACAGAAGTTGCTTCATATCAACGGAGTTTTCACAGATGTGTATTTGTGTGTGCTTTTATTGACAAAGAATTTTTCTTTCTGTATGTATTATGGCTTGATGAATAAGTAAATCATATTTTTTTCATCTTAAAATACACAAATATATTCACTTTTGTATGACAAACTTGGTAGCTGAGTATCTGGTGATTTGCTGATCATCTAATTAACTCTAAATTTAAAAATCTTCATTATTGTTAGTTTTCCTGCTAGCTAGCATGTTTCAAATAAAAAAATTCCAATCCAGCCAAAGAAGGAGAAAATCCAAGGCAAAAGTTACTGCTGTGATATACTCTTGGAGAAAAAAAAAATAATTAACACTCTCAAAAATTCATATACATAAGATGAAATTACTGCATGTTGTTCCAGACAGAAGATAACTATTAAAACACATTTATGATTGATAAAGCACATGTAGGTAGCAGCACAGCTTAGAATTTTAGAATTATACATAGTATTTTTGTCTCCAGAGACTGATACCAAGGAATATATAGGCTGATGTTAGTACTAGAAATAAATCTCTCTACTTGGTTCCTCTTTGGGCAGGATGTCTGTACAGTGGTAACTTTACAAAACCAAGACCCAATGCAGCAAAAGGTGAATTTCTCAGACTCAAACTGCTTTTCCTCCCTGCCCATCACAATGAGAGAATCATGGGGAGTATCCACATACAGAAAATCAAGTCTATGTTCTGGATATTCAGGGTAAGGCCATAGGACTGCAGTGCTTTTATGATCTGTTGTGATTGAAAAATCGGAATCATTTGCACTTAGAAATGAATCTTTTACATGTTATTTTGCTCTCTAACATGGGCATATAGGGCTGCATTTTATGTTCTGTGCCATGCTTAGCAATATTAACATAGTTCTCATTCATAAGTTCTTATTAACAAAGGCTTTATTTTATTAGCACTGTAAAAATGAAAGAGGAAAGAATTAAAAATGTCATGACAAAAAATCATTTTCATAGCAAAAACCATATAAAATATTTATTTTTAACACAAACAAATCATTGCAGTTTATTTCTTCCTAAAAAGACAGAGCTAGTTTCTACATTGCTTTGTGAATTTCAAGCATCTAGTGATTTTTTTTTCCTGGTGAAGTAGAGCATCAGTAACAAGCTGAACATGACAGGTATTTAAAAATAAATTGCTTGATAAAAAATGAAGAACAGGAAAATGCCAACTTCATGTGACAAGATTCATGCTGAAGCAGTGTTTTCGGATCTTTTTGACCAAAGAAGGATATAACAGTTTAAAGGTGAAAAGGAGTATGGGGAATCTGCTACCTGACAAATAAGTCTACGTATCAAAAGATTTTGCTAACCAGTCTGACAGATAAATGGCACATGATGTCAACTTCTATTAAAGACTTTATAAATTATGACAGCCTGGAGAAACAAGAATTGTTTTCCAAGAAAAGAGTTTCTGTTGAATTCTATTATTCCCAAGCACTAGAAACACATCAACAACAACATTACAGTCATGAACCAAATCGGTTTTACAATGACTAGTCTTGTGGCCTATGCATAGGACTAGGTGCCAGGATGATTTTAATCGTAGATCCCCTTGGAGTCCCTCACTGTTGTGAAAAACACTTCAGATACTATATGGATTTCCATAATGATATTTTTCCATGAATTTGTAAAAGTAAAGAAAGTATTGATGAAAGTATTATTTGTTACAGTGTATCAACAGGTTGAATTAATTCAAGGGACAAATCTAACACAAAAGAGGTAATTTATCAAAACTCTTGATTTAACAATCATTTTGAGTTGACTTCAGAGGAAGAAGCAGCTTTGCCTACTGTAGCAGTTACAAACCTCTGGGCTACGTTTCAGTGCAAATAAACTGATTTCACTATGCTATTGCCAAACTGTGCAGATGATTGTAGACACAGAATAGAAATTTTCTGTATAGTAATGTCTGTAAAGTAGGGCCTTTTGAATGAAATCATTTAGGGACTTCCCATTAATTCAAACACGATATCATTAGGCCCTTACAGAATAACAATAAACTGAAGCATTTGCATCTTGTAGTATTTCATCAACAACCACCATGACTTTTTGACTAAATGTACAGCCTCCAACAGGCTGCACATCAGAAGCTCCCGGCAGTTAAATTTTCTGTATTTCAAGGTCAGGTAAGAACAATTTTTAGTCTCCTTGAGGACATGAGAAAAATAAATTCCCATCTGCTCCAGAAGTACAGGAAGAAATATTTTAACAAATTCATCTGAACAACTTCAGAACAAACTTCATAGTGAACACTAAGCATAGTATGTTCAGAAGTCCTCACAGAACTTTTGGTTTTCTCTAAGCATTACTGAAATGGCAGTCCTCAAGCACTGAACTCATTCCTGCCTTTCTCTCTACCTGTTATTGTTGTTATTACTGCTGTTGTTTTCACTTGCACAGATATAACAGTAACACTGTAATTCAAGAAATTCAGTTAAGTGCAGGTTGCAGGGTACACACATTTCTCAAAGGCTACCAAGCACCTTTCGCAAAGCCCTCTGCGTCTAACAAGATCAAACCCGTTATCCTGCTGATCATGTTCCGTCCCCTTACCTGGACACCATCAATACAGATCACACAGTTTCTGTCTACTAACAGTAAACATCAAAAATCATCCAGCTCTCAGAAACAAGAGAGTGGCCTGTGTCTACACTCTCACGGTGGAAATCCATCTCCTTCATTCCTCCTGTTCCTGAAAATACAGAGACATCTTGCTGGAGAGTTAGTGGGGTGGAGAAGTCAGTACAAAATTTCTTATTGACACCAGCTGAGAACAGAATCAGTATAATTCCACAAAACAGAATATGTAACAGGACTTTATGTTATATGTTAATACTGTATGACTTTACTAAAAGTCTATTAATAACTTCTATCCTATCTTGGTAACAAATCTATTGTACTGTTAGACTAAGTCTGGTCAATGCTTAGCCTCCGATATAGATACTTAGCTGATCACACAGGTGGATTAGTAAAGAAGAGTGATAGAACACCTACGAAGATTTTGTAATTTTGCTTTCTTGAGCAAAAAATGTGTAGGTGAGGACAAAACGTCATTATTTTCATTACTGTTAATGACTGTGTAAAATACATCGAGGGCCTGACATTTGCTATAAGCTGTAGATATGTACATCTTAAAACAGATGCATGTAATAACAGAGAAAAGAAAGAAAAAATTTCAAGGCTAATCATGTTTGTGAGGCAGCAGGTTTACAGTTTATATACTGTTCCTTGTTACATGGTTAGAGAATCTCTGGTGACTAGTGGAGCAGTTCTAAAGTATCAACAGCAGAGATTGATTTTCAGTATTTTCATGGAAGAATTTACTTTATCTAAACCATAACAGTTCAAAACCAAGAAGTTTCCTGATTTTTTTTTCCTGTACTACTAATATCATCCTTGAAAGCAGTGCACTGAAATGTTCTATTCCAGGCATATCTCTGCTGTACTTACTGTGGACTTCTTAGATAACTGGAAAAGGGGATAACACCTCAGAAAGACTCAAAACTGTCATCTGTTATTAGTACCAACCTGTAGGTCCTCTGCTTCAAGCTACAGAGTTTGATAATAACAATGCAGTCTCTCCTTTGTTTACATATAGTTGATTGTTCAGAGTGTTCTTAAAATAAAATAAGATTTTACGTGGAATTCCTGTTTTCAAATGAATGAACTGGATTAAGACTTCCACACCTGTATTAAAGAAACTAAGCAGAATAGTTCTTACTTAGACAAATATGGAGAATTCACAGCTTTTGTGTTTTGATTTGAAATTCTATCCTTCTGTGTTAGAACTTGATGGGGTTTGTCTTTTTTTTGCTTATGCTGAAGTTGCTCATCTTCTGAGTGAAGAAACAAACATTAAATTAAAAAAAAAAAAGGAATCTAAAGGACTTCCAGCACTCAGCTCTTTCTGCACAGAGGTACTTTTGTGTAGGCCAGTAATTCAAGAATTCAAACTCATCTTGGTTTATAATACCTAATAATATATAAGAAAGTGGGGAGGGTCCATGCTGTTTCTTGAACGTCAGTCAGTTCAGTTAATAGCAGGAATTTACAAATGTGGTGGAACCATACCACATCTATTTTTAGTTAAGCAAAAGGTGTCCTTTTAAGGGTAGAACTGCTTGCTCTCATAGCAGTGAGATATTCTCCAGCAGGTAAAAATGCAATGTTAAGAGTAGGCTGCCTATTAGCCATCAGCAATAAGCCTGAGCTGAACCCAGATCAGAGCTGACCTTCCACACAACTGATAAGTACTGAGGTTTAGTGTGGGGTATAGCTTGTTTGATTACTGTGGAAGATATCAGGTACAACATATACATCTGAATCTGGGACAAAAATATTCTGTACTGTTCAGTGATCATAAATTACATTTTATTTAGGGTCCTTTTCTGTTAACATTACGATTCCCTTTCTGTGTTTAAGACTGAATCTCCCTGAGTCAGTAAAACTTCTATGGTACTCTGTAACAGTGAATTTTTCCAGATGGAATTGCATCTCCTTTGTTTTTGAGCAAGCCTGAAAATCATAAATCCAACCACAAACAAAATTCAAGTGTTTCTCCTGTTCTCATATCAATATCTTCAAAAATGAAAACATATTTGAGGCAAAAAAAAAATGTATTTTTCTGAAGTTTGCACATTTAGGTTAACTGAACTGAGTTGTAACTTTGGGATGAAAGGGGAGTCAGGTGAGATAAATGTAATGCTTGTATGCTTTCAGCTTCAGCATCATTACTAACTTTCTTAGAGCTGTAATAACTTTCCTTGATCCTTTTTACCATCTCCAGCTCTCTTAAAAACTGCTGTTAGGACCTTGAAAGCGCAAGGAGCACTTACAATTTCAAACATAACTGGGCTTTACAAATAGACAGATGGCAAACTTTGTCTGATACATTTCATTCTTCAATTTTATTTTCATTAATATCTACATTTGCTTTTTTCCCCAACATTTATAACTGGTCACTTCAGCGATCATTACAAGATGCTCTCTGCACTCTTTGTATGGTTAGGCTGAACACAACCTTCAACTGTGCAGCAGGTATCATATCCCCGTCTATGGACATTTGGGGATTTTGCCCATGGTCCTGGACATTTCTAGGCTGACCTTGCCTTCCGCTGATCAGAAGAAAACCCTCAGCCGCCGGTGCAGCACTGCCTTGCCGCACACACAGCAGTGGCTGAGGATCAAATCAACACTCTGAAAATCAGCACTCCTTCCTCAAGTGCTAAGTAGAGCCTTTATGCAAACTGAATAACTCTAATGGTGAGGATATCCTCAATGACCTAACTCCTACTTGTGGATTGAAAATTAGGCCTAAGAAGGCCAATTGCCAGATAATGCCGTTACAGGGAGGCTTGTGTACAAACTGAAAGGTTGAAGTGCACCCTTTCAGCACCAGGACTCATTCCCAGCAGGGCCACCCTCCTCTACCCGGCTGAGGCCGGCGGTGGGCCGGGTGCTGGGGGCTCTCAGCATTCGCCTTCACACCCGGGCGGCCGACAGGCCCAGGGGGCTGCCGCAGCATCCCCTTCACCGACACCTCCCAGGCAGCTGCACCTGGCAGGGCCCAGCTCCCGGCTGATGACAGGCAATTCAAATCGGTCCAGGGAGGCTTAAAGGGAAAAAGGAGGAAAAAAAAAAAGTAAAGTGAGGGAGGGACATGTCACCTCACACTGTGCTGTGGTCACTTTAGCTGAGCTGTGAAGCATAGCTCTTTTGAATGCAGAAAGTTCCCCTGATAACCCTGTCGGAGAACGATACGGGAGGACAAGGCATGTCTCAGAAATGCGTGACTTTTAAGCCATTGGCACTTTAAGTTTTGCTCCCTGTTTTAACTCTTGGTAACTGCTACAGGCTAGATTGCCTGCCTGCAAAATATAGATTTATCACAAATAAGGGTTCACGTATCTCCAGGGGAAAAGGGATCCAAGTTCATGCTTTCAGAGTGACTCATGGTCTTAGGTGCCTTTGGGTTTTGTTACCACAGAAAGGCATGTGCTAACTATCAGCACATGCTGAGCACCCTTTCTCTGCAAATATCCTACACTGGGCACCCAAAGCCATGCTGAAAAATCTTCAATATTTCTGTAAATTCAGTTACTTGAGTAACAAAAATTGACGTCACTGAGGTAGACAGGCTACATTCGCACTGTCATTTCAGTAGCTCAGTCATTCAGGGGGTACTGACGTTTTACCTTACAGGAGCCACCCGTGTTATTTGCAAACAGTTTCTTGCTTTTCCTCCACTCTGAAATGAAGCATCTCGTTCTGCAGGAGCTAGGTGTCTGCGATCACAAGCGCAGCTACTGAAGGCAACCTAGAAATAGCCACAACTGCTCTGTTCACAAAAGTTCCCATGAGTTTTGTAGCAGCGGGCAGTCATTTTTTTGGAGACAAGGGTCTGTTCCATGGACAGTCAATTACAAAAGGCAGACACCACGAGAACAAACAATTCAGAGCAGGAGGGCAGACTTTCCTCTGTCAGATCCTAATAAAGAAAAGCCAAATATTGAACATTTATATTTCTTAATTCCCTCTTGCATACTAGCAAATTTTCTAGAACAAGAAACATAAACCAATAAAATTAGATTTTCATATTGCTTTCAGATCTTAGATTATGCTTTATGCACCAAAAAATTATTCACATTATTGGATGGTATGATGAAAACAAATCTTAGAAAAGAATCACTCTGTGTTTCAAATGTGAGAACTGGGAAACTCCCGTGTCATTAATGCTGAATGGAAACTGTCTTGTCATGGCCCAGCTGGAATTGCTATGCTTTCTTAGCATGAAAAGGGAAAAGACAAGTTCTGGGCTGTGTTTGAGTCCCATCAATGTGTTTCAGCCCATTAGCAGCTAATTCTCTGACATCACTCATACCACTTTATGCCTTTGTTGCTCAGTTTCCTTTTTTTTTTGTAAAGGATAAAAATACTAAGTTTTATAAAGTGCCTTTACAAACTGTATTACCTCAATTAATATTGCTTTATTACTCTCTCTTCTAACATATTTACTCTTCGCTGTTCTGAACTGGCATGAATTTCTTAAGTTTCATTAAATGAAAGGCAACAAAATCAGTTACAACTGAAATGGAGTCATATTTGACTTGAACACTTTCAAGACCTGCTATCTATGGAGGCACTTACATGGCCCTCATCGCGATTATATCTTAGCACTTAGCAATCACTAATGGTTTTTATCCTCCCACTACCTCTCTGAGATAGGGCAGGATTGGTGTTATCTCTGTTATTCAGGTGGAGAAGTGAGGTCCAGGTTAACCAAGAACAGAGTCACATCACACATTTATGCCTGACTCAAACGTGTCACAGATGTGTGCCAAGACCGTCTATCTAGTAAGGGCTCTTGTGCTTCTCAGAACAGCACAGATCACAAAGTCTAGGACAAAGTATGTGACAGCCAAGGACAAAGCCTTTTTGGTCAAGGATAACATACTTCCAGATAAATCCAAGGCCTGAAAATTGTTAGGAAACGCTGGAAAACTCTGCAATGAAAAACTCACTGCCATTAACATAATGATACTGCACTTCCCCACTTTCAGTCGGTAAAACAAGCCGTTGTCCCCTATGGGTCTGAGTACACTCACTCTCAGATGGTGGTGGAGGATGGAGGCTAGTGTCTTCCACCCCTTGGGACCACCAGCTAACTGGCACTGAGGCATTTAACAGCCATGCTAGTTCACGTCTAATGTTTCACCATTTGGTCCCCAGGAAGTACTGCACAGGCTGCCGAGAGTCATTGTCCCAGGCTAGCTGCAGGGGACACTTCATATTCTTTAGGGAATACGCCAAAAATACTTTATTTCTTCTTTAACGAAAAGTTTAGATTCCAGAGCAAGATATTGGTGACACTTTGTATAACACCCTGTCCTGCTCTGCTTAGTCACCTTTGTCAGATACTCAGAAACACAGCCCATGCTGTTTGAACTCCCTAATCTAACTGTGTTATCCTCCGTTTGGGTGTGATCCAAAGCCTATGGGTATTATTCCACTCGCTTCAGTGAGCTCTGCATCAAGCTGCTGAATTGTCATCTAAACATACATTATTAGCCTTAAGGTTACAATTTGAATACATTTGATTCATATATAAAACAGTATGTTTAAATGGGCAGAAGTAAAAAAAAAAACAATAAAGAATTTATGCTGAAAAGAAAATCATGTCTGAATCTCACTCTGTGTGGATTTGCATAGTTCTTATCTCAGGACTGTAAATAAAGATATAAGTAGACATTACGTTGGAGGTTTCTCTTGGTTGTTAAAGACACAATTAATCAAATACATTACTTCAAAGAACAAATAGGAAGTCAGCCAGGGAATCTGTGTTGCATGTCGTCCTGCACCTATTTCATAGTTGCAGACTCAGTTGCAGCTTTGCTGGCATAAAATTTGTGAGTGAAAGGTCAGTGATTAGCTCAGGACTGGAAAGACCCTTTTTGTTTTAAAGTTAAACCAATTTGCTCATACACAATGACAATGCAGAACATATGTTTATTTTTAAATAATCAGCCCGAAGTAGCTGGTTCACAGAAGTATTTTCAATGTGTATCTATAAGGATGTTTCAAATTTAAGGTCTTCCTGCAACAGTAAAACCAGGAATGTATAAAGTTTATGTGTGCCTGGTTTAAAAGATTGCTTTTTTTTTTTTTCTTTTTTGAAAGAAGCACAAAATGTCTGCCAAGCTTAAAAATTATGTGGATCATGTTTCTATGTCTGTTAGGTGGTGCTTACCGGGCAGTCTGGCTCTTGTCAGTAATTCTTCAACCGCTTTGCTGCAGTGGAATTACTGTAGAGAGTTAGGAGTTGGGGCTGGTGGGAGGAATTCTTTGTCCCAGTTGCATTTAAAATTACATCTAATCTTATCAAGGAGCTCGTCATTGTTTCTGGCTGCCCATAGCAGGTACAGTACTGCTTTTGTTCAAGTCTGTTGCTTTACCAAATAAAGGCAAGAACTGCTTGCTTTTCTCATACAACTAGTCCAATTGATTTCTGCAGGAATACTTGCATAAGTAAGGCAAACAGGATTTGGCATATAATTGATTTAAAAGAATCTGAACACAATATTCTTTCAGAGGAAGTGTATGCTGATTGAAAAGTGTTTAAAGAGATAGGTAAAATGAATAGATATAAATAAAATTTAGATGCCAGGTGTATCTAAAGCAAGTGAAAGCCTGAAAGTATGAAATAATAAACAAGCAGAGACTAAAAAGTTTTCATCATTCATCAAAAATGAGAAACTTTTTCTCAAATGGCAAGGTTTTAATTTAAAATTGTCTTTGAAACCTTTGAGTAGCAGCAGAATATCTAGAGAGGTGCATAAATGCATAATGAGTATTTTCCCTGAACTCTTAAGAACTCCATGTGGTTTTACTAAAAACTGTGAGTGCCCCTGAAGTGTAAAATATTTCTTCAAGTGCTTGTATATGGATTTGAATATTTAAATTTTTGTATTCAGTCTGAAAATGCTGGCATCCCTAAAACTGAAAAAATACTTGCTTGCCTCCCAAGGGAGTTACGCAAATACAAACAGACCAAAAAAAGCATGCAGACGTAATGCCTGCTTCTTGCACTGCTTTTCCACTAAAGGTTCCTGGATCTCTTTTGTATTCATCAGATCTTAAGTCTTTAAGGGCTAGTTCCTCAGCTGGCATAATTTATTTTGCTAGCTGGAACTGCTGCAGGCTTAATAAGAAAGTAGGTGTCCTAAGTAGCATTTATGCCTTCATTTTTAAAACTTGCCCTGACCAGTACTGAGCAAATTATTGACATTGTAATGCCAACACTGAAAGAAGTAATACCTAGAACAGACCACCAGAGTTAGTAAAGATTCCAAGTTAAATCAGACAGAAATAATTGGTATTAAGTTTTAATGGAAACTCTATTCATGTCATTTTATAATTCAGATGCAAAATGTAACTTGTTCAAGCAGGCTCTATTTAACATCATCAAAGAGATGGTGAATTAGCCAGAGCTGTTTGCAGATGTGTAACTCATCCCAATGTAAGTTATGAAGCATTTTAAGGAGCCTAGGAAGAACAAAAATCTAAATAAGTTAATAGAGTTGAAGGGTACTACATGTTGAGTAGTTTTTCCCAAAATTTGAACATGTTCGTCAAAATTTGGTGATATGTTTGCTTAGAGACCAAAGTAAGCACTAGAGTTCCTGATCAGCATAGTTAGGTGTCTCTGCAAACAGCTCTGCTCAGAGTGCAGCGCTGGTTATTAGCACAGCAACACTTATGTTAGAGCAACGGGTTATCAAACATCTCTGATAATTGATCAGTTAGGGGGAAAAAGGGGATTTTCTCACCCTTCGTGATCATATCCATAATTTCAGATGCTTATTTGAGACACTGAGATTAGAAGCCTTCCCATCCCATGCTCTTTTCATAGTCAATGTATACAAAACTATACCTCCAAAGATATTCCTTTGACAATATAGGATTCTACAGTTAGGTAGGTCCTAAATCAAGAGCTTCAGTTAAGAGCCTAAAATTCAATTGAATGATTGCAAGTTTTATTGACAAAAATAAAATGAAGAAATGTTCAGCTATAAGAAAAAATGAACAGAGATTCAGATGGTTGAATTAGGAGAGAAATAGAAAGTGTGTGCAGGACAAAAAAGAAAATATCATAGTGAGAAATGACAATGTTTCATTTATACAGATGCTGAGCAGGTATCTCCAGAAACCTAAGCTTATCCAAGTTGTGACCCCTGCATCAGTCTGGACCTTCTCTACTTCTCAGTTCTGGACATTCTGCGCGTACTCTCTTTAACCAACATGCACAAGGACTCACTGCCCGCTGCCAGTTTTCTATTTATATCTCCTCATTTAAAATTCATCTGTGCCTTTGGCCCACTGGGACTAGAAAAGAGAAAGAGAGTCTGAGTAAACTCAAGCAAATTTAACTTACATGGACTTACACATCACCTGCACTTTTGGCACTGTCTTCTAGCATGATGTCAGAAAGTGAGCCAAAAAGAATTCATGTCACTCTTTTGATGTTACAGGACATTTACTGGGTGTTATGTTTAATATTGTGTCCAAAACAACCAGAGGGTATGGAGGATCCGGGATACTCTCCTACCAGCAGATCTTTAAATATTCTTAAAGTGCTGTTCATTTCTGAGAAGGAGGTGATGTAAAAATGACACGTTCTTATTCTGCACATCTGTTCTTTGTGCACTTTCAGAGTTGGAGTAACACCTGTTGCCTGCAGAAACAAAATTAAGCCTTACTGTGTTTTCCTTCTTTTAGTCTTGCAGAGCATGCACTGCAGAGAACAACCTGGATCACCCTTCCTTTCCACATTTCTAACTACAGGCAAGTTTTGTGTGAGTCTGCATACATGTCACCAAATATACAATCCAAGAGCAAGGTAAAGTGTTGATGTGATTGGGATAATAATTTTACCACCAAAACTGGAAGTATTTCTAATGAAATGTCAAGCAAAAAGTATAATCTAGCTTGAAAACTACATATATTGTTCTACATAACAGTAGAAAACATTGTAGAGAAAGTATAGATTTGGGGGGATAATGCATAATCACCCATTCAGAAATGATTTCATCTTAATCCTGGCCAATGTGAAAGCAACACTTATATTCCAAGACAGCTGCATGCATCTGAAAGTATTCTGCTCATAAAAATAAGTCAACGTTAGGTATAGATTCCAAAATGTAAACAACTAATTGGTCCTGTTCATTTTTTTTTTCTCTTTCTTTCTGTATTCCATTAAGGAGCTTATTAACAGAAACAAGCGGCTTTTCTTCATGCCAGGCAAGTCACTGAAAAGTGTTTTTATCAATTACACAAACATACCCACAAAATCTGCAGTTAACTCTAATTAGTTCATGTTCTGCTGCAGGCTTAGTAATTACTAGCTCCTTTTCTGATTGATATTTTCAAGATCATTGCAATAATCATTATACACAGCTTTTGAGGTAGTATTTAAGAATAAAAATCCAGCACAGACAATGTCTTCCTACTGGTATTCAGGCTTGTTGCCAGTTTGCATCCTTTCTACAATGCTGGCTTTGCACCAACAGAAAAGAAAAAAAAAAAAAAAAAGTTGATGTTTCAAAACCCAAACTAGAAGTAATATCCAGCATTCTATGCAAAAGTAATTGAAAGAAAATTCGTAGTAACTTGTGAGTTTTGAAATATAAGGATTTCAAGTGCCTGCAGGTGATTTTTGACATTGAATACCCTCCATCTTTTTAGTAATGCATTTTAAATACACAGCACACAGTAAGATAAAAATTCTTTTAACATAATATTGGTACTTCAAACTGTGGTTAACACAAGAAAAATCCTGAACAAAGATTTATCGTGAAAAAGACACAGGAACTAGTTTTAATAATGTCAGCAGTACTTGGGCTTTGGGAAGTCTTTTGGCCCGCTGTCCTTGCTTCTTCACCTGTAACCACCGTTATCAGAAGCTGACCCGTACAACGCAAGCGTTTGCCGAAGAGCCGCTGTTTCAAGCCGAGCCACAACGCCCCGGCCCGCGCCCTGCGGAGCCCAGCGGCACTGCCCAGCCGCTGCCCCGCGTCCCGCAGCTGGCGGAGCGCCCCCTGCTGGGCGCGGAGCGCACTGCGGCGGCGGCTCCGAGCCCGCGGGGGCGGCCCTGGGGGCGCGCACCCTCCGGCTTCTCGCGTGACCTTCGCTGCTTTCTACCATTTACCCGCCTGTACGCGGAGCCCAGCAGCTTTGTATCACTGTCCGGGAGTCGGTGCTTTTCCTTGGGTCCCCCTTTGTCTAACAACCATCGGTGCAATTAGCTGTGGTCACTCTCGGTTTCCTGTAGAGTGCATTCACTAGGAAATGAGTCAAACTTGTCCCTAAACTGGTACCCAGCGGGATCAATTTGAAGGCATCACAGTTTATTCCACACCCTCATGTCTTCCATTAGCAAAACTTCTCTTAAAACATACCGTGAGAGCAGGTCCTTCATGACTGATCTCCACAGGCTTCGTTGTCTCTGGAGTGGGTGGCTACGAATTAAACCAAAGACATCAAATGTTCACAAGAGCAGGCAAGAAGAAGCCAGACTCCAAGGAAAAATATGCAACTTCTCTCTCTCTCTGAATACACACCTAGACCAGCTCTGGTCCATCATACTTTAACGCCTCAGTTCAGCCAATAAAATCATACTTGCCAGAAATGTAAACATGCTAAAAGAGGTAACACCAGACTCTGAGGAGCCAAAATAGCATTTTTCAATTTGCAGAAAGTTAAATTTATTTTATTTTTAAGTAAAATAGTTTTAAAATGTTTATTCTGAATAAAAGATACATATTCCCATATTTACTGTATATGTAAGGTAGAGAATCTTAATACAATCCTGTAGTCCACTGGACACAAAATCCATAGAGGTCTGTTTTCTTGCACACAGACCTCTTCTTTTGAAAAACCTGTTAAAATGTATTATCAGTGCTAGCAGCCATGGCAGTGCAGCACAAGAAGCTACCACAAACCCAACAGTTTTGAAAATTCAAGGGCTCTGGAAACATTCTAATGTGTCTTTAGTAAAGTATAGGGTCATCCTTCTTTAAAGCTTAACAAGACAAAACAAAATCCAAATGACCAGATTCCTTCATCAAACTGATCATTGCCTCTTGGGTGTTCTAAAGCTCTTTGGGTTTTTTTTTTTCAGTTCTCTGTGTCCAGTAAATGGGTTGTAAAAACATAATTATATTCTGTGAAACTAAATAAGAGACCTTTACTATGAGGGGCTGCATGTCTTCTTTCATTTTCTTAACAGCCAGAATATTCATGCTTTTTCTTTTTATGAGTTCAGACTTGTAACAACCAATTTACGCAGCATCGAAATGTGGACAGTAAAGCTGAAACCTGCTTAGGGAGGGGGCATTAAAACATGACTGGGCCACCCTTCCCAAGATCACCATGGGAATGTCAGCAATGGCTTCCCCAACAGCTTCCCACAGGATCTGGGCAGACTTGACCCAGAACTGTGGGAAACATCGTATTTCATAGTACTGTACTGCAGAAGACAATGAAACTCTGGTGCTTTCAATGATGCCTAGATCCAAGTGATGCCTGAGAAAAGGAGAGATGATTTGTGGGGAGCTGCCAGACCGCAGGGCTCACCTCATCTCTAACCACAAACAGAGAGGTATTCACATACTGTATAGAACAGAAATGGAACCACTCAAGCTCTTCATTATTATTTTTCAAGTCTGAAACCTTGATTTGATGAACCAAGGTTTCATCAGAAGGTACTCATCAATTTGATGAGTGCTGAGTGTGGAATCCTCCAGGATCCAGGAAAGCCTTACAAAACCCTTACCCGCATTCAGCCTTGCTCTGGAATAATCTTAGTAAAAGCATAAAAATACAATAATGATGCTAAGAATGTTGGTTTTCATACAAAATTTATTATTCCGTCCCTTTTTTTTTTAAGCCTTTAAGCAGTCCCCTGTGCATTAGCCAGTTCTCATTACTTATATTTCTTTTGTGGCCTCTGTAGGCTACTCAAAGCAAGGAAACAAGGTCTGCTTCTTCCTCTTCATCACTATATTCCCCAGACGGTTCTCAGCAGTGCAGGCAGACATCAAGACGAGGTAATAGGTGTGGTATGTACACAGCCTTTCACAATGGCCTATCAGCTGCATATCCTGACTGTGTAAAAATAAAAGGCTGTAAACACAGACATTTCATGGGAGGGAGGAATTTAATTTTAAGAAATAGAGTCTACAGGTAGGAACTTTCAGATTATTTATGCTCAAGACAGGCTGTTCATTTGTTTGTGAACTATTTATTCATATTTCGCAATTACTTTCTGCTGTTTTCTGGGTGTTTCTTAGTTTACCCTTGAATCACTGCCAACGATTCCCTTGTGCTGGGTACCTGGTAAGCCTCTTCATTTCTGTATTGAGCTCAAGCATCTGGGGCTCCCTAGAGGAAAGCTTAACAGACAGCACAGAGAATTTGGCCTGAAAAATCTGCAAGTGCTCTTCATTTGGGAGCTAGTTTGGGTGTGTATATATAGTGTTATAGTATGGTATTGTAGGACTGGATTCTGAGTCTCTAAAATTTTACATATCAGTCCATCTTCAATATCTGAGTTTGTCTTATCTTTAGAGGAATATCTAGATGGAAAAGGCAGCTTTATAGGTATAGGTGTTTGGGGAAACAAGAAAGTTTAATTCTTTCCATATGACCATCTATAACAGAATAAGGGAGAGTGTGAGTCTAGAGTCATCACAATCCTGTGGCACTGCAGGTCCTTCTTATGTAGACAACGCTTAAGCATACAGGTCAGATTTCTTTTTATATTTAATTTGCTTTTTTTTCTGTGATCAAGAAGATCTGATCACTGGGCTCTTCCAGTCTTATTTGTACATGTTCCTTCCTGTGGTTACAAGTGTCTTTATTTAGGGAGGGCTCCTGAGTTTTTCAGTATTGATAGCTTTTTATCATTTTCCTTTTATTTTCTGTTAGAGTAGTTGAGACCAGTTCAGTGAGAACTGGTTTGATTGTTATAACTTATTATATGTCTATTACATACAAGCAAGGTGGCATAGTGTTTAATAAAATATGAACCCAGACGTGTCTCCATCCTCCCGCAAAACTGATGGATATAAGGGAGCTTTCCCCCTGAGTCTCTATGCCTATAGTTACCTCCAAAAGAGAAAACAGCATACCAACTTATTCTAATAACTAGAATCATTATTATCAACCAGCACTTGTTGCACATTTCTTTCTCCCCTCAATCTTATAGCTTTGTTCTCAAGCCACAGCCATATCCAGCTGTGAACCTTGTTTTGAGATATTGCTTAATTTAATTTGAATGAGATCAGCTTGATGAAAATTGCTTCAGGTTTAGAAGCATTTTTGTTAATCACAGAAGTTGTAAGTTTCTATTGTAGCTATATGCACATCATTAATTGTGGGTTTGCATTCTTTTAAAGCTGACTTAATTGCTTCCTACTTCCACTGCAAATTGTGAAAGTGTTATAACAAAAATAAAAAGAAATGTTACACTGGGCTCCAGGAGGCTTCAGTATGAACTGAAATCTCAGCCAGCTGAATTCACTGTCTTCCACATCCGTACTGATACTCCAGAGTACTGCAGTCTTCTGGGCTTTTTCTATTCCTATATGAACCAAAGACCTCTATAAGCTCTTAAGCAAGTATGTTAACATGCATATGCTGCAGCTGACTTGCATAATATACTACTGTTGCTTTTCCATCTTTCGGACTCACTAAAATCTAATGGCCTCTAGCTCTTTTGACTGCAGAGGTAATCCATTCTTTGTTGGAAGTAATGCTCACCTGAGCCTGAAGATAGCCTGAAACAGTGGCTCAGAGATGTAACTTTTACTAACCTCAAGGCTGATTTTACTAGCTTTGAGGCACAACCATTACACTTCAGTGTCACCATAATTGTTGAATGACTGTTCGTTTTGTGCTTAGATTGACCTAGGAGTAGATTCTGGGTTGAAAAATTAAAAATTTTTACATGAGGGGATTTTTTTTTTAAAAGTAGACTCACAAAACCATGGAAGGAAAAGGAGAGGATAGGAAAGAAAATTTTAAAATTAAAAGGCCCCAAAATAAGCTTCCTCTTTCTTTTTTTTTTTTCTTTTTCAAAAAAAAAAAAAGAGACAAATTGTACTTGAATTTACTGATTTTAAAAAGAAAACTGCTTATCCAATGACAATATCAGAGTGGTTGAACTTCTGACTTGTGGACGGAATCTGACCAGTTTATCCAGACTGTGGTTCTCCCCTTGGTCCCTTCTTTGAAAGCATGTCCTGGATGCCCACCCTCTTTTGGTTTTGCTCCCGATGGTTTGCATATACTTCTGTCAAATGACTGTTGTTGTGACCACCACATAACTAAATAGAGGTATCTCTCACAAAACAGATATGCCTCTAGTCACAGGCTAGAGGCAATATGGCCATATAAGAGGACAGAGCCCAAACAAAATATTGCCCTTGTACTATTAAAAAATGGGTAGTTATTTCCCCATGTGGGTATTACTCTAAGCAGCACGGCAGCTGTAGAGCCGTGGATTTCTGCCATAACGAAGGAATAACCATTCAGTGTAGAATCTGACAGTTTATTCTAAATGAATCTAACCTTCCCCTGTTTTAAAATTCAGACATCATGAGAGAGTAATAGGCAGTTCATTTTGCTTGCTGTGCTGATAATTCATACATAATATAGCGGTTAATTTGGTGAGCTGAACCATCAGGCATGCTGATATTGTGCACACACCTCTTCAACTCCTTTGGTTATTTTGTGTTCCATCATTGCTGAAGATTTTTTTCCATCTTCGTGTTTCATAATAGGAGGGAAGTGAGCTGAAGAGCTACAATGATTTCCATCTAAACTGCTCTCTTTTTGTCTGTGCTACAAAAACTAACATCCCTTTGCCAACATTTGCTTAGACATTTTTCAAATCATAAGAAAGGAAATTATGTGAGTGAGAATACAAAAATGGAGCAAAATCCTCTTTTTACCATAAAGTGTGCATTGGAAATGAGTGAGTTTCCTACTGTTCAGAACATAGATGTGAACAGTGGGAGACAATGAATGCTCTAAGGACTGTCTCCTGCCTGCCGACACAGTAGAGCAATCAGAAGAGAGAGGGCTGTTTGCCATTTCAAAAAAAAAAAAAAAAAAAATTCTTTTTTGAGAGTCAGTGGCAGAGTTCTTTATTTTCATCTCTCTTGTGATGCTTCACAACCTCATTGGACTTTTAAAGTTACATACAGCTACGCTTTCCTCTGTGCTTCTTGGTTCTAGGATTTTTCCCTGGAATGTGTAAGATTCCCAAAACTGAAGTCTTTAGTTATGCCATTACTTGCATAAAGAAACACACAAGGAGTTCTATCAGTTCTGTTACATTTGGGGGGGGGGGGGAGTTTAATTTTTTTTTTACAAATTTCCTTTTTTTTAGCTACAAACAGTATTTGCTAATGGGAGTTTTGTGAAGAACAAAACAAAGAAGGAGAGAAAACTGATACAACCTGCCCATAACAGAACAAGTAGGGTGTTCTGTATACGTTGACATTACCCAAGAACTCAGATATGCAAAATATCAAGTTCTGGAGTGCATTTATCTGAAGTTTAATCCAGGATACAATTAATGTTTAACCTAATCCAAATCCAGACCTTCAGAAAGCCTGAGTCTAAGCGTCTCAAGTCTTGACTTACCATTAAAAATCACCAGCATTTTTTTAGTGAGTAATTAGTTTCTTTGTTTTCTCCTTCTGGTTTCTAAATCGTTAGGCAATGTCCCTATCACGCGTTGTTTTGGTTTGGTTTTTCCTATGTCCATAAGTACTAGATACTGAAAGCTTTTATGACTTTTTGCTCAACTAATTAACTGTTGAATGATAAATACTCTAGGTAAATCGTATAAAGCAGCTGGAGGTTTAAGAAAAAACTTTGAATCTTGCAAGATATGATATCACTGTAAGATTAGTGAAACTCCACCCCTAAAGTTCCTAAAACTTCCATTCACTTAAATGCTGCATTTTATTATCCTCACTAACAGCATTTTAAACTGACAAAATATTAAAATTGGGCTGACAGTTCTTTGATCATCAGGTAATGGTAAACATGCTGGTCTTCAAGATAAGGTTAGCACATTCTGCAGAGAGATTGAAAAGATCTCCAGTGGTATAACTGGGTCAGGGTAAATCTAATACAAAGAGTGGATTCTCCAGCCCAGGGCTCAGGTCATTTTGCTGACCCTCTATGCCAGCACTGAGGTGCTGTCCTTCATACACAGCCGCTGATGCCTTGAGTGAAATTCCATTTCAAGCAAAGGAACATCACAAAACCTACCTGGCTTTGGCCTTGTACAAGGGTTAAATGTAACACTTAGAACAAATCTCACAGATAAATTCCTCCTTTAAAAAATTAGTCAGGTAAGATAGTCAGGGAGTCCATTCTCTTAAGAAAAACTAAACAGAGGAACCAAGGAAACCAAAGGA
This sequence comes from Chlamydotis macqueenii, assembly GCF_036417535.1. Classification (NCBI taxonomy): domain Eukaryota; kingdom Metazoa; phylum Chordata; class Aves; order Otidiformes; family Otididae; genus Chlamydotis; species Chlamydotis macqueenii. Next base: position 16,278,993 of record NC_141593.1, on the reverse strand, counting down.
AGAAATACCTCCAAATTTATTCAAATGCAGAAGTTGCTTTTATTTCACAGCTTGATTCTTTGCTATGATTACCTGTCATAACCTCACTTTTACATAAGTTCTTTATGATGATTTGTGTAATGATGTAAATGCTTTAAAAAAAAAAACAAACAAAAAACAAAACAAAGAGGGGAAAGCAAATAATCACTTGACCTAATAATAGTAAACTCTTTAAAAAACACTTTCTACAGTGCAAAAACAAAACCAGCAAATAATCTTAATGTACTTTTCTAAAAGGGATTGTTGATTGGTTCACTTTTCTCACAAATATGTTTATCTTTAATTCACCTTAGACTCAGGAAGAAAAAAAGCATGACAAAAGTATAACAAAAGTTTCCTGATTTTCCATTCTCACCTCGTTCAGAAACTGATCCAATAAGATTTAGTAAAAAAAAAAAAAAAAGAACAAGAAGACGACCTCAAAAGTTCTCCCCTGAGCCTAAACTGCTTGGTGGGTTATAGCAGGTAAGGGCAATTTCTGTAGCAAATGGAAGAGAAATAAATGAAATAACTGGCATTGTGCCCAACCACCTCTGATTCATGAATAAAATGTTTTTTGTAAGGGAGTCAACTGGGAAAAGTAAGTGGAAGGAAGGTGGGGTGAGATCTTGAGTTCCTGCCTCTGAACCACGCAAGTCCTGTTCTCCATTACACATTCTCATCATAAGGGAATGTTTAACTTTTTCTTCAATCTTATGCATATTCATACTTTTATGCTGATACCTATTCTTTGGTGTATTCAACTCTAATTATAGGGTCACTGCCACTTTAAAAAGATTTTCCAGTTCTAAGCCCAGGTGTATTTTGCATTAAATATTCTGTCATATTATTTGCTTGTAAACAATCTGTATACAAAAATAAATGGTGAAATTTAATGTTCAGTTGCAAAAAGCAGGTGCATAAGAAAACTCATCCATCATGATGCAGTTTTCATTCTGTTTTCATAGCCTGAAGCAGACAGTGTGAACTCATATTCACTGATCTAGTTGTAATTCTGGTCGTCATTCAGTACTGAAATGACTAAGGCATCTAAATCACATGAAAATTAAATCCCTTACAAGTTATTTAAACATTCTTTTTATCTATATTTTTCAATAATGTTAGTTTAAGCAAGGTTGAACAAAGCAAATTCATTTTCTCCACTGGATTCAAATACTTGATTAGGTGTAAATCTCAACTGAGTTAAAATCTGATGTCATGTTTGGTATGGCAAACACAGTTTACATGATGGGCAATTTTGCAAAAACATAGAAAAGAGGACTAGAAAATTGGTACATACATTAGCCAGAGACAGCAACCTGCCCTAGAGCCACTGTGGACTTGGCAGCAGCGAAGGCCAGCAGTGTCCTGTGGTGCCTCAGCAAGAGAATCACCAGATCAAGGGGTATGATTATTCCATTCCACTCAGCACACTGGAAAACTGTTCAACTTTCATCCTCAAATTCAGGAGAGATACTGAAAAAATTGAGAGTCCAGTGGAGGGCTATGAAGATGGTTAGAGAATTAGAGAACTTGACACATGAAGAAATGCTAGTGGAATTTAATTTGTTCAACCTAGAGGACAGAAGGTTCAGGGAGAACTTAATCACAGTCCACCAATACCCTAAGTATATTTATAGAGAAGATGGAGGTACTCTCTTTACAAGGGAGCATGGTGACAAGACAATGGGAACAGGTTGCTTTGGAAGAAGGTCTTTCTGGATATAAAAGAAATATTCCTTACTGTGAGAACAATTAAACGTTGGAGTAGACTGCCCAAGGAAGTGGTGGAAACTCACTTGCCTGAAGTATTGAAGACATGGCTTAACAGAGCCCTGGAAATTCTGATCTAAAGCTCTGCTTTCAACAGAAGGTTGGACCAGATGATCTCCAGAGGTCCCTTCCAAACTTTTAATGAATTTTGAATCATAGAATCATAGAATGGTTAGAGTTGGAAGGAACCTTCAAAGGTCATCTAGTCCAACCCCCCTCCAAGAAGCAGGGACATCCCTGACTAGATCAGGTTGCTCAGAGCCTCATCCAGCCTGGCCTTGAATGTTTCCAGGGATGGGGCTTCCACCACCTCTCTGGGAAACCTGTTCCAGTGTTCTACAACTCACATTGTAAAAAATTTTTTCCTAATATCCAATCTAAATCTACCTGCCTCTATTTTAAAACCATTACCCCTCGTCCTATCACAACAGGCCCTACTGAACAGCCTTTCCCCATCTTTCTTGTAGGCCCCCTTGAGGTACTGGAAGACCGCTATCAGGTCTCACCAGAACCTCCTCTTCTCCAGGCTGAACAACCCCAACTCTCTCAGCCTGTCCTCATAGTAAAGGTGCCCCAGCCCTCTTATCATCTTTGTGGCCCTCCTCTGGACCTTCTCCAATTGGTCCATGTCCTTCTTGTGTTGGGGACTCCAGAACTGGACACAGTACTCCAGGTGGGGTCTCACCAGGGCAGAGTAGAGGGGGAGAATCACCTCCCTCAACCTGCTGGCCATGCTCCTCTTGATGCAGCCCAGGATGTGGTTGGCCTTCTGGGCCGCAAGGGCACATTACCAGCTCATGTTGAGCTTCTCGTCGACCAGCACTCCCAAGTCCTTCTCCTGAGGGCTGCTCTAGATCCATTCTCCGCCCAGCCTGTATTTGTGCCTGGGATTGCTGTGACCCAGGTGCAGGACCTTGCACTTGGCCTCGTTGAACTTCATGAGGTTGGCACGGGCCCACCTCTCCAGCCTGTCAAGGTCCCTCTGGATGGCATCCCTCCCTTCCAGCCTGTCGACGGCACCACACAGCTTGGTGTCATTGGCGAACTTGCTGAGGGTGCACTCTGTTCCACTGTCCATGTCACCAACAAAGATGTTGAACAGGGCCGGGCCCAACACGGACCCCTGAGGGTTGCCACTTGTGACCGGTCTCCACTTGGACATCGAGCTGTTGACCACCACTCTCTGAGCGTGGCCATCCAGCCAACTCCTTATCCACCAAGTTGTCCGTCCATCAAACCCATGCCTCTGCAGTTTAGAGAGAAGGATGTTGTGCGAGACAGTGTCAAAAGCTTTGCACAAGTCCAGGTAGATGATATCTGTTGCTCGTCCCTTGTCCACCAATGCTGTCACCCCATCATAGAAGGCCACCAAATTGGTCAGGCACAATCTGCCCTTAGTGAAGCCATGTTGGCTATCACCAACCACCTCCTTGCTCTCCATGTGCCTTAGCATGGTTTCCAGAAGAATCTGCTCCATGACCTTGCCAGGCACAGAGGTGAGGCTGACCGGCCTGTAGTAGCCCGGGTCCTCCTTATTCCCCTTTTAAAAATTGGGGTTATGTTCCCTCTCTTCCAGTCATCGGGGACCTCACCAGACCGCCACAACTTCTCAAATATGATGGCCAGTGGCTTGGCAGCTTCATCTGCCAGTTCCCTCAGAACCTGCTGATGGATCTCATCAGGCCCCATGGACTTGTGCACCTTCAAGTTCCTCAGATGTTCCCGAACCAGTTCTTCAAGTACAGTGGGCGGTTCTTCATCCTCGCAGTCCCTGCTTGTGGCTTCTACAGCTTGGGTGGCAGGACAACAGCCCTTATCTGTGAAGACTGAGGCAAAAAAGTCATTGAGTACCTCAGCCTTCTCCATGTCCCAGGTAACCAGGACACCGGTTTCCTTCCGGAGGGGGCCTACATTTTCCTTGGACTTTCTTTTGTCCCCTGCATACCTATAGAAGCTTTTCTTGTTGCTTTTTATATCCCTGGCCAGATTCAATTCTGTCAGGGCTTTAGCCTTCCTCACCCGATCCCTGGCCACTCTCACAGCCTCTTTGTAGTCCTCCCAGGCTCCCTGCCTCCGCTTCCACCCTCTATAGGCTTTCCTCTTCATTTTCAGTTGGTCCAGGAGCTCCTTGCTCATCCACGCGGGCCTCCTGGCCTTTTTTGCCCAACTTGTTCTTCATCGGGATGCACCTCTGCTGAGTTTGGAGAAGGTGCTCCTTGAATGTGGACCAACTTTCCTGGGCCCCTCTTCCCTCCAGGGCCGCCTCCCATGGCACTTGGCCCATCAGGTCCCTGAAGAGGCCAAAGTCCGCCTTCCTGAAGTCTAGGGCAGAGAGCTTGCCTTGTATTTTCCTCGCTGCCCCATGGATCTTGAACTCCACCATGTCATGGTCACTGCAGCCAAGGTTGTCCTTCAGTTTCACATCCCCCACCAGTCCCTCTCTGTTGGTGAGCACAAGGAATTATTCAGGTTTTTTTTTCCTTTGGTATTCTTGCTCCACTTTTGAAGATCTTATCTTTTTTCCTAAAATTACACTTAATTTCTAAAATCAAAAAAGTATTTAAAGTGCATGAGAAAGAAAGTGTGTACAGTGAACTGATGTTCAGTCCCTCTGCTGGATTTGCAAGAGCATGAAAGGGATATGTGAGAGAAAAAATGAGAATGTGCTCTTTATCTGACTCAACTGTTCATGTAATTTCCACAGGAGAGACGTATAATGAGGCTTTGAATTTAAGCTACACTGCCTCTGGGTTCCCCCCTCCAGTTATCAGGCTGCAACTCGAGTCACATTACACTTATACAAGAGTGGGATTACATTCCCCTAATGGGGCAGGATTAAGCCAAAAGAGGTGGAACAGCTTTCAAAGGAGCAACTTCAACACAGGGGGCCAAATTCTACTCTCAATTACACACATGTGACTGTCACAGTGATTTCAATGGGGATACTCAGGTGTAACCAGGGGTAGAGTGCCTTTGTGACATGGAGCAGATGTGAAAAATCCAAGCGTAGACTAACTACGAGCATCCCATTTTTAAACAACCACTTTATTGTGCATGGCAAGCAACAGAACTTTAAATAGAACTGTGATCTACTGCAGCACGTTCAGAAGTAAATCTTTCTTCCATACTGGATTCACTTTCACCGTCTTGCCACAGCTACAAAATACAGCAAACCTACAGTAAGAAACACTGCAAAGCGAAGGCAAGATTCTGGAAGGTGAGATTCTCTTCCTGAAGAGCTTAAAATTTCTGTGCTTTGACATCCATCACTCCAGCACCTGCAGTGCCTGGCTGTATTCAGAGCTCCTTTATATCCTTGTGTTTCCACTCTTGCAGCTTTAAAAGTCAATGCATCACTTTTTTGTCTTAGAGGATTTATTTTGCTTATCTTTGCATTTCTGTTTCCACATAAGTTAGCAAGTGTAATTAAACTGTAATTAAGATTTTTTTAAAAAAACTTTTATTTAAGTAAAGGAGATTTTAACATGACTCATGATACGGATCCCTTACTTGGAATAGACCAGACAGTCTTTGCCGTAAATTTCATCAACGTCTGTACAAGAATGTAACTTCAACAATATTAATTCATACCAGCAATTTGCCAGAGTGCTAATAAATTGTATCATGAGTGGCTGAGGTACAGTCACATGGAAGGGAAGGCAGAAATATCAGTAGAAAAGCAAACAGCTGACTGGAACGCTTCTGTCCAACTTGTCTTCTGTCTAGGGTCAGCTCATCTGGTCTAAAAGACGCCATCACAGGCAAAGGCTCTCAGAATATTGTCCGTGTTATGTGACCATATGCTGACAGAATGAATCATGAAAGGGACAGTGCAGCTGCCTGTCACCCAAGAGTGGGGAGCTTTGCCTGTGCTTACAGGAGCCCCCCAGCCCCCAGAGAGAGTGCATACTGCGACCTCACTCACGGCCATGCTGCAGACCACTCTGTCATTGAAATAAAAGAGAGAAGGGGAAGGAGAAGTGGAAGGGAAACTAATCTGGCAATAAAGTAGAGATTTGCTCTAAAAGAAAAATGTAATTGCAGGCAACCCATGTAAACTTGTACTAAAGCTATTGTACACTACAGAAATTATTCCCATTACTTTTTTTTTTTTCCTGAGAAACATCCCTATAGCTCTTAATCAAGTTATTTCACTACCACCTTTTGAGAAATGACTACCTCTACATCCTCAGCCTACTGCTACATCTTGGGAAGGTGAGGATGGAATCCAAAGCCAGGAATAAAGATACATCAGTGACAAATCGCTTAAAGCTACTGAGGTAAGCTATACTGAAGCCATACTTAGACCATATTCTTAAATAGTTAGAAGCCAGAAAACAGTTGCCTCAGATAATACTGTGGTTCTAGAATTTCCATGAGTCTCCACAGGCAAGCTTCGTCTCTCCCTATGTGTTAGCCACCTGGAAGTTGCATATCTTATCAACACCATCCAGGAGAGGAGTCAAGGGAGGCCAATTAAAACTGGAATGTTAGCAGATGACAAGAAAAGAGTCCTAGGTTTATGTTGAAATGAGGTGGTATCTTTTGAGAGGGGCCAGGCTGGGACCTAGAAGCTGTCCAGTGCAGGCTAACTTACATAATTAAAAGTAGGATAAATTATTTATTAAAAAAAAAAAAATGCAATCTCTTCACTGTATTTGGCAGAACACAAGAGGATCCTTGAAGCTGCTTAAGGAAAACTAGAAGGACTAAGCTGTCTCCCTGCCAGGCTGTGACCCAGCTGTTGTCAGACACTCCTGAATCTCTCTAGCGTTTGCTGAAACCATCTGAAATTGCTGCTTCAGTAGCATACAAAGAGAGCATCACATCCTTTCTCTGTAGCATAGGATTCAGACTCTGATTTTTATACAAAAAAAAAAGCAGAACACACTAAGTAACAGCCAAAGATTAATGCTGAACAATCAATCTATTTGATTAAAAAAAAAAAAATTAGCACAAGAAGTATGGAAGAAGAATATTACTAACCATAGAATCATAGAATTGTTTGAGTTGGAAGGGACCTTGAAGATCATCTGGTTCCAAACACCCTGCCCTGGGGAGGCATCTCTGTAGGGGAATCAGACAATATATTCACAAATAATGTATTCATTAAAAGTCAGAGAAAAATCATTGAGAAAATAATTTTGCAAATAGTATTTGAATAGTACTCATCTTAACTCAGCTTCACATAGCTGTCGCTATAATTTACCATACCTGACTGCCCTTTACCATTGTGATTAATGCTAGTAAAAAAATCTAGTGGTGTTTTATAACCTTGTCAAAAAAAAAAAAAATCCACCACCCTGCACAGGGCAAGTGGGTGAATAAAAATTTGCAGCACTGACTTAGAGTCATAAATATTACTGATTAATAAAGTGTGGTCCCTGTGATACCTTTAATTACTCTTCCACAGTTTTATTCACTTGGGGCTTGATTGTGCGTGGCTGGAGTTAGTGGTATTGTACCATAAGTAGACACAGAGATGCACTCAGGTCTTTTGGGGAAGTACTGAACAAGCAAATCTCAGTGATATAATTGAGACATAACATAGCTTGTAGTCATTTGAGAAAATTGTCTGCTATAGAGACATCTTATTAGGTAAAATGTCTTCTTTAGAGGATGTTGAGCATACCACAGTCTCTTTTCTCTGCTTCCTTGGTCCCACTACAAAAGAAATGCTTCTTTAAGAAGGCTGACAGGTGGTTGCAAAGTCATGGAGAGAATAATGCAAGTGCTGAAGCACGTTACTTAGAGAACTTTTGATTGGGAGTTGATATAGAAATGGGAGACCTAAGGAATTCTGTCTCTGCTTCTAGGTTGGCTGCCCTCTCTCATTATCTCAAGATCAGAAAGGACATGTGTGCTGATATTGCACCTCTGCTCAGCTTCCTCATGTAGGCAGAGACTACATCCTCCTCCAGCAGAAGCAAACCAGGATGAGGAGAAAATGCCATTATCCTGGTAACTGTGACAGCAATTAAAAAGGGATCTATTCAAAAGGCCAAGTTCAGTAATAAATAAGAACTCACATAAATGCCATGGAATTATTCTTAGTATATCTGTAAAGAGCCTGGGTGGTTTGCAGTGATAGTGGCCTCTTGTAAAGATTTTGCTAGTTGAGTTCTAAATGCCATAATTCAATATATTTTGGTTTTCTCCAGTAGGAATAGGAAGAAATTGTCTCTTGTCCTAGTGTTTTATTGCTGCAGTGCATGAGAGCATATTGTTGTAGTTAGTGCAGAAATATTCCAAGCTAGAGGTAGCATTATATATACCGTGATGGTGAAGAGATTAGATCCCACGTCCTAGGTTTCATTCTTCTCTGAATTACTTTTGATCCAGTCATTTACTTGACTTGGAGAAATACCGGGTTTGGGGTTTTTTGTTTCATTTTGGTTTTTTTTTTTGTTTCGTTTTGTTTTTTTTTTTGTCACAAAACCCATCCAAACTCTTCTATTTACAGTATTCTATCAGCTTATGCCAATTCCGTTCATACCTAAGTTCATACCCATTTGGACAAAATCCTGAATGATAAGAAGGAGGCGTTGCCCTTATCACAGTTTTTGAAACACGGTTTCCTTAGGAATGACCTTCACTGAGGGTACATTCTGTGCATACAAAGAGCAGAGTCATTAATAAATTATATGCAATTTAGGACTTGAGAAATACATACAAGGTAGACAAAGCTTTGTAGTTGGAAAGAGCTGCAGGGAACTGTTAATATATGATGTGACATGAATGAAAAGTAACTGACCACACAAGAAGCATTTTCAGAAAATCCAGTATGGCTTGATTGGAAATAAAAATCAAAGGGAGAAGTCAACAAAATAATGTTACCTACTGTTTTTATGGACTGCTAGAAATAAGAGTAGCAAAGTTGTTCAGAGTTTGCAAAAGGGGAGGTTATAGCAAATTTTGACCCCCAAATTCTTTTTGACTTCAAGAGTTCAAACTAAAATTTCAGGGATAATTAAATGAGAGTGATATTTCATATCACATATAAGGAAATACTCAAATAATGATTAAGATGATTGTTTATAATGTTACAGTACTACCACTCATTTGAAAGTATTGAGATGTATTTCACTACACTAAAATACTACATTTAATTTCAAACAGAATGTTATATAGCTTATTGGGAACAAACAAACTGGAGTTCTATGAGCTGAAAAAAGGTAGATCCCAGTCTTTCAAGGAGGTGAACTTTGAGGAAATATCAAGAATCATCACCTCTATTGAAAGACAAGGGACTGATGTCCAGTACCATCACTACTCTACAAATGAGTCAAAAGTTTATTTTAATAAGGAGGTTGAACCCTGCAAATAGCAAGGATTCAATCATACTGACAGTGAAGTCAGTGGATTGAAATTCCATGCCATTCAGTGAGACGAGACTGAGTCCTGAGCACGTGGAGAACTACAGCACCACATCAGACAAGGTCCTTCTATCCTGTCTCTGGCAAAAGCATAAGAAAACAAAATACATACAAAGTGACCCATCCCTGATAGATCCCTCTAAAGCCTGAAATTTGTCTGCATGAACTGATTTTGCTCCTTTTGGAATCTCTTTGACTCTCAGCACCCATAAAATCATGTGACAGTAAGCACAGCATAGTTATTAGGCATGTGTTGCCTGAAAAAAAATGCTACCTATTGTTTGCTTTTATGCCTGCTGCCTGATAAACTGGAGTAGCTTAAGTGATAAATAGGCTTTTTGTTCTTTATCTTTGCCTTATCCTGTATCACAAGGTGAGCTCATCGTTTTATGGTGGAAGACCTCTCATTTTCTTCTATAAGGATATTTCAGGAACTGTTGCCTTTATTGAGCTAAATGTAGTTTCCCTCTAAAAATATTTTGGGACTTTACAACAGACCTTTCATACTTCACTATTTATTTTACACACAGGAAATGGAGGCACAGAACCTGTATATCTGCTAAGAATGCAAATGTACTTTTACAGGTATTTCCAATAAGAAACAACATAAATACTATTTTCCGTTTTGAAAGGGAGTTCACTGCAGCACAAGTGCTTACGCTTAGTCACCTCTTCCTCAGGAACATCCAGGGGTCCCGTTTCCAGTGAGGCATTGTGTAAGATCGGATTTATAACTGATCATCCAAGGTGGAACGGGAATGCTGGCGAGTCAGTGCTCTATCACTCTTGCTAAGAGCAATAGCTTACATCAGGCCTCATTGCCTGCACAGAGGGTAGCGTTTCGCTGAGGATATTTGAAGTGTAATTGCAACCGGTCGTGCCAGTGTGTGGCTGCTCTCTTGCAGTGACCCTCTTACTGTTTCCCAGCCTGTACTGGGATTCACCAAATATGGGATTTATTGTGCTGCTGCTGTTGCTGCTGTATGGAGCTGAAGCATGATTGCTGCCTGTTCCAGACAGAGACAGAGAAATGCTGCTTTTGAGGAAACAGCATTCTTGTTTGCTTAATGAAATAAAAGTCTCTCTCCATGGACATTTGTTTTATATTAAGTACTCTTACAAACATGACTGCACCAGACAGCTAAGGAATACTTCAGGGTCAAATTCTGATTTATGGTCATCATATCTTATTCAAACTAGTGGAATTGAGCAGTATGAAAGTGAGAGTAGTAAGTCACAATCTGTCTATTGTAGATCCCCAGACATAGAGAAACTAGAATACATTTGATTGTATAGTTTTATTTAAAATACATCATGTTAGTCTGCACATTTGAGTAAACTTGCAGTCTAATGTATCGCGATATGGAATTAATAGGGTCATAATACTGACAAATGATAGAAACACTGTAAATATTTTTTAAAAGCAAACACTCTATTTAAATGAGAGCACACAAGCTAGCTGAAAGAAGAACATGCTAGCTGAAAGAAGAAAATTTATTTAACATTAAAGAGCAGGAAAAACACAATCAAGCCCACAACATCCTTGCAGCTTGGGTGAGTTTCACTCGATTCTTTAAAAAGTATACAAAGCCTCATATTCTGATATTCTGTTGTATAATGCCATACCTGGTAGAATCTCCAGACCTCGGACAGACAGCCTTCCTGTGGGAAATTCCCTAACTTTTTCTTTACGACCTTGAATCTTGCTAGGGGCAAGGAGAAAGAATGTTTTGGTGATTAAGCATAGGAGAAATTATTTCAAAATGTCTTTGGGGAGGGTTAGCCTAGTCATTAGACATATGGTGTTTTTAAACATCCTGGATCAGATCTTCAAACCTGGTCCCAGCCTCTTTATGTTGTGGGTGTGGTACAAAATACACCCTTGTGGTTCAAAATACACCCCCCCGCCTTGTGGGGCTCTGTTGCACCTCCATGAGCCCATGCTGTGTATACTGTGAGTAAAGACAAAGCAGTGTACCTAATCAAAGTAGAACGAGAAGAGGAAGGAAAACTGCTATGGTTTCCTCAGTTGCATTTAAAACTCTGGTTTAGATGGCACTGAACTATTTTATAGCTTATTTATTACATACTGATAAAAAATATGATCAGCTTGAACTCGTAATCTTTAAATTCTCATTATACTGGGAAAAAAAAACACATAATGTTGCTCTTCTGTTCTGTCCTTTATTTTTGTTGCTCTAGTTTTGAATGAATAATGGTGAAAATAAAGCATTTCTTTCCACATGCAGCTGAATCTTTGTATTGACCACAGACTCACTCACCACTACTTTCAATCAAATTTTAAATTATCATTTTAAATGTTCCAAGCAACATTTTCCATTAAAAACCCTGGTGAGATTCTTTTGCACTCTCTGATACAGCCTTCCTTTGCCAAGAGATTTTTCCTAATATTCGTGGAGTCAGTTGCATTACAAATTGCAATTATTATCCAAATTATACTTACAATGTACTTTTAGACAAGTCTGCTTGTCTAAAGCTCCTGGTGTTTGACTCACTTTGTAGAACTGAATAAAGCAAGGATTACCAAACTTAATTTGAAGAGGTAAAAGTAGCTTAGGGCTCTGTGCAAGGTCAAGTTCTTGCACAGGAACTGCTCAGTTTTTCACACACTGCATTGAACAGTTGCATAGCAAATAGGACAGTTTGGAAACTCCTCAATAAAACAATGGTATCCCTGATATAAATATCACAGGAAGTTTTCTAATGAGCTCAAGAAAAGGAGACCTTATCTACTAGGACTTTAGGAAGAAACACAATGGTTACAGTCTTTGAAGAGAAAATCTGGGATTAGAGCTATTACAGATACAAATACAGTATTTAAAAAAAAAATAATGTAAAGAAGGATTCACCTCTAACTTAGAAAATAACTTCCCAAAGATGGGCTTGAAAACTTATCCATGCCCATCTTTCTCAAATATATGTCTTTTCCTCTGCAATCTCCTCCTCCTCACCCTCCCAAAAAACTTGATCATATCTTGCAGGTCAGCATATTCTGGCTACATTGAAAACAGGCAAGACCAGAGAATAAGCTGAGAAGCAGAGACTTGGAGAAACTTGGTGGCAGGTTGTTCTTTTCCGTTTTCATATCGTGGCTGCTCCAACTTAGCATCAACTAGTGCAGGTTGCAGCTGTCAACGGATTGTGCAGATAGATGCCCATGTTCTCATATAGGCAGGCTATATATGTGCTGCAGGTCAAAATGATCCTTAAAAACTCCACCTGGAGACCAACTAGCGGCTAGCAGAGCTCTGGGAACACTGATCTCATATTCCCAGCAAGATACATTTCTTCATTGAGAGAGGTGGCACTCTGGTCGCATTGTAGTTCAGACTAATGTGTTTGCTGTAACACAGAGACCATTGCAATAACCTGGGTGGCGGGGCATGGATCACAATAAGAAGATCTTCATTCAAAAATAATGATAGCGGATGTCTCACTAGAAAATAACGGGGCAGTGTTGTGGGGAAGTTTGCCTGAGGTGGCATCACCTAGCAGCAGCCAAAGCCTCAGTAATGCTTCCAGCCTGGCAGCCAACAGACCCTCCGGTGAGGAGGGCACGTACCATCTCTGCCCTTTCCCCCAGCCTGCAGCATTGCATTAAGCCTTACGCAGACTGAGCCGTGGCCAGCAAGCTCTCAGCTGTTTCTCAGTCTCACCCACACAACGGGCAAGGCATCTGACAGCAGCAAGCGAGTTAAATGAGACAGAGATCGAGGGTCCCCATTTTCCCTCGCGCACGACCCCAGCCACGCCACTCTGACACTGCTAGGAAGATGGAAGCTGGCCAGATCTTTCCTGCCGTGGAGGCTCCAGGCCCCTTTCAGCAGGTGTTGTCAGCATGCTGCAAACACCCTCTGCAACAGCAGCCTTCCAAAAATGGACTGAGGTGCCCAGCGTGAGGGTTGCGTGTGATTTAAGCACTTATGCCCAAAACTGAGGCCCTCAAAACTTTGCTCAGCTGACAAGAAGTCTCAGAAGCATCTGACCTCTGGAGAGGCCTCAGTTCTCTGCCTTGGAGTAGAACACACACACACACACCAGCCCTATACAGACATAGCCTATGGCCCAAAGATTAGGGACCCTGCCTTGGCTGGGGGAGGGATTCATGGCTGCATCCCCTCAGGCACGGAGGGAATCTGAAACCAGGTCTGTCACGTCCTAAATAAAGGCTCTAACCACGGATCACTTTTAGAGTAGGTGGAGCTACCGCTCCAGGCATCTTCTGAAGGCTAAAAATTATACCCTGTGCTCCCCAAATAAAATGAAATTTTAGAAAAGAAAAAAAAGAAAAAAAAAAGAAAAAAAAAAGAAAGCATATAAGTGCCTGCTATTAAGGAAGGGCCTGGGCTGTAAATTCTCAGAGGAGAGACATGACTTCTAGCAGCACTGGGGCCTATGCACTGAAGAAGGGTAGCCTCTGAGGTGTATCCCTCTGCTCAATAGCAGCAGCTGTTTTTCTGTGAACCCCACTCCGGAGCACTCAGCTCTCCCCATCCACCCACCATGGTGCGAGATGCCGCTCCGCAGCCCATCCTCCATTACAGAGGCAGGTGTCCAAAAGCAGCTGCTGCAGCAAACACTCTGCCCCACCAAAGCTCACCCAGCAAGCATGGGCAGCCCGCTCTGTCTGCCAAGCTTTGGCCGTGGTACAGGCTCTCAGGCATGCTGAGCAGGGCACTGTCACGAAGCTGCAGCTCCTCTCCAGGCAGCACGTGGCAGAGGCGTGTTGTGGCCCCAGCCTGCGCCTCCTCACAAGCCCTGTGCTCTAGTGGGATGCCTGCAGAAGCACGCTGGCCCTTTCCCATCACAGGCTTTAAACACGGGGGGCGCCGTGTGCTAAGTCTCGAGTCTCAGCTTTTTGGACAGAAGCCTACATCCTGTCACAAAGCGCATGCCCGGATCCCATGACAGCTGAACATGGAGGGGGCACAGGTGAAACCTCACCCAAGCTGGCTGCGCCAAAGCATCCGGCATGTAGCCGGGGCTGCATTGCCGGTGCGAGACCAGCTGTTGCCAGAGGCAGGGCCAAGGAGTGTGGGAACCTGGGGCGAGGAGCAGGCCACAGCCAGGCTCTCCCACATCTGGAGACTTCCAGGTCATGGCCTGAGCAGTGCAGGGAGAGGAAGAGCAGCGATGCATTAAGACAAGAGTGGGCAGCCGTGCTCCTGAGAGCAGGAAAGTTTCAGCTCCCAGCTCCGGCCTCCCTGCAACTGCTCTGGAGGGGCTTTTGCAGAGAGGGAGAAAGCCTTGACTGAAACACAAGCCCCGGTCTCCCCCTTAAGCTCTGCAGGCCAACTACCAATACTTCATTTCAACTGTAACAAAGGCACAAGGAAGTTCATCAGAGACGCCTGATCTCTATCCATCATCAAGAGATCAGCTCTCTCTGTGGCTAGCTCCTCTTCCTGTGCAAATGTGAATCTGAGGCAGCTCTGTGCTTTGGGAACTATTCTGCCACGACTTTTTTCAGCATCCCTCCTAGGAAGACAGCACCTCCCTCACCATCCCTGCCAAGGACTCCTCAGCTTCTATCAAAGAGGCGCAAAATTGTCCTTTCCCCAAGGAGCTGTGCAGCCTCTTGCTGGCAGTGAGCCCCTTCACAAGAGCAGATGAGGCTGGACTGCACCATGAAACAAGGGCTTCAGTACCAGGGAGCGTTATCAGGGCATCACAGGCTCTGTGTCATGTCACAGGTAGACATGAACTGCCTCCATCCTCCCTTTCTCTCTTTCACATTGCCCTCATAATTGCAGTTACCACTATACTGCCTCTGGGAGTTTCACTGACCTAACTGGAAGCCCTAATTATTCCTTTTAGACCCCACGAAGTCTGTACCTCCCCTGATTCTATTCACTGTTATCCCCACATAACAAATATCTTACAATATTAAAAAAAATTATATATATATAAAACCATCATTAACCAGAGGGTAGCTCAGATTAACACCACGTGACTAAACAACACGATTAAGAATGGGAGGAAATAACTCGCCATACTTGTTTGGTCATTGACTGGTTACATTTCTGCATTCTCTGTTTGATGAACAGCTGCTTTAATGACTGCCTTTGGTCCAGCAGTGTATTCACATGTATATCAAAACTAAAAATACTTTCTGAAATACAAAGCATAGTGTTGTCTTATTAAATAGTTGAAGGCAGGTAAAACTCTAAAGAGTAAATGTATTGTTTTAGTAACTGTAATATACAAACATTCAATTCTGCAGTACAGGACTTTCAGTTTTCAGGTTTTTTTTAATACCCAGACTCAGTTCTTGCAGCATAAAACTTGTACTGCTAATTGTAATGCTGCTACTTGTCATGCTATTTGTTCTTAATTCTTATTTTTGCTTTGAGGCACTTACTGAATGAAGAGATCAAATTATTCTGTAGAAGTTAACAACAATTTTACCGTAGAAACAGGAATAAACACAGTGTTGAAAAATTATTTTCTGGGAATTTAGCATGTATAAGACACAAGTGTTTATATTAGCCAGTTATTACTGTAGAGTTGTATTAACATCACCATGTTCTTTCATTTACTATTTTTAACCATGTTTGTTACAGCATTGCTCTAAGGACCTGTGAGAACCATGACCTGTTGTATTAGGCACTGCACAACCATGAAACAGCCATAAGCGCCCTTGGATGAATCCCTCCTTGAATGATCTAACTATTTCAGAAATATTCACAATGAAAAATTACAAACTGACAAAGAATAATTTTTATTTGATAGCAGTAAGAAGCCGTGTCTGCCTTTCTCAATCTTCTGGGCTTTTTGGTTTTTCTGTGATAATGGTTTAGTAAGTCAAATCACAACTGGAAACATTCACGTAAGAGAGCCAACATACTGGGGAATCAAGACCCTAACTGGTGAAATTTCACTTCCAGGACTGCTTTAATGACCAATTCTTCTGTTCTGAAGTACCTCATAATAGTATTGTTACCACAAAGAAATATGTGATGGTCCTGGCAAGAATCTAAATGTTCTTGCCGTTGCCACTATATAATTGACAGAGATCACTGACTTTGAAATGCGGTGGGCTCTGCTGACTTGAGGACACTTGACTTTCGTAAAATCCCCTGGGGCTTTATTCAGAAAAAAAAATTAAGATCAGGATGTAAAACAGCTGTGCTTACCAGAATGACAGGCAAAAATGCCTTGAAAACTAATTCATCAGAAGAAAACCAGTGAACCACAAGCATAGAGATTTAAAAACCTAGCATTTAAAAAACATGCTAACGAAGATGCGTCTAATATCTTGAATATACTCATCCTACACGAACACTGAGAGTGAGTTGTTTCCCCAGTTTACACTAACCAGTAAGATCTGGAATGAATGCTGGACTAAAACACTTTCATTTAAAATGATATGACAATTTGAGGTCTCTGGCCACTAAGTGTAGCTATCCTGACTTAATTGTCAAAACTACCCAGGGTTTTCAGCTGGGAAAGGCCTAACTGAATAAGGCTACTTAAATAGATAATAATTATAATTATAATAAAAACTCTAGCCTTTCAAGTGCTAAAATCATTAAATTCTTGCTGCAGAAGAAGAATCTGAGTAACTTAAAAAAAATTACTATCAGTTCATTTTCAGTAAAGGAAACTCTACATCTCTAGCATAGCTCAAATCTTGTGCTATGTGTGAAGTTTGGGATCATTCTACAACAGCCAGTGGGTCATTAGCCTGGCTAAGAATGAGCCTGTATTTGAGTCACACCGGTAGGGCCAAATCCTGCAAAACCTTCCTTGCTCCATATCATGAAGCTGAAATACAAGTAAATTAGAACTTGAGAGCTGGTGTGGAGCTGATTCTGTTAAGTTTTGCTAAGGGTTCTCTCCTGTAAAATATAATGTGAGTAATTTGTATGTAGTTTCCGATCCCAGAATTCAGAACATATGAAATTTCCCTTAGGCGGCAGTAAGTGGGACAGGGAGTGTCTGTTTTGTAATATTCTGTGCCTTGAGATTAGCTGTTGGTTCCTGTTTCTCATTAGCACACCAAGCAAGATGCTTTTACTGATGCACCGGTAGCTTAAGAGGGCTTTTCTCTTATAATAGAAAATTATGCAGCCATTTAAGGTCAAATATGGAAAAAAAAAATGAGGGTGCTGGAAAGGAAATTACTTTTTTTCCCTAAAAAAAAAAAATCACAGCACTGATTTTATACCCACATGTCTAGAGGATTTTTGCTACTGGCTTCAGTGAGAATTGGACTTGAGCCTTCAGGGCTACACATTCCTGCCTCACTAGAGGTTAGCAGCAAATCTTTCACTACCTTCGCAGAAGGCCCTGTGTAAACTATAAAGTTTGCTCCTGCAGTTTCTGATTCACTAGAGTGGTCTAATATTGATTACTTCAGATTTCTTACAGTAAACTCTTTGAGGACTAGGACCTCAGATTGTGTCTTCAAGTTGGAGAAAAAATGTTTGGGTTCCAAATATTGGAGTATTCTTTTAAGTGTCATATATATTGCAAGATCTCCTACATATCATCGTATCTTTGTAAAAAAGGTTAATTTATGGGCTGTAGTTAAAACCTTCATAAACTTTCCAAGTTAATTCCCACCATATTTTACTTTATCATGCACAGTGACATGTCAGTATTATCTCTATATACCTGCTAAGTTTAACACTTTTCAAACAACACCTTGTATTTGTGACAGTTAAAAATAAACACAAAGTTTTACCCATGAGAAAAAAAAAAAAAAAGAGGAGTACCAGGATCATGGTTAAGATTCCTTTTCTAGGAGATGCTGTTCTCTTGATCCTGAATTCCCTGAGTTATTGGGAGTTTAAAATGTTTTAGATATGTTTGATGGAAAATTATTACAAAAGCCTTGCAACATAATCTGCTCTGTACATGAGGAAATTTGCAACTACTAAATCTAGAAAACAGCTCTTATTTACAAACCTCCTAAACCGCACAGAGAAAGAGTCCTACCCACTGGCAAATTTCATAATTCCACATTAGCAGGCTCAATTACAATATCCTCTGCAAATAGCATATCAGTGCATCATAGTTACAGCAATTGGCTTGCTTTCTTCCAAAATGGGATATCATGGCCCTGAACTCAACCGCACTGAGAATCAGCACAGAGTTTGGAGAGGAATCACGCAGATTCGCAGCAAACTGTTTTGTCTTGCGGTAGAGAAAGAGCAGAGACGGTGGATGGGTTCATGCACTTGTTCAGAAACCTGGAAACCCACCATCCACAGGCCCAATGTGCCAGGAGAATTTGAGAGCTCAAGAAAACAAATGAACAAATAGAAAGAACGGCATCCAACTAAAAGATGCCTCTTTCTCCCTACTTTCTAAAATGCTGCTTGCTATTGAGTTAAATGCTTTTATTGATCCCAACTGCCTCAAACAAGCTTTATAGCTTGCAATATCCACAAACCCAGTATAAAGCTACTAATATTAAAGGCAGTTTCTACTCCCAAAGAAGATCTTCTATCTAAACTGACTTCCTCCCTCTTAATTGATTTGCTTCGACCATTCCTTAACGTTGGTGGAGAAGAGTGAGTGTGCATATTTTTTCCCATTCTCTGCAAAACTTTAACTGGAAAAAGAAAAAAATAAATACCGGTAGCGTCAAACCTACACACACACGTGGCATGGGTGGGGGGGGGGGGGGGGGCGGGGGCGGGGAGAAAAAAGGAAGAAACAGCACTTCTGAGCCCAGCGGGACTCGAGTGCCCACTGGCACGTCCTGCCGCGGCGGTGGCCCCTCAGTGTCCCGGGTGGGGGGGCGTTGCGGGGGGCGAGCAGCGGGGCGTGCGTTTCAGCGAGCATCCCGCCGGCCACCCCTGCCCGGCGGCCGGGGGCGGGGGAGGCAGGGCCGCAGCCGGGAACAACAAAGCGGGCTGTAAAGGCTCCAGGTGCTGGGTGTATTTGTTGTCCTGTCTGCGAGGTGCGGTGGCTCCCCGGCCCCGGCAGATCCCAGTGCTGCTGTGGACATTAAGAAAAGTCTCTTTTGGCTGATTCCAAAACCAGATAAGGAGCCGCCGAGCCACCAGCTCTGTCTAGACTCCGGACCTCACAAGTCAAACGGGTTGTTTGGATTAGCCTTGGAGATCTACCGACCTGAACAGCCCTCCTAAAGAAAAGCACCCTATTTTCCTCTTCCCATTGCCGCCCGAGGTCTGTCCAGAGATAGGAGCCGAGCTCTGCTTTGGTCCGTGTCATTAATTTCTGGAAAAATTTTCTGCGCTCTCTTTCTCCCACAAAACACACCTTGCCCTGTTTTGTCTGCCGGGAGAAAATAAAAGAAAACAAAACAAAAAGGCACTCCAGGAAAAAATCCTGTTCGGCAGCCGTCCTCCTCTGCCCTCCGCCACGCACCCCCGGAGGAAGCTGCCGGGTCGCCCATCCGGACCGGCCCAGAGTGCGGGACCGGCCGCGGGCGGGCTGCGAGCTCTGCCTGGCTCCGGGCGAGCCCGGAGCACGCGCGTGGTGGCCCTCAGCAGCGGCAAGAAAATCCAACGAAATTCGACGGGAACGGCAGCCTGGTGCGTAACCCGCATCCCTCGGCCGGGATGCTGCGAGGAGCGGCGCGCAGAACCTGCCCCGACCTCTGGCACGGACAGGAGGCTCGGGGAAAGCCGCCGATTAATTTTTACTTTCCCTTTCCCTCGGCTAACGACGGCAGATGCCGTGCAATATGAAAAGCTGGGCCATACAGGCAAGCCTCCCCCTCCCCCCTTCCCCCCATGCCTGCCTCCCTGGGAGCTGCCTTCCCCGCCTGCACTTCACAGGTCCCGGGAGGTGAGGAGTGATCCTCGGGCAGGGCCGGCACGCTGGGAACTGTTAAGTTTATGTTTGTGGCGCCTGAGCTCAAACAGTCATTCAGTGGCTTGCTCTCTTATCAAGAAAACAACAATCAGGAACAATCAGTAAACAGGATCTCTTTCCAGCCCCTTTATTAACTACTCACAGCCCCGCCGAAGCAGGCAAAGAGCCCAGCAGCCGCACTTCGCACCGGGAAACGCTGCCGGCGCTCCGGGATTGCGGAGGGGGCGAGGGGGGGCCCGGTGCCCGTAAAATCCGATCAGCACCGCCGACCCTGGACCGGCCCCGGACCGGGCGCTGCCCTCGGGCTGCGGCGGCCCCGGGCCGCCGGCGCCGGGGGGTGGCCTCGCTCCTTCCTCGCTGCCCGTTTTTGGGCGACCCGAGGCGGGTTTGTTAAAAACACGCAGGTATACATATGTATGTAAAGCCAAGCACTTACTGTTGAGATGTTCGACCCATCTCAACGCTGGGATCCGCGTCCCCGGCTTCTGCGTCTCAGCGCTACGCTGGCTGGAGGTGCTGAGAGCTAATTAACCTGGTACAAACATTGAAATGGGAAGACTTTGAGTACTAGACCTTGTGTGGTCAAACAAAATTCTCAGAGAAATTACGGCAGTCTTCAGCAGACGTTATGTAGATGTTATCAAGAGAGGCTGCAGCAAGGAGAAAACCGGCGGACCTGGGGCTGCCCCCTTCGCCCGTGTAGGAAAGAGGGACCAGCGCAGGAACCTGCACAGAGCGCCGTACGGGCACGCATTTCATGCAGAGGATGTTTTGTCTCGCTTGCACAAATCCTGCTGCCCGAGCTCAGGAAGGGTGTTCTCCTGAAGGCACCAGGAGGGACCGCTAGAAATTTTCTCTGTGTTAGCTCCACGACGGATCATACTCAAAAGTTTTGAGGGAGGGAAGAAGTAGGCCACAAATGTATGAAATGGAAAAAGTAACCAAAGGCTATAAAAGATCCCTCTCCACCTCGGGGGGGGAGGGGGAAAGAAAAGAAAAGAAAAGAAAAGAAAAGAAAAGAAAAGAAAAGAAAAGAAAAGAAAAGAAAAGAAAAGAAAAGAAAAGAAAAGAAAAGAAAAGAAAAGAAAAGAAAAGAAAAGAAAAGAAAAGAAAAGAAAAGAAAAGAAAAGAAAAGAAAAGAAAAGAAAAGAAAAGAAAAGAAAAGAAAAGAAATACTTTTTTAAAAAAGAAAGGAGAAAAAAAAAGAAAAATAAAGAAGATAAATAACCTTAAAATGAGGGGAGTTTTGTTTAACTTAAGGGGGGGGCACTCCGGGGTGACCCCAGGGCGGCAGCTCCGCGCAGAGAGGCGGCACGGAGCGGGGTGGCAGCGGCCGGGGGGACACGGGGACCCCTGAGTGGCCGCCGCAGGAGTGACCATAGCCCCGCCGGAATGCCTGGGGGAGGAGGGGGCGCTCAGGCCCTGCGCGGGGGTGCAGGCAGGAACCTGGCGGCGGGTGCGGCTGCAGGCGCACCCCGAGCTGGGCCCCTGCCCGCAACCCACGGCAGAGCCGAGGGGCTGGGGCGCGGCGGCCCTCCCGCAGGAGCGATGCCCTCTGCGTTGCGGGGAGAGAAGCGCTGCGCTGCCAGCCCAAACCCAAGACCCTCAGCCTCCCAGCCGCCGGGACAGCAGGTCGCTGCGCGGGGATGGGAGAGGGGGCGATGCCCTTGCCCCTGGCGAAAAGCCACGGGAGCGGCAGCCGAAATTCGCCTTTCCCTCCGAGAGGGCAGACCTTCCCCGGCCCTAAGGTCCTGCCCTGGTAGCGAGGCGGGGGTTACTTTCCCGGCGTAGCCCTGCGCCCCTCCCCGCGGAGCTACCGCGCTTCCCCACGACGCGTCGGCCTCCGGGCGGTAAAAGGCGAAGAAGGGCCCCGTGTTGCCCCGACCTTACGGGTTTTCAGCGCCAATTAAAGACCCTCCGCCCCACCCCCCCCCCGGGGAACAGCAGTGTCGGTCTCCAAAGTCCCCGTTTCCCACCCCACAACCCCTATCCCTACAAGCGACTCGAAAAACTTACGGGTGAGACCACCGGGCAGAAACGACACCCTTTCTCCCTCCCGCCCCCCGAAGCGCCGTACCGAGCCTCGGATCCTGCACGGAAACACAAGAGTTACTAGTCACACAGTTTAAGGTAGATTTCATATTTATTTAAATATTTATCAAGTACTCAAAAATGTATTACACTTGAGCATACAAAATGAATCCAGTTTCTAATCAGGATGATTGAAATCCTTGTATTAGACTTTTAACATTTTTTTAATGTTCTCTGTACTGTCGAAATGGTTTGTCTCTATAGCTGAGCTCGCTCATGGTGGGCTGAGACGGGTGAGGAGGGAGGAAAAATAAGGTTATGTTAAGAAAACATTAGGGTTTGGAGTAACTGTCATGCAAACCAACTTGTCTTTGTCAGACTAAAAAATCTCTGTGTATTCCAGTTGTTAAGGGTTTTTTAAAGCGAGGCTTTGTTTTGTGCTGGTCGGGAGCACTAGGGAGCACTTGGATTGGAGCGAAAACAACCCTTTCCTTTTTTTTTTTTTTTTTTTTCCCAAAAAATCGCCCACGTTTTTAGCTTTCACCACCCTCTCCCCCGCAAATTAAAAAAGGAAGAAAAGAGGGAGTGAAGAGAGGGAAGTCGACAGAAAATAAGGAACACTATTCGTGCAATTTCATAGCAATATCCCCATAATGTATTCCTCCTGCAGCATTTTTCAATCGTTTTGACAGCAGACACTGATAAATAATGGTCATACTTGACTTGATAAGCAAAAAGCGTCCCTTTTATCAGGAGCTTATACTTAAAGTACAGGTCACTTCAACAATCTCAACAACGAGGCTTTGGTATACAGCACTTTCTTTTTATTATTTTTTTTTTTGTTTAATAATAGAACTCAGCAAAAAGCCTGAGCTCTCAGTTCTTTAGATGTCTTAACGTTATGTCAGATCATGCCTAGAGTAATATCACTTTTAAGGGCAAGGGATGGGGGGCGGGAACAAGAGAGTTTCTAACGTGTTATCGATTGAAAGCTAAGGCATCCAACTAGCCCTGATATAGTTGTTGAAACTGAAATTTACAAGCTGGTCGTTAATACTTGCAATAAAATATCACACTCCTTTTATTCACTAACGACCTGCTTTGCATGCAATATTTTATTTCAGGTATTTTAGCTGCTAACTTGTAAATACTTAAAAGAGGGAACTTTGTTCATTAATTAATATTAATATTATTATTATTTTCTCTATTCGAAACGCTTATTTAGTGAAATAGTCCTGAAGATATAATAATTCTACATATGGCGCTTTTATTTCACATAATATTTAAGAAAAAAAAAAAGACAAAAACCACATAGAATTAGACATATAATTCAAAGACCACGGTACAACCTTTTCTTTTTTGTTTTTTTTTTTTTGTTTTTTTTTTTTTTTTTTACTTCAGCAAACAAAAAATAGTCAAATGACATGAAAAGTGGCAAGTCTTCCGATAATAAATAATAAATTACTTTATAATTTTGCAATGCAAGAGCAAACAAAAAGTGTGGTTTTTTTTTCTTTTTCTTTTTACTATTTTTTTCTTTTTTGTCTTTGTTAAGAGAGAAAGAGAAAGAGAAAGAGAAAGAGAAAGAGAAAGGGAAAGAGAAAGAGAAAGAGAAAGAGAAAGAGAAAGAGAAAGAGAAAGAGAAAGAGAAAGAGAAAGAGAGAAAAACAGTCGTTTTAACCAATGGACTATACACATCTTTGGGGGAGGGGAAGGTTCTTGGACGGACACATTTCAAACACAATCCCGAGACGCTTTGTGGCAAAATAGAGGTATACCTTGTTGCAATGCTTTTATAAATTGGTTTTTAAAGAGGAGTTCAAAAACCTATTTTTAATCGCTTCAGAGTTGATAGAGAGTGGATCTCAACCAAACAAAACCAACCCCCCCCCCCCCTACAGTACATGCTAGAAGAGACCCAGGAAACAACCCCTTGTTAAGAGTCAACTAAAAACAACATTGCAAACCAATGCAGCTCCGCCTTCCTGCAATGAATCTTTCAACAATGCAGGGCTAAGTCGTCTCTTTCCTGATGATGCAAAACCTACCGGAGCTCCTTTTGGCAAGGCAATCACCAATATAGAAACAGCACCGTTCGGATTGGGAGAGACTAGATAGGAAGTCCCTCTACCTTGGTTTCTCTCTAAGATGTGCAGTCAAATGAAAAGATAATTTTTTTTCCCACTATTTTTTTTTTTTTTAAGATCCGCGGGTACAAATCCTTTACGTTTTGAAAACGTCTTTTCAATCCTCCTCTGATCATTGAATAGCGCGGGTTTTTTATTATTTTTGTGGGTTTTTTGTGGTTTTTTGTTTGTTTATTTTTTGTTTTTAGTATTTATTCTAGTAAGATCCCATGATTGTCTTCACAGTGTTGCTACCATATTACCTTGTCTTTTCAAACATGACTCCGTTCATTTCGTGGAGTAGTTCCTTGCTAGGTTCGTAACAGAGTTGTTAAATATTTTATCCCCCTAAATTTCGGAGTCCCAACATCACATTGGGAACTTAGGGTAAGGGATGAGGGTAAGGGCAGAAACAACAACAACAGGAATCTGAATGAATGTTCCTCATGCCTCAATAGGGCTGGCTACCATGCTGTTGGGTGTATCTGGCAACTGAGAGGACATTGATGCTACTTCACTTCCAGTAGAATTGGAACCGGGTCCTCCTTCTGAAAAATTAACCTGCCAAAAGAAAAAGAAAAAAAAAAAACAAAGAAGAAAAATAAGAAAAATAAGTGTTGTTACAGTTGTAACAATCAAATAAAAGTAGCAGGCAAAGGCAAGGAACGCAAAAGTAAATACATAGGCATGCAGCCGAACAGCCTGATAGATCTCCACGGGAGGCTGTGTCACTGTTTGTTGCTTTGTTTAGCTTCCTTATTGGCTTCATAGGAAACTTCTTCAGGCCTTCGGCCAAATCATTGGAAAAAAAAAGCAGGCTGGAAAAAAAACTTTATAAAAAAGACTGAAAAATCAAGCAAATAAACAAACAAACTTATTAATGAGGCTTTCTTCCCTGCCTTGCAAGAGTGGCAATCCCAACAGGATGTTCTAGTCAATTATTTAAGAATGCATGTGTTTTTTTGACATGAAACTGCAAGGTTATCCCCCCCCCCTTTTTTTTTTTTTTTTGCACATACTAAAATAAACCTGGAAGGATCATTCAAGAGCAGAAGGCATTTGAAACAAGCCATTCTCCTTCATTTGTGATTTGAAGGGGGTGCTATCTTTCCTTAACGAGAGTCAGTTTGATAAAAGAGGTCACACTTCTCCATCCTAGCCTGCCCCGCGGCTCCCGTTAGTTAGGAGCAGCGTTGGGAAAAGGCATGATTTGAAGGGTGGAGCTTTGCTAATCCAAGAGCATTTCTTTGGCACCTATTTAGCTGGCCGATCCTGTGATTAAGGGCCTTTCCACATTAGAGATGTGTCTTGAACCGTCTATTACATCCACAATTCTTTATTTTAACTGCTTTTGGTATCGGGCATTATGTCCAATGTATATCAATATTAATCTGTCTGCCTAATGATCTGTCTACCAATGTGCGTGTGTGTATTTGGGCTATCCATCTTCCATTCTGTCTTTTAAAAAAAAAAAAAAAAAAAAAACAACACAAAAAAACCCACCAAACAACCAAACAAAAAAAACCCCACACACTCCCCCACCCCCTCGCACCCCCCCTCACCCCTCCACCCGGTTCCGTACGAAAACTCACTGCATCAAAGGTTTTATAGTCACCTATTCTGTTAAGGCACAGTAAGTAAGGCAGCCAAAGGAGATCAATTTTTCTTGTGTCTGCTTGGCAGCTTGGTTAAAGCTGGAAAACTAGTGGTTGCTCTAGAGGTAAGATGATGCAAACAGCCCTGCTACTGTGCTATAGCTTCCTGAGAGAGCACGGTGTGCGAGGGGAGGGAAGAATGCCGCAGCCTGCCACTGGTCAAAAGAAAAGCGATCCTGCAAGAGAGTGTGATACTAACCTGAAAAGGTCTGAAAACGTTTCTAAGCATGGCTACGTCTTCCATAGCTTCATGTCGAAAAAATGCGCAACAGATCAAAAAAGGCTCTATATCTTAATTTTTCATCACTAAGTGTTATTTTGAGTCACTGAAAAACCATACAGGACATACCTTATTATTTTAAAGGTCTACTTTTAACACACTTAGGCCGGGAAATTGAATTAAGGCTGAACTTCTGTCTTTAATTGTTGGGCCTTGTTGGGCCTAAGTACTGTAGATTATATGGTCCCATATAAGCTGCCAAATGATGTAGGCATAAGGAAGTGAGTTAAGAACAGAATTTATGCTAAAAGGCCTGTTTTGTTTTGGCTTGAGGCAAGTTATTATACTGTTTGAATATTTCACGTGAATACGTACTAACAATTCCCATTCCAAAGCACTACATTTAATGTAAGCTATATATGTGTATGTATCTGTGTATGCATATATATATAGGTGTATATATATGTATATATACATATAGGTGTATATATAGACCTATATTTTATATATATGAAGTTATGCCTAGGGGTATATACTTGAAACAGGACTTAAAAATTTTAACTAAGCATCTCCTGTTCGTGTGACAAAACAAGGGCACAGGCTGACGTTGTGAACGTATATTTAAAATGCACCCTGTTGCATCAAGGCAAAATTGGCCCGGGGTAAGGGGAGGGGCGAATTTTAGAAACTACTTTCTTAAATGGTCGTAGGGTTAAACGACACGTGGAGGATATTCCAGGTCTCTGGAAGGAGACGTTTTCAGTTTTCCGGAGGGTGCGAGCTGAGTGCGAGCTCAGACCCGGGTCGGGCCTTACGCAGCTGCTCCCCAAAAGCTCCACTGTGAGCTCAGGCAGATGTTGCACTCAAGTAGATGTTGCACCAAGCCCTGCTAAATCACTTCGGCTCACCCGCACTCACGGAGTGCCGTCGTGCCCACCTTGCAATTTCAGGAAAACCCGGCTATTCGGGACCGCTCGTCTCTCTGAGGGTATCCGGCACGTTCAGAGAATCCCCCATCGCTTTGCTCCCGGCACAGGCTGGCCTGCTCAGGCTGGGAACCCACACTTACTAGTTGCTGAAAAGCAGGTTGATCTATGTCACTCTGCAAGGCGAAGTCACTCAGTACTTTCCAGGGCGGCTGGTAACTCTGCACCTCCACCGGGTTCGCCTGTAAACCGCCGTCGTGTCTCTCCGGACTAGCAGCCACCATCGGAGTTCCTGTCATCCCCTGGATATTCTGTAAACAGTCCAGCAAAAGATGTTAATGAGCTTGGTCAACTTTATTGTATATAAGCGCTGAGTCAATAAACTGCTTTCTATCTTATCTATACAGTCGCCTGTATTTGCTTTGTTAATCTGCTGTGAATGTCTTACTCTATTCTGCTCTAGGTC
Source organism: Chlamydotis macqueenii (assembly GCF_036417535.1). NCBI lineage: Eukaryota > Metazoa > Chordata > Aves > Otidiformes > Otididae > Chlamydotis > Chlamydotis macqueenii. The sequence continues at coordinate 16,251,587 of NC_141593.1, read as the reverse complement.
AGCCTATTTCTACCCGTTGCATTTATCACGGTGGAAGTTTACTTTCTTTCCCTTTAATCCTGCTATTTCTCTCGAGGCATTCCCCCTCCGCCCCAAACTTTCTTAAACACGAGGGCTCGGTATCTCGGCTGCCAATGCACAGAAACGGTTAATCATGCTGCCTTTCTGTTTCGCATCCAGGCTGGTTTTGTTCTGCCTGACCTTAACTGGATCGTATATCCACCGCACGGCAAACCTGGGGTACATCAGTACCGCGCTCTTTCCGGGGAAAAAAAAAAAAAAAAAAAAAAAAAAAAGTAAAAGAAAATCAGAAGTAAAAAAAAAATAAAAAAGGAAACCCCAGCCCTCCCACTATGCCCTGTGGTGCAGGCACTGTGTACAAAATAACTCCAAGCCTCGACCAATAGATTGTTCAGGCAAGTTAATAACATCGTGTTTTATTGCATTCCAACAGGGTAAAATGAAACTCCTTAAATTCAACTTAACTAGGCAGCCTTATGAATTAATAGTCATTCTCAGGTCAGTCAATATACACAGGGAGAATAACAGACTCTTCTTCAAGTGGACTAACAACAACAGGAAAAAAAAAAAAAGTTGGCTTAAAAGGGAGGGAGTCAGTTCGCTCTGCTGAACCCAGCGCTTTCCACTTTTTTGTGTCACACTTGCATATGCCCGCAGACAAAAATTCAATTTATTTCTGAGCGAGAACTATCTGTATTTTAAGTAATCTCTTTGGTAATTCCAAAATCTTTGGCATCGCCTTTGCCTTTTTCTATAGTAAAAGCACTGACAAATACACTCATAGAGGTTGTAGTACATAAAGTGCTAAGAAAACACATCAAATTTCCCTTTTACTCATGGGTTTTACTTGTGGGTTTACTGCTGTGTAAAACCATAGAAGAGGGCGAAAGCGTCACTTTCCCCTCAAGGAGTCCTTTGCATTTGCGGTATAAATATTATACAGGGCTGGGCCCTGTATACATCCCATAGGCTCTGCAGGTCACAATTCTCGCTGCAGAGTAGTCTAATTTGCTGCGTATCCTCAGCCCCACAAGACGTGTGCTCACTCGATCAGCCTACACCCGCTCCTGGCTGTAGTCTGTTTTAATTGCACTGACAACAGGAGCGAGCGGGTAATAGATAGGCATAATTCTCTTTGTTTTAAGGGAGCTGCGACAAAATCAAAAGCGTCAAATCGACCCCCGAGGCCGGCTGGAGGTGGCCCGAGTGTTTCTCCTTGGGAAGGAAGGCAGTACACGGCCAGAGGTTGAAGCCACTTACAGTTTTGTCATTGGGTTGCTGCTGCTGAAGCTGCTTCATCATAATGCTCCTTTTTTTGTCCTTGCACCGCTTGTTTTGAAACCAAACCCTGATGACCCTCGGGCTGAGGCCGGTCATTTCTACCAGTTGCTCTTTCATGAGGGCGTCGGGTCTGGGGTTGGCAGCGTAGCAGGTCCTCAAGGTGTGAAGCTGCTTCTCGTTAAGGACAGTCCGGACTCGGGTGGTCTTCTCGGGCTGCTTATGGACGTGGGGTCGCAGAGCCGGCTGTCTGGCAGAGATAGGTTCTGCTGTAAGGGAAGGGGAAGGGAGGAACAGGATCCCCATGAGTAGGAAGCAGGGAGTCTGCTGAGGCTATGAATCTAAGCTGGTGGGATGCAGGGGGGGGGGAGCGACGGGGAGGGTTGTGATGAACCCTCTTTCAAAGGCCTTTCAAGCAGTCAGATCTACCGGAGCTCCTGCAGCCTCCTCTGCTTTATGCGCTGGTGGAGTGACAGGACTGACATTCTGACTCCACAGATAATTAATTTGCAAAAACAAACTACCCTCCTAAACCCCTTAATGACAGAAGCTTGAACCTGTATGAGCCTTGACAGGGGAGGGCGAGTTCGCTAAGGTGTGTGTGCGCTAGGAAAGGAGGGGGAGGGTTTTTATGTATTTATTTCCTGACAAATCACCAAAACTGGTTCCTGCCCCGAAAAATAATGAAAGACTACTTCTTAAATTAATCACAATTCGGGTCTGCTTCTTGTATACTGAATCTAGCTCAGTTGAGCCAAGAGTCTGCCATAACGTGCAACAGCTCCCGGCAGGTGGGTCCTTCCAAAACAAAGCAAAACAAGCCAAATCCGCTGCACCGTGACCGCGGAGGAAAATCCCGTGAGAGCCCCGTATCCCAGAGCTCGGAAGATGGGGGCCTATCTTAGAAAGCGGAAGTGCTACGTGAATTTATGTCGACTTTTGATGAATACTTAAAAAAAAGAAACCGAATGTTTCGCCAGTTCTTTAAAAGGGGAACAAGCCTAGCGACTCGTGGAAACCGCCAAGAAACGGAAACCTCCGGGCTGCGTCACATCAAGAGCTGAAAGTATTCGTGTGACTCTGCTGTTCTTCTGTGTATTGTGCAGCTGTAGCTATCTAGATGTAATTTGACCCAGTCAAGGGAAAAATAAAAACATTAGGGTTGGGTATTGGGGGGGGGGGAGTTTTTAGTTTTGTTTTTTTTTTTTTTTTTTAGTTTTGTTTTATTTGGATTTTTTTTTTTCCGCTAAAACTCTGGCTAGCTAATATTCAGAAGCGCTTGCTTCTGTACGGTCATGTTCCGACTTTTCTGATTATAACAGTAAAACAGCAAATGCCATGAAGACAGAACGAAGGCTTCAAATCTATAGCAGCGTTCTACCTGCCGACACAATTTGCCTTTCGGAGACCTGCGGACACACGCTGCAGGGAGCAGGCGCGATCTCTCTAAAACCCTGCCGTGCTCAGCTACGGGATTATTTCCCCCTAAATATAGATATGTCACCTGAAAGCAACTGAGGAGCGGGAAACGAGCCCGTTTAAACATAGCCGCGTTTGTAAATAACGTTTGGAGTTACGGCCGCTTGCGCAGCCGTGACACCGGCCAACCTCGCATTGTCCAGGCTGGCTGGCCAGGAATGCCCCTGCCTAAAGCGGAGCGCCCCTGCCTGTCTGGTGCACCCCTGGAGAGCTGAGGGTGTGAGCAGAGCCGTCAGACGGGACGACTCTGAAGTCACGGTACCTAGTTTTAAGGTGAAATTCTCGTCAAGCGGCATAAAACGTTTGGAGAAGGCAGAGTCACTTTAAAAGGCAATTACGGAAGATTAGGTTGTTGACAGTTTTAAATTACAGCCTAAGTGCTCGCCTGTAGTTATGAAGTCTGTCTCTTTTTTTCGGCCCCTGCTTCCCCCTGAGCTTTTCCGCGGGCGGCGGAGGGGAGGACACCGCGCTCGGGTGCAGACCTGCTCCCTGCAGCCGGTCGTCTCTCTCGGGCTCCCGGGAAGCCCCGCACCCGCTGCAGGGACGGGCATAGGGGGCAGGGGGGGGGAGGTGTGTGTGAGGCTGTGGGGATGCGGCCCCCGCGCGCAGGTGTCCCCGCCTCACGCCCGCTGCCCGCTGGGGGGGTGAGGGGGCGTGGGGGGGTGGGGGGGCTGCGCCCAACCCCGCGGTTTTTCCGCGGCGCCAGGGGCGGGGCGGTACCTGCCATCTGCAGCGGCCGGGCGGGGTGCAGGGGGCTGAGGGGGTCCCCGGCCCCCAGGCTGGCCCGCTCCACCACATCGTGGTCCGCCCGGCAGAAGAGGCCGTCCTCCCGCAGGGCGAATTCATCGCCGGGTATGAGCTGGCGGCTGCAGGCCACGCAGCGGAAACACTCGATGTGGTACACCTTGGCGCGGGCGCGCATCACGAAGTCATTCTTGCTGAAGCCGATGCTGCACTTGGCGCACTTGATGCCGTACAACCTGAGCGGGGCCCAGCCCAGAAAGAAGGAGAAGGGATGGAAAGCAAGGGAGAGGGAAGGTGGAGGGCAGAGAGAAGGGGGAGAAGAAAGGAAGGGGAAAAAGAAAGAGAGGTTTTTCACTCCCGCTGGTGGGCAGCACCGCGTAGACCCGCCACACGCAGCCGGCTAGTTAAGCAAGCCTTGAAAATACAGAATCCGGGAAAGGAAAGGAATAAAACGGATTCGTTTGCTGCCAGTTCCCTGATGCCCTGGGCTCCTGGACACATCGGTGGGCATGGAGGTGGAAGGAGAAACAAAAAAGCTACCTCGTTCCTCCTCGAGGAGATGCCGACCTCTCCCTCCCGCCCCAGCGCCCGGCCTGCAGCAGGCGACGTTGGTCCCTGCCCCCTCCCACCCTCCCCTCCTCACGGCGAGGGGACCTGACTCAGCCTGGCCTGGGGCTGAACCGGACCCCGCCCGGACGCACCGGGGAAAGGTGAGGCTGGTGAAGCTGCAGCCCACTCCCCGCGCACAAACGTGCCAGCCTCACCCGGGGACTAGCCGGGGGGTGCTTTGCGAGGAAACCATTCGGGACCTTTTAACGCGTGCCCGGGCTGCCGGTAGCTCGGCCTCTGGGCAGCGGCAGGGGCCCTTACCCCTGTCCTCTCTCAGCGGCTTCGTCTTATACAACAATGTAGGCATGCACACACCCTCCCCCTCTGTATATACATGCTCATATCTACAGTCCTGTAACTCCCTGCCCCCAGCCAAAAGGCGTTTGGGGGGCTTTGGCTCCTCAGCCTGCCTCTGCCTCAGCCCCCGGCCCCGTCTCCCCTCCCCCTGACGCCCCCACTCTGAGCCGAGGCTCAAGCCCCCCGGCAGCAAGGAAAAGGCAACTTCTCTCTGACAGCCCCACAGGACAAACAGGGGGTTTCTAGGGTGACAGGCTGGAGTGGGTGGCAGGCTCCTCGTCTGCCGTGGAGGGGAGGGGGACGGTTCGCCCACCTACAGAAGAACACGAGAAAACGCTCCCCCTCGACTGCCCGGACCCGCACAGCCTCTCGGCTCCTGCCGGGAGCTTCTCGGCTGGCCTTCCTGGTACCCGGTGAAGCTAACATCTTCCCGCAAATGCACGGATACACGCGCACAAGCGCGCACGCGGTCCAGAACCGCAAAAGCTGGTCCTAGAGCTGAGCTAACATTCATCCGCATACGCTTCCTCACCAGCGCACTTCCGTCGAGACACAGTCTGTGAGGTGTGCTTGTGGGTAGAGGTGTTTATTTGCACACATCTTCAGCCGCTGTGTCTACAGGGGTGTACTAGCCCTATGTTCAGAGCTGCCTATTTCCAAATTGCCAGGTTTTGAGAAGAAAGAAAAACCCAAAGAGACAGCAAAACGGCAAAGGAACAGAGCGATCGCAAAGCATATGTACTGATAGGTACAAAAGTTGGGGGGGGGGGGGGCTCACTGTCTAATTCAAAGTCGACTTGCACATAACGTACATCGTACTTATAAAATTGTAGCAAACAAAATATATCACGTGTTAACTTAGAAAAGCTGCAAATTTATTTTTTTGTTTTGTTTAAATTTCTCCCACTGAGTTCTAGCAGGAGGTAAGCGAGCACATCTCAGTCCAAACGTTTTCATTTCCTTTGAAATTAGTGAAAAGGCAACATTCAAAAGCAAGGCTCCAAACTGTGTTTAAAACAGAAGGCGGGGGGGGGGGGGGGGGGGGGGAGAAGTAGGCTGTTTTTCACCATGATAAAACTTTGACAATAATCTCACAACATGGCTTGATGGAATTATCTGCTTATGAATTGTGCACTGGAGAAAAAAAAGACTCAAGTGCTCTATTTCAAGTCATAGTTTCAAATAAACTAGAAAAGGTATCTTAGGTGGCTAGGTAGGTACTTACTCCTAAAACTTTTTTTTTTTTTAATGGTGTCCGTACCTCAGTGTCATACCAAGTTCTGGTTTGGCAAACTCAGCAGACGACACTGAAACGGATCAGCATGACCCAGGAGCACAAATAATAAACACACTCGAAATTCCTACTTTGGTTTCTCTGTAGTGTCAGGATTGGCAACTCTCACATTTTATCAGTTACCAGATTTTAATGTGAGGAAGGAAGCGGTTCCATTATCTAAATATACCCAATTGTTCACCAACAGATGATGGGCAATTTGATCTGCTCTGTCTAATTCATCAGTACAGATAAGATAAGAAAGAAAAGGCAGTCAGATATCACCAAAGGGGTTAATATTTAAAAAGATTAAATGTCAGTTATTTCAGCGAAGAAACATTTCAGTCTCGGTTTTAACCTCCCCATGAAAGGATCCCTCATTCCGAAGAAAACTTCGGGTTTGTTTTTCTTTTTTTTTTTTTGTTTTGTTTTTGGTCGGCCTAGTTTAAATAGTATCCCCCCACCCCGTGTATTTATTTTTACGGCATGAAGTGCCTTTTAATGAATCCCATTATGCCTTTGCAAAAATACAGGAGGTGCATTTCTCAGTCATGTTTAAAAGCGGTTAGTTCCATGTTGCTCATAATATCTACACCATTGAAAATATTCTCCATTACCTACGATTCCCCAGTTTATTAGAACCACAGGATGCATTGCCAAAGTCCTCAGGAGGGTCCCACACAGTCGCTAGCTGTTCCCGAGTGTATTTTTGTTTATACAGAAATTTGCATTTCAATCTCTGGAATAAAAAACTTGACTACTCTAACTTTTCTCCTCGCGTCTCTATCCACAGGGAAATCACTTTAAAACATACCAATTGTATTTTCACCCTCTTTTTCACATTTTTTTATCTTCCTGCCCCTGTCATATTTATTAAAAAAAAAAAGAAATAGAAAAAGAAATCTCACCAAAGAATGAAACAACTTAAATGGCGTACCTGATATAATCTCTTTTACAGTAGGTTTTGCCATCCCTAACAAAGCACGTACAGGTCTCGTCCAAATACTGATTACACTCTGCACACTTCAAACATGCCGCATGCCATTCCAAATCCGGAGAAACCCTCAGAATATACTGATCGTGAATTTGATTGCCGCAACCGACACATAGGGAAATCAGGCGTTTTTCTGAAATGAAAATAAATACATGATTGACTAACCGTTTACTCTCCTACAGAGATAAACACACTTTCAGTGTCGTTCCCTTATAGGGCGTACTCTGGGAGCATTGTTGTTGTTTTCGAGTTCGTTTTTTTTTTTGTTTTGTTTGTTTATTTTTTTTTTTTAAGGAGTATTACACTTTTGGATGGTAACAGAACGGTGCCATCAAAACCTCGTTCGTTTAGGAACGAGGCGGAACACACACATGTTAAAATGCGAACAGTCTTGGAGGCGAAGGTCCTCGTTTCGCAAGCCTTGCATGGAACCAAAACTCCAAACTCCCTCGTTGTTTTATTTTTATTTTATTGTTTGCTTGTCGGAACTCCTTTCCTTACGGGGAGAGAGCCTGTATGTTTTATTTCATTATTTAAGAGGCTCAGCCTGCAAACGGCGAACGCGCAGCTGCCCGCCCAGCCCTTGGCCGTGTAAGGGGGGAAGCCAAGATGCCAGCCAGAGCGGGCATCGCTGCGGTTGTCACTCGCTCTCTTTTGCAAGTCTAGCGCTAATACCCCTCGACGGACCAGGCGCTGGGATAGTTTAGCCTGGCCGCCGTCTAGCACCGGGAGACTTTAAGGCTCCGCGTGTGGAGGTGCCGTTAAAATCCTGCCTGCTCCCCAGACTTTAAAAGAGAGCAGGATCCCAGGCTACCAACGTACAAGGCTACGAGGTTAAAACACAGCAAGCATGCAGGCATGGCAACAAAGGCACCTTTTCTACCGCTCAATCGAAGTTCGGCTCTCTAGCAATTAGCCTGCCTGAGACGGTTACAATAAACAGCACATTTATTCCGACAACGGTAAAAATTCCGCCTTACTTTTTGGTGGGTCTCCCATGTCTCCCATATCTGTAAGAGGGTGTAATGTCCACAGTGAAATGGTGTACGGTTTCGTTTTAAGACCCCAAAGTAGGTTTGAGAGCTGTTGCTAAAAATAAAAATAAAAAATAAAAATAAAAAGGCAGAAGTAGTAATAACAAAAGCAAAGAAAAAATATAAAGACTTGAAATGAAAAAAAAAATTAAAAAGGCAAAACAAACCCCCACCGACGTGGGAGACACTGTCAGGGCTGCGGAGAGAGAAGGGGGCGCGCAGCGCGGCGCGGTGCGGGGAGCGGCTGGGTCCGTCCGCTCGGCGCGGTGCGGTGCGGGAGCGGAGCGGCGCGGGAGAGGCGCGGAGCGGTGCGGTGCGGTGCGGCGGCGGTGCCGGGCTGGGCGCTGGCGGCGCGGGCGCTCGCCTCGCCCTTATCTCTTACTCAAACTTCTCTGCTCCAACTCAGCCCGCTCGCCATTGGCCTGACGTCACGCGCGGGGACGTCACGCCCGCGCGGCGCCCATTGGCTGCGGGCGGCGCGGCGCCGCGGTCCCGGCGATCGCACGGCAGCGCCCGGCCGAGCCGGGCCGGGCGCTCGGGGGCAGGCGCTTCTCGCTCCGTAGCTGCGCCGCTCCGCGCCTTTCGTTCGCCCTCCCGGCCCCGCTCGGGCTTCTCCGCCCCTTCCCCCTCCCGGGCTGGCCGTGCCGCATTGCCCATTTCCACACACACACGCGTATATATATATATATATTTTAGGGGAGGGGGTGGCGTTAATCCAACTACTTTCTTTCCGAGCGTTTGTCTCTCCACCGCTCCGGTGCGCTCGCGCGAAGCCGCCCTGGGCGGGGAGGGCCGGGCACGGCCCCAGCAGCGAGATGGGACGGCTACCGCGCGCCCTTGAGCCTCCTCTCCCCCAAAATTGCGGGTAAAAGCTTCACCTATTTCTGTCACACACAAGGTCGGAGAAGGTACAAATATTTACCTTAAATTGTCTGGCAACAGTCCCTCCGTTCTATTTATGTTTTCGAATCCCTTTCAGATAATTTTCCTTTCTTTCGTTCCTTTTTTTTTTTTTTTTTCCCAGTCTGTAAATAGAAACGCATCCTGTGTTTAGACGGTTTCGTAGGCTAACTGGGAATGGAGATTCCTGGAGAAAAGTGAAGAACTTCTGCCTTTCCCTGTGGAGAACATCTTAAAATTAATATTAAAAAAAAAAATGAGGGTGAAGGCGCGAACTTCGCCGTTTCCGAGGCTCTGCGGCGCTGCTCCCCAGAGGCGATGCGGGAAGTCCGGACCCGAGAGCCGGGGCCGGGCGTGGTGCGGTGCGGAGCTCTCACCCCTGGCCCTTCACAAGCTCACGCAGACCCGCACCCTGCCCCGCCGGCCACCGGTGGTCTGAAAGCTTTCCAAACCTGGCAAAACGCAACTTTCCCGTGGGCATGGGTTTCTTTGTGTGTGCTTTTCAAAGGGCTAGCTCCGCTTAAGCTGCACCCAGCCTTTCCTTCAGCCTGTGCGCGACACCGAGCGTACCCACCCCAAACCCTTCTGAATCCCCTCCTTATCTTAAATGTCCCCTTTGAGTTTGTTTAGATCCCTGTTTTGTGCTCTCTTCTATATGGGCTGTTACACCGCTCTCATCAACGCGGTGTATAAGTGCCCTCCAATCACTACTCATCAGGAAAATACAATTTTTTCAAACTCCTGTTTTTTTTTTAAAAAAGGCAACTGATGAGGCTAGAGTTTGGGTGAAAGAGAGGCAAAGCCGTGTTCACGGGGAATACCTTCCTGCGGGGAAGTCTGGTTGCAATGCAACAGCCAAGAAAATTTTCTGAAACTTGCATTTGGCTGATAAGACGGCTCCTAGACAACGGACCTCCGCCGGGTCCCAACTCAGTTTGCAGGATGTTTTCCTTTCCCAAGCAGAGGGGAGCAAACACACCCTCCAGCTTTATTCCCAGCAAGAAGCGGGACCCAGCGTTGCCACTTGCCGAGATAACTAAGCTGGCTTGAAATGATCTCAAGATAGTGTCAGGAGGCAGAGATAGCCTTGTAAACACACACATACACACAGAATTTACGCATTCGGCGTTCAAATAAACAGTGGGAGATGCAGCGCTGCTCGGGGATCGCTTGTGCACCCAAGGAACTGGCAGTATACGTGTCCGTGGGGGTGTTTGTGTGCACCCACCTATATCTAAGACACCAGGTGTGTGGGTGCACGCCACGATCCCGCGCAGGCTGAGCCGAGGGCGGTTATCAGGAATTGCTGCCCACGCTGGCGGCTTCGGACAGCCCGGCACGCGCGCGGGGCAAACCTCCGGTAACGGCCAATTTCTTCTAAATGGACCCGCACCCCGATGCGGCCCTCGTCTGCCGCTCGCCTGGGCCGGGGGACCCACCGTCACGACCCCCTCAGGGGTCGGGCGCTCAGCCCCCCGCCGCTCGGCGCGGCCGCCTCCCCCTCGAGTCCGCCCCGCGCGTGGCGCTGCTCGGCGGGGGACGGCCTTCCGCCGGGTACCGACCCCCCGCCGGGTCGCTGGGCGCCCGCCCGGCGTCGTCCCGCGCAGGAGGCGCGCGGGCGGCGCAGCGCGGCGACCTCTGCTGGCCGAGGGGAGGTCGCCGCGGCCCCGCGCGGAGGGCGCGTTTGGGACCTTTTGTGCCTTTCCGCCGGGTACTCTGCAAGTACCGTCCTCTCCCGCCCCGCACGGGGCATGCCGAGACCCCTCCACCCCCCTTTGCCCCCCAGCCCACCCCGCGTCACCTCGCGTGATCTTTGCCTGCTGGCAAAAGATCTGAGTAATTAAAAAAAAAAAAAAAAGTCATCCCAATGATTGAGAAAAAAAATCCGCAGATTTTCTGAGACTGAAACGGGGGAGGTGTTTTTCTGCACTGCGTCCTATGCATTTTCCCCCTCGGATGTTTGTATTACTTTAAAACATTTGGCCTGATTAAAACACACCTCCTCCCAGCTCTGAAATAACGCATCTTATTTTCCGCCGTTGCACCTTTGTTGGAAACTAATTCAACTTGATTTTAATTCTATTAACCCCCACCCCCTAACTTCGGGGGTTTTAACTACTACTTCTGGGAGAGGTGATTGCGTGTTAAACTCGGTCTTTGCAAATGATGTGCAATAAGCGAGAAACCTGTCTCCGCCTCAACAAACCGGGATTGGGAAGAAAAGGAGGGCTTTGATCACGTTTTTTTTTTTTTCGCCCTCCTGTGCTACTGATTTGCTTACTGTGTATTCGATTCGCGTTCCCAGAAAGGCGAAGCTCTATATTTAGCCAGCATCAGAACCGGGTTAAGGGAGTGGAAGAATGAGTGGAACTGCCAGTTTCAATGAATAAGATACTTAGAAAAAAACCCCGCTAAAGGATTTCTCTTTTATGATATCAATATACACGTGAATGGGAAGACACAAACCGAGATTTGTACATATTTGAGACACTTCCGAAAATATGTCAATTTTATTTTTCTTGGGTGTTTTTTGTTTTGTTGTTGTTTGTTTGTTCTTATTTTTTTCCCTACTCTTATTTATTTACTTTTGGGGAGAGGACTGAAGGAGCCTGTTAAAAGCCGGAGACTCTGCCAACTCTGCCGACTCTGCTTTCATCACGTTGAGGGGCTCAGATGAGATTATATGCATTCGAGGGAAGGCAAGAGAAAAAAAAAAAAAACCCAAACCAAACCCCAAACCGGCAGCAGTGATTAACCCTTTCCGTCCCGTAAAGAACAGCTATAAATTCGGTCCTGAGTTTGCTTAATGGCAAAAACTAGGGCGGCTTCCCAGGGCAGGGAAAACGTGGAGGAAAAAAAAACAAAAACAAAACCGACAACAAACAACCAAAACAAATCAGTTTTGAGAAATGGTTGAAGAGGTAGTGCTGGTTTTGGGAGGGGGTCAGCGTCGGGGGCTGGATGAGATGCCCTTCCTGGCCAGGGCTGGAGCAGTACCGGGGTGAGGCGGCTCAGCCCCGGGCCCGAACGAGGCAGCGGGGGGTCCCCACCAGTCCCACTCGGGCCGGTTGCCGTGGCCGTCCCGGGGCTTAGACCTCGGCACGTGGCTGCGGGAGGCAGCAAGGTGTGTGTCTCCCTCCCAAAACGAGCCCGGCTAGAGCTGGAGGGGTGGGTTTGTCCCGCTGCAGCCTCACCGCTCGGACAGGCAGAAAAGGCTCCTTCGGCTTACAACTTTCCTCGACGAGCTGTGGGCCAGGAAGATGCTTTGCAAGAAGAGCCCGGGTTTGTGCTCCCGGGGGTTGAGATTTCCCCTCGCTATCCTGCGTGGGGCTGAGCCCGTGCAGCTTGCTGAGCAGAGAAAGGGGTTTGGCACAGCGGGAAACAAAGCGGCGGGGAAAGCCGTCAGGGAGTGCATCGCTGCTCCGGGGTGTAGGCTTGGACTCCTCTAGAGGTGTGCGGTGTTTAATCTTCAGGTCTTAGCTACTGCATGTGAGGGAGAAGTGTACCGCAACAGCACTAAATCTATCACAACACAAGAAAACCTGTCAGTGGGCTTCTGCGCGCCCAGGAAGCCTTCGTGACTTTAATAATACAATTTGGTTTATTAAATCGCGCTCGTGCTTAAAAAAAAAAAAAAAAAAGCCATCTTTTCCCTCCTAGAGCCCTCTCGGAGTGCGCTGACTGTCACACTGTCACAGGGCTGGCCAGCGGCACCGGCCCGCTTTAATCCGGTCAGAAACGGGCACACTGTGACGGGGAGTGCAGGCAGGGGAGCAAGTCTTTGGCAGTCGGGCGAGAATAGCTCCCCTTCAAAAAATAAAAATTCTGGAGAGAGGAAAATACCCCAAAGGATGTTAAAAAGGAAGTAGAGAGCGGGCGGGCCGAGCGGTGTGTAACGGATCTGGAAAAGCCCAGTTTCTCCTCAGCCGAGCGCCGCCTGACCCCAGCACGGACTGGCACGGGGGCTGAGGAGGGTCGGGGATATTTATTGCTTTAAACTTTCCCCTTTGTTATCTCCTCCGTGTCAGGAAGTGTTCGAGGACAGGAAATACAGCGGCGATTTTGTCTCCGGGGTGAACAGAAATTTCTGGGTAGCGAGGGAGTTTAGGGCCCGTTTTACCCTCCCCAGTTCTGGCGGGGTTCCCGCCAAGGGGGATAGGCCCCATTTGTTCTCCTTGCAGGCCGTGGGGGGCAGTGGGGGGAGGCAGCGAGCCAAGCCCGGCCCCAAAAGGCCCCCGGCCCACGTCGGGGGACAAACTGCAGGGAGAGGGGGGATGCGGAGCAGCGGGAAGACTCTGTCCCCCACAAGTCTGCCTTGCCACGAGTGTGCGTGAGGCACTATCCCCGTGGAGAGAGGTTCATTCCCGCTGGAGGTTTGCCTGGCCTAAATAGCCTCAAGCAGCGTCCCAGACCCCCAGTTCTGGAAAGGGAGGGCGGGAGGAAGCCTCCACCTAAATAATTAACAATCTTCCTCGTCAACAGCAGCACGAGCAGCTGCGGGCGAGGGGCCGGTGGTGCCGGGACGGGAGGGGGCTGCCAGCTCCCCACCCGCCTGGCCCCGCCCGCAGCCACCGGGGCGGCCCCGCCGCCGTGCTCTGGCCCCGGCCGCGGCGCCCGGCTGGGCGGCACCGAGGGGGTTCTGCTCCTGTTCCCCGTCCCGGGGAGCGGCCCTGCCCGCTCTGCTCCGGCTCCTGGGGCCGAGGCGAGAAGCCAAGGGCGGCGTGGGGAGCTGCCAGCTCTCCCGGTGCCGGCGGCGGCGGCGGCCGTGCTGTCCGGGAGGCACTGCCCGCCTGTCCCTCCCGGAGGCTTGCCCTCCTCCCCCGCGCCTCCCTGGCCTTCGGCGGGGCTTTCAAGCGCTGCAGAGACACCCAGCCCGACCCAACAGCGGCAGCCAAGGGGAAATAACATCAGATATATGAAGGAACACAGCACCTAGAAGAAACTAAGTTTGAGGACTGGTAGCGGATTGCTTGTCCGACGGGCAGCGATCTGCTTGAGACCTAGCAGGGGATATATACCACCCATCTTTGGTCATTACAAGGTATATTTATTGCTTCCCAAAAGCGCACAATAAAATTGACAGCAGCAACCTGAAAAAAAAAATGCGTTTTAAAAACAATCACACAGAGTTATCTGCATGGAGATTAGACAGGTCGAGTTAATTAGCCGAGTACAGTAGATATGTGTAAACACAAAATGATGCCCTGTTAAATTAGCTATTATTGCTTAGATCATGAAAACAAATCTTGCAAAATTAATGGCCAGAGAAGCAGTAGGGAGATCCAAAAAGGAGATGAAGTCTAAACAGGGAACAGTGAGAACTCAGTGTACATAAATACTGCAAGCTCGGTGTGCTCACATGAATATCCCTGCAATGCACACAGTTTATTCTACTCGTTCTGAGGAGAGGCTGCCTCACTACAACAGGAAAAAAAATAATAAAAAAGCAAAACAAAACAAAACAAAAACCCTTAACAAGATTTGCATAATGCCGACCCTGCAAGTTTCAAAACTGCAGACTCAAACTTGTTAAAGTGGCTACATACAAAATAGGAGAATCCTGAGTGAAAGTAGTGCAATCAGCACGTTAGAGGGATGAATTAAAGATGGATCGTGACCCTTTGTACAATCATTTCTCACGCATGAAAGCAAAGGAAAGGCGGGGGGCATTTTTATGTATTGTCCACTGTTCAGTGGTCTCTATTTTGAGCAGGGGCAAATAAAAGCCATCAATAAATCATAAATCTTACATTAAGAACAGCACGCACAACATACTTATGGCTTAGCATTTTTTCCTGCTAGTGGGACATGTGCCATCCATTATGTATGAAGATGAAAGGTATATCACACAATACAGCAGTATTGGGTTGTATACGTACACAGATAGAAAGACAATCAGAGTATTAATGCAATAGATACCACCAATGCATGTGTTACACATTTATAGCATTCATCTGGAGCATATAATCATTATTAAAGCTACTTGTGGTTTCCTTTGTATTGCTCAGACTCCTGCATTGAGCCCGGGTTCGTGAAAAGAAACGTATCACGAGTAAGTGTAGCAAGAGCTTGAGCTGCCTGTCATCGTTTGTTCTCTTTCTCTATAGGATGCATGTTTCCGCCTGTATGGTTATTTGCATCCACATATTGTGACTTTTCCAACTCTGTTGCACACTGCTTCTGTTTTCCTGTGTAAACAAACATGTACAGGGTGAACTCAGCATCTGAAGACCCTGCAAGTGCAATGTGCACTTTAACAATTTCACTGCCAAGTATATGTTTTGCAGGTCAGGGGTTTTTAAATGGTATCGACTTCCTATCTGCACATACAACGTATCTGAACTGCAGATCAGATGAAATTTTATATCTTTATGATGGTTTTCCAGTTTGCCTGTAGATTGTCTGCTATGCACTTGGTTTCATAAAAGGTTGGAAAGAAAAGAAAATCTCTTTGGAGGAGGCAGGCCAGTAAACGTGTTCCAGTGCCAGGACCATACTTGATGACATGTACTCTGGGCAATGCTGCAAGTGCAATCAACAGAGAGCCTGTGTCGTTCTCACTGTTGTCAAGAGCACCAAAATGAATGGGGGGCCTTGGAAGGAGGGTAGATATGACATGATCTGAAGACCATATGCATCTGAGCCATGTGGTAGGACAAAATGTGTGTGCAAAGGCTGACTACAGTAAAGAGAATGAGGGCTAGGGAAAAGATAGAGTGAATGTGGTGGTAACGGTAGGAGAAGTATAAACAAAAATGTGTGGAGGAATAAGTAGAACCACAGAGGGGCAGAGGTGAGATAAATGTTTAAGAAATTGAATGCAGTGGCATAGGAAACTGAGAAAATAAGGAGGAAGGAAGTAAACTGCTGGTGAAAAGAATAGAAAGGAAAGAGCATGGCAAAATGAGGAACGCAGAGCGGGAGGACAGAAGCAGACCAGGAAAACAGAAGAGAGCTTCTTTCTTGGACATGCTGCATGTGTTTGTGTTTGGCGCTGAGGCTGTGACA
Source organism: Chlamydotis macqueenii (assembly GCF_036417535.1). Classification (NCBI taxonomy): domain Eukaryota; kingdom Metazoa; phylum Chordata; class Aves; order Otidiformes; family Otididae; genus Chlamydotis; species Chlamydotis macqueenii. The sequence continues at coordinate 16,235,950 of NC_141593.1, read as the reverse complement.
AATCAGATGCTGCCACCAATGACTATTTGGCACTTGACTGCAAAAGTTATCCTGCGCCTCTCACAAAAATACTTTTCTGTTAGGGCTGCAATCAGTCTTCAGGTATTTATGTTTATACTCATTTTGACATTGTAAATTTTTATTATTTACCACTCTTGGATTTGCATAGGATTTCTTTCTCCTAAAAAATAGTGTTTTGTTGTTGTTGTTGTTTGTTTTGTTTTTAAGAAAGAACTGCACTTTCAAAAGAAAGTATCCCCCTCACCAAATCTCCCTCCCCCAAAACCTCCATCTCTCTCCGTGACTCCTGTAGGTCAAAGAGGACCCCTGCTCTGCATATGTGCAGAAACTAGCAGGCCTATAAAAACTTGATGTGAGTCAGCACTGCTCCGTAAAAGGTCAACGACAGCTGAATCAAGCTACTCTTAAAAGGCATCTACCACGGAGAAGAAATATGAGACAGACAGGAACGGTATTGAAAGGGATAGATATTAATCAGAGCAAAAGACAGAAGGCAAAGAACAGAAAATTCTGCCACGTCTTAATATTTTTCCACTAATATGTTCAACAATGCCCATATACTCTATACAGGCTGACTGGCTAAGGTCAGGTTTATCTTAGCTATGCAAAAAGAAGCAGCTGTCAACTGTGGCATATGGCAGATGGAGAACTCTTATCAGATTTTTTAAAACGTGAAATTACTTTTTTTTTCTTTTAATTTAGAAATTGATTTGCTGTGTGACATTAGAAACCCTAATACTGGCACCACATGTTACAATGAACCATTTTCCACCTCTGTGTGACAACATAAGAAAATTTTTATGGTGTGTATGTTTTGACATACTTGGATTTTCAAACATAACTAGGGGCAGCCTTATTTGTTTCAGGCATCGTGCCTCTTTATCTAGACTGTGCTATAAATATTACTCTGTCCATACTGAAAATGTTGGGTTTGACAACATTTGCTTATGTAGTGGAAAAGAAAAAAAACAGGTTTATGGAAGGAATTATGACAGGAGGTCAGAATAGATGAGCACAATAATCCTTCCTCTCCCTCGAATCTCTGTCGGATAGCTGGCAGTGGTTTTTAGTGGAGCTTCACCAACTTGAACAGTTATAGCACCCATGACTCAAAAATTTAGCAAATGGCTAACATGTTAAGACAAAAATGGAGTGTGCCAGATGCATGAAGAACCTGTTTCGAAGCACCATTGAAAATGATTTTAGAATAACAAGCCTGTAATTATTTGCTTTAGTGATAACGATAATACTATGCTCATCTGTTGATTTCTCAGGGTCTCAAAGACTCAAGACCATCACTACTGCAGTTCTTACTCAGTCCTTAGTAACAGGATGGCGGTTGCGGATATCTGTGAACAGGGGAGATCTGCAGCACTTTGTCAAAAGTTTTTAGCCAAGCATGGTGAGGCAGGCAATAATCATTATACCCATTTTACAGATAGACTGAACTGCCCTTCAAGTGAAAAAGGGTGAAACTCTACTGCCAATATTGTCAGTGGGAGGCTTGTTGTTGATTTATAATGCAACATTCTGATATGTTTCTCAGCCTTAAGAATCACAGTAACATTGTCTCTGCATCTTCACATTCCAGCAAATAAGTGTGTGCATTGCAAAGGTAGCTGTGTGTACAACACAGGAGCATCAGCTTTAATACTTAAGCAGACATAAACCCAAATATTTTTATGTACAGTTCCATCTGTGATCCAGCTAGATCTGCAGATCTTACAGATGGTCCTGCCTACTAGCAAGCAGTTATAAACTGAAAACACAAAATTTTGGATAATATTTTCTTTTTTATGTGCTTCACAGTACACATAAATGACCTTTGACTCTAAGGTTATTTATTGAGCAAGTGGACTCCTTATGGGCTTAAGAGCTCTGTTTATAAAGTGGTTAAGCATTCACTTATTTTTAAGGACTCAAGTCAGTCCACTGTCATAAAAGGCCTGACACTCAGGTTTGAAGGTAGGCACATAAAGTATGAGGCTTCCTGAATCTCTGTCATCTTTCATTAATTTCCAATATTTCTCACATACGATCATCCTCACAACAGACCAGTTTTAGTTGTTTTTGGTGCAATCTTGCCTCTACTCTTCAGAACTCTTATGGAAGAGGAAGGCAGGACTTTCTGAAGGTCACCAGCTTGAACTGTTAGTTGACTTCACGTCTTTCCTTCTTTTGGAAGAAGTGTTTTGGTTTACACAGGCTGGCTACTCCTAAAATCATTTTGCATCTAGAGTCTTCTATAAATTTAGGAGCTCAAAAAGAAATGCCACCGTATACTTCAGAAGGGCTGTTATTTGATTTAGGGAAATAAGAGAACAATGGTTTCCTGGTCTTTATGGAAAGTCAAGCAGATACTAGGCAAAGGCTTTTGCAACTTATGTCTGCTTTATGAACACGTTTCAGCTTCATTACCTGTTATCTTCTTTTCCTCTGAGTTACTCCTATTCAATATAATTCAATGGAAGAAAAATGAATGGTTGAATATAGATGAACACAGCTTTGATTAACAGTATTATCTGGAATAGTCAAGTATTACAATCCAGAACTGTAGGAACATGCATTTTCGGGCCTAGGCATAGAAATCCTTACTCAGATGATCAACGACATTGATGCCAGTTGAGCTACAGGTGTATGTAGTTTTATTCACTTAAATCAGGATCTCTGTTATAAACATTTCTGTACAGAGTTCTGTGGCAGAAACCTTAGTTGAAGGTGCTATTTTGTTCAGGTCAGTGCAATATTCATATGAGAAAAAACCCATGTGCTTAAACTTTTTTTCTAATATGTACACTACAGATGAGATTTTTTTTTCCCCAGAAAGCTAGAAGATTGATTATATCACAGTCATTAGAACGATTTTCATTGGAAGCCAGAGATATCTCTCTAATCTATGTCTGGCTATATAAGTTTCATAAAACTGGCCCTAGGAAAAACCCAATTTACTCAAAGCAATTTACAGAAGTGTTTTTATATAAAAGAAAACGAGTACTGGAAATTACTTAGAGATAGTCAAAATACTGTTAAAAATTGAATTTTTAGGCTTAAAAATATATTAAATATGAAGCATAATTCTATGAATCCTTTAATGTCTTCCAATTCATGTCTGATGACATAGAAAAAATACAAAAGAAACAAGGAGGGGGCGAAAAGTGAAGTGGAATTAAGTGGAGTCATACACAAACTGTAGTTTTTTCACAGAAGGAATATCTTGTGCCTAGTTAGCTGTAGCAGAATCATATGTAATTAAGAGTGAAACTGATAGAGTAGCAGATTTACTTCAGCAGCAGGATCTTAAACAGAGAGTATAGTTAAGTTGTACTTTGTTTCCTTTTTTTTTAGGTTTGTTCTGTCCTTTCTAAAAAATTTCAATCAAATATGTAATTAATCTGTCAACATCAACAAGATCTTCAGAAAATTTCCAGCACAGAATTAGCATATTTTCCCATGTACCATAAATATTTACCTTTTATGATGATCCCACTGCTCCATATTATTCTTAAGAAAGTTTTGGATTGCTAAACAAACATCTTGATGCAGTTATATTTAGAAACTTGCAGGAACAAAATGTGTCTTGTGCTTGTGAATAGAACACTTATAATCTGTATAAATCTACCAACTCACTAATACTACCATTTCAGTATCTTCTGTGCAACCATCAATAAATTATGACTTTGCAGCTAGATCTTTAACTGATTAATTGCAAGCTTTCACAAAGAAGCTTCTTTATTTCCCCCTCCCTTAATATGTCAGTAATAGAGCTATTACATTCACAGACAAAAGAGTGTGCTGATACAACATTAAGCATATGAAACTAACTTAAAACCATAGCATGCTTTTGTTGGGTATGAAATGCTGAATATCTGAGACAATACGTGCTTTGTTTTGCTTAGGTAATGCAGGGTTATGCAGACAAACTCTGAAACAGAAACAGGCAAACTAATTGCTATGACTATTCATTTCCTTGTTATCAATTCAATTAGTTATGAAAAAGAGAAATATCCTCAGTTCCTGATTCTTGTGACTGAGCCATGGCAAAAAAAAAAGTGTAGGGGATGTGTCATAGAGTTGTGGTTTTGGGACCTACTTTTATCAACACTGAATACCAGGGTCAGCCCTACAACTTAGCTTAAAATTACTATTGACTGATAGCTATTAATAGTGTTGCAAAGGTGAACTGAACCCTGATGTGGATCTGCTGAAGGTAATTTTCCTGGTGAAGTAATGTCTAAGTGTTGACCTATAGCTTCTTGAAATACCCATTTTTGCATCCATTTAAAAGTAGATACAAAAAGACCTCCACAGAGCTAAGGAATTGGCAGATATTGCTGTATGCAGATGCTTGTGAAGAATCTCTGCTCAGTGCACCAGCTGGGAGTGGTTTATGCCTTTGAGACCGTTCTTCAAGCTCCTACATCTCAGGGTCCTAAGAGCTGATGTGAGAATGCATGGGCCTTTTTGCAGAACTCTTGCATGATGTGTGTTCCACTGGAGTACAGCGATGCTCTGGGCACAGAGTGTCTCTTCAGCACATCTTAGAGCCAGCTGCTGCTCCGTTTTCTGTGCATCTGGCTGAATAAAAAGCTTAACGGCTTCTGTGCATCACTGTCATAAACAGGGCCAGAGTGGCCCTGAGGGTATGCCTCAGTACATTCATGATGGATACAGAAAGGTACTAAGGCAATATTAGTTATCTCCTCTTTAAAAGCTGTGGTTCTGGTTGCCTTGAACACCACCATAGATACTATTAGCATTACAGTCCCCACTGGGAATCAAGGCATAGCATGTTAGCCACATGAAAACATAATAGGAAAAAATAAGTCTGCCTCAGTCCTTTTAGAATCTATAATGCTGGTGAAGGGAAGAAGGGGAAAAAGAAATGGCACACAAAAAAAAGGAGTTTTTGAAGATTAAAAAGCATGCATGAAAAGAACATGGAATAAAATGCAGATTTCCTGAGTCCCACATTATTGAATATCTCCATATACTGTATGCTGAATATTCATGATTGTAAGTACAGTAAAAACTAGATCCAAGAACAGAGGTGTAATTACAGCAGATTTATGTCTTGATCTCCAAAACTCTTTGATTTCTTTGTGAGGAAAATCTGGAATTCTGGGTTAGGTGTCTCAGTTTGCAGGAGTGGAGTGAGGTACATGATCCCAAATGCATGTCCAACCATCCTAATGGTTGCCTGCAGTCAGCATGCTGCTCAAGGAGATATGTAGAGTTCCTGAGTGGGAAGCACCTGAAAACTAGGAGGTCTATAGCCTTTTCCCTGTTCATAGCTTTGACTACTTAGCCACGGCTGGAAAAAGCACTTTAGTCTGTCTGCGAGTAATAGTTCAGTGTTCTCACAGATCTGTTATGAAAAAGCAGAGCAGAAGTTCCTATTAAAAAAAACCCAAACAAAACCTATATAAAACAAAGCAGGCCACAACATGCTGCTGTCAGGCATCTGTGATACAATAACCCAGAGATTACAGGGCTTGGCCCAGATACACCTGAGAAGGCTCAAGCTGACACCTTCTACATTCCATCAGAGAGCTGCTCTCACCTTGCTGTTATTACCCTGATGGGAGCAGGGGACAGGGAAAAGGATAGACATCTTCCAGCTACTCTGCTGAAGAAGTACAACTCTGAAGAAGAGGCATGCCAAACCAGAAAGCAAGAACAGGAAGATCCTGAAGTTCACTGCTGACCTGGACAAATTAAAATCCAGGATGTGCTTTCTGTCTCAACACTTATAAACACGTTTTGTTCATCGATGCTTCATATAGTGTTTGGACAAGGCGCTAGAAATATGATCTTCTCTCTTCAACTAGCAGATCGAGGGATCATGTTCCTCTGGTTCTCATCTTTTGGTCCTTAGATTTAAATTATTTTCTGATCTCTGAATAAGCCAGTTAAAACATCAGAAACACTGCACACACAGCTCTGTGGCCTCTCAGAGCGAGCTCAGGTGACACTGTGTGGAGCTGGGGTGGACATACTCCAAAGTCTCATAATCTGTGTGCTTAGTTAAATATTTGTAAGAGTGTCATATACTGATTCCCAGTAACGTATCAGTAAGGACACAACAGAGAATTAAAAAATACTTTAAAACGGAACGGTTCATTTTACTTGTTTGCTCATTTACTGTCAGGTATTTCTGAGAAATAATTGTTTTTCAGTAACACATAGCATTGTTTCTCATTGTTTGTAAGGCAAGAGAACACAAATGCATAGTGAATAACCAACAACAAAGGACTCTCAATGTGACTTTTGGAACATATAAGTGTCTGTGCTATGAGTGTATGCAGATTTTTTCGTGAGTATCTGTTTTACATTAATGAATGCTTGGAAAATGTGGCAAGCAACGAGTAGACAGTGGAGACATCCCATGGCTGCATCTCTTTCCATTCTCCACCAAGCTCTCAAATGCAGTAGAAATGTTGACTGTGGATAGTGTCAGTACTACCCCACAGCCATCTTGTGCTCATCGTTATTTTCTGTCCTTATTCATCCTTCTGAAAATTGTCCTTTTCCTCCCTACTGGTCTTTTCTCTGCCATTCACACACTCGTGGTCTGCACACCTCTTCTATCATCATGTGTGCACTATTAATTCCTTTTTCTTCCCAGTCTTTTTCTCTGCCCTCTGCAATCTCTTAATGTCTCTTCAGAACATTCCCAAGTTTCATTCTATTTTCTGTCCTTCTGGTAATGGAGGAGAGGTAGTGAATTGCTAGGAAGGAGTGGGAGAAGGACTACAGAGTAGTCACCTTTGCTCCTGGCCCACACTTCTTCTCTTAGAATGAAACTGTCCTTGTTATAGCAGAGGAAGGGAAAGGTGTTGCTCAGCTGCAGGCTGCTAAATGAGAGGAGGTGCAGTGGCCTCAACATCATTAATGACTTCCTGGACATCTCAGTTCCATTACAAACACCAATTAGTCAGGTGTTCTGCTTCTCAGCTCTTCTTTCTGTCTCTCCCAGCCTTCCCTCTCCCCCCAGATAATGGAGGAACTGTTAGGAGTTTCACAGCCTCACAAAGCCCAGTCTTATAACCCACAAATTTCGGCGGGGGGGGGGGGAGGAAGTGACAAATTTTAATTCTACTATTAGTCTACACTGACTTCTATTGGCTCACATTTTCAAGGATGTCTCTGAAAAGAAAAAAGGACTGCCTACTTGATATGGATGCTAAGATTAACTTTGATGTTTAGAACATTTCATGACCAATATTGACTTTTTAGGTCATTAGAGCCATCTGGGGCCCGATTCTGTAACTGTTTTTATCAGCAGTTAATGGTTTCTAAGACTGAATATGTTATGAGCATTGAATGGAAGTAGATTCCGACCTAATATTAGATGTACATCAACTGAATATATCTAGAAGACCTTGTGTTTTTCTTTTTCTTCCTTTTGAAGCCATATGACCACTCTGAATTTCAGAATTAGCAAAGCACAGCTGTTCCTGAATTGCAAGGTAGCAGAGATTTCCAGTCACTTACGTTTGTTTAAGAGGTTGTAGCCTTTATTCTCATTGCTCTGATATGGGCCTTGTGCAGTTAATGTTTCCTGTAATGGGAACATTACAGGATTGGATTATTTCAGAGCTTTATTTCTGAGATTGCTCTGAAGTTCACTAACAGTACGTGAGTAGTTCAGAGCACAATTTCTTACCTAGTTAGCATTGCGGTCTGTAACGAGTACTTTATCTCCTTTCCCACAGTCTTCCAGTTTGCTTGCAGGTCCGTTCATGATGCCAACTTTAATCTATAAATTCCTGCATGATGTGAGTCAATGGTATCTCAGAAACAAGTTCTGCCCATACTGCAATTTCAGCAGCTCTGAGCTTGTTAGCTCTCTTGCCATTCTGTGTGGCATAGCTCTCCTCTTCTGGTGTGTGGTGTGATTCCCCATTCCCCTGGTCCGTGGTATAGGCTTTCCTCAAAACAAGTCCACACCATCAGGCATTTCAGCCTTGAAGTCGCTTTCCTGTTGTTCCAGAGTTTGTGATATAGAACCCTGTCCCATAATCTGAGTCACTTCTGTTTCCATGAGTTTTATGTCTAACTCTTCCTAAAGGTACATGTGTGTGTGTGTGTGTAAATTGGAGTTTGCTTCAAAAGCACTCCTACTGTTGTCTCTCCTCTATTAAAATGAGCAGCTAGAGATAGAGGACCATTCAGGAGAATTCAATCAACCCTCCATTCTAATTCTTAAGGGGATAACAATCAATGTATGTAGTGGGGACTCCTCCATTCATATTCTGTGATGCCTCACAGCCTGAAGTTGCCAGTTTTGTGGCTAAGTCCATATCCAGACATTTGATGTCAAACGTATTGTGCCAGGCTTATTCTCTAATCCCAGAGATGCTTCTGTACAGCCCAGGCTAGATCAGTATTTGCATATTCAGCAGTTCTGTTCTGTATGTTTCCTGGAATAATTAGTCCCCATTGCTTACAACTGACTGCATTCTCTACATTTTCTGGAGCTGGTGAACCTTAACAACAAGTTAACAATTTCTGGATATCTGTTCTGCAACATAAGTGTTTGGGCTACAGTTGTGGGGACAGGTCTTACTGAAGTCCTGTCTGTAACATGTTTGGCCATTATGCTGCTCTGGTGTATCACCAAAGCTGAATGGGATGAGGCTGTGGTAACTTCCACTGCTAGAGCTACTCAGAGAGATGAATTTTCTAAACACAGATTCTTGGATTCTTGTGTGTTTGTCCACATGTTATATAAAGTAGAAACTGTCTGGAATACATGACATTACAGATTAATTCTAAGCAAGAAATTTTTCGTAGATTTTACATTTCTTTCAAAAAAGAGTATAGGGAACAGGGCAGATGACATGCTACCCAGTGCACAAATATTTGCCAGAATAAACCTGAATATCCCAGAAAAATGATGATGAAACTGCAATCCATAACCGAACCAGCAAGTGATACTCTTCTGAATCATATGTGAACAGAGGCCAAATAGTCCAAGGAGATGATTGGAGGAGTCTGGAGGCAGCAAGTGGAAGTAGATGGCAATACTGTGTTATGCCTCAAAGAAGAGTTACTTCAACAGAGTAAAACAATCCTCAGATTAAAGAGTGACAAAAAATATTATTGTGTAGAGTATCATGTATTACTGTGTATAGTACTGTGAACAATGATACAATGATAAATTACTAACATTGGTGTATTCAGATTATTTATTAGTTTTTTAATAACTTGTTTCTTTATCAATAAACACCATGGTGTCTTAAACAGGTTCTGTTCAAGTCTGCAAAATAAAGAAGGAAAATGGGACTGAAAAAGTAACAAGGAAGCAACAAGAAGGTAATCCATGAAGTAATAAATTATTAGAAGAGTACTTCAGTTGCAGCAGGAATGAGCTGAGGAACATAAGGGCTATTTCCAAATTTACCTCCTGGTTTTTATTTAGCTTGAATGTTTAACCTGAGATGCTCTTTAGCCAAAAGGTATGAACCCAATATTTGTGCAGTACAGCTCTAGTAAGGTTCAGCCTTTTTGCAGCTCTTAGAGCTTGGATTTATGGTTTCTACCTTAAGTTCTGCCATTTTTTCCTTTCTAGTTTGGTAAGTTTCTTGCCAGTTCAGTAAGTCAGGAAAGACAGGAGGAGACTAACTTTCTTTTGGCATCTTTTGCAGGTGAATTATTAAAAGAAGCTGTTGCTGTGGGGTTAACTGAAATGATTTTATTAATTATTACATGATGACCCAGTTATAATTAATTGATAACTGAATGATAATCAAATAGTGAATAAGCAATAATTGAATAGTAATTAAACAGAGATTTAACAATGATTTGACAATGATTTAAGGATGATTTGACAATGATTTAAATGATCATTTAAACAATGATTTAGATGGTGTTTAGATGGCAGTCAAACACTCTACTACTTACTATACTCCTAATAATTAAGCTGTAGCTGGATATATAAATCTTGCTAGCAAACAACACAGTTTTAGGCCTAGTGTGACATGTTGTTTACCTCGTTACAGACACCAGATACTGTGTAAGGGGTCTCTCAACCCTGAGGAGTGACCTTGAGAAACGTCCCTGCTCAAGGGCATGCCACAACTATGCAGCCCGCTGCCTTACAGGAGAGCTCAATGGGCTTGGGGGGCTACAGATATCTGCAGCCTGAAGTGATTGACTTGTAATCAACCCCTCCTTTGGTGTGCGTGCAGTTGTGCAGCTGCAGCAGTTTTAGTTTTGTCTAAGCCCAGCTCAGGCTGGTACTGTTAGCTCTTGATAAGAAATGACTTATACTCCTTAGTTCCAGAGAAGATATGGTCTAGCACAGTTCTCAAGATTTGCACAGCTGGGCTGATTTCAGTCAGACTTACTTGTTGGTGATGCTTGAATCAAAGTATTGCCCACTGACTCAGAGTGGGGGCATGCCTCACAGTACCCTTGTGTAAAAAAATCAACTTTCTTTCCTCCCACCTTCCCCTCCATTTTCTCCACAAAGTCAGTCTGATATGCTGATAAACATCTGGAGTCCCATTAGACTTTTAAAGAAGGCAGCATCACCAGTGCGGGGTTATACATTGTGTGTAGCATAGCACAAAAAAAGGGTTGCTTAAGTTTATGTTTAGTTTTGCTGTTGCTTTTGGCCAATTACCAAGGAGCCACAATTGTTAAGTGAGGTGCCAACAATTAAGTTTGAACAGAACACACTTTTGTTCTTTCTGTTCACCTTTGGTATTTCAAATTTTAAGAGCTTGTGGCTTTAAACTTCTGTCTACAACCGAGAAAATTAAAATCTCTCTGTGTGTGAAAGCCAAGATCCTTCTCTAACACTGATTCCAGGAGTCAGCGCCTAAATGAAGTATTGTGATTGTGTCAGTAAAATCCTGAGTCCTGGCAGTAAGGGTCACCCAGAAACTCTGTATTGCAGCCAAAATCAGCATAGGTTAATTAAACCTAATCCTCACTGCATCTTATCAGCAGTAGTTTGCATTGGTGGCTTTCCACCATCAGGTGCCTAAATACTGTAGTTTTCAGTGTGTTATAAAAACCTGGAGAGTCAGGCAGACAGCAGAGTACACATGGAAAGGTGGATGTCTGAGCTGTGCTCTGTGATTTACACAGGTTGAGCCCCACATGAACACGAGTTTTCCTCTCTTCTCTCACATAGAGACAGAAGGAGACTACGGGCTGCACTTGTGTGAATCCATCCACCAAAGTGGGGGCAGGAGCCCCAGTTTTGCCTGTGAGCTTGAAGGAAACACAAATAATTGTACTAGAAAGGTGAGGACAGTTAGACACTAGCATCTTTCGTAACTATATTAGAACAGATTTGGCAAAAGGCCTCACAGTTCTAGTAGAGATGGAGATATACTTAAAAAGAAACGTTATAATTTTTCTTTTTCCTTTTTTCTTTTTCTTTTTTTTTTTATTTCAATAGATACAAAACCTACTAGCCACCCAGACAAATTATAGATAGATTTGAGAGGACTTTTCCTGTGCCACTCCAGTCTCTCACCCTCATTTTTGTTTCTGCTGCTGTACGTTTTCATTTATGTGCACAAGTTCCTTAAGAAAATGTTTACTTTAGTTCGACAGCTTTACAGAACTAAACCAAACTAACTTCCTCCAGAACAGCACTATTTCACATGTTCCCTGGTGACTGCATAACGTGAAACACTTTACTGGAAATTCTAATTAGGTTTAAATTAAAATTCTTTATGTTTTTAACAGGAGATAAAACATTTTGTTGCCTCTTTCGTTTCAATGTTATATTTGCCAGCCTGCCTGATCGAGCCAACATCAGTTACGCAGTCTGTGTTGTTATTTTTTGTGGGTTTTGGCCTTGAGGCCTTAGAAAAATGGCACTGTATGACTAACTCTCACCTTTCTCTGCTTAAAACTATCTCCTTCTAAGTTTAGGGTTGCAAGCTTTCCAAAGAATTAATAAAGACAACAACCTTGTCATATGAAAGTTCACACCTTCATGCTGCATAAATTTTCCTAAAAACATGGCTAGACAAGAAGATTTGTATGCAGAATTAGTTTACTGTACTGTAGCCTAGGTTCTAGCTTCCATTACATTTCTACAGCACCATGGCTGTCCATAAGTCAGATGAATCTGGAGGGGTATGGGCACTTTTTAATGAGCTTGGTTGTTCTCACAGTGACCAACCCATCAGAGCAGAGCAGCGTGGGAAGCATGATCTGTGGAGGCACAGTGCAGAATTCTGCAGCAAGGTGCTGCCAAGGCTCGCAGGTTGAGAGGAGAGGCCGTTCAAGGCTATTCTTTTTCTCTGTCTTCCCAGCACATCCTAACAGTAGGGGATGATATTTTGGTCCCTTGGTATGATCTTCATAAAGATGTAGAGAGTTTTTCAGCCACGCAAATGTGAAAGTATGTTTTTGACAGATCTTTGAAAATCAGTCTTTGAGTTGGCTCATGTGTAAAACAAGTGTAGCAATGTACACAAAAGGTGGCGTTTCCAATAGCCCTATGGAGTAGTGTAATCAACTTGCCATTTGGAGGTACAGAGGGCTGGAGGAGAGAGCGCCACAGAAGACTCCTCTTTTCACCTCCTTATACCTATTCCAAGTTCCTCACGGCTTCTGTAGGTAATTCTGGCCTCACTGTACTCTTGTTCCTTTTAACTTGGCATAATGGATGAGATAACTGGTTATTCCTAATTAGATGACATTGTACTACCAGCCCAAATGTTTACTGGTTTGACGTCTTAAGGACAGTGTGTTAAAAGGATTACATTATTAACAACATGACTTTAATATATGCAAGATCAAAAATAAATCTGTAGGAGCATGTATTATTTCAGTGGAACATATCCACATTTTTATATGGGAGAAGAATATAAATCTATTTACTAAACTAAAATGTTCTGCATTGCTAAAATTCAGAGGAAGTCCATTTCAGTTACAAAGAATCCACTTTAGATCTAATACTTTATACATTATTCCTGTAGGCATATGGGACCAAACACCATTTAACTGGGTTTGCCTAGCTGGTCTTACATCAGTGGAGTTGCTGCAGCTGTAAGAATTGGAACTAGCTGTAAAGTCCTGAAAATTAAATTCTTGGCTTTTTGCTTCTTAAAAAAATCAATTTACTTCATATTTATTTACTTCATTTTATAACTTGCTGCATTTTCACACTCATAATACATAGCTGAACATGCCTTTTGCTACTTTCAGATATTCTTTTCACTCTGGCTTGACTGGAACTAATGGTTTCATCTTAACCTCCTGAAGTAAAAACATCTGAGACACAAAGTGTGATTTTGGGACAGGTAAAAATGAGTTTTAAAAAGTTAGCTTTTAATCTCATTTTCTTTTTCATCCCATTTTCTTTCATGGCTGCCACTCACAGATTTGCTTCGTTGTCCAAGAGAGTGTCTCTTGTTTCATGTTTCAGGAGGCTTATGGCTGACTGTAGTCACCCAGACAATATACCCTCTCTGTGAAACTGCTTCAGATCTATCCCTGTAAATCTAATCCTTGATTATTGCCTCTGCCAGTCTCAAAGTTTCTGGAATGCAAAATGTTCCTGCCCATTTTCTTGCATATACTAAAAAATATATTCTGAGGTCTAAATTATCCCATTGAGCTCTTTCTTATGTGGATTTCAAGAGGTCCTCTCCAGAGACACTCACACAGTGATCTCTACTACCTGCAGGCAACCTCTAATTTTAAGACATGCTGATGTTGCTTAACGCCACCAGAAATAAGAGGTCAAAGCCAAGGCGAGTGGAGAGCAAAACACAATATTGCCCAGGGCACGTAACTTGCAATATGTTGTTTCCCATGGCACAGTAAATGTTGAAGAGAGTTTCACAGTCTGTATCAAAGATTTTAGTAATCTATTTATCATTTTGCTCCTTTGTCCTTCCTAGTGGGGAATTATTTGAGTAAGTATTATGCTTTATGAATTTTACTACAGTTGGTGAATCTCCTGTTTCTCCCCTTCAGCTTTAGAAAGGGCCAAATCATATTTTCTGCTGCTTTGAAGTTGCTTCAAAATTGGCATTAATCTGAAAACTGGCACTAATCTCTACGCCAAACTGCTTCTTTGAATATGAGTTTTGGGGGAAGTGTATCACCTGATCTGGAAAGAAGTGGTCAGTTTCATGAGTCATGTTTGATGTGGGAAAAGGACATCTCTGGCAGGCCTAGTTCCTAATGGTCCAGATCAAGGAGGCTTTAACATGCCATAGCGTCTTGCTGCCTTGAGTAACAGTTCTGCCCTGTTTGGAATCACAGGCTGACATATAGACAGTTAATGTCTGAGCCTTTTCACCAAACACAGAGACAGAAGGAGCCTGGGATGACCTGGATTCTACACCACATCCGTCATTAATTATAATGGGAATCTTCCAGGACCAGAGTCCTGTTGCTGCAGGGAAGTGACTATTTTGCAATGTTTTTCTGGATTCTTCCTGTGAAACGTGACTCCTGAAGGATTTATCTTCTGGTGAGGAAATAGCTCTTTGCTTTTGCTTTTGTATTTCCAGCTGAAAATTCCACAGCTCTAGTGTCATCTGACACTGAGGAGATAGAGAGGTTCTTTTAGGAACTCTTGGCAGAATGATGACAGCACTAAATTGTAGTTACAATTATTTTCCTAACAGGATTTTATGATTACTATAGCACAGAATCTATTATTAGAGTGGTACAAGATTTCTACAAGTAGAATCAATGTAGTGCAATTTATAAGTAGCATAACACAGAATTTATAATACAATTTAACTCATGATTTCTAATCACCTAGACCCTCTGCAGATAGTGTCAGATCTTAATACATGTTTTACTGTATCACTACAACAATCACAATATAGACTTGAGAACCATATGAAAGAATAAGAGTCACTTCCTCAGTCCTTGGAGGAAGCAGAGAGTAGTGGACGTGTCCCTGGCCACTGCAGGGTCATGGGTCTCACTGGCCAGCAGCTGTTCTGGTCCAGGTTGCCCACTAAGGACTTGCGACTGATTTCACAGACAGTGCTCTGGCTGCTGTTACTTTTCCCTGTTCTGTGGGGGGGACCTTCAAGGCTGGTGAGGAAGTAGGTAATCAGCCTGGCGCCCAGGAATCTTGAGGCTGGTAGGGAGGGGAAGAAGAAATCTGTTTGGTTTGTCTGTTTGGTTCACAAGATCTTCAGGACCTGATAATGAGGAAAAGGGAATGAATACGTGACTAACTCGGTCACAGAGAATGGCTGCTTGCCTCATAAAACGGCATTAGTTACGCTAACCACATTACCAAAGGTCAGGAGCAGGGGGTACCGGTCACATTCAGTCATCAGGAAGCTCCTGGGAATGGAGTAATGTGCTTTCCAAAGGCTCTGTCATGTTATTTATCTTTTGTTTGTTTGTTTGTTTATAAAAACTGTCCTACAAGTGTGAGTCATTTCATGTTATGACAGCATGTGGCATAATCTGACCTTATGTAGTCCATTTACCTTGAACAAAGTTTTATCACAGACTGTGGAGACAAAAGGGAACCAGGATTCTCTGTGTGATCTTTGTTACTTCTGTCTTCTGTAGAAAACACATCTGGATCAGAAAGTCCTAGAGTTACAATGATATAAGAGGGTACACATTTGCCAAATTCTTACTCTTCCACAAAAATCGGCTTATGGCTTCAGATTGGCACAGAGCATGGGGAGAGATGGGCCTTGGTGACATAATGACCCTTGAAGCCATCCTCATATTTTTACCTCCACTCACAGTTGTTGCTTTACTGATCTGGATTGCTTTGGAGCCTCTGCAATCACCACTGTGCTAGTTTTCACCGTGCAGAGGTGAGAAAGGAGCAGTTTGGTCAAGAAGAACCCAAGAACCCCCCGGTCACATTCTCAGCACACTCTCTATTCCTGGCTGCCAGTTGTTCACTGATTTGGGTCTCCAGAGCCTTTCATCTGTTTGCAGTTTAGCCAAAATTAAGGTTTTTTTTTTTTTTAAATTTGTGACATGACCAAATTTCTAACAGAGACAGATTTTAAACTACCTGATTCATTCACTGCTTGACCTTGATTAATCCTGAACTTGCTTTAGCTATTTCATTTAGGAAATTTACTTGAGATTTATTTTCATAAGGAGTGGAATTTGCTCCCTGTGGTCATTCTCTTTACATGTATATGCTTCTAGTTAGATTGTGCCCATCCAAAGGAGTTAAGCTCTTACCAAATGCTACAGAATTCCCTTTGACATCAGGCATAGTGTGAGCACTATATGTAATTAAAAACAATATGAGCTCATCTGCCTGCATAGAGAATGGAAGATAGAAAAGTTAATGAAATAATAGAATTATTCTATTTAACATGCTTCGTATTTCGGATAATTTTAGAACTGGTGACATTTTATGTTTAAGGCAAACTTTTCAAACAATCTTGTTCTAAAGTCAATTCCCAGAAGACTACCTGCTTCAGCTGCTGTCAAAGGGGAGTTATTCCTACAACATCTCCATTGCCACTGTATGTAATGCCAAAAAGAAGAGCTCAGGGACTCTGATCCTGCAAATTATTCCATCTAGTGTCTTCAAAGACCTCCACAGAGGCTGACAGCATTGTCCATGAGTTCAATATCTGTCCTCAAGTGGTAATGTATGCCTAAAGGATCAGAGGCTCACGGTGTTAGGCTGTTCAGCGATTTGTCTGAATACCTTAATTGGATCTATCACTCCTTTTCCAAGCGGATAGGCACCCCTCACACAAATTCCTTGCAGACCTAAAAGTGACATTAATCTGCACCCTTTTGAGGAGCCTCAGCTCTGTTCTTCAAGCTTTTCAAAGTATCTCAGAAACTGATTTCTCATTTCTGAAAACAAGCTTGTTGTCTGAAAACAAGCAGCGAATTCTCACTGAGAAGGAGCAGTGGTGCTCCAGGGGACCCCAGTCCAAAGCAGTCGTCATTGCTGCTGGTCCCTGAACATCCTGGCTGCAAGCAGAGGGCTTCAGGCTCTAGGACTGCATATCTTGCACGTGACACAGATCAGACATTAAATTTGCCCCGTTCCAATATGTAACCAAATACTTTCATTTACCAGCACTTATTAGTGTCTATGTTCCAAGCTAAAACTCAGATTCTGTGTTATTCAGCAACAAAAATACACAAGCTGGCCTTCCAGGGCTACAGCTCTTGCCACTTAGTCCCCATGGGTACAGAAAGGAGATGACAAGTACATATAATCTTGCCAGTTTCTGTGGGTAAAGCAAGGGTCAGAGTGAGTACAGTGCTGGGAACTGCAACTGTTTGAAAGACCTTTCGCTGTAACGACAGCGAAACACGTTTCACGTACTTGAAAATTAGTTTCCTACCTAGTGCACCCCAAATGTTCCAAAACGCATCATGTGCATTTTTAAATTATTAGAAAACTTTCTTAGAAAATATTTTTCTTAAATGAGACAAGCATGTCTACATTACTCGCCTCTATAATTCCAAAAAAGTGTCAATATGCTAGTTGGAAACACTCAGTAAAACCAACATCTGAATTTCTTCCTCTGTTTAGGAGTAAGTTATGTTTTGAAGAAAAAGACAATATGATAGAGCCAATTAACTTTTCAAATAAAAAAAAAAAGTCCTTTATATTTGAGAACTGGCAGTGTTTTCATATAACTTTTTTTTTTTTTTCTTTAAGTTGTGTGTTCAGCTGGAAAACATCCTATTCAAATGCTACTGGTGGATACTATACAGAAACTGAAATGACATTTTTCGGTGTATTTTCTGAAATCAAGCACTAAAGTGCTTTTTTTTTTTATTAGTGTAGCAACATTTCTACAGGTAGTAATGAAGAAAATAATTTTCTTTGGCTAAAATTTCCAAATCAGTCTCACAACCTTCAATCCATGTGAATCCTCACTTTAATTTCTTGTAAATACGCAGTTTATACATTTTGTGTATAATGTGTGGCCTTTAGTACTGTATTTCAAATTGCCAGTATTTCAATAAACCAGTGGAAAATAGAGCCATCTGCAATCTGTAGGGTAGGCATAGAAATAAAATTATGCTTTAATGCAACCATGAAACTGTGGCATTCCAAAAATGGCATATTGCAATGTGTCCTAGAGCATTAGATATCCGTTAATCTTTTAGCAGCTTTTTGAGCAGGACATCTCTTTGAGCATGAATGCTTGTTTCCAAAGAGACCATGCCCTTGTCTTAGGGGGGGGAGGTTATGAAGACTACTGAAGAAATTTGTCAGGACACCAGATTTATTATCCTTCTCTTTTTCAAAATGTACCATGTAATTGCTAATCTCTGGAAAACTTTGATTTAACATGTCATCTAAAAGATATTACTGTATTATTACTAGCACACTAGCCAGAATGCAAAATACAAGGGTGTGAGTAGAAGGAATGTGTCCCAGATTTTCAGACATGACTGGCTACAGTCTCCTGACACAGCAGTGACAGTGGCACCTTCCAGTCAAACTGTATCCTGTATGTTTAACTACATTATCACCACTAGTGTAAGTTTCAAGGATTAAAAAGACTTTTAGAGAAGTAGACATTTTTTTTAAACAAAACATCTATCTCAGTAATTTTAAATGTCTGCAGTTTTCACATCCTTAAAATCTTTTTACTAGAAATAAGGATCTACTGTCAAGAGACTTTGTTATCTTTACACAATAGAAGTTTTTTTCAAACATGCAGGATTCACAGCCCACCAATGGAAAACCACTACTGGTCTACCCAAGCATTAAGGCTGTATGAGACTTGATCCTTGGAACCCTGCAGCATAGTATCTGGTCAAGACACTTCAGAGAAAGAAATAGAAATGGCAAGATGCTACTTATTCATCATGACCTGGGAGTACCACAATAGGGTGTCCACCTCTTCTCAAGCAAGCTGTACATGTGCTGCAAGATACCATATATTGTTTATTCCCTTTATAATGTGAGTTAATTTCTTCCTTTAATTCCAAATTTTAATGACAAAAAATGTGTCATATCCTTTTCACTCCTGGTTACAACATACTCATTTATACTTAGTCTTTACAGGTGTCTGCATAATTAGTTTCACAATATACTTCTGGTTTTTTTTCCTTAAGAATAGGGCTTGGAATGCCATGCTTTCAAGATGTGAAATGCCACATCATATGAAACAAAATCCATTGGCTGAAGGAATTTTAGAGTGTTATAAGATTATATTTCATTTTATAATGTCAAAGGTTCCGTAGGCAAAAATTTGAAACAGTTAACAAGTATGACCTTTAAATTAGTCACATGAAATTCAAGGCATAAACTTTAATATTCGCTCATGCACAGCATGTTTTTGCCTAAAAAATCTGGTAGAAGGAATGAATCCACCAGTTCTTATTAATATCACATTGGTGAGTGATACCAAAGTGATGGTTCAAACTTACAGCACTAACTTGAGTAAGTAAGAGAGCAGAATCAGGCCAAATGAAAAAGAAGATCCTTAAAATAGTTAGATTTCAGCTCCTAAATCAATACCTAATAAGTATGTGGACAAACCTCTGCTTTTCAGCAAGTTCTTAAGCACATGCTTACTTTTGAAAACCTGATGTGCTGAATCATGAAGAAAAGAATCTTGTTAGATCTGTTCACACATTTGCACCATATATAAGTAGATGATAGTCAAAGTACTTTTTTTTTTTTTGTTTCAATTGCAGTGTAAAACTTAGAGTCCTTGTTAGCTGCTTTAGATCAATGCTGTTTGAAAATGAATTTATCAGAAAGGATAAAAATAACACATGAGAGTTGTGCTTTGAAAATGAATCAGCTTTGGAAGACCAAGATCACCTCTGCTGTCACCTACACAAATACTTACAAGAATTGTGAAATATGCAGATACGACAAAGACACCTCCCACGGCTTGGACACAGAACCCAAAAGCAAGGCATGTTCACTACAAAATGTGCAACCTTTTCCAGTAGTGCTTCTAATGGAAAGTTAAATGTAAACTCAATCTCTTACAATTCACCCAAGTTAAAATAACTATGTAGCTAAGAGTTCTACTGATTTAAATTAATTTATTTGGCATTACCAGATATTATTTTGCTGTAATATGTCTTATAAGACTGAAAAATAAAGCTATGAAGTCAAAATAATCCAAAGTGGTGGCCTTTGTTTTTCAACACGCTAATCCTGCTCTCTGAGTTCTAAGGAATATTTTAAAGTTTCACTTAGTTCAGCAAGAACTGGGTGTATATTCTAAGTTATGCATATGATATTTCTACGGAAATTGCTGATGTTTAAATGCTGTTTATGCCTTCAGTGTCTGCATTTGCAAAAAGATGCTGAAAAAATTAATAGGAGATGGGAATTAGCCTCTGTGTGACCGAATAAGGGGAAAGGTTCTCAGTAGGAGGCTTAAAACAGTTCAATGTGTTTAGGACAGCAAGAAGAAAACTGAGAGTTGAGTTGTTTACAGTGTCTACGTGCTTTCACAGGGAGAAAACAGTCATAAAATGAGGCTTTTAAGGAAAGAATGACAAGGTTCAGCACAAAGAACCTGAGGCCAGACAAATTTAAATAGGAAAGAAGACGTATTTTGAATTGCAATCAGCCACTGAAACTTCCACTGGATGGACGTGGTTAATTCCCATATCTCGGGATCACTACGGATACTGTCCTAGTTTCAGCTGAGATGGAGCTAATTTTCTTCCTGGTAGCTGCTGTGTTTTGGATTTGGTATGGGATCTGTTATATGAAGAAGTTGACAATACACTGATGATGTTAGTTGTTGCTAAGAGATCAAGGACTTGATTGCTTTTTCCAGCTTCCCAGGTTTTTCTTCAGGCTTTTCTACAGCATAAACAAAATAGACTTCATTTATATCTTAAGGAGGATTTAATTCATATTGATGTTCCCTTACATTTCCATGTTACACATCTCATTTACCTGCAAGTTTTTCACTCTTTAGGAACCACACTCTCTAGAGTTTGCTATTTATGAAATGAGGTCTTAAATACGATTTTACGGTTAATTGCTGAGCTTCAGTCCTTTGTTTCAGCACTTCTGTGACAAGGGTGGAACCGGAGGGATAGAGTGCAGCACTGGTGAGAACAATGTCATGACTGTGAAGGCACTGAAGAAGACAGCTGCGTACTGTCCTCGTAGGACAAGTTCACCAGAGGATGTGCAGACCTGAGAGGATCAATTGCGCCTAGTATGAAAATCTGTGAGATGCAGCAATCTCAATGGGCTGCATGTTATGAGCAGAGGCTCTGCAAAGCACAGATAAAAAAATGTATCCACTTCCTACATTTTCCCCAAATTTACTGAAACAAAGAACTGACAGGCCCAACCCAGTACTCTCCATTGTTATGTGTAATGGTTATTGACTTCAAACAAGCCAAGTATTTGCTGGTTTTATTTTTCAAATGGCAAACTAGTGTACAGACGAAAATCAACCATAGATCTTTAAAATTCCGTTTGGTGGCTATTTCCACAGAATTACAGTGAGAGCACAGAAATTAAATCAGCCACTTGCTCTCCACAGAACCAGTCATCTCTTACAGTTTTAGCACTGGACAGTTTAGCTGAAACAGAGCCATTATCTACTTTATATTCAGCTACTGTCTACATGATTAAGTAATAAAAATTATAATTTTTGAGAAAAAAAGAAGTACCAAATAAAATGCAGCCTGCAGTAGGTTGCCAGACAACAGATCAAGATAGAAACTGCAGTTTCTTACTGGAAATGATTTTGAACTAAAGGTTAAGCAGAAGAATGTGTGGGAAACATTGACAACTCTCTTTTGCTAAATAGCAAGTTACAAAAAAAATCTTATATATTTATTGCCAATTTCAGAATAATGAGCAAAGTTATGTTACTTTCTTATGATTTATCTACTCTTTAACACAGAGGAAGAAAGTTTGTTTTTGCTAGAGGTGATTCTTTATGTCTTAGAGATCTATATAGTGACTTTTCTAGGCTCTAATATCTAGCTAGAACAAAATATCTAGTTATTACAGAATTTTCCAGGGTTTTTTTTTACATATCAGAAATTATTTAAGTAGTCTGAGACACAGCTTTGTCTGACAATGGTATAATCTGAAATAATTAGTAGAAATTAGTGAGTTGGGATGCTTAGAGGGCAGTATTGTTAAAACCAGAACACCTATTTTACTTCCTCTCTTATTATTTAAATGTCACTATGTGGTAGCACCGTACAGCTGGAAATAATAACCATCTTCAATTACCTCATCTTTGATGCTTGCCAAAAAGTACATGCAATAGCATGTTTAATTCATCATCTTTTGTTTGTACATTAATAAAAGGAAATTGCACAGACAGGAACTGCAAAGTACTGTATAGCAGAAGAAATGAGTAGACAGCAAAATGTCCGGTTTGGAAGTTCAATGTTCATTTACAAGCTATGAACCTAAAATAAAGTATGGTTCAAGGAAAACTGCAGTTGTGCATTCAATACTTGCAAAATAAATTAAAAGTATAATTAAATTTCCTTAAACTTTTATTTTAAATGGGTAACCTTTTCCTCTGGAAGTAGTGCTAAAACCTTCATCTGGACTACCAAGTTGTTAGTTGATTCGTTGACAACTCTTATAAGAATTTTCTGAACAAGTTTATAAAAGAACTGATAAAACTTGACAGGTGAAGCCAAAAGGTGTCACCTAGCGTTAAACTGGGTCTACTGTATTCTGAAGGCAGTTGTTCCTATTTTATTCTGCTGGAACAATGGAAAATAATGGAGGTACCTTCCGAGAGAAAAGTAGGAATCAGGTACTTTTAACTTCAGAAATTGAAACTCTCTGTGATTGAGAATCATTGTATCCTTTCTTTTTATTTTTGTCAAATCACGTTTGCATTTGCCATTCTCAGATTGTTGAGGTCTTGGGAAACCTTTCAGTCGAATGAAAAGAAAAAAGAAATCTAGAGGCAGAATTAACAATTTTTCCTTATTATTATCAAACTTCAGCAGCACCTAAGTGCGGGAAGGACGTGGAAAAAGAAAGAACTGGGAATAAAGTTCAGGCTTTTTTTTTTTTTGCATCTTTGCACAGAAAGGGGTTTCTTCAGCTCATTCCTGACAGAAAATACAGCTTTCAGTAACTCTTGAAATGAGCAAATTTAGCAGAATCCTGAAGTGACACCTGAATCCTAAGCTTATAAGGAGCTCCTCCGGGAACCAGTTCTTCCACCTATTAAAATGCATTTCTTGTGGCACAGAGTGGATGCCTGTTATTGTGCTGCGGTGAACCTGGGAATCCCTGCCAGCGTGCAGGAAGAGATGGGATGTGGGACTGTACTGCTGTGTCACAGGTGCAAGCAGGGGTTCCACTGCGGTCTGTCACTTTGGGTTATCTCAGGTAACCTATGTGTGTTTTCCTTCTGCAGGGGAACACAGTAAACAAAAAGAGGCTGGAAGGAGGCACAGCTGAAAAAGGGGGCACTTCTGAAAAGGCCCCTTTAAGGAGGAATTTAGCTAGCCTGTCTCAAGAAACACTCACCTCTCCTTCCTCCAGTGCTGTGATGCACTCTTTGCTCTTTCCTCTGCAAATCAAAGACAAACCCAGCACATAATTCCAAAACATAATTAAGTCTAGTAGAGAAGTAAATTTAAGAGTTCAAAACACACACTGAATGAATCAACTGCCAATTATTCCTGTTGTATTTTAATAGTTTGTTGTAATAGGCCAAGGAATATGAAATCTCACCATGAAGGGAAGTCAGGATTTCTTCATATGCAATATTTGCTGTGGATTAACTGGAATTACATCATGTTAAACTGCCTTGAATCTGTTCTTTACTTTCTTTCTGGTGTAAATAACACGTCATTTCATCAGAGATTATTAATCCTTCTTTGAAAGTAAGTTTCCTGAGATATGATTTGTATTCATTCTAATGCAATTGCTGTGGATGCTGAATCCTGAAACAGCTGTCACACTAGTGGTCCATTCTCTTTTCCTGGCTTCCAAGGTTAATCTCTTAGGCTTCTGTCATCAAAATGCACATGTATCACCTAACAGGTTTAAGTGCAAGTGCATGGACATTTGTACGCCTTTGGCCCAGAATTCACATAACTGTATTGTAGCATTGAGATAGAACGTTGTACGTGAGCGCGAATTGCTCCTGAGATCTGGCTGCCAGGGAAAGTGTGCATATAAGGCCATTCAGTGATCACTTAGCATATACATGTGCACTATCACCTTCAAAGTAGGCATCACAGGCAGCATCCTACTCTGCTTCTACGCAACAAGACTATTAGGATCAGCAATAATGCCCCTGGAGTATCACTGCAGAGTGTAGAAACCCAGTTTCCATCCCTTCCTTTCCAATATGCAGAGGTACAACAGCCATCACTTGTGCAGTATATATGAATTTGCTGCTCTTGCTATGTATTTTTTTCTCCATGTCATCTGTATAAAAGCAAAGTCTTTCACCACAGCAACTGACGAGAAAAATGAAGAACTGCACAATCCTTTTGAAGCACACTGCATTTAAAGAAATATATCTGACTGTGGCTACCAGATTTCTTGGAACACAGACCGAGAACTTTAATTTTCAATGTTTTTTAACGTCATACTCATTGAAATCCTAATATTTATTATCATGCTGAAGATTTACAGCACTTATCTTAGCAAGTTTATTGATCTTTATCTAAGAAAAGTAAGGGAATATGTTTTTATGTTCATCGGTGTCACTCTTCTACCAGTCACTGAAATGCCCAGTTTTATTATGCTATAGAATTTAATCTCACTGCCACTAGCAATGCATTCTATGACATTGCAGATAGTAAAAAAAAAAAAAAAATTAGAAAATCTGCTTAAATGTTTGCACAAAGTTTGATAGAGTGGGTGCATGAATGACAAAACCGTTTTATTACAACGCATTTGAAGTATACACTTACTGAACTTGGTTAGTGCTTCCCACAACACATTACAAGTATCTCAGCGATTTAAAGCACAAACACAGTGCAACCTTGACTATTCAGCAGGATAATTGCAACATCTTGAAGGATGTTCAAAACAAAACAAGCAGCAAGTATTATTCACAGCCTTCCAAGAAATAGTGGAAATCTTTAGGGAAATTAATTCTTCCAGAGTTAGTGCAGAGCCATGTTGCCATTAGTTGTAACCCTCAGAAGAAAGTGACTTTCATTTCCTGGACCAGTCCAGAAACTGTAGGATGGTTATGGCATGGGACTTTTTCATATTCTCTTATTGATATAATAGAACCCAGGAACATAATTACACAAATTTGAGGTGAACACTCCTGTCATCTTACGATCTGAGGTGGAGATATGGAATAGATAGATGAGTCCAACAAAGTTGGTGCGTAATTCAATGTCACCTATCATTAAAAGCCACAGATTACCTTCCAAGAGTCAGGGCACCAGTATGTTTTTGACAGATACTCTCTAAACCAAGAAATGCCAGAGAGGGAAATGGTATCTTGGAGAGGTATCACTACATGATTCTATTTTTCTTATAATCTTTGCCAAATGCCTGCTACTGGGCAAGCCTGGAAAACGGACACCAGCCTAGCAGGGCCACTGCTTTAAGTACTGCTCTTTTATTTTTATGGCTGCTACAGCTGCCTCAACAGTTCCTATTTTTGTTTCTACAGTCAGTGAGCAATGTCCTTTTTCATGTTGAAGAGAATGAACACTGCACCCCACTGATGTGGGTCTAAAAGCATGGAAACCGCACTTGATCTCTGAGGTGTGAGGAAGCTCGTCACCTCTGTGGAAACAAGGTAACTGGGTCCATAAAGCATGTAGCTGAGCTATCACTGTGTTGACACAAGAGTGAAATGACATATCTAAACACAATTTTACAGTAAGATGTCTACAGATTTAATGAAGATACATTAAATCTACAAGAAATTTCAGAACTGTTATAGCCATTTGTCTGAAGCATAAATACAATAATTTACAGCTTACTGAGACTTTTAGAAACAAAGTGTGAGAAAAAATTGCTAATGAAAAGAATATTGTCAAAATAACTAAATGCAAGACTTCTTCTTATCAAAGTTTGCATCAAGTCTTTGTAGCAGTCCTGAATACCCAGGCTTAAAACCCAAGCTTTTGTACTTCTATAGACAGGCAAGCAACTTTGATGGGAATTGTCAAAGTCTGAACATTTCCTTTTAGCATGACTTGGTTTAGTCAGTAAGGCCATCTGCAGTTTTCAACTATCAAGAAACTCAGCAACAAGTCAAATGTATACTAGACATTTGAAAAGGTGAGTCAGTTACATCCCAAGATATAATTCCATGCAGATGCACCAAGCATTATTTTTGCTTATGCAGAGAACATTATCATCTTCTATTTTGAAGCATATGTTAGCAGCACTTCATTTTAGGGACTATGCAGTGGGATATATTTGTCAGAGGATTTTTCTTGGGTTTTTTATTTGTTTATTTATTTGGTTTTGTGTGTTTTTGTGTGTTTGGTTGGTTTTCATTTGTTTGATTTTGGTTTTCATTTGATTTTTTCGAAGCGGCAGGGAATGAACTTCAAAACACCTGAGGGCATAGCCAAATCCAGGCTTGTGACAGAAACTTACCTGCAACAGTGACTAAGGGTTTCACCTGCTACTCTAGAGTTCTCTTTTAAATATACCAGTCATCATGACACCTAGGCACAAAGTCAGGATGGCAGAGCTGAAGTTGGTGTATTTGCTTGGAAGCTTCCAAAAGCAAAGCCAGATAGAAAACAGAATTCAAAACTCTTTGACTATTATTATTATGTCTTATACCTGTTGAATACCCAGCAATAAAGTCTATCTTTTGAACAGTTAATCTATTTATCCTACATTTTATTTGGTGTAATAGCTGCAGATGACTAATTTTATGGGGAAATGCATTTCTGTCTGTGAACTTAGAAATCTTTGCCAAAACATTTGGATTCACCTTATCTATTATTTCAACAAATAGAGAGGTAGGTATTTTATATGTTGCTGTTGAAGAGCCCTTGTTTATATTAATCTGGAGATGTGTACCATTCATTAAGAGGCTTGAAAGAAATTATGCAGCCATTGGGAATGCCTTTCTGACTTCACAAGCAACAGGGGACCACTCAGCACACCATTTGTTACAAACTCTGTAACCTTCATACAATACATTTAAACAACTACTTGCAAACATATGTCAATGCAATACTATTTTAATTGGTGTTGAGTTTACCCCAGACTGTTTTGTTGCTTCATAGTTTAATTTTAAAAAATATAAGGCAAAGCAACAACAGGAGTATTTTTGTGAAATCCAGGAGTTTAAAAGCTGCTACTGCCAGTGATAAACTTTCTTTCCAACAGGAAATTGGGAGTTTATTAAAAATCAAGTGAGCATTATAATGTTTGTTAGAAATCAGGTGAGCATTATAACGCTTTTTCTCTAGAGACGTTTATGAAGATCTGAGAAGTCAGCAGATGAAACATGAATACTGTGCATCTAGCTTTTTTCAAGCAGGTCTTTGAACTCAGTGACAGTTGAGTCACTGAGTCGAAAGAAAAATGGAATATAACAAGATAATATTTCATTTATAGTCTACGGAGGTTTTTTCTAAACCTTAGTGAATTCATAGAATCCGATGATTTAAAAAAAGAGGTGTCAGAGGAATTGAATGACTGTTTCTCCTGCACTTGTCTTTTGCACCTAGTAGAGAGTCCTTAGGAGCTTTTTGATGCCTACACACATACGGATATATGGTCGTGTTCAGTGTATCGGTTTGGAGACAACCCTCTTCTAGACTGTAGGAACACCTGCAAAGCAACTCCCTCACCTAAAGATATGTAGCATTCTTTTTGCTGCTCATGAAGTTACACATTTGACTACTCAATGTTTATGCGGAGAAATTAAATTACTTTAGTTTCCATAAAAATATATCCACTGAATACATTTTTCATTCTGAAATCTTGATCTTTTGCTAAGTATATGAAACATTCATCAACATTATCGACAACTTTAATATATCCATACTATATAATATAGTTTTGAGTACAATGTCTATTAATAATTTTCAAAAGAAATTACTCTATAGTTTGTTTTTTAAACTGGAGATCATTTATTTATTTAGTCTTCTTCAGAGCTATTCAGACTCTCAAGGCTTCACAGATAAGTAGTAATAAACAATTCTTGCAAAAACTGACAATAAAGTAAAACAAATGAAAAAGTAATCACAAAGGAACAATTTTGTTCTTCGTTATGTTTCTATTAGTTCAATTTTTACAAGAACAAGGGAACTGATACTAATATATTCTGAAAAGTGCTTAGGCAAACCTAAGTGTGCATCCTTGAGCAACAAAATTATTTTTAACAAGATGATTTCTGGCAGTTAGTTCAGACATAATCGGAGGATAATTTTGTTCTCCTCTGCAAATCCTGAAATAGAGATCATTCTCTTACAAGCTTGCTGCTTGATAGTTTACTTGCGTGGAGAAATATGAAGCAGATTTTGCATTTATTGCATAATTGGGATGGAATTTCTAAAACTTGGTAAGATGTGGGGAAAAAGTGTGAGTAAAGCACTTAATGATGCTGACAAATTTTTCTTCTTTTATAGTTTTATTCTCATGTACCTATACGTACCTGATGCTTCATATTTTGTACTGAGGTATTAACTCTCTGGTGCACAAACTATCTTGTCGTTATAAACTTGTATAACTGGCTTTACATGCACCTAGGCATTACGGCTACCTAAGTATTATTGAAGTAGAAAATCCAGATCAATTAAGCCTTAAAATGGAAGGCCCATTTAACCAGTGTGGTTGCTGCATGCCGACTTATGTAACCAGTGACAGACAAAAAAATTGTGTGTCTGATATTCATTTTGATACATCTTTGATTTTCCAACCAGAATGACCTGTCACACATTTACATCTGCAGACAACCTCCAGAAAGATTCCTGAGCATCTTGGTCTCAAAAAGTGGAAAATCCTGAGCGCAGTTCTGTTTCTGGATTCAAAATGTGAATCTCTAAGTCCTTTGTCACTAACTGCTTTTGCAGCA
The DNA here is from genome assembly GCF_036417535.1 of Chlamydotis macqueenii. Taxonomy (NCBI): domain Eukaryota; kingdom Metazoa; phylum Chordata; class Aves; order Otidiformes; family Otididae; genus Chlamydotis; species Chlamydotis macqueenii. The sequence goes on along the minus strand of NC_141593.1, from coordinate 16,207,007 downwards.
TAAAGTAACAATAAAGAGTTCAAATAGTTTCATTATCCCTCTTACATTTTAAAAATAAAAAACAAGTCCAATCTCTTCAGAAAAAAAGCAACATTAATCAAAGCTGTTTACCACTGCATGGACGAACCGCACCGAGTTTCATTTCCAACTAAGGATAGCAGAGGTAGAGTACCAGCTGCTTCTGGGCTTCCAACAAAGAAAGAGCTTTCCGCTTTTGATTCAAATAGCCTAGCAGACACCAAAGAGATGCTCAGAAAGGTCTTACAGCAGTACTCAACTCTACCCAGTTTGGAACTTGGCATCCATTTCATCCGACATTGCTTTGTAGCATCGTGATAGCATTTATCATTATTATTTACGGTGGTTTTCTGACATATTTAAATTTGTAACTTGGAACTTGAGTTTAAAATGGCTTCATTGAGTCAGCTGACAGTTACATCTGACATTGTATATTGCTTTTGATGGTTTCTATATCATCCAGCATTACATACGCCAGTCAAAATAATAGTACTGAGAACTTACCTTTTATTTTGTGCTATGCTTCATCAGAACTATTGAACTGCTTTGTGCTGTCTTTGGGAACCTTGGGCACTCACAGTGGCTCAATCTGTGCTTCAATCTTCTCCATCAATGGGTTCTGTACAAAATCCAAGGCTGTCTATCATGTTCCGTTGAAGTTGCACTGCAAGAAAAAATCCTTCCTACTTGTTGAACAATAATTCAGTGGATAAAGCGCTGACAGGGGGAGATCTGTGTTCAGTTGTTTGCCTCAGGAAATTCAAGCTTCAATCTTCCATCTCCAGAAAAACATCACCACTATAACTGTAGGCTATAATGATAAAGAATAACAGAATTCTCAGCCTCTTCTGTTTCAAATGTTCCTCTCTGCTTTTAGACAAAGAAAGAAACAAATATATGAGCAAAATATTGCACTAAGCTGTGAAAAAAAAAAACCTGCATGGGAACACAATCCTACCGTAACAGCTAAGGAAAACTCGGCCTTAGCCTATACCCCAGCAGCCACTTATGTATTTTCCATCAAATAGTCATTGAACTAAATATAAAAGTTGTCCCTAGAATTGAATTCGGCTTCCTCTTTTCAAGGAGAATGTACTAACCTTCAGACTGTAGAGAAATCTCTAAATCATTCTGGCTTGCTTTCAGCTCTCTTATCCAGATTTTATCTCTGTTACTCCTTGCTTTGTTATTTTGCCGTTAATCTACAAAACTGTAATTAGCACTGTAATTATATTTCTTTTCTGTTTCCATGGAAAAAAAAAGGGAGAAGCATCAGCACTAGATGCAGAAAAGTTATTGTGAGGTGACAGGACCATACAGTTGGCTAAAGATCCTGAGATAGGTCCATGCTAAATCTTTTTTTGAGCAGCAGGAGGTAGCACAGGAATTGCCACTGTGCTTAGCATCATATTGTTTGAATGTGTAAGCCTTCACTTTGATTCATCAATAATACCATAAATATCCTGTAGTAATAGTACAATGTTTGCAAGCTTGAACAAACAGATTCACGCTCTCTGACCCAATTCATTGTTCCACTCCCTGGTTCCCAAGCCTAAATAAACAGATTAATGTTCTCTTCCAAGTTAATATTAATAAAGACTCTGTCCAGGCAAGGAAAGAAGTGGTCTTCCCCACAGTCACTGATGTTTGCTTATGCTGAGTGTTGATGAGGGCTGGGTTTTGATTTCTATGGCCACTTGTTCTTGTTGCTGCTGGGTTGCTCTGGCCTCACCAGATGAATCCAGCTGCTCTGAGTTCCAAATTCTCCACTGCTCTTCTGAGCCCCACAGTGTCTGGCTCTGGTCTCTGTCACTAAAAAATCCAACATAGCTATGTATATATACACATATACATACATACATATATGAAAAATTATATTTGCGTATAAACATATGTTTTTTTTAACTTTTTTTTTTCCTGCTGCAACAACAACAAAAAAGGTGCTGCTTTCAGCAGAAAGGCCTCCTTGTTGCTCTTTTCCTGTTTTTACCCACCGCAAAATGCCATTCACTCTTCTGAATTTTTCCATTAGCAATTAGGAACAGACTTGTAACAGGGAATATGGACTAACTATATGAAGGTTTCATAGTTTATCCAATTTTTATGCTATAATGTAGTTTTAAGAGATCTGGAGTAACAAGATATGAGCATCTTATAGACATGTCTTTATTCATTTAAAAAAGTCTATTGGATTGTTGTGTTATATTATGTTTAGATCTATCCACAGTTGTACTATTGACTTTGACAGTAATGTGATCTGGACATTTCCATGACTAGCCTCAAAGTGCACTATCATTATAGTCTGGATGTGCTTGCATAAGCATTTCTTTTGATGAAGTGGTATGATTATTTTTCCCTTCGTTCTTTCTAGGATGCTTGTGTTTAGTCTCAAATTTGCATACCAGGATCCTCTCCATGCATCCAATGAATGAGGGTTTTTTTATCACTTTCACATATATTTTTGAATTTTTGCCATTATTAGCAATAATGAGAAGAAACATAATTAAATATTGCACTAAAGTTTGCCATCTTCTCTGTAACTTCTAGAAGCTTCTGCTTGTAGTGGAGCTTCTTGTATGCACATCTGAAAATAAAATATTTTTGTGGGACAGATTCACACATTGCTCACAACAGATTTAATACAGAGATGTCCTGGTTTTGGCTGAAATGGAGCTAATTTTCCTCTCTGTAACCACCATGTTTTGGATTTAGTATGGGATTTGATATGTGAAGAATGTTGATAAACACACTGATAGTATGACCGATAGTATGAATTGTTGCTAAAGAGACCAAGGACCCTGTCTGGCTTCCCAAGTTTGGCCAACGTGCAGGTGCAGGAAACTGGGAGGGATACAGACAGAACAGTTGACCCAAACTGGCCAAAGAGAGTATTGAATGCCATAAACGCCATGCTCAGTATATAAGTGGGGGTTGTCCAGGGGGTATCCCTCTCTCTCTCTCTCTCTCTCCTTTGATTGCTGCTCAGTTTTGTTTCTGTGATTGCTGATTGGGATGGACTGTATTGGTCACTGGGATGTCAGGTGGTGAGAAACTGCATTGCTCATATGGTGTATTTTAGTATCCCTGTATTTTGTTATTGTTTTCATTTTCCTTTGCTATGCTGGTAAACTGTCTTCATCTCAACCCATGCATTTTCCTTTCTTCCTCATTCTCTCCCCTATCCTGCTGGGGAGGGGTAAGGTGAGCCAGCAACTGTGTGGTGACTAGAGCTAAACCACAACAAGAGAACGTCACCCTACAGTAACTCAGGGGAAAGAAATACCTCCTAAGAAGCTGGGTAACTCTCCCTAAGTAACTTTGGATTCCAAATGGACATTTAAACCTTGGTGTCCCACATTTGAGCACTAAGCCTGAGTCATTCTGCTGCTGTCTTTTCATCCCTGGCCTCTTCAAGCTGCTGTGGTGGGTGTTGCTCACCTCCTGAGGCATCCAGAGGCCTTTGCTGTCCTCTGTCTCATGTGCTTGTTTTGGAGCTCTGGGTTCAGTAGCTTCATTGACTGACTGAGTCATAATACAAACTAGGTCATCTATACCCAAGCTGAATGTCCTAATCATTGGACCAATGAACCACCTCTTCTAATTTTCTGGCCCAATGTCTCTGTTCAATTATTTAGAGAATCCCTGACCTTTTGTGCCACAGATGAACATAGCTGGTGATCAGAGCATTTAACTGTAATGAGGGAAACTCAGGCTGAAGACCTTTTGCTTGATTCAGACCAGTTTTTACTTACCTGCTCTTGTATGCTGTGGGATAACCTCTCTCCAGTTTTGTTCTCACAGATATTTCTATTTTCCTCACACCCTCAAGTCTCAAGCTTATGTCTATATAAAGATATTGCTAGTTTTAAGGAATATATTCTGAGGTGGGAAAACAATTTCCCCCACTTCCAATCACCAATCTTTGCTGAGCAGCACCTTAGCTTCCTCTTAAGTGTGCTCATTTCATTATTTGTTTTCATTTTCTGTTTTATAACATGCCTTTTTAATGGGTAAAATGGAAGTGCTTCTTAGGTGCTCAAGAAATATTCTTTTTCCACATAATATTGTTTGAGTTCCTACTTCATATGATGCCTAAATTTATAGGTATGATAAAAATAATTATTTTTAAGTGTTTTAAAATCACTTTCCTTAACTGGAAGTATTTTGACATGTAGTACATTGCAAAAAATTACTACGCTAATGTTGCTATCCTCAAGATTCTAAAACTCTGAGTAAGGCTCTCAGAATAATGAAATGTTAAAAAATATTATCTTTTGGTTCCTTTTGTTCAATTTTTTAACATTCTAAATCAGTAGAGTGCAGTCAGGTTACATTTTCAAGACTTTCTATAATCTCCCTAAAAGTCTAGGAATCCGTGCTTATTAAAATAAATGAACATTGAAATTCATGTATTAATCAAAGTCCAGAAATCTGGACAGAATGTTCACTAAAATTTTCAAGGCTTGTAACAAATCCATAAGAACTGCAGATTAACTCACTGTTACCGAGGTTCAGTAAATTCCTGCTGTAAAGTAATTCTGCTGAGAGATTGCTGCTATTTTCTTTTGGATTATGAATTGGTATAACATTGCCCTCCATTCATGGTCTTCTGCAAGTAATGCCCATGTGGTAGGTACTGTAGTACTCTCAGAGTGTAAACATAGTTATTCCCCAAATATATTTGGGGAGTATATATTAGTGGAGTTTTTTTTTTTTTTCATGTGTGCTTTAATTCCAGACACACTCAAAGGCTAGACAAGTTCTCAGCACAGAATGACAGACTAAAACTACTTTGAAAGGAGTTCAGAATCTCATCCTGAAATTTTTCTTTATGCCCATCAACCTATCTGAAGAGCTGCTGGAGGTAGCATGATCAGGCTTGCTGTTTACGACAAACTGTGGCCTGTGAACATTTTAATGTGAGAATGTGATTCAGGAAATCTTGGAGTATCTACTTGTATCAGGTATTTCAGTTAGAGCTCCCACATGTACATTGGCCACAGACCAGCCAACTGATTTTAGTTGTCTTAGATTATTTTATTTTTGCAATCTACACAATGTTTTTTTCTCCCATTTTTGACATTCATCATCATTTTACTTGAGATTCCTGATTTTTGGACACTTTGCTCTTTGACTGTAATTAATCAAAGCATCATTTTTTTTTTACCCCAGTGATAAGGTAATATTTCAGTACATGGTGCAGGGATGACTGCATTTTATTATCAGTCTTTAAGTCTGAGTGCTGCATGTTCAGAAACAATTAGATTCAGAAATGTATATTAAGGCAGCATTAGGTTTGGAAGGGTGCAGGAAAAAATGTAAGGGAAGGCTCCAGTTTAGATTCCATCAGCATCGTTTAACTAGTTGAACTGCATTTCTTACAGACCACTTTTACACAATAGTAGATGGTTATTCCATCGTCAATGCTAGCTATTTCCAAGCTCTATTTTCTTCCAAGATACAATAGTAGTGTTCCGTTTTTTAAAAGTAATGCACATCTGTAGAAATACATGCACAGCTAGGAGAGATGCTCTGTATTTTCGAATGCCAGTCCACCGAGGAGCCTTACTTTTGACCTCCAGGTCCGCAAATCTTGATCCAATGCTCCTTACTTTCACCAAATTGTTTCACAGCACTGCAGGGTCTTTCAAGGCATCACCAACATTTAGAAATAAGCAATATAGATTTTATTTTATTAATACTCAGTTCGTCTGCTGGTTTACACTTCAAAAGTCGTCTGATCGGAAAACAAGCCCAAGCGACATTTTGATTTTACTTTTTTGCCTGATTGCACACCGTCTTGAAAACTTGCCAGGTAGCTCCCTGCCAGCTTTTCCATACCGGATATATAATTCCCTTGTTCTGTCATAATGATAAAAAATCAGTTGTGGGATCTGCTAAGTAATTAACATCATCTCAGCACTAACTGTATAGAAAATGTTATGTTCTTTATCTGCCTGATCTGGAAGGTCAAGCTGTGCCCACATGCTGCCATCTCCTAAGGACTCAACACTAGGAGCATTGGTTTTGCCAGAAGTAATAAATCCAGAAAGTGGTTTGAACTTTCTAATCCTATCTATCTATCTGTCTACCTACATATCTAAAGTACCCAACACTATAGTGTCATGGTGCCAAACTTTGCAAATTACAGAACCACTAATAATTTGAGTCTTTGTATCTATTATTTCAAACTAGACTAATTCCTGCTCCTCTGATTTTATTTCTTTTAAGAAAATAAGATAATGTGAATAATAGCTTAATAAGGAGTATGGGATTTTACTACATGAAAATAATTCCTTCAAACAGAATGAACTGTGATTTTGCTGTTTCATCCTTCCTACTAGCTCCTCTCAGCTGGGAATGAATTACAAAAAAAAATCTTACCTTTTCATATTATTTCCTTGTGAAAGATCAACAATCACACAAATAACATGGCATGAAGAAAAGCAGCTCATGCCACATTTTGCAGTAGAAATATTTCCTCAAGCAAAGGGAAATCTCATGTGAATGATGTTTTCAAATACAACTTTCACTTTGTTGTCTTCTTGAGGGTGAAGCCAAATAAATATTCTGATCTGATCTTAGGTTTTAGGGGATTAAATGAGACTATATATGTATTTTATTTAAGAAAAAAGCATCCGAGTGAACAAAGAAGGTGTTGGAGGAGGTTTTCTGTGCATTGGTATCAAAAACAAAGCTGATTTTTGTAAGTACAAATTTCTGCAATTTTATGTAAGATAGTTGTTCACTTCTACTTGCTTAAACAAAAACAATTTGCCTTTAAAAAGGCAGATATTAACTCTTTTGTAGTGACTGATAACCTAAGACAAATCTACCCTGAAGTACCTCAGACGTGAATGCCATAGGTTTCATCCATAGGTGAATGTAGCCTTGCGGTTTTGTCCAGTTGAAATTAGTAGTACTTAATAAAGCAAGGTCACTCTGTAGGGGACACAGTATTAAACATCCCAGAGTGTTAAAGAGCACTGAAAGTATACATTTGCCCTCAGCAGGAGTTCTACATGCAAGATGATTCTTATGCATTTACTGATCATCTTTATTTGTTTTGTTCTTTTTTTTTTCAGTAGCTGATATAAATTACATACCATTATAGTCCAGCTGCAAATAATTAAATTAAAAGGTCATCCCATGCCACAGCACAGGCTGGCATTCATACATCTTTTTAGAGGTGTTAAGAGAAAAGACAGGGTATTGCAGCTGGGTGCACTTTATGATGGAATGCTCTAATAGAGATTTAACATATTTATCTGCCTTCTGAAGCCAACAGCTATAGCCACTGCAAATGGTTGGCTGGCCACAGTTATTATCTGAGCAATCTAAGTAGTTATGTTTTGAACTACAGGGTACTGAAGATAATAGTTCAGTCTAGACTCAATGCCGTATAAAGGCAGATTGCCTTCTCCTTTCTACTTGCTGGTCAAGCCTGCTTGATGACAATTGACTGAACGAGAGACACCTGGCCCATAACCTAAGGAATAAGAGGACTGTATACACAGAAGAACAATATTATGCTCCTTGGGAAATTTGACTGATTTTGTTAGGTTTGGAGCTGTTTAACTCTTTGGACTACTGTGGTACCTGTAGCAAATTGTCCGTTGACAACGGTGTCTTCAAGGGATTACTGAAATCACTTGTATCTTTACCTAACAACAAGTGAGTTAGTGACCGAGATATCCAATCGGACATTCGTCTTGCAGTCATTCTCCTCTCCTTCTTCTTTCTCTGTTTGTTTTATTCCTATTAGTGTATTTAGTTTACATCTATATTCTAATAGATGCCTCCTCACTGAATGATGTTCAGTTCCCATCATTGCAGGCAACGTATGTATGTGCACGTGCAGAATCCTTTCAAAAATTTCTCCTCAATATTTTCTGTTTCAGGGTTGCCACCACATGCTTCACTGCCTAAAAGACCAGGTACATGTTCCTGTTAGACTCCAAGAAAGTGGTTATTACTCCTTTAAGACATCCCTCCCCCTTCTCCTTTGTTTGGCAGAAGAGGTCAGGGAGAAGAGGCATCACCTGAACTCAAGGGGCTCAGGTTAGACTTTCTGGGAGATTTTATGTAAGCATGACTAAAATGTTTAGCAACACTACTCAGGTTTGCATGGAGCAAAAAAGTCAATACTCTGTCTACAGCATGGAGAGATCAAAGATTTTATAAAGAGCCAGACATAAAGAGGCTAATGTTTGGGTCAAAAATATTTGGAAATAAAGAAAGGGAAAATAAAGTGCCACAGTTATTTTCCCCTTAAACTTAATCTCTTTGCTTGAGTGAACTGACTAGATATACACAAAATTCAGCCCACAACTGGAATGTAGCTGAGACCATACTGAGTAAATAAATATAATTCTATATATCTGAAATTCTAAAAGCTTAAAGTAATAGTACCTGTCCCCCCATCAAAGAACACTCAGCAAATTACAAAGATGGACTTTGAATACAGAAGCTGTATGGATATCCTTCAAAATGTCCTTATTCTTCACAGGATGGTAAGATCCACTCTGCCTACATGGTTCTAACAAGTCAGACTGCATTTTGATAAAACTTCACAGACTTTGATAAGATAACAGTAAAATTAATTTAACCCCAAGACTTTTATCCAGGAAAAGGAAGGAAGCATTGTTAATTATCATCATTGTTTATTTCCTCTTGTTCTAACATGACTACTTTTTGACTTGCATCCTCATTAAGCTGGAGTAAAATATTCTACTTACCCTTAGGACTGAATATGTTTCACCTATGTAGTGAAGGACATTATGATTTTCCACCATTTTTTAAAAACATTAGTGTCATTTCTGTGGTTCTATCCTATCTTCATTGCATTCACTGATGGTCCCACACCAATTTTCTCTAGGGTACTGTGGTCTTCTCTCTCCATACTTCCTTTCAGGAAACCACATTCAGAATGGAGACCTTTTTGGACTTGTCTTACTGGAGATCCGGGGTAATATTTAAGGGACCTATTCTGCCCCTTTGCTCAATTATGCCATTACAAGAGTGATCCAGAAACATGGGAAGAAAAGCAAGTTGCACTGAATGTGTTTGGAATAGCCATCAACTCTATAAATACACCTGAAAGCTGTGGATAATAATGTGAATGGCATGAATCTGGTTTATTTTCTTAAATAGTGCCATCAGGTGAACTACTGCCTTTATCTCCATGGTCTTTAATAGGGCTAAACAAGTCAGAAAACAGAAGTATCTGAATTCTGTCCCATTCCTTCATTTTGTACTTGAATCATGCCCTTTAAATCCACTTCCATTACCAATTGTACCTCTGGAAGGGAGGGTTGAAGCTTTATCCTCAGTACAAAGGGATCATTTGGTCACCAGCAGATCCATCTGTTCAGAAGATGCTTTTCCATCCTGTTTGCTCACCAGTGGGAGAAGGGGGGAAAGATAACCCTAAGGGTATTATTTATTGTTCTCAGTCCAGAAAGAGGCAGAAGTTATGGAAACGATGCCTTGAGATCTCTTATCATGAGTTAAAAACTATGTTGTCAAAAGGCAAAAAAAATTGTCTCTCTGACTTGCCAGTTGAGGATACAAATACCAAAAGCTTCTTGCTTTAGGGCTTTCAAACTCAACAATCATTCATCGGCTTGTTTTCCTTCAGTGCTAGGGAGGACAGGTAGTCAGAGCAGAGAATACAGATTGTTTCAGTCGGCTCCCGTTCAGCTGATGATAGTATACACAGCTGTATGTAGCCAGTGCCTGCCAGCAGAGGCCTGACCTGGACAATTAACCTTATATTAACACCCCTAATGGTGATCGTCTGTTGCCATACGCCTGCAGCCTGAGCTCTAAGTCAGCAATGAGACCATCCACTCCTGAAGCTGAATCTGATCCTTGATCACAAGCTGCTGAGCTTGAGTTGATTTTAACATGGATAGGGAGCTGATTTTTAAAATGTTTATTTATAACCTGTTCATTCTAGAGAAGAATAAACCCCCCTGAGAAAGATAGTAATTACCTCAGGAAACCCACTTGCCTGGAGGCAAAAGATTAAACATTATTCTAAATAACTGCTTATGTTGTAGCAGCCCTGTATTTCTCCTTGTCTAGAATGATATTCTACTGTAAAAGCAAGGAGAAGGTAGGAAAACTCGTTCTCTAGCTTATTTGCTTTCTGGACTGAATCTGCTTGCTACCCCTTGTGTTGAGTATAGTTATTGTTTTAGGAGTAGCTTTTGAATCCAAAAGCAATTTGAAATACCAAGTGTGTGAAGTAATTTTTCTTGTACTCAGGTTGTGATATTTAAACATATGTGTGCTGAGACCAGTATTTGCGGCACCACTGCTGGTGTTAATCCTTGTTTGCACTGTGAGTAAGCTGCCTGGCAGGTGTTACGTTTTTATTTCAAATCTATTGCTTTCTTGGATTTATTTTCTATATCCTTGTCATTTTAAACAAGCTCACTCTTTTTTTTTTTCTTCCAGAAGGAACTAACATTTGAATACCTACAAGGACAGCCGTAGTGGAAATCTACTAGTAAATACCAGCCTTTCCATATCATTCATACAATCAAGAGGAAAGTAGCACTGAAGCAAACAGTGCATTAAGAAGAAACAGAAGACAAATGGGCATTTTAAAAGGTGTGACTTGTTCCGCTATCAAAAACATAAGAGGCCTTTTTTTTTTCTGTCCCCTGTATCATATTTTATGTATGATGCTTCCATGTACCTCTTTTCCTTAGCCTATATGTATGCAGTAGATTATTGATCATTTGGGCAAGATACGCCTAATGCTTACTACTTTGCCCGTTATCATAAAATCTAGAGGGACAGAGAGATTGTTATACATTTGTATATGTTCTTGGATAAGCACAGACAAGTTTTATTATGGAAGCCTGCTTTAAGGTTTGCTGATCAGTAGAAATTAGGGTGACTTGCTTGGTACAGCTAAAAATTTGGCCTTAGAAAAACTATTGCATGTTAGATTTTGAAAGTCACATAAGATATGCTAGCTTACACTCTCCTTCAGTTTTTAATGTTCACCACCTGCAAAAAGCAAAGACAATGTAAAGCAAAAAGCTTTACAAACCATTCAGAAGCAAGAAAACATACATTGCTTCAGCAGTGCATATAAAAGCTATGCAGTGCATATTAAAATATTTTAAAATCCATTCTTGCAGGAGTAAATGAACCACACAAGGTTATTTTGTTCCTTAATCCAGCTAACATTTCTGAGTGCAGTGTTTACCACTCTGAATAGTACTAATGAAACAGTAAGAATGATGTAGACAAGATTTTCAGAACTGAATCCTTATACCACTACATTTTCTCTTTTGCACAATTATTGCATTTTCTGTCCAGTTATGATCCTTTGAGGTATTATGTTCTCTCAGTTCTCTTCAGCTTCTTTGAGAAAACAGCATTCAGCACCTTACAGTTCCCATAAAATATTTCAGGATTAAAACCCCGTCTCCACTAAATTCAGTGGCAACATTCCTTTTAAGAAAGATGGCATTTCTCCATTGGTAAAAGTCTTTGCAGCAGAAATAAAGAAATACTTGTGGAACTTACACACACTACTTCCATCATCAGCATAGTCTGGAAACACAAGAGCCTATTCTTAAAGCCCATTCTAGAATACACTGTAGATAAAGCAGGAATATTTCAATACCAAACATAGAAGCTCTGAAGAAACTTCTACAGAACAATTGAACTCAGTCTTTCTCTGGAGAGAAGAAGCAGCATTGTATTCCCTGGAATTAATTTTTCCTCTTATGAAATTATTATTTTCTAATTAGAATTCCAGACAACTAAAATTGTAAGTGTAATGGAATGGGCCAGACGATCTGTAGAAAAACAGAATTATTTCTTAATATCATCTAGAGCATTCATTACTGAGACACTAAGAGGGACTCCTTAGTGACTTATCAGGTGGGATAAACCTTTATTCTTCAAACGAAAAGCTGAACTCTGTTTTTAGTTTGTCAAAATGTGGTGGTAAAAGGGAACATCTTGAGCTGTCAGTTGGCTATTAGAATTGGTTTGTGTGTCTGACAGAATATCACAGCTGGCTATACAAATGGGAGGATTACTTCATAAGGAGGAAAATTCTATTAAGTTTCTCTAGGTCATTTTTGTTAAGGTCTACATGATGATGACAGAGGTGTGGTAACCAGATAGCTAGGAGAGGAAAGGGAAAAAGCAGGCTTTCACATTAGGGTAAGTAAGTGTAATGAAACTTTGGTAGTACACATGTCTGATAAGATACTGAAATGGAATACTTCTGGTTTTGGCAAAGCACAACAGAAGTGAGAGTTTCTAGTAAGTTTGAAGTGACCCAGAAAAGTACATCTGAAAATATCACAAACAACTTGGTAAACAAAATTTAACATTGTGTATTGCATTTGCTTACTTTCGAATAGTAATCATGCGCAATACACAATAATGGATCTAGCAAAATATTATATTTAAAAAGCAAATTACATTGAAGAGATGTTCTTAGGTTTTTCAGGAAAAAAAGAAAGACCTTCAGTTAGCTGTTGATTTTAAAGGGATTACTGTGTGAAGAGGGGAAAATTACATTTTTTGTTGTTTGTCTGATTCCACTTCAAAATTAATGCAGTAGTCAAGTCCCACTGGTACTTCCATTGGAAAATTCAATTTAACATATACTTTGTTTCACTTTAACTCCTGAAATGCAAAATATTTTGACCATTTAAAAGTTTCAATAGCTGCCTTCCCTCTCAAACCATAACTTTAAAATCCATAATTATCCAGATACATAGCCTGTACAGTTAACTCAAAATATTTGTTGCTCTCGACAGGAGACTGTCGATGTGTTACAGGTAAATCCAGTTCTCCCACACAAACATTGAGTAATTTAGATCTGCAAAGTAGTGAGAGAGATGAGTTGCACAGGGGAAAAAATAACGGTAATACCAGGAGAGGAGCAGGGTTAATGTCTCTTTTCCCTCCACTGTTTCCCATTATTGAACAAACCAGTGGGAGAAATATTTGCCCCTTCTCTGTTTCACTTATACCCTGAATCTATATAAATATGCATCCTTCAACTCTTTGGGGCAAGCACGTGGCCCCAGTGCTACAAAATGAAGAGCACTCTCACAGAGATGATCCCATGGTCGTGATACAAAGCTTCTACAGGATGTTAAACCCTGAGCAAACCCTCCTACTCGGAGGTGAAATTCACCTCTGAGGATTCAGGCTGACTTCCAGTTATATATTTTTATTTATCTCTTTTTTTAATAAAAGACATAATACACTGTAGAAGTTGTGTAGTTGTTCATCAGAGTAAATAAACTCTGGAATATGTTGAATGAAAGCCCAAAAAAGTCACCAGAAGTACTATTGAATGGAATGAGAAATCAAGGAGGAAGCCATTTATGAAGCCTGAGACTTCTTTTGTATGTGCAACTATTTTTCCTTTTGACACTTGTTTTATTTCTGGGAAGCATCTTTTACTCACTTATTTCCCCTGATTTGATGCTGACTTGAGTAAAAACAAATCTTTCCAGGTTTTTCTTACACATTGAGGACTGCTTTAACATGAATTTCAAGGCAGTGGTTCTGAACGTGTCTCTGCGTTTCAGGCAAGCAGACTTCCTCCTACCCACAACCCAGTCAATGGGTCTGTCCATCCAGTCTGGGCTTCTGGAAGTTTTCTGTTACACTGTGTGAAGGTACTGTGCGGATCGCAGTGCCTACACAAGATGGGGCATGTTACAGAATGAGTGACCACCTGTTCCTTGCTCTGTCAGTGTGCCTTGCAAGACAAACTTACTTCAGCGTGTTGTCTTTGCATTTAAGGTGTATTTAACACAGGTGAGGGTGCTTCTGAAGGCACTGAAGCAAATGACACTTTCATCTTGAATATGTTAATGCATGAATACTACGATTTAAAAATTTATTTTAGTCTATGCCATATCCAAGTGTACATTTTCTTTTTACTTTGGCTTTCCCTATGTAAAGCACCTTGCTACAGAGTCAGTGTGCACCTGAACCTTTATGAGATTTGTCCTAAGGGTTGCACCTATTGATACATATGCAAGTCATAATCTGTTTTCCAGGGTTTTGGATACAAGATTAGCCAGATTACTCTCTTGTATGCTGCTGATGAGAAAAACTGGCTTATCAGATGCGTGCTGGCCTGGTGTACCAACTCAGAATAAGTACAGCACTTCATCCTTTGGACTCTCTACATAAACTGGACTATGAGTGAAATGATGTAATGTGTCAGCCACTGTCTTGCCCCCCTTTTAATCCACAAACTTTAAAAATAAACATAGGAAAATGAACACAAAAATGTGTTTACGCACCATCAAACTTACAAATCTGAAAACCTCAAAAATTGAGGACTGTAAAAGCTGAAATTTCAATAGCAGTATAAATTTGGCCACAAGAATCATGCTGGCTTTTCTATTTGTGCATATATGTATACTAATTAATTCTTTATTGACCGAAATGAAACACGGTGTATTTAAATCTACGCATCTGTACATGTGCAAGATCACAGTTAGAAAGGTTGTGGGAAAATCAGTAGAATCTCTCTTTTGTCTGCTGTACAATGACCTTCTGAAGCACTAATTATTATTAATTATCAGTAATTTAATCAGTGGTTTGCTCACAAACACAAACCAGCATTTCTTTGTTCATTCTATCTCTCTCACTTACTTGCTGACATTATTTCTTGGCCCCAAAATACATCTGTTGTGTACTTGCATTGTTCTTTTTTTCCTCAGCAGAAACCAAACATGTTTGTGGCATATTCTAGGAGCAAAGTTCTGGAGAAAAAAACCACTGGAATCACTAAAAGCTCACAAAAGAAATTTTACTGAGTATTGTAACATTTTTACTTGCTGAATATGTGACACTCTTTTGGAGGAAGAAAATCACAGCAATTTCTTATGTTTTCATTAAGATCCATTAATGGAGTTTTTGCGATGGATAGTTCCCTCCTTAGGCTTGTTTCTATTAGCAGTCCTATTTGTCACTGAGGGGATGAAATTCTGTTTTCTTCAAACTAATCAGGACAACCACAACCACCATCATTCATTCCAGGATTAAAGCCATCAGGGTGAGTGAAGCCATTTCCAAGACACAGAGTTGCCATACCTAAGTAGACTTTCCTGTAAATGCCACTCTTTGAATAACGGTCATCTTCATCACAACTGCAGGGAAATTCAAGTTTACAGAAGTCAGAATTAACTCTTAAGTTGTCTTTGTACATGCAAAAATTACAGTAAATCAATCTGTTCCGTGCAGAATAAGAACCATTATTTTCACTCCATGGACATTTCACTCTTACTCAAAATAGCTTTTTCAAGCTTCAAGCAATTAGATGTTATTTTTCCTCTCAGAGCATAGAAATAATATCTAAGAATGTCTCAAATCCTCACATTTCACTCTACTTTAGTAATTAGACAATTAGCAAATACAGAAAGTTAGGAAAAGTTGTGGCTCACAACAAAAGTAAAGAAACCAAGCTATTTAATCTGGAATGTTTTAAGTTGCTAAAAGCACCTCATGCAGGCCCATATTTAAAATTCAAGTGAGTCTTTCCATTGGCTTCAGTAAGCTTCAGTCAAGCCCATATGGAAAATATGTCCTTCTAAATAGAACTATTCCACGTCTGTCATGACATTGTAGTAGTCACTGTACTTTTTTCAGACATTGTTTGGTAAATCTTGTTATAATATTTCTGTCTAAGTAAGTTCCCATTTTAGTCTAATATTTAGAGAATCTTCTCTTTTTCTATTTGCAATGTATCACATAAACATATATTATGCTAGGATACGGGCTTAAAGGGTCAGCAGTGTTTTAAAAACAGTTGTCAGTCTCAAGTAAAACACCTGGCCTAAAGTCCTGTTTCCCTCCCTTTCTCCCTTCCCCCTCCTTTTTTTTTGCTAAAATATTTTCAACATCAGTACCGCAAGCATACTATGGTTTCTTTTGCTCTGCCTTTAAAATGCTGCTATGCAAGAATATATTGATTTAAAACTGCTAGGCTTTAGAAATAAAAACTGAATTGTCTTTCCAACTTGCATTTCCATTTTTAACTAACCTTACATCTAGGAGAAAAAAAACCACACAGATATAATTAAGAGGTAGCTTTAAAGAGCTGTAAAAGGATTTACACTATATTAATAAAATTTCAAGGATTGTTTAGAAAGCAAAAATACAATAACTAGAGCTTTATAGCTCTAGAACTGTAATTGGAGGCACAGTGAATCGTTCAGGAGAGCTTTGCACCTCTAACAAGCTTTGAAACCGAGCTTTAAAAATCACGAGCAAAATAGCACTCTCTCGAACAGTTAAACATAAACCCCCCATACTGTTTACCTACCAGGCTATCAGAAAATTTCACAAGCCAATTTGGATTTCAGAATGAGCAGAGCTTCTGAAACAATGCAATTGTCTTCAGAAAGCCTAATGAGAGAGCTCTTTCAAATCTCATTCAAACAATTGGTATGTGGACTGAAAAAAACATAAAAGAAGCATAAATTAACTGCTGAGAGAACAAGTGTTTTCATTTCCTTCCCTGTTGGTTGAGAGGGAAACAGGAAGGAAAACAAGGAAGAGAGGTAGTGAGATCCTAAACACTTAGAAATTTCAGGCACTGGGTCATCTGTGCATAACCAGTATTTGCTGAGTAAGCAGAGGCAATTCTAAAAAGAAGCTGCTGGAAACCTACCTTCCCATCAAGAATATAAGTCAATTAGGTCATAAGCCATAAAGTGATTGTGACAATAATAGTTCCTGAGTTATATAGTGAATACTCAGAAGATATCTGGGTTACTTCAGGTGGAGTTTAATGTGACAGAAGATATTTTATTGACCACACACTGACTATCCATCCTTTTATCCACATAGCAAATCATGCTCCTAGCCAATTTGCAAAGCACTAATCTCAGAAATAATGTCAGAATATAGAAGTGGTTTGATGGCATGACAGGTAAAATTTCTTCATTATCATAAATGTTTATTAAATGAGGAATTATGAGGGGTTTTCTTTTTCTGCACTGGGGAAACTCACTGCAATGGCTTTGCTTCGGTGTTGGCTAACTAGCATATTTAAAAATTAAGAAAAGTTTGATGGAAAAATAAGAGGTACATGTAGTTATTATAATTACAAATATCCAGTTCTCCTGCATCACTTTGTCTCCTCCCTGTCAAATCAGTAAGTACATAGAATTAATAAGGTTTTATTGCTATGTTACTCAGAAAGTGAACTCTCCAAGAGCAGAGTCAAGAAAGTCATTACATTGCATAAAATCTATTTTGCCAAACTACCGTGGTAGTATTTACAGGCAGCTGGTAATGTTTTCTGGTAGGTGTGCATTCTGAAACCTATCATTTTAATTACGCCAATTCATTTAAGATAAAGGAATGGGAAAAAATGTTAATATATATATTGTTCAATTCAAGAACAAAACAGACAGGACAAAGGATCTGTGTGATTGCCAGAGTGTAAATCACACATTAGCTAATAATTTCTCACAAAACCAAAAACTGAGCAGAAGGAAAAAAGCTTTATATTGGAAAAGAAACATTCTGCTGCCATTGATCAGCTGGTAAGGCATATTTTTACCAGTGGGGAAAAAAGGAAAAGGGAAAATTGTTGTAAAGTCTGTGGCGTGGATTTCCCCCTCCTACCTTTACATAGAAGACAAATAGAGAGATCTTTATTGCATTTGCAGGAAAACAAAGTTGTATCACCTTTTGGATCCTTCTAGGCAAATCTTTATTCTGGTATTTTTTTTTAAACCACTCACCTGCTGCATTAGATGTATATTAGCAGAAAAGAAAGAAAGCAAGGTGCATTGAAGATAAAGTAGATATCTCTTGAAGCCAAAGTTTTTCTGCTAGGTTGAGTTTAACATCAAGAACAACAAACATGCGGTTAACCACTTTACTGCTTTAGTGACAAAGAATGTGCATCTCCTAGAAGCAGTAGGTATGCCCATAATGCTCTTATGATATTAAAAATATGCCCACACAGTTGAAGCTTTTTTAAAAGTAATATAATTATTGTTTTTATTTTTTATTAAATGGTACATATTCCAAAAGGCCACACTGGCTGCCATATTTACTTACAAGGTACTATGCTGGGAACATTATATTCACTTGTGCTGAACTGGAAAACCCTTTGTTATCTAAAAACAGTTTACATATGTGATATTTGCTACATTATGTCTTAACGTGTTGACATTATTATCAATCAATCAGTGATGAATCAGAACTGTGCTACATTAAAACTAATAAAGCAAGCTGTAAATTATAGCTTGAAAAAAAATATATAATGAAATTTCAAATGCTCTGGAATAGGATACAATCACTGGCCACAACTATAATTCCATTTTAAAAGTGTTTAATCTAGAACAAACTGTAACTACTTCTCTGCAAAGATTCTCTCTCTCTCGCTCTCTCTCCCTCGCCCTGTTTGCCCTTCTCCACTCTTTTCTATTTTAGAATAAATAGTACACACTCCCTCAATATGCATCTACATTCCTTCAAGACCAAAATAACAAGCAACTCTCTCTTTCTCTCACATAAACAGTTTGTGGAACTATAAATTCAATGTGAAGATAGAGATTTAGGGGTAGAATAAGAATTCTTCTTTGCACTGTGGCTCAATTATCCTACACTGACTGAATTGGTTTACTTTGTTCTCAGCAAAAGGGGGACAAAACGGCCAGCATAAGCTTTAAAATGTCTTCTGTCTCCACTTGACAGGTGTATAGCTTTATTTAGTTAGGAGTATAGCTACATTTTGGATAGCACATTCAGTGAGTTCTGGATTCTAAATCTATATTGTGTGGTAAAACAACATAGAGTTTTAAGAATTTGAGTAGTATTAAATGTCTCTCAGCACTACTTGTAAAATCTACTTTTGTTCTAGGTAATAGAAGGCTCTACACTTTCAGGGAACAACAACTATGAACAATTCATAGCACTCATATATGACTACAAGTTTTTTTGGTCTGTTCTTCGAATTGTACTTGTATTAGAAGTGATTATACTGGTATAAAATCAGCAAAAGCAGGTGAAATAGCATCATTTTTATGAGAGGACAATTGTGTACGTTAGAAAATGTTGTTTTGGTTGCCATACTTGCCTTCTGAAAAGCCTTTCTGACACGGAGCCAAGATTTTCACAGACTTAATACGGGTTTGTGGAGTGTAAGTCTGTGCAGATGGACCGTGACTTAAAAAGGATGATAATGCATTTAAAGTTGGACAATGTTCTTTACAGAAATTTCACGTGAATTTCTACCAGGAAGGGAGCCATCGTTGGTTAAGATGGACTTGGATGTAATGGATCTAGAAACTCTGTAGCTTGGAATAAGATAACAATATGGTTTACCAAGTGCTGTCTGAAAATCTTTTTATTGGCATTTTTGCCCCTATGCCAACTATATTTTTGTTCTGACTCACTATCACAGAATTGCCTTGTGGAGAAGAAATTCCCTTGGTCCATTTAGGATTTCAACCTTTTCTCAATTTCAAGAAGGGAGAATTGTTTTTGTGACTGACTGACAGTCACAAAAGTTCTAGAATAAGCAGCTCAATAACTTGGCTACACACGTCACGAGCACGGCAGTGACACTATGGCCAAGAAAAGCAGGGACTTCCCAGCACAAACCACTGCATGAGGAGGAAGGCAGAGGAAGAGCTACTTCATGAAGTGACATGGCAGCTTGATTTCCAGATCTGCAGAGTGCAGGCAGAGTGCTGAGAATTCACTGGAGAGATTTTTAAAACCAGTTCAAGGACTAGTTGTGACTTAAACGGCCAGTACTACAGAGTGAAATCAAACTGCCTCCAGAAAACCTTGTATACATTCCAAAGGCTTCTTAAGAATTGTTTTCTCTCTGAATGGTGAACTTTTTCTGTTTTCTTTTTCAATAAAACCACAGCACTTTAAAGTGTGAAAATAAAAAACAGAGATGAAGAAACACTGAAATAGGACTACAAAGGAAAACATACTGAGGAGAGGCCTTAGTGAAGAATTTAAAAATAAATGGCAACTTTCACTGAATTTTCTCTAAATATTTTTTTACCTACTTATTAATTTTTTTTTTTCTTTTAACTGCTCATTTTTTTCCATTGAAAAGTCTGTTTTCAAATTTGTGCTGGAATTTCTATACACCCTAAGGCAGTGCTGAATCTAAAGGTTTTTTAAGGACTCTCTAAACTTTGACAAGCTAAGCATGACAGGGGAATACCTGCCAGGATGAAGACATGAATAAGAAATATTTTGTTTGTCTTTCTATAATTTACTTCCATAGAAAGATTTCCAAACCTAAACTGTGAAGTTTAAAGAGGGATCTAAACAAAAGTGATCCAGTTTCACTTGGAGAGTAGTCACAAACAGATCATGTTTGCTGTTAATAGGAACTGTATAAGCTCAGGCTTCCAAAATCAAACTGCCTTTACTTAAAAAACCACTCAAAGGATTTCACCGAATCACAGAATGGCCGAGGCTGGAAAGGACTTTTGGAGGTCATCTTGTCCAATCTCCCCTACTCAGGCAAGGCTGTCTTGAGCCAATTATTAAGAACCTTAATATTAGATAAAAAGATTTTACTATTTAGCCTCAATTTATGTACATGTTTCTGGATTCAGTTTTATCTATGTATTTATTACTCAGGTTTGCATAAAGAAATTGAGGTATAATTAAATTTTACAATAATCCAAATGTAATTCTGAGATCCCTAATATAATTTAAATAAATGCTATCTTTAGACTGTGCATCATATTTTGTTTTTATATTAGTGATTTGGGTTTTTTTTTTCTTGTCTGGAAAGATTTTTTTGAGAGTTCTCTATTTCAAATAGGTAAATACATATGGCAATATTTTTTTTTGCTTTGATACTGTTGCTGTACAAATACCAAGTATTAAAGTGGCAGAGGTATCAGTTTGAAATAACTACCTCAGCTTTTACTTTAACATCTGAAAAGGTCTCAGCAGCAGCCCACTGGATGGCCTTGAATCATAACGAATTCTCACTATGAGAAGCAGAGAGGATTTAGAATATGACTGCATGTTCTGCAACAGAAGAGAGAGATATCAATTTGATTAGGATATACCTTGCATGTATCTATTAATACTATAAACTATTGATCCTGTGAATACATATGTGCCAAACCCTTCTCTCCTCTCTTCTGTCAATTCTGTGGGCTTAAACTGGATCTGAATGACTGCAAAAAAATGATGATCTATGCATTTTACACCAAAATAAATTTGTTTGTACTTGAACACTTTATTTTCAGTCCTCCTGTGATTTTCAGATTGAAGTAATTTACAAATAATATAGAACTAAAACACATAATGTGACTCTCAGTAAAGGTTCCAAATCAGTTTCCTGTTCTCTTTTTTTTCTATATAGTAAAGTTTGTGTTATTTATTTTAAAGTACAGTCATAAAGCATTTTTAAAATATTAATTTTAGCTGTTTTCCACAGAAATAATAAAATAAGATTACTTTCTTTTTTCTTCTGAATTTTTAGAAATACAATTTATTACCCAATTTTGAGCATCCTGGAGTTTCCAATAACCAGTAGGAAAACTATTACAAGAGTCTGGTCAAGGAATTATCCAATTTTCTTAAATTAAAGTCTTGAATTAATTTGTAGGATATTATTTATTCTTATACTTAACACCTCTCACATGAATATTAATCAAAAATAGTATGTAGTGTTTTATATTTAGTTAAGTGCTATTGCAGTTTTCCCATCAAGGAAGTGGAGTTTTCATTTTTAGTTAACTTTTCCAGTACTATATAACCTGTCCTTATGCATAAGTATGCATTCCGCTGCAGCTGAGTGAAGTAAAATCCTTAGAAACACAATGTTGTTGTTCTGCCTTAAATGTACCTATTTGCAAGAAAACTCATTAAAACACATGACTATTCAATGGATTGCCACAAAACCATTTAAGAAAGACATAATTTTATGGGCATAGTTTTAAGGCTCTGATCGTCTGAGAAGCATTGCTGTACCTTCGATCACTTGGCTTCATGTAGGAGTCTTTTGTCAGCTTATAAGATAAGAGCACAAAATTTATTATGGCATGTATTTGTTACAAGGTGTCTGTTCTGTTCCAGATACATAAGATACTGAGCAATCTTTATAACTGAGCACATGCATTCACCTTATATAATTCCTTTACATAATTGCTGCATATCAGGTTAATTTTTTTTTGCTAAAGTTTATTCCCAAATAAACAATGAAGGTTTGGAAGAGTTAATATTATAAAACAAAGCTGTAACACAATCATTTAACTGAAACTCTTAAAATTCATACCAAAACAATGCCGTGATTTATTGCAAAACCTTGACAGAAGTAGATTATTTTTCAAACCAGCTGAAGCTTTGCAAATTTAAGTATTTCGGTTCAGCTTTGTGACAGCATAGACAAATGTATTATGAAGTAACAAACTAAAAAAAAAATCAGGAAATACAAAGCACCTTATTGAGAAGCTTATGCCTGCTGCTTACTGGACTACATGAGTGAACTGACAGTCTTTAAAAGCAGGTAAGAAGTGAAAGCTTAGTATGGCTGAGATAAAAAGCTGGGGAGTGCATTGTTTGTCTACTGGCGCCAAGCAGTGTTCTTAAGATTAGCAGTCCTAAATCTTTCATTCATGACATTACAAACTGACCATCATAATCCATTCATTAAAGCCACACCAAAGAAAGGGATAAGAAACTAAACAGCTATGTTTCAAAACCAGAAAACTTTAAAATGACAACTTAAGTATTTAAATGTGCACAAAGTCTTATTAAGCAACTCTTAGGATGTTTTGAACTAGAAAGACTTTTGCAAGTTAGAATAACTTTGTGAATGACCATATCTCTCCCTCTCTCTCCCTGCTCCTCTCGTGATATACACACCATAACAAAAGGGATTAGGTAAGAAATCTAAAGTGATTCCACTTTAAGAACACGGTTAAGCTAAGGGTAACTAGCAGTTAGTGCCAGAGCATGTCAACCATTGTGTTTGAAGCTGGTCCTTATAAATGAATTGATCCTTGAATTCCTGTCTTCTGTTATGCAATAGTACCTGATAGGAGGAAAAAGTTCCCATAGTGTAAGATTTTATGAAGTCTACTGTATTTTTTATATAATCTCTTATCTTTCTCTAAGTTGGAATAATTCCACAAATAAATGGAAAACAGATCCTCGTTTTTATGCCGGTAAGTGGGAGCATGCTAGTTGCTCAAACAGACTTGTATCTAAAAGTTTACCTGCAGCTGTGGGCAGATTTTTCCAATGAAGCTGTATGCCTGGACTCATCTATGAGGCGTACTCCGTGATTGCATACAGTACCAGTATTCTTACCTGTCTAAACAATTAAAACAGACTTACAGGTCCTCACATGGCACTAGGCATTCTCCAGAGAAGCTGTAGTCTTGCCTACCTTCACTACGCCAGGAGCCTGAGAGCAATGTGTTCAGAAAATGTGCCTGGGCTTTTTATAAAGATTTCCAATGAGCTCCCTACCTGAGCTTGGATCAGATGGCATATGCAGATAGACAGTTATTCCTAGGTCACTTTTTGGGGAACTATTTAATTATAACCCATGGAAACTTAGTTCTCAGCTCCCAGTGGCTGGATCTTGGTCTTTGAAAATTCCAGCCCAAATTTTTGAAAGCAGAATACATTTTAGAAAAAGGCTTGTCTTAGAAACAGTATTGTAATATCTTAGTACTAACCAAAAGCCTATTATGAATAAATTTACTTTTTAGTATCAGCTAGAAAATGGAGTATGAAACCATAATTCTGTATGAAATAGATTTTGACTCTTCCCCAGATCAGAAAGTAGTGCAATCCCTGCAAAAATTACTGATAAAACAGTTCTTATGCTGTACAGTAATAGAGTAACTGAGTGAAGTACAGTCTCCTGGCAGCATAGGTTCATCATCTTTCGTAGTTTTTTGTGTCTTACCCTTTAGAGGTCAGATTTCTAACTCTTTTTTTTAATGTCCATTTAATTCATTCTGGTTTCATTTATCCATGACAGTTCCACATGTTCCACAATGAAAAAGAAATAAACCAAAATTAAATATTTAGATTTTGGATTCTACTGTACTTTACTAAAAATCTGTTAAAGTCAATGAGCATATTTTCAGGGCAGATGACAACTATATGTATTTGGATTTTTTTTTTAATCAGCTCTTTCTTAAGGATATATATAAAATTTGCTGAAAATGAACTGTTTCATTGAATTTTGAATTGAAGAACAACAGCAATGGTGAAATGGTCTGTTTTGTTACTTTGAAAAAGAAAAAAGAAGTGCTTCTCATTCTAGGTAGCTTTTAATTTGAAATCATGCTAATTCGAATAATTAGCTGTTAAAGACAAATGAAAATGAAAGTCTGGATTGAATAGAACTAAATATTTTTCAGATACTTGAGAAAATTTCTGAGATTTTGAGATCCTGGAAGGGCTTGATTATTAAAAATAGTTCTATTGTCTATAGAAAATGACTAAATAACATTTCAAATTCAAACTATGAGACAGAGAGCAGAAAAATGTAAAATGTTTCTGTAGCAATGTTTTATAAATCCTCTTAGAAAATACTACAGTCCCCAAATCAGCTCAGTACTAGTGCCTGCTGTATAATTGTGCTCATTCTTAAAGATTTTTCAGTGCTAGTCTTTCTAAACTGAACTGTTGTCTTAAAAGATTTCAGACTAATGAGCTGACTGGCTTTAGTGATTGCTAAGCATGATAGTAGCTAAAAGTTATTATGCAGTTATTCTGTTACTTACTGAGAGTAGATACGGATTGAGACCTAGGAGAAGATTAGCATAAGAAAGCGTAGACACCTATTTACAAGCTTATGTCTTTTCCTTTGATTCATCCTATCTTTCTGGG
This sequence comes from Chlamydotis macqueenii, assembly GCF_036417535.1. NCBI lineage: Eukaryota > Metazoa > Chordata > Aves > Otidiformes > Otididae > Chlamydotis > Chlamydotis macqueenii. The sequence continues at coordinate 16,182,113 of NC_141593.1, read as the reverse complement.
TATACAAGCAGTGTAGCCAGATCCAAGGACAAGATGGATGGACAGATATCGTGTATGTGCAGGCGATAGCCACATGATAAATTGTAGAACCATCCCATTTATTTATATTCACCTTTGACCATCTCACCTGCCCTTTGCCTACCAATTCATCTTCACCATGATGACTTATAAAATTCCAACTCCTTGAGACATTTCAGTTCATTCTGTCCTGCCTCCTGTTCTTTGTTTTCCCCCTTATTCCTCCAGTAAAATTAGAGCAGATTGTCACTGCCTCAAAAAGGAATTATTCATTAACATAAATGTGAAGAAAAAAGGCCAACCCCTCCCCACAAATAATAAACTTGAATCCTGATTTAGCTACCTTTCTTTACTTTGGAGATCTTTCAACGATGACAAAAAACAAAGGTAGATTAATTGACTCTAATTTATTTAGTTTTAACAGTTATTAGTTCTAGAGCTGGAATTTTGACCCCCTCAGTAACCAAAGGGGAGAGAAAGAACAACCCACAGGAAAACTACTTTCATCTGGTTTAGACTGCTAATTTAAATCAAGAAAAACAACAAAGAAAATCAGAAAAACAAAATTGTTGTACTCACACCATTCATGACTGCTGTAGGTTTCCCTCTGTCCTGTTTTTTTTGTGGCAGAATTTTCAAGAACAAGAACAAGTCATATTGTTGTTCAGTGCTACTGATAACCCTCTTCTGAAGCCTGAAAGGTCATGGAATTTTTTGTCTCTGTCTATTCTGACAGTAGGATTTTGAGTGTGAAGTTAATACCATATTTTATATGTGAATAGTTTAATCTGTTATTCAATACAAAAATAATCAGTTTACTTTCTTATTAGTGAAGGTTGTAGTTAGCAAGATGCTCTAGGAGAGGTTGCTTCTTGCAGTCCAAATCTTTTTGTCAAGAATAAATGTAAAGGCTCAGACCTGTGAGTTTCCAGGGTCATTCATTGGTGGCCACAGCAAAAAGGGGTATGAAACCTCTGATTCAACGGCTGTCAAAAGATTAGACTTTATTTCATGTCTTGTGTCTGAACTGCTATTTGCTCTGTTATTACTACATAACACTAGCAACGAACTACCATCCTGAACAGTATGTGGAAAACTTAGCATGGAGATGTTTTCTTGCTCTTGAATGTATCTTGGAATATTTACACTGTCATTTCTAAGGAAAAATATGTCGAATTGCTTACAGATTTCTGATAAAGATATAACTATAAAATTTGCCAAAACCTTATGTTTGTAGAGCATGAAAACTTATACATTCTAATCTCATCCATTAATATTTTAATACACACTTCTAAGTCATGAAAGATGCTTTTTTTTTTTTTTTTTCCCCAGGGAAAAATTTTGTCAGTAATAGTGATGTCTATGTGACTTTCCATTTGGACATTCTTATTCCAAATATGAGTGAATATTTTTGTATTTCTTTGTTTGGATTAAATAGTTTCAGAAGTTATATTGGCAAAACATAAGAAGACTGTGTCTTCATTAAGAAGAGTCCATGCATAAAAGGACTTACACTGATGAAAATATACAGGTTTAAATTCAGAGTACTGTCAGCTCATACCAGTTTAACTTGCCTATGAAGGCACAATGTGTAAGCAAATTCCTCCTTCCACATTCTCTAGAAAAGTAAGTTTTCTTCAACTTCAGTATGGTCTAACATTATTCCTGTTGGGTCCCATGGAAAAAGCTCATGTTAATTTAGATGCTAACTTTAAACAATTAAAAATGGAAATCCCTTTTAGAACAACACAGTGTTGTTGAGATGGAAATAGGAAATGAGTTAAACTGTTGGCTGTTCTACTGAGGCCTTGGAAAACAGAAGTAACGCATTAAAACTTCAGCTGAAACACTTCAGATTGTCCTAATTTCCACACAGGGCAAGGAAGAAACACTTTATATCATGTACATGTTTTCATCCATATGGGAAGAACTGCACCTCTCTCAGGGATGTCAAAGTACGAATTTTGCACATGACCATCCCACATATGGGAGTAGGCAAACTTAGTGGATACATAAATCACCATCATAGCATTCAGAGTCCCTAGGCTGGACAACTGCTAAGATATAGTGGACACGCTGCAACTGTATTTTCCTTATGGATGTGTTTACTCCATGCCTACAAATAAATTCTGGTGGTGGAAATGTCTTGATGTTCTGCTGATCACATCGAATTCACAAATGGTCTAGATATGTATTCCAGTATCACTAGTCCTGGGAGGGGAGTAGCATCTCCACATGCCGCGACAGTGGCCAACTTGTCCAGTACACTGGGTTTGAACTAGAACTTTCACAATTAAACAGGTTGAGGTACTATCACCTGAATTAAATGCATTTCACCTAAACTTGAAGTAGATGGGCACGAGTGTAAATTGGGAGAGGAATGGCTGGAGAGCAGCCCTACAGAAAGGAATCTGGGGGTGCTGGTCGACAGCAGGCTCAATAGGAGTCATCAGTGTGCCCTGGCAGCCAAGAGGGCAAACCACATCCTGGGGTGCATCAAACACGGTACAACCAGCCACACAAAAGAGGTGATCATCCTTCTGTATTCAGCGTTGGTGCGGCCCTCACCTGGAGTGCTGTGTGCAGTTCTGGGCCTCACAGTTTAGGAAGGATGTGAAGGTCCTTGAGTGTGTCCAGAGGAAGGCAGCAAAGCTTGGGAAAGGGCTGGAAGGCCTTTTACCATAAGCATGTCCTGTGAAGAGTGGGTAAGGACTTTGGGCTTGTCTAGTTTGGAGAAAAGGAGGGTGAGAGGTGACCTCATTGGTTTCTACAGCTTCCTGAGGACGGGAAGTGGCAAGGGAGTTGCTGGTCTCTTCTTCCTTGTACCCAGAGAGGACACTTGGGGATGGTTCAAAGTTGCATCAAGGGGGGTTTAGATTGGACATTAGGAACCATTTCTTTACTGAGAGGGTGGTCAAACAATGGAACAGGCTTCCTAAAGAGGTGGTCGATGCCCAAAGCCTGTCAGTGTTCAAGAGGCATCTGGACAATGTCCTTAACAACATGCTTTAACTTTTGGTCACCCCTGAATTGGTCAGGCAGTTGGAGTAGATGATTGTTGTAGGTCTCTTCCAACTGAAATAGTTTATCCTGTCTATTCTGTTCTGACTGTGCTCTGAGATCGTGGTATGCCTTGAAATTATGCTAAGCTGAAAATACCAGCAACAGCCATTATGTGGAGGAGAGCTTGCTTTATTAGGGAAAGGAAATCAGAAAACTTTGGGGGATTATTGCACCTCCCATTCATTTAGAGCGTGCCATGAGTTCTGCAGCGTCCCCCTGGGACAATGCAGACAGACAAGAGCTGCTTCCTTCCTATGTTCCAAATTTTTCCCACATCACTGATAAGAAACATGTTTGAATAAAATCTAAAATATAGGGCAAATGCTTTTTATTCTTTCTTCACTCCACTGAGCAGCTAGAGTCAGAGCTATGGGCCCATCAGTATGTGCAAGTGGGAAAAATGGAACAGTCACAGCAGCAATTAAGTGCATGTACAATTATAAATGCCTAAAACATAGGACTAGTTTTGCTTTTTTATCCTCCCCAGACACTTCAGAGTAAAAGTACGTCACTCAATTTGCAACATAACTATTTTTAAATGTAATAGCGCATCCTCAGATACACAGAACTATTTGTTTACATTGGCAAGAGGTGGAAAGATGAAGCCAACATTCAAACATTTGTTTCAACTATTTATATTAGAGCCTGCTATTTAGGAAATAAAAATATTTAAATTCAGGTGCATACCAGATAGTTCAAACAAACAACAGTCCAAGCTTTTGTCACAGTCAATAGCATTTCCAGGAGTCCCTGAAAGAGCTGGAAAGAGGAAAAACTGAATGCACCTCCCCAAGACATAAACTTGTTGGAGAGGGTCCAGAGGAGGGCCATGATCAGAGGGCTGGAGCACCTCTCGTATAAGGACAGGCTGAGAGAGTTGGGGCTGTTCAGTCTGGAGAAGAGGAGGCTCCAGGGAGACCTTATAGTGGCCTTCCAGTACCTAAAGGGGGCCTACAGGAAAGACGGGGAAAAACTCTTTAGCAGGGCCTGTTGTGATAGGATGAGAGGTAATGGCTTTTAAACAGAAGGAAGCAGATTCAGACTGGACATAAGGAACAATTTTTTTTTACAATGAGGGTAGTAGAACACTGGAACAGGTTGCCCAGAGAGGTGGTGGATGCCCCAGCCCTGGAAATGTTTAAGGCCAGGTTGGACGGGACTCTAAGCAACCTGATCTGGCTGGAGATGGCCCTGCTTCTTACAGGGGGGTTGGACTAGATGACCTTTAAAGGTCCCTTCCAACCCAAACTCTTCTATGATTCTATGAAGACTGAGGCTGAGCCACTGCTGCCAGAGAGAGATAGAGATGGGACAGGGAGTTGTTGGGGGAGTTGAGTTTTCTGCTTAAAGAATTTAGAAGAATGGGGTACAGCCACCCACCCCATCATAGCCACTGTCCTCTTGTCCTGACCCTTCGCAGTAGAAATCAGTCTGTCATTCCATGCATGGGAAAAGTCAGAGTCTGAGGCACGGCTGTTTCACCACCACAAAGTCTAAGGAACCATCTGCTTTACTTGCACTAGCAAAACAAATACAACATCAGGTCACATCTCAGCTTGGGTTCCACTTATAAATCTCCAGAAATCAATGCAAAGTTGCTGCTTATAAACCAGAACCTTATATACCATATCTGTAATTAAACTATTCGAAATATTTTTAAAAATAAAGATCGAATAGCAAAAATTCCAATGCTTTGTAGTTAGAAAATATAGTTTCAGTTGGAATGAAGTCATTCAGATCAAATGTTAAGCTCTTGAAAATCTTTGTTTGCAACAGACATTTGAAAAAAACAGACTCCCTATCATGTATGTACCTTCAGATGATGTGACTGTATGCATGACAGGATAATCTGTTTTCATTAATGAATAGCTATCATTAAAGAACATTTTTTCCCCCCATATTTATCTGTTTGCTTTTCCTCCATTTGCAAGCACGAGAATGTAAACTAAGGAAAAATTCGGATGTTGGGAAATGGCATAAACCTCCCAAGCTATATATTGTATTCAGGATTTCTAACTGGGGAAAATATCATGTTAAGAGAAGTTCTAAGAATATAAGTGTTGCTAGCACTGTGACTATTATTATGTTAATTAATTTGAATATTTATATATCATAAATACAGTTCTGCTAGTTACCAATATTTTAAAAACCTGGCAAAAACATTAATGAAATGATTAAGCACAGGAAAGAATAAATTTATTAGTGTATTTCCTGATGAAACAAGGATTTTTGGTTGAGTTTTCACGGAAGAATGTAGCTTTGTCTTTCAAAGAAATTTCTCACACCCAAAGAAAGGAAGTCATATGCTAAAAACCAGGCATGGGATCAAAACTGATGGAAAATTTATTATCTCACACCTGGAGAACTGTTCCCTTTAGATTATATAAAGGGTGAAAGGGAGAAGCAAGGTGAAGACATTTCTGGTATATTTTTTTGCATTGTACAAGCAAATTAAAAATGAGAGTACTAATTTGCAAATGATTGCAAATAATACTGCTGTACAGTTTTAAATTATGCCTGGAAATGAAGCAATCTGTATGAGTTGAAATGAATGATTTAGTTAATTGTAAAACCAGATCTCACTGCTATGTCTGGAGCAGGGTTTTATCATTATTTCCAGAGTTTCCTAACAGTTATCATTATTTCCAATACAAAAGGATATATATTTCACTCATGGTCTTTCCCTCTAGCTGCAAATCAGAGTGTAGCCAACCTCAGCTGTATGTATGAAAGAGTAAATAAATTAACAAACCATTGCAGGTTTTGAGCTGTTAGACTCTCTGCAACCTTTACGCTCCTGGAAAGATAATTGCAACCAACCTTTATAAACATGAGACCTCACTTTCACAGTTCATGTGCTGCTATCGTTTTATGCTAGCCTTTTCCAGCTGCCTCTCCACGGTGAGTAGCTGGTCTTACACTTGCTGGAAATGTTCTGGGAGACTGCCAATACATTCACGCATGTTAGAACAGGTTTTCTGACTGGTTGTCACAACTTCACTGAAATAAGCTTTCCTGTTGGCTGAGCAGTAGAAATGCTACCCTTTTAAATGCTGGGCAATGATGATGACATTAGTTATTATTTTGCCTTTTCTTATATTCTAAAGTGGATGTGGCTGCATCACGTATTTCGCTAATGCTGGGTCTTCATCTAATGTTTGCAACTTTTATTCCTGACCAGGCTGTGAGTTTGGAGAAGATCTAAGCTAGAAAGCCCATCTTTCAGATGCCATTAAGATATATAAGCTGTTTTCCAGACTAGTAACTTGGGAGGTGGCCTGTTCGTTTATGCCGGAGGCAATTGGTGACATTCGTCATCTCATGATCTAGTTGGGGATGTCCCTGCTCCTTGCAGGGGCCTTGGACTAGATGACCTTTGAAGGTCCCTTCCAACCCTAACCATTCTATGATTCTATGATGCCAGGGCTGGGTAGGTGGCAGCACTCCTGACATGACAGCTGAGCATTAGCTGACTCAGAATCTGTGCAAAATGGCCAGGGTTAAGAGAAAGCACAACTAGATTAAGGCAAAAGCATTTTAACTTCTGCTGAGATCCCCAGCTCCTTGAATCTTTTGATCCTACTGTAATCTCTGCCTGCAACAAAATCAAAAGAAGGCTAAGTGACAACAGTTGCAAAGCAAAGCTTGAAAACAGAAATCAGATTATATGAGGCAGCAACAATCAATGCTTGAGTCTGCATGTCTGCATGCAACCCAGCACATGCAAAAGGATCGAGTAGGCACTTGTTTTTCTAAAATAGTAGACCTGGCACCCATTGCTTCCCATGAGAGCTGAAACTGAATATTAGCACTGTCCTGCTAACGAGGTGTTCGATGGAGATGTAGCACAGGCCCTTCTGCACCCCTGGGGAGAGACCACGAATGCAGATAGGAGCACCCCTGGCTTGTCTCTGGGGCAGGAGGATGCTGGGTTGCTGCTCCATGGGATGAGCTGAAGAAGACAGACCCATCAGAGTGCCACTCGGAAAAAGCAAAGACAATTTTTCTGTCTAAGAATTTATAATGTGTGAAGTAGTGAAGAGATCTGACTGTCTCTCCAAAGCAAGAGGCAGTGCTGTGGAACACTTCTTTTTCTTTTTCTTCATAGAATCTGTTCCAAATATAATGTGGCCAAAGACCAGCACAGTCCTCAAACAATGCAGCTTTCCTGAAGCTCCAAACAGGCTGGTTTAAAGCAATTCATAGCAATGTTACTAGCATTTGTGACTGAAAATAGTTTTCCAGGAGAGCTGTTTTTATCTTTTAATTAAAGCCATGTGTAGCATATGGTAGAAAACACGCATTTCTGAGGCATTTGAAAAGCGACTTCATAGGATCACACAAAACAGAACAGCTTACTTTTGTGAACATTGGCACTGATCTTCAGTCTTCAGTTTCATTGCTGGGAGAGAAACTCCCTGAGAGCCTAAATTTCTGCCAACAGTAAGTCAGAAAAAATAGTTAACAACAGCAGACTTGTAAATCAGGACATTAAATATTAGCTACTGTGTAGAGTTACGCAGTTAAGCCAGGTAGGTCAAAGGCCGCTCTCAGAAATGAATTAGCCATCCATCCACATGATCCACCAGGCCTCCAAGAAGAGGCCACCAGACCCTGAACTCCAGAGCACAGAGCTGGGGGCACCAGACTTTGTCAGCTGACCTGGAACAGTCTCAAGAAGTTTTAACCTTCAACTTCAACGAAGCGTGGGTTGTGCCACAAACCCAGTTTGTCAGCAGGTGCCCGGAGCTTTGTTCTTCCTAGCATGAGCCCAGCAAAGAGACTGGGTAGCTGAGGTGACTGTGGGACCAGCTGGTTTGTGTTGGTTAGGTTCCAGAAAGTGTCCAAAGTAGGGCCTGAGCCTTCACGTTGAGGATATTGGTGAGGAACTGAGGAAACTGTTGGGAAAAGATTTTCCAGTTAGCTGCCTGCTTTGCAAAGTAATTAACTTATCCCTTAAATTTATAAATACAGTATGAATACAGGAAATAGGAAAAATGTATGTAACTTTTAAAAGTTTTTAGACCTTCTGTATTTCAGCCACATATGCATTTTATAGTGATGTGTAGACATCCTTACAAGAAATTGTCAGTGTACCTACAAATGACTTACGTTTCTTAGTTATCTTTCAAAGACCTCTAAAGATTGATCGGAGAATGTGGAGAATGCACAGCAAAACTCCTAGCTTCTGTTCCAGTGCATTGTGTTCACTTTGAATATTTTTACATTGATATATTCATTGCATTTCCTGGAAAGCACAAAAAAATGAAACAGCTATTAAATAGCTCTGGTGACTACCTTAACCCCGCTTTCACTTTTAGCAGTACCACTTTGTTGTTAGTCCACTAATTGAGCTCACAGGGATGCTCGCCCTTCTCTTTTCTTCACAAGGGCTTCACTGACCTGACCATCACACACCTCTTCCAAACAATGCATTTACATACACTTTCAATAGTTTATAATACTCACTGAGCCAAATTCCTCATGTGTGTTTTAAACAATATTTTGATGAGTTATTTATAAATTATCTTGTACGTATTTGAAAAGTTCCAGAGGCTTTTAGGGAAAAGAATGTGTGTGGATTGGAAATTAACATGCAAGAGATTTATCATTTATGCCTTGGCGAGAGGTTTAAGAATATAAAATCAGGTTTTTAAATCTCTTTTAGACATCTTAAAGAAAAAAGAAAATTTTTCATAAACAAATTTAATTTAGAATATAACTAGAATAATTTAAATATAGGTATGAAAACAATTTTTTTCAGTATTTTGGAGAGTGTGATTTAAGGAGAACAGATTTTTCCTATTTCTTAAACAGCTTTATTTTTTAGATCTTTTGGGATACCGAATTTGAATTATTATCATGGACACTGTTTATGAACAATTGCACATGTAAATAATAGGGTTGAAGAGAGCTGGCTATCTAAACACGTTTACTCACATGTCAATGTTTGTGTAACTATACTTTACCTAAATTCAAAAGCCTGATGCTAAGTCAATAGGAAAAGGTTACAGGGCTGGTTTTCAACAAAACCCACGCCCCTCCCCACCCCAAACAAATCCCCAAAACCCAAATACAGTAAGTCTTATATTGGCTATTAACATTTTATTTGAGAGAAGAATAATATATTTTATAGACATGGAAGTGATGTCTGGGAAGCCTAGAATTTCTAGACTTATGTGAAAAATAACCAAGCATGTGTTAATAAGCTAATCTTTTTTACATGTGTTAAAGAGAAATGTATCCTGAAAATTTTTTATCCATTGAGTTGCAAAGACATGGCCACTGTATTTCATGTGTTCCGTCTGTCAAAAAACAGAAAGGCAAAGCTGCAATAAATCCAACAGATGCCAACATTTTACATAGCATTTTGCAACATTTGGTGGAACCTATTAGGTGAGGTTGCTGAAACTCTCAATTTTGCTGCTTTAAAATAAAAGACAACGACACTCTCATTGGTTTAATGTGCTTATAGCTTCAGGAAGACTGTCTTAAACGTTGCTACCTTTTCAGCTGCATTATCATTCCAATCAAAAGTGTTCCTAGTGTTGAGAAGATTACTGTAGATTACCCTGTACATTCTTGCTTTTCCAGATTTTGAATGCTATTTCTAAGGGGTCTACACAATGTAAGCACTGATTAACAATGTCTTTTTACCTACCACGGAGGTTAAGCAGGGATAAGACTAATCAAAAGGAGGAGTAAAGAACACTAGGCAAGCTGAGACCTCATGTGACAACCTAAATGCTAAGCATCAACTTTTGTCCAGATCTCCAGCAAATGGGGTTAAAAGTTTCTACTGTAGTAAATTATAATAAAGCAAATACATAAGCATTTGCAACTACCGTATAAATATCAAGAAGTAGCACTGCTTTGATCTTTTGTTACTACTTATTTCAGGAGGAAATAGGTAGCTTTATTCTTGCTAGTTGAGATAGGTGAAATACTGGAACTCTAGGCAGGCAGGGGAAATGATGTTACAAAATGTCACAATCTGTTCAGGCTTTGGTTGCCAGCACTGACAATCAAAGATCATGAGAGGCTTCTACATGTGAGGGATGGTTTTGAGTGGCAGGTCCAAGAAGCTGAATGAAGAAAGGAATAATCCTTGTTCCATCTTTTTAACAAGATCCGTAAACTGCTATGAAACTATGTTTCCAGGCTGTACAGAACAAGTGAGTTGTCCAGCTGGTATTAAGCAAAGATTTATCGTAGACAGGCACTTAGTAAACTCACATCTTTAACATTTTCCAACTGTCTGGTTTACATGGCATCCTCCACAGCATGGCAGCTCCTGTGCAACCTGTTAGGAGATACTTTGCCTTCCTCAAACATCAAACAGTGAGAATTAACTGCATCCATACTGGGACCTGGTGCTGAAGACATGGCTCTGCAATGTTAGCTTCCGCAGATTTTAAGTTCTTTTTTGATCTGGCCAGAGAGGGTGCCCTCATTATGCAGCCAGGTAACTAAAGCAATTTTTAGGTTGCATACTTTGTCATTAGATGTCTTGAAATCCTTATGTTCTGTCCATTTCCTCCAATTTTAGATACAGGAGATTCTCAAATTATGTGAACCATGAAAAATGACAGACATGAAATTTCCACATCACTTGGTTCAAATATATAAAATATAAAATGTATTCTCCATATTCCCATTACATGTACCAGCCAGCAAAGTATTTCTACATTGCAATTCTAGTAGAAAGGAGAAACTCATAATTACAAATGATCTCTAAGGTTCTGATTCCATCAATGACAAAATAGTTACAAATTGGGCAAAATAATCATCCTTAGTGCAGCCTGAATCAGCTTCTATCGTGACTGGGCTACTATTCTTCCAAAGCCTTGTTTGCTTTTGGTTGCTAGAGTAGAATATATGTGTCAGTAAACAGCCAGATGGGTATCACTGATGAACTGATAATATCAGACCCCATAGCAGTTGACCTTTTCTAAAGGTGTCATGTAGCCATTAAACAGCCTGAGGAAAGGAACAAAATCACTAGTCTTTTGCAAGGTGCAACTCTTGAGTGTGGATTCAACATAATTTATTACCATTTCTGAGCTTCTGGCTTTCAAATATAACCTGAAAAACTGCAGACCATATCTAGAAATGTGAGCATTCATTAACCATAATATAAAATCGATTTATTCATTATGGTCAATGACATCTAAATTAAATATTAATTGATTGAGAAAGGCTATGCTTAATTATTTGACAAAGTCAGGTAAGATATCAAGTGAGGGAAAGACTTCACTAGCTGAAAATAAATAATACCATAGGTGCATGACTAAAATGATTCCTATTGAGTAGATGCTGAATGGGCTATCAGAGCTCCCATTCAGTGCTATAGTGACTGAAATTTGCAGATTTGTAGCAGGCAGCCATTTTTAAATGCTGCAGTTTATTCCCATTATGCCCCAAAAAATCAACACGGAGTCTTTTAATTGTAATATGATTTGGAAACATTTGATTTTTTTTTTCTTTGTATTGTTAGTGGTTAAATGCTCCTGCTGAATTTGCATATACTACACATAGCAGGCAATAAACATAAACTTTATTAGAAATACGCAGTGTTGCAGTAGACACAATGTCACCCACAGTCTTATCAGTAATTTCTTGCATTTGCTATTAAATACTTGATAAGATACAGCTTGTAATTGCTGTTTAAGAAATAAATTACAAGGATAAGAGAGCATTAGTTTTGGTCAACTGATGTTGGGTTGCAATGAGTTAACTGGGATCATTGTTTCTGGGGCTGTTCATATCCCCAGACTTTTCACAGCCCTGGCAGAGGCTGACTCTGTAATAAGTCTCACATTACACGTGGATTAGATTCGTAGAAATCCTGTAACTCAATAGGTACCTGCCTATTCTCTCCTGGCGTCAGGCTGCCTGTGCTACTTTGCTCTGTAGACATACCTGGCATTCCACCCGTGCCTCCTCGCTGGCTAAGTGGGCTGGAGCCTGCCTACCAAAACATTGGGGTATTGTTGGGAAAGGGAGACCCCCTTGACAGACGAGCGAAGTGTGAAGTCGGTCTTGCAATGCCTTATTACCTTCCTATAAAGTATACATGCAGCTCTTTCAGACTTCCTTTATGCCGCGGCAATGTGGGAAATCAGATCTGCAGAAGTGTTTGGGAGTAGCAGGGGGTGGAGATACTCTGGAGACAAGGACAAAGCCAGCCCGACCTCGAGGCCTTCCGGCTTCCCCCCAGCCACCGGCCACCACCATGTTTGTTTACACTGATGGAGGCAGACAACAAAAACATATTTGGCAGTGCCTCAAGGATGTGAAATGGCTTGATTTCTGGGAATTGTGCCAAGTATTATAAACCATTTTGTTTTAACACCTGCTCTTTGTTTCACTGCATATTATTTCTTAAGTAATTAGTGGGTAAATGAATTAGGATTTTTTTTTTTTTTAAATGAATAAGATTAAAACACCCACTTACAGCATTTAGGACTTTTAAAATGAAACAGCTATCTCACTAATGAAAATTGAGTCATGTGATGTATATATAACAAAGGGAAATTTCTCAATTTGTCATTAACAGTTTATAGTTTGTATCCTGCAAATCTTAGTTTTGAAATCAGTTCAGTCAAAGCTCACAATAAAACTCATAGAAGCATTATCAGATCAGCAGATCAGCCAGCCTTTTAACTTTTCATTGTTTTTTTACATATTTGGTGGTGGAATTTTTTTAAAAACTTGTAGTGGAATTTGAGATCCATAACAACTCTTTCCTCCTCTTTCAGCAGTTCATCATCTCATCCTGGAAGATAATGAAAAGACTCCTAGTGATTTCATATAGATGTGTCTGTGATTCTAACAACCTACTAATGACATTTAACATTAAATGTTAAGAAAGCTTAAGGCTTATATTAATATTAAAAGATTCTATTTTTTTTTAATGGAGAGGAGAAGTTTGTGTAATGGATTACCATCACAGAATGTATGATAGTAATTTGTGCACGCAAATATCTGCTTTAGAGTTTTTGCAAACATTTGTACAGACTAATTCCTATAACTTCTGAATTTAGTGAGATTTTACTCCAGTCATGAGAGACAAGTGTGGAAAGAGGATTGGGGACATAGTTCTGTTTTCTAATGAGTTATCAAGCACCTTAGCTGGGCATACAAGAAGACTGCAGGCAAAAAGTCTGTCCAAAAAGTCCTGTCCAAAAGCTGCAGTGCAGGTGAATTCCTGCCATCCAACTAGACCCTCTTGCCTTGCCAAGTGGCAGTGACTTGCAGTGATTCTGCCCGAGTGATGTGCCCAGACAGCCTCCACAGGAGGCAATGCCTCTGCAGGGAAAGGACTTGCGAGGAATACTTGCTGATGTAGGAGTGTTTGAGTGTGTTGCCTCTGCAGGTTTTTATCACTATCCTTGCAGTGTACTTCATTGCCTACGTATTTTTAGATTACTCCTTTTTGACTTCACAATACCTAACAAATAGAAAATGCTTCTAAGCCTTGTACTGTGCTGAAGAGCTTTTACCTTTGTACGGAAGGCTTCGGATTGAGTTTTACCTATGAGATTCTGAAACACACTTTTAGAAATAATATCTGTATATAGGAATTATTAGTAATACAATTGAATGTTTTTCTCTTAATATAATTATACATTTTATTACCCACTGCTTGCCCACTAAATAAAACTATGGTATGAAGTCAACAAGCTTCAAAGGAGAACAACCTTCAGTTCATTTTGGATCTCTCTTTTGCTTCTAATTGAGCACACTCTCATGGAAATAGGGGGAGCGTGGGTTTTTTTTTTTCTGTTTCAGTTATACCCAAATTATTTCAGTTTGCACACTCATTTTATCATAGTGCTTAACTTCCTCCTACTGTAATACATTTAGGGCTAGATAAAACAAAGTCGTTGGTGAGCAATGCTGTTAACAAAGCCCGATTTCTTATGGATTTTTATCCTTTGTCCCACAAATCCCTTCACTGCTATCTTCTACCACAGAAACTCCTTTCCCCTCCCAAGTCCCTAGGATGCCTTCACTCACAGGTAGCAACTCACGCTGCAGCTAGTTCCAGAGCTGCGTGTGGGCTGATTAGGTGGCCAGCAATCCTGTGCCAACTGGCAAGCAGCCTGCTGCCAAGAACAGTGTATAAATTTGTTCCTCATTAGGAGCACTGATTTGGATTTTTCCTCTACTTACATTGATTTTAATGAAATTTACAGAAAAATAATTTTCCTTAAGTTTTCCACTACTACTGCCTTTTGAATCTGTTGGAATATGGCCCATAACAAACAAAAAATACTACCATAGGGCAACAAGTAGGGAAACAACACGACTGCATAAAACCACATCTCTGAGGAGAAACAGACTAAAAACCACATATGAAATAAGGAAGATCATGCAGTGGTCTCAGTCTGAACAGCTAACATGAAGGTGTCCAAAATTCCACCGGCTTCAAGGAATTTTTCTTTCTTGTTAGTTCAGTGGCACAATTTTCGTGCCAGTTTCCTGCCAAGCAAATTGCAGAGGGCTTGTACAACTAAAAGGGCTTGAGTCTGAGCCTCTGGTGACAAGCTTGCTGCAGCTCCAATCAGGGCTTTACAGCTTCCTAAAAAAAAATACAAGCTGCCAATTGTAAAAAATGTGAAGTGTCTCCTTGACATGAAACCACTGCCTATTAAAATGAGCCAAAAATATGACAGTTTCACAGAAGACTCTTTTTTATTAGCTGAACACTTCTCAGCACATCACTTGGATCAAATTCAGATGTAAAATCATAGTACCTGAAGGAAACAAACTGTCAAGAGTCTTATATAATACTCTCTGAGTCCTTTTCTTCTAAACAAAGCTAGTACTTACATAGTTTTCTTGATAGTAAAATGTAAAGAATTTTCTGAATCTTGACAATGACAGGAGAATGCAGGATAAGAAGTCCCTTTTTCCATTTCAATACTTCTGCTGAAATAGCTTTGTTACAGTTTATGAATTCCTTTAAATGTGAAAAGTCTATGAACAGATTTTTGAATGAAATATTTTTTCGAGCTTGAATGCTAGCTCTAGTCCCACTCAAATAGGAGAAATGACTTCTCAGTGGTATGCCAAATTACTTGTTAACTATTTCAGCAACAGGATACAGTGATTCTTTATACCAGAACTGTTGTAGCCTTGATGGATGCTTTCTGGTCCCTAATTTCTGAAATCTGCATTATCAGAAACATTTTTCTGTTACTGAAGTCAGTTCAAAAGCCAATAACTCACCCAAAGGAGTACAGCTGTGTACATTTTCCAAGCCTGTAGTTAAAATTTCCAGATCTCTAGTATTTATTAAATGTTTGTGTAAAAATAATTAAAAATAAATAAATACATATGTAATGAATTATAGCCTAGAAATCACTGTTTGGAGAATATTGCCGGAACTAAACAGGTAAATTAAAGTGACTCTGGATTCTGGGTTTTCCCAGAAGTTCTACAAGAAAAACTAACTCCAGCCATGAATGTTCTAAATTCTGCCCTTTTAACAGGTGCTTGTGCAGAGGTTAAACTAAAATGCATTGAGCCAGTAACAATGATCTTGAAGAGTTTCATTTACTAGTCCTAGAGGTGATTAAATTTTTATAGATAACTAATTTTACTATCTTTTCTCTGATTATCTGGTTTTGTACCCTTACGTTACTGAGAATCTGTATGAGCATCTTGGAGCCATAGTTGTGCAAGTCTATGGTTCCAAGTCTAATCAGGACTGAAACTACAGTGCGTTAGCCACAGATCGGAAACCTCCACCTGAGTCTCATAGAATCATAGAATAGTTTGGGTTGGAAGGGACCTTTAAAGGTCATGTAGTCCAACCCCCCTGCAAGGAGCAGGGACATCTCCAACCAGATCAGGTTGCTCAGACCCCCCGTCCAACCTGGCCTTGAATGTTTCCGGGGATGGGGCATCCATCACCTCTCTGGGCAACCTGTTCCAGTGTTACACCACCCTCATCTTGCATCTCCTTCCTGCTTTTAAAGCCCAACACTACATTACATCATTTCCAGCTTGACTTTCCCTGGGGAACTGTAGGGCCGCATCTTGGCAGCTTAGGCTGTCTCACTTCTGCAAGGCAGGAAGAATTAGGGCAAATTACAGCTGATCTCCATTGTGAGCTGCTGCCACTCAGTCAATACTGTTGTCAGGGAGAAGAAGGAAGGATGAAGGAGGGAAATCCCTCTTTTTTCCCACCTCTCTCTCTGTTTCCTAGGTTCCAGAATCCTTTCAATGAAGAGAGTCTGACTTAAAACAAGATTTATACAATTTATTCTTTAACTTATGTTACAACACAGTTTTAGACTCCTTTTTCTCACAGTACATGCAACAGACATTGTGAGGTTCAATGTTCAGATAAAAAGTAAGTGGTGGCTAGCACTTTTTTTTTAACACGGTTTACATGACAGGAGAAAAACATTCCCACCCCCTTATTTTAAGGCTGAACAGCACAAACTTTCCTCCTTTTTGAAATGAAATAGAAGAGAACCTGGGAAGACAGTGTCAGTGAGTCAAAGAAAGAACAATACTGTTTGGGTTAACAATAACTGTGACAATTAACAGAAATTTGCAGAGAAAGCCTTGCAAAGAAGCAGAAGCCTCCTTGAAAGATCTGCAGCACTGCCACGGTTGGAGTCTTTTGTGCAAAAATTGTCTCACTGAAACTGTGTAGACAGCTGTCCTTTCATGTGCCACCATATATCTTTGACCCTCAGATCATTGTTAATCAGGCTAAATCTGCATGTTAAATTCAAGAGCAAAGCACGACAGTAGTGAGTCTGGGGCAAACATGCTACCACAGTACCTATTTCATTTAGCTTTTTCAGGAAGGCAGAACATTTATTTACAATGTCTAAATACCTGAGTTAGTTTATTAAGATGGAGGGAGCAGTAGTTAGCAGAGAGGTGGGTGCTGTGAATCACCTTCTGCACTAAAGGTATCTCTGTTTTTGATGGTGAAACACTGGACCAGAGCCAGAGAGGCAAGTGTGTGGGATCTTGACAGTCTTCAAATCTGCACCGGCTTTTTCCGTTAGGCTTCACTCCCAGTCACCTGCAGGAGAACGAATATACATGAGATGTGAATGACCAGGTGGTAGGATCAGTACAAAACAATGGCCAAATCAGCTCAATAGTGTGGGCAAATTCATTGATATCTGGGTGTATTTTCTCATATAGATACTTC
The DNA here is from genome assembly GCF_036417535.1 of Chlamydotis macqueenii. Classification (NCBI taxonomy): domain Eukaryota; kingdom Metazoa; phylum Chordata; class Aves; order Otidiformes; family Otididae; genus Chlamydotis; species Chlamydotis macqueenii. The sequence continues at coordinate 16,164,844 of NC_141593.1, read as the reverse complement.
CACAACTACTTATTCTAAGTTTTGATTTTTTTTTTTGCTCCATGGAGAAGTGTTACCTCTTGAGACATCACGGGGAATCTGTACAGTAGTCTCATCTTTGCTATCAAGACAGCCCTTTCCATTTCCACGTTTCTTCAGATAGAATGTACTGTTTCCTGTAGCTTCTATTTTCTGAAATGGACATGGCATAACACTCTATTACTGATGAATATTTTATTCATAAAATGGAGCTAAAAATGTATTTGTGCCACTCTAGGGCCAAAGAAGTATCCATTTATGATTTTATTGTATTGCCGGCACATCTGGAGTACCTGAGCAGCATTAAAACTTCACTGTTGTTGGCATAATACACTGAGGTTGTCAGAGTTATTTTCTTCCCCATGCACATTAAAAAGATAACCAAGGGAACAGAAACACATAAAGGACCTTTTTAAAAAACTTTAAATATAAATAGATAGACAGACAGACATGTGTTCACAACTCCATTTGAATTTTCAGCTGTGATTTAGAAAAGAATGGGGAATAACACGAGCAAATCAGGAAAAATGGGGGGTTTGGGGGGGGACGGACATAAAAGGGATCGTGTTTTATCTTGTTCAAAATTTTATTAGTTTATTACATTATAAACTATTTGCCCTGCACATACTTCATGTAATCTCTTACTTAATGTTTTGTGACAGCTTTAATACAACAGAATTAGACATGCTGCTGCAGTAGTCCTGACAGCTACCTGGTTTCCATGCATTAACACCATTGGCTTCTTGCCCAATACAAACAAACTTGAAAGGCTAGAGAGCACTTCCAGTGAAACCAAGTAGCCTAAAACTAAAAGGTAGAGCTCAGCACTGTGGAATAAAATATCGTTGCAGGGGAAAGCTTTGATGATATCATTAACAGAAGAATTAGGAACAAATACAAAGAAAATCTTGAAAAGAAGGCATTTAAATTCTACTTGTGCAGAGGGGACTATAATGAAAATGTTAGACTACAGGTAGAACTCACACAAATATTGTTTATTTTATTATGGAATCATATTTGCACATCATACTTTCCAAATTCCTTCCCACATCAAAATTTGGCTAAAATAGGTCATGCTGTACATTGTGAGTGTTCAAAAAAAGCCTCAAAGGACTACATATAACCACCTTGTAATGCCTTTTTATTCTTCATCTAATATTGACATGTGTGTGCATATAAGCACACACAGATTCTGAGGTATGACATAGGGAAAGCCAAATATTTTACAACAAATTATATTTGACCACTATGTAAGTATATATGAAACTTATATCTCTTAACTTGCTATCACACCCAGCTCAGTTATATATTGAATGAAATTTGTTAACCTTCATATGTTTAAGTAATGGTAGTTGTTACAAATACTTTGTCTCTATTTTAAGTTGGAACTATTCCAGTCATTTTCAGTGTTTCAGTTTCTCTGTTTTATCAATGACCAAATGGTCCTTTAGGCTTTTCCCGATCTGATCAAAATATGAAGAGTACCTAAAAATCACATAGAAATCACAACACTGTGAGAAATATAATGTTACCTGAGATACCAACAGAGGGCTAAATTACCAGTAAGTGGGAAAAAACACTTGTAGGTGGACCTGACTTTAGCAGCCACTGATTTAGTAGAAAAGAACTGTTGCTATGACCTAAATGATTGCATTAGTAACATCATGGTAGAAACAGAGATTAGCTTTTGTCAGATTTAGGGAAGTCCCCTGCAGCAGAAAGTCCCTGGTCCCTGAGATGCAACGAATGAAGACCTTGATGCTATCCTTACCCAAGGCACAGAGATGATCTAACAGTGTGTTGCCTACCTCTTTCTCTCCATCTTCATATCCCAGCATGAGAAGTACGTGCAGCCTCCGAGTCTTACTGTACCCTACACTTGAGCGGAGGATGCACCTCTCTGCACTGTAGCTGCACAGGCCAAGCAGGGAAGGTATTTCTAGAACTTTGCTTGTTGTCACATGTTGATGTTTTTGTTCAGATCTGGGTGTTGTACTTTTGTAACTGAGTCCTTATCACTGAAAATGAGATAAAGTATGGAAAAGATTTCCCAGTAAAAATTCAGGACTACTCTGGTTAGTGTTTTGCAGTGACAATGTGAGTGTACCTAGAAAAAAAAGATTTTAGAAGCTGTAAGACTTTTTGTTGGTTAGGGAAAAAGAAAAAGAAGAGAGTAAAAATTAATGTTCAACTGCATGTGGGAATACCTTCCCTTTCTTTGTTTTTGTTCTCCGTTAATTAGTGGGTATGAAAGATACATATTCCAGTAGAGTTATTTTGTTTGCCTCTTGTACCCTTCTGGAAACAACAGAAGGTCAGGCGCTAATTGAAAAGCTGTGGATCCTGATGGCTTGCAACCTCTCTTTAACCTGTTTACTGATCTGTGGAAAGGGCATAGGGTACCAATATTGCTAATAGTTCTGAAATTGTTGTCTATAACTCCAGCTCATTACCTCTCTCATTTCTTCCTCTTTATGGAAGTTTGAATTACCTCCACAAGGCTTTTACAGCACAGCAGGAAAAAAAACAACCCCACCCAAGCAGGGGATACTAGCACTGGTCAAATTGCCTACCCTTTCAAAAAGTTTCTCATTTATGTTAATGAAATGATGAAGAAGTGGGCTGATCTGAGTTTGAGACATAAAAACCTACAGGAACAGAGGATCTCATAAGCTGTATCATTTTCTCATCAGGTGCAAAGTATGTTTATTCATCCTGCCTTCTGTAACGTAAACATATAGCCTTAGCTATTGAAATGATAAAATTATAAAATAGGTTATCTTGCCCCTTTTCCAAACAAAGCAATCCTCTATGTATTTCACTCCCTTGGGCATTCACATGAGTGAACAAACCAAATGTGGCAGATATTATTCACATTCCTAATTGCACAACTGGAAGCTGATCTCATCCTATAACAATGCATACAGACTTTAGAAGAATCTGAAGAAAAAAGAAGCACTCATCAAATAATACTGCACCAGTTGGGAATTTTTTGATCCCCAAAGAAGGTTGCAGTGGCATCTGGAAGGAAATCTCTCCACTAAAGACTTTTAGGCTACATCACTCTGTTCTTTCCTTTCCTAATGCTTAAAGAGTGCAAAGAGAATCCATTTAGCTAGGAATTATTACTATCCACTGTTTGAAAATGCCTTGCTACTTGAGTAAGAACATCATGTATGGTTTGTCTTTTCTATCAATATCATATTGCCTTAATGTATCATGTTAAAATGAGATTCTACTTCCTAAGCTGCTTAAGTGCTTTACTTCTTTTATTCTGGTAGTTTATATAGTATGTTTTACCTTACATTGGCATATCTGGGCGAGTTCTTTGGTTTATTACAGAGCTGGTTGGACTATATGTTCTTAGTGGCTCATTTTGCCTTTGAAATAGATGTGTTTTATAGAGGCATGAACAAAGATTTTGCATTTGATTGAATAAATCTCAGAAAGACTCCAAACCAGGAAAGAACATAAGAGCTCAAATCCCATTTAATTCAGGAAAACTCAAGCACTTTTCTAGAAGGAATACAGGAAATTCTAGTATGTGCTTAAACCTAAGCATAATATTAACCGCTTAGAACAATCTACTGGCTGCTTCAATTTTTTGAAGTGATGTAGCAATTTTTTTCAGAGAAAATAAAATTATTACATGGAATTGTTATTTATAGAAATAATAAAAGTGCAGGAAGTCAGTAAAAATTGTGAGAGATCACTGTTTGTACAGGAGAGTAATACCAGGCCAGTTACAGAAGATGGACTTTCATTCCACAGAAATGTTCTTTCCTTGCAAAATATCATTAGTTCTGGGTTTATATCCCACTAGTCTTCCACAAGCTGAGATTTTGTGTCAGTCAAGGTGTCTCAGGACAGTCTTAGTTTAGATGGAGTGTCCTCCATCCTCTACCATTATAATCACACTAGGATGTACATAGTTTCCATTATTCTGTGGTATCGTCTATGTTCATGGCCTTTACTGCAGTAAACAGAAGTTATGAGCAAGTTTCTCAGTCCATGGAAAAAGGGCAGGCTACCAAGCATTTTCTATGGGGAAAATGTGTGCACATGGACAGTTATCATAAAATAATTGATGTGCCGCAAGTTAAAAACACTTGATTTTGTGCCCATGCTCTACCTTTTCAGTCTAACATGAAACGTGCTTTTCTCTCTACAGTAAATTGGCCCTGCTTTTAATTTCTCCAAAGTACTATTATTCGTACTGTGGCAGCAGCTAGGAGCTCTTCTCATGGCTCACAACTTCTTTACAATTCAAATCTCATTGCAACAGAAACTGTGCAAATATGCAAAAAACATGATTTTTGCTTGTGTCCATCTGCCAGCCTGCCCTGTGAGTTACACAGATGTGAAACCTTGCCTCAAACCCATACAAAGTCTTCAACAGTGTCTCACGAGGTTTTCCCAGCCTCTACTCACAGACCTCTATATGTGAGGTAAAACTTGAGAGTTGCTTTAAAATATTCTCCAGTTAACTTTAAAGTGAACATGCAACTAAAGCATACATATGCACATATGTCTATATACATACACACAATGTATATACATACATATACTAATATGTCTATGTATATGGTGCCAGTAAATTGCCTTGGAGGATCAATTCAGTCACTTAACATAGGTTTCTAATCCCATTTTAAATGCTTAGTGCATACCTCCTGCTCTGCAGGTGCTGGTCCATAAGGATATAGTCTCCCTTACTTCCTGTGTCAGGTATCCCGCTTTCTGCAGATGTCTCAGACGCCCTAAGTAATGGAATGGCCCTGGCTTCTGTGTTTCTGCTACTGACTCCCATCCTAAATACAATCACACAGGGGATGTATGTGCTCTATCCCTTCCGTCTATTGACTTTCTGTTTTCCTTTCCTATACAGCTGGCCACCAATTAGCCCTCGTCACATGCGACCGCACGGCTCACTAAGGCTGAAGATCCCAATCTCGCATACTTGTAGCTGGGCCAAGAATCACACCAGTTACTAGCTAATGTAACCACAACAAAATGTACGATTGAGATAAGGATCAACAAGATATGCTTAATAGAAACTATTTTAAAACCAGTGTTGTGGGTGAGAACAAAAGCTGTCCAAATGTGCACTAAACAGTGTCCACTGCTTTCAAAGGTGACAACCACAGGGAGAGGATGCTGAAGCAGAATTTCAAGAAGAAATCTGACCTGGCTACACACCATGTGCCAGTGTAAGGTAGAGAATATCTTAGGCTATATGCCAAGGAGGTGTAGAAGCAGGATAGTCCAAAAGTAAAACGGGTAGTGAAAAGTCTAAATTGGAAGAGGTCTGTAATCTGGAGAAACAAGATGCTTTAATTTTGTCTTGCAGACTGAATTTTTTCAGTATAAAATATTCTCAAGCTACCAATTAGTCAGGGGTAAGGGGAATTGAATTTAAGCACCAACTAAAAGGTGTTGATTTAGAATGCAAATATGTATGCACATACATACTTTATTAGATCATAAGCATCTTGAAAGTACTTTTACTTACTGTCTGTAAGTATCTATCCTAGAACAGACTTATTTCACCTAACTCTGACTTGTAACACTGCTTAGGCAAAGAGTACAAGACACACAGCAAGGAACCCTTCTCCTTGTAGCATTCCCACCAGCATTATTCCTACCTTTGGCATTGTTGTTAGAGAGGATATTACACACAATGACACAGCTTGAACCATGCCATTTTTCAGTCTCCTACTTTTCTTCCTTCTGCATTCCTATTACGAATAATTCAAGACTGATTTTGAGCAGAGAAAATAATTTCAACAAGCAATTTTCATCTTTCTCTCTTTTGGTTTTTTGTTTTGTTTTGTTTTAAAGTCTGTACTTATTATTGTGGGACAAAAAAAAAAAAGACAAACCCAACAAAAAACTCCAACAAAAGCAAACAAGCAGGTAATCAACAAAAAAATTAGGAACCTTGAGAGGTCATTTAGGCATTCCCCTATACCACCCTCTAATGTCTAGTCTGTTTCTCCTCTGTGATGCCCAAAACTGGTGTATGTTTCCTCATATTTTATTCTTTCTGTAGCTGTTTCATATTGGTAGATTGATATAATTATTTACAGTATAGATACATCCCAGGCAACTAGATTATAAATCCTGGTGACTATTGTAAATGAAGAAGTGCCCTGATGCTTGGCTTCCTCGAACTGTCCCTTATTGTCATGCCGTCCAGAGCACACAGAGTGATGAAAAAGCGAATAAATCAGTTTTGCTACTAAACCTTTGCATCCTAATTAAGCACTTCTTACCGAACATCCATCTTTTGCCTCTTTCCTGGTCAGCAGACATTTTAAGACTTTTGCATCAAGAGAAATCCAGGCTGCACAGACAGATGCCAGGGCAAGGCCACTTCTGCAGTGATTGCTCCTGTAGCTCATGGGCCCCTTCCTCTGCCTGGCAGTTGATTCAGTCATGAGGTGACAAGGGTGATTTATCAGTCTGTAAAACTTTTTTTCCATCCTTTTCTGTTTACAGAGGGTGAAAGGCTAAAACAATGGTGAGGTTCTCATCACTTTAACTGAAGTTCATCCCTCTTAGAAAGTTCCTGAATTTTTAAGAGATAATTTAAATGTAAAATTCTGATGATAGGTTGTTGTTGGCCCACATGCCTTGAAAAAGCCATGAAAAAGCCTTTGTGAAAAGGCCAGTTTACAAGTACAGAATAAAAGTATTAACTATGGCACTGTAGCCCTGTCCTCATGTGAAATATTTATCCAGAGTAGGCAAAGGGAGGAACGGATTTATTTTCCCCCAGCTCAGAAAACAATGACCAATCTGAGTATCCTGGGTGGACTTCTGTTCTCCTTGATTGTGTTAACAGCAGTAGATTCCTGGGGAATCCAATCTCAAGTTATACAGAAAAGAAGTCTGTGGTCACATATGAAGTATTATGTGATATTATAGAGAACTAGATCACCTGGGATGATTATCTGGAATAAGTTTTATTTCTTTCACAAAAATGCATATTGTATGAAGTAGAGATGACCAAATTATATTCAAACAATCTACTTGATGCACAAATCTCACTGCAGAAAAAGAAAATTGTGATGGAAAAATTTATCCCTCTGAGAGAAAGTGGTTGCATTGTAGATCCCTGGAACAACAGAGAAGGAAAGAGAAGTAGGGCACGGACTAAGAAGAGAGATGTTGAAAGACATAAAAACTTGCTGGAGCGAGGCTGGAGGAAGGCCACAAAGATGATCAGAGGGCTGGAGCACCTCTCTCATGAGGACAGGCTGAGAGAGTTAGGGCTGTTCAGCACAAAGAGAAGGCTCTTGGGAGACCTTATAGTGGCCTTCCAGTGCCTAAAGGGGGCTGATAAGAAAGACAACAAGAAACTCTTTAGCAGGCCCTGTTGTGATAGGACAAGGGGTAATGGTTTTAAAATAGAAGGAGGTAGATTCAGACCTGATATAAGGAAAAAATTTTTACAGTGAGGGTCGTGGAACATTGGCACAGGTTGCCGAGAGAGGCGGTAAATGCCCCACCCCTGGAAACATCCAAGGCCAGGTTGGACAGGAGTCTGAGCAACCTGATCTGGTTGGAGATGTCTCTGCTGCTTGCAGGGGGGTGGGACTAGATGACCTTTAAAGGTCCCTTCCAATCTATTCCATAGAATAATTCTATTCTATGATTCTGTTTTTTATAGCCACTCCCTCTATATCCTTCTACAATAGCAGCTTAGTTACAAGCTGAAATAACTGGCCTTGTGGTGCTGATCTATGGTTTTTGTGGTGTAACTGGAACAGATATAACTGGACGCATCTTGGCTAATTGCATTGGAAGAGTAAGAACGAGGCTACAAAGTGTCCCTGAAAAGAGAGATGAGCTCCCATCTACATATCATGACCCAGCTTCTTGCTGATGTTGTTACAGGAGGAACCTGAGGATATACCTTGGATAATCTTAGCAACTCTTTTGTGTAACTGCAGAGGTCATGTAGAGTAAACAGCACAGAAAAAGTTGCAAATTGATAATTTCTAAGGGGCCTTAGAAAGACAGGTTCGATGAGGGCACACAATGCAGGGTAAGTTGTGCCTATACACTTGATTTTCCTGTCTGTGAATGAAAGGGCTAGTGACAATGCATAGATACCCAGCCCTGCCTGTGTGGGAATAGTAGGAAGCAAGAACACCTCTCCATTCCCATTCACCAAGTTCCCTTCTTTTCAAGGACAGTACCTGGTATGTCCTAGTTTTTTTCTTCTACTGCTGCGAGCCGCCGTGTGCAAGCCAGAAAGGGTCCATGTCATAACCCAGCCAGGGTCCACATCAGGGCAAACCTGAACTGGGAACCAGGACTGTAAAAGGCAACGTTATAGCATAACTACCTCAAAGTCTAGACATAGCTCAGCCAAAATTTATAGAGTGACCAGAGCTATGCAATAGTGGCTTTCTGCAGTAACTGAACATAATTTCCATTCAGGTAGAACTAGAATATTTTGATTCCTTTTTTTTTAATTAATTCAGTCCCTAAGTCTGAAGCTTTAAAACATGTGTGGTTTCAACATTTATTTGGCACAGAATGAAAAGTTTTGTTTACTTTATTTTTCCTCCTTCTGTTTTCCCTCCTTCTGTTTGTCAAATCAAAATTAAAACCAGCAATGCTTCAGTGTGAAAATCTTGAAACAAGATGCTCTCAATATTTAGGGAATTTTTCTCTTCCTTGTTCTTGCCCATCTGTTTTTTTTTTTTTTTTTAACAGAAATATCCTTCAATTTTGTGAAAAGTCTACTGAATAAGAAGTCATTCACATTTACTTTAGGTAACTGGAGAATATCATCCTGCAAATATGAAGCAGCGTGTGCAATACTAGACAAATAAACTGTGCTCACAGCTCTGTTCGCTGCTGGAAGAAGACATTCCTTCTGTGAGATGCTGCATTCCCGCTCCCCCAGGAAGAAGTGATGGAAATCTCTGAAGGCCCTGATGGCTGCTTGGAGACTGTGCTTGTGCTTCCCACTTCGTGGGATGCATCTGCTTTCTCTCAGATACCTGGGTACGTTAGGTATCAAAAACTGTGTGCACCACGACTTGCAATCAGACAGAGCTGATGTCTGAAGTTCTGGGTAAACCAGTAGCCTGGAGTATAAGTGTGTTTTAGAGAATGCCATTTAACTGCATGATTTCAGAAATGGGCCCAAGTTTGAGAAGATAAGCCTGCTAGAGACAGGTCTGGGAAAAACACAGCATTTATAATGCATCATGAGTGTTTGTATATATGCAATCTAATGATGCCTCAATATGTATTCCAAAACAACTTCTTTTGCTTGCTCCATCAATTGTTCTAATAATCTAAAGTAAATGGTCAAGAATTAAAGGAAGACATTTATAGTCCCCTGTTTACAGTGGACCCTGTAAATTCAGCGTTATCTCCATATTTTTCTAAAATGTTTATGCACAAATGATTTTCACTGCAATATCTTCATCATGCATGAATAAAAATATATGCTTAGCTATCAAATGATAATTAGGTGAGACATGTATGTTTTGTCATAATTAATATTCTGTCAATAAGCTAGATAAGAAAGCTCCAAGGGTTAATGCTTTCCTGCTCTGTATCTACCATTGCCAGTGAATTTCTCTAGCTCACTCCATTAATCCAGTCAGCACAATGGATCAGGTTAGAGATGTGTCTCAATAAATCACTCTCAAGTGCTGGGGGTAGGAGTACCTAATTAATCAGCACTGTCATTATGTTTGACTTGTAGCTGCCTTACTGTGTAGGGGATGAGACTTCAGTGTATTTAACCTGCGCACACTCTTAAACAGATCTCCAGTAGTGAAGTAAATTTTAACCCTTGTATGGAAGAAGCCGGCCAATGTTTCTGTAGATGGCAGATGAAATGTTTCTTACCAATAAACTAACCCACAGGTAATTTATTCTTACCCCCGCCCCCAGAGGCCATTAACATCCTGCAGCATTTTGTCTCCTCCAACACCACTCTTCTGAAGTTAAATGCAGTGCTAGAGCCCATCACAGTCCCTAGCTGTACCTGGTAGCTTCCCCCACTCTACTTCTTCAACTGTTGAACTGCAGTTTGGCATTATCTTCCTAACCAAAAACAATTACATATTCCCTATCAAAATAATTGCTCTGCTATGACTCTTTCCCTTGTAAATATTTTGATCTGCTTTGGTTCAGAATTCAATGAATTTGCACTGATCAGTTTTGTGCTGTTTGAAGGTCCAGATGGCAGCTGCCTAGCTTGCCGAACTGGCAAGGTGATCTCTAGAGATACTGGTTCATCCTGTCCAGAATAAACATTAGTAGTGATGTGATGCTGAGCTCATGGTAAATTCCTCTCCATGTGCTTTCTGCTTTTTGCTGACATTCAAGCCACCGCATGGAGAGCACTGGGGCATGAGAGAGCATGATGAAGATGGCAGAGAAAATGCTGTTTCTGCTAGTGGAAGGGCCGGCCCCAGGCAGCCTGCAGGACGAAGATGCTGTGAATACAATTTCCCTGTGGTAATGAGGAAACTGAGAATATGGTATCTTAAGTATAAACTATAGACTAAAGCATAAAGAGATGTAATAAGACAGCATACACTTCTATCAGCATCTCCAGACTCATCTAAACGTGCACTGAGCCAGTCACAAGCAAGTCCATGAATTTACCTCTGCTCGCAACATAAACTGTATCTTGGTTACTTTATTTCTGCTGTAATAAGACAATTCTTGTGGCCTTCAGAGGGAACCTCATGTGTTCACACCAGCCTGAGTCTTTATCCTTTTTCTATGGTATAAAGTGAAATAGTATCTACTTTGAAAATGCCTACACTAACAATAATATTGTTGAAAATTTTTAAATATATGTGGCTATCCTGCCACCTACTTCTGATGTGAAGATGAACTGTATTAACTATGCATTGTACTAACTCAGTGCTTATAATAATGTGGCTGTACAGCTGGAAAAAAAACATGTGACAAAATTTACAAAATATTCTGAAAATACATATCCTAATTTTTCAAACTAGATACAACAAAACTACATGATGTGACACTAGTATTTTTGTGGTTCAGTTTCCCTCTTTTTTTGAGAAAAGAGATGTTATCATTCCATTTTAAAGCGATATCAGACAATTATTCATTAATAGACAATAGCAGACACTTCCTGCTAAAGTGTGATAATAGAAGAGAAATCTAAGAGGGAATTAGCCATTCTGTGTTCTGAATTAATTGCATAGGGAACAGTCAATGGTACATGAAACAAGGTGCTGGATGGTGAGGGTGGTTCTGACACTACAGGCAGGGCCTCCTGCCTATCCTGGAGCTTCACAAAGCCCACTGCTTGTGAAAACAGCCTATGTTCTGCAATTAACAGTGGTATCATATGAGGGCTTGTGTTCAGGTTGCAGAACTGCCTCAGATTTTGGATTTCCTAAGTTTTAACTGCTTGACTTGTACAGTCATAATGATCTTTTAGTGTACATAGGAAGTTACAAACATAAAGCAATAGTGGCATATTATTCATCACTTACTTACAGCATTTATTGCACACTACATCAGCTGCAAGAACCTTCCTAAGGTGCTGCAAGAACCTTCCTAAGGTGCTGCAACTCGTGCATCAGCAAGATGCGGGCCACCCTCCAGAGTCCAGACCCCAAACCCCAACTCCATCTCCATCATCTGTTGGCCAGGCGCTTGCAGCAGGGACCCAGCGCTAAGTGCTGCCACAGATTGCACAGGCAGAGGGGCAAACCCCAGGAGAAGCAGCAGGGCCAGTGCTTCGAGGGGAGCTCACAGGCTCGGAGCAGTAGCTTAGGCTACTGACACTGATGATATTGATGACAATTAGTAGAGTGAGATTAGAATGGAGATGAGGAGAAGATTCATCTGTTAGGCTATCCATCATCTGTGTGTTGCCCCAGGCAATGTGAGCAGGCTGCTGTTTTCAGTGGAGTCGCTGTTATCATGGGCTAGCTTTAGCCTTCCTGTGGGGTGAAAATGCTTGAGTAAATTTTGCCAGTAGGGTTGGAAAAAACAACTTTTTACTTTCTGTGTTTCTCAGGGTAGGACTGAATGCATACACTCGTAGATCAGTAAGCCTATATTTTGTGTGATACGTTTCTTACAAAAGTCCATTTCACACTGAAAGTCAGCGGACAATTGAAAATACCAATGCCACATATTTTTGCATCATTACTGGAGGACACTGTTAACTTTAGGTTTCAGTAAGAGATTTTCTCCTGGTATTATTTCCCTCTAATATTCAAGACGCATGACCAGAACCCAGATGAATCTTGGTCATCCTTTTTTTCCTGATGAATTTGCATGCTTATAGTCCCCTCTTTCTTTGCTTCAGAAGGTCTATTTTTCATTCATAGCACCTAGTTGAGGTAATTTGGTTCCCATATATTCTCTTTACCTTTGCACCAACAAATATTAGCAGGTTCTTGCATATTTTAGAAAAAAAATCTTCAGTCATTGTTTCTGATCCCTTTTTTTTTCCTATGGAATCTTCACAGCAGATAGGACAAGTTCATTTTTGTTAGTCTGTACATGGGTCTGACACTGATCTATAAATGAACCTTAACTAAATGATCAGTTGGTATGTGACTGTAATATGGATTATTCTTAAATACATTTGAATCACTAGATTGCAGAAGGTCTACAAATCTCGTTTTCACAGACTGTGTAGGGCTTTCCAGTTCATTAACTAAATGTGAGCTTGAGAGGTTATCTGCCATCACCTCCGCTGTGCAGTGTCCGGTATCACTGGAGAATTCACTTACTAATTCACTTAGATTAGATAGCATTTGAATTCTGAGTTTATCAGAGGGAGCAGGCCAAAACTGTGTTCTTTAGAGGCAAATACATATAACTTAACTTGAACATAACTGATTGTTTGAAGATTGGTGTATGCTTAGGGATCATTATGTCTTCTAATAAAAGATTATGACCAGAAGAGCAAACAGAAAAGGCACTTTCTGACAGGGTAAGGTAATTTCCTTCCTTACAATACTGTAAATCTCAAGGAAGCCCATTGGAATTAATTAGTCTAGATTTACACTACTCTTCTGTAATCTTTTCCTAGCGCTAGATCCTATATCTCTCCGAAAATCAGTTTTCTTCTCTTCTTCCACACATCTTCCACTTTGAGTCCAACACCCAAAGGGGAAAGATAAAACTTGTGTAAACTCTTCTATTACATGCATTATCACCTCAGGAAAATAAGGCACAATTTACTTGTTTGGGCTAAATACTCCACTCATTTTCTGTACTGAAAAACTGATGCCCAAAGAAATGAAAGCAGTCAGGCAATAGAGAATGGAGTAAAAATTTTTAGTACCATGTTAGTTGAAATTAATAATTCCTGTATATTTTTTTCTACATTATATTTTACATTCAATAATTACATGAAGATGACTAACACAGTTTTAAATTCTAGGCCCATTTATCTCATTAGTACATTTTGTGTATATAAGTGTTATATGATGAAATCCTTGAGAAAAATATTTAAATGGGTGTTTGTCATCTCAGTATCTTCTACAACTAGTTAAATGAACCAAAGTCAAACAACTTGTAACTCTGTGAAACATTTCTAGAAGATCCTTTCAAATGTCTCCCATTACTTGGTGTTGTAGAAGAGTATATTCTTGGCATGATTTTTATTTGAACTAAAGAACTTCCAAAATGGCATGAAGACAGACATTAGAATGACAAGTCGCAAGTTACTTTACAATGATGCTTATAATGTCACAGAGCTTATTTGGCCTGTAAGTTATTACACTGAGAAACTTCCTTGCTTCCTTTCTTCCTTCCTTCCTTCCTTTCTTTCTTTGTTTCCTTCTTTGTTTCTTTCTTTCCTAACACCAAGAATTTAGTTGTTGATATTAGGTAACTGACAAATTGAAGTCTTAACTACACCTAGGAATCACACAATCATATTCTAACAAAAATTGTGTTTAGCCCATTGAAATGTTACAGCTCAGTAATAAGAATGGGAGTGAATTACTTTCCTTCCAGCTTGTTTTTTTTTATGCTCTTTACAGCTGTTCTACATATAAACAAGAACTTCAGTGCATAAACAGAGACTAAGCATAATAGAATGACAAATTAGATCCCTCAGAACTGATGATGTTTAGATTTCTTATTCATTTTTATTACTCTTGCATATTGCATGTCTAATCCACGCTGAAAGAACTATGTAAAGTGGCTAACAACACTGGCCTCAACCATTTATCTGGCAAAAATAGTTCAACATATAGAGCCCACAGAAACCTTAATTTGCTAATAATTCTCAGTGAAAAGGGGAGGGATAGAGGAGAAGCAAGTCCAGCAAAGACTTATTGTATTACAGCTGGAACAAAACTGTTTTGTATTCAAGCAGCTAATTACAGGGAAAACAGTACATTTCAGTCTTTAAACTTTGACGTCTTGGTTTTCCAAATATTTATTTGTCCTGCACATGAGAGGCTTTATGAAGGAAAGTGTTCTGAAAGCTGGACTGAACAGTAGTTTACTTATAATTTACAGACTTGTAGTACTTAATATATAATGTAATAATCTACGCTGTGCCATTTGTCATTTGGAATAGGCCACAGATTATAGCTTAGGGCAGTGCATCTGTGCACAGATCAGGCAGGAAATGGCCTAAAATCTTGAACAGCTGAGCATGATGTCTCAGTGTAGTTGCAAAATTCAACCTCTGCTCCAGAGGTCACCGCATGCTTCAGTCATGACAGCCCAAATTGTTAAGCATGTGACTAATATGCATACAGAACACAGGCTGCCTGATGTCTGCTGCAAGCTTGATGGCTGGTTAGCGGCTAGTCTTAATTTTATGTGACAATCCTATGTAGGAAGTGCCGGGTGGGTGACTAAATGGAGCATATTGATGTCCCACTGGATGTAGCCCCTGTTGTTTTGACAAATTCTCTGTAGCATTTATCAATCAGGCCTACAATGGGGAGTGTGCTGAATATCTAATTCAGACCTGCTAGTCAGGACTAATAGAGCAAGATAGCATGTTATTCAATTTGTACTTGTTAGCGATGTCCCACTGTCACTGGGCAATTTACCTTCACACTTCACAAATGAAAAGAGAAATTTGCTGGGCTTCAAACACTTACATGAGTTACAAGCAAAATTTTAATTAGCATGTCATTACAGCAATAATTTATTGCCACTTTCTAGTTGTCCTAGCATCCAGATTGCACTTCTTCTTTTTTTGCCTTTAAGGAGAGATGTGCTTTAATATTTATGGGACACGTACTTAAAACAAAAATTAAAAAAACTCCCGGCAGCTATTGAAAAACTTCATAATAAGATACTTACACATTTTACAAAGTCTAAACCAGATTTATATGTTTATCACTTAAAGAAACTTTTTGAGCTCTCCTCTTACCAAGTATTAATGGATTCAGTAAGCAACATAATTTAAAAGTCTGTTTATTTTAATAAACTTTTAAACTATGATAACATTTTTCAGTGCAATTTTCAGCTGTTGCCAAAGGAAGTATAAAGAAAGTGGGGGAAAGAGAAGAAAGGAGGTATATCCTCTAGAGAACAGTAAAGCAAAACCACATTTTTGTCATGCCTAGGTAAACATTAGTAGTGAATTTTCAGCAGACAGTGCCCATGTTATCAACTGAAGAAAGGCTAGTTTTGGTAAATAGTAGAGAGATTGATCCTTCCGTTGAAGTCAATGCGAAGACCTGAATGGATTAGGTTTTAAAGGTGTTTGGGAAGCTCAGAGCATCCTATATTGCCGTTGAAGCTGAAAAGAGGCTGCTTAGCACTTCGCAGAGTTGGTTCCCGTGGCCTTTGGATATTATTGTATTTATCTGTGTAAATGGGTTCACATCTTTTTCTATATTGCAAACCACCACAGAACATAAAAATATCCAGTACTTTAAAAGGACGAGAGGAAGAAGTGAGAGCAATCTGTGTGAAGCAGAGGTGCCTGAATTCTCCCAGACAAAAAGCAGAGTGAATTAGCCAGGGTGACTGCCACACTCTGTGTTGCAGGAGGCAGGGCCACGCTTTGAAGGCCAGCTCACTGTCTCTGTGGCACATTACTCAGAAACACAGGCGTGCTCTCACAAGCTATCTAGTAGTAGCAGGTTCTCTAATAAACTGGTGAATAAGCAATTAAAAGAAATGTGAGCAAACAGATCACCTTGAGTGGTTTGTAGAGACTGCTGCACGTGATAAGACACGCTTTCAGACTGTCAGGGAAGCAAAAATTAATTTGGTTCCAGGGACATTTTTTTCATCAGTGAGAATAGATGATAAAGGGGTTTTTCTTATTATTTTTTTTTGGTTTTATACAAAGATTCTATGCATATCAATATGCAAACAGAATATTGACCTGAAAAAGGACCTGCAAGATCAGGACCACTGTTTAATACGTATAAGCACCTTAGAGAAAACCAAATGAATCATATAGTTTAAATACGCTAGGAAATGTTCATTTCTGATACTAAACGTTGTGATATTTTATAGCTTTCAACACTCTGAAAGAAAACAGTGTGATTTCACAGAGAGCCCATAAAATTTAAGGGAAACCTTTCCTTTGGGTAATTTTTGTCACTAACAATTCTTTTCCCCTGTGACTGGTCCTTTCAGAGTAACAGTATATTTTGGCCTTGTTTTTGGTCTCATTTAAATTGGTTCAAAGGCAAAATTGCCCGTGGAGTCTGTCTACAAACTCATGTGGGAAACAGTGGAATTTGACCCACAGATACTACTTATGGGTCAAAACACCCCTGCTCCAGGGCAACCAGTATGGTGCATAAGATGGCGGAGATATCAAACCATTGGCCATGGCTGCTTGAGCGTGAGGTGACTCCTACCAGCACCAGCTGGAGTCCTGGAACACCAACGAGGTGCCAGGAATGACTTTGCAAGGCAGAGCAAAGCTTGGCTATTTTATTTCCTTATCCATAGTGTTCATTCTGCACTCGGCTAAGAGGGCAATAGAGGCACACAGACTATGGAGTGGCATACTGATATCATCAAAAGGGTTTTCTCCCATCTCTTGGCATAACGAGCCTGCTGATGACCTTTCAGAAAGCACCTACTATATGCAATTTAGACATAGATCTAGTACAAAATGCAGGTAACCTTGATCACTTTTTTCATTTTTTTAAATTATATTTTGCTTACTGCTTAACATACAAAAAAGGAAAACGGTTTATAAGTTTATAATCTTATTTTCTGTTGGCTTTTCTCTTTCTATATCTATTCCCATTCCCAGTGTGCCACTTGTCCACAGAGTGCTCTGCTTCTCTGGTCATTCACATATCTCCCAAAGATTTACTGCTTTAGAAGGCCTGCAGATACAGCCCTTGCCAAGATGATATTTATTATTATTAGGTAGTAGTTTATATATTTTACAAGTCAGCATTTTTTTCTCTACCACTCAGTGGTTTTTTGCCTTACCTCTCTTTCATAGATTGAAAGCTCTTTTAATACATTTTCTTTTATTTTTTGTAGAACACCAAGCCCTAATCTAACCATTTAATCACATATTTATTCTTAAACATGTTCTCGCTTTCCTAAGTAGGCATTTAATTTTTGTCTTGTCATCCTAAGTCTGTAACATTTGCAAAATACAAATATTTTTGTTGTTCTTCATTTTCTTGAAGACCTGTTATTTAAATCTGCATACAGGTAGTGGTAAGCCCAGTTTTCCCTGATAGTAGTGCAGGGGAGGTAGATTTTCTTTATCTGGTCTATCAAGCATCTGACAATTATGTCCAGTTGCCATAGATAACCAGAAATCTGAATGATGGGGAGTTACTTTATTTTCCTTTGAAAAAATCCTTCCACTAAAAGGAATACTAAGTGCTCTGTTTAAGGGAGAGTGGCACAGCTGAGATCTCAAATAAGCAAAACGCACTACTGTGTTTGAATTCTGGAGTTTTACATTTGGTAAGATCATATTCAGAGACATTCATTACAGAACAACCCACATCTATACTGTTAAATCAAATCCCGTCCTCTGCAGAAAAACATAGGTTAAGCCTCACTGCCAGCTGAGGCTGGTGCATGGACTATGCTACCTTCTGCCCCTCTGCTCTGTTTTGGAGAGGGCTAGTTGCCAAACAAGGTCAGGGACTTCTCCAACGATTTAACAGTGGAAGTGACCATTTGCTAGCACTCGCAAATATTTCCTGGGACTAGGAAATAGTTACAGTCTTCCTCTCCTGGATACTTTATACAGTTCTTGACAGTGTTCAAAATCTAGAAGAAACCAGACGCAAAACATTTTTCTTTATCATGTAAGTCAAGATCAAAGATTTTGCTGCAGAATATTATGTCACTCAAAATAAGTTATGGGCTAGAAGAAGGGAAAAAAAGACTGAAATTCTATTTTCATGTGTCCTGGTTTCTGCTGAGAAATTAACTTCGTATAGGTATAGTGCTGTATTTTGGATTTAGTAACACACTGATGTTTTAGTTGTTGCTGAACAGTGCTTACACTAAGTCAAGGACTTTTCAACTTCTCACGTCCTGCCAGCAAGAAGGCTGAAGGTGCACCAGAAGCTGGGAGGGGACACAGCCAGGACAGCTGACCCAAACTGGCCAAAGGGATATTCCATACCATATGACGTCATGCTTAGCATGTAAATTGGATGGAGTTGGCGAGGGGGCAGCTGCTGCTCGGAGACAGACTGGGTATCAGTTAGCAGGTGGTGAGCGGTTGCTTCACTTGTTTTTCTTGTTTTTTATTTCTCTCTGGTTTTGTTGTGTTCCTTTTCATTACTGATGCTGTTGTTGCTGTTATTCTTACTATTAGCAACAACAACTAGAATCTTATTTCAATCATTAAATTGTTCTTGTCTCAACCATGAGTGTTCTTCCTTTTACCTTTCCAATCCTCTCCCTCATCCCACCAAGTGTGGGGGAGGGGGGAGGGTGAGTGAGCAGCTGCATGGTGCCTAGTTACTGACTTGAGTTAAACCACGACACCATGTTATTCATGAAGGTAAAGTCAGTCATTACGAATCCCTTTCTTGACTTAATACCTCTGAGTATAGACAGTGCTTCTTCTGTCAGATTCTATGTTACATGAACAACATCCATCTTTAGCCAGCATTTCTTAAGAGATTTAGTCTAATCCCTTTAATGTCATATGGCAATAGCAGTGTGAATGATCATCTAGTAGTTTTAGAAGAAATTGTGTTTAGCTTGCTAAATAAATTAAATCCATATCCAGAAACTGGAAACTTTGCACTTTTCTTAAACCCTATTGCATACATGATGTGATTAGAAAAGATCAGTGTAGATTTTGCTTCATCATCATTAGAGGTTCTTATACTCCATATTAGATTTTCGTTTGAATTAACTACTATCCCAAGCAATCGAGCAATGGACTTGGTGCTGCTCACTGAAAACTTTCAGACTTGCTGGGTTTTTTTCAGCTTGAGATGTATATTACTAACATAGCAGGTTATGGACGGCACCCAGATATCTTGGATTGAGGGATATATCTGTGCCAGAAAGTGTAAAATATAAGAAAACAAAGGTCAAAATATATAACTGCACAGCAGAATTCTGGGGACATTTTTATGAGATACGTTGATGACATCAGGCAATACCTCATTTTTTTCTATATTATTTTTTAATAGAAAAACCTTAATTTCAAACTGAAAGACATTACTACAAAATCAAATACCAAAGCTCTTTGTGTTCTAACAGAATATTTAGAAAAAAATGAGATGTACGAAATATTAATTTTTAATCTCCATAAAAATATTCAGAAGTCTGCTATCATTTCACTGTTCTTTAAACACGTTCTTGCCAATTTCCTGTCTTTTTCTAAAAGTTCTGGTTTAGCTTAACTACTAAGTGAGCTAAAGATATGAAAGGATTCACCAAGATAAGGATCCATTAAACCAATTAGAACTTGCAGTAAATTCAGTGAACACTAGGTAATGTCCTAAAGGCCCCACTCAAGTCAGCAAAGAAACTATTGACTTACTTTTTATCTTTCTTCTCTTGTACGTTTTCCCCTCTACCTAAAAGAACATGTTTGCATTTTAGCTGCAGGTCAAATCTAACTCTCTAACAAACTGCTGTCTTTATGACTTCTCAGATTGTCTTTGTAACATCCTAACATCTTGACACAGTTCAGAATAAAAGCACTTTATGCAGGGCTTACATTTTCAAATTTAAACATTTCTGCTGGCAAAAAGCATCTGAAAAAAAATACACTGGAGAAATTGAGTTATTCTGACAATTCTTAAATTGACAAGTCTAGTCACTGAAAATAAAAACCAATTTTCTCTATACTAAACTAAGGAGATAGCCCCCCAGTCTAGAAAGAGGAACTCATACAAAACCTCCCTGCATAGAGTCATGTGGAAAAGAGCTACCAGCAACCTTCCTCATTATCTCCCACATTACATGGTCATTGGAGCAGCTACCTCACATACTTGCCTTCTAAAATGTGAAAAGAATTGTATTAGTAAAGGTCAGAATCACTCCATATGCTCTGGGAAGAGCCACCAAACCGTTACTCACTTTGCACAGCCCTGGCACTGTCATCACATTCGTTCATGTTGTAGTTTAGCCCCAACTGGGACCAGACTACACAGTCTCTCTCTCATTCCCCCCACCCTCCAAGAGAATAGGGAGAGACAACATAAGAAAAAAAAGGCTCAAGATCTGAGATAAGGACAGGGAGAGATCCTTAAAGTCACTGTTAAGGGCAAAACAGACTTGACTTGGGGAAAACTATTAATTTATTATTAAAACCAAAGTAGGATAATGAGAAGGAGAACAAGATAACTTTCCCCCACCCCTCCCTCTTCCTGGGCTTAACATTATCTCTACCACCTTCCCCCCACCAAGGGGCACAGGGGGGGAGAGGGAGTGGGGGTTATGGTCAGTTCATCACACGTTGTTTCATGCCCCTCCTTCCTCCTCGGGGGAAGAACTCCTCACATTCCTCCTCTGCTCCAGCGTGGGGTCCCTCCCACAGGCTACAGTCCTTCATGAACTGCTCCGGTGTGGGTCATTTCTTCCAAGGGGTGCAGTCCCTCCAGAATGGTTACCCCAGCGGGCCCTCCACGGGCCACCGCCTCCTTCAGGCATCCACTTGCCCCAGCGTGGGGTCCTCCCCGGGCTGCAGGGGGATCTCTGCTCCTCCGTGGGCCTCCATGGGCTGCAGGGGCACAGCCGGCCTCACCATGGGCTGCACCACGGGCTGCAGGGGAATCTCTGCCGGAAGCAGCATTACTGCTCCCCCTCCTTCTGCACTGACCTTGGCATCTGCAGCCATTCCTCTCACAAGAAATTCTTCACAACCGGCTCAGGCAGACGCCTCTCAGGTTCTCTTCACATCTCATCTCCTCTCCACTTCTTGCAGCCGGGCCGGGCTGAGTTGGGCCCAGTCAGCCGCCTGGCGGGAGGCCAGAGGGTAAGGGTCGCAAGGGGCACAAGGCTTGTGCCTCCCAATCTCTGCCCTCACTCAGCATCTTCACATCTTCTTCCTTCTTTTTTCTGTTTTCCCCCTTCTTAAATACATTATCACAGAGGCTTTGTCAGGGAACATTCTGCTACCAGTCGGCTTGGCCTTGACCAAGAGCGAGTCTGCCCTAGGGCCGGCCGAGTCCACTGAACAAAGAGGAAACTTCTAGAAGCTTCTTACAGAAGCTACCACTGTAGAGCCTCCCCCTCACTAAATAAAACCAGAACAGTTCACAAACTGTAACTTTCTTAAAAAAAGGACACATAATTACTTCAAAGGCAGTTGTAAAAACAGGGCTCAGGGTGAACGTTCACTTCAAGTATTGTGGAAGGAAAAATCTACCTCATGGCTGTGCTGCAACAAGAAGGACATGCTGTACTCTGTACAACCCACTTGCTGGACGGCTGGAGGAGCTCAGAATTCTCACTGAGCATGCATTTCACACATCTCATCTGAGGCCTCAGCAGGTCTTGACTTGCGTTGATTTCCTTATGGTCATCCATGGCATCAGGAGAAGGAAGCTTGATGAGGATGAACCATGGTGGGGTCTATTTCCATCTCCATGTTCTGTGATGATGTCAGACTGCACAGTGCAGTTGTGGTCTGCTTGCTCTTATCTGGAAGTGACGGGTGCTCTCAGGGTTACCCAGCTCAGTGTCTTCCTGCAATTACCTGTTCTTGTGTTTAACCCTTTAACCCCTTCCTCTTCCTTTTGTTTCTTCAGTCCTAATCACATATGTGCTGAGAGAGGGCTTATAGATACTTCTGCTGCTTTTCTTAGCAGAAGAAAAGTGCAGTAAGAACCTCCAATAAGAAAATACTATAAAGCATATGTCTTGGTGTCTACATAGAATGCTCTTCCAAGAACTTGTTTTACAGACTTCCTGGGCCACTAGTAGTGTCTCTGTATTTAATAATATTATTGATTTAATTTTTTGTAAATTTACCCAACAGCTTCATGCCTTACTCAACTTTTAGCATCCTTCCTCTTACCCTGGCAAGATAACCCCATGGCTCCATAAAGGTGAAGGTGACATAAAGGCTTCAAAAGAGTAAGTAAGGTGTATGGGATTAAAAATGAGTTCATATGGCATGGATTTTTTTTATTTCTGTATTTATCCTAAACCCACTTGAAGGCATGTCTTATCGTGCATCTCACATTTTCATTTTTTATGGAATAAATTGTCATTTATTTGTGGGGTTTCAACATCAATAATGACTTCTCTGTGGAAAACTTTGCACTTTAGAAACCACCACTGCCTTACAAGAGAAGGACTGATGGAGGAGAAGAGATTCACAGCCTCTTTTGTCTGCATACCTTTTCAACAGAGGAGAGAAAAGCTCCCTGTTGATATCAAGAGGGGAACACCCCTTTCTAAAGTCACTTTCAGGGATTTTATTTAAGTATAACTTCCCTCTAAACGCAAAAGACAAAGGGCTGGTTTCATGCATAGAACCGAACATGGCTTTCCTTTCTCAGTTTTTCTGGACTCTCGAGTTTTTTTTCCTTCATTGTTTGATGACTTGTTTTCCTACTGAGTTTTCCTATGATGTGTGAAAATAGGGCTTCCTAGCACTAGTCCCCTATGGTGCAAGGGCAGCATATCTCAGCGCAATTTCCCGGTACCACAATGGTGGAAGTCCCAGATGTCACATGATTTAGAGGTTTTCACCAACACTGTGCTTTATGAAGAGACTCCTATGCAAACCAAAGGTTACAGAAAAACAAATTGACATAATCAGAAAGTAAAAAAGAAGGAAGCGAATGTCAGGATAGATGTAGAAGTAAGAGGTTGCACTGGAATAATTTGCATTTTAAAGTGGATTGGGTTGTGCTGGGAGATTATGTAAGATTCTAGTAGAAGTCTTATTTTAGTTAAATCCGTTGTCACGTCCTTACATCTAAGTAAAAAATCAAGTTGTTGCTGGGAGTCTTTAGGGATTGAAAAGATGATAAGGAAATTTTTACATTAGTCTATCCTTTATATCTATCTTTTTTTAAAATAAGATGCATTTTTCTTGTTGGTGATTTGTTAACAAGTAAGCATTTGTGAGATATAACAGCTCACTGTGATCAAGAACATGTTGTTATCTGCAAAAAAATTTACTCATATATGTGAACTGCCTGGTCCAGAGATATTGCTGGGATTTATATGCATAAATGTGGCCTAATCAGTAGTCCATAATTAAAGAAGTGATATGGTGGAATGGAAACAAGGTGGGAAGTTGTCAGCACAGTCCTTGTTTTTCATTTACTTTCCTGGGGACGTAGGTTAAAGGTTCTAGTATTGGTATTTTCATATTAATATGCTTATTTCTGTACAACTTTGTATATCCAAGTTCTCTACTCTTTATATACACATATACATATAAAGTAAATGCATGTATATATTTACTTACTGAGGAGAGGATTAGGCTGAAATCAGAATCTGATGGTTTCATGCCAGTCATTTTTGAAGGAGAGGAAGCATCACCTTCATTCTAATGCTGAGATTCATGTGTGCCTTCACATATGTAAAATTAGATTTTAAATGCTTTGCTGTAGCTCTTTCCCACTAATTCTCTCTTAATTCTTTGTGAAAAGGTAAAAATTCCAGTTCTTCCTTCAGAACACCTTTTCTATACTAAAGGTTAAGTTGTTTGATAAGGAACTGGAAATACTGTTATGTGGTCTATGTCTGTGGGATGCATGTGCCACTAAGACACCCCAAACAAAATTGAATGGGTAGTATTCTCCAGACTATTTATTCCTCTTCGTAACTCAGTTAGGATTTTTGTGAATCCTTCCAAAATCTTTCTAAAATCTTTTAGACTAGTGGGGAAAATGACCAAAACAACAATCCATTTATGGAAAATGTTAGCCAGAAAAGCATCAAACACAACATATAAACTGCTCAGAGTAATGAGAAGCTCTTTTAGCCACTCTGAGGGAAGTTATTGTGAAGGCAGAAAATGAAAGGTCTTACATGGTCAGGGTATTTCAGCGCTGAGGCTGATCCGTCAGCAACTGATACCTATTTGCCATGCAGACTGGTGAGTAACTTGGCACTACTGCCCTTTCTCTGACTTTTGCTCTATGGAAAAAGGAGAAGGAAGAGATATCTATGAATATTTATCTCAGTTGAACAAAGATATGTTTATCTATTACTATGATGGACTCCACAGACACACCTTGAGCACAGATAAGATTTTATAACTGTGATTTTGCATCATCAATGTTTGATGTAGAAGGCATTATAAAAGGTAAAAGTTACATTTCACCATAGCGCATTTTATTTTTATTGATTTCAGCTTCCAGCATAAACTAATTTAGTCTTTATAAATCAAGTTTAAAAATGAGCTCAATCTCCCTTCTGCCCGTTCCACTTTTATTGGAACTGTATTCACAGTGTGATTTCAGCTTGAGTTTGTGGTTTCTGTATACAGCAGGCTTCCTGCTTTACAGCTTTTTCTGTGAGAGAAGTTGTTATGCACTTGAAGCTATTTTAAATTATCATAAGCACATGGCTGGTAGCTTGTTGCAATGACAGGACTGGTACTTCCTTAAATGTTTAGTCAGAATCCTGGAACAGTGACTGAAAGTGAAATAGATGATAACACGATTTTGAACTACAAGACTGTCTCACTTATGCAACTCAAGGTCAAAAGACATCTTGCGTTCTCCATTGTAGTATTCATACAGATTTACTAAATAGTAGTGATATCTTGCTGCATGTAAAAAAAAAAACCTAACACTTTATTTGAAAATTTGCAATTTACTTGCACTTTGATCGTGAATTCAGGGGCTATAAATCAATAAACCAAGGTCCAAGTATTTTCAAGCTTACTTCTATTGAGAAAGTGCATGCTGTACAGTTTCTTTAAAACCAATAAACTGCTTCTAAAGAAAGGACAGCAATATCCAGTCCTTCATGTTTCGTAATTTTGAAACTATTCATATGTTTGCTTATTTTTTTTTATTTTTACTTATCTCTGTATTTGTTTCTTATTTGAAATACGTCTAGGCTGTCCGCCTGGCCTTCTTTCAAAATTAAATGCGTGAGTGTATCTTTGATTTTAAAATTGTAGAAGACTTCTGCTTTTGTTTTGCCACTTTTGTATTAATAAAAATACTTTTTTGTTGTTTTTTTTTTTTAAATTGTAGCCTGTACATCTGCAGTGCAAATCTGAATGATGAAATAAAGGCAATTTTCTTCTAGTGCATGCCTTTTCCTCCAAAAAAAAAGAAATACAACTCTTTACAAGATACAAGACAAATGACACAAAAGTGAAAGGGCACTGATACAAACTGGATAGGCTTACAACATAATTGAATTAAGTCTTGTGTGCCACATATGATCACAAAGCAGGGCCATGTCTTGAGCACTCTGAATGTAGGGAGGCTGCCAGTCAATAAAAAGACCCTTTAAACTGGTTAAATACATCATGAGCGTGTGCAGAACACTCCTAGCTAACAGGTGGCTGAATAAAACTCAGCTGGTGTTGCACAGGGCTATAGCATTGACCTTCTTTAGGATAATTTCAGCCCTCTTAAAAAAAAAAAAATTGTTACTGTACTTGGTGTAGTGGAAACAATTTAAGGATGAATAATTTCTTTTAGTCCCTTGAGGCACCGGTGGCTCGCTCTCTGCGCTCTCTCTCTTTCTGTGTCTCTCAACTGAATTAACATAAAGGAACAGTGACAACAGCAAGCTGAAAAGCGTAGCTGGTGGGAGGATTAAGTATATCATTGAAAGGAATTATGTTGTAAATGACTGGGAGGGGTAGGGGCTTCTGTTCCTTGGTCCCATCTGGTCTTTAAAGAATACCTTGTTGTAATTACCCCCAGATGGCTTTGTGCTACGCTGGGTCTGGACAGCCAGGTGCCACTGTACCCTGCTGGGTGTGATATTCATTGCTACATGCAGTGACAAAAATGGACTTTATTGCAACCTAATTTCTTCCAGGGTATTACACAAATATGAAATGAACATAGGTTATCAAACAAGAGCTTGGTGTGCCAGGAGCTGGAACTGTCACACCTAAGACAAGACTGCTTTGTTATTTCACTTTTAACAATTGTCTTAAAGGTGGAAATATCAACGATTTACAGTGTTTGTCTGCTAATAAATATATATTATATCATGTTAGCTATTTTTTCCAGGAGCTGAAATGTTCAAATTACCCTAAGGCAATTGCTGGAAATGGCAGAGTAACAAAAGCCTGTTACAAAGTCAGTTTTACGACAAGATTTGCTGTAGGCTAAGTTCAGGCCTGATCCTGGAAGACTATGTTGTTCCTGGTAATTTTACTGCCAAAATTATACCAGTCTTACATTTTCATACCCTCTTCCAAAAAGCAGTTGCTGAAGCTGTTCTAAAAGAATAGTTATTGCTATTCAAAACTAAGCCTTTTGCCATAAAGGAGAAAATAGAAACTTAAGAAAAAAATATAAACATGAGTTTCAAAACCCTGATTTGCTCTGAGGCAGCTAACTGTACTTCCAAAAGCTGGGGGTCGGCACTTCTTTCCTCACCAAAGTGGCACAGATGTTTGGAGGGAGAAATCCCACATAGAGTGGCCCCCTTCCCACCGCTCCTGCTCCCCTGCCCTACCTGGCACCTGCTGAGCAGATCTTCATGGACACGTGCGGACAGCATTCACCACTGTCCTCTGAGCCAGTTCTGGAGGTCTTGCAGCTCTGTGGTGCTGTGCTGGAGCAAGTGCAGCCTCTCTTTTGGTATCTCTGGACATTACAATTTATTCTGGGATTTCTAAGTCAACTATGAACTAACTAACCTGGGGATTGCTAGCAGTGGGAGCTTGCAATGGCCAAGCCACCAAGTATGCATACAGCTGCTCCAGCGTGTTTTGTACAGCTCATGCACCATTCTCTCGTAGTTCAGCTACGATGCCAGAGGCACCACTGAGCAACAAAGGTGCTAGTCTGCTAGCAGAAATGCCTAATACAGCATACAACCCCAGCAACAGCATCTGCTTCTTTTCTGAGGTCTGAAAAGGAAAAAAAAAATGCTGGTCACCAGCTTCTTGCAGATCCATTTAGTGCCAAGAATGGCACTAACAATGACAATGCCAAGATTACAATGCCAAGATTGTCCTTTCCCGGCCTTTACCTACTTTCTGCTATGTTGCATAGTCAAGGTGAGAGGAGATGTAACTGTATGGCAGCCGGTTTTCTACTGTGAGTTACAAACATGCTCAATAGATGTTAGTAACACAAGGAGAAAAAAAAAAGATGCTCTTTACGTCTTCTAATCTACCTGTGAAAATGTGTAATTAGACTCACAGCTGATTTCTTAGCCTCCTTCCTTACTATCATCTTGTTAGTAATGTACTTCAGAGATAATAGCTTGGTTTACCTTTGTTCCAAGTCTTTTTGATTCTGTCCTGACAATGCCAATTTTAAGACTGTGATATTTTCTAAAAAGGGAAAGGAGTCTTAGCTTATAGAAAAATCAAGTTTCCAAAAGGTAATGACATTGTGTTGGTATTTTTTTTTATTTGTCTCCAATTGAAACGTATCAAAATATGACTAGCCCTACCTTAAATCACCAGCTACATTTTTTAACTTGGGAATTATGAGTAGGTAGTTGAGGTCTTCCATTGCCATAATTCAGCCTTCTTTCTTATCAAGGAACCCTTGATTTTACTAATTGTTAGTTACTCAAACTTGAAATCCGTCATATCAGAAATAAAACTTCCCTGCAATGTAAAATAGATTTTTCACCCATTCTCTGTGACTTGGGCAACATTATTTTATGGGATGACTCTGATCATCTCTTATTCACCCATTCCAGGAAGCTCAAATTCATCTATAAAGCCTCAGTGTCATCTTCCATCACCATTACAAATACTCTCAAAGGAAATTTAAGTGTTGTCCCAGAGACTTGGCAGACAAGTGCATTAGTCAATCAGATTCTTTGCTATGAAAAATGAATGGAAAAATTTTGGCATTAGAGACAAGGTCAGACTTATGCTGACTTAGTACTGTGTAGTGGCAAGTTTCTACATGTTGACCAAGATAGTAGGAGACGTTTTCTCTCTTTCTCTGTCCCTCTTTCCCCTTCTGTCTTTCCTTGTTCTCTATTATGTGTTTACATATATGGATATGCAACTCAGGGAGAAAACCTAAGAGATTAGATATCTGTAATTATGTCTGTCCTGTTAAAATTAACAAAATTATAGTTTATGCGTGTCTTTCAAAAGCTAAGCCATATCTGAGATCCTTATCAAAGTCAGTTTATTTTTACATAAGAAAGTGATACATATGCCTAACATTAATGAAAGTCATCTACCTAAGAGTCAGGCATGCTTGGGAAAATTAATTTCAGTCCATGGAAACTTCTCTATGTGCCTGATTTCCAACACATGACTACAAGTTAGCTACTTAGAAATGGAGAAAATGTCAGTTCTGGCTTTCAGGTTATTATTATAATAATAGAAGTTACTAATTAAAAAATGAAGTTCCCAAATACTTCATTCTGACATGAATAAGATCCAACAAAGAATATGAATTATCTGAAGTTTAAATATGAAATACAGGGTCCTATTTGGACTTAATTCTGGTCCTTTGCTTTGTCAGTGATATCGCCTTTGTATTTCATGTGCCTCCCATAAAATCAGTACCTTTGACAAGCCTCCATCAGACTGCAAATGTCTCATTACTCAGCTTCTTCCTCCAAACCCACTTCTGATGGTGAAGAAATTTGATGGATAACAGATGCTACATATCCTGCTGTAGGATATATACCTGTGTGTAATGGAAGAAAAACACTCCCAAGAAATTGTTACTTTAACAAGTGTGTTATACCTCTACCTTGTCCACATTTGTTTCTTTTCAGACTGGGAAGATCTGATAGAAGAACTGGTTTCTCCGCTGTGTGGAAGACAGCTAGCATTTTGTGGCATTAAGAATAACTAAAGAAATTAAAGAAATAATAGCAATATAATTTTAATATTTGTGATTTGATGACGTAAGTTAATCTAACTTTTAAACTTCACTTCAGTATTAATCTTAAGAGATTATGCATTTCTAAGCAATTTCTGCAATCGATGATTAACAATTACGTTCTGAATATAGAACATTAATACACTCCCTCAGTTAAGTATCCAGGAGACTGAACGTTCAGAGGCAAAGCAGAACCACAGAGCACAGGAGATGGCATATTTATTGATGAATGCCCTGTTATGTCAATACCACTGAAGTGAAGCTGAGTCATATTGAACCCTTTTGTCAGGAAGATCTTGTGCAGTGAGCTTGCACAATTAGGTTTCTTTTCTTTTTTTGAGTTTCATATTCAAAAACCAAAAAATTATTCTAATAAGCTTTATATAGGCAGTAGTGACAATTTTTGTTGAGCATTTTTCAACCTTCTGGGTGTTCCTGTTAACTAGGTTACAATTCTGGTTTAAGATGTATCATTACAGGATGCATATTCAGAGTTAGCATGGGTTTAGTGTTGCATATAACCTTTCACTTTGCATGCAAGTTCTGCCCATACCTGAGTAGGAGCTAAATAAGATAGTAACATAACTTAGCACAAAACATTCTTGTCACCCTTCTGCATTTTGGGCAAGACTGCAATTCCTGAGAAACCCCTGTTTCAGTGCTGGAGCAAGAAATTAAAGCTGCCTAAGTGAAAACACATAAGCAGAGACATAGAAATGCAGAAGAGAAAGCATGGAACACCCAAAACCATACATATACATACATATGTCCACATTCACACACATACACATATATACAGCTAAGAACTCTGACGCAATTTATCCAGCACATGAGAATGCAATGGCACAGACTTGGCTGGAAAGTAATGTCTATAATCTCTGAATTCACTGACATAGTGTGGAAGAAGCCATCCCACTTTCTTGAATTATTTGGCTTCTGAGAAACATCTTTCTCTCTCTTATTTTGAGAGTTTTAGGGTAAATCAATGTATTTATTGGAAATAAATTTTTGTAACAAGGTCTGCTCTTACTCAGTTCTCAGACGAGTCATCCTGAGGCATGGTGTAGCATTGCAGTGCAGTTTTAAAAGTGGCAGTAGAAATGGAAAAGCTCCTCTGACAAAACAGCATGGCCTTAATGAGAAAAATATGACGCATTTTCAAGCTGGTGAGTTGAGTGTAAATTTTCAGTATTTGCTAAGCTGAAAGCCTTATTGTTTCATAGTTGGAATTTACAGGTAATCAAAAATGACTACATCCTAGTGTTGGGGATCTTCCACTCAAATTTCACTCAATAAGCTTTCAAACAGTCTTAAAGTCAAGCCAGACCTCAAACCGTACTCTAAAAAACCGTACTCTAAAAAGCCGTGAACCCTCTTCTACACATGGACATATCTTTTTAATTATTATTAAGCTGAATCACATGAGTTTACAGTGATTTATAGACCTTTATGAGATGGAGACTTGCAGTGCAGTGTGGTTGCCATGGGCAGACTACAAGTCACAGCAGGGAACATGCAGGTGGTATAAAGCTCTGCTGAGCCCTGCCTTGCAAACAACAGGGTTGTGCATTTGCCAACATTATGGTGCATTAAAGGAGGCGGCAGAGATATGGTATCAGGATGTTCTTACCAACTCTCCCTTTGTAGATTACTCCCAAATTAGTAATTGCCAGCCTTTGGCTGTGGTGGTGAGTATGGAAGCTGAGCTGAGATTGTGGTCTAAGTCAGAAGGTAAGGATGTGAGCAGGAGTGGGTGGTGGGATGCAAGACAGGGAGTGACGGAGGATGATCGATCAGTGAGATTCTTGGGAAGGCAGGAGGTGGCAAGTGCTGGCAATCACCTTCAACAGCCACTTCTACCCAGCCATGCTTAAGTGCCTCCAGCCCTCTTCAACCATTTGGCACTGTGCATTTAAAACACAATATCTCTCTAAATTCAGGTGAGCCTTCCTACTGATTTTGGTGTGAAGACAGCCCCCGTGATAACATTTGGTACCGTGTGTTTAAATACTGTTACCCTTATATTCTCTTTATACTTTTCTTTGCCTCTATAATTACTGTGTAACTATTCCAATCTCAAATACTTGGCAGGCAAGGATGTCTTGAACACAGACACCCAGTTCTAGAAGGGGCATTTATTTTGTGCAAATAAGTGATATAACTAATATATTAAGAAACGTACCCTTAAGTCTAGTGCTGAGATCTTGATTCTGGGAGTAGTCTTACCAATGCAAGACTACCTGTGGTTGCGCTGTTCCATTCTCTTTTATGTGAATAATGCTAAGCAGAATAAAATAACTTATTCCAGCACATTAGAATGTGTACATTGACATTTTGGTTCTTGCTCGGTACCTCCTTTGAAGTGTTCTGAAATAAATGTTGTTGCATTTAAGGAGTGTCTATAACACTGAAAAGGACTTCTGTCTTGTGTAAATATAATTGCCACAAACTAATATGGCAAGATTACTGCTTCTACACAGTTAAAGAAAACAGGGATGGACGTAATGTTTGGGGTTTTTTTGGTTTGATTTTTTTTTCTCTCTTTTTTTTTTTTTTAACAACTTTACAATGTACTATAAGGATCATTTGAATTATATACTCTTTATAATAATAAAAATCTCATATCATACACTGGTTCTATTTTACTATTAATATGGTATAAAAACTTACATTTTAGTTTAAGTATCAGCCTCTTTTTAAAAGTTATGTACTAAATTAATAAATCCCATTTTCCTTTTGAATGTAATGTTTCCCTCCCTGCCCCCAGCTCTAAAGTGCTGTTTTTTAAGGGTTGTGGTTATTGTAATGCAATCACACAGTGAACACTCCTGCCTCTTAATGAGTGCAAATCACAAGAGACAAAATTCTTCTACTGGGTGGGAAGTGGATGGGAAATTCAATTCTAAACTGTCATGTTCTGGAGTAGATGATAAAAGTATGGAAACTTTCAAAGAAAATCTTCTTCAGGGATTAAAAGAAAAATCTCATTTGTTTGCAGATATGAGTACTTAACGTACTCTTAATATACTTCTGCAGTTAGTGGAATATTTCATTAAAAACCTGTGAGGAACAAGAATGCTCTCAATTTTCTACTTCTCTGCTATTTGCAGTTACTTAGTGCACAATATGCTTTTAAAGCAGCATCTTGAAAACAGAGTACATTACATAGACATTGTGTAGAAATCTACAACCACAGTATCCTGAAAGGAAGCACTCATAACAGTAATCCTTTTCTTTGACATCTAAGCTGAACAATAAATTTTTATACGCTAATTTATTTTAAGTTGAAGAGGTTGTAGTTTGCAAGGGCCAGATAGAAAGTGGTCCTGAAATACGTAGAAATATACTTATGACCAACTAGAACAATATCACTATTGTTAACAGAAAGTGAATACAGAGATCAGTAATAATATTTTCTTCTTCATACACAAAAACTTGTATTTCAGAGAGCACTGAAAGATTTGACAGAAATGAATTGCTCAGTATCCCTAGTTTTCTAAAGAAGAGGAAAAAGAAAACTCTCTATTAGGTAAATTTGGTAAATTGTGTGATTTGCTGCTAATGGAAATTCTATAAAGGGTCTGAATAAATTTTTAAGTGCACACAGGGCTTATCTACATCCCCATGCATGTCTGCACAATTCTGCGATTAGACATAGAAAAGTTCCATCAGATGATCCATTTCCATGCTGGGGAAATACTGTTCACAACCAGTTCTTCAAATTGTGTAGTTCATTTTGTGTGGAATCAGTGTTCAGCCAGATTGTTTGCCCTAGCTCACTATCTTCCCCATAGATATCTCATCGAGTCAGAGAAATGAGGTGCAGTCAGTGTTTCTGTTACACTAAAGTGACTACGTCAAAACATACCTTCTTTCCTATATAATCTCCCCACATTTTCCCTGTTGCAACCTACATTGTCTTGTACCTTTAATGTTGGAGAAAAGAAGGATGGTTTAAACAGTAATGCATGAAAATTCTTTCTGTTTTATTTCATATTCTGACATCTCACTGTCTACACTTTGACTAGTCCTTTAGAGCATGCACCTCTTGGTCTCACAAGACTGTGAAGTCCAATACATGTGGACAAATATTCAACGTAGGGCTTGCAAAGTAGAGCAGACAAGGCACAGCTAAAAATGTAGAAATTAATTTTCAATAATTTTTTCTCAAGTACTCCCATTGGGGAGTTTGTATGGACTTTTGCAAGTGCAGAGCACAGACATACACAAGATCTTGTAGATAAATGGCAATTCCAATCTATTTATGATAACTGTCAGGACATGTCTTCACTCAAAATCTTCTCGTCGGATACGATTGCCACTACAACAGTCTACAATTGTGAAGATAAGAGGATATTATTCTCTGGCATTTTTCTTCTTCTTCTCTAATTTTTTATTTTATTTCATCTCGTACTTTATCCTCCAAACGCAAAACTCCAATAACTTGTCAGTCACATCTTACAGTGTAGCAAAATTACAAACTAAAGAAGAGAAAGGATGGCGAAGCATGTTGCCTTTCTATTCTGTAATCAAATATCTCCCTAGGTCTAATCAGTAAGAGGACAAGCCAGCTGAAATGCTTATGCACATCTTTACATGATATTCTCAGTGTCAGCTGAACCAAGCAAAAGATGGTGTGGAGATTCACTCCCCTGAGGCCTGCTGCAGTATTGATTCTTTATTAAGGTACTCAATAGCTAAAAGAAATCCTGCCTGATTATTCAAACATGCTCCTGAAAACACTATGAAATATCCTTTCCTTTACAACACCTTCTCAGACAAATTACACTTGAGAAAATAGTCCAGTAACAATTTTAAGACACAATTGACTTGAGAGTCAAAAGTGCTATACAAATATTGAAAATTTCTTATTCTGCTTCTCCTTGGATATTGATTCATTTGTATCTAACAGGAAAGAAGGAAAACTGCAATTACAGCAGTGCTGTTGATGCTACTACACTTACAGGTCTATCGCATTTTCCAGTATTAACCCCTATTGTCACAGATTTCTAAACTCAGCAGTAATCTGGCACCCACAAGCTCAGCTGTACTTTAATGTCTGAATCCTAACAAGAATTAGATATTTAAAACATTTAGGGACATACTCTGTTCTAACTAATTATCCTGCTATAAATCTGGACTCGTACCATAGTACCTGAGTGCAATCTTTCCATTCCACTTTTTGCCATCTTCTAGGAATAATTCTGTTAAAAAATAAAGTATGAAATCAACATTTCTAGTCTCCTAATACAGATTCAGTAATTTGGAGAGAAAGAAAGTATTACAATACTCCTTATTATAGTAGTGATTGGATTGTGTTTAAACCCGATAGGGTGAACATATTGCACTTGAAAAACTTTTTGATCATTATCATGTCTGAAAGTGTGTCAGAGGAGTTTTTGTGACTCTTAAAATAGGCTTTTTATGCTGCGTTGTCATACAGAGTAGAAACTAGTTCTCTAGATCAGCATTTCTTTATCTGCCAGGTGGTTTGTTGAAATGGCAGTGAAGAGCTAGGTTTTGTGGAGAGGCACTGATGATGTATGAAGTGGATGGAGCTTTAGCAACATATAGTATGTATTTGGTTTCATTTTTCTCATTAGGAAATCACCTTTCAAAGTCTGGAAACCCACATTTTAGATAATGTGGTTCTAGGTTAGCCAGCCTAGAGAAAGTATTTTCAGTATTAAGGGCAATAAATCTGAAGTGACTGTTGAATTTCACATTCAGTTATTCGACATTTTTTCTGACCAATGTGAAAAGAAAAAGTAAAAATTTATGTTAGTGTAGTGCTACCTTAAAAAAAAGGAGGATCACAGTACATCTCTATATTTATATTTGCTTCAAATCAGGATCTAAACTTGGAGGACAGCACTTTAACAGATATTTAATTTTCTTATCATAAAATTAATGGTAAATAACTTTTTCCTAACTAAGATCTAAGTGCACACAAAATTAAACTGACTTTAATGAAATTTTACCAGGTGCATCATTTAGCAGTTTTTAGTCTTTTGAAAGGGCAAACAGTGGCAAAAAAAAGGAGAATATTCTGTCATACCGTATCATCAGATACCATTTTTTAGGTTTTCGTAGCCTGCCACAGTTAAATATTAAAAGTAATGAGAGATCAATCCTAGTAAGTTGACTATTTTGAGGCTTTAAAAATGAATTTGTGTAATATTTTTAGACTACTTTCAGGAAAATTATCTTGGAAACTTTCTGAGCATCAGCAATGATTTCAGGTAGGCTTGAAATAAAGAGCTGACGTAAGGGTCATTAGCTCAGAAAAACCTGGGTGCATGCTTCAGATATCTCTACTGCAAACAGTCCTATGTCATTGCACCACAAATTGAAAAAGAAAAGCAATTCTCAAATAACTTCCAAGAAGTAATGCAACCAAATGTTTCAGTCTAATTTCGCTGAATTAGGGAAAGAAAAAGCAGTCTTTATCACAGCCATTAATAAAATCTATTGCCATAGAAAAGAATCACAAGTGAGATTTGAAATATCACCTATTTGCAAATTACATGTGTATTTTACAAAGCATTTAAAGCTTATTAACTGACCTATAAGAACTTATTTTTCCTTCCTGTCTCCTCAGGTACAGCTCTGAAATTAGCGTCGGAGGACTTGCTTGTTTTAAAGCAACGCCCATGATAATGCTTCTTTCACTCATATGAACCCAACTGCAAAAAGGATTCAGTTAAGAATGGGTTAATTACAGTGAGTAGGTTAAAGTGTACAGAGAGCAGGTTAAAGTGTACTGAACCAGTTTTATTGAGAGAGACATGACAGTGCTGTGTCTTGCGAAGCACTGTTGTGGAGGGATACTGCTGTCTCTCTAGGTGACAGAGGAGTCGGTGTCAAAATGAGGTAGTGACCCACTCAGAGATGTCTAACATATGCTGGCACAGATGCTACCAGACATCTCCCACAGGGAAGGAGACAGGGAGTGATTATTGAATATTAGGGAAATTTGTACCAGAGGGGATTAAAGCTTCTTTCTTTTCTTTTCCTGTTTTGGGGGAGGGGAGGAGAAAGAGGGATCGTGTCATTGCCCTGCTGTAGGGAAGAACAAAAGACAAGCAACTGAAGTTCAACTTCGTGAGCTGCCCCTCTCTTGATATATGTAAAGCCACATGTTCGAACAACAGTAGATTAATGTGGAGATCTTTCATCTCTGGAGATAAGAGTTTAAATCTAGGTCAGATCCCTATGGTGGCATTTTGAGATGAAATGTAAAAACGGCCATGCTATTTTTGCTTCTGGAAGAGAATAAAACAGTTCACTATCTCATTTAGCATTTTGTTTTGTTAATTAATTGATTTCAGAGGTTTTAAAATTCACAGACATGTTAAATGAATGTGTTATTAGCAAATTTGTTTGTTGGACATTTGCTTTCCTCTGTTGCCCCTATTAATGAGATGCATAAAGCAAGCTCAACATAGGGATACACAAACACAGACCACTAAAAGAACAAAGGAACAAAGGAACAAATTTTGACTGAGTGAAATTGCCCTTAGAGGAAATGCTGATCATTCGAATAGAAAAAAATATATGTATAAATGATGAATAAAAATTAGCAAGTATTAATTTTGTGATACGTTGCAGAGTTCATACACCAGGTTTCACAAAATGCATGCCTGAATTTATTAGAGTGTATGAGAATATAATGCAACTATCTGTATCAAAGCTTTGTATTGGTTCGAATTATTGTGAGTAAAATATCTGAGTAAGAAAAATGTTATTCTGCCTCAGATATGAATTTGACCAAAATAAAAGCAAACTTCAGAGTATTTTCTTTCACTGATGTATCTTTTTTATTATTGTATTTCCTAGAAATGTCTGTGCATACAAATGAAGATTTTAGAAACACAATCATAAATTGAATATTTCATTAAGCCTTCCTTTTTCCCATGTACTTTGTGGCCTTTAAGAGATATGTATGTCCTAAACAGCAAGAGAATCCAGGGCTGAAGCTCTTCATCTGCCTGATGTACCCAGAGGACAGACACACGCCGCTGTGGGAAGGAAGGGCATTGCCACCAGTACTTTTCCTGTTCAGTTTTTGAAAACATCTTTCCCAGTGGAGCAAGGGATGGTCAAATCTCTTCAGGAAGATTTCATTTCCAGAGCTCTAATTTCAAAACTGATCTTGAAGAAAGAGTTTGCCTGCAGAAATTGTATCTACAAGTTATATGCCAGGTTTTGGATTTCTAATCTGTATTCATGAATCCAGTTCCCACATTGTAAAAAAATATTCCTGATTTTACCAACAACAGCCACAGTACTGAGATCAACTTGGTTGGCAGATAATGTTTTCAAAGAAAATAATTTTCAAAAGAGAAATTGTTACCAGAGTACTCAACTGAAGTACATTAACCAGAGCACAAAACTCAACTCTTGTTATGCCTAATCTTTCACACCATGGTTTCTCTTCTGCATTCCTTTCTGAAGTATTAATTGCCATGAAGACATATTTTTCTGAAGAGAAACTTCAGGATTGGGACCAATAGACATTTTTTTTTCTTCTCCAATCCAGGACCCTCATCTACATATCATGTTCTGTCTGTGTATGGTCTATGGGATTAGCTGGATTTCCTGTTATTTATAGATCCTGAAAATAGATTTTTAAAGTATTTTTAAAAGGGAAAAATATTGTGTCACTTTTTTTCCCCAAAATCTTTGTCTTGGTAGGGAACAAACTCTGGCATCAGTGCATAAGCACTGATGTATGCCTGTAAAAATTGATTTTGGGGCTCCTCTTCTGCATCTTTGACCAAACTCTTTGGTGATGCTTCCAGGTAGCAAATAGATCCCAAATGTAAAGACACTTACAAAGCAAACTGTTTCAGAACAGAATCCAGAAAAACTCTGTCCCTACTAGTATTGACATCCTTTCTGAAAGATTCTGGGGGAAAATGACATTATTTTTTTTAGGTTCTGTGCAAAATGAAGTGGATTGTAGTGGACTGAATTTTCAATGCCATCTATTAATTTCTATGAAGATTATTGTCAATTATTAATACCTTCTTGGGGGTACTCATGGAGCTTCAAAAATAGTTTTGGTCTGAGAAGCTTAAAAAATTAGGATTAGATTTTGTGCACCTTAGTTCAGCAGTCTGGATGGATATATCATTTTTGCATGACTAAAGCAAGCCAGATTGGTTGCTTAACTATACATCAAAGTAGAAAATGTTTGAACAAAAGACTTGAGGGTCTCTGTGAAGACCATGGCTAAAAATTAGAAGTACACATATTCACTTTTAAAAATGAGCCTTTAAAAATGAGCTTCTTTGTTTCCCTAGTTTTATTTCTATTCTTCTATATTTAATAACATTTTTTCTAGAACTAGGGAATGGAATAATACGAGATTAATTCAAAGAGATACGTTGATGTGAGTTGTGAGATGGTCTGGCATACAGTATAAAAATGGATGAGAAAAAATATCATGCAGCTAAATCAGGGCCAGAAAATGATGCCATCTAAGGAGTGAAAGCAACATAGTCAGCTACATAACAGTATGACTTTGATATAACCCTACAGGCAGTTCTACACCTGCAAGCAGTCAGCACTGAACACAGCCACGTTGCTGGCAGTGAATCCATACAAAGGACTAGCCACAGGCCATGATGCCACTGCAGGAAGAATATATATTTCAACATTTGACATCTTGCTCTAGCAGCTGCCAAGTTTGGCTGTAGCTATTGACCTGATTGCTCAAGGACAGAGAGGAAGAAGAAAAGAAGCAATATAAGCAAGTGATAGTCAGAGATTTAAAGATCAGAAGCATCCATGTAGATACATGAACAGACACTGCCTGTAGGCATGAAAGATCCTCTTCTGGGAAATAAAAGCTATATAATTATACAAACAAATACAATCATGTTTAAAGAGATTTAACGTGGTGGATATGAATGGAAAAAAAAAACCAATCCGCTAATTTTGAAAAGTACCTGGCCCTTGGTTATATTCTGCAGGGTTTCACTGCTGCATACTTAATAATATTCAGCATCTCAAGTGATTCTGAATTTGAAAAATTTCAAAGGGGAAAATCATACCCAAGTAACTGATGAGAAGTTTTGGACTATTGCATCGTCAAAGTCCGATCAGTTTTAGTGGTAAGGAAAAGAATTAAAAGCTGTTAATTTCCAGTGGTCTACCCACCTCTTTACAATCAGAATCTCTGATTTAGCGTAACCTTCACCAATACTGGCCCTGTTCACAACTGGGTCTCTCCCTCCTCTTTTGCTGTTCTGCCCACCAGCAAAATCTCCATGGTGAGGGTTATCATTTACTCCAGGGCAGATTTATCAGAGAAGCTAATGGGGTTGTCATGTCCCCTTAAATACCCATTAACACTTTCCCCTGTGATGTGTATTATGTGTCGCAACAAGCCCGTAACTGAGCAGGTTGACTTTGCCATTGCCAGTCCACTGAGGCAAAATGCAATTTGTTTGTTTATTGGGGCAAGATATAATGAAACTTTTCATTTTTTACTTGAGAATAAACATATATATTTTATTTTCTACTTATTTCTAAAATCAGTTATTGGAATGGGTTACCATATCTATCCCAGGGTTGCATTTAAAGGCACAGATGTGAATAAAACACTCACATATTTGTTATTCCCTTTTGCAAACAAGACTGTGTAGCTCCCTAGTAATACATGCTCTAGTGCTTTGTGATCTATGGCTGAACTATAGTGCTAAGAAGCTGTTACAGATGGAAACTGTCAATGCTTTAGCTAAAGGATAAGGACTAAAGCTATTAATTATCTATTCACTTGATGTCATCTCTGTCCAAATTTTTCCAATATTTGTCTCAATAACAGCAATGAGTAGTTATGCTTCTAATACAGAGAAATGCATAAAACTAAAGGAAAACAAGGTTTAGGAAATTATTTTAATACTATATACTTCAAAATGTACTTAAAAGTGTAGGTTTTTTTCTCCAATATTTTCTTGAAAGACCTTTTAAAAAATATGTATTCTGAAAACTGTGTTTTTCCTTTTGCACTTAAGGCATGAATTTATGCATTTGGTTCTATACTTTAAAGGGTTTTTTTATGATTGTTGAACTGTGAAAAGTGGTAGGTAGAAATCTATGTTCATATGTCCCAGTACCTTCTACAATTCTTATGAATTCTGTGTGTTCTGGCATATTACTTTATGAAAAGTAATTACTGACTTGCCAGATGAGTCACACTTTGACAGCTACTTTAAAAGTGCGTTCTTTCCAATTTGGGTAAAGCAAACGGACAAACAATGAATAACATGGGAATTGTACAAAACAACTATAGCAATTCAGCATCACAAGTCACTTGTGAAATCTGTAATATGTGAGGAGATTAGTAAGTGAATATAAG
This sequence comes from Chlamydotis macqueenii, assembly GCF_036417535.1. Lineage (NCBI taxonomy): Eukaryota > Metazoa > Chordata > Aves > Otidiformes > Otididae > Chlamydotis > Chlamydotis macqueenii. Next base: position 16,124,059 of record NC_141593.1, on the reverse strand, counting down.
TACAATTCAGTATAAAAGGCAGTCTGAAGTTTTAAAGGCGACCTGCAAGGAATGTTGATTTGCTTATTTTCCCTGAAATGAGTCTCAAGGTTATTTATTTATTTATTTATTTATTTTCTCCTTCTGTTTTTGAGGATATGAAAACAAAGCTTTGATTTCTGTCTCTTTTGCTACTTTTGAACATATAACGATTGTGAAGCCTGTTGCATAGTGTTGTCATTTTTTTTTTTTTTGAGGAAGAGGACGGTGCAGATAGGGTTTGCCAGCAATTGGGAGGAAGATATAGGAAGGGAGAAGGATGCTAAGTGAAATAATCCTTTTAAAAAATGTTTCATTTGATCAGACAAATGCAGACAAAGAAGTTTGCCTGAGAATTCTCTCCTTTTTCTTCATTCATCTTTGGTTTTCTAATTTTCTTCCCCATCCTTATCCACATCAAGCTTTTTCCTTGGTGTTCCCCTCAGACATTGTCACTTCTGGCCATTCAGTGGTGGGAGGCAGGCCACTGGAATCACCGGAATTGCCCTCGGTGTCCTGCTGGTCTACCGCTTGGCACGGGAGCAGTACAGATCAATGCCAATTCAGACAGCCCAGTGGTATGGTTTTTATTTAATTTAGGAGAAAAATTGTATGTTGACTCCTGACATTTCCTGGTAAAGCTCAACAGTTTCTCTAGAGTGGACAAATTTTTCACATTTTATTATAGGGTAGAGCAGTAATAATAACACAATCTTACGTACTACCAGTACCCGAACTGTGGTCTGACAGAGTTAGATAATGGCAAGGAGGCAACTGGAGCATGAGCTATGAAAATACATCCAAGAGTCCTTGAGAATACCATGGAGAAGTCATCATTGTTCCCTTCCCTGCCATTACTTTATGTCATTCAATTTCATCCTTTCATCCTACCTAAATCTCACACCCAGTGATAGGCAGCAGAGGCTAGACATTTTATATTTTTTAAGATGCTTTGACTGTACGTCTTCCTGCTTTCATCTGGCCAGCCTGAGACATTAATCTGTGTGCTTAAGTGAAGCAAACTGGGTACCCTGCCAATTAGAAAAGTGAATTCCGCTGTCCTCATAGATGCACACATTATGTGCCACAGTTTAGCACTTCCACCATGTGGATTCATACCAGCTGAGGAGCTGATTCTAGAGGTACAGCAAGAGACCGGTTCTTGAGTGTTTGCTTTTTAAATATTGGATTATGTTTACATGTTCCTATTAATAGAGACTGACATTTAGCTGACTACACACTGTGTCAGTTGCTTGACATTCTTGGATGAGAATAAAATAAACATCATGATTCGTTTACTGAAGCTGTACAAAAAAAAGTCATGCAAGAAGTGAAAGATTTAAGCCAGAATGATTTCTCTTCCTATTTTGCAGGCAGTATGCTAAAGATAAACTATGATGTGCTCTGGAGAGGTAGATACGAATGCAATATAAAGATGTAGATAGACAATTTTAGTAATATTACAGTGTATGAGGCAAAAGGTAAGTGCAAATGAATAACACTAATTTGAAATTAGAATAACACTAATTTGGGAGAGTAGCACACCATATTGTGTTTATCCAATATGTGAAATAAAAGGTTTCCTGAGTAAAATCCTTCTGTTGTTAGTTTGATGAAGCTCTCTCTGAGGTCAGTGACTAGTCTAAGAGAGGACAAACTCCAAAACAGAGTCCACTGTTTGCTTTGCAGAAGTTAAAAATTGATGTTCATGCAGTAGGTATTAGTCAATGCATAGCAGGCTGATTCTGATTTCAAGCGAGCACAAATCAGAACTGACTGTTCTGAAGTGAGTGGAGCTACTGAGATGTGAAACTCCTGCTAAATCACAGTGAGACCTACGGATGCATTTTTAACCAGGCATATTTCCTCTTTTATTCTGAAACATGGAAGAATAGACACTGAGAGCCACCTGGGAAGTATTATTTGAAGTGGAAAATGCTAGGATAGGATCAGTTGAGTTATGAGAGCAGCAGATGATATCTACACTGTTAAACAGTGCCTAGGTATACTCATAGGCACAGGGACTCGTCAGCACTCTGCCGCCAATGTCTTACAACAGTGCCTCCTATACTTCCGGCCCATGGCAACAATATACCTCCCAACAATTCCCTGACACAGAAGCAATGGCCAGGCAGCATTCCCAGAAGACCATCTGAATGTTGCCTTTCTATTCTGGTGAATAAGAGGATTGAACAGTACAGAGGCTCCCTGTTCCACATCAGCTTGTGTCAGTTCTGGAGAAAGGTTCTGGACATGTTTAAGTTACTAGTATTTTTGTATCCTTCCTACCCATACAGATCTAGCCATTGAGTTTTATGCATTTGTGAATGTCAGGCATTTGTAAAAAAAACAAATAGCCATTAATAAATTTTTACACATGTAGAAAGTATTTAGCACAAAGAGAAACTGTTAATATAATCTTTAAAACAATGAGATGTACTGACAGTTGAGATGTTGTCTCTTCCTCCAGAGCCTGGTGTTGCCTCTTTGCATTATTGCTTTCTTTTTCTCCTAAAAGCTCGTCAGAAAATGCAAGGCTGCTGCTCCTGCTGTGCCCAGCCCACCTGATTTTCTGAGGAAGAGCTTGCCCCTCTGCGTCTCAGAAAGAGAGAACTGAATGGGAGTTGCAGGGATTTTTGGCTTAGTTCTCTGGATGATAGGATGCTTGGTCTCACCTTAGAGGCAGAAAACATGACACTGTCCTATCTGAACGAGGAGATAGAGTTTGGAGTGGTAGAATTTGTCAAAGACAGAGCCAAAGGGTTTTATTGTGGTATAAAATCACAGCTAAAAATAATGGTCCAGCCTCTAGGGTTCTGGGGGAGGGTAAGTCCATGAGGATGCACAAGCGTAGGGCAGATGTTTGCAGGGTCCTGGCAGCTCTATAGTTTTAGCCCATTAGTGGTGCAGGTTGATACCAGTAACACAGTGAGAAATAAAGATGGCTAAAGGAAGAATCTGGAATGGTAAATCTGGAAATCAGGATAGCACCGGTTCCTGTGAGAGAATAACCCACTAGAGGCAAATTTTGAGGAAGAAGGTTAAGCAGTAAGTGAAGGGAGTGGGGGTAACCAGTGCCTTATTAGCTCTGCATAAGAAGTGATGCCAGGGCAACCCCTCCTCTTTTTGCCCTTCTTCCTTCTCGCCTTCCATTTCCTGGCAGCCTCTGTTCCTGCACCTGTCATACTGTGAGTGTCCATAAACCTAGATTTTGTTTTGGCTGAAAAAAGCAGATGCAATTGTAAAACTAGTTTTATGAAAGTAATCACTTGTTTTTACCAGTAGAGGTGTTTTATTTGAGACATAAACTTCCCATGCAAAATTTGGTATACTCACCTCAAGGATTGAAATTATTTTGGTTTGTGGTCTAATAGCAGAAAAGAAGGTACACTCAACTTACATAAAAGAGGATCCCACTGACAAGTTACATCCACTGCTGCTCCTCATATGAAGTCATGCTGTAGTTGTTAGCCTCTTTTAAAATGGTTGCTGTGTACTGTCGGCTTTTTTTCCTAGACAGGACAATGTTAATACATGTCAGGGAAGTGCTGTACATATCAACATTATTCTCTCTTAATGGCTTGGAGTTACAATGCAACCTATTGCTCTGCAAACATAGACTTCATAAAGATCATGTGAATATGGATACTATGACAAGATTAAGAGTAGTTCTTGTTTCATACAAATTTGTGTTATATTTATTTCAGGATAGAATGCTTTGTTTCAGTGAAATATGATGTATTTCCCAATAAAATGTTCTCTTAGTGTGGATCAGAGTTGGTGTAAATGGTAAAGGTTGTTTTGTGGGCCGCTGGTTTCTGATAGCTGAGTGTGTCACCCTATGCTTTGGTGGTTTTGCGGGAGGGGGTTGAGTCTGGTAATCTCAGGCTAGATAAAACTGCTAGAGGAATTGGAACAGCTAGTGTAATTTTGCCTCTGTTCTCAAGTTGGGTTGTCTGAAGTGGCCTGGATTTCTTACACAATGTGCTTTATCCCTTGTGTCTATACAGTAGTTCTATTTGAGAGAACAAGGTTTATGTGTTGAAAAATGCCGAAGTGCAGCAGAGGTCAAATGTACATACTGTACAGCAAATACTAGGAGTCATTTGTGCACCTGTATTTTTGGAAAACGCTTCTTTGTGAGATACAGTGAAGTGCCTTCTAAAGCTGGGAATGTCTCATTTTTTATTGACTTAAGTTTTCTTTTAGCTTGAAAACTTAAAATTTGAAGATTAGGTTTAGAAAGGGACTTTGAGTAGGTATTTTTTTTAGTTCGTAAGTATGAGAAAGAAAATATAGATTATCTGAGTGGTTGTTTTTCATTTAAGAGGATGGATCATTCTTTAAGAACAACATGAAAGTATGTAAATTACAAGAATTAGGCCTTATTAGGACATAATTACACCTTTAAAATTATGATAAGGCAAAGCTGTACTGTCTATGCATACCTGGATATAGCAACACATAAGCATCTATTATGAGATAAATATGTCATCCTCTTTTATGTATGTTTCCTAAAGACTAAAATTTAAATCTATTACATAGATTTCACCAATAAAAAAAACAATTACATTGGTAAAGGTATAAACTTAATTAAGATCACAATGACTTTGAATAAATGAGTAATTCTTGCAAATGTAGAGAAATATATAAAATATTACTTAAAGATGCAAGTCAATTAAGTCTGTTGTTTCTCTATGAATAAGTTATCATTTTGAGAGAGTGTAATGTCTGCAGATAAACTTTCAGATACAGATTAAGTTGCTCTTTGCAGATTTATATATGTATACTACATGCTGAAATGTATTTTTCTTTGCATAGTATGATCAATATCGGTATAAATTCAGTTAAATTTCACAGCATACACACTTAGAAATTAAGTAAATGTGACTACAATTTTTGAATTGTAGGATACCTTATGCTCTTACCAGATCCTTCATACCAAGAAATATGACTAAAAGACATACATTTTTAATATTTTAAGATGAATTGTTCTTCTTTTTAAAAAGAAAGAATAATAATATTCAGATGTAACACAACATTCAGGGCCAGAACAATCTGTTTAATTCTTCACTCTGACATTTGAAGCATGTAAGGATTTCAGCAGTGTGAAGGACAAACAAATTCACACAAGAAAATTTCTACTCTTCTGATCCAGCTGTATTTTAATTTTACATTGCTATTCTTGCATTTCTGCATGTTTAGATTTTTCTTCCTCTGTGCAAGGATGACTTTTCTAACATTATGTTTTTAAATCTGACAAGGTCATACAAGCCAAAAAAAAAGAAGAAGAAGAAGGGTCATCAAAAGGGGAAAAATAACAGAACTACGGTGAAATGGCTCTCTGTTGGCCTTTGTATTGATTCAGAGTGTGTCAAAAGGGTCTTTTGTCGTGCCCCTACCACAGCATACTAATTTGCTAGATCAAGTCTGTCAGAATATCGACTGGAAGTAAAGAACTACAGTGGCAGCTTTTGTGTTTCATACAGCAGGGAGCCTGTGTGTGAAACAGGATTATCAGGGGGTCATGAAGAGAGTCAAGGGATGTCCATCACTTCCCTTCTGGTAATGTAATGGGGCGGGTGCCTGGATGTGATTAAGATGTAGGACACAGGAGGCATAGCGGTGAACAAATCAGACACACACACATGCAAATCAGGTTGGCTGCTGTTAACCACATATTTTTAATGAAAAATACAGAGACAGACCAAACAAATATCTAAACAGCTGCATTCAGATTAAATATCAAACAGCTTGTTCAATGCCTGGTGTGCGTGCCTGTGTCTGTGTCTATGTGTGCAAATGTAGAAAATGTACAACATATACAAAAAAGGGTTTAATTCTTATTCTTTTCTCTTTTTTTTTTAATGCAACATTCCAATCTACAAGTGTTTCTTCTACTTCTTTTTTACTGGTGAAAATAGTATTGCTGGATGATTACAGCAAACATCCAGGGGATGTACAAAGAAAAATTATGCTTTGTGCTACAGCTATACATGTATGCCACATTCAGATAGGATGCTCATCACTCTGCTGTGGGCTTAGCCTTGACTTAGATGCCATTGTCATTCTAATATGGCACGAGCAAAACATCTTTCTGGAAACTGCGAAAAAAAAGAGAAGTATTTGTGTGATTGAACAATGCGTAGCTTGATAAGTGCCTCTTTTTAAAACTGTGGCAGGGAACATCTACTTTCTGGATATGCAGGCTGCATCTCTGTGGCTTATGTGAAATCTGTGAGGAGCTTTCCAGCACACATTTACACGATTTACAATCCTTGTCATTTTTCCTTGCCATTGTTCCTAATCTTTAATCCTTTGTTTCTGAAAATGCAGTGCCAAGTAGGAAAACAACATAAGATACCAAAACAACAATGGCTTTTACATGCACAGCATCTGAGGGCCTGATCCAAACTTCATGGACTGAGGGAGGAACCTGAACAGAGTCCAAGGGATTTTGCACAAGACTCCATATTCCCTAGACCAGCAATAATTATTTTGGTCAGCCTATAAAAAGCTCAATTGCTCTGAAATGAAAAATTGCACCTTGGAAAAGTCTAAATCTGTTTCTCATTCCCTTTCTACAATTTGCTACGAGTCACGGCTAAGGCAGTGTCGAGAGCCAATAAAAGAAACTGCTCCATTGAGGATCCCTCTTTTTTTCCCCCTTTTTCCTTTCCCTTTCCCTTTTCCTTTTTCAAGCAGCAGGGAAAGTTTACAATTGTTTACACAGAAAGTGTTGCCTTGGATGGATAGATAGCATTTTGTCCCTTTCGAAGGCAAAAGCAAAGCTCTTGTTGGCTGTAATGTGAATAAAGTAGGACCCTGTTTTGCATACAACCACTGTATCTAATCTAAAATTGGACGATTATCTGAGCACTGTACAACCGATACCCCATTCAGAGCCAACGAGCTTTGTCAGAGGTAGACGAAGACTGGTCTACCTGAAGTTGGGTAACAAACAATGTCTCACAAACAGATTTTTTTGTGTGGGCATACCTGGAAATAATGCTTTTGATTTAGTATTTCTTACTGAGCTTAAGCACTGGTGGTCAGCTGTTAGGTAGCCACTTCACACAGAGGAAAGGGAATTGCAGAAGTCCATAGCAGGTAAACTTTTATTTATTTTCAATGTCTTTGTTCAACAACATTAGTGCTGTGCAATGCTCATGGCAATGGGAGCTCATGGCAGGATGAAGTGATAGTTGTTTATTAGGAAACAGCTTCCCTGTGTGTATTTCAGGCTAAAGCAACTGCTGTCATATTTATCACCTGTGCAGCGCTTCAAGGGCAGGAATTGTCATAAAGTATGAATATATGAAAGGAAGAGGTGGGCCCTGGGAGCTTCTCTGACAGGAAAGCCTGACTCACTTCTTTCAAGATATGCCATGCATCCATGCTTTGCCACTGGAAAAAACCTTTATTCCTGCGGAGAGACAATTTCTACTTACTTGCTTCCTAGGACTTTTTAGTTCAGAGTCAGGGACAAGATCTGAAGAAGGCAGAGCAGTAAAGAGGACTATTCTTCTGAAAAATGCAGCTCTGCCATATGTTTTTCTATATCTCAGATCTTCTTATCAAGGGACCAAAATCAGTAGAGGCTAAATTGAGTGCTGAAAAAGATACTATCTAGTTATTTTAAGAAAGAGCTATGTAAAACATGTAAGAAATTTGTTTATTTCTTGGGTCTCATGAGAAATGGCAGTATAATTAAAAAATGAGATGTGCAAGTCAGCTGTGCAGTAGGAGACGTTGCACAGTATTTTGTGGCTTCAGTGTGAGGTTTCCAAAGATGGAGGTATGCATCACATGAAAAGGCAACCACAGAGTACTGACCAGTAGGATTTCTGATCAGAGTGACATAACCAGCATGTCTTTTTGTGGAAATGGTGGTATATGTGGAAATGGAAAATATTGGTACGTACAACAGTGTTTGACTGGGGAAGCAGAGCAATTCTTAGAAGTCTGATTGCTTTCGTCTTATGAAGTTGGTGCAGATGTAAGGATGGGAAAAGATCACAACACATCACTGACTGCTAAGGATGTGGAATGTGAAGGTCAGAATGTGACCTGATGCAATTGCATGTTCAGTCTTACTTTCTTCTGTCTGCCAGTGAAATGTGAAGTGTAACCCAAAAGCATTTGAAAAGCAAAAGAAAGATATATTTTCACAAAATGAAAGAGCACAGGAGACAGTCATACCCAAGAAAAAAATATTTTCTTTAATATTTCAAATTAATACTTGCGATTTCACAATACAAAATTTGTTCCCTCCTTCTTTTTCCAGTCAGCCAAATCTCAGAGCCTCAACTTGCATATAACGTAATGCTGGGTGTGAAATGTCACAATTATTTTTTGCTTTTAAGGCTCTATTCACTCGGCTAAAGCCCTGGATTAGAGTGTATTGCTTGTCACCAGAGGCAGCTATGAAATTCCCAATAAGAAACAATGCTCTGTCACTAATAGGATTTTTTTTTCTTTTGCTCATGCAAGTGCCACAAAATGCTGGTAACAAGTTAAAAATAAACCTAAATAGACTTCAAGGAGATGGTAAAATATGGCCCATCTGCCTCATCCATGGTTATTGGATGCCTTAGCATCTAACCCACAGTGTAACTTTCTCTTTTACCACACAGACATCCCTACACATGCTCATTGAGAGCAAAGTAGGAAACGTCAGTGTAGTGGCTGAACTCTGAAGCAGGTAACTACTTTCTATTTAAAAGTCCCTAGCACTTTACATGTATATGATTTGTAATGATCTCCTGTTGCTACAGAGTTGTATATTGTTAGACAATTGTTTTACTCAGTTCTAGAGACTGGGTTACATCTGTGTGTGTTCATATATGTATACATACCTACACACATATTTATATTTCAATGAGCACATGTGTGAAGCAAACCTCAATTGTCTTTACCTGTTTCCCAAATGACTTATGTTTCTGACCAGTGCCTGTAAAGTGATTTTTTATTATATTTATTTATATTTATTATATATTTTTCAGTCATTACAGGACAGTTTTGATGGTACCTGATAAATCTTGCTGCACCCTTCTCACTGTTTTGGACACCATAATTACTTTCTGCATATTGGAAAAGTAGGAGAACACTAGAGGTGGAGTTGGCTTTTATTTCCCCATAAAATTTCTGAATGATACGTAAGGATTTGGTAAACTGATAGCAAGAAAGTTAAACTGCACATTTTAGAGTAATTTCTGAAACAATACAAAACAACTGTATCAAAGATTCCCTTCTGAGAGGGAAACAAAGATGTACCGATGGGTCCATTAATCTGAATTGTAGTGTTAAAAACATGTTTAAATAGTTTTCAACTGCTGTAGCAATTTATTTCCACATTATGTCAATAATTTTTTTGCAGAAATACGAAGTGCCCTATTCTTGAAAAGGACTAGAATATTTTTGGACAGTTGATGCTGTCTCAAGTGCAACAGAGAGCTGCTGAGGACAGATAAGTACTCTGATGTCATAATTAAGAGCTCTGTATGTACCATATTTTGACATCTCAGAAGATTTTAACTTGAAATAGATCAGTACATTCTGATTTTATTGAATTTTACAGCCCTTGACCCATGACAAAATTATGAAACATAAAATTCTTTATTTTCCTCTAGTTATGGTCAATGTTTTTTTAAGTAGACAGTTAAAGTAAAGCATCTTAGTGTCTTAATTTAAGTATATTTAAGTACTGTAAGTAAAACATCTGAATACCTGAATACAAAGGCTGTATTTTCATAGGGCTTTCATTTTCCTTTAACTGTACTGGAAATTAGGTTCACTTACTCCTGCTTCCAAAACGCTTGGGACTGCGGCACCAAGTCACTGAGCAGGTGTCTGGTTGTAACTTTGGCTAGAAAATGTGCCTCCCAGCAGGGACCCTGGCATGGATGGCCTGAAGTTCCACCATAGCTTATTTCCCAGGTTGGTCCCAAGAACATGTTGTCAGAGAACAGGAGATGGCCGTAGTGCTTTAAATACATATATTCACATCCTGCCTGCTGGGAAGTACCACACAGAAGACAGTTTTTAAGACTTAGAGTATCAGACCTGACTGAACTGTGACAATTGATAGACAAGCATTTGGACCATGTAATTATCACTGCAACTTTCTATTTTATATCAGTACACAGGAGTCTAAATGAAATAGAAGACCCTTAATTCAAAACAAGGACGGACTGGTACACTGTTAAGCAGTCCACTATCATATATGACATGATTGCTGCCACAGAGCAAAAGGCCTCAATAAAGCAAATATACTGGTGTAGGTGTGTAATAGGTAATAATAGGTAATGCAAAATGACTGCCGTTATACAGAGTATCTATTCATGACTATATTCTGCTGTAACTATACCTTACCTTTGAAACACACATGCCCTGTTTTTTTTTTCCTTTTCTGTTACTTCAGTGCGTGATTTGCTTCTGATAGAGTTGAATTTAGGATACTGAGGAAAGGCATGCATATTTATGACCAGATTCTCAGGTCTGTCTTATTTAGTACTAATAGTAGCTGTATTTGTAGAAATAGTCATAGTACTATTAGTAGCTGTAGTGCTAGTATAACATGTTGTAGAAATGAACCAGAATATAGGAACTGTGCAATCACAGAACAAAAAACAACTTCTTGGTCCACTAGGTCAGGAGATAGAGAGGCAATAAAATTAACAACCTAGGCCACTAGCCTAGCTCTGAGACCAAGCCTGTGATTTGGAATTGTATGCAGAAAAGTAAAAGGGAGTAATGATGCTGAACTTCACAAAGTGTTTCACCCTGGAGCAAAGATGTGGGCTCTACTAGCAACAGGTGGGGAGGCATTGCTGAGGGATACACTTCTCAGAGGGGGATCTACAATAGTGAATAACAAGCAGTTGCTTAGAAGTAGTCAGAAAACATGCTCTGTGAATCTTAAATCCCACTTCTCCCCAGAACTTAGTCCTCTTGACTATAAGATTCAAGCATACTTCATTATATATTTCGTGGCCCAGGACTGCCAGGCACAATCTCAAGGCTGTAGGGAGATGTGTCTATTCCTTGTAGTGATGAGAGCCTATTTTGCAAAAAAAAAAAAAAAAAAACCAAAAAACAAAAAACAAATAAAAAAAAAACAAAAACAAAAAAGAAAACAAAAAAGAATCACAAGTCATGCTACTCTTGATTATTCTGTTTTTTAAGTAATTTACAGCTGAGAAAGTTATTCTCTTCTGCCCCAACAAATACACATTCACATAATCCACTTCCTGGTTTGAGAACTCTGTAAGAATATCCTTATAAAATCCTTTGAAGAAGAATAATATTCTCCAAGTGATGTGCTGAAGCACTGTTGTTAATGTGGAACTATCCCAAAATACTGTCTCCCTGTTACCCTTTGCAAAAAAAAACTATCAGTAATAAAGACACACTCTTAGTGACCTTCATAGATGCCAGTTCTTTGGTGATGCTGAATACTTCCTGCATCACTGTTTCAACATTCTTTAATAATCAGCTCAGTTTGCTTACCAGCATCCATGTAACACCTACAAGTATACACATCTAACAAATTATTCTCTGTTTCTGTGTAATACACCTACCCATTTATCCACCTGTTTATCCATCCATCCATCCATCCATCCATCCATCCATCCATCCATCCCTCCATCATTCATGCTTTGATATAGGTGGCATTACTCTAGCACTCAAGGACTTTACAGGTTTCTCCTGCTGGTATCCAGGGTACAGAAGCAGTCTTACCCGCATTTTGCAGTGTCACAGAAGTCACATAAGTGACTGAAGAAGAAAGCAAACTGTCTTGTCCAAAACTTAATGGGAATCTGTTGTAGAAAGGAGTTTCTTCCACTAATTCAATGTGTCTTTTCTTGAACTGGTGATAAAACTTAGAATTCTCATGTTGTCCTTGCAGTCTTTTATGTCTTGTTTAAGCTGAGAACCCTTCAGGCCCATCATGACCATTGCTGTCTGATACCACGTTCACAGGCATTCTGAATCAATACGTCTTCCTCATCCTAAGTCAGAAACTTGGAAAGAATTTCCCTGCAGCCACTTATTCCAGGACTGTTCTACTTTCTTTTTTAAAATATTGTAGTACTGGCCATTTCAATTTTTGTTTCTTGCCACAAATGTTTGAATTCTTTAAACAATATTTTTAATGAATGTCAGACTTCATTTCAACTAATCGTATCAGATGCCAACTTTTATTTTTCTGCTCTTCCTTGTAACTCTGCGTTGAAACACTTCTTAATTAACATTGTAATCTTTTGCTCTAAGATTATTTGTATCTTCTTGAAATATCAAAATGAATTCTTCCTAAGATGATAGTGTTTTAGGTATGTTTCCATCTATGTGATTTTTATGTCAAGTATGGTAGTTAATTGACACAATTTAGAAATCTTTCACCTCAAGTTTCCACTCTCCAAATACTTTCAGTAAAGCTGGAATGGTTCCACCGTTATACCACAGACCTTCTGCATCTCACTGAAGTTTACAAGAGGAAAAGAGCTGACAAATTACATCACTTCCATATCCAATTTCTCACTTCACCTGCCTGGATGACCACAATAACTGCATCATAGAAGTAATCCTTGCACTTCTGGACTCTGACAACTGGGGAAGGCTTATTCACTTTCTGCTCAGGTGCAATCGTTGTCATGTACAATAACAACTTCGAGATGAACTACAGCAGAATGAGACAAATGCTGAGAACACCAGCTGAGGCCCTTCTTCTTGTCCAGAAACTAGTATTTCTACTAAAATATTGAAAATATCAAGACATCTCTTATGATAGAGTCTTCATTTATGGATCCAAATTTAGTCTTTACTAGACAGACATGCTCTAATTTTCTCTTTCTCTTAGGACAATTTAACCTACAGCCAAACAAATGCTACATTTCATGGAAGGAAATAAATATGAAACCAAGCCAGAAACAGTTGCTACTATCCAGAAACAGAGGGGATTTTTTTCTATTAAAAATGTTTAGATTAAACTCCATTAAAAAGTTATGGCCTATTTTTGTTACTGATCTAGCCTGAAATTTCAAATCCAGTTGCTTCAAGATTTTGGCACAAGTAATTTTTATGTAGTTATATCTTTTGAATGTGTCTTGGGAATACAGCAGTTGGATTTATTAACAGCTTTATGATAACAGATAGAGAAGAGTCAGAAAAAAAAAAGTAGTTCAAACATTAGAAAATTAGAAACATTTCAGAATAATCTACTGTTATGAGGGAGACAGGATGCTGACATATTGTTTTTTAGAAAAGTCAGGATTCAGCAGCAGCAGCATTAAGAAATAGTTCTACTTTTTTTCTATGCACTGTCTACCTCACAAAGTCTGAATCATCCTTAATATGAATTTTGAGATCAGAATTAGGCAAATTGAATTCTTGTACAGTCTTAGGATTTAAATTCTAGGATTTTTAGTTCAGTTTAATAAGGTCAATTGAATTTCAAAATTTCTGTCAAGAAAAGTCTGTGTAACAAAATACACTTGAATGAAAGGGTAATGTTTGCTGAAGATACAAAAATGTAAGTATGCTTGCAACAACAGTTATAAATAATAAAAGATAAGACCACTTTCTCCACACTTCTTTATTTAAAAAAAAAAAGTTTTAAAAACTTGTATATATAGGATAACAAAGAACAATGAAAGCTTTGTATGATACTTGCAAAGCTGTAGCACCAAGAAATGCACCAAATAATGTGCCCCTTAATAGAGAGTCTTTTAGAGAGAGAAAAACTCTAGTCCACGAAATTTGGCCATAGGTGGATATTTTATAAAATTTACAGTTAGAGCAACTTGGCACAAGTGTATCTCGAGTAGCTAACCTAAGACCTACTAGCACAATCTGTGGCTTGCAATGGTATACAAGCTCATGAAACCATAAACGTTTTGCTAATAAGTACAGGATCTGGTTCAGTCAAAAGTAAAATCAAGCATAAAATATCATGAATCATAAGAAATAAGGCTCTCCAAGATAAGAAAGCATGCAAATTTGCAAAAAAAAAATTCCAAACAAACCCAAGTTTTGAGAGTATAGAAGGCTAGTAGCCCTCTGCTATAAGTGATATGTCTTATGTGATCCCTTCTTCCACTGAAGTAGCAGTAAATTGAAGTATTTACATGTTCATATTTATTCACATGATTAAAATAAGGTACTGATCCAATTCATCATTCTATATTATGTACATTGTATAAAAAAAAATTAAGTTCACAACACTTCATCATTCAGAGTTTTTTGTTTAAATGTTCTAAAGCTTTTGTGAAAACTAAACCACTACTGGGCTTTGCAATTTCTAGTCTATGATTTCTTAATAAGGTAACAGCACACAAAGTCTATCTGCACATATATGCACACACACAGAGTCATATATACCCACAGGCTGGTTTTGGTTCTTTTCAGAAAATGGTAAAAATGCACATTTTAATCCATCAAAATTCAACCATCCTCAAGTGTAAGCGAACATCTGCTTTCATCTAAGAAACATTATCAACTTCTTGACAGTTACAAGAATTTTAATCCCTAGAGACTAACACTTTTCTTTTCAGAGAAAATTCATATCATGCATGGCTTTATGGTAGGAAACTGCAGTATGCTGTATGCAATTCTAAGTGAGCACACAGCATAGTCGTCTCTGTAAGTTCACTGCAACTTCAGCATTTGACTCAGTAGAAAAAATTACCTGGAAAAGAGAATGAAGAATTTTACTAGAGTTTCTGTAAAGTCTCTAGGCAGATTATTAGCAGTTATTTCAAAAAATCTCAAAGGACAAAGTAAACTCATATCTTTCTTTTTATGGATTTTCAATTATAGTCTTTATCTAACAGTGTTCTAAGTAGTCTTTCCCAGTTACTAGAGGGGGAAACAAGATCAACTTATCAATGCAACTTACAAAACCCAGGAAAAAGTAAAATATTCTACCTAGGTTTTTAGCCATTCTAAAAACTGTATCTTTAAATGCCTGTCTTTAGGTTTGATTCTGCCATTGCTTAGCTTGTCACTTAAGTTATATTTTGTATTATATTCTGAACTGAAAATTGCTGTAAGCTGTGGGTTCACACTTCTTCAGGGATCAGGACCATGATAATTTGTTCTTCTCAAGAACTGACCAGGTAGGTGTTCAGCATACTCCTAGGAGCCAGGAGCTCCCTCTACCTCTGTCAACATGCCCTAATTTGTCTTTAATATGGTCTTCAAATTATAGTTTTTCTTTATCCCACAATATATGAGTTTAAACTGCAGAGAAAGTCTATTGCAATGTTACAAATGAAAAATACTTTAATATTCATTCACATGCTGTCAGATAGAACCTAAATGCAGCAGCACTGAGTTAAAAGAATAGCATTGCTTCATTGGCCTAAATGTTCACTAGTCAAAGATGGATTCAAATAATAACATAATTGTTTTTATTTTTATAAATTCCTGTGAGACAAGATCCTTAGTTATTGAATCACTGCACTCCTTTTTAAAGGTGTTTGATATCTCCATTTCTCATTGAACTTGATGACAAGAGAGCTTGTTCAAATCCTACCAGTCTTATGTGTCTTATGAATAGTGCCAATATAAATAAGAATTACTGAATGCAATTAAGTTCACTTATTTAAAACATGCAGTAAATCAGGACAGTTATCTCCAGTAGGCAAGGAAATAAAAATTATCTGGGACAAGTATATTGAAAGTGTTATATGTGAAACTTGTCCATGTCTGTTTAAGTACATCTTATTATCCTTAATAATAATGATTATCCTTGATAACAATGATTATCCTTGAGGTGTATCTCTGTATGTGTAAGTATATTGGCGCATGACCAAATCTAAATGAAACATGAGTCACGCAAGGTACAACCCATCAGCTGAGCTGCTGTGATTCAGCTGATGTAAAGATCGTTGTGAATGATGTTAGGACTTTGACATTTAAACACTTACCAAACAACTCTGGCAGTTTAGAATGCTACTTCTTACAGCTTATTTGTCATCAACCTCCTCCAGGAATTACGCCACACTGGAGCTGCCAAAATGGAACCTGAGAACTTCAATGCAACACCTACTGATTTGGTCCCGACAGTCAAAAGAAAAGCTAAACCAAGCTACTGGGCTTTTCACCAAAGCATCTAAGAACTGTCCACACACTCTTTTATTAAGTGACTCCCAATTGTGGAGAACAGTATATTAGCTGCTGGTTCCTTTGCTTGTCTGAATTTTAAGGTAATGAATTTCATCGCATAGCTGGAATGGCTCGGAAAATACATGTAGAGATCTATGCAGCTGAGCTCAGCTTACAAGCTACCTTCTAAGTAATTTGATTATGCAAGATGATGTTCTTACAGCCTTAGACAGTCAAAATTTTTAACCTTAACTAAAGTTTAGAGACACTTTTTGCAAGTTAGCGACTTAAGTTAATGATTCTGCACAAGCAGTGTGATGGATTTCCCAAATCTATCAGAATTCTTTCATTTTTTTCCTGCCTTCTTAGGTGTTAACCATCATGTCATTTCAAACAATCCCCCTGGTGACATAGAGAATTATTCTGGTGGATTTTCTGTCCTTCCAGTGCCATATGTTCATAACAAATTGTTTTACATGGGCAATTGTGTCTTACAAACCAAGAAAATGTAAATGCACAAAGAACATTTCTAAAGAAAAATCAGATGATTTCCTGGAATTCCTCACCCTTCTTTCAACATCTATTTTTTTTTTACTTGTTTCATGTGAATGAGAAATTCAGAAATTATTCTTCTAATCTCCTTTTCTGCTTTGAGTTTATCATGATAGTCTTACATTCTATCATTTATTTTTAAGATTAAATGTCTGTTAATCCCTGTAATTTTTTCCTTGCACTGTAGACACAGATAACTCTCAAGGGAAGACTGCAAATGCCATAATGAGAGAAACGTGTCTCTCCTCATATGTTTTTTTCTGACATGACATGCAGGAAACAGAGTTTACCATATTTTGCAAAGGCACAAGACTGCATACAGCTTTTAGCTATAAATGAAAGACAGCTACAGTGCAGACTGAATGACTGAGACCAAGATAAGCACATGCATAGATAACAGACAACTGCAAGTAGACAATCTTTGCAACTTGTTAGTCTTGACTATCAAGAGTTAGTTCTGTAAATATAATTAGCCTCGCTCACTCTCTACATCATTGCAAAAATGTATGCCAGAGCTCCTGGTTTTCCTCTGTCTAAGTGCGATGGTTCACTTGGTCTCTGTCTGAGCTACAATTTCCTTCTCCACTGTCTTGCTGAGTCTTTCGCGGCTCAAGAAGCACCAGTAAAGTGGAAGATAAGGAAAAGTGTGCCTGCTGAACTCCACGTCAACGCATGCCTGCATCCTTAGCAAGAGTAAAGCAGGAGAAATTACAGAAAATTAAAAATAATCCTAGAACAAGCCACCAAAACTAGAGAGAATTAGCCAAATAAGTAGCATGTTCCCCGTAGCTGTAGAATAACCTTTTACACCTGTGGCTTCTTCTTCTGAAGAGTGTTCATCCTCCAGAAAAAAAAATTGTAAAAAGTGATAAATCTCCGTTCACCATAACCAGATTTCTGTCAAGTACTCCCCTTCCTTTAATTTCTTCCTTTAGTTCAGCATTTTATTTAAATAGTCTATCACAGGAATAAAGGTTTTGAAAATAATGTTTACCATATTATTAGGTCATTTTTTCTTCCATTTCAAGAGTGGATTTTTTTAAAGACAGTAGTGTATTTACTGCCACCAGAAAACATATGAAATCTCTCGACATTATCCTTCATTCTTGTCTCTCTTTGCACCTCCATGGATTATACCATAGTGCAACAACTGCTGTAGAACAAAAGAACCTGTCCTGCTTACTTAACAAGTTTAATTTGAGATTCACTCTATTTTTTTTTACTCAATCAAAATAATTTCTATATGTGGTGCTAATTGTATGTTTGGAGGTGACTGAAATGGAATTGTATTTGATTTTTTCACTTGAACTGAGATGGCATGTCCAATAAACCAGAAATTTCATGATTGGACCTGTTGGAGAGCGTCCAGAGGAGGGTCACAGCCACAAAGATGATTAGAGGGCTGGAGCACCTCTCGTATAAGGACAGGTTGAGAGAGTTGGGGCTATTCAGTCTGGAGAAGAGAAGGCTCCAGGAAGACCATATAGACACCTTCCAGTACCTAAAGGGGGCCTACGGGAAAGCTGGAGAGGGACTTTTGACAGGGGCATGTAAGGATAGGACAAGGGGTAATGGCTTTAAACTGGAAGAGGGTAGATTTAGATTAGACATAAGGAATAAATTTTTTAGAATGAGGGTGGTGAAACACTGGAACAGGTTTCCCAGAGAGGTAGTAAATGTTCCATCCTTGGAAGTGTTCACAGCCGGGTTGGACTGGGCTTTGAGTGACCTGGTCTAGTGGAAGGCGTCTCTGCTCCTTCCAGGGGGGCTGGACTAGACGATCTTTAAGGTCCCTTGCAACCCAAACTATTCTATGATTCATACTATACTCTACTCTACTCTACTCTACTCTACTCTACTCTACTATGCTGTGCTGTGCTGTGCTATGCTATGCTATGCTATACTATACTATATAACAAAAACTTTATGAAAAATAGAAAATGCTACCCAGCTGCAAAAGGCTTGGCTTTTCCTCACTGATCCAATAGACTCAGTAAATTATTTTGCCAGAACTATGTGCTGGTGTGATTGTCCACACAAAGGAGTGGCGATAATGTCCGCATTTGCGAGGCATGTGTGAGTACTCCATCAGACACTAATTTTCCAGCCATGGGGCACTTCAGCATAGGCAGACTCAAGCTGCCTTTGTAGCCTTAGGACCTGAAGGTACAAAGTAGCATAGTCAGCAATACAGTGATTTACACAGTCCTTACAGACCGATGAGTTCTTGGTTTGTTTTTATATACGTGTTTTTGTCTTTACACTAGGAAAAGCCGTAAGATGCAAAGGTCTCGTAGCCCTACTTATTGCTCACCTACCCTAATGTTACCTATACAGCATCTCAGACTCGTCTTAACAGGAGCCAGCTGTGTCGGAGCATAGTGATAACTTGGCCCTCAGTAGTTCCCTGCAGAGTGCTAAGCCGTTGATGTACTCCCAATCAATTCCTACACAGTTACAGTTCAGTGAGCTATTTAAAGAAAAAGATGACTGTGTAAAGCAAGAGAGATATTCAAAGAGGAGAACAGATTGAGGAATAAAGAAATAAAAGCAAGGCAAAACCGGCAGTACTGGAGACAGACCTGACACAGAGAACGTGCAGAAAAAAGAGGGAAGAAAAAAGAAGTATGAAAGACACAAAACTTTGTCATGGAAATCTTCAGATAAATGAAAGCGACATTCACATCAGCAGCATTATTTGATATTTCCAATGCTTTTAATGTGGAAAAACACTTAAATTCTTTAGTATAATTTCTAATTTCTCTGCCTATGCACATATGCAAAACTAACTCACTAGGATAAGCCGAGTGATCAGAAAAAAAAACATTGTAAGAAAGACAAAATAAGTATCATTGATTAAAATAATATAGCTAATCTTTCCAGTGAGGACTTCTAGTATTACCTTCATGACGGTATTACAAATGCAGTGTGTTCTGGTGATTACTGAGCTTAAATATCTCAGTAAGAACAAATACAAAATGCAAGATATATGGAGACAGAGTATTATTAAAATCTCTTTATTGTTTCTGTTTCAAAATAACTATAACATACATTTAACTTATTGTTCCTGGACAGTTTTTGTTGTATTTCTTAAGCATATATTTTAAAATTATTCACAGAACTAAAATATGCTTTTCAAAACATATATTACTAGAGTTATTTCCATTCTCTTAATACCATTTCCATGGTAAATCAGAAAAACAAAAAAAGGCTAGACTTTTTTTTTTTGTCAAAATTCAATGCCTGAAAATAAAAATGTATTTTTCAAAGAAGAATGGAAATAATTTTATTTTTCCTCATGTAAGCTGAAATTAATTTACATTTAAGTATATTCATGGGATAAGCTTTAACTCTTCTTTCCTTTCCTCTTATTATTAACACGTGCAAGTGTTTAACTTAATTAGCTGCATCATTACAAATCCAAGCAGTTTAGCAACTTCTTACCAAACCAGTGAACAGCAGCTTTCAGAAACTGCCCTTACAGATCACAGTGAAATTCTAACACCCCAGTGCCAAAATGTAATAACACACATCATATATTTTTGTTGTCACAAAGAGAAAAAGCATGAAGAGCTGAAGATGGAAAGCAAAAAAAAAAAAAATAGTGCAGAATTGCAGTTGAAATGAGCATGTCTTAAATACCCATGGGTTTTTGAACTGTTTTTTCAAATGTCCAAATGGTAGCCCCTGTAAGTCACAGCCTTTTCAAAACATTCGGGTTCCAGTTTGAAGAGGTTCTGACAGCAGTGCTAAAAGAAAGGATGTGAGTTCAAGGCTCTTAATACTGCTGCTTATGGGAAAAAAAGCATTCTCTTCCAGAAAACTGTAGTTTAACAGAACCCATTCTATATACGCTAAAATAGAGCCAAAGTTCAATTTAAAGTGCTGTTGCACACTTTACCAAAGCTCTTGACTTCAGAATTTTTTTCTCAATTGGGCTTACAAATCTTGTATCTGTTGACCTTCAGAACATGGTACAAGACCATTTATTCTCTCAGCTTTTTGCTTTTGTGTGTTTCTGAACAGAGTGAGGAAAGAGGAAGGAAGAATCATCTGGGGAAGTCACTGGTGTTTAAGACAGATGACATGGACAAAAAACATTCAGCTGAAACTGCTGGAGAAAGACAGATAGGCAGAATGTAATTAGTCAAAAGCTATTAGCAAGACTACTATAAAATGGGCTATTTTCTTCTCATTTACACTGGTTTATAGCACCTATGCAATAACAATACTGCCTGTATTTGGAGGGAAGAAACGAATTTCCATTCCTGATTGCAGCTGTGATTTAAAGTCTTAAGTTTCTGTAGTTGGTTTGAATTGCATTTCATGAAGTGAAATGCTTGTAATATGTTTGGAAGAATATTAACCATTACAAATTGATTAACCCAGTATCTTGCTAATATAGTTAGACATAGAAACATGACTGAAGCATTCAGTATTAGTGTCAATTAGGATTTCTTTGCTTAAGTCAACTACTCTGAAAACTCTAGAGAATATTCTTTATCTAATATGTAGGGCTTCCTCATAATCATGATTCTGAATGTTAATTATCTTTAAAATAAGAAATTAATAGCACAAAATTACTTCAAGAATACTGGATGCATACAGTATAAAATCAAGCACCAAATTTCTGATAGACCTTTGCCTTGAATGCAACTAGTGTTTGAAAGGGTCATAGACTTCTATATTGTGTTCAGTTATGTCAAATAGTGGTTCAAAAATTCACTGCTTTGATATCCGTTATGAAAATAGAATTTAAAATAAAACATTGATAATTATACTAAATACATCAAAATTATTTGAGTATGTTCTGATGTGTTGTCAGAGAATATTCAAGCTGACACAAAGACTGAAGAAAAAATATTTTATTGTCTTAAATTACAATAACATTTTCAATTCTTGTCATTTGACTCTGGTTGTCTCTTGAGTTTTTTCCAGGAGGCTGTGACTCATGACTCAAAATAAAATCAAGCTTCCTATAGAGCACGTTTCAAAGAACCTACTTTCTTGTGAAATTTTCAGAAACTAACATGAGCCATCACACCTAGAATTTCACAGACTTAAGCTGCATTTTGAAAATATGCAGATGTATAGTACATGTACTTGGCCTTTCAGGGGGCAGTAGTTGAAACTGAAGTGTTCCAAGGCGGCATCATCTGTTGAGAAAGCTGCATTCCTTTAAAGCACATAAACTATTAAGTAAGGAAAAGAAAAGCAATGTGAATTAGTAGCATTGTAGTTCTTTCATTGGCATCATAAATGGCTCCTTTGAATGGTTTGATGTTGTTTTGACATAGAAATCTTACTACACATTGACACATTTTTCTATTTGCAGTTGCTTTGTGTAGTATTCTTTGTGTGCCAAATCATGATAAAAGGTTGACATTATAAAAGCTAAAATTTTGTATCTTCTCTTGCTCCTATCTATCCATGTCCACTAGGGCCTGATCCTACAGTTGCTTACAAATAAGAGCAATTCTGTTACTCTTTGAGATTGTCTCATATATGTAAATTTAAGTGACTGGGGATTGAAACTTGAGCTTGTGTTAATGAAAAAATTAGCTTACAATTTTTGAGGTCTGAATCTTCCAAATGCTCTAAATGAATTATTATTTATTTATAATATAAATTACCTTCATAACTGAGAAATTTATCATATATGAGAAATTCATTCTCTTGCTTAGATATTGTATGTAACAACATCATAGTTCTGAATTCTGAAAAAGGAATGATAATTTGTCAAATTCTCAATATTCAATTTCCTTGAAATACTAAAATTTCAGGTGCAGATTTACCAGCAAGATGACTGGACTGTAGCTCCATTAATCATTTGTACATAATCCCACAAAATTTGATACAGTCATGGATGCACATCCCCTGTTTAGAGCAGTATTGCATTAGTCCCTGATACTTCACTGTTTATGATGGAGTGGAGTGCTATCTGTAGCATCATGGATTTCCAAAGATTTTCAAAGCAAGTACATTGGAGCCACACAAACTTTGCCTGGAAAGAACCTCTGGAGATCCAACAGTCTATGTGGTGCAGGACTACCATCAGTGGTAGTTCAGGTTAGTCATGGTTTACTCTAGCTGAATCACATAAAAACTTCTGGATAGAGACTCCATTACATCCCTAAGTAAACTTCTAGTGAAAAAGTCACTATTGCCCTTTATTCTTGCTATTTGCTGCTACAAGAATAGCTTGTTTCTGTCATTCCAACCTTTTGGGTAGCCATAAAAAGCTATTCACTTTCTCCTCAGTCTTCTTCATCAGATTAAGAAAGCCCAGCTGCCTAAAACCCTCACTCTGCAGACCGTTAGCCATGTTGGATGCCCTTCACTGGATTCTCTCCATTTTCTAAAACACTTCTTGAACTGTGAGCTCCAAAAGTGGACACAGTGTTCCAGATGTGCTGTCATCGGTGCTGAACAGAGAACAACATCTACCTTCAGTCTGCTAGCTACTCTCCTGACACAGTGTACACTTCTCCTCATCCATGCAATTTGCCAGTGATTACCATACAAATCCTTCTTGTCTTATTGGAGCTGTGGTTGGAGGACCAAAGAAATATTCAACAATTTATCTTTAATTGGTATTGTAGGCCTACTTTAAATGAATCAATTTAACACCACCCCCTAGGAAAAGTATGAAAGAGGTTTATTTATAATTGTGTTAAAATAATAGGGTTGTAAAGCTTAAGTCCAAGGGGACTAATAGATCATTTGGACTGACTTCCTATATGCAAGAAGCTAATCATTTTCACTCATTGATATACTCTGGCCACTATCACAGAAGTCTCCTTGTTAACAGGTTTGCTCTCTTGCAACTGATTGGTGAAGAAGGATGAAAACAAGCCACACTTAAACCCAGGAAGAGAAGAGAAAAAGAAAGAAAATAAAAAAGAAGAAAATCAGGGTTCATAACTCAAGTAATGAACAGAGGTCTTGCAAGCAGACAGCAAAAACTCCTGCTCAGGGGAACTTGGAGACTTTTCTGGCTTTGAGGAAAGAGGATCCAGCCAAACTCAGAGAGAAGATAAAGAAAGACTCACAAGGTCGGAAAGGTGAAAAACAGAAATTGTGAGTAGGAACCTCAGCTGACTGCTGGAAAATGGAAAAGGAGTAATTGTCCCTGTTTGCTGTAATACTAAGTATGAGCCTAAAAATTTTTATTCAGCTAAAGCATAAATTCTAATTATAAAGAACAATTGCTTATGCCACTGAAAAAAAAAATGAAGGAATTTTGTGTTATTTCATTTAAAATGCAGCAAGAAAAGAGGGTCAAAAATCAGGGATAAATTCTATAGAGAGGTAAAAAAAGATATATGGAGTATTTATAGAAACAACACCATTTTCCTTGTTCTTACTAGAATAGTTTTATTTTGTTTCCAGAAATAGGTACCTTTCATCATCGCTATGTGGTAGTATGCCCTTGGGAGAAGGCCAATAGTAGAACTATAAAGTGTCAGGACTGACAGGGAAGACTTATTTAAACCACCTCAGCTAAATTTCTAATAAAAGCTTGTACTTAGCTTATAAATATAACATTACATTTCTCTAAACTGAAACACCACTCGGTGCAAAATACAGAAAACTACGTAGGGTGGACCATCAGAGGTGACAAAGTAAATGTCATATGTCTCTTTTTCCAAAACAATTTTGTGAAATAAATTTTCATCATTGTCTTAGATGACTAAATTTACTATAAACACTTTTTTCCCCCTATTTCGGGTATGTGATACATAAAAACCCATAGCTGCTCTGTGATATTATCAGTTGCTTGAGTTAAAATCTCATAATAACTAGGAACTGCACTGAGAATCTAAGATGCTCTTACAGTCAGTACATTTTACAAACAATAAACTACACTAAAAGGTCGAATTTGTGATCTTTTAATAGATTTCAGTTTTGTTATAACAATTGTGTTTTGTTCTTAAAACATTTCTTCTTTTCAAGGTCTAAGTATAAACGTATTTGCTAGAGCATGTATCTGTCTCTGTTTATTTACAGATACACACAGCTTTAGGTGTGAAATCATGAAATAACTAGATGCACTTATTGACATCTTTTTCATGCAGAAACCGATCAGTCTGGCTTTTCTAAGAGACTGGCAGCCCTCACAACCAGTCCTGGTTCTGCTTTGATATTCGCTGGTGCACAGCTGTCTTTAAAAAGTGATGTTGATGCCATATGACAGGTACGAAAGCATGAAGGAAAATGTTCCAATAGTGATTTTCTTAAATTTTAAAGCTTAAAAGAGAGAAAGAGACAGAGAGCTCTATGATTCAACTCTGACAGAAGCTGGATGTTGTATCCTGTGACTGTACACCTACATGTGAAAATGGCTAATGTCCAGTGTTGGATTACTTGTCCCCTGTTAATGAAATTATATACTGTCCTCTCCTATAAGGACAGGCTGAGAGAGTTGGGGCTGTTCAGCCTGGAGAAGAGGAGGCTCCGGGGAGACCTGATAGCGGTCTTCCAGTACCTCAAGGGGGCCTACAAGAAAGATGGGGAGAGGCTGTTTAGTAGGGCCTGTTGTGATAGGACAAGGAGTAATGGTTTTAAAATAGTGGGGGGTAGATTTAGATTGGAAATTAGGAAAAAATTTTTTACTATGTGAGTTATAGAACACTGGAACTGGTTGCCCAGAAAGCTGGCGGAGGCCCCATCCCTGGAAACATTCAAGGCCAGGCTGGATGAGGTTCTGAGCAACCTGATCTAGTTGGGGATGTCCCTGCTCCTTGCAGGGGAGTTGGACTAGATGACCTTTGAAGGTCCCTTCCAACCCTAACCATTCTATGATTCTATGATTCTAAAACAAATAAAACCACTTTGACTTAGAAAATAATAGTTCCAGACATTGAAAGATGTTGTGAACCTTTCATGTGTTTTGAACTGAAGAAAAACTACTTAGTGATCAAAAGAACAGATATTCATCATAGGATCCCTTACAGACTGGACTGGAGCATTGCGTACTCCAAACTCAATGAGACCATAAATAGTCAAATGCTGTTATCGCTTAAAGAAGAATCAGTAAAGAAATGGAGAAATTAACTTTTGCATAAAATTATTTACAATCTACATATTTAAATGAACTATAAGCTTCAGAGTTTAAGGCTTTCATGTTGTATGTATAGTTTTTTGTCTAAAACCCACTTATTTTACATAGGTAAGTAGAGAGCAGTAGGGAGGCAGATGAACATCCTAGGTTTTGCATAAGCAAATGAAATGTGATTTTTTCCTCCTGTCACCTATGTTTGTCTCAGGATGGTAAGTGGGTCTTCTGTTTCAGATTGTAAGTAAATAGTTCAGCACATTTTTAAATTTATGTTAAGAGTGAATTTAAGGGAACAAACTGAAAAGGTTGTTTATTTCTTCATTACCACGATTGGTAAAAAATGAGATTTCCAAACTTCTCTGGACTGTGGATTCAGATGATGGGATGTGTCTCTATCTAACCGTATATAATGTTTTGAAAGCTGATAATAGCATCAAAAAGTGTATTCTGGCAGCCATAACTAGCCAGGAAATCTTTCTTGAGTGAATTAAGGATAAACTTGAATACTTATGGTTTCTAAGTTTAGGGGCGTCAGATTAAAAAACTAAACAATCCCCTAGTCCCCAGCCCCCACAAAAGCATGTTTTTCTTGTGTGTACATGTATCACAGATCTGTTCAGAGCTCTGTTTCTAAAGCACTGATATGTAGGTTTTTA
Organism: Chlamydotis macqueenii; assembly: GCF_036417535.1. Taxonomy (NCBI): domain Eukaryota; kingdom Metazoa; phylum Chordata; class Aves; order Otidiformes; family Otididae; genus Chlamydotis; species Chlamydotis macqueenii. The sequence goes on along the minus strand of NC_141593.1, from coordinate 16,097,662 downwards.
AAACTTTGAAAAAATCATCCTGAAAAATGCTAAAATGCTATGTCAAACCAAATGTTTAAAAATATATTAGCATATGCATTAAATTATGTTTTAGACCTGTTTCAGGCAAGAATACATCAACTATATTATGTATGTCTTGAAATAATAAAAGATACTTTTATTTATCTCGTTCTCACTAAGGTATGCTGCTTCAAGGACTGCCTCTAAAAATCTACATGTCCTGAGCAGCTTCAGAAGATTCCTAATTTCCTTGAACCAACTTGAAAAATTAAGAAATCAATGTCTACTCCTTGCTTTAGCCACAAAATTTTCTTTTATTTGCAAATAATAAAAAAAAATTATCAAAGAAATGCTAACCTATTTCTTCCACTAATTAATTCACTTGAAAGACTAGCGTTCCAGAAACAATAAAAAAGACCAGTAGCTAGGCAATTTCTCAGGACTTTTGAGTTATGATAAGTAAAATCATCCACAAAATTTGAAATTTGGAAACAAGGGCAAATAGCAATTATAATCCAAATAGTTCTCCTAGCCCTTAGAGTAATTGACCCCCTAGCTTTGACTCAGTCCCAGTGGCAGCAATGCTTTAACAACCCAGGTCCCAGGAGTGCTGGATTCTTAGTTTGAATTGGACTAGCAGTAACATTGACTGAGAACCATGATCAGTGAACCCATAATGAGGACAGAGTGTCAGTGAATCCCCTTTATTTCGTTAACTATTGCACAGGAAAATTTCAAATAACCTTCACATTTATATGGAATCATAGAATCTTTAAGGTTGGAAAAGACTTCCAAGATCATCAAGTCCAACCATCAACCTAACACCACCATGTCCACTAAACCATGTCCTAGTGCTTAAAACATCTACATGGTTTTTGAACGCCTCCAGGGATACTGACTCCACCACTTTCTTTGGCAGCCTGTTCCAGTATATGACCACACTTTCAGTAAGGAAATTTTTCCTAATATTCAATTTAAACCTCCCCTGCTGCAACCTGAGGCCATTTCCTCTCATCCTATTGCTAGTAACTTGGGAAAAGAGACAAACACCCATGTTGCTACAACCTCTTTTCAGGCAGCTGTAGAAAAATGAGGTCTCCTCTCAGTCTCCTCTTCTCCAGACTGAACAATCCCAGTTCCCTCAGCTGCTCCTCATAAGACTTGTGCTCCAGACCTTTCATCAGCTTCATTGCCCTTCTCTGGATGCGCTCCAGCAACACAACATCCTTCTTGTAATAAGGGGTCCAAAACTGAACACAGTATTTGAGGTGTAGCCTCACCAGTGTCGAGTACGGGGCACCATCACTTCTCTGCTCCTGCCAGCCACACTGTTGCTGATACATGCCAGAATGCTGTTGGCCTTCTTGGCCACCCGGGCACACTACTGACTCACGTTGAGCCAGCTGTCTACCAGCACTCCTAGGTCTCTTTGTGCTGAGCAGCTTTCCAGCCACTCTTCCCCAAGCCTGTAGCATTGCACTGGGTTGTTGTGACTGAAGTGCAGGACCCGGCGCTTGGGCTTGTTGAACCTCATACAGTTCACCTCAACCCGTTGATCCAGCCTGTCCAGACCTCTCTGCAGAGCTTTCCTGCCCAGATTGGCATTCCCACACAATTTGGTGTCATCTGCAAACTTACTGAGGGAGCACTCAGGCTCCTCATCCAGATAATTGACAAAGATCATTGACTTGCCCCAGTACTGAGCCCTGGGGTCACCACTTGCGACCAGTCACCAACTGGATTTAACTCCATTCACCACAACTCTCTGGGCTCGGCCATCCAGCCAGTTTTTAATCCATTGCAGGGTACACCTATCCAAGACATGAGTTGCCAGCTTCTCTAGGAGAATGCTGTGAGATGGTATCAAAAGCTTTGCTAAAGTTCAGATAGATAACATCCACAGCCTTTCCCTCATCCACTAGGAGGGTCACCTGGTCATAGAAGGAGATCAGGTTGGTCAAGCAGAATCTGCCCTTCATGAAACCATGGTGGCTGGGCTTGATCCCCTGGTCGTCCTGCACATGCCAGGTGAGCACACTCAAGATGAACTGCTCCATAATCTTCCCTTACACTGAGGTCAGGCTGACAGGCCTGTAGCTCCCTGGATCCTCATTTCAACCCTTCTTGTAGATGGGCATTATATTGGCAACCCTCCAGTCATCTGGGACCTCACCTGTCAACCAGGACTGCTGATAAATGATGGAGAGTGGCTTGGCAAGCTCCTCTGCTAGCTCCCTCAGTACTCTCAGGTGGATCCCATCCAGCCCCATAGACTTGCGTGCGTGCAGGTGGTTAAGCAGGTTGTTAACTGCTTCCTCCTGGATTGTGGGGGCTTCATTCTGCTATTCATCCCTTTCTTCCAGTTCAGGGGGATGAACACCCTGACGATAATTGGTCTTACTGTTAAAGACTGAGGCAAAGAAAGCGCTAAGTACCTCAGCCTTTTCCTCATCCTTGGTAACACTGTTCCCCCCTGCATCCAATAAAGGAGGGAGATTCTCCTTGTCTCCCTTTACAATGACCACTATCTTTACAGTGAACAATATTCTTGGCCTCAAGTATATAAACCTGTAGACCTGCAAAATCAAACCATAACACAACAGTATGTTTTATGTATAGGAAAGCTATTTTTGGCCAAGCACCTACTTTTAAACCTTTCTCTATTTTTTATTTTTCTCCTTCTCAGTCTCTGCACAGTTGCAATCACGACAACTAATTCACTTGACATTACAGATGGAGACAAACAATAACAGTCATTTTAACATTCTAGTATTTCCCCGAAATATTTCTGAGAGGATCACAATAATGTATGTCAATAGATATACAAAATACATGATTGTGTGGGGTGCTAGAAAGGTTTTCCTGGCATAAGTATGTACTGACCTACATAATTCATGAACAGCGAAGAATAGGACCATTATTATGCAGCAAGATGAAGACAGCGTTGAATACCACCAAACTTCATAATGTGTCTGTAGCAAGCTTAGCTTCTCAGAGAACCAAATAGATTTTATTCAAAGCTTAGAAAGTACAAGGTCAACCAGATTATTAAAACGAATATACAATAAACAGATTCATGTCTTGTGCTGAAATTCATACAGAACTTCATCGGGTAAAGTGGTAGATCCAGCTGTGTGAAAAATCTCAGCATTTGGCCCCTGGCCACAAGTCATTTTAGAAACATCTCTATTATTTTTCCAAAGGCTGCCGGGGCAGTTCAAAACACAGTGCCAAATGATCCATCTTTTCCACTTCATGTTGTGCACCAGATGTTGATACTTTTACAGACACTAAGTACCCTTTATTCCATAAGGATATAGTTTCACAGCAATGCAGCCCTCAGTGATCTTTCCTGTTGTGCATCTATTTACTCCGGATAATGTCTAAAGAATCGAACTTTCTAATTAACTTCTCAGATAACAAATTGCTGTATTTTGGTGGGTGCAACTGAAAAGTCTGCCTGTATTAAGGCATTAGTAACATATTAGTAAAAAACCTAAGTTGATTACTGTGTTTAAAAGAACATGGGCTGGCTGTATTTCTCCTTAACGTGTCCTTACATTGTGGTAGAATTAAGGTGGTTGTTTTAAAATTGTTTGGGGATCAACCATGCCTATTCAGTTGTAACCCTAAAGTGTTTGTCTGCCAACAGATATGGTCTCAGTCAGCAGGAAATAGTAAACTATATTAAATCAGCCTGTTTAGCTGTTTGAGTAATACACTGTTTTAATGCACAGGTAATTGTAACAGATATATATGTATAGTGACAGCCACATGCTAGACTGAAGAATGTCAAATTGACACCACAGATAGTGGGGAGTTTTACACTTTGTTTAAACAGAGAGTTGTTTACTAACTGGTTAAGTGAAATGCAGGGGGGGTGCTGTGAAGACAGACATCTGCATAAATATGGAAAGGAACAAAACTGATGGTAATTAAAAGCCATTCTCCTAACAAAAGTGTGAATTTTGAGGGAGATTCATAAAGGAAGATTAAACAGGTCTTAGATCTCCTAGAAAACCTGAAAAAAAAAAAAGAGTTTTGTTGTGTAAGAGCATCTTTGGCTAGGATTCTTTTCTACGACCCTTTGCTAAGACAGGAGTGCCATGAAAACGTTGTTGCCAGGACTAAGAAAAAAGGGATCTTCTGATCTAATCTTTGTGTAAGTTGTGTACAATTTCCCTTTGCCTTTAGTTATGTGTTTCTTTAACTTTTTTTATTATGAATGTGACAAATTAATAGTTTTATGTGCTCAGCTTTTGTCAAGTTAACTGGAATTCAAGGTAAGTGAGTAACAGTTACCAGCAAGCATTCCTTGACTTATGTACCATAAATCTGGGTACTGAGACACCTGATACATGATTACAAGGGCCCTAGCTCCTCTGCCTATCATCCACTCTCAGAGAGTGAGTGCTTCTTCAAGGTGCATGGGCCAAGTGCAGGGAAATTTGTACCAGAGTTAATAGACAAAACACAGATACATCTTGAAATGATTGTTGATGAAATTAAAGGCTCTCTGGCACGCAGTAAGGTTTTGGGGTACCTGACTGAATTACAAAAGTCACAGGAAGAATGTCACAGTAAGAGTCTTTGTTAATTTTTTCCCCCCACTATTTCTAAGCGAAGCATGATTTTTTTTACTAATAATCTGATCAAGGTTGATTTAAAAGCTTCAGAAATCAATGGAGAGTTTTTCCTTTACTGTAGTGCACTTAAAATCCATATCATTAAAAGTGGTAAAATGTATGCAGCCAAGTTAGAAAGACATTATCTTCACAGGCAAGACCTGAAGGAGTAGAAATGTTATTTAATCTGATGTTCTACCATTCAATAATACAGAGTTAAATTGTGTTTAATGGAAGTGTACCTAGCAGAAAGTCATACCTTCTGGATCTGAAAACATCAAAACATAGAGGTTTTGCCATGGCAATTAGTGAAGGCAATAATTTCCACTTCAGATTTGTCTAAATTAATATTCATCTACTGGCCAGTTCTCAGAGTGCTATAAGAAGATCAGCAATTCAGTGAAAATCACCTTTAAGAAACAAACATTTATTTCAGAATCGTGGATCTTAGATCATAGACAAACGAACAAAGTGAATACTTCAGACCTCCGGAAATAGGAGATCCCAGCTTGCAGATAGACTCACTACACTTCTTAGCTTAAGTAAATGGCTGTTAAGTAAAGTCTACAGGCACAGGTAAAATGTTAAAGGTAAATAGTACCTTGTATTCGTTAATAAAATTCTCTGTTATCACTCAGTTTCATACTGGTGATTTTTTTTTGTAGTGGCGAGGTCAGAAAATCTGACATTTCAAAGGTGATACATCTGTGGAAGCCTTTCAAGCATTCAGATAAAACACGTTCAACAAGCCTTCTAACGTGATCATAAAACTATTTTATTTCTATCCCTAACTTGTTTTGTTTATTATCAGAGCAGGTGTTTTATAACAGTTAGAGGTCCTGATGCGACCTTATCTCAGAGAGGTAAGCAAATTAAGCAAGTATACTATCAATTAATAGAGGATATTTTTCGTCACTTAGAAGGGCCATCTGGCAACTCAAAAGAAAACGTAGCTGAATACTTCATACTTTTTTTCTGAATAGAGTGACAGAATTAGTGCCACCCCTCTGGAAGTATTAGTGTTATATTAACTGTTTTTTCTGCCCCTTTGTTTCTTTTGTGGGCCTGGAAGAGCACTTTGACATTTCACCATATGCACAGCATATTATGTGTCAAGGAATCAGTGGATATTACCAAAGAGTTTTAGCTGGTTTTGTTTTTCAAAAGGGAAGATAGTTTTGCAGATGCTGGTTCCTTTTGCACGTATTTACCAATATGTTCTTTTATTCTCCTTTTGCCTTGGAACAAAACCTTAATTTCATATCTCGGTGCAGATTAATTATTTGGCATCACTAGCCTAGAAAGCCCTTTGGGGCCAGCTATTTACAGCACTGCCATTTTGCAAGCATTGCAATCATAAATATATGACTAGGTAAACTGATAAATGGTGGTAGCTGTAAGAAGATGAAATATTTTTTGCTCTTTACATGGCACATATGTTTTGCACAAATGTTTTTCTTTGTTTCTACTCTTCGTCAGTGCAGAACTGATTAATTAATTGATTGATTGATTGAGTTAATTCACAGCAATTTTTTATTCACAGTAGACTGCATTGCTCTTTTGCCAGGAACAGTAAAACAGCCCTCTAAAAAGAATAAATTTGGGCAGGTATTCCACATAGGATTTGTGGTATACCCCTGGATGTCTTTGTGGGCGGGTGCCAGAAATATAAAATCACAAAAATCTTCTGGCTGGAAGGGACCTCCAGAGGACATCTGGTCTCATCTCCTGCCTAAAGCAGGGACAATATTGGATTCAGACCAGGTTGTGTAGGGCTTTGTCTAGTCTGGTCTTGAAAACTTCAAGAATGGAGCTTCCACAGCCACTCTGGAGATCTTCCAACATGTAAGATGGCAGGGCATAAACATGATCCTCTGTGGAGGGATTCCATTGAAAATACAAATTCATCCATTTGAGCATCATTTGCTGGCTCTAGGAAACCCTTCTTTCCATTAAACTAAGACCAGTATATTGCACTGCTATGGTTCTTGATACCGAATTCTGCAGGGATTATGAGCTCCATCATTATAAATATACTGATTTTCTCTGATAATTCGCCATCAGGACAAAAGGAGAAGAGAAATATGTTTTTTGCTTTCTGTGTAGGATTTTTTTTTTTTAACATACAGTCAATAGTATGTATTTTCAAGATTATAGTTACACAACCTAAAAAGTTTTTTTCTCCCTGCAAGAATATACGGTCACAGAATTTACTCAGAGTGGATCAGCTCTTCTTTGTCTCTCTGAAATTTGTGTGTGTAGGATAAAAAGGTAAGAATGCCACAGTCTGAGTTTAAATTGATGTTCTTATCCATGTCTGACCATGCAGATAATATTGGTAAGCTGAGTTTTTATTTTGTTATAGGCAGAATGCAATTCAGCTGGAGATTACCTTGATTGGAGACTAAGTAAAAAATATAAGAACTTCAGGATCTGTTTCTCCAGTTCTGATTCATTCTACATAACACTAGAAATTAACTGAGCAGTTTGACTGAAAAACCTGTACATCCTGATGTATCCTGATGTAACCTATACATCCTGATCTCTACCTGTATCCAATGGAAAATATGAACACCACTAGAAAATTAGTCAGATTTACGTAGGCTTAAAAATGAGCTTTGGAAGGTATGATTTTGGAAGGGTGACTATTATTCAAAATGAAGGACCTGTGTTAAGTGTGATGAACGAATGCTGGAGTTGAATCAGTCTGTCCCTTTTGCTATCAAGTAAAAAATTGTCTCCTATGATGCGCTAGCAGTGATGTGAGCTGGTAATGCATCATTATTCAGGAGAAAACTGCCTTTTGCAATGGAAGATATAAATCTTCAAGGAACTCAGCCTGTAAGCTCAGGCTAAAATTTCCTCAATATGATGTGCTCAGACAAAAAAAAATACAACTGGCTGGTTTATTGGAACAAAGTGTTTGGCATTAGTTCAGTAAATAAACATACCAGTTTTGTTCAAGATTATTCAAAACAAAATATTTGTTTTGAATTTGTTCGTGGAGAAAATTGTCAAAATTGAGTTTAATCTGCAAAAGAAATCAAACAAAAATGATCGGTTTGTTTAGAGACTTGATTCAGCAAGCCTTCAGCCTGACTCTTGGAGCACTGTTCTGTTTTCAGTTCTCTTGTAATCCCTCATCATTGCTATAATCAGACCTGAGGCTTTACCTAGAAAATCTCAGGTTATGTACACAGACAAACAAGACTATGCCCAGCAGCCATGTATGACCGTCCACCTGCTTTGCCCACATTATGGCCATGTGCCAGAAATAACAGCTAGATGTAGTTATCCAGAGGAGTGTTTCCATCAAAGATCATCCTTTCTCTGCTGTATTTTCCTGCCTCCTTTACAACACAGCTTCCAATCTGTACAACAGACACAGGGGCTTAAAGGTAGCAGCCCTATTTCAGTTAAAACCATATATTCTTTGCCAGAACACTGACATGTAGAATATGTGTCAGAAGCTTTTTGCAATAAGCACTTGGTATACAATCATATAAATTTGAAAAGTAAGATCATCACAGATCTCAGCATCAGAACATCACCTCCCCTATCAAGACAAAAAGGCTCCTTCTTTGACATGTCATTGACAAAAGTAAGCATAAGCAGTATGTATGTGTTTTTAAAGAGCCACGCATCCATTCCTTTCCCAGAAAATAAATTAAGATTCAACTAAACAAAACATTACAGTGAGTAGCCAATTTACCCACTGAGGAAAGGTGATAATATTATTAAACTAATAAGTAGAATAAAATGGAATAGAATAGAATAGTTTTTTGTGTCATTGTTGACATTTGTTTAATACTATGGGAAGTCTCAGAAATGTATTTAAACAACAAGAAGGCAGAAATTCTCAAGGATAAGCATTCCATATATATGTCCTTATATCTGGTATCTACTCCAGCAGATAAATGAATAAAATAAAAATTAGTTTTACACACACATTCAATTTTGCAGCATTCCTCTCTTATTTTGCATCCTTAGTGGCCAAAAAAATGCAAATTAATTTCTTGTTGTTCCTTTCTACAGCTAGAGAAGGGTTAAGTAGTCTTTATTTCTCTCACAAATATACAAATTTCTCATCTGGAAAAAGACATTTAAAAGAGCAATACTCTGGACTTAAAGGGAGTAAAAAATAAATCTCTCACCCTTTGCAATATTAAAAAAAACAAAAAAGTAAAGGGAGTCTTGCGTTAGAAGCCCAAACCTAGTAAAATCCCTTTCTTTACTGCATTTTTCTCAGCTATGATGCACTGCTGGTTTTCTCTATTGTGATCCTCCTGGAAATAGAAACTTTATGTTTAATTGATTTATTTGTAATGATTCTGGCTCAGGGAAGAGACTCTTTGAAGCTGATTGATTACTGCAACAAGCTTAAGATTTCATACCACAACAAACCTTTTTGTACTAATAAACAGTGGGACAATAAAGCTCTGGGGCATGGTGTTTCCCTTCACATTAAAGTGAGGATTTGCAACATAAGTATGTGAGGGACATAGTTTATGTGCTCCCAAGAAGCAGACATAATGAACTATTTCTTTTAATGGCAGATTATCCCAGTTTCTATTTCCTGGAGTGAAGACCTCGCAAATTGATGTATCTGTCCTCTGAGGTTTTCAGAGAGGCATTATGGCATTTTAAAATATTAATATGAGAGTACATTTAGCTGAAAGTAGCTAGTCTGGTAGTCTCTTGTGGCTGCCACACAGGTCACCAGAGACCTCCTGTCTCTCAAGGCAAATGATTTACTCTAAGTGTATCATTAAGATATACTTTTTTGGAATTTATGATAGTGCTTTCTTACAAAGTTATACCTTTTCTATAAAAAATTAAGCATTTTTATGCTATTTTCTGCCTTCACTCACTGTTCCTTAAAAACCTGGTCAGTGTCATGGGCAAACTGAAAGTGCCACCCCCTGCACTACAGTAGTGGGTTTGTGTTGAACACTGATTAGCTAGGACTGGATGTCACATCTTGTTATAACTTTACATAGCTGAAAAATTTCCTAGGAGATTTGAAAAGAACTGCAATTATTCCTCCAATGGCAAAAGAAGAAGGAAAGAATGAAAGAAAGAAAAAGAAAGAAAGAAAGGAAAAAAGAACGAAAGAAAGAAAGAATGAAGGAAAGAAGGAAAGAAAGGAAGAAGGAAAGAAATAAAGAAAGAGAGAAAGAGAGAAAGAAAGAGAGAAACAAAGAGAGAAAGGAAGAAAGGAAGGAAGGAAGGAAGGAAGAAAGGAAGGAAGGAAGGAAGGAAGGAAGAAAGACAGAAAGAGAGAAAGAAAGAAAGAAAGAGAGAAAGAAAGAAAGAGGAGAGAAAGAAAGGAAAAAGATAAACTCAAATGTAACAAATGATGCAAGAAATGGAAAAATATTAATCAGAAATATAGATACTAACAGATCAGCTTAGGAAGTTTCCTATTGTGGGAAACCTAATAGTTAGTATATGGTAATGTTTGTTTCACATTTTCTTCTAGATGACAGGTGATACCAAGGGTGAGTTTGTGACCTTCAGAACTTCTAAAGGAGTGTCTCTGGATCAGTTTAGTGTTATTTTAAAAAGTCAAGAAAGTAGAGAGACCTCATTTCTATTTGCTGAAATTATGTTGGATTTGATAACTTTCACATTCGTGTGCAAACACACACACACATTGTCTTTACACAAGTGGAAAAGAGCCTATGGTTCTTCCCTCAGATCCATTATTTGGACATCATGGAGATAGTTAAGGAGATGAAATTTTCACAACAAGCTTGTTTCCTGGAGGCCAGACCCGTGGCCAGCTAAAATCAGTGTTCAGCTTCATAGGTGTAGGATCATGACCTGGAAGGTTAGAGGAGCTAACTTAAATACTGGTCTTTGTTTTCTGTCTTGAATTATTTAAGCCTAAACTGATCTAAGGCAAAGTAGTACTGTAATATATTAGTTGAAGTGCAATCTTTCTATATTTACAGCACCACATTTGAAGCATACCTGGCAGATTTCTCTTCCATTTCATTAGTCTATTTTGGTTTATTCATGTACAAGAGGAGAGAAATACAGAGTTTATACTTGAATTTGATCAAGAAACTGAAGCATTAGAGAGGGTTTAATGAGTTCAGTGGTATGGCATAGTGCTTGCACATACAATGTATCTCCAAGAAAATAATCAAAATACCAATTAATTTTTTTTAAAAAATATTTTCATTTCTAGCATAGTTTAAAGCCATGTTCATATCTTGGGATAGACCCTAAAAATCTTGAGAAAGAGTACAGTCTGCTCAGCTTCGAATGCTTTATGTCAGCAGACATTTTGGTCCCTTGTATGTGTTTTACTGCCCGTTTCCTTAAGCACTAGTATCCTCTCCAGCATATGCAGTGGAGAGCAGCAGATGGGCCTGTGTTAAAGGCAGAAGACCCTGGGGTGTCTGCATGCAGAAGAAATGCGTCCATGTGGCTTCATAGCAAGGCATTAGATAGCTGCCACCTGCTCCTTCATACCATCCGCTGCAGAAGAGGATGAAGAGGCAAGTGGGGAATAGTTACACTCAGCCATCCTAGATGATGCGTTCCCTTTCCAAAGCTGTGGGATTTTAGATGGCTGTACAGTTAATGCCAAGTCAACATTAACTTCAAATCCCTTGAACTGCACTAGGGGAGCTCGCCATGGGCACAGCTGTGGCCACACACCCGCTGGCGTTTTGGTACCCAAGGCAGAGGTGACGCGGCACAAGGAGCCCGAGTCTTTCGAAGGGGCAGCATGTGGAGCCATGTGCTGGTTTCCTGCTGGTTCTCCCCAGTGTAAAACCCACCTGTGCTTGGTTTCATGCACTTTCTCATCTGTACATAAGGCACATTGCATAGTCCTTCATATCTGTGGAGAGAAACTGAATAAATTTTTAGAACTGCCTGTTTTTGAAATCTAAAACAAGGTCAATGTTAAGTTAATCTGTAGTAAATTATTTCCTGTTTTCAGTTATCAGCTTTATATTCATATACATAAACAATGTGATGTAATTCACACACTTAAAATAATTGACCAGGGAATTTTTTTTCTAAATACTTCCAGCTGTTAGTTCTGCTATGGTATCAAAACTCCTATGAAAAAATAAAACAGTGTCTAAAGAAGCATGTCCATAAACTGAAGACAAAATAGATATTTTAAAAATAGACTATTGGCCTAAAATTAAAGAGAAATTGCATGGTCTTTTTTCACTTTTATTTTTACATTATTCTGACCCTTCTAGTCTTTTTTTTTAAAAAAAGATTTTCCATTTTCTCAATGACAAAACATATTAAAGAAATAAAAACCACCACACAGAAATAGAGGGGGGAAAGAGAAAGACAAGGAAAATAAAAGATGCAAAAAAACTCAAAAAAAAAGGCTGGCATACTAAATAATGACCAAATCCAAACTACTAATACAGTCAAAATTTTCACAGAAATTATCAGCCAAAGCAAAAATAACCGATTGCCTAGACTGACACAGAATGATTTACCAGCTTTCTAATTTTTTAGCAATTCCACAGATACAAAAGTATTTCAGATGGTTAAATAACATTTCAGACAAGCATGTTTTATAGTGTCCTTTAGAGGAACTGTAAGAGACAGAGTTTTAATTTCTGAGATTGTTTTATACTTAATTTAATTTGCCTAGGCACATCTGTATTTCTGTGTTAATTCAAATAGTTGGAATAGACCAGCAAGGACTGTAAGCATAATAGCAAGTCCTGACTAATACAGACAGCCCTATCCTTTCATTTACCTTTATTCAATTGTTTGTCAGAAACATTTCTGAGAACGGTATTATTAAATATTTCTTAACTAGCTAAGTATAATCAGTTTTCTATAGCTAGAGAATCCACATCATCAAAACTGTAAAGGCTGTCGGATATTCTTGTGACCATTTTCTTCTGGTTTTCATGTACATATGTTTTTTGGGTTTTTTTTTATTGTTGTTGTTACAGAAAGAAATGGGCTTTTCCAAATTTGGATAATGGCATGTATGTATGTTTTGTATATAGGTATAGAAAACCTGATTATGTTGTTACTGCACAGTAAATCATAAAGAGGTTCTGGTAGCAAACATTATAAACCATTTTATCTTTCTCTATTTTGTCTATGTCAATCGTGAATACAAATAACCATGTTTAACTCCACATTTAAACTGGGAGAAGAAGAGGATATCTTAAGCAGTCTCCTTTAATATGGTATGGGAAAAAGTAACAGTGACAGCTCCAGCAACGATAAGTGTGAGTGCTCCACTTACAGAACAGATAATACAGGGATCTTGTCAACTGTAGCATGTGGTACAGCAGCATCCGAGCGCATTCAGCCTCCTGTTGGTATAGCGAGGGAGCACTTGTATCTTCTCCTGCCCGTCAAGTACTTAGAGTGCACACTAAGTGATAGTGAAGGGATTTTTATCAGCAATAAGTTAAGTAAATAAGTTAAGCACTTTACTTTCCTAAAAACTAATCTTAAATGCATCTTTAAATTTAGCTTTAGCCAGAAGGTTGAATGCTATCCTTTTTAGAAAAAAAAAAAAGTAAATAAAACAAGAGCATTGAGAAATAAAGGGGCTTTTGAAACTTCTTTTTGTTGTTTATTTTCCTCGTACATCCTAAACATTATCAATAAAGTAGTTACGTCTGAGGGTAGTAGTCTTTTCTTAGGGACTTGAATTTGATATTCAAGAAGAAAAGGAAACATTTTTTTTCTTTAATTATAATGGAAACTGTGCCTATGTACATATCACAGCCATTTGGTCTTCATTAAATCCTTATCAGTGGCTATTATTTATCAAAGGAATGGAGATGTTCAACATCTTTAAAGATCTCCTCCTTCAATATCAGTCCTATCTTGCATCTGCCCATGCAAGTCTGCTACTAGTTTAGCCCATAAATGATGATGCTGTTGCAGGACTGGATCCGCCTGTGCCATTCCTCAGGTGGAGTAGCCAGCTTCTTCTGGGCTTGCAGGGAGCTCTGCATGTCCACCTAAGAGCTAAATTTGGTCCTTAGATGAGATTAGTCAAGTCTTTACTTGTAGACTTGGAGTATTATAATGGAAATACTGTATGTTTGACAAGTCATCTTTAGTTCAACCACACGTTACTGGCTAGTGCTTCCTCAGTAAAACAATAATTCCCTCTATTTCCATAGAAAGTGTGTAAAGCTCCAGAACTTTCAGTATTCAAAAGGCCAGGGTCAGGGCTGGATTCGTGACCTAATTTCTGTTATGTTAAACTAATATAGCCAGTATAAAACATCTATTTGTGCTGTTTGATAGACAGTGGGGAAACTCAAGCATCCAAAGGGTACTCTATCCATGTATCTTTTACACTGATGTAATGAAAGACGAAGCTCTGTCCAGGCATACGGATTTCTGGGGTGACTATAGAAGAAAGCTGGAGAACTACCTTGGACGAACTTGCAGCAACTAAAGTTAGGTGAGATGAAGCTCTGTCTTGGCTATCATAAATATATCTTTTGACCTTAAAACTCTGCTTGTGAATTTTTGCCAGTTTGTTTCAGTTGCCAGTTTTACCTTCCTTAGAGAAAATCCCTGCAGAATATAGGTCAACACTCCATGTTGAAGTAAGGTTTCCATTAACTTCAACAGAGAAGAATATGAGTGCATGTATTTTACTAATTTTTTAAAAAATACACATTTAAAATTCCCTTAAGGATAAGGAGATACTAAATACATGGCCTATGAGACAGATAAGTACCTATTTCCAAAGTTATATCTGGTGTTGCAAATTAATTTCCAAGCCTTGTGTCTATAATTTCAAATATTTCAGTCAAAATCTGCTCCAGATGTAGTGGTAATCAGTGCAATTGCTCTTATTTTGCACCAAGATATGACAGAAGAATTGGTTAATCTCACTATATACACCTGCTTATTCTCACATTTTGCAAAATCAAATTTCCCAATACAGCTACTTGCAGTTTGTTCTTACTCATAACATAAGCACTTTTCTCATTATATATCTAAAATTCATTTTTAATATTATGAGATAGTGAAAATTGTGATACGGGTGTATTGACTATAGGATCCATTGCACTTAGGCACTTCACATATCTTTTCTATGCAAATTGTCTGAAAGGGACATAAGTCATTTTTAATAAATGTGGGGAAAAGGTCTGAGGTGAAATGAGGTTGGTGGTCAGGGCTCAGATTCTAATAAGATAAATTAAGGCTACTCACTCAGCTAACACTCAGTGCAGTTGTCAGCAGTCTTGGTTTTAAAAAGAAAAGAAGATCGAAGAAAAGATTTAAAGATGAATGAGCCATGCAGGCTAAAAAACCCTCTCCTTTCAGTAGACAGTGATTTTGTAGGGTCAAAGTTGAGGAGTGATGGGAAGAGCATTAAGAAATCTAGCAATTTAGAATGGAGATATATTTTCACAGGCATTAATTGCATCTTCAGAAGGTATAAATTTTGATTCAAAAAGGCTACTTTTTCTGGACATTAGCAGAAGATCTGGCCTGATCCTTGAACCTAACTCTGGATTTTCAAGTTTCCAATAAGTTTCTGAATTTCTGTGGACAGCAATTATCCTGAACAGTCCTGTAACCCATTCTCATGCAGACCTCCACATCACCTCTGTTACATACGTGAAAGAACCATAGAACATGGCCTTTAATTTCCAGATAGAATATTTGACAAATTATGCCACTGAATCCATAGTGTTAATTCTCTACAGTGATGTTTATGGAGTAGCTGTTATAACATACATAGAGCACTGTAAATAGGTCAGGTTTTACTGTTTATTTTAACAAATGGATAGAGTTGCATTAGCATTGGGGAAAATGTATAAATATTGATTTGAAAACCTGGCGTGCACAATAAAAGAGCAACCCTTGTAACCCTTTTAGAGAAACACAGCCGTAAATAAAGTTCATCTCCATTTTTTTTCAACAAAACAATTAATACATAATTCATCCTGAAAGTATTGTCATACCTATTTTTACCAATAGCAACTGAAGTATCCTAACACTGTTAACACTACTTTGTGACGATTACATTTATTTGTATATCCAAAGAAGAGATGTAATGGTATATACTGCAACAACATTTTATTTGTGGTGGAATCTATAACGGTAACTTTTAATAGTTCTGCCTGTGCTGAGTGCTAAAGGATGCAGCTGACAAATGTTTGTATTATTCTGACCATGGTGAAAACAAAATCAATAAATGCATTTTTGGAAGTAAGGAAACAGTTATGCATTGTGTTAGGTCATGTCTTGTTCATTTACTTTTTATCTTCCTGTATGCAGAAAGCTCTGTCCAAGAATATTAATGGTATACAGCTGTATATATTTAAAGCCTTTTTTTTATTAAGTAAACTTTGTTTAAGTAGGATATTAACTGGTTGACTACAGGCCTTTTATATTCACAATGAACAAAACTATCCAAAAGTTTAGGAGAGTAATTTCATTTTTGGTGGATACAAGGCATTATCTAAGCCTTCTCCTCTGGGAATTGGGTTTAAAATCCCACAAGTAAGGCTTCTTGTTATATTATCAGTACTATCCTGCTCTACTATGACTGAATGCAAGTAAAAGATAGCTAACACCTCTTTATACACTGTGGAAAAGGAGGGAAAGAGTACAGGGCATTTTTTTTTTCAGAGCTCCTTACCAGCCATGAGTAGCAAATTGTTTAGATGGGTCTCGGGTATAGAATCATAGAATCATAGAATGGATTGGGTTGGAAGAGACCTAATGATCACCTAGTTCCAACCCCTCTGACCTTGGCAGGGACACCTTCCACTAGACCAGGTCACTCTGATTCCCTGTATCAACTCAAAGCCCCATACAATCTGGCCTTGAGCACTTCCCAGGATGGGGTATCCACAACTTCTGATTGTGCCAGGTGCATAATAAATCACAGCCCAGGGGAAAATGGCAAAGGGTACAGCAACCGCATTTAGTAAATAGTTACTGGCCAACTGGCTACTGCATATGAATGGCAGCAGGTGTTGGTTGGAAGACAAAAAGCCAACAGAGATATATCAAAAGATAAACATTAGATACAGATAGGGATAAAAGAAAAACTTTGTAATGATTGGATGCTCTGGTATCTTTTGACATAATTTGACGTTTTGGTTCATAACATTTTTTGTGATGGAAAAAGTGCTACTAAAGTCTGAAAAGGAAAAATATCTTCACTGAAAGGTGGTTTTGTTTTAATAAAAGATATTTGGGAAATAGTTCTATAACAGAGACTTTTTGGCTTTGTTGAACAAAGGTTTCATTACATAGCTGCGTTTTGTCTTCCACTTATTATATAACTAAAAGTTCAAATTCAGACCGAGTAAATCAGAATTTGCTTTTCAGCTATCACAAACCAGATGAAAACAGCATTTGCTACTCCTTTCATACCACACACAAAAACAGAAGGACATGTCAAAAGGACGGATAATTCCCTCAGATAAAGCTTTACAGTTAATAAAACAAGTACCATTTTGACATTTTAAGGATGAGGAGATGTTAGCACATTTCTCTGCAAGCACATAGCAAAAATCTCACATTCTGGATAGTTAACTAAAGAAGTAACAAGTAACAACAACAGAATGTGATAGTTACAGCTTTAGATTAAATCTCTCAAAAGTTTAGCATAACTTCATGGTTAAAGTGTTGAAATATTGCACAGAAATGTACATTACTGTTTAAAACTGAATCTTGACTGTTTCCTTTTCAACTTATACCTTGAGAAAATATCTTTAAAAATAGTAACTATTTAAAAATGTAGCCAGACTGCAACCCCTTTCATTTGTTTAGAAATATAAACATTAGATTTGCCTTGATTTTTTGTTTGAGATTTACAAACCTTAAGGTTGAAGAAGAATTGAACAAACTATGTGACAAACTGTGTGAATATTTGAAATATAGTTGTCTGGGGCTAATGCTAAGCCTAGGGTAATGAAAACTTTTCAGTGACACATGGGATTTTATTTTAAATTAGTTTATTTATTCTTATCTTTAATACTTGAACTTGAGTGCTTTGTAGTGTAAAAATAAATAGTGCAATTTCCAGCATATATATCACATATCCTAAGTAATGATAAAAAAAAACCTAAATGTTCTACTCTTATTAACGAAATAATTTCATTTTTTGAGCTATTTTTAGACAGAACACTGAACAGAATATGTAAAGCAAATACATTTGCATCTAAGACCCAATGCAGCTTAGGGAACTAGCTGTTCATGCCTTGAAGTCGTCTCTGGGATGGGATGAGGTTACTTGCTTTTAGCCTGCAAGGAAATGAATAATAAATAAAATTCTTTTTGAAACATGTGATAGTTTCTTTTTATGCATAAACAAAGTCTGAAGAATTTCACTGAAGATTACTTTATTTCAGAGAGGAATGAAATTAATTAAAAGGGAACTCAAAACAGATACAAAAAATAAAATAGTGTTTCAGTCTTATATATTGTTAAAAATGCCTATGATATCCATGACAAAATAGAGTACTTGCTTCAAGATGAATGATTTTCAAGAGTTTGAAAGATTTATTTCATCTTAAGTGTCTAAAGAAAACTCCTCCTAGACATGAGAGCTTTTCTCAGAAACATACCTAAAATTTCACCACATCGTGTGCTCCTTGGCTTTGAAAGAGTTCCTGTGGTCATATTTCCAGAGGACAGCTATATAAGTAAAATACAATACCATTCTTCTTACCAGTAGATGATCTTTCCTCTAAAAAGCACTCTGTTCATTACCAGTACAATTCTCCTCCTCTTTTAAAGTTCATTTTAAAGAAACGTTTCTACCTTCAGTTAAAACAATATTTTCCCTGAGGTACTGTACTTACAGTCTTCTGACCTGTGCTGCCTAAATGGTGTTATGAGAGACAAATAGCTTTAAAAACACTATTTGTTCCTTGCCAGAACAGGAGTTATCTCTGAGATTGTTCTGCATCCTCATATCTAGAATTCCCTCATATCTACAGCAATTCAATAACTTCAAGTTCTCTGTCCTTGTTGTGGTGGTATAGGGGGAACTTCAATGCTCCAAAAGAGCCCAGTTCAAGCAACCTGGTAAAGTTTGGAACATGTGCTCTCCATCAAAGATTTACAGTTGTGCACCATGATTTTTCTTTTTCTTGAAGCAGTGACTGGATAGTCTTCTTCTCCTTGAGAAAGGCACAGAAATATGATTCCTCTGTCCCCATTAAAGAAGCTATCACTGAGTTTCCCTCTAGGAGAAATTTAAGAGTACTGCATTTATGTTCCCGTAAACATCTTATTCTCTGAAAGTTCACTGGATTTTTAGTACCTACATTTTTAGGAAGAAGGAAAAAATTCCTTACTGCAACAGTGATGAGGCACTGGAACAGGTTGCCCAGAGAACCTGTGGATGCCCCATCCCTGGAAGTGTTCAAAGCCAGGTTGGAAGGGGCTTTGAGTGACCTGGTCCAGTGGAAGGTGTCCCTGCCCAGGGCTGCCATACTGAACATATATCTCCAGAATGTCCTGCAAGTCATTATTGCTTAGTCTTGTATTTTTAATTTATACGCACAGTTTGCAACAGAAAAACAAGTGATCTTCTCCTTTTTTTTTAATAACAGTTATATTAAGTTAAAATTCAGTCTAGAAGTAAAAGGATAAAATTGAGAAAACATAAAATTAAAACAGAGAGATGCAACATCTGTCGGATATGGAGAAGACTCTCTCTAGTGATGTGAAGGAATTATTTGAATCATTTAAAACTCATCTTGAGGGAACAGAGGAAGATTATACCATGGCAAATGACATTACAGGTGTTCCCATCTCAAATTTCTCTGGCCAGTTCTTATACTGTCATTTCTATGAGACTTTCGCATTATTAAGGTCGAAATTTAACCCCATATTTCATTCTGGTGATTCACAATGGCATAGTACCATTAAATGTATATATTGGCAGTATCTATGAACCTGTTGTGATGGACATGATAAAAAAAAAAAAAGTAATTTAACCTGTAAGTTTAAATTAAAACTTAAACTGGAAGTTAGCTGGAAATTTTTGGAATGAAATATTTGTGATCTAGCACATAACAGAGTCAGAACTAAATGTGAATATTGTAATACCTGTGTATCCAATTACTATTAGGTGCCAGGTGTTCAGTTGTAATGAAATCTTACAGTAAAATTTGACTTAAATTGTTGAAATTTTTACAAGCAATGGAAATTGGGGGGTGGGGGGCAGTGCTCATATTACAATCAGTAATAACAGCTATTTTTAATATGACTGTACTTATCTATATCAATACATATTGTCAGTAATCTAACTTCACCCAAATAGGAAACAGAAATAAACTAATGAAAAAAAATCCTGATGCTACAATGGTTAAGAGTATTACATTAAACCATTGAACACTGAGGAATATTAATCTAGTTGCTTTAGGGTTCCAGTTCAGGCCCATTTTTTTTAACAGAGGTCGAAAGGCATATTTAAATACTAAGCTTTTTTCCTCAAAATATGTCTTGAATTGGGTTTTAAGCAACAGATAGTTACAGTACCATTTGAAATCTGTGTTATCTAATGCCAAGATCCACTATATAAGGACAATTAATACAGATTTTTGTTACTATTCATCTAAATTTTTTTTTTATATATGTGCTATGTCTGTAATATAGATAACACATAAAAGGATATGTGTAATTTTAGACGTAGATACCATTTTTAATATTTTTAATCTCTGAACAGTTTCTGAATTTTCACGGACTGTGTTCTTTCATAATTGAAAGGTTCCTAAAGATTTAGGCTGTCACCTCCAATCTTCCTTTTGGAAGCATTACCATCATAACTTAAGCTAACATTTCCTCAGTGATTTTCTCTAGCAAGAGCCTATGTGCACGTCAAATCAAGTATGTCAAAGCAGGTTTCCATAGGATAAATTTCAGTTGTTTTCAGCTTCTCAAAAAAAAGGTGCTCATACAGACGTTGCTTTTACTAATGCACTTCAATAATGAAAACAGAGATATGGCCATAAAGATCTTTTATATGCTTCACAAAACATAAAATAGAGGATTGAGTACTATTTCCTTCATCTACTGGGAATAAACAGAAAAGAGCAGTGGGTGCAATGACTATATACTGATTTAGAAAACAACATTAATAGCTTGCATGCATAAATTTTTGCATAAATAAACAAATAAGTAGCAAAAGAGCGGATGGCAGAAACTACAAGACAAGGAGGTTACTGCTGCTTTAGGAAAGACATGGATGAATGCATTAACTCAGTCCTGCTGCAGCTAAAGTCAACGGGAGTTTTAGCAGGAAAACCATTTTTAGGTTTTACTGCAAGCCCTCACATTCCAAGGAGTGCAACACAGACACCATTCCCTTACATGTTCCTGATCGTTTTCTGTACTCCACTGAAAGCATCTTAGATTGGGTTTCCTAAATCTGACTGATCTACATAGGAGTCCGTATGCCAGAAGGCCTCGCTTCATATTCTGAAACGTAATTTAAATTTATCATAAGCTGTACATGAGTAGTTTATACTTGAAAGAGTTGAGAAACAGTAGTGAAAAAGTATTAGCTGCAGGGTCTTACGTATATGTCATAAGTTAAATATATGATGGGGGAAGAATCTTCCCAGCTGTTCCTGTTTCACAATGTGAATATTGAATAATCTGACTCTTCTTTGTTTGGGTCATGAAGTTTGAATAATTAAACAATAGGTCATTTGAGCTCTGTTGTGTCATCAACTAATTACTACATTTATGTTTGTCAATAGCAAAGCCACAGTAGTATTTTAAATTCCATTTATTGTGCTTCAGCTTAATGCTTACTGTTACTTTTCCTCCGCATTTTTTCCCGTCATGAAAATTAACCCACAATATATCTTTCTGGAAAGAAAATAAACAGCTCCCTTGCCAAGCCTTTCATTACACTGCTTCTTTCCATCATGAATTGTGATCTAACAGTAGCCTAGTAAAAAGCCAGGGCCTTTGAAGTGTTGTGCTAATTTGATTAATACGTAGTTACATCCTGTTATGATGCACTTTGCCTTATGCATTTTAAATGGAAAATGCAGAGTGGATTACATTTGTGTTAAAAACACAGCATACTAAATGAACAGCATTGAAAGTGGGCTATAATAACAAGCACTGCAACCACTTTAAACATGTGAAAGATTATTGCTTGCAGGTTAATGATAATTGTACCAAAATACATGTTTTTATAACAATTAAGAGGTCAATATAAATACTAGTGAGATTCACACAGCTGTCATGGGAAATACCTGATTTAAATTCCTTGATTAAAACCAAAACAAAATATTCAAAAGAATCCTCTGAATTGTCCTTCTACTCATCCCCACAAGTACTCTGGGGCTTGAAGTCACTTCTAACTTAGCTTCCATCCAACCTGAAAATAACTTAATATGCTTTTCTCTTCTGTTTAAATGAAGAGTTGAATTCAACTTCAGTGTTTCTCCTAAGTAGAAGGTTTCCTGTGCCTAGCAGGAGGCACTATTATACAGCACTATTATATTTAGCAATATTTTGATTTGGTTTTTTCCTTTATCTTATTAAAAATAAAGTACATTTTTTAATCATAATATATTGATATACCAATAATCACCACAGAATAAGAAAGACATCATCATATGACGTCAGATTTCAAGTTTACTGTTAGCAAAAGATGTACCAAATCTAGCTTTGTGCGTTAAGTGTGCATCAATATGCTTTAAATAGTTACATAATTATTGCACCTACTAAATTCACTAACAATACTGTACAGTAAAATTGTTTCAATAGACTTAAGTAAGAACCTCGTCAGAACACAGTCCTTCTATATACTTGGGCTAAAAGAGATAAAATATCACGGTATCAATGATGACTCCAAACCCTAAGTATACATTTAAAAATTACAGATATTGATTATTATTTGCACAGGAAGAGCACACAGACTGTGTTTCACCTTCTAGAGCCCTGCTTGAATGCAGAAAGGTGCCATTCTATTAACTCATCTTGTTTTCATATCTTTCGGTCTTTAGTGTTACTATATTTCTAGCTTGCTTGCTCTTACAAGCTTATCTGACACTTCCTTTTTGATTTTAGGTGAAAACAGATGTATTGTGGAATGTAGCATCCTTTTTTTTTGAAGGAGAACTACAGCAAATTATAAAGAATTAAGTTTAAAAACATCAAAACACTAAACAGTACAATAAAGTGTGGGGTCTATTTCTGGCTATTGCACGGATTTGTTGCCAAATTCAAGGTGGCAGACACTTGTTTTTCCATCTACCTCTCTCCAGGGAGAGACAGCATGTCTTCATTTGTTTCTAATTTATTTTTAAACAGCTTAATTAGTGTTTCTTACCTATTCATTTGAAAAAAATATTGTCATAGGTATTATTTTCATTTGTATTCCTGAAATTAAGTTTAATTTCTTTCTTTCCTCATTACAGACTTCTCAGTTCTGCTTCTATTTATTCATTAAATAATACATTCCAAATTTTTTTCATAAAGTTTTCATATGTTTTTAGTTTACTTATAGGTCATTCTCACTCTTTTGCTAGCCAATAATTATAACATTAAGTATTACTTAATTTCAGAAGACATCTTCACCATCACTTTTAAATCCTTTTCTAAATTTTCTATTTTTTTTCAGTATTTCTTAGTAACATAACATGCAATGGTGATGAAAACCATCTATGGAGTTGACTGAGGGCATACTTCTTAAAATAAATATGTAATTCCAATGATTTACATCAGGCTACCTTAATCTGATCAGACTACAACATCTGCAGTAGAAGTGCAATGAAGTCAGCTGCAAGATCTTTCCCTTGGCCTACATGGGATTTTGGATTAGAATAATCTAATCTTGTTAAGTCCTTCCCTGGCATTTACAGCCCAGCACTGCACTGACAGTAGGAAAAAAAAACCTCACCTCTCCTGAAAAAAGTTTGGATCCTCTTCTACACCAAGAAATTGAAATTTGCACTTTTTTCTGTTTCTTCATGTTTTATTACATTGCAAACATAAATTATGTAATGCCCTTGTGTAGTGATACTTTTGAGCATTTCTCCTCAGGGTTCCTTTATTCACAAATATTTGTATCAATACTTCTAGCGTTTGATTATAAAGTTTCTCATTGATTTTCTAATTAATATACATACTATATCCTCTGTACAACCCTTGATATTTGTATGTTTAAACATAGCCACTCCTTCAAATATGGTCAGGTTTTAACCTGTACATTTGCATTTATATGGCTCTACACTTTCTGAGGTTTTAAGAATAAAATAAATCTGTCCTCCTAGCATACATTACAGTTGTGCTGAATCGTAGTTAAGTCTTTATTTCATCATCACTTAGTAGCATCATCTAAAGCTAATAACACTACTGAATATAATGTGTCTCATTCTCATATGCCAGTCCTTAATAACCAATTTTAAAAACTAATACTCAGTGGAGACTCTGGTTCACGGTTTGGATGAATAGCACATTTTTATAATAGATTAATATAGTATACATAATCGGAAGTTAGGACCAATACACTTTAGAATTTAACTGAGATTTTAATTTTTCATAAGATCTTTGAAAATTATTTCAAGTCATTAAGCATAATTATTCTGAATAAATTAATCACATTTTTAATTACTGTTATCGCCAGCAGAGAGACCTGAATATAAAAACTTTATTCTTTTATATAGTCAAATCTTTATAATAGGATTTTAGCTTACCAAAAATCACACTGATTTCTGACCTTGAACCAGAGAAGATAATGAGCTGAAAGTGACTGATAACCTGAGAAAAGACTTTTCTCTTCTTACTCTCCTGTTCTGCCTCCAGAGAAGATTCAGAATATGCCTGAAGAAGTAGAGCTGGACATTGAAACCATCAAGAGTATTCAAAAATCTTCACTGATAGCCTTGATAATATGAATTAAAGGTTAATGACACCTTGCTGGTCAATGAAATCTCCTGGACAGTGATCACCTTCCACCTGAAAATTGTGAATATACACCCAGGAAACACTATGTGTGTTCTTCATCTTATAAGTCTAAATACAATATCAGTGTTATTTTAAAGACACTTGGAAGCCCACACGGATTAGTACAATAAAATTTCTTGGGCTCTGCTCACATTTGATACCTGAGTGCACCACACTTTTCAATTTTCCTTAGGTTTGAAAGACTTAAAAATCATGTGAGTCACAGTATTTTGTGCATCATCAGTAAACAGATGTGATTGCAGCTGTTTACATCTCAGAATTTTTCGAACCAAAGCATTTAAGAACCAGTGACTTGCCCCTGCAGCATTTCACCAGTGGAGTCTTTTTGGAAATAAATAAGAAATTCATTCTGGGACCAAATGTAACTTGCTGTAACCAGATAAGATCTCAAAGGCAAGTTAATAATTCTTCATAATGAAAGACAGTGTGATCCTTCTGTAATGGAACTTCTATTCTGAACTATTGAAATACAAATATAAACAGTCCACAAATGCATTACACTCATTAAAGATTTATAGGCTCAACTAGATCTGTCACCATGCTATCCATATATCTGAAGAGAAACTAAAACAAACCTTTACAGATTAAGGTTTACATTTCTGATACATCTGATATATGGGTTGCTTTGTCTGTAACTAGGTTAGACCCTATTGCTTATATCCAGAGAAAGAGAGAGATTCTTGCATCCACTTTGAGTTCTGTTGCTTTAGTAAACCTCTCCAGAGGTGTTGTAAAGCTGCAAAGTAGAGGTCTTATCCGTTTCCCCATCGATTTGGGTTGATAGTGTCCTATGTGAAATGGTCAGTACAAAATAACTAATTTGATCTGAGACTTCCAACAGAAAGCATTAGAAAGGTAGGCATAAAAAGGAAAAGATGTAAAGAACAAAGAACCAATCCTTCCTCTTGGTTATTTTACAAAGAAACTTTGAACAAGAAACAGAGTGTACCACTTGACCTTCTAGTTTTTTACCAGCCTATAGCAACAGTTTTCTGCAGAGGTCTACTGGACTGAGAGTCTCCTCCCAAGGCTGTTTTCTTCTACCTCCATTTTCTGGAACTGGAAAAGGAAACATAACCTTACTTCTGAAGTACCTCAGCATTCAGATAAGCTATTCAGGGAGAGCACCAAGACATAGTATTTAAAAAACAAATGAATACAATTTTGGGGCCCACTCACATGTTCTTGGTGCCTGAATTTCTCAGCTTGGTTCAAATAGCAAAAAAATGAAAGATCTGGATCTTTACATTTTACAGATGAATATTAATAAAGCATTAGACACACACTGTTTACTTACATAGGGCAATAAATATAGGAAAGCTATACACTGAATGTAAATTCAAATACAGGGCCTTAAATAATCAAATGTTTTAAATCACTTTGATTAATCACTATACTATGTTAAAACATACAGTTTCAGCATATTTTGCACAGAAAACATTTTTTTCAGTCAAATTCTATTTTCTCTATCTGGTCCATGTGTAATTCATGAACCTTAAAACATTATGGGATTATAGAGAGCTAAGCTGACATTTTTACTTTCACTTAGCAGCCTGAATAATTGGTATACTCCAAGCATTTTAAATACTAAAGTAATCATTGCCTTGAATTCGTCTTGTGATGTCATAGCAGCTGACAATTGAAATAATAAATTTCAAGAATATGAAAGCTCGAAAAGTATGTTAGAAATATCTTATTTTTAATACATAACAATTAAATGATCTATAACTAGCAGTATATTCTGATGTTATCTTTAATGAAATGCTTTTTAAATGTATGATGTATTGTTATTGGTTTTCCGTATCTGGGCAAGAATAGAATACATTAGATTTTTTAGTGTGTTTTCCTCAAAGTCAGAAGGAAGTGTATAGACAAAAATATCAAATCTCTTTAATATCTAGAACAAAAGTGGAAGTTCAGTGATGAAAATTAAAAATTTGACTTTCAGTGTAGGGAACCACCACAAACTGTGTTGTCTTCTCATCCTCAGAAGTTGCTCTTGGTTTACAACCAAGTGAAAAACCACAACTAAGTAACAAACCACTACAGCTTGCATCAACTATAATTTAACACAGGAGCTGCCTGTAAACCACATCAAACCCCAGCTGGCAACTGATATCCTAGGGGATGCTGGAGGACCTGTAACCCCCCAACAACCAGTGTATGGTGCAGATCCTCATGCCACGGTTCAGAAATGTCCACCTGGCCATGCAGCCTTCCTTGAAGACTTAGATTGGATCTGTCCCAGGCTACACGATTTCTGGAATAAAAGCCATGATTTGGAGGACTGCAAATCAGTTCTTTCCTAAGGGAGACTTCCTCTGTTATAGAATCATGGAATCATAGAACGGTTTGTGTTGGAAGAGACCTTTAAAGGCCATCTAGTCCAACCCCCTGCAAGGAGCAGGGACGTCTCCAACCAGATCAGGTTGCTCAGAGCCCCAGTCCAATGAGGGTTAGTGTAATTTGAATCAACAGACTATCAATTTTCAATAGATATTGAACGGAAGGGAAGACATCCGTCAAAACAGAAGACCAAAAGTTGAGTATTGTTTTTGGTACTTCCTAAATAGTGTGGGAAATGTTGTCAATTAAAAGGACATCAGCAAAATAGGAATTAAAGGCAGAGGTAATTTTTTGGCTTAATTAAATAATCCTTCTAGATGTCATATTTTTATTTATATCCCATAGAGAGATAACATTTGAGTATAAAGTTAGTGACTAGAGAAATGAGCACACTGACAGTTTATGTAATATTGTGTTTCTATAGCACCTCTCCCTATTATTCAATCTTCATTATCTCCTTTAATAATAATACAGGAATAAATGCTGTGTTTACCACTGTGCTTGCCAAGATGCACAATCTGGCAATATATACAGTAATATCTCCAAAAACATTACCATGTAGACGATGGTATCCATGATCTTTGGGTATCTATCCAATTCAGTTTATTTACTCAGAGATTATGCTGCCCTCCATAGGCAACGAGGTAAGTACAGAAAACCAACACTTTGTGATGAGAGGAAAGAAATCCCAACGCCCTTCTCAATAAATCTTTAATCATTTTAGGGAAAAGACAGTAACATAAAAAAGAAAGAGTGAGAGGCTGCTTTCCCCAGCCACACAGCCACACAAAGACGTGGATTAGATGCAAAAGCAGTAATTAAGACACTTCTTTTGGACTGAGTCCCATCTGCTGTTCCAGGTCAGTGATCTCTCCTGTTGATCATTTAGGTGGATGTCAGAAACAGCAGTCGGGAGAGGTTTTGTCTGGCTTGGGTTTTTTTTGGAAGGAAGGCAGAAATGAGGATAGACCGCTCCGACCTAGTAGTCTTTCCTCAAAAGAGGGTCCATAGCTCATAAAGCCTCCTAAGTTTTCTCTTTCACCTCCAAATTCAGATACCTTCCTGATCTTTCTGTTGACAACTCACGCCTCCTCTCTGGCTTTTGTAGATTTGTATACTAGGACAGGAACTCCATCTAAAAAGTAAGTGGTAAAATATTTAGGATTGCAATGTCAAAAACTTTTGTAATGGAATGCAACTAGTATACTGTTGAGAGTACATAAATAGCAATGGTAGAAGTTGATCAGATGTAATAACTCTTTCAAGATAAACATGTGTGAGCAAAGGAACATGCATTAATATAAAATTTTATTTACATTACAGTAACACCAAACATTTGTAAGGAAGATTGGCACACTAATGCCATAATCACTGATAACAGAAAGAATTTTCTTGGAAAACAGCATGTTCCCTCTCAGAGGAAATATCTTTTACTTATTAATTTGTGCATATGTAAGGATGAAGCTGAATCAATCAGTTAATCTTTTGAAGCTGTACTACCGCAAGTAATGTAATTATTGATCATGTAATGTTCACATCACATTAGATTTTAAGTTGAAAAAACTAAGGTTGGTATTCCTGGTATCAAAATCTACCTGTACAAATGTGAGGTGTCTCTCTAAACTAGCTGTCTAACACCTTCTGCAGTCAATGGGAAAAAAACCTTCTCAGAACAATTCAACCTGTCCCTGGGATAAGTTGGGTAAAATCTTAACAGAGATCTCTCTCTCCCTATTTATTAACTGTAGGACAAACCTAAGCAACTGGCTTTGGTAGAAAAGGTTTTTGTTTTCATGTTGTATCAACAGCACATGCAAATGCATTGTGGTTTTTGAGTTTCACTTATTAAAATATGATGCTGACCCAAAAGTTTGTTATTTAACTTGTTACCCAGATGAGAAAAATTCAGACACAAAAAGAGAGGAATTCAATGTCTTTAAAAGTAATTAGTGTCCGTGTTCACAACAAATATCTGCCAAATGGGCAGGTGTATAACTTACTGCAAAAGCTCCAGAAGTGTGATGTATAGGCTCAGGCTTTAAAACTTAGCAGCTTTAGCAGTGAAAGGTAAAGATGCCAGAACATTTGAATGAGATATGGCCAACAGTCATGCCCACAGAAAGACTTCAAGGAAGTAAATCGAACCTTATTTGCTGAAGGAATTTTCTCTGAGACATCTGGTTGGCTGTTATCTCAAATAATAATTGTTGTTTACACAGTGCCCATAAAACATAAGTACGCAGAAGTATAAACTTTTCACCGAAATTCCTTGAACTATCAATGAAATTAAAAGTATGATCCTGAAATGTGTTTTCAGAATTCTTTTAGTCTAACTAAAAGGATCACAAAGAAGATTTCTCTTCATATACAGCTATCTGGTATCTGAAGATTGTTTTACTCCATGTTTCTCTTCAGTTTGATAATGGATTACATAGGAAGCAGATCTGAAAAATACGTACCCTGCACACAAGCGCCAAGCAGTGATCATGATACAAATATGATTAAGGTGAGTCCTACACAAATCACGGTAGTGACAAAAACTCCCATGATAACAGTCTATAAACGAGACAAGTTCTCTACTGCAGAAGTGGTTTTACATTTTCTAATATGAATGATCAAATATTTCCATGTGGATGGATAACTACTGTAAGATTGACTGGAGTTTATGCAAAATAAGTTACTCAAAAATTCCTGTCACTTCATCAGATGAAAGGCAATATGAAAATTTAATTAATCATAAAGATAGTTCTATCACAGCATCTAAGAACAAGAGTGCTGAATTATTTTTGATGTCTAATTGTTTTGTTGACTCCTTTAATTTATAAGAAATTCAAAGATCAGCAAGATGGCTTCTGCGGAAGCAACAATGTGCTATCTCATTAACTGCAACAGCAAATTGAAGTGTAGTTCCCCAAGTCTGACTTGTAGCCAAAATGATACATCGTATTAAAGCTTTCCATATTGCCATCAGTGTATTCACTCTTTCTGTAACTGAAGGAACAATTAAAGAGTTGATTGAAAAGGACATATTTGTTTCCTGTCATCACTGATGCTTGAAACTGTGGAAATATGAAAATATTGATGAAAGTCCTTTGTTACTACAGAGCCAAAAGGGCAATAATACATTTCTGTTTCATTATTTTAAAGAAATTGCATTAAAAATATTTGCAAATGTAAAACGTATACTGCAATTTAAAAGTTTGAACTTTACATAATCATTTGCAAATTATAATGTCAACTTTAGGAGATAGCACTGTCTTCACAAACTAATGGAAAATGAGAATGACTTCCTGCTAATTGTTCAATCATGTCATTCTTTCCATTTCAAATATTTCAGTTATTTTAATTTCAATTACTTTTTTTCCATCTGTCAAGGTAGTTTGAGAGTCATAGAAGGTACATCATTATGTCAGCCTTAAATACATGAAAATTCTGAGGTATAGCCCCTCAAAAGTTATTGATCTTTATACCTTTCAATTAAAGGAAACCAGAGGAAGAAAATGTCAATGTATTTCCCAACGTGTTAGAAGTTACTTTAGTATTTTAACTGCATATCAGCCTGTTGAAGTTACTTAATTCTCTAAGCGTGAATACAAAGGCACTTCTCACAGATGAATATTGTATATCTCTCAGTATAAAGGGTTTTTATGATACAGTTTTAAAATTAGAATAGTCTTATCTGGTGTGTGATTAAATTTATAATACAATGCATTTTGCTGAAGGGTAAACTATTGATGACACTATCCTTAGTCATAAATGTAACTCTTTTCCAAAAATATATCACAGCAAAGCTGAAAAAGGGAATGACTTTTCAGTTTTATTTATTACCTCTCATAAATTTTCATATTATTTTCCAGCAAACAAATTACTAAAGGACAGTTTTGCCACTGCCTCTAAAAGAATCCAACTTTTGAGAAAACAGTAACATTAGTGAAGACTTGAAACATGACAAAAAAATGGATGTAGATTGAGGAATTTTAAAAGGAATGTAATATATCGTTAGATTCCATAGAGTATTTGATCTTGCTTACACCATTGAGTATTAATGTGTTATGATTCCCTTTCATGCTGTAGTTTCCAAAGTTTCTTAAAACTTACAGGGTATGTTATGTACACTCCTGACTCAGCTTTGTAAAGAAAGTAGGTATTTTCCATTTCCAGGCATGCTAGAATAGGTTAGAGAGACTTGCTGTATACCAGTTTGGTTGTGAATTTCCAAATAAATCTAGTTTTAATTTGACCTGCAAATAATTTCATTAATTAATTTCTGAAAGCAAAAACCAAAATACAGATAAACTGCTCAATATGGTTTAAAATATCAAACTCTGAAATCTCATAGCTGAATTGTATATTCAAAGGTAGTAGAGATGTACTTCTAGAGTAGAAACACAAGAACTTTTGCTAGCACCCACTTTAAAGTATTTTGCCTAGTTTTTATGTGTTATCTTTCTGATGAAAGAGGAAAGGTAATTGTTTTGCACTTTCTTTTTGCCTCCCATTCACAATCTGCATGAAAATTATAGCAAAGATTATTAATAATAATTAGATTTAACAAAAAAAATTAATTATTTTATTTGTGTTTTGGAGCCAACATGATCAGTGATCCTGCCTAGTGCCCCATGGGCTGAACATCTATTTTTTTTGCTGCTTCTTTGTGAAAAATAAGATGTTCAGGTAGCAACCTTCTTCCAGTACCAGTTATTTGAAGTTTTTCTGTAAAATAGCAAGAGCTGGCAACAATGCAGTACAAACACAGCATGAGATTTTATGAGAGCTGATTCTTGATGGGGGAAGATACACAAGTGTGAAAGATGTCCCAAAGGACTGAATGTTTTTCTGTGGGTTTTTTTCGCAAATGTGGAATGAAATCCTAAAGCATTTGTTTCTAAAATCTCTGCTATAAACTCTCCTTTTCCTTATCAGCTCTAGGGCAACAGAATCTCTAAGGTCAGCCTTGCTGTTAACTGCAACACTTATATTTCTCCTCTATTTCATGGCAGTAGAAAGGAACAGATGATTTATTTTTAGTAAGTTGCTCAACCCTACACAAGGAACTCAGTAAGCGACTTTTTTTTTGTTTTTAAAACTGTTAGGATTGCCAGCCATAGCACTGCTCACAGTAGCATTAAATACATCTATAAACCCCAGCACCATTTCTCTTGGCTCAGCCACAGTCGTATGTTCTTCAATTTTCCTTCCTGATATATCAGGCTCTTATTTCCACAACATGTTGAGTAACGTGCATGATAAACTGGCATGTGTTGTGAGACCAGTACAGCATGCGTGGGTGAATTAGTTACATTATCAGTGTAAACGACAAAAAAAAGTTTTCTGACCCATAACATATGTTTGGGTGAGAAGAGAAAGATGCAAGAGAAAGCAGTAATGACATGATAGTACTATTCTGTCTTAAACCAGATGTTTCTTTTAATGAAACAAGGATAGTAATAACAACAACAAAAAGTTGTTTGATGTTCAGTATTTTTTCTCAAAAAAAAAAGTTAGCTTTTTAGGGAAATGAAAACATTTTAAGGGTGGAGTCCCCTCTCCATTCCCAGACTGACCAATTCAAATTTTCACCTCCCTTACCTTAAGTGGAATTGACTTGCTTAAATCTGCCCAGACCTAACTGAAGAATCAATACTACAGTATTCATATCAGAAGTCTCTCTTTCCACAAATAAATCTTCAAACAAAAAATAAAAATCTGTAAATCTAGAAACAATACTAAAGTAGAACCCAGAAAATGATGTGGTGGGTGCTTTAAGCAATGTTACAGTAAGGATGCCATTAAAAAGTTTTGTCAATATACAGATGATTTTTAGCATGCAGTTGTCTAAAAAAACATTTCATAAAAAACTAAATAGGAAGTAAGCTTTATTGTTTATGGAAATCACTCTTTAAAAGGTTCTTTAAATTACAATATATCGAAGCAAGACTCTAAATGCTGACTGCAGTAGTAAGTTCATTTTATAGCCAACACAGGAGATCTGGAAGTGTTGATCCCAGGCAGCTGAGAGTGGCACCATCATTTTTTAAATCATCAAGCAGGCATCTTTGTGTGTGCTCTCTTCCTGTCTTTCAAATTTGCAGGAAGGTTTACATAAACAGTCCAGAAACCGTTTCATTATCATTCCTCAAACCTCTCTGCAACACTGCCTTTTCCTACCACGCCTCCACAGGGAGTGATGGAAATCAAGCTCCTGTTCCACGTGGCTGCCCTGGCCATTGGGCTGCTGGCCTGGGGGGATGCATGGCACTGGGCCAAGGCACCCTCCCTCTGCTCGTGGGACGGGTGGTACTCTGCAGCAGCCCCTCCATCTCCAGAAGGAGCTCAGAATGGGTGGTTTGGATGGAAAGGTAAGTGCCTTGGTTAGAGGTGCAACACCCTGTCCCCCAGCCCTCCCTCTGTTCCTCTGCTTTGCCCCATCTGTGTCTTCATGCCATCTTGTGTTTTCTGCTTGAGCTATGAGTCACTTGCGACAGGCTTTTCTCTTCAGCGTCCTGCATGCCTTGACCTCAGCCACTGTTCTTCTTCACTCTAGTAGTAGAGAGAATGACAAACAGAGGTTTCGTCTTGGCTTTGCCATTGCTACAAGACAGGACCTCTCCAAAAGCAGCACCCTGTGCTCATTGGGAACCCCTCCATCTTTGGGCCCCCACTCTTCGCGCTGCTGGAGCAACGGCCCTGGCACCATGGGAGGCAGAGGCTGCAGGTGGAGAAAGGCGTTGCGAAAGACAGGGAAGGTGATGTTTCACGAGGGGGCAGAGGCTTTCATCGGGTAGCTCTTGGGGTCACTTGCTACTGGCAGAGGTTCGCAGAGTCCTCATGGGATTCCTGAAATTTCCTCATTTCCTCCCACCAGGTTTGAGGTTTAACTAACTAAGTAAACTATAAACAACAAAGAGAAAGGCCAGGAGACGGTTCCGGATGTCATGATGCAAATCCAGAATGTTGTTGACTCCAACTATGTTCTGTTTATATTAACAGATGAAAATATAAAGCCGTATTTGTGCAGAAAATACTAAAAAGCTGCTCTGTCAGAAAATTATTCTCAAACCATCATTGTTTATATTATATTCTTTCTCTACATAATTTACAGTATAGTCTGTTTTGTGTACAATGTAAAGAATTTACTTTTTAATTGTTTTTATGGCACCAACAGAAGGAAAAAAAAACCAAGGTACATAGCTGTCATCAGATACTATTCCATCGCCTCCCAGTCTCATTGAACAGCAATACAGTCTATTCATATGTTAATTATTTATATTGAAAGACTCCATCATGTACAAACAAGAACTTTTGAATAAAGTAGGCTGAAAAAATGTTATTTATATTTCAGCATAAAAATAACTGGCCTAATTTTTAGATATGAGAAATATATCCACTATTACTGACATGAAGAGTGCAAACAAACTTCAGCTGGCAGATCTAAATGCTGGACAATGTCTGATTCTGACACAGCAGGCTAAAATTGGCTTCAGCCCTCAGTTCAGCAATATAGCTTTTTTGTTAACTGAATAAATTCAATAATACACATGCACCAAAGTTAGGTTATTTATTTTGATATTCAGTTCAGTTAAATATCCCCTTTTTTTTTTTTTTTTAGTGTAAGGTGTATTATCTGAATGTGTGTTGTGTTACTGCACTGAAGAATTTTAAAATCAGACTTCTTGGAGCCAAGAAGACACCTGAAAGGCTTCTGTGAAATGCTCCATTATCTGGGTATTCCTGTTGGAAACATAAACCATGAAACAGTTAGCCGCTTCATATTTAAATTGCTGTTGTCAAATTTCAGAGTTTGTATGCGCAATGAAAGGGCGGAGCCTTGGTTACTCCAGTTCACATCCCAGAACCACCTATGCAGCTTTGAGTTCTGAAATGCAGGTTTTCCGTGACTGAGCTGTTCCTGTGGACTCCCATGTGAGCAAGAGTTCACCCTCTGTTTTTGTTTCAGGCCTGGTGATAAGGCAGTTTAGGTAGCCTGCCATTTGCAGTTTTGATCTTAGCAGAGCCCAGTTCTTCCACTGGGGTCATATGCTTATTTACCTTAAGGTACTTTTCCTGAAAAAAAGAATAGTTTGTGTAGGCCAAATATGTTTAATGCTTACTCCATTTAATGCATAGTAACGATCCCCCTTAAAAAAAAAAAATAAAAAAAAATTACCCCAAGCTGAAAACCCTCCTCATTTTAAAATAACACTAAGCTAGTTTACATAGAGACTTTACAATCACATTATTTTTCAATAACTTATTTTCATTGATCAGTCTAACAGTTTGACATGTTATTTATGGGCTACTGTGATGAATCACATCCGTTTCCAAGGTAAAGTAAGCAAATTCTCTGTTTATAGGATTAAAGTTGAAGGTCAAACTTTGATTATATTTTCTATTCTACTACAGCAATATAAAGCAAGGCCTTTAGACTTCAGAATTGGCAACCAGTCATATGAGATGCTTTTATACTTAAAAATTGACCACAAATCTTGAGTAAATCATAATTAACATCCAAGAGGCAGGAAACCTAGCAGATGACTGTGACAGACTTTAAGAGAAATTTATTTTGTGTTTTGAATATGCATTTTAATATTGGGGGTTTTTTACCTTGCAAAGAGGATTTATTTATTTTTAATCTGTTTTAAGAAAAGAGTTTATGTCTACTGGAGTGTGAGAGCTGGGAAAATACTAACCTTCAATGCTTATGGTGTCATGTGGTATTTGTCTAACTCACTGGCCCACTGCTGTTGAACTTCTACCAGTGTATATTTATCAGTAAGCCATTGGCAGGTGCAAGTGAAATTTGCAGCGTCCAGAAATGTAATGTATAAACAACATTTAACCCCCTTTTTTAGCAACACATTATTAAAGTCTGACTTGGGATCTCGGGGCTGCCGAAGTACTGGTAACCTTAAATTGTAAACGATGTTGTTGTGCAATGTAATAATGAAAAGTAATTACCCGAATGCCCTCCACTCCAACCACACACAATGCCCGGCACGCTCACATCGTTGAAGGGAGGGGGAGGAGACATTTGTGCTACAATATAAATGTGCGTCGATGAGAATCTCATCCAAAATATCCCCAGTAAATTATTTAACAAAGGAAGCATGAAAGAGAAGACTGTGAAGTGTATGATTTCAGCGAGGCATGGAAAGGTTGCTGAAGAGTCTTCCTGCGATACAACACAAGGATTGCTGCATTTAGATTAGAGGTACTGACCTTGCTTCATCACCCGGCTTTATAAACCTGTCTCTACTGTGCGTGATTTTTTTTGTCTTGGAAGGATTTATGCCAAATCCTTTGTTATCGCATACACTGTTGTGCCAAGACTTTGCAAATCCTGGCTTGCAACTGCAAGCCATCCTTTTAGGTCAGCATTGGGGAATATTTTTGGAGCATCCATAGGAAACAGACAGAAATCTTCCTTCATACTGGAACTCCTCTTTAGAGAAGTCTGAATCATGCTTGAAATTTTCTGCACAGGGAGGCTTTGCTATGGGCAGACTGCTTCCCTTGCAAACATGGGAGAGGGAAGAAGCACCTGTTCACACAGGAGTACCCCCAGTCCACATGACTTTGTAGTGCTGAGTATGCGCGAGGACCTGTGCTCGAGCCCTAAGGGAAAGGATAGAAGGGGTTAGCACAGAAAGACAGAAACATAGACCATGCTGTGGCCCCATGAGGAAGGACATGGTGCTAGAAATGTGCTAATTTTGCTGTCTGTAACTGTTGCCGTAAATCTAGGAACCTCTCCAGTCCCAATTCTGGAACGCATATTGGCCCTTTTTAGGTCTCCTGTCATTCTCCAACGGATGAAAAAGATTGACTCGACCAAGGAGACTGAGCTACCTCCTGTTATACCTTAGCTGTATCAAGGCAGGGATGAGGAAGAGCTGCAAGCATGCTACAGAAGTCTGGCAGAGCTGACTGCCTTCAGGAGACCTAGACTGGGTGTAAAGCTCTCATACCATCCCAGAGAGCTGGCTAGGGGTGCAGGATTTTGTAGCTCTGGAGCTCCAGAGTGTGCCTTTGAGCTCAGCTCTGAGCAAAAGGAGGTACCTAAACATTCCAGTCCAGGAAAAGCCTCAGGAAGCATGAAATCTTAAAGCATTTATCTCAGAGACACAATTTGTGCCATAGCCCATACCTACAAGTTGCTGCATCGCCCTATGAGAATGATCTGGCAGGAACGGCATGTTCACCACAGAGACAGAACAAAGATGATATCTGTTTCCTTCCCTGAGTATCTGCTGCCTTAGACAGGGGCAAATTAAGACCCCATAGTGAAGCCAAAAGTGAATTTTGTGGTAAGGGAGCAGCTGGACCCCACGCAGCTCCTGCCAGCCACCCTGTGGGTGCCTCCTGCCATCAGCTGCACACTCAGTTTAGCAGGGCTTGACCCAGAGTTTATGCAGCTTGAACAAGATACGGAGTCCCTACTTTCTTTTATTCTCAGGCAGAGATATGGAGTGTCACACACAGCCTGTCCTTACTGAACAAAATTTCGCATTCTCTTCAGCAGTTCACTCTTTATCTCTGAGTTACAGCACCCACACCAATTAAATAATTGCATCTTGATTTAGCACACAAAAGCATTTCTTTTGTAAAGCAGGTCTTCAACTTTGAAGTTCAATGCAATTAAAATTAAATACTGCTAATTAGGAACCCAGTGCCTCAGCTATTACTCAAATGTATTCTGTCATCAGGACTACCCACATGAGCAAGTATTTTCAGGGTTGGACTCCGTATTCATTAAGTAAAAGGCTGCTTTTTTTCCCTAAGTTGGAAACAGCAGATGGATCACAACAGGACCTTACACAGCATAAAGGTGAGCAAACAGATAATGATTCACAGGACCAGAATCCTCCCGAATGCATTGCTTGCACTTCACCGATTTCTGCTAACAAGGATTAAATTGTGCATGGTTTTCTTGTGTGCTGTGACTTTTGGCAACAATAAAATGTTCCCTATTGCCATATGACACAGCCAAGTCCAGATGTGCTATTTTGGTTTGAGATGGTTAAACTTTTTTTGTTACTATGGAGATTATCTACTGAATGGTTTACTTACCACCCCAAAGCTGTCATCGCGTACTGTTTAATTTATAAAGCCGGTCCAAATCTCTGTGGAAAAAAAAGTCGCCAATATTTCTCACAACTTTCTTTGATTTATTTTTCAGTGTCAGCCAAGACATAACATTTATTATGATTCACCTTAGCATGATGACATTTCATTTTTCTTACTGAAGAAGATGTTCCTGAAAAAGGAGATCAAAATCTCCTTAGCCTTCGGGATATCACATAATAAATGAGGGGGTCTGTTTTTCCTCAGTGCCTCAATAGGAAGAAGTGTTTATGTTTCAGGACCAAGCCCCCACAGAATATTTACAAAATTTGTTGCGAGGTGTTGAGCCATAAATCTGAAGTTCGAAACCTACATCAAATAGAAATGAAGACCTATAAAACACAGTGTAAAACAAAAAGTCAGAAGAAAAAAATGTAAATATTTTAAAGAATTATTGAAATCCTTAAGTGTCTTCCCTATAAATAACACATAAAATTTATTTTATCAAATGGACTTTGGTGCTAACATTCTAAATATTATAAATGAATTAAATATTTTCATTGCAGTGTGCTAAAATAAAAAAGTCAAACATTCTAGTGTTGCTATAGATAGCCAACCAAAGCCTATTACACTTTTCCTTTAGCAAGAAAGAGAGAGACTGACTTAAAATAGCATCTACTTTACATAAGAAATTGTTATCAGAAGCTAAAACCCTAAACTGAAAGTTACTTTGAATCTCATTATGGTAAATTAATATGAATTTATTTTATTAAGGGGAAAAATGTCTTCCAGAAAGCTCATGGAAAACAATCCACAGGAGGATATAATAATAAAAAAAAAAAGAATAGTCAGATGATCTCGCCATTCAGTAACCAGACTCTAGTTCCTTAGAAAACAGCATCACCCTCATGATCATTTCATAATAACACTCACTTTATCTCATCCCACGATCTATAAGGCATACTAGGATTTCATTGCCTCTGGAAAGACTAAGAAAAGTGTCCTGATATGTCTAGATATAACTGATATTTGTTGAAATGTGCATATTTACTTTTCTGTATTTTTTTACTTATTGGCATTAAGAAATTGCTATTAGGTAATTTTATATTGAAACAGAATAAATATCATCGTATATTAAGTACTGTTTGCAGAGGGAAACAGAGTCTTGGAGGCGTTTCTATTCTAGGGCTCAAATCACTTCTCAAGTCATATAAAGACAGATGTCATAGGGGTCGTATAAAGGTCTCTACCCTGATACTGGCTTCAAGGAGACCCTCTGTGGGAACACCCATGTAGGAAGATTGTGGGCTTTAAAAACACGTAGCCTAGCCTGACTGCTAGGACACGGGTAGTTAGACAATATCAAGTTCTTACAGAATAGTTTCTGGTTGTCAAGGAAAGCTATTCTACAAAACAGACGTTTCATTGCTGCAACCATGTTCCCGCACAAGTGTGAGGTGCCGGTGCATCACGCACCTTAGAAGTATAAAGCTGTTTCATCTCCCCAGCTTTATGTTTTCTTAGTCAGTCCTGCATCTGAAAACCTCTGTCCCTTGCTTCGACTCAGAGTCATATTCCTCTCTTTATTCTTACTTTCCCTCCTGCACACAGTACATCAAATTATTCCCCTGGATTTTAGAGTAGTGATGAGGAAGCTTGCTGGCTGTGGCTTTGCAGTACTGGCTGTTCAGTGACTTTAGGCAAGTGAAATACTGCCATGAATTTAGGGTATTTTTTTTTACTGGGTGACTTTTAGCCAGGCTGCTCCCTGTTCCAGCTGACAACGCCATTGCATGAACACATATGCCAGCACAGAGCAGAGGAGAGGTGCAAAGGCGGGAATAAGAGGCTGGAAGAATGGAGAGGGAGGAACTTTTAATGGCAGCAGCAGCAGCAGCTTCAGTTCGCATCCCGTTACAGCCTCACTCAATCTTCCTTGCACAGTACTTTGCTCGGGTCTGTATGCTTCCAGCTGCAGCGTCTATTGTTTCCAGCTATTTCACAACTAGACACTTATTTGTGCCTTTCATTTCACCTGAAGGACAGAGATTTAACACATCTGTTGGTCTTAACCTGTTCTGTGGTTTGCCTGCAGTTCAAAGGTTCGTGGGGTGGCTATCTTAACCACTGCCAGGGTAGCAATACAAAAGCTCTACTGTGAATGGAGTGGTTGTTTTTAATTAAATAAATGTGTATTTCATTGTCTCAGCTGATCCTGAGGTTCTGTATCAGGAGACAGCACCTAACATGTCCAGAACACACACATGTCCCATTTCTGCTGTGTAAGTCACAAGTTGGAACCACCGAAAGGGAACTGCCTTGTGCATATCCCTGCCAGAATGGCACAAGGAGGGTCGGAGAAGCCCTGGGCACATTGAGCAGCTGGGGTGGACGGCAAGCTCAGGCTTGGGGCCGTGGTGAGTTAGGAGGGCTACAGCAGTCCAGGCAGAGAAAACAGGAAATGAGCTACTGAAGGCTATAATTGGAGCTTGAAAGTAGAAGAAAGAAATGCATCACAGGGCTGAAACAGTGGAGCACTGATGGCAGAAGGAAGAAGGGACGACTGTTTGCAGGTGGTGGTGTAAGGACTGGTGCGTAGCTGGCACTGGAAGGACTGGTGTGTAGGTGGCACTGGAGCCCGCGCCCACAGCCGCACCAGGCGGCTGAGCCTGGCGGTGCTGGCACCAAGGGGATCCCCCAATGCGATGCCGGAGCTCCCCCTGTGCGATGCCGCTGCTCTGTGGGGCTGGCTTGCTAAGCTCTCTGGGCCTTGGCATGGAGATCTCTGCACCTAACTCCCTTGTGCAGTGCAGACTGGCCCTAAGACTCTTTTACGTCACTCTAGGAATGAAATACAAATAAATCCAGATTAAGGTTTGTTCCTACTGCCCGTGTGGGATAAAGCTTTACTTTCCCCGGTATGCACACGCTCATGCACCACATGTGCACACAGGGCTGTTCCACCAGCTCGAGTTACCCCCATTTCACGCACTGAAAGCCAGCCTCATACAAATTTCCCTCCTGTAACCATGTATGCTTCATCATTCTGCCTCTGATCAACATACATTCTGCATGTAACTTGTGCCACCGTTTATGTCACAGCTAAATTTGGCCCAGAAACATCACTAGTATTAGGCTCGTTTTTTTACATTCCACATTTGTCCAAATACCTTTGCTAACAGCAAAAATCACAGCCAAAGCTGAATGCTAATCTCCTGAATTTTGAAAGCACAACAGGCAAAGTCAACCCCTGAATACATCCAAAATACAAGCACTTGGGATACAAACATTCACAGGAAATAACAAAGAAAGCCCTGCCATTTCTACAGTCAAATAATAGCACTAGTGCTGAACAGAGAACAATTTTAGAGAACAAAAATGTAGCAAGATTAAAAATATACCTGGTTAAAAGCGGCTCTTTATTTCGCCAAATGCTTGGGCTTTTGTTAGAGAATTCCCTTCAACTGTATGGGTTGAAATTTATGGGGATAAAACCAATAGAAAGTTCAGGACATGATTTTCTGCAATGGGTGGCCACACAGTTATTTATCTGCAGTGCTGCAGCAATGGAGATTTGGTTTCTATTTGCTGATGAGTGAATTACAAGCCGGGGAGAAAAAAAAAAACTGCAATGATCTCACTCAGGTGCACCTCAGTCTGCTGCCAAAACTGAGGAATACCTAAAACACAATTTATTTACAAACAGGTTCTTCCTTTCTGCACAGCTCATGATGTTCCAAGTGAATGGCTGTGTCCTACTGCTAAGTATGATGTCACAGCTCCAGTCATCCTTTCCCCATTTAGTCACATGGTGAAATTAAAATTGCATCTAAACCAGTGCACACAAAACCAGACCTGTGTCCAGAATTGTGCTGCAAAATTAAGATCTGAATTGCTTGGCAAAGCAAGCTTCTCACTCCCTTATTTATTTGTCTTTTTAGTCAATGAGGATACATCCTCCTGCATGTAGTCAACAAAATAGATCCAAACGATGATTGCTCCCAGGAAACAGAACTGAAAAGATGTCCCTGGTGATGAGTGACAGTAAGCAGGGAAAGGGGGTTCAGACAACAGAGAAGATGATGTTTTCAGCTAATCTGACCATCATAAAACACTGATATACCTTTTCACTCGGTAAATGTCAGAAATCTTGGCATCCAGAGTGTTTTACATGGCCTGCCTAACAAGGGATGGAGAAACACTGCCCAGGGTCCCAGACTACTGTTCTAGCCTCAGAGCTGTCCTCCACCTGCACCGTGCAAGGATCTGTGAGGGATGCCCACTCACTACCTGGTGTGCCCAGGGATACCAAAACCTGGTCCAGCCCTTTTCTTGCCTCAGTGTGCAGCGCAAGATGCAATAGTTCCCAAGTATCACAGGCCCAGGCTCAAGCATCGTGGCAGCCCAAATCACAAAACAACCTTTTGCAATGACTGGCACAATAGGGCTTAATTCTCACTTCACTTACATTAGGATTGGCCCAGTAGAGCTGCATGGACTTTTACCAAGCTGTATTTGATTTACACTGGTGTGATCACGAAATACCTTTTCTCAGTTACCTTCCAAGTTAGGGAGCTGCCCTAGCAGAGCATACGAGTAAGAGTGTATCAGCTAACTGGGGGTGCCCTGTCCATACCAGTGCTAAATGCTACCAGTTTCATCTGTTTTGTATTCTCCCCGCATCTTCAGATTATATTTTTTAAAGGATACAAAAAAGTACCTTTAAGAATCCAGCCCTGCCTGCTGGTCAGTCCTTTTCTAATGCTCACCAGTCATGATCGCAAACTGTTAGCTGGCATGGAGCATAAAGGCAACACTGTTGAGGTTTATCAGGCTGATTTACAGGCAATCAAAAGTAGACATTAATTATGCCCCTCCATCTCAGTCCCTCACTCTTCTCTCCTAGCACTAGCAGAGCTATTAATATGATATGTTGGCACAACAGGCTGTTTAATCAAGATTTGCTGAGAAATAGTTCAAAGAACGTTTGTGGTATACAATGTGTGCGCATACACAGGTGAGACTGGGAGAAAGATGATTTTACAGAGGTAAGAATATGGACCAGTTCACTTTTATTTGAAGCTGTAGTCTTCCCTCTGTGCACTGAGGCTTCTTTCGTTCTCCCAGTCCCTTTCTTCCCCAGCGTAGCTGCCCACAGCAACTTGGGAATGCATAAAGATTTAAGGGACAACAGGAGATGGCAGGACAAAGAATGATATTTTCAAAGAACTGCTGGAAAATACTGCTTGGTAAAAGAAAAATATGTGTGCCAAGATCCCCTGCCTCCTTTCTAATCAGTGCTTTTCATCATACCTATCTTTTTTCTTTAACACATTTTTTTTTCTCTCTCTCTTTCTTTTCCCTCCCATTTCTCTGTTGGTTGTTTTTTTGTTTTTGTTTTTTCTTTTTTACCCCTGAGCTTTACATCCAAAGTTTCATCTAATCTGTAAATTTTTAGCTAATTCTGCTGCACTTAAAGCTTAGGTGCAGTGGTGCTCCTAGCACCAGAGTCACAACCAAGCAAACTGAAACAGGAGGCAGGGTTTCCTGCTTATGAAAGAAACACCAAGCAGGAACTGGCTTTCTGGTTGCAGGTTTGAATAGCATCTGGCACAACAGGGTTCGGCCTCTGACAGAATCAGCAGGAACAGCTGCAACAATATTCAAAACACAATCTGCCAGTTAATTATTCTCCAAAAGCCACTCTGCTTGTCCATGACCACTCTGGAATCTATGCACTGTGCAGGGCTGGTCTTCAGCTAATGTGAGCAAAAATACCTCTTCTTTCATGGTGACA
Organism: Chlamydotis macqueenii; assembly: GCF_036417535.1. Lineage (NCBI taxonomy): Eukaryota > Metazoa > Chordata > Aves > Otidiformes > Otididae > Chlamydotis > Chlamydotis macqueenii. The sequence goes on along the minus strand of NC_141593.1, from coordinate 16,053,886 downwards.
AACTTTTATCAGTAGAGGAGCCTACAGCCTGAACTTTGTCCCATCTACAGACAATTGTGCCCAGATATTCCCTATGTCAGTGATATAAAATTACCCTTATAGAGCAGCAGGTTCTGCTCTTTATGTTTTGACATTCGGTATTATACTCATTTTCTTAGCCCCAGAGCTCCTCACACAAGGCATGTGCCCTTCTGAACTGTCATGGGTGTAAGCAGGAATTCAAGCACTTCACTGATGACACAAAAGAGCTTTAAGATGGGTATTAGCCCACATCAGAGTGGATGCATTCTGGAACCCACTGTATGCCCATCTGGAGTGCCTTGGATACATTTTCCAAAGATCATGATAAATTAATAAAACACTAAAAATAATGGAAAACCACTTACAGCTCACTGCAAGGTAAAATCCAGGATTATATTAAATAGTAGATATTTATATTTTTACCTTTTCATTCCTATAAACTTAATCTACCATAATTTTAACTTGGCTTCAATTTTGTTACTTTAAGTAGGTGTTAAAAAGTTAGCAGAAATATCTATGGTAAAGAGCTCGAATGAAAAATTAAGAAAACTTAAAAGGGAGGAAATAAATTTAGAGCAATCTATGTTAATCTTTAAACATATTTCATAAGAAACTTAGGGATCCACAAAACAGGATTCAAGATATTAATCATTTTCTTCATTCCAGAAGCATAAATTTGTACTGGAACTCCATTGTGTTTCAGACTGCACGTTGCTATCTCCTACCAGCCAGCCCATTAATCCATTTGGCATCCACCTGGTCTGAGACTCTTTCCTTCAAACAAAGAATGAACAGAATGATGCAAGCTATTTGTTCTATTAAGAACATCAGAGATTTAATATGAAAATAATAACTTAAAGAGTTTATAATTTAGAAGAAACCCAACTACACAATAAACTGAAATACAAGAACAACAGGAACATAGGGCTTGATGGTAGGATAGGATTTGTTCTTCTAAGTCTATTTGGGTTCCTGGGTCAAGTGTATGAACTTTTGATGTGAAAATAACCTCTGAAGACTGTGGAAAAGCAGGGTTATTTGGAACTGGGGGAAGATTTTGCATCAATTTCTTGTTTTCCTGTTTGTTTGAATGATGTAGGTTCAGAGGCAACAGGGTGGCAAACCAAGAAGACTTTATACATGTCTTCAGAGATACCTTCTTCAGCAGCAATATCGCCTAATTCTATCCTCAACTCTTTGCCCCAGCTGTATCTAATTAAGAGGCTGATGCAGAGTAGACTGTTACCGTTAAAATCAGGGAATTTTTGTCATTGTAACAACTTTGGTGCCTGATACGCAAAGATGAAAGCTTAGTAAAATTAGCCCACCTAGCACTATAAGAAGAAAGGTTTTAATGTCCATCAAAAAAAGACCCCAACCAACCAAACCAAACAAGCAGGCCCCCCCCCCCCCCTTCCCCGCCCAGTGCAGTTTCTCAGAGGCAGATACTATACGGATGTGCTACAAACCATGGAAGTGCTTCACAATACTGTGTGAATGCGAGACAGGAGACAGACAGACTCCGTGGCCTTTGCCACGCAGTTCCTACGTTGTTAGGAGGGGGAAACTCGGGAGTGGTTACGCGTGACTTCTCTGTAAGAGCACTGCCGAGCAAAAAGGAGAACGTTACAAATTCCTCCCTGTGAATTTTAAACGGGGCGTCAATTTTTTGCCGTTCATGAGCCGGGTACCAGTCAGGCTTCGAGTCACTCCCGGGAGTTCCTAAGCCCGCGTTTCTGCGTAACCTGCCCGCTTGTAAATTAACCGACCTGGCAGGCGAGGTGGGGGGAAAATATCTGCCGAGGGAGCCAAAACCGGAGGGCGACCCGGCAGGGTGGCCCCGGCAGCCGCCCGCCGGACGAGGAGGAGCTCGGCGCGGTGCGAGCCCTGCCCGCGGCCGCGCAGCCACCTCCCCTCCGGCGGAGTGACAGCCCATTGACGCGGTTCGCTCTGCGCCCGGAGGCGTGGGTGTGATGTGGAAAATTATGCAGACCGGGATTTTTTTTTTTTAATATTTTTTTTATACTAGTTTAAATGACTGGTACAACGGGGAGGAGGGAACAATAGGACTTTGAGGTGCGGGGTAATACGCGGTGGAATGGGATTAAGGAGGCCAATGATTATACAGAAGAATCTTGTTTCCTAACCTCCTACGTGATGAAGTGTAAAGTGTAATTGTAAATTACAATTAGCCGGAGAATAAAGGTGTCCTCGGGAGCGGGGTGGAATTTCATCGCGGTGTATCGATGAATACTAAACCCGAGCGGCTTGGCCGGCAGCACCGGGCTGCAGCTCTGCCCCTCCGCAGACGTTTTGCCGAGAGGCTCAGCGGCGGCTGCCGAAGGGGTGGCGGAGAGCAGGGAGAGCAGCTCCCGAGGGGTCGGGGCCGCGGAGCGGGGCCTCTCCCGGCACGGCGGCGGTGGCGTTCGGGGCTCCGCCAGTGGCAGGGGAAGGGCAGCGGCTGATCGGATTGGGAAAGCTCCCGTAATCCCAGCCTGCCCGGCGGCCGTGTTCCCGCTCTCCAATATCACTAATGTAACTTCTATTGGCTGCATTAGACAGATGTTCAAAAGCTCCCTCTCGCTCGCTCGCTAAATCCGATCCCCCGGTAATACTTTCACTGCTATTAAATCCACATGCACCCACTCTTCTTCCCCCAACCCCCCTCCCCCCCAATCCCTTTTACTTTCGTGAGTGGACCCTAGCTGCGTTTGATCGCCTTTTCCAGGGCAAAACGAGATCTTCTGGCAAACAGACAATGGGATTGCCCTCCCTCCCCATCTGGTTGTCTCCCACTGAACCCTGTCTCCTCCATAACCAAAAAAAAAAAAAAAAAAAAGTAACAAAAACAAACACACACAGAAAGTCCAGCCAAACTAATACTGCCTAAGATGTGGCTGTTGCCGGCTATTCGAGGGATTTGGTTCTCTGTTCAGAAAAGACAGAATTGTGAGACTTACCTCTTTGACGCATTGTTGTAATTAGGGTGTTGGGATGCTCTACGTGCCCCTATATAAATGTATAGATGGATAAACACTCACACGTCTGTGTAGACAGATCAGATACACATTTTCGGCAGGTGCGTCTTCCCGGTTTGTTTATTCAGACCGAGCTGTCTTTTCCCTAACTCTCCTTTTAAAGAGGGTTAAGGAACATCCAGCTGGACTGGCTTTTAACTTCTTATTCTTGTTCTTGTTCAGTTTTCCCTGACGCTCTTTCCTGCTTCTCTTCTACTGCTCTTCCTTACTTTTTGCAGTCTTTTTTCGTTGTACTCGCCTTTGCCTCTTACAGGGTCACAATCCCCATTGTAAGTGTGTGTTTTATTCCCCCCTCCTCCAGCTGTCCTTTTGTTGTTTTCTCTGACTAACCCGCAGAAATGAAACACATATGCAACTCTGTCTCCTTGCATTTTCAGATGTTTCTCTCACTATTGTCTGCTACAGCTCATTGAAAGTGCAAAGTGAAAACAGATGTATAAAAGATAAAAAATATACACATACACACACCAAGTCCATGGCGCAGAGAATAAATCTGGTAAATCCCATCAGAGAGAAAGAAAGAGAGAGAGAGAGGGAGGGAGGGAGAAGGAGAGGGAAAAAGAAAGGAGTGGAGAGCGAGACGGAGGAAGAGAGAGGGAGAGGGGGGAAGAGAAAGAAAGAAAAAGAGAGAGAGAAATAAAAAGGTGGGGGTGAAGAAAGAAAGAAGAGAGATAAAGACAGAAAGAAAGAGAGAACCAGGGAAAGAGGGAAAGAGAGAAAGAGGGAAAGAGGGAAAGAGAGAAAGAGAGAGAGAAAGAAGGAAAGAAAGAAGGAAAGAAGGAAAGAAGGAAAGAAAGAAAGAAAGAAGGAAAGAAGGAAAGAAGGAAAGAAAGAAGGAAAGAAAGAAGGAAAGAAGGAAAGAAGGAAAGAAGGAAAGAAAGAAGGAAAGAAAGAAAGAAAGAAAGAAAGAAAGAAAGAAAGAAAGAAAGAAAGAAAGAAAATATATAATTTGCATCTTGGGTTCTTAATTAGCACAAAAGGGCATTTTCATGAGATTTGATCATTTCCCTCTGCCCGGACAAGAAGAAATCAATGGAGTAGGAATCTATAAATCAGCCATCATGTCAGGACAAATCAAAATAATGCTTCTATTATTTCAATCAATAAACCATTTTTATACCTAACATCTGATCTACACAATGTGTTTGTGTTGGAAATTTGCAGAGAGGCTTTGCACAAAAACAAACCATTAACATACGTGTCAATCACATTTGAAACTGTTTGAAATGGCCGGAGATTTCAGCGCGGGGCCGACTTGAAAAGTGCCAGGAGAAATAGAAATGTGCGGGGGAGGAGGGGGAAGGATCGGGCTGAAAACACTTCCGAAAGTTCGTCGCCTCTTCATTCCACACACCCACCCGCCCCCCGCCGCCCCCCCCCCCCCCCCCCCCCGCCAAACCCCGAACTTAGCAAGAGGTCGGGCCGAGAGGACGAGGCAGGGAGCGAGGTGGGCTGCGGGGGGGCGTCAGGCGGACCCCGTCGGGTCCCTGCCCCGTGAGTTGTGTCCCCTAGAGCCCACGGCGGCCCGGCGGTGCGGAGGCCGCTCACCCCTCCTGACCCCCCGGTCCGGCCCGCAGGTGCAGCCCCCGGCCTGGCTGTTCCCCCGCCGCGGAGCAGGGGGGCCCGGGCACGGGAGGGGGGGGTCCCTGCTGTGGGGGGATAGAGCATCGTGGAGCTGGCAGGTCCTCTCCCTTCGGGCCAAGTCTGCTCAACGCCTCTGCTGCTACCTGTCTGCGAATCCCTACAGCCCCAGACGGGGAAGGTGCCAGATGGGTTTCCCCTACATCTTGCTGTACAGTGCTTCGCCTTGCTTGTTTGCAAATCCACCAAATAATTCATGCCAAACAACCATTTAGAAACAATTTTCTTTGTTTCTTTGAAACCCTACTGTACAGCTCCATCTGTCTGATATAAATGAATAATCCTTCCTGATACCAGTCCTAATCCATTTCTTTACAGTCGAATTGGAAAGGGGGGTGGAGGTGGGATTAATCATCTTTAAAAATGGAAACCCCCAAACAGCCACAGATCCGGCGTATTTATTGCTTCAAATTAAACAGATGTCCCCCCACCCAACCCCCTCCCTCGTGGTTGGATTTAGGACAAACAGGGGCATTTCTCAGAACCAAAATCCCAAGCAAAATTATTTGGAGTTTAGAGCCTGCATTCGTTGTTTTTCAAGGGCTAAGTAGCATCAGGCGTCACTCGTATGCCTCGATGAATCCTTCCTTAGACAAGAAGAGGAGGAAGAAGAAGAGGAGTGAGGGGGCGGGAGGGTTTAGCCCTGGTGGAAGGGGCCCTTCCTGCTCTGCCCTGAACATCCCCGCAGCGCTTCCCGCCCATGCCCGGTCCCTCCCGGTTTGTTCCGTGTCGCCGCGTTACAGCGGGCACGGGGCGATCGTGTGCAATTCATTGGTTTTTTTTCGGGACGGAGGGCGGAGGAGAGCGAGTAGCAAGTGGAAGAAAGGTTGCAGGGTTTTTTTTTGTTAGATTTGGTGTTTGGTTTTTTCGTTTGTTTGTTTGTTCCCCCCCCCCTTACCCCCCCCCCGCCCGGAATGATAAAAAGGGTGCTGATGCTGTCCAGCTTGTAATATACATCCCCCAAGGTTTCAGCTTTGCTAGCTTTTTTCTTCCTTTTCTTTTCTTTTTTTTTTTTTCTTCTTCTAAGAACTAATATTTTTTGACGGTAATGATGATTTTTGTGCTCCTCTGGCAAGGCACCTCGGAACAAAGAGCATTCGCACCTCTTCTCTTTGACAATCAGCGCCTGTTCACACCAGGCACCTTTGCTCTGCCCCTCTCCCAGAGCCTCTCGGGTTTTGTTTTTTTTTCTCTTCTGTTTTCTTATATTTGAATTTCCTAATCGAATCTCTTCTTTCCCTCCCTGCTGTTTTCATAGATGTTTTATTTCCCGTCCCCCCTCCCCCATTTCCAGATCGAACGAAAGCTTCCCCATCTTCCCAGGATCGGTGGTGGTGGGGGTATTAGGATATGATTAGAAAGCCAGATTCCCACAGTCAAAAAGGGAGAAAAAAAGGGAAAAATGTCAGGAGCTGACGGAGCCGAGACTTCATCCCAGAACGCTGAGGAAGACGGCGGGGCCGCTGCTCCGCGCCCGCGGCCCCGCACCGGCCGCTGCGGTTCCGGGGTGCCCCTCCGCCCCCCGCCAGCCCGTCCCGCTCGGGACCATCCGGGCCCCGGAGCGGACGGTGTTGGGGGGGGGAGGAGGGAACTGCCAGGGCGCGCGCGGAGCTCCCCTCGCGGGCACGCGTGGGTTGCGCCCCTCCGCGCCCATCCCTGCCTCCCGCGCGTCTGGGCAGCGCACGTTTCGTTCCTCTCCCTAACGCTGCAACAAAGCGGGGAGAGAAGAGTCCCAGCAGATGCCCACTTTTTAAAACTCAGATGATGACGCGAGGGTATTTTCGGCCTAAAAGGTTACCGGCTACAATTAATGGATTAACTAAAACATTGATATTATCAATTATTATTATTATTATTATTATTATTATTATTATTATTATTATTGAAACCCTGGGGTTGGGTTGTCCGGTTCCCAGTCGAGACTTAAACATTTCTTTCCGTTTCATAATTTCAAACTGACTTAAGTGCTGGATCATCAGTTTGGGTTTGTTTTTTTGTTTTTTTTTTTTTTTCCTTTGTCTGCCCCAGTTGTAAAGAATGGCTTTGAGATTAGCTAATTACGGCGCATTAATCACTGATAGAAAGGAAATAAATCAAAGCCGGGTTCGAATTTTCAAACTCACTAGTAGAGACGTGCATAGCAACTCTATCTGCAGCAGATAGGTGCTGTTTAAATTACTGGGGCTACAGAGTAAACCACATCCACGTCACTTTAAAAAATGAAGATTTTATTTATACACACCAGTTGTGCCGTTAAGCGGAGGTTAGGGAAAAATTTTTTCAGTCTAGTTTTGTAAAAAAAAAAGAGTTCCTACAGTGGTGCAGTCTGAAGCCAGCAACGCTGAAATGTCGAATTGACAAACTTCTTGTAATAAGAGCAGAATATGGAGGAGACAAACAGAAAGATGTAAAAGAGAAAGAGAGGGAGATGCAGATAAAACTCTTGTCAAGAAGACCCATTACAGTACCTTTTCCTGCGACTAGGTTACACAGAACTCTGTATAACAGCATTCATGTTAGATGCCGTATTTTTAAGGGTTTCCCTAGCCCTCACATCCTTCCTGCTGTCCTCCCACAGCGCATTTTGTAGTCACGTCCTCTCAGTATTTTGGAACATTTACCTTCGGGGGTGGGGGTTAGGAAAGTGCATGCCAGAAAGCAACAAACCATGTGGGTCTTGGAAAAAAAGTGGAGTCTGCAGATGGAAATTCGGAGCCCCAGCCAGGAGACCTACACCCCCCCGCTCCAAACACAGACGGACAAAGAGACACTCTACACTCAAAAAGCACCCCTCCGCCTGGAAGGGGGCAGCGCCTACCCCCGCCGGGCGTTCCCCAGCCCCTGCCCTGCCCTCCCCTCCCCCGGCCCGCCCGGGACTGTACCTTGGCCGGGCTCTCTCAGGCCGGCGCAGCTGCCCAAAAAGCGGGGCAGGGGAAGCCTCTGCAGCCCGGTGGCTGCCAGTAGCACCCGTAGCCGGGCACCGCTGCCAAGCGCAGGTGGCCGGGGCTCTGAATACCCGACCCGCCTAATGACACCGCCCCCCCACACCCTTTCATTTTAGTCAAGAACCTAGTAATTAATTTTAAGTTACTCCGGGTACCGCATCATTAAAAACAGGCTAGGAAACAGCGTCAGACACCGGCGGCGGGGGAGGGGGCGATTTGCATATGGCTTTGTCTTTGCTGCGGGTTGAGCCGGCGCGGGTTATAACGCTAATTGCACCAGATTACCGCGCAGATCTCTCTCCACCGCGCTCCTCAGCCCAGTTTAAACCTGAAGCTGCACTCCCCCTGCACACCCCACAGCCCGCAACGGGCCGGCGAAGCCCCCACACCCCCCTCCCTCAGGCCCAGGGCTCAGACCCTGCGGCGGCGGCCGCGCTGACTGCGCGGGGGAAGCGCGGTGCCCTGACCCCCCGTATGTCGTCCCCCGGCTCCGGGCCCCGGCCCCGGGTGGGCGCTGGCAGCGGCCCCTTCCCCCGCGGAGCGCGCGGCGCCGGCCAGTCCGCGGGGTCCTGCTGCCCCCTGGCGGGCCGCCGCCGCGCCACCGCCGCCGCGCGGCCTGCGCAACCCTCGCACCCCGCGCACCCCCCAGCAGCCGCCGCCCTCAGCGCGGCCCTGAGCCGGGGGCAGGGGTTTGCCAGGCCCCTGTGCTGGCCGCGCCATCCGGCCGGCTTTCGGAGAGAGGCCTGGCGGGCTGCCCTGGGCGGCTGTACCAGCGACAGCCTGGTGGCAGAGGGGAACCCAGGGCGCCGGTGACCACATCCACCTTGCTTGCTTCCTCCTCGGGGAGTATAGCTTATGCTGTTGTCTTCTGCCTCCTTTTTGGTGACTGGACGCGTCACATTGTGCCTACTGCTAAGCCATGCCTTGATTCTGCATTCTCCCCTGTGCAGTGTCGTCGGAGCATGCGGTGTCTCGTTATGAAATGCAACCCTGACGGTGAGGGTCAGGGATGGGGAGAGGAAGAGTGGCAGGAGAAGCAGTGCCGTCGCTTCCTCAGCACCCCATCTGGTTCTCTTTTGAGGCATCTGGCATGTGAAGCTTGCAGGGTAAGAGGACCAAAAGGACCTGAATTTTCAGTAGAATAGTCCTTCCTTAAGAAATTCCGCTTAAGTCTTGTGCTGAATGGGTTGAGATGATCTTCAATGTTGCTAATATCTAGAATGAACAAAATACTCTTTTACAAAAGCGTTAAGGGTATTTGGGTTAGTTAATTTTACCTCTTATCTCTCTCCATGTTTTGGTAGAGCCAGTTGTAGGCTGTAGTTACGTCAACGATCCAGCTCATCCCACTCCATTCTGCTGAAGGGGTGCTAGAATAGGATGCCTCAGCAACTAACAGTCCAGAATCCAAACACAAGCCCATTTTATGAGCCACGTAGGCTAATAAGGAGTCAATGGTAATTTCTAGCAGGAGCCAGGGTGGGCAACTGGGAAATCACTGCAGCCAAACCAGGGCTCACCTGTCAGATATGTTACTGTGACGATCCTGAGGGCAACTAGATCTCAGTGGGTCTCAGATCACAACAGGTTTTCTAAGAATGCTTGCAGCACAAATTAGTGATCATTTTGCCAAATTATTAGTTCAGTATAGTTATAATTAGCTTGGCATAATTGGTTATGATTAGCTCTGTTCTACAGCAGAACAAAAAGCCATACTTCTTGCTTCCATTACTGTGTAAGCAAACAGCACAACCAGTCCTAATGGTACATCACACACTTTGAAGTCCTCACTAGCCACAAATCCCATTGCCCATATCCAGTGGACTTTAAGTTTAGCCCGTGCCTTCCTCTGCTAGCTGTGCATATGTGTGTCCTTGCATTAACTCTTTCCTAAAATCTTAAGAGTTGGATTCATATATAAGTAGGGATAGAGCACACTCAGAATTTTAACATTTATTCCCAGATGTTATTAGAAGTCCACAGGTCACTGGCACTTCTGGATCAAACGTTCTCACATTAAAGTACTTAAAAATTTGTGGCTGATTTGTGTGTAAATTGCACACAGAGCCATACCGCCTGTCAATTTGTTATGAAGCTGAGAGCAAATGACATTCCGTGCTTTGAAGGCTGATATCTCTCATATCCCTTCCGTTACATCCCACATCATCCCATTTAAATTAAGAACTTTATTGACCCGTAGGAACTCCACAACAGGTTCTTTGCCCAGGCAAGACTAGGGATCCCAGCTGACCAAACAAGGAGATGAATGTTTTCTTCATTATTACTGTAGAAGTCTAAAAAATGCTGAGTCTGTTCCTTGGTTCCTAGAATGTATCACTGCAGGAATCGCTCCTAATCACATTTAACTAGGAGTCATTTATTAGACTCATTGAGGACTAGCAACTTGAAAGTCAATGGCACTATGGCAATTGCCCCTGCTTAGGATGTGGCTGTACCAACTGGAAGCATCTGTAAAAGAAATTTCACATTTTGTTTTCCAGCAATCAAATAGAATGGCAAATGGACTCAGTTGTGTTTGTATGTTTGTTTGTTTTTTTCCTTTTATTGAAGGTCCGGGAAATAAAATTAAACTCTAAAACTATTTGTATGATAATTTCATCACCTCCCTAGGAGAACAACTATATATATGCCAATACACATATGTGTGCATATATACATATGAATATATAAGTAGAAATTCTATTTCTTGCCATGACAAAAGACCTTTCCCTCTAGTCTTGTGTGTAACTGTATAAAAGTTATATAGTATATTATAATCCACTTAGCCTATGGGTAAGATGTTTATTACAGGTGAGCAGATTACTATCTATTAGAAATGATAATAGATAAACAATAATATCAACAGTAAAGGCTATTCATACAACATCTGCCACAACTACAATAGAAATAACAACCACTTTTTCCTGTGCTTTACATTGTATGCCTTTGTTTTGTTCATTAATCCACCAATTAAATATTAATAATAATATCTCAGAAGTATCAGAATCTCAAGTGTATGCTGACATATCACTAATAACCATTAGTATGTCTTTCTTTGCCCTTTGTGTCTGTTGTGATCTGAAATACCAAATTCAGTAGCTGGTGGGCTGGTGTTCTTCATACGAGTGTACCAGAAATGAGTTTGGCCTCATGCCTGCTTAATTCAACAAGTCCAAGCTGGTGCCTCACCTGCTCTCTTTATACTTTGATTGCCCATTATCAGTAACGATGCCGCTCTGCAGTATGTGTATTTCAGCCACTAATTTTTATCAAGATGTCTTAGAGATCTACTAAGGTGTTTGCCTGTTCAGCATTACAGCTGTGTCCCCCAGGGTTTACTTACACCTTCCGCTCTGTGGCAGAAAAGGCTATTAAATTATTTACTTTTATCCATGCTCTTTTTTTTTCCTGTAAGAGGGGTTGTGGGAGGATCTTCACATGAGTTCATACCCTCCTTCATCAGTTCTGCTCCTGAGACAATTCCCTGGGCAAAACTCAGAGAGAGCAGCTCATGAAGAGGCAGCCTTTCCACAGGTGAGGGCAGGAGCTAAGTGCGGCAAGATAACCAGTGCTGAACAGGGAAGAAGTGACAAGAGCACTCTCATGATGGAGAGACTGAGAAGGATGTGGTTTCATAAAAATCAGGAGTGCTTGGTATCAGGCCAGTTAGAAAGAAGCAGCACGTGCTAAAGCCCAGAGCATCTGCTCTCCATGAAAAGATGGGAAAAAAGAAAAAGATTCCCTTTATCAGGAAGCAAACCTATTCAGGATAATACCTCAAACCTAAGCTTAATACATGGCCACGTCTACATTTGTATCTAGGGACAGAACATATATTTTGATACACTATGAATTTTCTGGGACAAGTGCCATCTGTACATCTGTACTTGCACAGGCTTGGAGTCTGGGGCTCACAGAAGTTGACACAACAGGCAAGCCAAACACCTATCTTGGTGCGATTCAGGACACAAGAAAAAATATCCAATAAATCTGTGAAAGTCTTAGGCATTATGCATAGCGTTGCGACTACATGAATAACAGCTTCAGTGAGAACCACTATGAAGTCTCTCATATCTTATGGGAAATCCTGCTCTTGGGGGTTTCTTTCTGCCAGAATTGGCGTAGATATAGGCATTTCTTGCAATTTCAAGTACAGAGTCCATAGGTGAAGAGGGCTATGAAGTCAGCAGACCCAGAAGATAACAGGGGTCCCTGTCAGTTGGCCTTTGCTTAGGAAGACTATTCCTGCAGACACAGTGATGACACCAGAAAAACTCCACTTTTAGCTTCCTTATGGGATTTAGGTAGGCTTAAACAACATCAACACATTGTCCATATGAATCAATAACAAAACAAAAACCAACACATCAGAAGATTACAGTCTTCTAGAAAAGTCTGACTATTCCTGCTCTGTTATTGTGTGCCCAGTGACATACTTCTCAACCAGCAGGACAAGTGAGCCACAGGCAGAATAAAATAAGAAAAAACACTGCAAATTTTAAGAGCTTGTTGTCTGAATGTTCCCACACTAAAGAGAATCAGTGATGTACCTCTAAAATTCCCTATAACTTAAACACCAAATAGCTGCAAATGCATGTGGCGGAGAGTACCACCCTGTAAAAACAGCAGCTGTGCAAAGAAGGAAGCCCACAGTACCTCCACAGATTGTAGCTGATTCACAGACAGTTTTGACACCAGGGACCTGTGAGGTAAGGCATGATTTCTGCTGGGTGTATGTGAGCAGGAGCTTGTGAAAACCAAGAGAAGATTCAGTTACTGTGAATTTGCCCTGAGGAAGGAAGACAGAAGCACAGCTAGCAGCATCCCTGCTGTGTCAGTAGGTAAGGTCTATGCTTCAGTCCAAGTTATAGACAGGCTGGTAGCTAAACTTGCGCAGGACTCACTATCTGTCCTAGTGTTTCTCCACGGCAGATTTTTCAGCCTGTGCTGAGTTTCACAGTGCTACAACATCTTGCAGTTAGCTAATTTAGGGCCAAGTAAGTCCTTCCCTCACAAGAAGAATTGTATGAAAACTGCAGAGCTAGTGAAGCTCCCACAACGTGTAATAAACTATTGCTAAATACAGTTCTACATTCAGCAGCCTTAAATGTGGGGTAATCATTAAGCACGCCTGTTAAAACTGTTTCGTACAGAGCGGTCATGGTGTGAAAAAAAAGCCTCTCAGTTTCTTCTTAGTAGCTACGCCAAGTAGTGCAAATTAATTCCGTATGTTGTATTTGCAAGCAGTCATTCTCCTGGAAGCAGGGAAAAGAGCCGTTCCTTTGGGTCAAGCCGCTGAAGATGTATTGCAAAGTAGGTGAGTACTGAATCACTAAAGAAGATAACTAAAAGAGCTGGAACATGGTGCATCTGCATGTAAAACTCCACAGTAAACTTCTTTGTACAGTACCACTTCGAGTCAGAGTCTATATAGAAAATAAAAAAAACCCACCAACTCAAGATGGCAGTACTCTGAAACAGTGGCCTCCAAATTCTCCAATATATGTATATTTGTTGCTTTTTAAGTTATGTACACATATACTGAAGTTCTAATATTTTCTTCTTGCACCGCAGTGGATTGTCGTGTGCATCCCCTGGAGTGCATGTATGCCATTTTGGAGACCATTACTCTAAAGGACTTATTCTGATGTTGTACACGATCCTAAGAAGTATTTTGTGGTATCTTACACAAGAAAGACCCCAGAGAAAAACAACACAGTTTGGGCTAAGGGGAACATTGATACTAAGAAACATGTTTAACATCAGCACATTAAAATATTCAGAGACTGTAAAGTACCATATATATACCAGGTAAGAGCTTTTTATGAACACAAACAAGATTGTTGCTAAAATTTGACCACAGGATTAAACCAAGTTTAGCTGTGAATGGTAGGCAGGTGGTAAATGTATTTGGAAGTGGTGTAGCCTGGACAACCTCCAGAGTATCTGGAAGAACATAGACCCCCCATCATTATTCCTACCATTACTAGAAATGTAAACAATTACAGTGCTTTCCTTCTACTTTCCTAGAAATCTGTGTTCTGTTAGCTAACTCAGTCTCCCTTACACCTTGAGACTTGGTATAGACAGCATCAGCACTATCTTCTCTATATGAACAGCTACCATCGAAGTGTAATCAAATTCTAGTTACCTTGTTTTAAGAATTTTTTTCACTGGTGAGAATGCTAAGGGCATTTTCTTTAATGACAATTATATATCTTTTTGTCACTTTTGAAGTACAAAAGTGATGTTCTTGCACAAAGTTATGTTCTGAGATACTGTAAAATGAATAATTTGTGGATTAGCGTTTTAGCTTGTGACCATCCCAGAGCTGAGTGCTGAAGCCTTTGAGTTAGACATAAAACACCCCTGACATCAACATTTCACACTGATTCCCCACCCATCCACTTGGCATGTGTGAGGCTTGTTACAAGGCACCTAGTGTTCCTGGCTTTGGCATGAGACCAAGCTGGTCTGTACTGACAAGGCTGACAGACTTCAGGGCAGGCAAAGAAACAGGGAGAGTGAGAATTAGCCTCATAAATCTGAAGATCAGGATCACTTTCCTTTGTGACTTTCACAAGGTTACAAAGGAGGCAGGTGAAGAAACAGGGAACTGAGCCCTGGCAGCACAGTCCTGGCGAGCTGAGGGGTGAAGGCAGAAACAGCAGCCTGCGGGGATCACAGGGAGACATTTAAATCTGAGTCTCTGCTGAAGGTGGAGTACATGAGGACCTGGATGTGGGTCACTAACAGGCAGGAGGAACGCCAGCATTTGGCTGAAAGCAGGACCAGGTTTCTCTTTCCCTTGCTGCTTGGCTCCAGTCTGACAGTCCCCATCCTGTATATCCAATCTCTGATTGCCCCATCCCATCCCTCCACCCCTGATCCACCCTCCCTCTCATCTGGGCACTGGGACCAGCTGAAATTCCTTTACCTGCCTGCCTCTGAGCAGAATCTTAATTCTGAGTGACATGCAACCTGCCTGCTTAAGGGCTTGGCAGACCCAATCTAGCCAGGGGATTCCTGTCCCCATTTCTGCTCCATCTTTCTGTGAAAAGAAAAAAAAAAAAAAAAAAGAACAACAATACTAATAGAATAGCAATTATATTAGTCTAAAAACCTTCAGAGTTTGCTAATGCGTATCATCCTCAGAATGGTTTGTAAACACTAGACTGTATAATTCATAGAAATCACCAACTTGTCTATAACATACACTTGTCAGAGTAAAACATCTATGGAAAAGTTATTCTCTGTTAAAAGCTGCAGGCTTTTTCATTAGGAACTGACACTTTATATATTTCTCATAAAAACTCTGGCATCTCCCACCTTTTTGGCACTAGTTTCTCTCTTTCATAATATTCTTGTGTGCTACAGATGATTAAAGAGATGGCTGAGTTTCAGCCGGATGCTTTTGAAGCATCAGTGGGCGATCCGCAAGGAGATGATTGCCTGTCACACAGTTGATCCAATTTGTCATCCTCTATTGGGATTTTAATAAATGTGAAGGAGGAAAAAAAGTGGTTTGCGTAGTCAGAAATTGATCCAAACTTTCCTTCTCCCAACAGACTGCAGAGAACTCTGAACACTTCAGTTTTTTGGTGGGTTTTTTGTTTGTTTTTTTTTTTTTAAATGAGAGAAGACCAAGCTATAAATCTCAAAACAAGATTCTTATCCAGATTTGAACCATGATGAAGCCCAGTCAGGATATTTGGCTCTCGGTTTTGGGTCACCCAACTACAGGAGTGAGAAGTTCATTGTAACATTTAAGATTCAGATCATTTCAATGTTTTCTAACATGGAAAGACATTTCGATTTGGGGTTTTGACTACAAAACAGGTTGAGTTTACTTTTGTCTCTGTTTTTATAAGTAAACTTCCTTTCAAAAGCAGATTAAGCTCAAAGCTGTGCCTGGGCACAGGAGCCTTGTCCCTGCAAGATTTCAAAGAGAAAGAAGGAATGGAGTATGTCTCTAAGTAATCTAGCAGGGTGAGGGGGAGTGGGTTGCTAAAATTTTGCATATGTTTGGACAAGCATCTGCACTTTTTGATGATTATCTGAAATGCTGTTCCAAACTTTTGGGAAGATGTCTAGTGCTTATCAACATCCATGAAATGCTATTCCCTATTGTATGAGAATCTGGATTAAAATAATTGCACAAAATCAAATGATATCATGACACAGTTGTTAGGAAATAATATGAGATGATTTGCACAACTAGAGTGCTGCGATGGATGGCTATAAACTCTTCAGAAGGAATAGACAAGGAAGGAGAGGTGGTGGAGTAGCCCTGTATGCTAGGGAGTGTTGTTGACTGTCTAGATCTTGATGGTGGTGATGATAGGGTTGAGTGTTTATGGGTAACAATCAGGGAGAAGGCCAAGAAGGCAGGTGTCATGGTGGGAATCTGTTATAGATTGCCCAACCAGGATGAAGAGGCAGACAAAATATTCTATAAGCAACTAGAAGAGGTCTCAAAATTGCTAGCCCTTGCTGTCATGGGGGACTTCAACTTACCAGATGTCTGCTGGAAATACAATACAGCAGAGAGGAAAAAGTCTAGGAGGTTCCTGGAGTGTGTGGAAGATAACTTCCTGACACAGCTGGTAAGTGAGCCTACGAGGGAAGGTGCCTCGCTTGACCTGCTGTTTACAAACAGAGAAGGGCTGGTGGAAGATGTAGTGGTTGGAGGCTGTCTTGGGCTTAGCAACCACAAAGTCATAGTTTTCAGTTCTTGGAAAAGTAAGGAGTGGGGTCAGCAAAACGGCTATCTTGGACTTCCAGAGGGCAGACTTTGGCCTGTTTAGGAGCCTGGTTGACAAAGTCTCTTGGGGGGCAGTCCTGAAGGGCAAATAAGTCCAGGAAACTTGGACATCCTTCAAGAAGAAAATCTTAAAGGTGCAAGAGCCAAAAGAAGACCAGCCTGACTGAACAGAGAGATTTGGCTGGAACTTAAGGAAAAAAAAAGGAGAGCTTATGACCTTTGGGAGAAGGGGGAGGCCACTCAGGAGGACGACAAGGATGTTGTGAGGTTATGCAGGGAGTAAATTAGAAGGGCCAAAGCCCAGTTAGAAGTTAATTTAGTTACTGCCATAAAGGACAATAAAAATGTTTCTATAAATACATTAACAACAAAAGGAGGGCTAAAGAGAATCTCCATCCTTTATTGGATGCGGGCAAAACACAGTGACAAAGGATGAGGAAAAGTCTGTACTTAATGCCTTCTTTGCCTCAGTCCCTTAGTCTTCAATAATAAGACCAGTTTTTCTTGGGGTACCGAGCCCCCTGAGCTGGAAGACAGGAGTAAGGAGCAGAATGAAGCCTCCATAATCCAAGTGGAAATGGTTAACAACCTGCTACACCACTCAGATGCACACACAAGACTGAGACCAGATGCGACGTACCCAAGGGTACTGAGGGAGCTGGTGGAAGTGCTCACCAAGCCACCTTCCATCATTTATCAGAAGTTCTGGCTAAGTGGGGAGGTCCCTGTTGACTGGAAATTAGCAAGTGTGATACCCATCTAAAAGAAGGGCCAGAAGGAGGATCCAGGAACTACAGCCCTGTCAGTCTGACGCTGGTGCCAGGGAAGGTTGTGGAGCCAATCATACTGAGTGCCATCACATGGCACGTACAGGACATACAGGTGATCAGGCCCAGTCAGCATGGGTTTCTGAAAGGCAGGTCCTGCTTGACTAACCTCATCTCTTCTAGGACAAGGTGACTCACTTAGTGGATGAGAGAAAGGCCATCAATGTTCTCTACCTAGACTTTGTTAAATCCTTTGACACCATTTCCCACAGCACTCTGCTGGAGAAACAGGGTGCTTATGGCTTACATGGGTGTACTCTTCACTGAGTGAAAAACTGGCTGGGTGGCCAGGCCCAAAGAGTGATGGTGAATTGAGTTAAATCCAGTTGGCAGCTGGTCACAAGTGGCATTCCCTGGGGCTTGGTATTGGGCCCAGTCCTATTTAATACCTTTATCAGTGATCTAGATGAGGAGATTGAGTGGACCCTCAGTAAGTTTGCAGACACCACCAAGTTCGGCAAGAGAATTGATCTTCTTGAGGGTTTGAAGGCTGTACAGAGGGATCTGGACAGGCTGAATCAATGGGCTGAGGCCAATTGTGTGATATTCAACAAGGCTGAGTGCCAGATCCTGCACTTGGGTCAAAACAACCCCATGCAATGCTAGAGACTTAGGGAAGAGTGTCAAGAAAGCTGCCTGGCAGAAAAGGACCTCAGGGTTTTGGTTGATAGCTGACTGAATATAAGCCAGCAGTGTGCTCAGATGGACAAGAATGCCAATTGCATCCTGGCTTGTACAGGAACAGTGTGGCCAGCAGGAGTAGGGAAGTGATTGCCGCCCTGTACTCAGCACTGGTGAGGCTTCACATAAAATACTGTGTTGAGTTTTAGGCTCCTCAGTACAAGAAGGACATTGAGGTGCTGGAGCACATCCAAAGAAGAGCAATGAAGCTTGTGAAGGGTCTGGGCACAAGTCTTATAGGGAGCATCTCAGGGAACTGGGAACTGGGAACTGGGAACTGTTTAGTCTGGACAAAAGAAGGCTGAGGGGAGGTTTAGATTGGATATTAGGTAAAATTTCTTCAGCAAAAGGGTTATCAAGCATTGTAACAGGATGCCCAGGGAAGTGGTTGAGTCATGATCCCTGGAGGTATTTAAAAGACATGTAGATGTGTTGCTTAGGGTCACGATTTAGTGGTGGACTTGGAGGTGCTAGGTTAATGGTTGGACTTTATGATCTTAAAGGTCTTTTCCAACCTAAATGATTCTATCTTTCTATGGCTTTTTTTTTTTTGTAAGAATTAGAAAAAACTCCTCGCATCTTAATACTGATCTAAAGCAAAGTCTTCATGATTATTTAACTCTCTTTTCTATTGTCAGTTACTTTCTGAAAATTATTCTTTTAAGGACAATCTGAAGCTGACTGCACAAAATCCGAGCACTTGGCATGGTTGACTTGTTTAGACTTTCCATGCCTGAGAGCTGTGAATAATGTTATTGTTCATCTGCTCCACCAAACCAAGCATTTATCAAACATCTGGAATTCTTTAATCTCTTCCTGTCCAAGCTAACAGCTTTCTGTGGGGCAGCCTTCTAGAGGCCATCAAAACCAGCAACATCTCCTAACCTCTTAGTGAGAGTAATTTCCAGAAATGGGACAGGTACTTCTGTTCAGAAACCACCTGCCTTAGGAGATGTTGGTTACATCCACCGTGTCCAAAGTTTTCCATGGCTAACAATTTTTTATTATCTGCTAAGGAGTGATGTTGGCAGCACTTTCTTGTGATGTCACTAGAAGAGCAGTAGGAATGATTTAAAAGCCAGGAGCTTTGAGTTATTGTTTAAGGTACTTGATTAGCTAGGTACTGTATTCTCCTCACATTTGTCGACAAGAAAAGATGCATTTGTGGGAAGTTTTCCAGATCTCTCTTCATTAAAGTGAACAGGTCACATTTTATTTGCTGCTAAATAAAATACTATATTACATTGCATATTATTATATCTAAGTGTGTGTGCTTGGATGATACTTCACAGAAAGCAAGTCAAGTGCAGAGCTATAATTTGTTTCTTCTTGAGAGCCATCTTGGCTCAGAAGAGACCTTTTCTCTCCAAATGTTAAAGGTTTTGTGGAACACTTCTAATCTTACATTCTCTGTATCATAGTTTCAAATGCTTTCTGTTGACTGCATAAACATAAATCAAAGTACAGCAGGGCAAATTTCACCTAGCAAAGGCCTGGAAAGGAAGTCCTACTGGATTAGAGCTTTAAATGAGATGTACTTGGTTTTGTAGTGTTCGACTTTCATGTGTACTTCTGCCTCTTCAGTTTAACAGCTCCGGCTGTGTGTCCAGCGTGCAATTAGACAGTCTAAAAGGGGTTGTGACTTAAACATTGATCTCACACTTTGCGAGTTAAAAAAATCAGTTTTCCCTATTCTCTTGGAGGGTGGGGGGAGTGAGAGAGAGACTGCGTAGTCTGGTCCTGATTGGGGCTGAACTAGGACACCTTTTAACACAAAAAGTCAAGATGAAAGACCCCCATCCCATCTTTTAGGAATACTGGATGGCATAGATTTACTTTGTATAAGTAATTAAAGATTACAGCATAGGTGGCAATCAGGAAAACCACTGAACTGCAGGAGGAGTGGTACCTTCATTCAAAGGGACAGACAGAACAGGTTGGTGAAACAGTAATTGCCCTGGCCGTATCTGCAGGAGCTCAAACATTTCAGCTAATCACAGCCTTTTTCTTCATGGTTATATCCCAAAGAGTTTGAGCTGAGACCCCAAAGAATATTCCACATTCACCATGCATTTGGAAGCGGTGCCACATGTGTACTACACAACTCATGATGCTTGTTTGGAAATTTATTTATAACCATTGTGTTTCTGTGGCACTGATAACTTGTATTTGATTTATTTTTACAGTTAACTTACAGTTACCTTGTAAGTTCTAGCACAGAAATAGGTTTCATTCCCTGTAGTTCTTACATGTGATCTAATAGAGTATTCATAAAAAAAAAAAAAAAGATTGCTTTCCTTGCTAAGATAGAAAAGAACAATAAGATGTGTTTTAAAAATAGCAGCTTTACAGAATTACAGAGTCATAGAGATGAAAAGGCCTTGAAAGGTCATCTAGTCACCTGTGTGCCCCATAGTAAAATCAATTATAGCCACATTATTTTTTATAGATGTTTAGCTATCTTATTTTTTACAGCCTCCGAGGATGGAAACTGCGCAGGCTGCAGTACTTCACTATTTATATAGTTAGAAAGTTTCCATAATGTCCAATCTGAATCTTTCCTATTGCAATCAGAGCTCACTAGTACTTGTCCTCTCCTCAAAAGTTACACAATATAGATCTTTCTCTTTGCAACAGCTTTTGTGCAAGTTTTTGTGTTTTCCCTCATGCACCTCTTCTTTGGCAAAACAACATAAAAAGCAAATAAGCATGCTGTTTAATCAAAACAGTTCATTTTTTTAGGCTAGGATTATATGCCAAAAGAAAGAGAAATGACTAGAATGATGGAGAGATTACATGAAACATTCAAGTGATAACTTATTTACTATGAATTACTACTTCAGTCATACCTTGGCATAGAGGTCTGCAGCTCATAGCATGCAGGATAATATTTAATTTAGTTAATTCAACATGCAGCAGCATGCTTACATGCATGAATGAAATTGCTGGCTCAGTAGCTCTGGAAAGATCTGGTTCCTCACAGGTTTGTATATAGGTTACAAAAAAGATTTCTCGTAGGTCTCTTCCTTATTGTTGGTATCAGAGTCATGGTGTTCCTGTAATTCTGTCCACTTACTAGTAATGTTATTTAGCCTGCAAATAACTAACTACATAACACAGTTCACTGTATTTTTTCCAGCAGCTGTAATTATTTTTTTAAATTATTTTGGAGCACATGAGGTGAAATGGTGGCAAGGCACAGGATCTGCTGGTCACCCAGGATTTATCTTCCAAAAGGGAACCAGCTGCCAGACTTGCACTCTTGGGACTGCTGATCTGCAAATCAAGTCTAAACCATAAGTGAACTGCTTGGTACTGTGGGACTTCATAATCCTTTGGAAAATTAGTCATGATATAATGTCTTTTGTGACTTTGGGTATTTGGGAGGATTTAAAATGTTATTTATGCTAGAGACTATAGGCATTGGTATTTAATATATAGACCTTCTTCTCTTACATATGCAACTGGAAGTTTTAGCAGCTGCTAAGGTCCAGATTCCACTCACTTAATTTCAATTCTGGGTACCCAAAAATAACCACTTGCACTACCTGTATCATGCACTATAGTTCTCATGATCCTAATCACAGTATCCCTTGTTACTTCTTTCTTCTCCTTTTTCTCCAGCATGCACCTTCCCTGACATGTCAAGTTCACTCCACAGTCTCATATTTCAATTGCCGTGGTTTAAAGAAATGTCATGTTGTGTTAGAGTCTAAGAATAGAAGGTGCTCATCAGTCAACATTTTTATAGTGTGCTAATTGTCACTGCAGTGAGCTGATTTGGTACTGTGGATTTTGACCACTGCCTTGGTCAATCACTGAGCAGCTCTATTCATCATCTACCTATTCGTATGGATTTGTTTCCATCATGGCCGCCTAGATTAAAAAGAAAGAAGGGAAAAGAGGGCAAAAATAATAAAAATTCATGCCTCTAGTGAAAATTATTCAACATAATCTGAATTTAATAAATGCTGAAAATAACCTATGTTAAAGAAGAACACATTTCCCCAGAAAAATTCCAGTCTGGACTATGAATAAATATATACTATGAACAGATGAGGGAATCTGATTTTATCAAACAGAAGGTTTGTTTCTAACAAAAAGTCCCTACTTATTAGAAGAATTATCTTCTTCTTTCAAAGGCATTTATGGATGGAAAACTTTTATTTTCTATATATTGACATCCTGTACAAAACTGAACTTTTGATACAGAACTTTAGTGCTTACCTCTGCTTATGGTTACTGTAATTAAGAACCAGCAGTGTTATTCTGATTATAGCTTAAGTTACTGCCATAGTCAAAGAACACCTATTCCATTCTTACTATGAAAAATAACATAATCAATACGTTGGAGAAAAGAAGTAAGATTCTGATACACTAATGCTCTCATATTCTTTTATGAATGTTTCAGCTACTTTTGACAAGAAAGAGCAAGTATACTTAATAAATAAGTACATATCAGGCAAGAATATATATAGCCATATATAAGTATAAAGTGTATATAAGAAAAGTAAGAATATAGATTCAGAGGCTGTGTTCCAATCGATTTCTCCACAGCTACAACCTCCCACAAAGTGTCATTTTTTTCTAGTTAACCTTGGTTTCCTACCTGCACTGAGGAGATCTGACATGCACGCCACTTGGACATGCACTTTCCCTTCCTGAGTGCAAAAATTTTGTTCTGTCTTATCAAACTATGTAATAATTATTGGGAGCACCCAGTAACAGAGGTGTTTTCCTCCCTAGTGACTTGCTGTCAGAAAATTGGTTCTTTCTCACTGGCCTCTGTGTCCCAGCCACATTTGACAGGAAATATGGTTGATCAGATACTAATGAGAAATAAACTTGATCAGATTCTAAGGATTTTGCTCAGTTCTGCAAAAAATCCTTTCCATAGCATGCAGGTCTTTTTCTGGGATCTTTGGCAATAGCACAAGTATATCCCAATCTTTAGTGAGGTGTCCTACGAGTCTGAGGATGAGTTTGCCAAAGCCAAAATTAGTGTCCGTAAAGTCAAGGCTACTGTCTCACAGGACAATGTCTGTTTGAGAAAGGAAATATCTACATTTTAAAGAAATAAGAGCAAATTCACAAATGAAAGTACATACTTTGTGAAGGGGGGTGGACTTATGTGCAAGGTTTAAGTGAAAAATATGGGGAAAGGAAGACAATGACCTTAGTGAAGAAAATAAAAGGGAAAAAAACAGAGCATGTGACCTAGTCAGGTCAAGCTCTATTATGAAACGTAAAATATTGTGCTACATTTACAGAATCATAATAAAAGTCAGGCTTGACAAGGATGTCCCAAGGTGGTAGTCCATGCCCTCCCTGAGGCCAGAATAACTTCAAAGTGCAATGAGGGCCTTGTCGAGCAAAGTACTGAAGCTCTTTGCAGATAGAGATTCCTATGAAGGACTCACCTTTCTTGTTTACTTTTTCTTTTACCTCCTTTTACAAGATTATTTATTGAAATATTTTGCCATTGAGCTCCTTCTAAGTACTTTTTTCAAAAGGATCTAATTTGAGGTTTGCTTTGGAGGTGTCACAAATGTAAGCTGTTCATTTTGTGTTTATGAAACCTAGTGACAGAGAGGTCTGTGAACTGACCACACGTTCTGCTTCCGTAGCAGGAACCAGAGTGCGTAAACTCTGGTCTTGGCTTGTAGCTCATCTAAGCTTTTAAACTGTTCTTCTTCCCAAGGGGCAGGGATCAACAAGAACGATTTTCATAACAAAAAAAAATTTCAATGTCAAGGAAAAGTGTTTCAGATAGGAATCATTATATTCCTCCTTGAGAAAGAAAAAAAATATGATAGCTGTCCTCATCCTATAAATATTCCTATGCTTAAATCTCAGCACAAGGACTTCTACTACCTTTTGTAGTGAGTTGATTGTGATGGCATTTCACACTTGTCTGCATCTAGCTGTGCCGGTAAGTATTTGCAAAACCCTGGTATTGGTACTAAAGATTGCTGAAAGTCTTTGTGCCTCAGTGTTTGGAGCTGGAGGAGACAGGTAGGAAGAGGCACCCTGAGGATCTGTGCCCAGGAGAGGCACCACAATTCTAAGCCTGAAGGGAGCCCAGCCCAAAAGGAGCGTCCTGCATCATAGTCAGAGGAACTTGGATGTTCATCCAGAGTTTCTGGGCACATTGCAGAGGTCCTGCTACTGCTCTGGGGCTGTAAAAGCCTAAAAATGTTGTAGCGTCCTGAATGACATTTAAAAGCAAAGAAGGGATAAAGAGTAATCCCGTGGTGTTCTCTGATGGCAGAAACTCTCCTGGTGTTCCCCGCAAGCCACGACAGCTGTGCTGCTTCCCAGGATGCCATGGAGCTGTAATGGGAGGATGCATCATGACGCTGCTCTGTGTTGCTGATTTATATTCTAGAATGAAATATTTTAATTAAATTATTGTGGAATGAAAATGTGATAATTTTCAGTAGACAACAGAGTAATTGGACATTAGATGAGGAAAATGAACTGTGACTGGGGCAGCAGTTTAGTACTGCAGGAAAATTGCAGTAATCGTAATGAGGTGCTAAAAAGCAAAATGAAAGCCGTTCCAGCCAGATAGTTGATTTAAAAACTCAGTTGCTTTAGGGCTTTCGTGTAAAATGTATCAACCTCATTCTTATCTACGACACTTTATCTATTATTGTCAACCACTGTCATGACAGTGTGAGCTTCACCGAATGAGCGTAAAGACAGGGGGAAGTTTAAGTTAGTTAAAAATGCAGTATTTTAAAAAATTAAAATCTTATTTAAGCCCTGGTCAAGTATAGACTCTGTTTTACTATATTAGTTCTGAAAGTAACATGAAAAATCGAAATAAACTCTGAAAGGCCTTGCTATTTCATAAACAAAATATGTATACACAGGATATCTTCCAGCACGGCTGCCTAACTCACAGATAAACATTACACATTCACCAAAATAAATCCACTTGTACATCAACATACATTTGCCTGGCATAATATATAGGGCTTTCATAGAGAGCCCTGGCTTAAACGCATTAAGGCATCCTAATTTTCAGCATTTATCTCCACTCCCTATATGATGTCTTTCTTTGTATCTGCAGTGTAATCTGTTGACTGATTTTTAAAAAAGGTTTTCTCAAGCAATAATATTCCTAGCTCCAGTCTGACCACTGAATTCATGCTAGACTCATGAACTAGCAAAGCACGTAGGTGCATGTTTAATTGTACCTATGCAGATAGACTCACTGAGGTCTTGTTTGGTTGCAGCTGGACATAGTAAGGAGTGTTCCATAAGATCTTTCCCAGCCTCCACTATTTCTGTTTGAGAAGGTGTAGGAAAGTCAAGAGAATGAGGAAGATTGATAGGCTAGGACTCAGGAAATGGAATTTCAAGGAAGGGTCTTTCTAGCATTATATTAAAGACTCTGCAAATAGAAAGCAAGATGAAGGGTGTGTTCTACTAATTTACTGTGCTTGCAAGAAAATTAAAATAAAGAGTCTGCATATTTTCCACACTTTCTTTGAGTATAGAACATTCCCTGCAAAAATGTTTTTTTTTTTTTTTAATTAAAAAGAAGTGCCAGTGAACTGTTGATATATTGTGAAGCCAGAGAAAGTCTGACAGCGTAAGTATAATATGTGGACAAATCAAGTGAGAAAGTGGCTGAACTTGGAAAGAAGATTATAGAGTAAACAGCAAATCATCTCAACTGTCTCTCCCACACTAAGATTACCCTACCTTCAGGGAGACAAAGGGAAGACCCGCCACAGTGCTGAGCGCAAGCCTGCAGTTGCCATCGCGGCGGGCAGGCCAGCGTTGTGTCTCTGCAGAGCATCCGATGCAGCCAGCTCTTTCCACGGCAGTGCGAGCCTGACATCTACCGTGTGCTGCTGCTCAGGAAGCTGTGCAGGAAAGACCGCTCCAGAGAAAAGGTGCTCTTGAAGAAGCTATTGGTTTCAAACACAAAAAACAAATGATGATGTTACTATTTCCTTGTATTGCCTTGTCCCTCAACATTTTCTTTGCTGTCCTTTCTAAGCCAGTAAGTATTTCTCAGGTAAACTATACATCAGTACTGAAGAGTTTATAATAATTACGAATCTTATCATTACTCA
Source organism: Chlamydotis macqueenii (assembly GCF_036417535.1). NCBI lineage: Eukaryota > Metazoa > Chordata > Aves > Otidiformes > Otididae > Chlamydotis > Chlamydotis macqueenii. The sequence goes on along the minus strand of NC_141593.1, from coordinate 16,027,876 downwards.
GTAACAATTTCATAAATATGAAGTATCTAAGGTGAAGAACTTCCAGGCAAAGCCAAACATAACTTCAAATCTGCAATTGCAGGGGGCGGGGGGGGAATATAAAAAAAGTTTTTTCAGCCTGCATAAAACCTATTGATTTCTATGACTTAGTGGGACAGAGGCTACAGTGACCCAAAAGAGCTGGCACTGAACTCCACCTGTCCCTTGTGTTCTCCATTGGCTGAGGACCTAGAGCCAGCTAACCAGAAATACTAAACACTGGATTTGAGATGGGAGTGAAGCTGCCTGAACCCAGCTAGAAGTGGAAGTGCTGGTAATTCTCTGTCACATCTTCAGTAGAAAGATATTCAAATGCTTTAAAAAATTTAGGGCAAAGTGTCCAGCTCACTTCCAAAAATAAACTGTAAGATAAAATTTGCAAAGTCAACGGCAGAGTTTAAAAAGCATTTAGGCACACAGAGGTACACAGTGGGTTCAAGGGAGGCAAATCCTAGCTGCTTTTGAAGCCTTTTAATTGTTCTAATCTATGTGATTAAGACACCTAGATACAGTTGAAAACTCTACCTTCTGGATTACTTAGCTAGGCATCCAATTCTCACCTGGAATTCACTTGGATTCCCACCTGGAAACAGCTCTTAATCAGGGAAAAGGAGTAGGCACCTGTAGACGCTGACTCGTCCTCTTAAATATACGTAGCTTAGGATGGGCTAAATTATTCTATAGAAATTCTTATCTTTTTCCACTGACAGCAGGGAGTAGGTAATTACTTTCAGTCTTATACGCCACTCACATTAAATGACCTTATATAAAGCCCCTCCCCTGAAATTGCCTCAGGAATCATACTAACCTAAGAATTAATCTGTTTGCTCAGCACCAGAATAGAGATTCTTGAATCAGATTATTTTCCTTAAGTGGTATAGAGAATGCGGCAGTCCCTGAAGAAATACTCTTCTGAAAAAAACAGAGCAGACGCATATGCAAAAGACAGGAAAAGAAAATCCTACAAAATTACTTAGGTTTTATTGCCATAAAAATTAAAAAATTCTGTGAGCACCTCTGAGCTAGGACTCCGGAGCAGTGGACAGTGGATGGCTCCGTGAAGCCTCAGCTCTTCAGGCTCGTCTCCCATGCTGAGTGGCAGATAGGGTTCTGTTCTGCCTGCTGTGACAGAGAGGAGTAAAGCAACGTTGAGAATTTGGCCCAGTTTATGTTAAAATTTTAGCAGAGCAGAATAACATGTAGACAGATACATGAATGTACTGTTTTTTAAAAAATCATCTGAAAATACTCTTCCTTAGAACTAATCCAGACTATAGCAGAACACCTGGTACCATTAATCAGTTCTGCTGTTTTCATAGTTGACACTGGGAGTAACCTTGAATAGGTCACAGTTCCCCAGACTGATACTTTATGGCACAGGCCTAGTGATTCACTTTAATAATTTTAAATTAATTCTCACTTTTTTCCTCATCCTCTGATTCAGTTTTCCACTTTCTGGTAACTGTCTTACACTTTTATCTCGATCAATAATGTTGTGAGTAGTCAGGGTACGTGACAGATGACAACATCTTTGTTATTTAAGGAGGTCTCTTATGACGTGGGACTAAGGGCATATTTTTTTTTTTTAAAAGCTTTTATTTTATAATATACTGCAGATGCAGATGGAAAGTGATGTATTATGTGAAGTACTAAACAAAGAAATAAATAACTGGCTATAGGAAGATTTTTTTTCCTTCTTGTCACAAAGCAATCTGAATTTTAGTATTTTTTCTAGAAATATCCTAGCCTCTTAGAGGCAAATTATGCATGAAATAATGCAATTAAAACTGAAATAAAAGATTTAAATGCAGCCTCTAGAGGCATCAAATGGCACCACGCTGTCTCATTTTTTACTGCCTCTTAAAATGAATGCTCAATTTATAGGAAAACCTTTCCAGTCCTGACTCTTAGAATCCTCTGGTTTTGATGGCACTAATCATAATTCAGTTTCCCTGCACCATGGGAACACATCAACACTTTCTTCATGCTCCAAAATGAACAAACATCTCCATGACCAAACACAATCTTACTATTTAGTGTAAGGAGGAGTATCTTAAGTCCAAATTTCTTGACTGGCTTGTTCCAGCTTTTTCAGAAGATAGCCCTTCTGAGAGGGCTCCTAAGACTCTCAGTTAATACTTTTGCCTTTGGCAGTCTTAGGAATGACACCTGGAAAATCACTGATGGCACCACTATGAACTGAGGGATCTTTGGGAGTGGTGGATGCCGTCTTCAAAACTGCTATAAATGTTATGTCTCCAACAGTATCAATGATAAGCATGGAAAAGACAGACACATTTGCAGTGGTGTAACATCTGGCAAAGAGCCTCAATTACGCTTTTTTTTTTCTCCTCCCTCACTCTAAATTGCTGAAGAGTTTTGATGACAGACATTCAATGCCCAGAAGTACCAGCAAAATAACTGAACATTTTTTTTTTCTGGATTCACTGGCCAAAACCAATGACTTCACAAATTCCCTTCATTTAGGAAGAAAAATCCATGGTGAAAGAGGAGGAATTAGGTTGATATTCAGTTCATAGAACTTAATAAATAGGTTGTATTTATCTACTGGCACATCAGGATTGTAAACAACTTCACTAAAATCTCTCTGACTGTACTAAACCACACTGCATAATCACAGAAACTGATTTTCTCAACAAGAACAGAGATCAATCTGTGGAAAATTCTCTCTCTGATTGTGAGCAATGAAGGGATATTATGACATCAGAATAACTTTAAACAATGCGTTTGCATTGTAGAAAATACTGTTTGAGAGGATCACAGATATGTCTCTGACTGCTAGCTTGAGTAGCTGAAATATCATGGAGGAACATCAGGACTTGTTGTGACACTCTTACTGTGGTGCTAAGTTTCTAAGAAGCAATCTCACAAAATCTCAGTGATATTTCTATGAAAACCAGCAAACCAAAAAGACCCACTAGCTGGAGATTTTCAGAGCTTGTTAGATGGGAAGTTTAGAATAAATGAACATGATTGACGTCTGAAGCAGCCCACAAAATTAGAGTTAGTTTCTGGGACTTGTTTCAGAATAAGAAAAATGTTATGAGGCAATATTCTAATTAACAGGTCTGTAAAATGTGGTCTGAGCAAAGAAGAGTTATACTGCATGCAGAGTTACCAGAAAGCTGCAGGTTTCCACCAGTGAGAGAATCTACAGTGTGAAAGGTTGGACAGATTGCTTCCCAAGCTGCACCCCTAGCCTAAAGGTAATGCTAAAACATCAACGGTGCCAAAAAGTCACTAAATCTTGTAGAACAGAGGGGACAAAGCAGACCATACATGATGATCTGTGTTACAGAGATGATAGTACAAAAGGTATTAGGCAGAGGATAAACTGTATCTAAACATTAGGGATAACAAAACAGCTAGGAACAATGTGACCTGATTGTAGATGTGGTTGTAGACAACAACACAGCATGTGTTAACAAAAAACCATTGTGACTGAAAGCATCTGTAAAAAAAAAAAGAAATTCTATTACTACGGGCTTCCGAATAGCCCATTATAAAACCCCTGTGCTAGATAACCATTATTGGCATATGGCGTTCACCCATTACTGGCACATGGAACCAAAGCAGCTAAAATGCCAATAAGAATCTGGAGGTTGTTACAGACACACTCAGATTTGTTGTGTAAGTGAGTGGTACCAACAGAACATGGTAATGAGAAACTTGATTTGTAGAGCATGGACTGCTCTACAAAGGTTAGTAAGCAGTGCTAGAGATAAGATGTTTTGTAGATGCTTACTCAAAGAGTGTGTATATAAATACCAAAGCAGAACATAGAGTCTTTCATGGTAGAGTTCGATGATGTCTAAAGAAATGGGATGCTTTACAATGAGTCATATAATAAAAATGAATCACAGGGTACCAGCAGCTGTTCAGGTTGGCAGAATTACACTTGCTTGCCTTAGATGTATATTAAAAATACAGACATAAACTGCCAGAGAGGAATGATAGAGAAGGCAGGAGGACTTAAAAGGTTAGGGGGTTTAGTTTTATGAAAAGGCTGCTTCTCACCCTAAGGAACTAAAAGCAAGGTCCATAAATGTGTGGGGATTTGGTGTGCCAGAAGGAAGAAAAAGTCTATAATATTTGCAGCAGAAGTCCACACAGGAAAGAGTGAGGAAACAGAATTACAGAATACAGTCCATGCTGAGATACTATTATCAGCGTTTCCCTCCTACTGTCAATTTTCCTGCAGAAACGTTGCATTGGTACTTTGCATAGGAACTTGAAGAGTCACAGCTAAACTGGAATTAAAAAAATAGAAAAAGGAGAAATGCTAGAGTTTTTATACAGGCAAAGTATTTCAAATATTGAAACAAATCCAAGTAGCTTGGATATTAATGCAGTTAATGAGTACTGGCATGGAAAAGTGATAATTGCAAGTGATGTCTTTAAAGTATGTGATTTTTTGATGTTATGATCAGGATTACGATTCCAGGACCTACAGCAGGTGTACAAGAGAACTGGAGAGGGACTTCTGACAAGGGCATGTAGCGATAGGACAAGGGGTAATGGCTTTAAACTGAAACAGAGTAGATTTAAATTCGATATAAGAAAGAAATTCTTCACTATGAGGGTGGTGAGGCACTGGAATAGGTTGCCTGGAAAAGCTGTGGATGCCCCATCCCTGGAAGTGTTTGAGGCCAGGCTGGATGGGACTTTCAGCGACCTGCTCCAGTAGAAGGTGGCCCTGCGCAGGGCAGGGGGCTTGCAACAAGATGATCTTTAAGGTCCCTTCCAACCCAAACCGTTCTATGATTCTGTGATTATCTACTTTTCTCTGAAGACTATTAAACTGTTTTGAATAGACACAGAAATGAGACTGATACAGCCATTGTCTAGGATTCTAGACTGCTACAGTTTAGTAATTAAAATGTTAGCAGCCACAGTAGTACCCAGGGCAACTACTTGGGGTTTCTTTCTAATTCCACTACTACTACTGAAGTCATCGCCAGGTGCAAAGTTTTTTTCTTAGAATTCCAGTGGTCTAGTAAGAAATTGCTAATGTAATACTTGATTGTTTATTGGAAGCTATTCAGGGTCTGCCTTACGTGAGCTGAAGTCGATAGCTGTCTTTTCACCAATCCTATGAGCGATTGTCCATTACAAAAAAAAAAGGAAGATATGTGCTCATTGAAGATCACCATTTCTATTCTGGGTTATCAGAGCTATTTAGCTGATACTAGCTTGTCACTATGTGCTTTGGCACTTTACTTTCATTCTCAAGGCAGAAGTGGGTTCTGAGAAGAATCCAAAAAGCATGATACTATTTGTAGTGCTATTGGTACTATTTGTTACTAACTGTAAGTATTTGTATTCCTAGATTTAAGATATACTTCTGAAACATAAGCACATTATTTTATTATTATTACTTCCACTCCTACTATTATTACTACTACTCCTTCTTCTTCGGCTGCTGTTGCAGCCTTCCACAATTATCTTATTGTGCTAGACACAGTACAAACACCTCAACCGTCATCATCAAACTCCTTTGGCAAGGCAAGTGCTTGGCAGCGACCAGCAAATGGCAGTTCTTCCTGCCATGCAAAACCCTGGGCAGTACTTGGGGCATTTTGACAGAGGCTAGAGAGATCAAAGGCACTTTGCCATATTAGTTGTTAATATTTCCCATGTAAAAAATGAGAATTCCTAGTACTTTTTGTAATGTGTCTCAGGTGTTTTGCAGTAGCTGAGCAACAGCTGCTTAGGAGCACTCACAATGTTTTCCATTGTTTTGACTGGACAGAGTTGTGAAATCACCCCGCTGTTTCGCATTCTCTCAGAGTATGCATTATGAAAATCCAGGAGTACTTGGCTGATTTAGATTTTTCATTTTGGTCAGTTGGGATCTGTTTTGTGTGGAGTCATCCGAGGATTAAGAATTGAGGGCATTTTCAATTTATAACAATTTTTGTTTTATATTTTCTTTTTTAAAAAAGGAATTTTCACTCTCCTTTTAATATTGCTTTAAAATTCTGCACCACTTTCCTGCTAATTTTCAAAATCTTCTTCCACATATATTCTTATCTTCAAGTGCAACTGGGACATACTCTATATAATTAATATTAAATTATAGTCTTTATATTTCCCACTCTCATCTCTATTTAATGTGAATGTGGGATTAGCGTTTTTAGGAGACATGCCAGCCTGCCCTTTCAAAGCAATTATTTTATGAGGCATTTCAAAGATTGCTTTATTTTTACACAATGCTTAAAACATGTATGAGGCTCCGTGTGTCTGAGCAGAAGGTCTGGAGCTGTATCAGCCGTGTAGCCAGTAGGTGTGTTTACACTTCTTTAGTTACTTCTTCCTTATGCATACTGCCATGGCCTCTCTAGCTGATCAAGTTATATTCCATTTTGAGTTTGCAGAGAGTACAGAGGGAAAAAGAAGAGAAGGAAAGAGAAACAAAATAAAGGGAAGGAGTGAATTACAGTATGTCCTGGTTTTGGCTGGAATGGAGCTGATTTTCTTCTCAGTAGCTGCTGTGTTTTGGATTTAGTATGGCATTTGGTATGTGAAGAACATTGATAATACATTGACATTATTAGTTGTTGCTAAGAGATTAGGGACTTTTCTCAGCTTCCCAGGTTTTACTACTGTGCAGGTGCAAGAAGCTAGGAGGGATGTAGCCAGTGCAGTTGATCCAAACTGGCCAAAGGAAGTATTCCATACCATAGACATCATGCTCAGTGTACAAGGAGGTTTTGCCAGTGGGCAGTCTCTCTCTCGCTCTTGCTTTCTTTCTCTTGGGATTGTTCCAAGATCGCTTTCAGTTCTGTTCCATGATTGCTGCTCACGACAGACTGTATTGGTCATTGGGTTGCTGGGTGGTGGGAAACTGTGCATTGTTAATTTGTATATTTCATTATCCCGATATTTTAAAATTATTATTATCATTATTAATGTATATATTATTATGGTTATCTCTTCCTTTGCTGTCCTAGTAAACTGTCTTTATCTCAATCCACAAGTTTTCCTTTCTTTCTCATTCTCTTCCTCATCCTCCTGAGGACAGGGAGAGGGGACAGGGAGAGGGAGCGAGCAGCTGCATGGTACTTGATTTTCAACTGAGGTTAAACCATGACACAGTAGATTAAAGGATGTAGGAAGACATCAAAGTCTGCTGAGAATCAGTTAGGATCTTGCTTCCTTTTGGTAAAATTAGAGCTAGAAGGTGAATTAACAGGCAGGAACTGGAATCTGAGTGGTTATTTTCTTGTAAAAAGATTACATAAAAAACATGAATAAAGGAATTACATTCATATGGCTGCCAAGAAGCTTGTGCCTAATGGATGACATCTGGTATATCCAAATCATACTTTAGGAATTCTTTCTCTCTGAAATATACTGTTTTCTTCTTATATTACAATCTAAAACCAAATCAGTCTTTGAGCATCCAGATAAAATAATTGTTTTCAAAGTGTGCGCACATACTGTTTCAAAAGAAAGCAGCCTAACCCTGCATTTCTACTGAAGTTAGATCAATTTATTGAGGCAGCTACTACCTGCTTCCTTCATTTCTCTGTCAGGTTTCCCTCTCTACAGTCCATCCAAAAACTGTGTAACAATTAAGACATATATTTGCAAATCCCTTTACCAGCACAATTGTGAAATATTTCCTTTCTTAGAATCAACAGAAAACCTTAAATGTATCATGTGTAAAAAAAATACTTTTTTCCTGCTATCACTCAGATATGAAAGGAAAATAACTGTAAAGACTGATGCCATCAGAAAGTGTTAGGTGAATTTCAAAGCAGATGCATATCTGGTTAAGAAAAATGTGACCAGATGAAAGCCTATCTTTTTCTCAGCAGCCTGTCTACAGCAATTCCTGGTAGCAGCTCTGTAGAGAAGAATATTAGTAATAAGGCAAACAGAAATTTGGGGTTTTTCTTTCCTGGTTTACATCCTTGGTTTCTGGCTTTAATAACAGAGACTTTCTGAGCTACTGATTGAAGTAGGATCATTATATCATCTGATGGACATATCCTCTCTTCATTTATATAATCCTATTTAATTTTTTTAGCCTCCAAAACATCCTGTGGTAAGGCATTTCACAGTATCATTGTGAGTCATGTGGAAAGCACCTCATTTTTTATCTTTGTTTTTTTTTTTTTTTTGTGTATTTTATTATGTGCCTGTAGTGCTTGTGTTGTAAGAAATAATGATGCATCATTTCTATTCACCTCCTCTATGGTGCATACGACTTTACATAGCTTTTCCTCTTAAAAACACCTTTTCCACAAGCTGAAGGGTCAAAGTCTGTTTATCATATGGAGCCTCTAGCTGTATATTCACTCTCCTGCATTATTTGTAGCTCTGTTATTAAATGTGTGGATCTCAGTATCTGAACAGTATACAGACCACAGGTGACCCTAGCACAGTGATCCATATTTTGCTCTGAAATTCCTTTCTAGTAATTCCTACAATTCAGTTTGTATTGTAGACTACAGCTGAGTACAGAGTTGATATTTTCAAAGGACTGTCCACAACTACCCCACTGTTTCTTTCTTGTTGGATATAATTTGTAAATAATGGCATATTTTCTCACCTCATCATTCATTTTTGAGGAAAAGACTGTCTCATTAAGAGAAAATTCTGTGAAAAAAAGAAATGAAGTTACTCTTAAACAAATTGTTATGCACGGGAATATTTGCATTCAGTTCGGTATTCCCATACTTGCAGTCCCCCTAAAGACTCTGGTTCCTAATCACTGGATTTGGTGTGGCCCTGATGGGCAAGTTCTTGTACATTCAAATAGTTGTCAACCACTTCTAGGCAGATGTGTGTAGCAGTAAATTTTAGAGATCCAATTTTTACCACTTGTCTAACTAGCTGACAAGAAGAGAGGAAGACTAATGCAGAGTTTTGTAGATTTAATACTGTGAAAAACAGACATTCCCACCTAATCTGAGCTCCTGCATAGCACAACTCATTGTGTTTCACCCTGTGAGTCCTGTAGCAAGCCTTATAGATGTCTTTTACAAAGACATATATTCTTTGGCTGAAATCTACAGGTAGCTTTATGCCATTCCCCATAGTTACTCCTGCTAAAAAATTGAGTGTGATTTTGCATCCTGTTCATCTACTAGGGGCAACATAATATTTATCTTTCTCTGCCAGATTCATGAGATGTGTTTTAGCAGATCTGCTTCTCTCTCCCCATCAAAGCATCTCATTGCACAGAATGGGAAATAAGTGCTGTTCAGGCAATTACAGCCGGACATGATTTGTTTTCCCCTGGAATGATTACTTGTCCAATTACTACCTTCAAACATTTTGCAGCTGATGTTATGGGACCATGCGGAGTTAGCAACTATATATTACAAAAGCCTTTAGAACTCAACACAAATTTCAAAATGGAGCCAGACAGGAAATAGTGGTAAGCATGTCTAGAGGAAGAAAAGGGACCAGGCTTTAAAGGCTATTACAAAAGTAGCTAGTTTTGTTCCTAGCAGAATTTACAAAAGCAGCTTTATTTCACTGCAATGCTCCTAACTTATTTAGGCAATTCTGTAAATGTCACTAGGCCTTTCTCTCTGTGTTACACCTGTACGAATTTTGTCCAACAACAGTGACTGTGAAATGATTTTTTTTAAAAAAGTTGTCACTTGATGCTCTCACAAACAGATCAAGTACAGAATGGGAGGGGGAGTACAAAATAGCATGTGAATGGCTAAGTCAGAGGAGGTAACAGAGACTAACATCCCAAGATACTCTGCTCAGAGACATTTTTCTTTTAACATGTTGAAATAACCTGGAGTGAAAGAAGCAGCCATAGACTCAATGTTATTTTTTTCAGAAAAACAAAATATCTATAAAATAAACAAGAGGTTGGCAGTAGAAAAAGAAATGTATTCTGTCCAGGCTGGAAAACTGCAAATGAGTATAACACAAATTAGAATTATCACACTCTTCAGGGTTTGGGAGTGGTACATTATACCAAATTACACTCCTGTTTGGGGCAGAAAAGGTGAAGAAAAGGTGACTTTTGGGGGCAAGAAAAGAAGAGATGTGATCTGTTTTACAAAGACTGTGGTATAGCAGATCCTTAGATGACCTGACCAGTGTAGGGAGGGAAAATAAAACAAACACTCTGAGTGTGATATCCATCAGGTACTAATTACCAGAGGCAAAAGTTTACATTATGGAAGTACTGGCTATACAGGAGGCAGTAACCTCTGCTGCTACCACAGCACCTAGAATCATAGAATAATCTGAGTTGGAAAGGGCATTTAAAGGCCTCCTAGTTCAAGCCCTCTGCAAGGAGCAGGGGCATCTCCAACCAGATCAGGGTCCTCAGGGCCCGTCCAACCTGGCCTTAAATGTTTCCAGGGATGGGGCATCCACCACCTCTCTGGGCAACCTGTTCCAGTGTTCCACCACTCTCATTGTAAAAAATGTTTTCCTTATATCAAGTCTGAATATACCTCCCTCTATTTTAAAACCATTACTCCTTGTCCTATCACAACAGGCCCTGCTAAAGAGTTTTTCCCCATCTTTCCTATCAGCCCCCTTTAGGTACTGGAAGGCCACTATAAGGTGTCCCTGGAGCCTTATTTTGCCCAGACTGAACAACCCCAGATCTCTCAGCCTGTCCTCACAGGAGAGGTGCACCAGACCTCTGGTCATCTTCACAGCCCTCCTCTGGACTCGTTCCAACAGGCCCATGTCCTTCTTATGTTGGGGGCTCAGAGCTGGATGCAATACTCTAGGTGGGGTCTGTCAAGAGTGGAGAAGAGGAGCAGAATCCCCACCCTCAACCTCCCGCACTTCTTTTGATGCAGCCCAGGATGCTGTTGACTTCCTGGGCTGCAACCGTGAATTACCAGCTCATGTTGAGCTTCTCTTCCACCAGTACCCCCAAGTCCTTCTCCTTAGGGCTGCTGTCAATCTATTCTCTACTCAGCCCGTATTTGTTCTAAGGATTGCCCTGACCCATATGCAGGACCTTGCACTTGGCCTTGCTGAACTTCATGAGGTTCAAATGGGCCCACCTGTCCAGCCTGTCAAAGTCCCTCTGGATGGCATCCCTTCCCTACAGCGTGTCGATCACACCACATAACTTAGTGTCATCAGTGAGCTATCCCACTATCCATGTTGCTGACAATGATGTTAAACAGCCCTAGTTCCAATGCTAACCCCTGAGGAATGCTACTTGCCACCAGCAGCAAGTCTCCACTTGGACATCGAGCTGTTGACCACAACTCTTTGAGTGTGGCCATCCAGCCAACTCCTTATCCACTGAGTTGTCTGTCCATCAAACCCATGTCTCTCCAGTTGAGAGACAAAGATGTTGTGCAGGACAGTGTCAAATGCTTTGCACAAGTCCAGGTAGATGATATCAGTTTGTTGTCCCTTATCCAATGATGTTGTAACCCCGACATAGAAGGCCACCACATCCTTCTCCCAAAACTCTGAGATGTGTTGTAGATGGCCCAAATTTGCAACATTTTTATGGACACCTGCCAAATTCAAGATGAGTTTCTAGTTCAAAGCCAGAATTTTCACTCAGCACTAAGCTCTGTAAGGAAAAGTTTTCTTTTCCAGAGCAAAATATAAGCACTACAAAATTGCTACCCGGTTGGAAAATCTGACACAAACAATTCTGAAATAAAGCATTAGATGTGGACATGTTTCAATGAATAGCTCAATGTGCTGTGGCAGGGCTGGGGACTGGGGCTCCCTGAGTGCGGTTCTGGGCCTCTGAGCTACTGCACCCCGAGATCCTCTGAGTTTCCATTTTCCTCATGTCCTGGCAGAGTCCCAGGGATCCCTGAGTATCCTTGAGACTTCTTTGCTATAGAGCAGCACTCCAGAGGCAGAGATCCCTAACATTGCTGGGGGCTGGCTGCCTGCCCAGGAGACACAGATTTGAAAATACAGGCTCCTCAGCAGTGCATTGGCAGTGCGTTGGCAGTGTATCTGATTGTCTCTATGTACTATTAATTCGCAGAAGACAATACATGACCATAAAACATCCTTTAGCTTCACTACAATGCCACTTAAAAAAAAAAATTGCTTTTTCTTCCAAATATTCCTGTGCAGTCTTATTTCTTGGGCAATAAGAAATCAGAGACTGTAATATATATCAGCACCTAACTGGCTGCAGCTGCCTGTTTTCATGCCCAGAAGTGATAAAATGTGTAGAAATCCCATTCTGCTGAAACCCAGCAAACCGAAGAAATGATTTTTAAAATTGAATTTAAGGATCTTAGACATCAGGTTCTTTTGAAGACTTCACTCTTGACCTTTGGCCAGACTGCAGAATTTTTCTTGCTGAAGAAATAGTTGGAGGCAGTCTAACCCTGAGCGTGATGCTGAGGTACTCTGCGGAGCTTGCTGTGCAGGTGACAGGAAGATGCCCTTTTGATTTACAAGCTAAGCTGAAAAACAAGTCTAAGAAGTGGCCTCTTACTGTGTTTGCAGGGCTTCCATTAAGATGTCCTGCTGCTTCTCAGCGTGTTTTTCAAGAGAAAATTTTGCCATCTCCTTTTTCCTCTATGTACATAATGAGAAAATGTGTTTTGCAATGACTTCTAAGTAATGCAATATACTGCCACCAATACCTCCTCACACACAAGAAATTGCCAGGCACCTAAGCTAACTCCCAGGGTGGCAGGGTCTATCCACTGTGCATGGGAGACCTTGCCATTTTGACTCAGTTTTTCTGAGGAAATGGTTTCTTTCTGTGATTATCAGAAAGAGGGGAAGGAGAAGATCACATCTTTGTTGCTTTTTCTGTTTCTTTCCCTTACTTTTCTTTAAATCCAATATCTCAATTATTTAGCCACAAAGTAATTAATAAGAACTGATGACCTTACTGTCATTTTGAAGATTATTTAAGTAGACAGTTTCACGAAAGGCACTCATTTGCTGTGGTGTGCCAGAAAGATCTGTTCTGCTGCATGACACTGGCTGGTATCTTTTCTTCATAAAGGGTAAGATGCTGGATATAGCTCTGGCCCAAATACCTGTGCCCCAGTAGAGATCCCTGAAGTTCCTTTACTGCCTAGTCCAGAGATGGGAAAACACACTGGAGTTTTTGTTAAGCTAATTATATTGTTTAATTGCATGGTGTCCGCATTCAGGAATCTCAGCCACAAATGAAACCTCATTGCGTCAGACATCCAAATGCCCAGAATCCAGAGCTTACCAGCTCATGCTCCTTCTGCCAGCCTACTGCTGCCTCCACCTTTGCATTAATAATCACATTTATTTTTTGCCTCAATATACTGGCTTTCTGTGGAACAGCATGTAGTACTCCATGCCAGTGGAAATTTCATTGCTTGGTGCTTCAGTTTCCCATTCTTTAAAATGGAAGGCAACAATAATACTTCCTTTAGCACTACTGTAAGTAAATCTTAACATAGTCAGTACATTCATAGCTGTGAGTTGGCTAATGATGGTAAGATTTAAGTAAAAGAAATATCTATTAGTGAATAAGACATTACAATCAATCAAAGCATTGCAACAATGAAAACATGCAGAAGGCATTTCTACTTAAGAAAGATGAGACATAAATAGGATATGTTGGTGATTTTTCCCCAGCAATTAATACAAAGTATTTAAGATGCCACAGTCATTGTGTTTGGGAATATGTTAATTTTATTACCACCGAGCCATCTAGAGCACCTGGCTAAATCAATGTCCTCAGAAATATGCTGAACTATGTATGTGGTCTCTGCAACAGCTCCAGACAAGCATGTGTTTAAAATGAACAGGCATATCTACTCTTATCCCTTGGATAACAGCTCCAAGGAGTTAAAGATTACTTTTAGTTTTAGCCACTTCTGCTAGCAGTCTGGCTTTCCTCTCCTTTCGAATATATATCATTTAATCTGTGTACCTGTAAAGAGAGAAACAGGGATAAATCAGGGCAAACATAGGAACAAAGACCATCCAGAGAGTGCCTGTGAGTAGCTGTCTTGTATATCACTATTTTAAGTTACTTTGTGAGAAGGTAGCACATTTTGGCAAGTCAGATTTGCTAAATACATCTCGTGTACTTCTCTCGCTGACCTCAGGGCCAATCCTTCCACAGGGAAAACCTTTTTCTTCTTTGCCAGGGTTTAATATACACAAATGTGTAGTCATTTAAGAGTTGCAGGCATACCAATATACATTTAGCTTATTTTCTTTATTTTTTTTAAAGACCATTGCCAGTGTCCTTTCCAAGTAAAATAAAGTAAAAATCTCTTGAAATAAGCATTTTCTTAAAGTGTAAACCATGTAAAATACAAATGTCCAGGTTATATGCCATGTCATGAACCTTAACTGGTATCCTTTTGCAGCCCTGTTCTAGATGACATCTCAGAGAAAAGACAACCCTTATTCTCGTACTGAAAGAACATAGAAAAAAAATCATATCACATTCCAAGATAATCAAATCTCCCAAGTGTAACGCTGAAGGAAGATGAAGTAACATTACAGGTTTTTGAACTCTGCATTTCACAGGCGTAAAAAGTAAATATTCAGTTATTCATACAGATAATTTATTTTATCCTTCTCCAGCCAAGAAGATATATTAATCATTTGTGCTTGATGAGCACTATCAAAGGTTTATGAAGTCAAAATCTAAACCTCAGGGCTCATAGATCCCTACAACCCCCTTTACTTAAGTGCTTACACATTAAATGGATTTTGGCCATACAGCTTGTGGCCAAATGACATATCTGACAATGCTTTTCGGTGCCTCAATACAGCTGATAATGCTAATTATCAGTTTACATTGCAGTAATAAAAATGGAGCCAAATGACCAAAATTTACACTTGGAAGAGGAAATAGTATCAAATCTAATCCTGTAGCTGAGCAAATTTGAAAGACAACTACTACTGTTGCGTATCTCATCATTTCCCCTTAGATAAAAATATCTAATAAACCCTAGGAATGCTCATTTTGCTACATTTATTTTTATTGCCATTACCTGCAGGGTTAACAAATACTACAACCATGCAAGGGACCAAAGGTAAAAACATGATTTTAATATATCATGCCGTAAGGAAGCAAGGGAAACACAATACTTTACTCAGGTGATAAGAACAAATAATTTGCTGAGTTGCTTTTAAAGGTGAAAATGAATCCATTCTGAAAGAAGGAAATAAATTACTTCAGAACTGAAGCTTCAACTTTATAGCCCATCATTATTCCCCTCCCTGCTGGGTAGCACTCAGGACTTAGAAAAATTTTGGAAGTCTAACAAGGTCTGTCTGGAAAGGCTGGGATTATAAGGCTGAAAGCATGAAATTGACTGTGATAGCTGGATCTTAATAGTCAAACCAGAGTGACTGTGCTCTGCTGCAATGTGTGGAGGCAGTTGTACCCAGTAAAAAGACACCATAAATCTATATACAAACCAATATTCACTTAAAATTCAGAAAATAGGAAATAGATGATACTTTTTCAGATATTAGATACCTAGTGGGCAGCTGCAGGCAAGTACTTCTATAATACAGAGCACTGAAGGTAGGTGTGTTATATCTGTTCTTTTAGAAAAACTGAATACATCTCATTTTCTTTCATCATGATGGCCAAAGATGGCACTGGATTTTATGAAAGAGAACTAGAGTTTCTCATTAGTAGGGGACTTGGATCTATGGTTTCCTTCCTTAGACTGACATAGTTAAATTTCATATGTGCTCCACTGGGAAGAACAGACCACATTGTGAGGGATATCTGTGACCCTTTTTTTGGCATGTCTGGTCTCTTATTCAGGCTTTAGGAAATGCCCTGATAGCCCAGTCTCCTATGGGAAGCCAGGTTTATTCTCAATTTGGGATATTTACAAATGTCAGAAGCAGAGCTAAATGAAGTCCTATAAGACTGATTAATTGGTGTTAGTTTTACGAGAAAATGACAACTATAATGATATCATCATCATTTATATGGAAAACAAGTGGGCACAACACATTGCGCACACACTTCTCCATCACCTAAACACTGTCCAGAACCCACTCATTCACTGGTATTGCTGGTAGACACATGGCCCACATACTCACTTTTCTGCTGCTGTCGTTCTGTAAAGTCATGGTTTTATCTTTCACAGATTAGCTTCCCTCTCTCCTGAGCTTTTCTACTGACAGCTGATACCAGCTGGAACTCTCAGGCCTGAGTCCTCAGTGAGGGGCTGAAGGAATGTGTCCTCAGTGTTCTGCTTGAGCCAGCTTTCCTTGCACTGTTAGTATCGCTGAGGAAGAGCTCTCCTCTCTTTGCCTGTGCAATTAATGATGAAACTCAGGAAACACTTGCTTTTACTGTGCCTATTACTTTTACAAGCTAAAGAAGGCTTTGCATGCCGTAAAATAGGCATCCTCTGTGCTGTCTTTTATTCTTGGTGTAGATTATATGTGTAGCTGTATGCCACTGTCCTCGTCTTCTTTTGGAGTTGTATGTTGATCTGCCATGGTTTCACACGCGTTATAAACTGAGGCTGCAGCCCTGCAGCATGGGAAGGGTTCTGGGAACAGAGGGAAGAATCGAAATCCCACCTGCTACACAGGATAAATTGCTACCATCGATTCCTGCATCTTTGACACAGGGCTGCATCATGTTCAGAAAGAGGTTTCTACCCTCACTGCCACAGCTGCTTAGTGGTATTCCCCGCTACGTACGACACACTGTATGCAGGGCTGTAGGAAAAGGCTCAGTTGTTGAGGCTGATCGCTTTCTGGGCTGCTGTATGCACTGCTGTATGCACGTGCACTCAGGCTCTGGCTTGAGTTTAGTATGCACACAGGTATTTCAGGGGACTGCGGAGGAAATGGTATAGTGCATTCATCTCACACAGCACTGATGAGAATCCAAATCTGATTATGCTGAGGTGAGCGGAGACTTTGACAAGAACTGTTTGAAAGCTCAGGCTGTTATATTTTTGCTACTGCAACACTGGTGTTAGATCTCAAAAGTGTCACTCCCTAAGTTCAGCAGGGAGTTTACATGTTTTGTTTATTTTTCTATCAGCTTACATCTTTTGATGTAAGAAGAATTTTGAAGAATCATTTGAACAAAAATGTGTGATTGGTGACTTCTCTGGCAACACAGCAAACCCAGCTGGTAGAAAGGCTAGCTCTTCTGATGCTGGACCAGGCTGTGCCCCAGTGGCATGGACACTTTGTGTGTGAAACTCTTATGAGTGTAAGTGAGAAGAGACAGAGGCAATACCTTCTAGGATGAACACAGGGAAAGGTGAGAAGATGGGCTTTCAGCCCACAGAGATTGCCCAGGAAAGGTAATATGGACATAGCAAGGTGATCTTGCCTGGCAGGTGTTCTCCATGACAGGGTATACTTCCAAGGCAGCACTGAAAAAATACTTTAACACAGAAGTTTAAAATATAAGCAGAGAACTAAGTGTTTTATTGAGCAAGAATGATGTTTTACTCTAAGTGAGCCCTTGGAGCTGCTGCAGCTGAATTAAAAAAAATAGTTCAGCTTGTACCTCCAGAAGATAAGGGCAAATACAGCTGGATAAACAGGAGAAGGTGAAAAACCCTGTGGCTCAGGTGTGACTGAAGATAGCCCTTGGTTCAGAGGGAATTTGTCAGAATGGTCGAACTTCCAGGTATTCTCTCTGGTGCACCCTGCAGGAAGCAAACTCTACCAGCCAAAAAATAGCCCAGAAAAGGAGTTCTTGCCCAGGATTTCTCACACCAGCAGTCTGGTCCAGTATGGACGCTGTAGAAGCAATTCTATAAGTAAACTTTCTTCCTCAAATAAGTAGCATTTAAGTGGCTGGCCCAACATCCTGACCTAAAGAAATAAAATCAAAAGTAAAGACACAGAGATGAGCTCAAACCAGCAGGAAAAGGAAAGAATAAATTTCACTTACTGCTGAAAGGGCTCAGTGAAACAAAAAAAAAACAACCCTCCCAGCATCCCCCTTCAAAATATCAGACTACTATAGCATGATTTTCATCAAGTGATCACATTATGTTGATTAATCACTGCAGGAAATGAGTACCTCAATTCAGGTTTTATGCAGACCAGCAAGAGGGTGCAAGGAAGCCTGTGTTGCATATTGCTACTATACCTTTCAAGTTTTTATGGCTCTCAAGAGAAATGAGGCATTCATAATGTGTGGGAAAAATAAAAATCATAGAGAGCACAATAAATCTAAAGGACTAAGTTGTGGAAATCACATCTTTAAACTGACACAGCTGTGATTAACTAGCAATGGCTTTTACAGTTAGAAAAGTTTTTGGATACAGTTATTTGCCCAGAGAAAGTTTCTGGTGAAAAAAAAAAGGAAAAAAAAAAAGAAAAAAAAAAGAGCAAGTACAAGTATTTAATCAAATCCTTGTTTTGGGCCTGGTGGGATGGAGTATGTTAAACCACAAGCCTTGCACCTCAAGAAGCTTGGTTTTGAATCTGTTCTGATCATAGAGACTTAACTTTCCGGTAGACCTTGGCTCACTTTTTTTATAAAACCCCCCACAGGATTCATTAGTCTGTTCAGCAGAGCACTGGAATAAATCTTCAGTCATGACTGAGCTCTACTTGCTCAGCTGTCTTTGCAAGTTTAGACAATCTCTGTGTATACAAAACAATGGTCCCCGCTTCCCTGTATTCAAAAAAACAACTTGCCAATCAAAATTAAAAAGGATATATGCATGTGTAGGTATGTATGTATAGTTAAAGAAAACAAAGGTAATTATTGTTGATATTGAAGTTTATATAGAGGCCTGAATCATAATTGACTTAAATGCTGTGGAATCACTTGTGCTTACTCAGGATGCAGGAATAATGCTACAAATCAAAATAATAGCATTCTTCATTCATTTTGCATTTGCTTTCTCCACAGGAGACTATACAAAGTGAAAAGCAAGCACAGCAGTGCCTTAAGAAATATAATCTTCCACCAAGGAATAGCTTTACTGCTACAGAGCAAAGATCTAGGTCTAGACAAACTAACCTCCTAAGTTTGTCCGGGATGGCTGTGCCTGTACAAGCAAATTGAGCAGGCTCAAGAACATTGCTGGGTGTGAAACGTAACTGTACAGCTTGTAAAACTGCTAAAGCAATCCCTTGCGCAATTTTACCCTACATAAACTCCTACACAATTCCCAGTCCACATGGACCATGAACCATGTTTTTACTGTAGCTTTGTTTCTTTCTTTACATTCATGCATGCTAGCATTGGCAAGAACATATGTGAATAAAGATCCACAGAGCAGCCAATGTAAAGGAACAGTTTACACAAAGTAGCATCATTTACAGAGAACAGAATTAGATCAGAATGCCCAAATTTTTAGGTTTATCCAGTGGGTCAATGATACTCTAAAAGCCAAAATCAGTCCTCATTTGGACCCATTAATAAATTTTTGCACTGTACCAATGCGTCTGCTGCCCAGGCCATGGAAACTCCACTCACAAAGAAAAAAAGTAAGAATTTTCATAATAAATCTCACACACACATGCCATCAAATCTTTCAGTCCTATAAGGAAAAGCTTGATTCGAGTAAATGGACTTGGGGTTTACAAATATAAAAAAAATCTCTGTGGCAAGAAAGCAAATGCATATGGTAGCCGACTGATGAAAAAGCCCATTTCAAACTAATTTATGGAAATTGTTCAAGCAGATTAATCTAGGAGATCAATAACATTCCTTAAAGTAACTAAGACCCCAGTAAGCTTTCCTAATAACACCACCAGGAAGACCAGCAATCCAACCTGAAATCTGTTTGAAGACACAGCCAGAACTACAGGTAGGGAGTATTTTACACTGCCAATTTTTTTTTAGATGAAAGGGAATTATGAGAGGAAATTGTGTATATAAAACTCCTTAGCTTTTAACAGCATCCCTCTTGGCATACTCTTTCAGCCACACATTCTTGTTCTCATGTATATGTTAATGGTTTGTACACATGCTTTTCATATTGCAGGGCTGTAATTTCAATACTTTTTATTATTGTGGCTGCACATTTTTGCATTTTAACAGAAATATCCTCAATATTGTATTTTAATGCTAATATTTGATGCTTTTCTAAAGGCTAGCTGTGTGCACAAAGAATGAGTGACAGGGAAGAGAACTGCAATGGATCAGAAATTCAGGTCATATTAGCATAGCTATACAGAATATGAAATTGATGAACAACATAACAAACAGCAAAATTATCCCCTCCCCAGCAAGTCCTCTCTTTTTCATATAACATTTTGGTAGTGAAAGAGACTACTGGAAACCTTAAAAAAAAAAAAAAAAAGCCAGCCAGTCAAAGAGAGAGTGAAGTGCCACAGCTCAAGTTTAGCAAGTTTTTTAGCAGCCACTCAAAGACCTTTGTAACCAGGGCATAAAATGGACCAAATGCTACTGGTACCCTTAAGAGATGCAGCTGAAAAAAAAGATGCAAAGTTCCAAAGTCCAAAGCATACAGTATCTGAAGGAATCTAAGGAAAGGTTGAAAATAAAAGATAAGGTAGTAAGGAAGACCTTACTGTTGCCTCCGCAAAAAATAGCCATAAATCAAGATGCTTTTTAAGCAGAAAATACCGATGTTGCATGTAGGAGCAGCTCAGCAGCCACAGAACAGACTTGAGCTTTTTGATATTTACGTCCTACTGATTAGCATGGCAAGCATGAAATCCAAGTTTGCAGAAGATAATAAAGAGCCAAAAAGTGGAATAATACAATTTCACACAGAGGGAATATTGAATGAAGAGCAACATGCCAGCTACATGGCAAGACATACAGAGGAGGCATGACTGGTCCCTTGAAATTCCCCACAGGCAAGAATTTAAAAGCCTCTGGCAAAACATGTCATTGCCAAAAAGACAGCCAGTGAGATCTACAAATAGCTACCACATTACAGTAGTTAAAAACTGTTTGTAACACACTGCATGTTTCAAAAGAGTGTACATGGTCATATCCTATCCTTAAAGTAAATAGAACAATTTTATTTGACAGTTATATATGTAGATGCAAATATATTTACATTTAAATATATACTTACATATTTACATAAATATGCATATTCAAATTAGCTTGGGCTCTGACTAGTCTCATTGTCAAACATCTTCATAGTGAATTAATCTTGGTAGATGACTGTGAGCAGAAATCCTCCCAAATCCCAATCCATTTCTCTAGGAGAGGAGGGAGCAAGATTTTTTCTTAAACAGTCAGCAAAATTGTTTGTTTGACAGCTCACATGGGAAGAATAATCTGATCAGAGTTGAAAACCAGCGAGGAAAGTATTAGCCACTTATTTCCTTTCTGGACTGTTTTACCTGCACAGACTCAATCAGAATATGTAAATAAAATATGAGACAGGTTCCAAGGAACTGTCAGCTAACTGAGCCATTCTTCACTCTGCCTGAGGTCTGTAAGAAAGTCGCTACAGCTCTAAGTAAGCCTGCTACTTGCAGGTACAGTGGGAAATGCTATTAGGCTGAGCTATACAGCTACAGGACAACAGGCTAAAGAAAATGAACATATTTTCTCATTTCTCCCAAACAATGGAAATATTTCTCTTTAAAAACTACACATTAGGATTGCTTTGCTGATGATAAGCTCTGGCTTTTGTTGAGCAAACCTTAAGCCAGGAGTTCCTCTTTTTCCAGACACAATCTCTTGAGACTTGCGCTGCTCTTGCTTCTGCAGCAGTCACTGTTCCTGCTGCTGGTGTTATTCCCACTGCTTCAGCTTTTTGCAAAATGCCAGTTTTCTGGCTGAAATCCAATAGCTGACACCTTGTACAGGGGCTCACTATATTCACTGCTGCTACTAAAAGAGTCTTATACCCTGTTCAGAGGCTTCAATTTCCATGTGTTGAATTACACTTCTCTCCCTCAAATGTGAATGGAAAATATTTGCCACATTTAAGAAACTCATCCTGAAGGAAGTATCATGTGAGCTAACAAAAAAATGCCAGTTTAAAATCCACTATATTTTTTTTTCATGTACCTGTAACTTTTTCACCTGTTTTGACACTATGCTCTTGTAAGGCACTGAGCCCTAAAGTAAACCTTTGTTATACTCCTTAAAATTTCTCCTCTCTAGTAACTTAAGATCTTGCTCTGTGCTGAGAGCTGGGGCATACAAAGCTGTGGCCCTCAGCTACTATTGGCTTCATTCATTTACTGCAGCTACGCTTAAGTAGCCTCCCAATATTCCAGGTGGACAATTCCCTCTGGGAGGGGGCCCCAGCTGTGTGACCTGTGCAGAATTATTTGCTGCGATCTGCACTGCACAGTAATTCACAAAAAGGTGGTCAAGCGTGCAAACACAGTTTAATGAATATACAGTATGTACTTTTTCCAGTGCCCATAGGATATTTTCTTAGAAGATGTTCTACTCTTCCTCTTTTCAAAAAGGCAATGTGTGCATTTGAAAGCAGTTCTACTCCACTGCAAAAATTCTGTACTGCTTTCAAGTTTTTTTTTCTGTTGTCTCGACGGAAAACAGACTACTGATGCACATTAAGACAGTTTGCAATGCAGCAACTTGGAAATGGAGAAGTTAAGCCAGAGCTGGTATAAATCCTGGCCCTCCTGCTATCTGCGGGTACTGATTTTAGTGGAGTCTGATATTTCTCCACTGATTCAGCTCTTGTTTTGTGAGTTTGGAAGTGACTGTTTCTTCCAGCTTCAAGGTCCTCAAAATCAGAATATCTCTTCCATTAGAGAATTCAAGCTCCAGCCTGTAGACGACAATCAAAAGCAAATTATCACTCATTTAGGGTAGCAACAATGTATTTTTTCCTCTCCCATGCTTATATTTGTGTAAAACACTTAACAGCATTCAAAATAATAGTTTCACTTTGACTTCTCCAATCCAAAATCCTCAATAGCAAAATAATAAATTTAAAAAAGCAAAAGCTAAAACTTTCAAAACATACAAGTTAATATCTATCCATATAATTAAAATGAGCTCATAGGTGGTGAAAAAAATAGTACACTGACTGAATTAATAACCAGTCCCACAAATGTCTGCATATTTTATGAGCGGCAGATGTGCATTTATACTTTAAACATACCCACATGGTTTGTCATATATTTGCTGTGTTTTCATGACAAAACCAGCTCTACAGAAAAACAAAGGACTTCTTTAAAAGCAATTATAAAATGTATCTTGAGACATCCTTATGCATTTTATATGATACGTTACATGCAAAATACTCCTTTAATTCCAGTATCTCTACTTTGAACCAGTTGTGTAACCCACTCACATAAACACAGCACGGAAAGCTGGTTTTTACTGTTCATCCAAGTGTTTTTAAAAAGATGACTGCAGAAAAAATTTACTCCAACAATACATGTAAAAGCATGGCATAACTTTCAGATGTCGTTGAGATTAGCAAAAGTCAAGAAACTGCTTCAGATGCAGTTTAATTCTTAGACAACTGTTTTAACTTCAAACAGAGTTCTCAAAATAGTGCCCAAATGCACAGTACTTGTTGAACAAATTCTGATTTATTGAAAGTAAACATTTACATTGGCTACAATGTTATAACTGTTACAAAGCTGGATAAAAGAGGCTTAAATAGCAATAGAAAGCAAGTGCAGTAAAAAGTGAATAGAGAAAATATTTGGCCTTAGTGATCTTCCGGCAGTATTTACATTATATACATTTCGTTAAATATTTGTAGTAACTCTAAGGCACCATAGGCTAAATAGCAGGCTGCAGTACTATTTTGTGCACAGAATTTAATAAATTTATTTAGAGAAAAAAAAAGGCTGTAGAGTTAAAAGAAACATAGGCATATTTTATGTTTACATAAAGGAATGACTGCTTCTTAAAATTCAAAGATACAATACATACAGGGTAAACGTAAAAATATTTTTAGAACATTAAATTATATTAAATGGCTGTGTATAACAACTATTTTTGCTGACTTGTTGATAAATGTTTTATGTAGTCTATTCTTCAACATGTTTTTCACATGCTACATATGTTCATCTAAAAACTACTTGAATTTTTTTTTTCCTTACAAAAGTCTTATACCTAGTATGTATACAAAATCCCAATGCAAAGTGTAATGGGTAGTAATTTACATTGTAGCCGTTCTGTGGCGGACTGAAACTTAGCAGGAGCACACAACCAAAATGCTACGGAACAGCAGCTCAAGGTGTTTTAGCCCCCCACTGTCGTCGGTGGCTGTTGCTCCAGCCAGTGAGCAGGGCTACGAAACCACCACCCCAGGAAAGACAGAGGGGCTCAGCGCTTTCAGACCTGACCTTTCCAGAACCAAATCCTGAAAATCCAAACTACTGGTGATATCCTTGTGCATTTCATATGACACCGCGCGTGCAGAATGCCACTGTGCTTTGAGTAAAGCTTCTCGTTTATCCCCTTCTGCAGCGCAAGTGTCCCTCCACTCCTGAGCGCTTTAAGGAATAAATTTGATTATTACCACAGGCCTAGCTGACTAAACTCAAGATCCTTGCTGAACAACTTTCAGCCCTACACACATTTAACTGCTCTCCAAAAAACAGACTTTGCTCAGTTTAGTCAACAGGCTTGTTTTTCACCTTGAGGTAGCATTTGTAACAAATAAATTGCACAGGACACCCAGTTAACACTGCAGTTTTGCAAATAAAGTGCCGCAGGGGCCTGTGTGCCCCAGGAGACAGGTGGATGTGTGGCTAGCGCCAGCCAGGCCGCCACGGTGCTGCGGCCACAACGCCCACAGCCCGGCAGCCGGCAGAGGGGCCGTGCATGGCAAGGGGCTCCCAGCCCCTTCTCCCCCTCACCCTCGCCGTCACGGCTGCCGTCCTGCGATCACACAGCCAAAAGGAAGCTGAGTCCTGCTAACTCCCAGCTGAGCCTACAGGCCAAGGTGATGCCTGGGCATCTGCACGCTGACACCATCACAACAGGCCTTCACCTCAGTGGCTTCTAAAAAACTTACCATGAGAGCAAGGAGTGAGTAGTACAAAACCCACCTACCTTTCTCTAAGGGCCTGCCCCTCAGCACCTCTGATGGGTGCTCAGCACAGCGTGGGATCAGGCCCCAAACCTATCTGTTGTGAAAATGCTAAGATTACAGAGTGCTTTCCACCCTGTCAGTCATGGCTCATACTCTTTGTATCTGACTCACATTTTCTAGAGCCAACAAGTAGTCCATCTAAATTAATACAATGCTTAAGTAACTAGATACCAGTTTTATATTCATTTAGGTTGTTTTAGTGAGTCTTTTAAAATTATAAATCTCTTCATTCAGTTGTCCCTTTTTTGTTTGTTTTTTTTTTTTCCATGGTAGTAAGTGGTTTGTAAGCAAAGTATAATTGATTTAAGCACAAAGTCTTTGTTTGGAGTGATCTTATATTTGTATTAACAAAAGCATAATCTTAGCATTATTCATCAGATGCATTTTTAGTACCAACAGCTATAATATAAAAATTATACAGCATCAATAACAGTTTTTCAAGGGCTTTAGAGGAAAAATGTAAGCATAAACAATTCTGGTGTCACCGACTGGTTCCTGTTAAAATATTAAGCAGAATGTTACACAAACCGGCCATTGTATGATAAGTAATACAGAGCCAAAGACTCAGGTTATCAAAAAGGTGTAGCACTGCTGAAGAAAACAGAGCTATGCTGATTCATATTATAGGAGAAGATAACTCAAATTGCTTAACCCCTTGAATGCTAAATATCTGCCCGAATCTCAATAAAGGTTCAAAAGCATCTTTTCTGATTCCTTTCTCAATGTCTAAAATATTCAGAAGTATAAATACAGCAATTTATTATTAGGGTGCAACATTAAGTCATTAATCTCTTTTTTTTTTTCCATCAAACTTTCCCTATTTGAGGGCTTGTAATTTATTGTGGGATGTAGGAAGAAGTTAGAAAGTTTTTTCCCAATAATTCTCTTGGTTGCTCTGTGCTGAACACGGCCACAGCTAGATAGCTATGGTTTCATGGAGATTTCTACCAAAACAGATACTACGGCCAGACACTCTATTTTCTTTGATTAAAAGCTATCTGTGAAAAGCCTACATCTGTACAGCAGGACTTACAAAGATTGCTCTATCACCAATATGTGTGCATGATAACAGAGGAAGGGAAATGCAAGGCCTTTGAGGATAACACAGGATTTTTGCTCATATGACCCTGGCTTTTTATTTTTCATCCCCTGAAATCCATGTGAATGTAAGTTTTTGGAAGAATTTGGCAATACGTAACTTCCATTCTTGGACAAAACCATAAGGGAAAAATCCTTCAAAGAAAATCTCATCCTTGGGCTCTTTCATTCCAGGTCTTGGTCATAAAGTCTTTGTTTCAGCTTTGAAGTTTGCTGTAGAAGGGCTATTTATTTTTGAGTAACAGACCCCCAAAGAACCTCCTTCTCTCCCCTCACCTTTTAAAAATTATGAGAACTAATACTTTGTTAAACGATCTGAAGATCACTGGAGAAGCTCACCTGCAGAAAATTTAACACCTTAGTAGAAGTTTCTCATCAACATATTGACTAAAGAAAAAAGTGACTGAGTCACTGTGTAGCAGGTGAATTTTGGTTTAATTCAATTGCTGTTTGTGTGTGACACTGGGCTTGTGTCCTTGCACTGTTCCCTACAGCGTGACACCTTCCCAGGTGGCCCAGCTGCCCTGGGCATGGTGTTGCCCCATACCTCCAGGTTTCCCCGCATGGCAGTGTTGTTCTCCCCACCCATTTTCCTGCCATGCACTGTGTGGGACCTCATCTGCTAATGCCACTTGTTAGTAACCCAGTGGCTCCTCAATTTTTTTCTTTCCTACCAGCAAACCCCTTGCCCCTTCAGAACTACCTTTCTCTCTGAAAGGTTTTGCCCTTTCCCACTGCTTTGCAACACCTGTGCTTGTCACATTCTGCCTTTTACTCTTGGCAACCCTCCTTCTCCCTCATGCATAAGTCAGTTGTCTCAGTACTCCCTGAAGGAGGCACCTTACAACAGCAAGGCCTCCATATACCTCTGAGCCCTGCTGTCCTCCATACTGTCCCTTCCTCCAGCTCATTGATTTAAAAGAAATCTCTGAGCAGTCTTAAAATTCGGCGGAGATGTATCTTTTCTCCCCATGCCAGTGGCTGTATTTACAATGGCACTATGCATGGCCAGTATCATGACTCCTCCATGCAAACCAAGGCTGACTCACTGCCATAGCCACATTCCAGGTTTCTTCCTTCATGGTGTTCACTTGTGACCCTACTGCAGCTTGAAGGGGCAGGGAAGATGACTGCTTACTTGGCTTCTCCAGTTCACTCATGGTCATCTTTGTTTTCTCCTAGTTTTTTTGAGGAGGCCTCCCAGAGCAGTGGACTATTAGCCCAGCAAGTCAACGTAGGGTATCTTTTTGGACTTGCTTCCTAGTTCCTTTTTGTTATGCAAAACATAGTGATTCAGACTCGTATGGCAAGACAAATTATAGAGAGAGGATCATTCCAGGGTTTCAGCTCTGCTTCTGAATTATGCTGATTTTGTGCAGTTAGACAACCTAAGGCAGTCCTTATGTAGGCAGGCAAATTTCAGGAATCCTCTTTGTTTCAAGAAGTTAACTTGCGTCCCAACACAAAAGGTAACAATTAGAGCAGTGATTCTCAAGTCAGGGGTCCTCCAAAGTCAATAGAAATTCATATCAAAACAGAGATTTGCAAACAGGATTGGCTTTACAAGTCTGGATGTGAACAGAAAAGCTGAAGTCCCCAGCAAGTAAGTCTGGAATGTTAAAATACATTTCCAAGTATGTGCTCCCAGGCCCAACTACTTGTAGGGCACTTCAACTGCAGCAAGTAATAAGGGAGTGTAGCTTGAACTAGACAGAAGGAATCACCCATTACAGCATATCTAATGCAGTTCTCTTTAAAAGAAGCAAACCTGCCTGTGCTGTTATGCTGTTATTTGGCACTTCAGTATCTTTATTATGAAAATAATGTAATAGAGGATTCAGTCTATTTTTGCTTTCTGAGGTGGCTCGTAATAGCTGCACAGATGGGTAAGCTGAACTGCTCTCCATATTCAAGGGTGTGACTGATGCTTCACAATAGCTACCGTGAGGGTTGCCAAGGGCACTCATCAGGGCACAGGATATGCTTTATGCCTTGGAGACTGGGCCCCTTCCCACCTGTGTTGCCATCATGCTCACTTGGAAAAAACAGTTGTTAATTTAAAGGTTAGAGAGATTTGAATCGGTTTGTTTTCCCTTAGGAATAAATTAATAATATTTCACCAAGAGAAAATCAGTAAAACTTTGCATTTGTTTGTATTTTCTGATGTACCAACAATCAACTCAATCATGTAAAAGCCTTAATTCAGTATGTACTCTTAAATATGTGGCTAAATTTTACCACAGAGCAGTTTCACTGAAGTTAAGAATAAAACATTAAATAACCTTGTTGATCTAAAGAAACTGTAAAATCTAGTATAGAAAAATCAAATTTGTAAAAAGGAAGTTAACAGCTTCAGGATTTTCAGATGTTTGCTAGGCTTATAGAATTAAAAAATGCAACTTAGCTGCTTAATGGATAAGATAGTGTTTCCAGAGAAGATACAGAAAACTAAACATACACCATCACATTCATGACTTTTTGCTTTGTTTCACTCATTAAATAAAAAATGTATTGTTGTTTTAACCTTTCACTCTAAATCCTAGCTGCATTTGTGTAAAATAAAATGAATCATAGGTAGATGCAGGTAACCAATCTCTTTAACTTGACATGTTCCAGACAACCTTTTATTGTGTTTAAATATGAGAATATTTTACTTATTGCAAAGTATCCTGCATAATACAGGTGCTCCGCTATAAAATCTTCTCTCTTGCTTATAATTCACTCATTCTAAATTTAAAATACCAGTATACAGTACTAAAACCTCCAATTGAAGTTTAATATAAAAATATCAGCACAAAACTCCTTTTTAAAGTCTGTTTATTGTGAGCAACCCAAATGTCTGTTTAATTATTATTAGTTGTAGTATATTAATAGACTTTGCACCCCTACAGTTGCTAATTCATACCATCTCAGGTATTTTGATGAGATAAGAAACACTAAGTAAGAAAACAGTAAGTATTCAAAGGGTTAATTTGCTTAGAATAATAATAATAAATTAGTTTTTTTTGCATCTTCTTCAGTTCAAAATCCAGCTTTGAGACTGAGGAAGGTTTCCAAATCACATCAATTAAATAAGAGTGGTCCTTTTAACCAGTAGCAGTTTGATTGCCAATGACTCGAAGAATCTCTTTATGAATGCTTGGTTCCTGTGTATTTATACTTGTATCACCCACTTGACCATCTTCATAACTAAAAAAAAGTACAGAAAATAAAATCGAATTAATCTCTTATTAAACTATGTAAAAACATCCACAACACTGTTTCTTTCAGTAATCAGGAGTGCTTATTCCATATGTTAACATGTTTCTATTAAAAAGCTCTGCTGCACTTCACCATTATATGAAGATCCTAAACTCGAGAGTGAAGGGTGGGAGGGCTGCCATTGTCATTGAAACCCTGAGGCTGAATAAGCCACTAGGACCCAAAGGGAACAAATCATAGGTGAGAGGGGAAACGTTCACATCGTAGACAGGAAGCCTTTAATGAATTCCTCAGCTTTAAAACATATAGCCAAATTGAAATGACATTTTACAATAAGTGGATAGACTTATTGTAAGATGAGGTAATGCTGTGGAGTGCGAAAAATCAGTAACTCTCCATTCATTTATTCTATAATAAAACATCTACTAAACTTTTGTCACTAGCTTATCCATACATTTCCTAACAAAAGTAAGTACAGAGAAAGATAAATAGTGAAGTGATACTGAAAAGAATTAGGAATAAACATGTTTTATCTACTTCAATTACAACTATTGCAGGGAACATGGAGAAAAAGGTCTAGGATGAACTGAAGTTGAATGTTAAAAGCTTTGTACTCACACAAAGAAAAATCTTGTACACACGTGATCTGTATTGGGAACTACCCATATCTCTCCATGTTTGTGCAGATCAGATGAGGTTATCACTATCAGGGAAAGAATACATTTCAGAGTTAAAAAAACACACCTGAAAAATATTGCTTTAAAATATTTGCTTTTTATACACTTCAAATAGCCTTCTGAGAATGTGTAGTTTTCCACTGCACATCTGTGGCGTGGCATAGACTGAGCTGGCTGCTAGCACAAACAGGGAGATGAACTTGATTATTGTTTCCAAAATACATTGTGTTTTCCAGAAAACACAGGTGCTTGAGGTACAGGAGGCAGTTGTTACTTGGAATAAAAAATGAAAAAGTATATTTATTAAAATCTGATTTTAAATGGCCGTAGGGCTGTTAAGGAGGATCTGAGTCGACTAGTCAGCCTTTGGAACAAAGATATTTGTATTTGATGACGGCTGAGTCAAAAATAAGACATTAAGACAAAACTTGAAACTGAGATATAACAAATTTAGGATTTGCAATACTACCAAATATTTTTAAAAATTAAGCATAACAATTATGACTTAGAGGGATCACAAAGCTTGCCAAAACTTACTCAGTGTTGAGAAAATAGCAATGTATTTGATGATAGCTTGTTTGCCAGCAGAATGAGGACAAGACAGGAAACCTTTTAATTGCTAGGTAGAAGCTATACCATCAATCTGTATTTGCAAAGATTTCTATAAATGCATTTAAACACCATTCTTCCGAACAAGTTGTCCAGCCGTGGGGTGAGCAGGTTCATGGTGCACTGGGTGAAGAACTGGCTGAAGGGCAGTCCTCAAAGGGTTGTAGTGAATGGGGCTACATGTGGCTGGCAACCGGCCACCCTGCTCCCCAGGGTTCAATTCCAGGGCCAGTTTTGTTCAGTAAGTTTATCAACCACCTGGATGCAGAAGTTGAACGCACCATTAGCAAGTTTGCTGATTACACCAAACTGGGAGGTGCTGTTGACTCTCTTGGAGAGCACGAGGCCTTGCAGAGGGATCTAGATAGACTGGAGC
The DNA here is from genome assembly GCF_036417535.1 of Chlamydotis macqueenii. Taxonomy (NCBI): domain Eukaryota; kingdom Metazoa; phylum Chordata; class Aves; order Otidiformes; family Otididae; genus Chlamydotis; species Chlamydotis macqueenii. Next base: position 15,996,926 of record NC_141593.1, on the reverse strand, counting down.
ACTGCACTATGATTAACAAGATGAAATTTAACATGTTGATGTGCCAGATTCTGCATGTAGGATGGAGTAAGGCTGGGCACAAGTACAAACTGAGAGAGGAGTGGCTGGAGAGCAACCCTACAAAAGGAATCTGGGGGTGCTGGTGGACAACAGGCTCAACAGGAGCCAGCAGTGGGCCCTGGCAGCCAAGAGGGCAAACCACATCCTGGGATGCATCAAACACAGTACAACCAGTCAGACAAAAGAGGTGATCATCCTGCTGTATCCAGCGTTGGTGTGGCCTCACCTGGAGTACTGTGTGCAGTTCTGGGCCCCACAGTTTAGGAAGGATGTGAAGGTCTTTGAATGTGTCCAGAGGAAAGCAATAAAGCTGGGGAAAGGTCTGGAAGGCCCTTTACCACAGGCATGTCCTGTGAGGAGTGGGTAAGGACTTGGACCTTGCTTTGTTTGGAGAAAAGGAGGCTGAGAGGTGACCTCATTGCTCTCCACAGTTTCCTGAGGGGGGGAAGTGGCGAGGAGGTGTTGTTCTCCTCCCTGGTACTCAGAGATAAGACACATGGGGATGGTTCAAAGCTGGGCCTGGCGGGGTTTAGTCTGGACATTAAAAACCATTTCTTTACTAAGAGGGCTGTCAAATACTGGAACAGGCTTCCTAGGAAGCGATTGATGCCTCAAGCCTGTCAGTGTTTCAGAGGCATTTGGACAATGCCCTTAACAACATGCTTTAACTTTTGGTCAGCCCTGAATTGGTCAGGCAGTTGGATGAGATGATCATTGTAGATCCCTTCATAGAATCGTAGAATCATAGAATGGTTAGGGTTGGAAGGGACCTTCAAAGGTCTTCTACTCCAACCCCCCTGCAAGGAGCAGGGATATCTCCAACCAGATCAGATTGCTCAGAGCCTCATCCAACCTGGCCTTGAATGTTTTCAGGGATGGGGCATCCACCACCTCTCTGGGCAACCTGTTCCAGTGTTCTACAACTCTCATTGTAAAAATCTTTTTCCTAATATCCAATCTAAATCTACCTCCCTATCTCCTCTATTTAAAAACCATTACCCCTCGTCCTATCACAACAGGCCTTACTGAACAGCCTCTCCCCATCTTTCTTGTAGGCCCCCCTGAGGTACTGAAAGAGTCTACTCTGTGTATTCTAACAATACCATGGATAAATGCATATTCATTTTTTATACCATGTCTTCCATAACTTGTAATTTTTAACAAACATTTATCTGTTCCAACTAATTTTATTTGAAATCTGTATTAACAGTCTCCTCTAAACACTTCTTTTCACAGAAAAATGAAGTGAACATGAATGATGTAAAAGCTATTTTAGCAAGTATTTAAAATTCACCCTTATAAAGTTGTTAGTCTAATAATTAGTGTGAGAAAAGAAGAACATGGATGAAAAAATTCTTGTAAAATACGTGATTTTTATTTAGAACCTTCAGGCATTAAAGGCCAAGTAAATTCTAGTAAACCCTAGATTAATTTAATATCTTCTTCTGAAAGTTTAAGAACTAAACTTAAGTATTTTCCGTCCAGATCAAATTGCATTGTCATGTTGACTGACATCTCCTTAATCATATTAACTATTTCACTTGAACATTCTCAAAATTGTATGTATTAAAAAGTAGCATATATACCTTAAAGCTTCCATTTATAAATAACATCTTTTCGACTGTCTGTCTTAATTCTTACCTTTAAAAATTAAAAAAAAAATGCTCCAAATGAAGGGCAAACTGAGTTAAATATAATTTCTTTTGCTGCCAATTACTGATACAATTCTTACTCAAATGTCATAATGTTTTGCTCTCAAAACCTGCTGAGGTTTCATTAGGTATGAAAACAGTCAAGCCTTTCAAGAATGACTGTACTCACCTGCACTGGATTTTAACCTCACAAAATTTCTGAAGCAGTCAGAGAGAACAGACTGATTACCAGATGAACAGTATATTTGCCTGAACAGTGAAAAATTATTTGGAAATTCAATAGGAAAGCTGTTTTTTTTCTGACTTTTAGGTGTTTAATGCGTTTGTCAAGTGCTTGCAAGAAGTCAGTGTTTCAAACAATGGCCACATCTTGGGTTATCTTAATGGCTTAAGAGTAGGATCACATTTGAAGGACAGACCTGACGATCAGTCACTATGTGCATCGGATTATTTCATGAAAATTCAGCAAGTGTTACAGGTTTTGTTCAAAGAGGGAAACGTTCTGAACTGAAATACAAAGGTCAGCTATTAGGCCAAGTACTCATAGGCCTACCAATAGTCTCTTATCTAAAACCAACCAATAATGGAACTAAAGGTCTCATTGATTTGCATCCAGTTACACTGTGTCCATGACTAAAATAGTTTTTCAAGGGCTTTCAGCTTACCTTCACATAAGGCTATGCATTTTAAATTACGGCTTTGCAAAAATTGTGACTGTTGTCCTTTCTTCTGTGACTGAGATGTAAAAACATGAGAAAACTTAATTAGTCCAGTAACACAAACTGAGTGAAAAAGTAACAAAGGAGAGGGCTGCTATTTTCAGTGGTTTGTTAATGAACAAACATACAGGTAGTCTTTTAAAACACTTCTAATCGACTTCTAAATGTAACAGAATTTCTAAAAGCATTTCTATTATTTGTTTGGATTACTGTAGGAGGGATGTGACCTCTATTATCCAGAAATAAAAGTTTCTAATTATTACAGAATGAATAATATTATTAGAGCTATCAGTGTTACTGATAAACAAATTGATAATAGAAAAAAAAACCAAAACAAAACAGGTGAATTTGATCACTGATTCTTTTGGCCTTGCCACTTCTGAGGGCTTCTGCTGTTACATACCAATCTCTCTCCAAAGACAGACTATTCTCTAGTTTCTATGTCTTAACTAATAAGAAAGACGTAAGATTTCTTTCTCAAAATATAGCCCTACAGAGAAATGTTATTAGTTTGCTTTAGATAAAGCAGAATTGTAATGGTTTATTATGTAAAAAACACGAAAAAGAAAAACTGACTTGCTATAAATGAAATGCTACTAATTTTCCATCAATACATACTCTAAATCCCTTTGGCATCATTCTTCTGCAAGTCTAGAAGTCAGAAAGTAAAGACTTGCTAACGGTCATAATGCAATCTGTATTTCATTTTCATTCTCTTTCTAAATTCTTCTGCTCAGAACAGAAGGGCACAAGGCCTGCAGTATACTCTGTAAATTGTTACTAAAAGCAGTTGGGCTGTATTTGATATTTGCAGTCTCTGAAGTTGTGGGTTTTTTTCAATAAAATAAAACTGTTAGCTTTCACAAAGGGGATATTACCTCCTTTTCAGCTGTCAAGTTCCCAAGCATAAAACCATTAATCTTCCAGAGATGACTGATGTACTGTACCTGTGATGTATTACTGCCCTTACTGCCTGAAGCTGGTTCATCTTTAGCTGACACCTTCTGCTGCTTCTTGTTCATCCCTAGAATATTAAAATCATGTAAGATACTCTGGTATATAAATACCATAATAAGGAAAATTAAGCATGGAGACTAAAACAGGTAGCACGATGGCAATCACAGTCCTTTGCAAGGCACCTAATAAGCTAGTTAAGTTTGGTTTTGAATATCTCAATTTAATCCTGCAATTGTACATTTGCATGTATTGCAAAAACCTTAGGAAAATCAAGTTAGCATCAAGTAGGTGCAAAAGCAGATAAACATCAGCTTAAATGCAACTTAATTCAGCTCAGGAATGCTCTTAGGTGGCTGCTTAACAGAGCAGCATGTCAGCATGTCTTGAGTCTAACTGACTTTATTCAGGCCAAAATAACACAGTCTGATTTACTGTGGGTCAGATGATAAAATCAGGAAAGAAAGAATTTTAGATATTAATCTTTTAAACTTCACTTAGACTTATTAAAAGTCAAATTCATTTTTAGGAGTAGTTAATTTATTTAAAGTTTTAAAGTCTACCTTGGTTTAATTAATTTATCTACACGTAAAAGTATTAAATTATTTGTCAACCATTGGACCTAGTTTCCATCTCAGAAATCTAAACACCTACCTTTGCACCTTAGATCTCTTTTATATTCCTCATGTTGGTTTATATAAAATTCCTATATTGTATGCCACTACAGGCTTCCTTGCCTTTCCAGTATCCCCTATTTCTTGGCAGTTTGCAAACACAGATTGAACTATGGGGAAGTTTAACTCTTTGAAGGAGCAGGGAGTGTAGGACTCTTCTGTGGTTTTTATTGATATTGATATTAGATACTTCATAGGAATAAGGCCTCCTTTCTGAGGGAGACTGGATGGAAGGGACCAAGAAAGTTAGAGAGATGAGAAAAAACACACTGAAGCTGACAGAGCAGTGTTGTCCCAAAAGAAGGGTGTTTTGTTAGATAATGATAATGCAACTTCCACTTTTAGGGAGTCCTAAAAAGCTTCCATACTTTTCAGTAAAAATACTAAAAATCAGAAAGTGTAACTAAAACTCTCAGAATTATCTACATGCACACAAACACACATTCAACTACAATAGCACTTTCATAAGTGAGGAAATGGTAAATACCACATACTAAAGGAAAAAGTTACCATACTTTAAAATTTCTTAAGTTTCTTAATATACACATTGGTGTTTCGTGTTTCTATTTTGCTTCTATTTATGATTTAATTTTTAGATGGAAAACTTTGCATGACTTACTTTTGGATTTACTAGTGGGGCAAATTATGGTCCCTCCCCTTCTTATGCTAAAATAAACACATTGTCCTGTACTTTCTATGTAATCCTGACATGGCAATACTTGGGAATAGTCTTAAATATATGCAGTTGAACATGTCTATTGATGAATATTTGTTTTGTCAGATCAGTTCGTAAAAGCCCATGAATCCACAGATAATGTCAGATGGACTTAGGCAAGTACTGACAAAAAAATCACAAACACAAAGTTGGATTTCCGCTGCATAACCAAGACCTGCTCCATTACACACAGTATCCAGCCTTAGCTACTACTTACTTCAAGCATGGTTTCAAAATACTCAGCACACTGGAAAATGAGGACAGGTATTTAATAAGGGAATTTAGATTTTCTCTTTTTTGAATAAATTAAATCTTGGTTGACAAAGATAAAATTTAATACAGTGTTGTAACAGTGAAGCTGGTAAGAAAAGCAGTAGACTAAGATACCCCTCTATATTTCTCCAGCTTCAGAGTGATTTATAATTATCACCTGAGTAACCAAATGATATGCTTGACAATGGACTAAGGTAGATTCCACTTCCAAACATTGCACCATGGAGCTGAAAAAGAGCAGAGTGATTGTTTAACATTAATTTGGTTATCAGGACAAAACAATAATCACAGGAACAGGTGACAGTATAGATAAGCATGTGCCCCACTGCACTGGTTTGTTGCCTGGTAATAAATGGTGTCCAAGGAAGACTTTAAAAAAACTATGCTGCAAATATAGAACTAAAAAACTGTACATTCTTGAAACCATGTCCAAATGCCCAAACATAATTTTACATCAGACTTACACATAAAATTGTGTTTTCTGTTTTTAAATCTAATATCACCATGGAGGATACCTATATGGTCAAACACACCCTCAGCCTTAACAGGGCTAAGTAAGCTCAGCACACATCTCACATCAAAACCTTGGCAGAAAGCACACAGCCTAAGCCAGCCTCTGCGAATCAACAGCAGCAACAGCTGCTTTTGTTTTCTTCAAGGTAAGAAATGAAGAGATGGTGATGACACTGGTCATATGCTATAGAAAAATGTAGTCACTAGTTAGCTTGAGTACTGGAGGAATGGCCTCAGTTAAGCTGTTGCCTGAGCCAATTCAGACATGCATATCTAGTCACTGCAGGACTGTGCTTTAGCTACAAACCTAACAGAAGTCTGAAAAGAACAGGAGAAAGGGAAGACTCTTCTTCAACAACATCACTGTTCCATGTCATGAAGTTTGGGCTAAGCAACAAAAGTGAGCACTTTTTATTAGCCCTGCTGTCATTTTCTTGTCTGGAAAGTGGAAAGTATGAGTTTCACTTCTCCACCAGGGACTGACTGCTTTATGTGGAAAAGTCTTTAAAGAAAACAAACAAAGTGGCTGTTGGAGCACAAATGAGAACTCATATTATCTCCTACATAGGTAGATGTTATGATCACTGGGCTCGAGAGTCATACTCAACTTTATTTTTTTTCTCTGACCCAATGACATTTTCATTGTCTCTGCAATGTGCCAGAGCTCTCATAAGAACATGCAAACATGCTTTCACTTCTGCAGATTCTACAATGTTGTGTAAGATCTTGGTGGGTAGGTATTTCTCCTGGCTGGTTGGTACTAGGGTAAATAGGATTAACTGGGCTTCAGGTATGCCTTAGGTGTTTGAGAGATCTAAAAATGATAACCAGTACAAAATACTTCTGTTCCCAGTAGCTCAGCCTTCAACACAAAAAAAAAAAAAGCATAAACAAAGAGGTCTACTTTGGTTAATTTTGGTGTGTAAATCCTGCTTTCTTGGTGAATTATCTTCCAAAGATACTAATAAAAACACTCAAACCACTAAGAGGAACAGTAGAGATTTCCATTTCTTTTTTAAGTGTCTTCTGTAGCCCAATTCTGAGTCAGCATCCTGGGATCCTCCTCCAAGTTATCATGGACTTAGCTCTGGAGAAGAGCTGTCAAAACCCTCATGCTAAAATACTCCAAGTTACAGCTCCCCAGTCCCACTGGTGCTGCCTACTTTGCTCTGCAATAGTGGTCTCCTAATGATTCAGCCTGAAAAAATGAACTGAAGTTTGCAACAGCTCCCTCCTGCCCAGTACACTCATATTTCCACTCCCAAGGAAACCAGAGGAGAGAAAAGATGCTGTAAAACCAGTTCCTGTAAATCCAGTGTGCTCTTGATTCCTATAATACAGAGATAGGCTCTAAATTTTAATCCGGAGACTTCTTTAGAGCAGTACTGAGCTAAGCCTCCTGGAGGCGCTGCTGTGCAATGTAAAATTGAAACACTGATTCCAGTAATGGGATTTTCTAGACATTTTAGCAGACACATGATTTCATTTTAATTGCATCAGAAAAGTACCTTTTCCAGGAAACAAGACCGTATTTGAAATCATCCCTTTTCTCTACTTACATGACTACCAGAACCACACCCTCTGAAAACTTGCCTAAGCTAGTATGTAATCAAGCACACATATGTTAGCTGAAGTCCATTCCGTCTACTATTTACCTGCAGCCTTGTATTGGAAGCAACAACTAAGCCGTTCCTCAGGATTGAATGCCAATTTTCAATGTGTGAACCACTGAAAAAATGATAAAGAAGGCATTAAAATCCTCAGAGTAAAATGCAAAATTAAATCAGTAATCCTTTATAAAGATAAATTCACATCTGTAAAGCTCAAATAGCAAGAACAAAAAAATAGCATGGCATTTTGATAACCTTTGATTAATATGAATATATGTACTTACTGAAATGCAAAGGTACTTCCATAGAGATTTTTAGCAGCTCTGAAATTGGATTCTTTGGCTGGTGGACTGCTGAGAAGTAAGAACTGGTGGGGAGTGTGCATAAACTTTAGTTGCTATAAAATACAAGAGTGTACAAGTGAAAAGAAGTTGATTAACACAAAGGCATTGTATTTCCATAATAGTAGTTCTTAAGATACCAGGCTGTTTTGTACAATACATGACTACACCTAAATAACTAAATGAACTAAGTTGAAATTGGTCTCATTACCATAGTTTTTACCCTAAATCAAACAGTAAAAAAGTCTTTCAGTTTATGAAACATATGGAAGTTTCTGAAACAGATTTCAGCCTAATATGGCTCTAGTTAAGTAATTAAATTGAACAATTTCATGACAGTATTCTGATCAGAGCTCACTTTGAATTAAGGCTCAGATTTGAAATGCTGCAGATTACTGTACCCTTAATCAGAGGATCAGAGGCACACATACTCAGAAATTAATCTCAGTACCATCCTGCTAAAATTAAGAGCTATACTCTTTTTAAGGTGTACTCATCTGGATCTGCTGGTACACTGTGTTTGTGTGCACTGCTTTCTGTACAATTCTGTATTTAATATTCTATATGGTAACAAAATAAATAGTGAAGTTATTCTCACCCAATCTCAGATGACTACAAGGTAGACATTTGTATTTGAACTACTCACTTGAAATAGGATTTTCTGAACATTATTCCTTTGACCTGTCTTAGATAGTCACAATATAATTCTGAGCCATGACCTGAAAACTGCCTATTTCTCTCCCTTGTCTATTCATGGAGTCCATGTGAGTAGTTTGAATGTAGACATCTACATTCATTTGGCTAAGAGACTCCCACCTAAAATGCTAATATCAGCCATGAGAAATGAGAAAATAATAAAGAATCCACAGACACTTACCCTATTCACTGGTAGCTTCACAATATGTGATCTGTTACTAGAAATAACCCTAAAATAAGAAATAGTTAGATTTATTAGACATGGTAACCAAACAGAACTTTTCTTCTTAAAAATGTGTTATTAATGAATAGCTACCATAAAGCATGCAGCTGCAGGCCTTTGAACTTATCAGATGAAAGTAGACCCAATCTTGACTAGAAAATGAGAAAGTGAGAGGCCGTACAACTAAGTTGGAGTCTTTCCAGTGTTTTCAGAGGGCCCAGATAAGGTCCAGAAAAAGTCCAGAAAAAACTACAGTTGCAAATCTCAACCCTGACATTAATTCTGTCCTGGTTTTATTTAGTGAGGGGGGGCTACGGTGGCAGCTTCTGTAAGAAGCTGCTAGAAGTCGCTCCCCTTTGTTCAGTGGACTCGGCCAGGCCTAGGGTGGACCTGCTGCGGGCGAAGGCCGAGCCAATTGGTAACAGAATGTTCCTTGATAATGCCTCTGTGATAACGTATTTAAGAAGGGGAAAAAGAGGAAAAAAAAAAAAGGGAGAAGAAGTGAAGATGTGAAGACACTGAGCAGGGGCAGAGAGGGGAAGGTGCGAGCCTTGTGGGCCTTGCAGCACTCACCCTCTGGCCTCCCGCCGGGCAGCCATCTGGGCCTGACTCAGCCCGGCCTGGCCACAAAGTAGAGATGAGATGTGATGAGAACCTGAGAGGCGTCTGCCAGCCAGTTGTGAAGCATTTTTCTTGTGAGAGGAACAGCTGCAGATGCCAAGGTCAGTGCAGAAGGAGGGGGAGCAGTAATGCTGCTCCCAGCAGAGATTCCCCTGCAGCCCGTGGTGCAGCCCATGGTGAGGCCGGCTGTGCCCCTGCAGCCCATGGAGGCCCACGGAGGAGCAGAGATCCCCCTGCAGCCCGGGGAGGACCCCACGCTGCGGCAGGCGGATGCCTGGAGGAGGCTGTGGCCCATGGTGGGCCCACACTGGGGCAGCCATTCCAGAAGGACTACACCCCATGGAAAAACAACCCACACTGAAGCAGTTTCACAAAGGACTGAACCAAACTGCTTTAGTTTTAATAATAAATGAATAGTTTTCCCCTAGTTGAGTCTGTTTCGCCTGTAACAGTAACTTTAAGGATTTCTCCTTGTCCTTATCTCAAACCTCAAGCCTTTTTCTTCTTATCTCTCGCTATTCTCTCGGAGGGTGGGGGGAGTGAGAGAGAGACTGCGTAGTCTGGTCCTGATTGGGGGCTATACTACGACAAATTCTTTGAATGAGCTTATACCAATGAGACTAGTGAAGTGATTACTTATTCAACTTGGTACTTTAATAATTATAATCCCATATGTAAGTCAATTTTATACCATTGTAGAAGAGGATGTGCAAGTGGGTCTTGTTTATCCATCTGCTTCTTTATTTCCAAGTAAGGTGCCTAAAAAAGAGTAATTACGTTCTTTATTTCTAGTTGAAATCATGAGGTTAAATTTTATATGTTACAATGCCCTTTATTTAATCTATTAAAACAAATACATGGGACTCATTATTAGGCTTAAATCAAGTTTTACTGACATTTAGTGTTGTACAGTTCTAAAAGTGTTTTGACAACAAGAGGAATTAATACAGCAATTATTATTACTGGAATAAAAGAACAAGCATATAATTAGCATAAAAATGACTATATTATAGCAAACATTGGTGATCTCAAGGAGAACAGCAGAAGACACCTATTTACGTTCAGCTCTTGGATTAAGAAATTGGAGTGGAACTTCACAAAAGTAAGTCTCTCAAAATATCCCAAGATAATCCACTCCATTTTTAAAAATTGTTTCATGGTATAAACTGGTAAAGTAAAATGCTGTATCAGCTTAGAATCCCTTTGAAAACCTTTCTTGATTTAAATCACAGTGCAAAGCATCTCTTTAAAAGTCTTCAGTCCAAGAATTATTTTAACATTAAAAAAAGCAAAATGGTAGTTATTTTTCTTTTTAAAAGACATTATATTAGGTAATAGAAATACTTGATTTTTAAAAATTTTTACAATATGTTACATTCAGTAACAAAAGTATGTGAATTTTAATTTTCAGCTTATTTTACTCTGCTCTATACGCCTCATTCTTCATCCCTGATTCCCAAAGTACTTCACGTATTCATATAGAGTAAGATTTATAAACTGTTGTGAGGTTATATTAAATATAGCAGTTTGAAAAGCAAGGTACATGGGACAGATTTCAATAATCAGTTATAATCAGCTGAGTTGTTTGGGAAAGGACGTGTAACAATAAACATAAGTACAGCTATCAGATTCTATCCCACTCTGAATACTGAGAAATCATATGGTAGTAATCCCAAGAGACCCAATCTTCCAAGTCCCCAACCAGCTGATCAAGTGTTTTGCTATTACAGAAATAAAGCTATCATTCAGAACACTGTCACAAAATCAATTTCTTTTGCTTTGGAAATAAAAGACCCAGTTTGGCTTTGATACTTCCAGAAACGCAGCAGTTGGTGATTATCTCATTACAATATCCCATTCTGCTGTTATCTCTTATTTAAACTTCAAAAGATCTGAGTTCTGCTTCATCACTTTTATTTGACTGCCATTATGGATATTCTAGGTTTGCTATTTTTAACACACATTTAATATTATTACAGCTCTATAGGAAAGAGATGATGCTACTGACTTCCCCACCCATCACAGATAGCAATATAAACATCTTCCTAGTTCTAGAAATAGCGATTAAGTTAGGAAAAGGTTTTTAAACTCACCTGTGTCATCTCTCTAATAGAAGTGATACTATCCAATGCTTTCATGACTCGGTCATAATTCTTCTTCTGATGTAACATAAAATAACAAATAAATTAGAAGACTAGTAGTCTTTGGCTCTACAAAAATCCAAATTCTCTGAGTATGTATAAAACCAAAGCTAGGTTGAATGTTCAGCAAACTAGTCCTTTCAAACATTTCTAATCAATAGCTACCTTCCACCTCACGCATAGACTCTCATTCATAGCCCAGGAGAATTCCTTGAAAAAATATTATCATGATGGTTTTTCTTTGAATTTCACTGGAATCTCCAACACACTGAACAAATTAGCTCACTTTTAAAACAAATATTTGTAACTAAACATAGGTTCTGACAGTTATTTGGACAACATGCGACGAAGTTAAATAATGCAGTGACCCAATATATTTTAAATAAAGTGCTAAATAAACAGATGTGTTTACTTTGCTAACAGTTCTACAAAACATCAGAGGTCCTTCAGTTGCCCCTTTTCTTCACTCTGATTCTTGCCTACCTTCTGCTTGGGAACCACTACCAGACGGTTCCACCTTTTCTGAGTGGGTGAGCTTAATAGTCCATGCTTCCCTAGCTCCATATGTCATATGACCTTCAGGAGCTTCTGTGTTCCCCATCTTTGGGTCTTGCCAACTTCTGCCCATGGGCTTTCACTTTGCCCATGCTGGCAGAAAGCTCGGGGGAACTGGTGTGGGCTCTGCTAGCCCAGAGGCTCTCTCCATTCCTCTTCTGGTGTGACCCTCATTCATATTCCCTCATCTGCTTCAAACTCCTGTCTTGCACAGCCACCAGACTAGCTGTCTCCTCATCAGTCCTCTTCCAAGCACCCCCGGCAGGTCTTCCTTCCCACACGCTACAGAACACACTCACTCCTTCCTGAGGAAGAACGACTGCTAACTGGCCTTTGTTCAGAAAAAGCTAAATGCATCCCAATGCAGGACATACAAAGTTCTCATTTACGCCCTTGGGGATGGCTCAAGTGAGATGTAATATTTCACGGCTTCTCCAGGGCTTCCCTGAGAGGCAGTACTTGCAGCCTGAGGACCAAGTAGTGCCAACACAATTCCTTACTTCAAAACTGATGCTTGTACAAGTACAAAACTCATCTATTATGTCAACTATTGATAAAGTTACATTTAAAGACATAACTGTTTGCAAATTAAAAATTAGATGACAGCAATAATCACTTTAAGAATAAAAAGATGGACTGGAAATCCCTCAGTTTACAAGGTCCACACTTCCCAAAGGCCATATTTTTCTTTATGTCCCATGTGTACACTGAGAGAAAGACACTAAGAATATATAATTTTGCATCTAGAATTTTTACCCGAGAATAATTTCTTGGCTTCAGCATAACTTTGAACGCAACTTACACTTTATACTCTAATACCTTCTCAGAGACAATTTAAAAAGCTACAAAGTTCTGAAAATAGTCACATGCTTGTGCTATATTCTGGAGCTGTTTCTCTTATAGTAAAGGACACTCCTCCAGAAGAAGGCTTTGCTTTGAAATCTCACGCATGACTAAAACCAAGCTATGACATAATGAAAGATAACTACTTACCCGGGGGTTAAAGGCCAGCATCTGAGGATCATTAGGATCAACTACAGAAGGATATGGCTCAAAAATGACAACCTTCCTAGGTGACTCTAATGCAGACCGACACATGGATACTAACAGATCAACCACCTAGGGACAAAGCAAAATATTTATCCAATAAACTTTCATACTGTATCTATCTTCCAGTCTGCTTTTTTTTTTTTTACACATTATAGTAATAACATATTTCATCATTACCTACACAGTATAGTTTAGGACTGAAATTTTTCCACTGACCTCAATAGGCTTCAGGTTCAGCCCTGCTACATTATTGCAGGTGTGTAAGTAGAATTAGTATATGGTTCTAAATCTATTATCATGTCAAATACATTGCTTGCAGTCCTGCTTTCTCTTGTGCACATGTGCTAATTCCTGGAGTAAATTCATTCTCCAGGGAAATGAAGTTGTGCTGGACCTGTGTATCTCTGTACAGCAGACACCAGTGAAAAATGTAGCTCAAGAATAAGGGTTTGTGAATCTGTACCACTGCTTGCTGTTCTCCTGAAGACTGCAATCACAGAAACACTTGTAAACATTGCGTCTGCTAAAGCCAGAACAGTGCCATGATTTAACAGTCATTTGCACTGCTCACAGTGGGAGAACCTCTTCCTTCCATCCTGTTCTACAAAATTACAACATGGCTTTGAATATCTATGATTTCTGATGTAATATGTACACAGGCAGGTATTCACGTATGTGCACATAGGCACATACACAACTTAGCAACCTATTTCTAGATAATTTTTTTTTAATTTGTAATTCAGAGGTTAAAAATAGAATACAGTAGTCACAAAACGGAGAGAATGCAGCTTTCTGGCAGCTGTGAAATCTAAATCCAGATCATATTGAAATCTAAAGTTGCTACATAAAAATGTAGCTGCAAATTAGCTCCCTTTCTCCTGGTTTTTCTGTGCCTTTTGAAAACATTCTTGTGTGAAAAAAGACTTTTCCATGAAAGAAAGGAAAAGCTGAGATGAGTTGTACTTAGTAGGCATCCCTGGTTCCTCCCACAACTCCACATGGATCAGATCTCATCTCACAGCTCAAGCTATTCTACGAGTTATTATATATCTGCCATCGTAGCTGATCATTTGCAAGAAAAAAAGAATGATGGCCCTTTAGAGAAGTAGAATGAAAATAAGAATAATGATGAAAGGGAAAAGGAACTGCATTGCAGTGAGTCATACTGTTCCTGTTCTCCTCCTCTGCTCCGTTAGCATCAACGGAAAATTTTCTCCATCAGTTCAAAAATATTCTGTTAGTTCCAGTTATGAAATATCTCACATATATTGAAAAATGAAGTTATTTAAATAATGATTCCTTCCTCCATGGTGCTTTGATTTCTTTCCAGTTTATAATACCTGTGTGATGAATATTTCAAAAGAGGGCATCTGCATTAGCATTTACTAAGGAGACCAGGAGTCTGCATACACAGCCATGTCAGGCAACAAGTCTGCAACTGTTTAAATGTATGGCCATGAAATGGAGCCTGTGTTAATACACCCTGCTTCTCAGAAGCACTTCTTAGTCTCCAGTTGCAAAACACTACTAGGGAAGAGTTGTTTGAGTCCCCAGTCACTACATTAAGTCCCCAGTCTTAATGTAGTGACTCAAAGTTGTCTTGCTTGTGATTTGCATGATGGGACTTGGTCTTAAAATTGGCACAGTTCTTCTTAGAAGAACACCATCCCAAAGCCCTTCTTTAAGTCACCTGTTGATAGTTTTTTTCTCACCATGATACCTGCATATTGCTCTGACATAGGCAAAAACGTGCATCGGTTAGACTTAGTTAAACCCTTGATTTCTCCTGAGAGCACTGTTTTGCGCTGATGAATGCAGAGTAACTTAAACTGGGAAGTAAATCTAATAAAAACATTATAACACAAACTTCAGTATGTGTTCCTTGGTAATAGGAAGTGCTGTGGAGCTAGTAAATTACAGGCCACCTGACCAGCAGGACCAAGAGGATGAGGCCCTCTATAGATAGACAGGAGCAGCCTCATGGTCATATGTTCTGGTCTTCATGGAGGACTTCAACCACCTCAATAGCTCTTGGAAGGACAACACAGCAGGGCACAGGCAATCCAGGAGGTTCCTGGAATGCATTGATGATAACTTCCTTCTGCAAGTAATAGAGGAGCCAATGAGGAGAGATGCTATGCTGGACCTTGTTCTCACAATAAGGAGGGGCTGGTGGGGAATGTGGTGCTCAAGGGCAGTTCAACATCCTTAGGGCAGGAAGGAGGGCATGCAGCAAGCTCTCTACCCTAGACTTCAAGAGAGCAGACTTTGGCCTCTTCAGGGATCTGCTGGGCAAAGTACCATGGATAAAGCCCCGAAGGGAAGAGAGAGGCCCAAGAAAGTTGGTTAATATTCAAGGATCACCTCCTCCAGGAGGAGCAACATATCCCAATGAAAAGAAGGCAGGCAAAAACCCCAAGCAGCCTGCATGGATGAACAAGGAGCTCCTGGACCAACTGAAAATCAAAAAAGAAGCCTACAGAGGGTGGAAGCCAGGACAGGTAGCCTGGGAGGAATACAGAGAGATTGTTCGAGTAACATGGGATCAGGTAAGGAAGGCTAAAGTCCCCACAGAATTAAATTTGTCCAGGTATGTCAAGGACAACAAGAAAAGCTTCTTTAGGTACGTCGGAGATAAAAGGAAGACCAGAGAGAAGGTGGGCCCTCTCCTGGTTACCTGTTCAGCCTGACAAAGAGAAGGCTCTGAGGAGACGTTATAGCAGCTTTCCAGTGCCTAAAGGGGGCTGATAAGAAAGATGGGGAAAAACTCTTCAGCAGGGCCTGTTGTGATAGGACAAGGAGCAATGGTTTTAAAATAGAGGGAGTGTTCTGGTTTTGTTTAGTAAGGTTGGGTCTAAGGTGGTAGCTTCTGTAGGAAACTGATAGAAGTTGTTTCGTCTTTGTTTAGTGGACTCGGCCGGGCCTAAGGCAGACCCACTGCTGGCCAAGGCCGAACCAATTGGTAGCAGAATGTCCTGTGATAACGCCTCTGCGATAACGTATTTAAGAATGGGAAAAACAGGAAAAAAAAAAAAAGGAGAGAAGATGTGAAGCAGCTGAGTGGGGGCAGGGAGGGGGAGGCGTGAGCCTTGTGGGCCTTGCAGCCCTCACCCTCTGGCCTCCCGCCGGGCAGCCGACTGGGCCCAACTCGGCCTGGCCTGGCTGCAAGAAGTGGAGAGGAGATGAGAAGTGAATAAGATGTAAAAAGGATCTTGAGAGGCGTCTGCCAGCCTGTTGTGAGGAACGGCTGCAGATGCCAAGGTCAGTGAAGGAGAGGGAGGAGTAATGCAGCTCCTGGCCAAGATTCCCCTGCAGCCTGTGGTGATGACCATGGTGAAGCAGGTTGTCCCCCTGCAGCCCACGGAGGCCCACGGAGGGGCAGAGATTCACCTGCAGCCCGTGGAGGACCCCACGCCGGAGCAGGTGGATGCCTGAAGGCGGCTGTGGCCCGTGGAGGGCCTGCGCTGGGGCAGCTGTTCGGGAGGGACTGCACCCCGTGGAAGAGATGACCCACGCCGGAGCAGTTTCATGAAGGACTGTGCCCCGTGGGAGGGACCCCATGATGGAGCAGGGGAGGAATGCGAGTTCTTCCCCTGACGACGAAGTAGCGGCGTAAAACAACACGTGATGAACTGACCACGACCCCCATTCCCTCTTCCCCCCTGTGCTGCCCGGGGCGGCGGGGGGAAGGCAGTAGAGATATGTTAAGCCTGGGAAGAGGGAGGGGTGGGAGGAGGTTATCTTGTTCCCTGTCTCATTCTCCTGCTAGTTTTAGAAATAAATGAATAGTTTTCCCCAAGTCGAGTCTGTTTTGCCCGTGACGGTAATTTTAAGGATTTCTCCCCGTCCTTATCTCAAACCTTGAGCCATTTTTCTTATATCATCTCCCCCTATTCTCTTGGAGGGTGGGTGGAATGAGAGAGAGACTGCATAGTCTCTGATCCGGGCTGAACTATGACAGGGAGGAAGATTCAGACCTGACATAAGGAAATATTTTTTTACAGTGAGTGGTGAAACACTGGAACAGGTTGCCCAGAGAGGTGGTAGGTACCCCATCCTTGGAAACATTCAAGACCAGCTTCAACAGGGCTCTGAGCAACCTGATCTAGTTGGAGATGACCCTGTTCCTTGCAGGGCGGTTGGACTAGATGACCTTTGAAGGTCCCTTCTAACCCAGACTATCCTATGATTACATAATTCTATGATTCTAAGTGTCCTTACAGCTGGTCCTGAACTCCTCCTCCCTAGCAGGAGGTACTGAAGTGTGTAAGTTAGGATTAAAATATTTTCAAGGAAGACAAGATGACACTTGCTGATGACAACTCTCTCTTATGACATCAGTCTCTCATATAGTGCCTATCTCCAGAGACTCCCTGTGTCTGAACTATCAATAAATTAGGCAATTAATCTTCATGCATTTTGACTATGTGACTAAAATAATGCAAGGTGGGTTCGGGCTTGATAGTTTTAGAAAGTAGAATCACTTACTATTAAGGAGCAGCCATCAGAATATTGGGAGTGACAAAGTAGGGGTGTATACCTTAGGAAACTAGCTGAAAGCACAGCAGAAAATAACAGGATGTGATTTCTCATAATGGGAATCTATATTTAGATACAAAATGATTTGGAGGAAGATTCATCTGACAAACTGAACACGTACCTCTTACTAGTCAGCCTAGGCTCTTGTTATAATCAATGGAGAAAATAACCGCTGTGCTGATAGTCTATTCTGTGATTCACATCATCCTAAACTAACGTCAAAAATAGCTCGGATGAATCAAACCCTAAAAGTGCCGAATTCTTTTGGGAAACAGGAATGGTAGCTCAACCAGATCAGATGTAGTGAGCTGTGTGCAATGCTATCACTAGAGTGAGACTTAGCAAAATTTAGTCACCTAGATCCAATGGGACAATCAACAAAACCTCTTATCTAACTCTTTTAAGCATCATTAACATTGTAATCACTTCAGTACTCTAGAGCAAAGCTCTGTAGATGTAGAGGTACTCTAGAGATACAGAGCAAGCTCCGCATATGCCTGCAACAGTGATATCCTACATAAAACAAAGAGAGCTAACCAGGACCACCTCTCCTGTCAGCTGTATTTAAAAAGAGAAGCAAGAGCTATTTCTTTGTACCTGATGTACAATGTACATGTAATGTACCATGGAAGTCTGTACCTAAATGTACATGTAATGTACCATGTAAATGACTGAATTAAAAAAATAGAACTCTAGCTCCCCATAAACACACAGCTGAGGTTTTCAGAGGACTGAGAAAGAGGTGGGGCTTCATCAGCATCTCTCTCCACTTACAAGTTTACATGGGTATCCCTATGTTTGGTATGTTAGATGTTGCAGATGTAGCCATCTAACAGTCTTCAGACACCAGATGAAGAGCTGATGTTCAGATCCTGCAGTCATATTCTCAAGTGAAGAAGCTGGTGTACACTGCTGCAAGTTTCTTCCTTTGAGGATATGCTCATAGGCGGTATTCAGGCACTTAGCCGAATACTTTCTTTCTAGGGGCTAGACTCAGCAGTGCTAGTTAATGTTAACTGAACTGAACATTTACTCTTCCTAAAAAAACATGTCACTTACCATATAGATGCATGGTGAGTGATATGTGTTTAGGAAAAGAGAGGAATGCACTCTTCTGTGCATTAAGATCTTAAGATCTTAAAAGGATCTTAAACATATGATCTCTTAACTCTTGAATTTACTGGAATATAAGGTTAAATAGTGATTTGGAAATCAATAGTTTAAAATACTTTGTTTTAAGGCACATATAAAATTACAAAACAAAACAATGATACGGTTATAACTACATTAGTAACTGAACGTAGAGTCAGGACGCAAGCTTATATTAAATTCCTGATCCTTGAGAACAGAGAAAAAAAACCTATGTAGCAACATCACTAAGGACTTTCCCACTGTTATTTAATGATCAAAACAACAGATGCTCAGTGGATAGCTGCATCCCAACACCATGAACAGGAAGTAGCTTATTAATTGCATGAGAGTAGTAATGGCTCATTAGGTGAAAATAAATGGGAATTATCTCCAGATGACAGTGGCTGCCTTTATTAACATCCCAGGTGACCTAATTGAATACAACAGAACAAGAAAACAGGGTTACTCTAATTACATGGAAGCAAAACAATGGAAGCACCTCATTAGTACCGTTTGAAAATGTCATGCATAAACTAGTGTATTTGCAGCTATAAAGAATGGACAAATAAATCTTACCAAACAGTATTCACACAAGGAATACAAGTCAAAATAAATACTAGAAGAGACTAAGAAGACTGAGTATACCATAAAGAATCAAAGATGTAAAAAACATTAAACAATTCTACCTGAGCCCCGGTTGCAATTTCATCAGCAGCTTCATTCATCACTCCTAATGTTTGGAAAGCAAATACACAGAGCTCCCGTTCACAAACAGTGGGCTACACAGAGAAAGAAAGTTAATTACATTTTTGTAATAGTTTTGGGTTATTGATTTTATTATGTAATACCTACAACAAAACCCAAACACATTTGCTGTTAACTTTTTTCTTCAGCTATTAACTGCAACATTAATTTCACATTATGAATACATGTCAATTATTGACAAAGATACATTGGAGAAGCATTTTAATAATCTGAAGAACAAGTGTGAAGAACTCTAAAACTTCTAAGTACTCACAGAGGCTAAACCTAAAAGAAATTCAAACTGATTATAAAACAAAAATTACAGGTATAGTACCCAAAAGCCCTTAACACCATCCTATCAGACTGTGAAAACTCCCTACATAATTAAAACTAATAGAGAACATATCCAGAAACCAATGGGGGGCACACTCCCTTCATAAATGCAGGTTTATTCTTCACAGCTTGTTATTCTGCTGTTGAGAACACACGTAAAAATCTGATCTAGAAGACACATTTCTTGAAGAAGCTACTTTTAATATTATTTTAATTAATTTATCAATTTGTTTGTAAACTTCAAGAAAATGCATTATATTTTTCAAGAATAAACACATATTTTGGAAGGTCACATGTTATTTTAACAAATAAATATCTTCAGATATTAAAAAAAAATTAAAAACTGCTCTTGAATGCTTTTTTTTTGCCCATATTTTTTAAAAATTTAATTCCCAATGCCATCACAATGATCAAATTTAAAAAAGTATTTAAAATGCTTATTGAGTGAGAACTGAGCGTTCTGCCTACATAAAGAAAACAAAGCAGAAGCAAAAAAGAACATAGCTTTAAGAGAACTGGTATGTCTTCATAGGCTTCCTAATTGCTTACAACCCTCACAGCAACTCCACATTTATTTACCAAGAGATAATTAGGAGATCAAGTTTTTAAAGGCTCAAATAATCAATCAGACAGTGAATTGTAAGCCTTCAAAATGAAGAAATAATTGAAAGAAATACAAGAAAGAAACAAATTAAAACATTCCTTAAAATTACCTCCAATAAACATAACTTTTTATTACAATCTTGAAAACAATCAGAAATATTTTTTGTATACCATTTCTTTCAATCCATATTACTAAATCCTAACTCACTGAAACTTAAAACCATCTTTGGCACTACTGAACTTTTGTGACTAAAAATTCTGAGTCTAGCTACCACAATAATCACTAAAGGATTTGTAACGGTACGCTTTGAAGTTCAAGCCAATGTCTCTAGGAAGCACTTCCAGAAGAGAAAAAATGAACTGAGCACACAAAGAAAACATAAAATTCAGCTGAATTCTGTTTCAGGCAACAGCTTTGTCAGTAATAAGCATAGTGCTGTATTTGTAGTCACTTGTTTCATAGCCCTTAAAATATGCATTTGCTGGGTTTCAAAGATTCAAGACTTCAATAAACATCTGAAATCTACTGCACTGACATATTCTCACATCAGTTGCTTTACAAGAGCTATCATCTTTCAAGTCTAACAGAGTGTCACCCATCTGATTTATTTTATCTGCTTTGTTACATTGCATTAGGCAGCAGACTAACCCTAACATGATCCAATTCACTGTGCTATTGCACACTAGACAAAAAAGTACTTATTACTGTAATTATTCTTAGGTTTTCTACATTTAGAAGATCGTTAAATCATTTGCTTAGTTGGGGAAGCACAGTGGCACTACCACCTTGACTATCATAATCAACTGTGTACACAGACTCCCTTTTATTCCAGAGGAAGGAATGCTCTGGAATAGCAGAGCAACCTAAGTTTAGCCATGCTTGCCATGAAGAAAAGTGTTAAGAAAATACTTATTTTTGATATTTTGTTTACAACCTCAACAAAGTAAGTTATCCTGTGACTTAAATATGGCAAATGGAACACAGGATTTGTCACCTTTGCTCTTCCCGCACCTGGCCCACCCCCGGGTTATGGTCCCTGAAATGTCTGAGCATCTGGAGGAGGGAAGTTAGGAAAATGGTCATTTACTTATTGTATGGTATTTGAAAGGCCCTTTTTCTCTCAGGTGGACACTGGAGCTAAGATCTTAAGGCTAGAGAACTGCAGACATGAGGAGAAGCAAGACAGCAAAATTTGAGCTCTGAGGAGGAACAGACATAACTCTTAGGTTCCATACAATTCTTCTGATTTTATGTGTTTGATGAACCTTTATGCTCACTAAATATTTTGTCTCCGCAGTCTAATGGGGAAAATAACCCAAACTCTGTAGCTATATGGACACTTCAATAGCCTGCCTTCATATATGCACCCTGGATGCCTTCTAAGCCAACCTCCAGTCATTTTAAGGGCATTTTTGGATTGTTTCTGAAATTTGTCCCAATTTAATTGAATCAGATGCTTTTAACAAAAATTTCCCACAAGTGTTAGTAAAGTGTTCTAAAAGATGTTGGTATAGCCATTTCACTGTCCTCTACTCCAGTCATTAGTTAGATTCAACCATTTAAACTCATTTCTTTCCCTCCAAAATGAACAGATTAGCTTACAATTAAGCAAACATTTGGAGGGCTTTTGTTTGTCACACAATGGTAACTTATCTATTCAGTGTCAGATTTCCGTACTTTGGTTTTGTCCGCAATTGCGCGTGCTAGAACCAACGAAAACATAGGAAAACTAAGTTAATAAATCAATACTAGAAGACAGTGGTTAAAGAAAATCAGAAGCTTTATGGGGAAACTGGGATTCAAGGCTGCTCTCACACTGCTGTTAATGTTTTGCATACTGCCAGTGTGTTTCCCTTTATGGCATCCGCTTGTCTTTTCTCTTGTAATAGGAAGTGAGCTCTTGGGACAGGAACAGTCTTGTTCTGACTTCATATCATAAATATGAGAAATGTCCCTAGCCACAGTAAACAGACAAGAACAGCAACACTAACACATTTATAAAAGCTACGTTGTTCCAACGTCATTTTTGGATACCTTTATTTTGGTGCAAGTACACGCACTATTCAGCAAGCTGAACTTTGTAAGAACTTTTGTGTACAGACATGAAAGTACAGACATGCGGATCCATATCCACAAAGGCACAGAACATCCAGCTTCTATTAGGTTGCTAGTTTCCATTGTTTTCAAAGGCAAAATACATGACAAAATAGGGCTTATACAATTTAGTATATACTTACTAATGTGAACCTCATCTCAGGTGCATGCAGAAATTTTACAGATTACAATCACGACCTTGAGGGCATGCAGAGCTGAGTAGCTGGGCAACTTTGTTCTCAGCTACCTGAATGGGGCAGCTGTAACTTCTCTTTAACAGCAGCAGCTGCTAGTGGTCTCACATATACTTCATTTTCCACTTGAAAGGAGAAAATTAACATAAAGCCATTGACTTCCACAAAACTATTAGCTAAGTGAAGATCATTGGTGCTGAAAGACTATTTAGAAGGATAATTATGTCAGTGGGGGAAAGACAGAAGAAAATAAGAGCTGGGTAGTTAACCTGAGACTGCAAACGCTTGGAAGCAGAAGGCACCGCCAGAAGCAGAAAGCATTTTTTGAGCTTTTGAGGTTTCCAGATTTCTCCTTTAGCCGCTGCCATTCTTTGCATGCTCAGTAGCACCCACCCAGCTGCTGCTGTGATGAAAAAGGGCTCAATCAGAACTTCTGCATGCGACAATGCAAGTGTCACTTCTTACAGCAGTGACTGTGAAAGGCAGACAGTACACTCAGGTACTGTGACATATTCTGGTTCCTGGACTCATACACTACTTAAAATACTTTCAATTCAAAGAAGCAGAAGCTTTCATAGCTGATATTGATCTACCTTGCTGCTTTCTAATGTGCTGCTGCTGTTCTCAGAAGAGCAATTTGCTACCCTTTCCTGTATCCTGAGATGTCACACAGACACTAACGAGGCTGCAACATGACTGACATACCTAAAAACTCTTGATCTAAAAGGAGAAGCTCAGGGAAGGCTCATAGCCTGACTTACAGCAAATGTAACAAACTGTAAAGGTGAAACCATTAGCGATCATCACACTTCTCCTAATGAAAGCAACAGGTATAGAGGTGAAACATAACTTCAAATCTCTGTTCTGTTTCCTGCTTTCAACCATGGTAATTGTTAGTTTTTCCACAGAAGTAACTTCTGTCTTTATTACACTCAGCAGAAGGATGAGGATATAACACAGCAGCAATAATATTGAAAATGTGGATAGACAGATACAGAGAGAGAGAAAAAAAGAAAAGAAAGAAAGAAAGAAGAAAAAAGAAGGAAGGAAAGGAGGAGAGAAGGAAAGAAGGAAAGAAAGAAAGAAAGGGAAAAAGCAGGCAAGAGAGAAGGATGGAGGGAGGAAATGAGTGGTAGGTAAAGGTTTCTTTTGCAAATGAGCTTTCAAGTTTTTAAGGTTTATTTCACCATTTGTCAGTTGTGGATTTTTAGATATGTCTTACCTATATTTGTAAGAAAAGGCAAAATAAGATTTGTTGTTAATTGTCTGTCACCTGAGTCTGTATTACCTAAGGATGAGTTATATTAGGAGAAGTAAGAATAACATTACTGACTCTGAAACAGAATCCAGAGCTACAGGAAAGGTTCTCTTCTGGCTCTCTCTTAGCTTATATCTCCAAGTCATGCTTTCACATGAATTAACAAATGCCACAGAAACCTCAGTCATATCTACAGATCTGAGGTAAAAGCAGTATCTAGACGGCAGGCACTGATGAGGCACTTGCATACTTTACCAGTGCTGCTTAAACGCTGTATGTCAACTTCTTGTTCTTTGTAAGAGGGTTAGATCAAAGCACAATTATGAGGTTAAGATTTTTATGTTTTCTAGAGTATAACGGAAGGGTCAATTCAAAATTGCTCAAATAAAAAGTTGTGTATCTTAGAATACACTCCCACAGAATTACAAGGTAAAGATTTGAGTCCAAATCATATGATTTCTGTATTTAATTAAATCTTTACTGAAATAATGAAGAATTACCCTTAACTGTAACATAAGGCTCATCAAGCTTCAGATTTTAAGCAATTTTTAGTTATTAATGATCAATATTATTTTGAAAGGCAAGTTTAATGTACATCTGCCTACTTGATTTATAATTCTGAGTGAAGCATCCAGCACTAGCTCATAATGGATTAAAAAACTATGATTTATTAAAATTAAAATCCAGATTTGAATTTTAATAACCTTTATTGACAAGTTTTTGCTTTATACTAAAACATATATTGAAAAATAAACTTATTCAAATTAAATATTTACCTACTTACACTAATTTAGGAATTACTTTAAAACTAAATAATTAGCAAGAAGTACATCTGTGTCCTGAATTTTCAAATGAACTCAAACTACTACAGGGAACAACAGACCTGTTAATCTAATTTCAGTTCCTGGAAAAATCATGGAGAAGATTATACTGTGTACTAGTCAAAGGCATTTAAAGAACAATGCAAACGTCAGGCTGAGCCAGCATGCCTTCAGAAAGGGAAAGTCCTGTTTAACTAACTTGATATCCTTCTATGAGAAGGTCACCTGCCTAGTGGATGAAGTGAAGGCGGTGGATGTAGTTTTTCTGGATTTTATAAGGCTTTAGAGTCTGTCCCTCACAGTGTCCTTCTGGACAAGTTGTCCAGCCGTGGGGTGAGCAGGTTCATGGTGCACTGGGTGAAGAACTGGCTGAAGGGCAGCCCTCAAAGGGTTGTAGCGAATGGGGCTACATGTGGCTCGCAACCGGCCACCCTGCTCCCCGGGGTTCAATTCCAGGGCCAGTTTTGTTCAGTAAGTTTATCAACCACCTGGATGCAGAAGTTGAACGCACCATTAGCAAGTTTGCTGATTACACCAAACTGGGAGGTGCTGTTGACTCTCTTGGAGAGCACGAGGCCTTGCAGAGGGATCTAGATAGACTGGAGCACTGCACTATGATTAACAAGATGAAATTTAACATGTTGATGTGCCAGATTCTGCATGTAGGATGGAGTAAGGCTGGGCACAAGTACAAACTGAGAGAGGAGTGGCTGGAGAGCAACCCTACAAAAGGAATCTGGGGGTGCTGGTGGACAACAGGCTCAACAGGAGCCAGCAGTGGGCCCTGGCAGCCAAGAGGGCAAACCACATCCTGGGATGCATCAAACACAGTACAACCAGTCAGACAAAAGAGGTGATCATCCTGCTGTATCCAGCGTTGGTGTGGCCTCACCTGGAGTACTGTGTGCAGTTCTGGGCCCCACAGTTTAGGAAGGATGTGAAGGTCTTTGAATGTGTCCAGAGGAAAGCAATAAAGCTGGGGAAAGGTCTGGAAGGCCCTTTACCATAGGCATGTCCTGTGAGGAGTGGGTAAGGACTTGGACCTTGCTTTGTTTGGAGAAAAGGAGGCTGAGAGGTGACCTCATTGCTCTCTACAGTTTCCCGAGGGGGGAAGTGGCGAGGAAGGTGTTGGTCTCTTCTCCCTGGACACATGGGAATTGCTGAAAGCTGTGACAGGGGAGGTCTAGACTGAACATTAGGAACCATTTCTTTATTGAGAGGGTGGTCAACACTGGAACAGGTTTCTGAGAGAGGTGGCTGATGCCCTAAGCCTGTCAATGTTTAAGAGGCATTTGGATAATATCCTTACCAATAGGCTTTAACTTTTGGTCACCTCTGAACTGGCCAGGCAATTGGACTAGATTACTGTTGGAGGTCCCTTCCAAGTGAAAGAGTCTATTCTGTCTGTTTTATACTATAAGCTCAATTAAGTCAAGCTACTATAAGCTCTATAGGTATACACACTGCCAGAGGGCAGGAGGAATTTAATACCCTATCTCATTTTAAATCTCTGAATAATCTCACAATATTTATGTGATACATGGAACACACTGCTGAAAGACATGGGAGATACCACAGTGGTAAGCAGACACAACCTGTAGAAAGATGAGTAGACTGAGGCTGAGTAAGAAATGTCACTTGTTCTGTTTGGTTTTGTTTTGGCTGATCCAGATTTTATCTTCTGCTTTTCGTTTTTTCCCTGCATTCTTGGATAGCTTATACACTTTTTTTTTCATTTTTACTTCGCAGATACATAAATAGATGGCAAATAGACAAGCATTATGGAGTGCTAGCTGGGCAAGGTGCACTTTTATAAGTTCTTGGCAACAGGGAAAGCTATACTGCAGCCATTTTACTATCTTGGTAAAAAATAGTGATTGAAATCCATTCTACTAAAGTACTTGTGGTAACTGGAGAGGCTTTTTTTTCATAAAAAGAGATAAAACCAGCCTACATTACGGAGCAATGTCAAGAAGGACCATTCCACAAGGAGCTCAGAATTCCATAAGCCTCTTGGCTAAACTCCAGTCAGGCTAAACATATTTGTAAACCTACACTTTTTTTCATAGCTCAATGATGTAAAAACCTCCCAACCCTAAGCAGTGTACTGTTTCTGGAACATCAATGCTACCGTGTTTCTGTGGTGGCTAAGAATCTTATATTCAAAAGACAGAGAAATCCAAGTTAATCTTCAAGTCAACAGGAAGTCACCAAGGCCAAGATTTCACCCATAATGAGTAAATTGTAATTGGACACTTTGGGACGAAAAACATTCTAAAAATGTAAGCTTATTAATATAAGAACAGATATATCAGAATTACTAGACTGTACTTTTACAGCTAAATACAAACAACAGGTATTTCAAATATTGTTTTACAGTATTTTACCATTCATATCTTATGGAAAAAAATTCAAACAGCAGAGATGCCTGTATTGAAGCACATTTCAAAGAAATTAGCTTCCATATTTAGTTTTGCTGAGTTTTTTATTTCCTGCTTTGTCCTAAAGAGGCCTCAGTCTGACGTTTCAACACAAGATGGCACTCTAAAGAGACTTCTTGACTGAAAGAAAAATTATTGCTACAGAGAGGCGTTTTTTTATCACCTTATTGAATATACTCTGAGATTTTTTTTTCCTGTATAACTATCTCACAGGTCTTTAAAATCCATTGAAGGATGCTGTTTTACCGATGGCTTAATATTTGTAAATGAAGAATTGAGGAAGACATAGACAGTGAGATAGATATTAGCCACACATCTTAATCTATACTAGATAATAGCTGAATAACATCACATAATTACAGAATGATTGAGGTTGGAAGGATATCCAGAGGTCATCTCGTCCAACGCCTCTGCTGAAGCAGGCTCTTCCGGAGCCACTTGCCCAGGATCATGTCCAGTTGGCTTTTGAATGTCTCCATGTATGCAGACACCAACATCTCTGGGCAACCTGCTCCCAAGCTCAGTCATCCTCAGAAAAGGTGAAAAAGGTAGCAAAGTGTTTCCTCATATTCCAGTGGAACCTCCTTTGTTTCAGTTTGTGCCCATTGTCTCCTGTCGTGGCACCACTGAAAAGAGCCTGTCTCTGCCCTCTTTGCACCCTCCCTTCAGGTATTTATAGACATTAATAAGATCCCACCTGAGCCTTCTCTTCTCCAGCGGAACAGTCCTAGCTCTCTCAGCTGTTTCTCCTATGGGAGATGCTCCAGTCCCTTAATCATCTTTATGGTCCTTCTCTGGACTCTCTCCAGTAGCTCC
Organism: Chlamydotis macqueenii; assembly: GCF_036417535.1. Taxonomy (NCBI): domain Eukaryota; kingdom Metazoa; phylum Chordata; class Aves; order Otidiformes; family Otididae; genus Chlamydotis; species Chlamydotis macqueenii. The sequence goes on along the minus strand of NC_141593.1, from coordinate 15,969,154 downwards.
ATCTCTCTCTCATATGGGGGAAATCCAGAACTGGACACAGTACTCGAGGTGAGGCCTCACTAGTGCTGGGTAGAAGGGAAGGAGCACCTCCCTCCAACTGCTGACAATTCTATTGCTTAATGCAGCCCAGGATAACGTTAACCTTCCTTACTGCAAGAGCACATTGCTGGATCATGTTCAACTTGGTGTCCACCATGACCGCCAGGTCCTTTTCTGCGAAGCTGTTTTCCAGCTGGGTCACCCCTGGCACATATTGGTGCCTGAGGTTGTTCCTTCCTAGGTGCAGGACTTTGCACTTCTCCTTGTTGAACTACAGGAGACACACGTCAGTCTATTTCTCCAGCCTGTGGAGGTCTCTCTGAAAGGTACCCTATTCCTCTGGAGTATCACTCACTTCTCCCAGTTTTGTATCATCTGCAAACTCACTGGGGGTACACTCTGCTCCATCATCCAGGTGATTAATGAAGATATTAAACAGTACTAGACCCAGTATTGACCTCTGGGGTACACCATTAGATACTGTCCTCCAAGTAGACTTTGTGTCACTTATCATCACGCTCCAGGCCCAGCCCTACACCAAGTTTTCAGTCTACTTCATTATCACCTCATCTAGCCCATGCATCAACAGCTTGTATATGAGGATCTTATGAGAGACAGTGTCAAAGGCCTTACTGAAGTCCAGGTAGACAATATTCACTGCTTTCCCCTCATCTACCAGACCATTCACTTCATCCTAGAAGTTTATCAAGTTGGTCAAGCATGACTTCCCATTGTTGAAGCCATGCTGACTAATCCTGATGGTTTTGTTGTCTTTAATGTGCTTGGAAATAGTTTCCAGGCTTAGCAGCTCCATTACTTTCCCAGGGATCAAAGTTAGGGTGACCAGTGTGTAGTTCTCTGAGTTCTCCCCTTCTTGCCTGTCTTGAAGAGAGGAGTGACATTTGCTTTCCTCCAGGCTTTGAATATAATACATGATAATATATTTTATTATACTTCTTTTAATCAGATCTTTAAATATAGTAACCACTTTTGTTAATGACTCATGATCTCATTATATTTAAATGTTTGTAATAAAAGTACATACTGAATTCTTAAAACAAGATATCTCTCTACAATTATAGAAGCAAAACTGTTGCATTATTAAAATGCAACTTAGTCCTTCCGTAGATTATTATTATCAGCTCTAGGGTAACAAGAAGAATTTCATATGGCATTAAAGAAAAGTTAATAGCCTTCTAATATAGAGCCAAATAATGCTGAAGTTTCTTTAGTACATTATTATATCTGCTTTGGAAAATACATTTTTTTTTAGCTAGATGAACCAGTATATATGGTTGAAAAGTACCTTTGGAGGTCAGGTACTGCTTTTATTTTCTCATACAGGACTAGCTTCATCTAAACTTTATCTAAACTTTTAGATAAAGCTAAAATTAGCTTTCTGTAAGGCTTTATCAAGCACTGGAACAGGATGCCCAGAGAGGTTATGGAGTCTTCATCCTTGGAGATTTTTCAAAAGCCAATGAAAGACAGTGGATGAAACAAGCTCCTGTTTCAGTGGCTTTTCACTAGAAACACCTGCCCCATGGGAGAATATCTCAGCACTTCAGAATGGGCTTTGTGGAAGTTGTTAAAATTTCCTAAGTTGACTTCTAATATTTAGTCTGGTACGGTAGTTTGACAGAAATCAGGATAATCTATTTAACTATTTTAACAACACACGTGTGCCAACTGTTAGAAAATGTAAGAAAAAAATAATTTCAAAATATGCTTTTGAAACAATTCAAATATAGCCATTAATTACAAATAAATAAAAGTCCATGCCTCACTCATCTAAACATCTTATCTGTTGAGAACAATTCAAAGACAGTAACATGAGGCTAATGATTGAAGTGAGCAGACTCTTATTGTTTTCACTAGGTTTACCAGGTCTGCCTTCTTCATCTCTCCTCAGCATAAAACCTATGTCTGACTTTGTACTTCCCACCATTTTTCAAACCTAGCAAAGAGCTACTTCAGAAGAGACTGATGACAGAGCTCCTGCGCAGCACAGGTTGCCTTGCAGGAGGATGCCCTGTGATTCTTTACATGAGATAAGGGAGCTGTTTGGATGTAAAGGCTGCAGTCTCAACCCTCGCTAAAGATGCCTATGAAGAGTGAAATATGTAGGACTCAGATCACTGCTAGAAATAACTGCATTAAATAGTATGGTCTATGTTATGCAAGAGGTTAAATAATATTTTTTCTTCTTACGATCCATGTATTCATTTAATTTTCCCAGTGCTTTGCAGAAAGACTGTAAATCATGCCATGCAGCGATTTCAGGGAATCTGCAGTTTTCAGTGGCATGTGTGTATCTCCAAACACCCAACTGAGCTTTTATAACTTTTCTAACTGTAAATAATCATTAGATCTCACTGTGCTCTTGAAATAAATACTAAAGTAACATGCTACGATGAGAAATTACGCTCATCCTCATGTCATATGGGAAAGGTGTGAATACCCAAGGAAAGCATTGCTCTCTTTACTCTTTTTTTTTTTTTTAAAGGGGATGGAATGAAGTAATGGACCATAGTCCTTTATAAAGAAAAGTGTTACAGCTTCATGTTGCGTTATAGTACTTTTCTAAAACTCTTCTGCCATTCCAGAGAACCTTTGTTCTTCCCCTGCACATTTATGTAGCTGCAGTTCCTTGTGAGAGCACTAGATTTGTGAGTGTTTTGAAGTTACCCCATCTACATAATGTGTCTTTATCTACACGCGCACCTGTGGAGAATACACAGGAACTGTATCTTTAATTCTGGTCTTATGTATTTCAGGCAAATTTTGGAGCTCAAAATAAAATTGGTTGCTCTGAATCCATACTTTGCTGTGTAAAGAAATTCTCGAGAGGAATCTAAGAATTTTGTCCTTAATTATCTTCAGTAAGTCACTAAGGTAGCCTCTTTATTTATCCTCAATGAATGAGTAAGATAGCCGAACATGTGAAGATTCCTGTGTACATCACATCACTGGACCAGCAGGCAAAATTTGCATGATTAGATTAATACCTGGGCTCTGGAGCAAGACAGGTGTCCATTGTGAGAGCATAAAGCCAAACATATGCAATTGTATTATGCAGCTGTTCTGCAACTGAGATCTTCCATACAATGGTACCTCTGCCATGTGGATCTAGTGTCTAAATTAAGCCATGCAAAAAGACACATCTTGTCATCCAGTTGCTCTTATCATATGGGAACAAAGATGTCAAGATTTTAAGAAAGCGAAGTAAATAGGAATGAAAAACAGAACACCCCCCAGAAATAGTTATCTAAGAAAAAGAAATATAATACTGAGAAGAGAGCTTGTGCTAACAGAGACCGATTCAAAGATACTTGAGAATGAAGATAAAAACATAGCCTGTAGAGCAAATCTGCTCTGTTTCACTTGGTACCGTCAGGTGTCCTGAGGATGAGACATCTGAATTATGCACGTCATTAATAACTAGCACAAAAAATTATATCCAGGTATGAGAGTTTACACTATTAAAATAACGTAATGACTGTGTAATGGCAATTGTTGAATGTTTTAATCTGCATTTCAAGACAATTAATTAAACTACACTATAGTCCAGGAAAGGTTTCAGGCTGACATACTGGAGGAATACAGAATCAAATTCCTTACTGGCTTCTTTGTAATTGCATAAAACTCCATTAAATACCAGAAAAATCAAGGCTAAATTCATTTTAAAATAACTTCTTAAGCAATAACTTTGCTATGCTTTTATAAATTTATATGCCTTCTTTGTTTTTGAATAAAAGGTCCAAAAGGTAGAAGGAAAACTCATCATTAAGGATATACACACTGAGACACGACCCTGTGCGCATCTGTGTGGAGGAACTATTCTTTAAAGGAAGAGATTGGTGAACCATCCAGACCTATTTAGTCTGTGGCATGTCTTGTGATACAACCAACTACAGATAGAGCCTAAGTAATGCCTTTGAGATACAGACATCTGTAGGAAACAGGTTCTAGACCCAGAATCTAAAAATATAAGCAGACTGTAGCAAGGTTCTGATCATTATGAAAGCTGGCAAAGTTACTGTGGTATCAAAAATATGAGCACTGTAAAGCTTTTTATGAAGGCCAGAGATACTACACACGTGACCCATTAAGTGAGACAAGGGTAGACTGCATATAACCTTGCCTTAAATGAAAGCCCTCCGCATTCTGCTTAATGAAGTATTGTATTTCTGAGATCCCTGGTTACAGCAGTATTAAACACAAAGCGCTTTTCCAGTTGGGTAATTTTTTTTCTTCTTTATATATATCATATATATATATGTATGTATGTATATGTATGTGTGCGTGTGGCTGAAGCATATAAAACCCTACAATTGACTTTAGGCTGCCTCTGTCAGAGCTCTCAGTAGAGTGAAGTATAAATTTCCTTAAGGCCCTTTGGCAAGCTCATGCTCAATTCAAACTGAGATCCTTTCTCACTTTCTACAGAACTGCAAACTCATTAATGACTTTATATCACTTATTGAGTCATTCAAGCATACACAGAGCATGCTAGATTTCTTCTCACTATCTCCTTCTCCCTGGGTTATATAAGGACACTCTTCTATTTTCGCTAAGCTTGCTACGTTATGCTGCTTGCAAAGGCACTGATGAATAGATGTCTGGTGGCAAACATGTTTGCACTTCCTTCCGTTTTGAAGCTCTGACAACCTCTCAAACAGACAGCTAAAATGAACCCTCTTTAAGCTGAAGACAGGGAAAAGTAATTTTGAGGGATTTTAATCTCTAAAGTGGGAAAGCAAGAAGAATTAAGATTTTTTTATTTATTTAGAGCAGATGACTTTCCATTCTGTTTTCTTTTAATAGTTCATCATGTGAACAGGAATAAATCCTACTGTTTGCTTTCTCCTATGGACAATAGATAAAACCCAGTGATTTAAACAATTATAGTATCCAGATTTTACTCTTTATTCAAACATTACTCACTTTGTCTTATCTTATCCTGTCTCAGGTAATATGCATAGCAGTGCATTCAAAGATGAACAAGAAGGAACTGATGCCTTTTCTAGAGACTTCTAATTAGGGTTTGGCTGCTGATAAATCTAGCAGAAAACCATGTTTATAAAAGGTAGATATAAACTTGAAGAGGCAAAAAAACCCACCGGATAGGATTTTCAAAAGTACAGAGATTTAACCATGACTTAAAACAGTGTTAACTGAATATGTAGATACTTTTGCAAATCCTATTAGCAGCCTATTTGCATGCCCTGCCTGCTGTCAGAATGCCTGACTGTGCGCCACTGAGTGTCACAGGGCATCACGCTTAAGTGACTTCTGCTACCGTGTAAGCAATAAACTTCCTGAATTTAGTTCCATGGAACTATCACATGTGATGTCTGCTCCACCTTATGTGTAGTTGCTTGCCACACTGTGGAGAAATTGGCAGGTGTTAGATCATTCACACATTGGTATTTAATAGTTTTCTGTGGCTTTAATCTTTTAGGGTTACTCAGGGTTCCAGAGGATTCAGGACAGGTAAAGCAAGAAAGATTCTAAACTGCAAGATCAGTCCTAAAGGTAAGAATTTTATTCTCCTAATACACTCTTTCACAAAGTTGCACTGATCCAGTAGCTCCAGGCAGAGTGTGTCTCTCATGACCAATCTTCGTCTTTTTCACTGTATATATCAACCAACAGCATGAGGGTACAATGTTCAGCATGCAAAATTTCTGGTTCCCAGTTACACAGGAATGAAAGGAAGGAACAGCTGCCTAACTGACCAGACTTTGGACATACTGAAGCACAATAGTACCCCTGGACTAAGTAATTGCTCGATCAGACACTTCACAGAGTATCTCCTTCTACTCTCTTTCTTATCACGTTATGAAAGATGGCTCATTCCAGTGGCCCGTGAACAAAAGAGGGTCAGAAAAACTTCACAGTCTTGTGGCATTAACACCAGTGTATCTGAATACCGCAGTCATAGTCTGATTAGAGCTCAAGGACTTAGCTGACCCTAAGCTTTTAGAAGAATGCCAGCGGACCAGAAAAGCACTCTAATGCACTTCCTCTGTCTTATCTGGTTGTGACTACTGTAGCACAGTAGTGTTCAGTGAAATACATCTCCCCCCTTTATGTTTCTATGATATTATAGAAGCCTAATTTCCATCACCCTTGCTCGCAATAGATTTTTTCAAATTTACAGCAAAACCCAGTTAATATGCATTACATTTTTGCATCTTAAAAGGATATTAGGATGAAACAGATCTGAAATAATTCAACAAGTTTATAACAGGTTTGTATGACCCATTGCTATTTAAGGCATTACAAAATGCATTGTTTATCCCAGCAAGCACACCACTTACCCTCAGCATAGGGCCATTCTGGAACACATGGGGTTCATCACAAACTACACAGTATTCATTCAATACTGGTATCCGTTGCTCAGCAAATTCAATAGTCTGAGAACAACGAAAATGAGAATAACAACATCTGCTTAAAAATAATTAACAGTCAGCTCATGTTCCAGAATGTTTCATAAATAGGTAAGATTTGACATCCTACCTGCACAAGAAAGCCACGGTCTCGTACTGGAATGCATTTTGCACCATAATTTTGCTGCAAGGAAAAAGTTGAGGCAACTTCAGTGTTGGTAGACTAATTATAAGGAAATAGTAAAACATTTGTATTTTTTGTGTGCAAATATGTTAATTAAACATTTGCATCTAAAAAGATCTCTCATTTGCATAAACCAGTCATTACAAATAATGAATCCTTTTACTGTTTGCCGAGTGTGGAGTAGATTTTTAGCATTTATTTTGAGTTCTTAAATCTGATGAGGTTTTGTACCTCAGCATCCCAAAACTTTTAAGCTCAAATGGAAACATCAGTGCCTTCACTCCATTCTAATGAACTGGCATTTGGTAACTTCCATTCAATTTTTACTGCGTACGGTCTATCCAAATATGGGCTACCTGCTTAGGCTTGAAAGACTAATGTAACTCTCAGAGCAGCTGAAATTTTTTTTGTTTTATATTTACTAAGACCTCATTTCTGTAAGCACCATGCTAACAGATCTCTGTGCTCAAATCCCACTCAAATTCTTTCTGCCTTTTTCTTTCAACACGCAGCCACATAAATTACAAGGAACTTCTGCTACAAGGAGTAAGTAAACTATAAAATTCCCTCTAAGTCTATCTCAATCAAACCTTGTTTTGAATAAGAGCCAAATCACCTCTATGTACAACTTGTTTGTTTGTTTGTTTATAGGCTTATTTACTTTAATTTCTCTAACTGCTTAATTGGGATACTTTTCCTTTTTTTTTCCCCTAGGAAACAATCCTCCTAATTGTATTCATATATGAGATAGATATACTTTAGGTGAGAAGTGAAGAGAAGTTAGGGTCCCAGTTTATCACTTCCACATTCTGCTGACTTCAAATTGTGGTTAGGTACCAAGGCTACCCATATATCTGGTGCCTGCATGTAAAATGAGAAATTGACTGTTGATGCCCTTCTGCTAACATCAGGCAAACTGCACGTGACCATGTATGTGATGATTTTCCATCAAAGTAAATGTATTCGAGAAATAAATTACTGGTAGGTTTTACAGATTGCCAAGCAAGGCCTGCATTTCTTCCATGTCACCTGATAACATCAGTATTGAAACCACTTACTGAACTCTTCATTATCTTATCAAAATCAGTGCGACTTTTCCTAGTAACTTCAGGAGAGAAAAATCTTGCTGTATTAAGACATCCTCTGCTGATTCAGAAAAAAACTGCACCTCTAAACTGGTGTAAGTAAAAAGTCTGTTGGCTCACCTTAAATTAAAACTGCTGTGCACATTACAGGAATCAAACACACAGCATGTATATAAATGATTTTTATGATAGTATACCACTGCTTTTAGATCTGATGAGTACAGCTCACAGCTTATTAAACTAATTTACCATGAGACATAGCACACTCGGTGTAATTTCATTATTCAGAATGCACTATTTTGAATAGATGTATGGCATTTCAAGTAAGAAACAGCTTTTTCTTGCTGAGAATATCAAGGTACCACCAGGCTAAGGGAGTGGAGAGGACTGTCTCCTAAGTGCCTCTCCCGAGATCTAACACAGAAAACAGATGGGTGCCTTGAAAGAGTGCAAACAGACCCTCTCTTTCCCCTAAAGTATAAAAGCTATCTTTTAAGCGGCATAATAATTGATTTTGAGTGCTCTTTCTTAAATCTAAGAATATGTGCTACCCTTTGTTTTCCTAATCAATTGTGTCTCTGGGGAAAGAAAGGGGCCACTGTGAACCTAGTTCCTTCCCTGACCTTCCGCTGCCACCAGCGCATCTGAAGGTTAAACCTTTCACAAAGCACAAATGCGCAAGAGGTGAGCCGAATCATGACTGCATTCCTTCCACTATGGTGATGATCACAGATGCAAAGACCAGAAGGAGAGCTGATCTGGCACCTGAACAAGCCAATGGATGGTTGCTTCCCTCACAAAGCAAACAGTGAAATGAGAAAAGACCTGTGTGACCATGCCAATTTTGCAGCACAGAAGGGCACACTCTTCTTCCTGCAGCAAGAAAGGAGGCATGGAAGGAAGTGGATGATTGAACTTTTCCCATGGCCAGGAGATACATAGAGCTCTGTTAAATGTGATATGTAAAATGTCTGTCTTGACCTAAACAAATTCTGGGTTTATAACTTAAATATATGTGCATGTGCAGTTGTCTGAACACTCCTTAAAAAGCTGACTCCATAGCTCTTGTCTTCCAATACATTAAATATATCCAATATCTTCACTAACTTATGTCCTAAGTATTAATGTCTTTGCATAACAAGCATAACAGCATGTTTGGAAAATAATAGGAGGAAAATGAGCAGAATAAAAAAGTTATTACGCACAGCAGCTTGTGAAGGTGATGATGAAGATGGTGTTAAGATACCAATAAGCCCTGAGGTAAGAGAGAGCCTCCTGCTCTCTGCTATGGTGGACTCCTTGAAAGGCTCCATTTTGGATGATTTAGGGGCATTGGAGTAAGTCTTGCCGAGTAACTTGTGATTCTTCAATCCATCCAATTCTTCCATTCTAAGATTACTGGAGTAGGACCTGCTCAAAAGTTTGTGGGGCTTCAAGGTGCTGTTGTGCTCACATCGAGGGTCCCCAGAACATGACCTACTTAACAGCTTATGGGGCTTTAAAGTGATGCACTCCTCCTGCTTGACAGCTGCAGAGCAAGAACGGTTCAACAGTTTGTGCGATTTAATAGCCATTGTCTGTTCAGCCCTAGGGTCACTTGACAACGAGCGGCCAAAGGTTCTGTGAGATTTTGTGGCACACATATCCTCCGCCTTCACTGTGCTAGAGCAAGTCCTTCTCAGTAGCTTGTGAGTTTTGGAGATGCCATCCTGTTCTGACTTCAGTTTTGATTTATTTTTACCACAGCCAGGTGGAGGATAACTTGGCGACCTTAAAAATAAAGAAGGAGATGACAAAGTTGGAGAATAATCAAAATCTTCTGCAAATCAAGCAAGACCACAGATATGTAAAATTTTTAAAGTGTCACCTGTCTTTATGTATTTTACTAGTAATAAATGCAGCCCAATATTAAAAAAATGAGCAATTGTATGTAGGACTAATTTTCCAATACCAAATAGACATCTTACTCCTATTTAAACACAAGCTCATTGATCAAAAAGATGACTAACTACTTTAGTACGAGTTAGAGCTATATCCTTACAGGTCTTTCTAAAGGTCTCTACCTCTCTAAAGAAACCATTTATTCAGGAAATTATCTTTGAAATGAGAACCAGATATTTCACATGAGATTATAACGCATTTTCCTAATGAAAATCTGTCTTTCCTATGTAATCATCATGGCATGATCCCATCAAAGTTATTGTCTTCTGGACATACCATAACAAATTCTATGTCCAGATCCAATGGAAGATATAATAAGCAGTGAAACTTGCTGGCAGTAAATCAAATTTAATTCAGCTGAAATGAACATTATTTTTAAAAATCTCATAAAAGTCTGGGTGCTTTGTATAAGACAATTTGATGCCCTTCTTTCCTGTTTTAAACAAATTCTAGCTGTATAACACTAGAAATGAGAATGTGAGGGACCTAAATTATGAATGCAGAAAGTAAAGAACAAAAGGCTTTTATGAAACAGCATTCACGTGAACTATCACGTTTCTATAAAGTTCACATTCACCTGTCCTTGCAAAGCAAGAACATATACCAAGTATGCTGAATCATTTTTCTATGCTTTATAAGCAACCCCAATCTCTGGAGTATTTCTTGGGCTTAGATCGAATAGAAAAGAAGTGAAACCCCAAAGGGAGATGCTGGCAGGTTTCCTCACCCTGTTAGCAAGTGGTGACAGTAGAAGATGCACATGGAGGTTGCTGGCTCACTGTGGCAGTTGGCTCACTACCACCCTCCCGCAGACAGGAGGTAGGAATGACATTCTTGGGAGAGAGGAGAGCCTTGCACTTGGGCTGAGCCATCTTTGGGCAGGCACTGCAGCAGCAGCCAAATAAAGAAGAGAAAGATTGGGCTGGCTTTCATATGTCCTTTCTGAATAAAACCAAACGCCAAGCTACAGATTGTGCTAGGCAATGGTGTGTGGCATGGTCAGGAATGGGTAAGCTTTCTACTTAAAACACCACCTTCCTCTTCTGCCTTTGAAAAGACAATCTTTGGTCATCTTTGACAGTCCTCCATTCTTCAGTGTGAGTGATTGCTGTACTCCCTATTTTTCTATACATTGAATTTAGAATGGAAAAATTCATCAAAAAGGAGGAATGATCAAAGAAGTATTCAATTCAAATTCACAGAAGGTGAGATCTGGCATTCCTCAGGTGTTACTATTGGGATCGGTGCTGTTTAATATCTTTGTCAGCAACTTGGACAGTGGGATAGAGTGCACCCTCAGCAAGTTTGCCAATGACACAAAGCTGTGTGGTGTTGTCAACACGCTGGAGGGAAGGGATGCCATCCAGAGGGATCTTGAGCAATGAGTCCATGCAAATCTCATGAAGTTCAACCAGGCCAAAGTGCAAGGTCCTGCACATGGGTCAGGGCAATCCCAAGCACAACTACAGACTGGGGGGAGAATGGATTGACAGCAGCCCTGAGGAGTAGGACTTGGGGGTATCAATGGATGAGAAGCTCGACATGAGCCGTCAATGTGAGTTTGCAGTGCAGAAAGCCAATTGCATCCGGGGCTGCATCAAGAGGATCACGGCCAGCAGGTCAGGGGAGGTAATTCTGCCCCTCTACTCAGCTCTGGTGAGACCTCATCTGGAGAACTGCGTCCAGCTGTGGAGCCCCCAACATAAGAATGACGTGGACCCGTTTGAGTAAGTCCAGAGAAGGGCCACAAAGATGATCAGAGGGCTGGAGCACCTCTCCTAGGAAGACAGGCTGAGAGAGTTGGGGCTGTTCAGCCTGGAGAAGAGGAGGCTCCAGGGAGACCTTATGGCAGCCTTCCAGTACCTAAAGGGGGCCTACAAGAAAGCTGGAGAGAGAATTTTGACATGGGCATGTAGTGATTGGTGACAGAATGTTCAGTGATAACTGAACCCGGGAATAGGGAGGGGTGGGAGGAAGTTGTTTTTGTTCCTTTCCTCATTACCCTGCTTTGGTTTTATTAATAATAATAATAAATGAATAGTTTTCCCCAAGTCGAGTCTGTTTTGCCCATGCGGTAATTTCAATGATCTCTCACTGTCCTTATCTCGAACCTCGAGCTTTTTGTTATATTATCTCTCCTTCATTCCCTTGGCCGGGGGGAGAGGGGGTCGGCAGTGAGTGAGAGACTCCATAGCTTGGTCTCAAGCGGGGCTAAACTGCACCACCATTTTAGTTTTAAAAAGTTAAAAATACATAGAGCAGTGGAAAGAACAACTAAACAATCACATTTTTTAAAAAAAATATATACTATATATGTTATATATTACTTTTGCACATTACTTATATTTATATTCTTGCTATTCAAGTAACAGTCAAATCCCACTAAGCAATAAAGATACAAATACAACAAGTTAAATAATATAAAATTAATTATTTCCAATTCTAGATGAAACATGGCTGTTTCAGAGAGCCGGGCACTGAAATGCTTTGCCTTCAAATTGTCTTAGAAGCTGCAGTAGTACCTAGTTTACTTTTGATGTCATGCAAGGCAAGGACTGGAAACCCATGAGGTAAGATATAAATAGAGCACTTCTCTGTGGAAAAAAGTCAACATTTCACCTTGCGAAGTCTGCTGTGGATTTTGAACAGGATATGGTGTTAACAGCTCATTTTCCTTGCTATTACCTGCGCAATGTAGAAAAGATGTGCAGAGGGGATTTCACCTTTTTATCAGACACCTTCTTATTGTGCGTACTATTAGATTTTTCTTTGCTGTTCTTCCACTGTTGTGTAACAAATGTCTGCATGATTCTGCAAATTAAGAAAGAAAAAAATATTCTCTTATCCTAGCCAAGAGATACTGACTTTAATACTAGGGTCTCTCTGGTCACCACGCAGGTGACATGATCAAATGTGCTCACTCCACAGGCTGAGTTTTCCCATCATGCATGTGAACTGATGATTGGGTGCCTCAGTTCCTCAAAAATTCTTTTTTTTACACATAAAATTAATTTACACAGAGCTCTCACTGAGATTACACTCTGCATAAACAACCACTGCAAGACGTACGCAGCTATGCCTCTGGTGGAGATCTAGAGACAAACTGATTCAAAGGCATCCCATCGAACTACAGATGCCTGTCTCGGCGGTGGCTGCAAAGGTAGGCTACAGTATCCACACTGCTCACATAGGAACATATTCTCCTAAGGCACAAACATGACAGTAGAGGTGTAGCATATTACACTACCCAAACAGGGTTTACAGAGAAGACAGATCCAGACACTTCCCAGAGATGGACAGCAAAAGGCAGTGGTCACAAGTTGTAGCAAAAAATGTAAAGGCTATAAAAAGAAGACATTCACAAGAAGAGTAGTTAAGTACAACAGGTTGCCCATAAAGGCTGGAGATTTCACTGCTCAGCTGCCTGAGACTCTGAGTGAACTAATCTAACTCTGAAGTTAGTGTTACTTCGAGCAGGAAGTTGCCCTGGGTGACCTCCAGTAGTTCCTTACAAGCCAAATTACTCTGTGACTCTAATCTAGCAGCGGGGGTCTTTGAGTCATAAAGTCAACGTGGAAGTTGGTATGGACTTTATAAAAAATGTAGTGAATCTTCAAAGATAAATATCGTGCTGCCACAGCCATGAGGGGCCATGGGGGTTCATGGGCATTCTGACTTCTGCTCAACTGTGAATTATGCAGCTATGTCCTTGAAAATGTCTTATGGGAACCTCTGGTAATTAGCTGGTGCACAAATCAGAGACAGCGTAAGTACTGAAATATTTTAGGAGACTCATGATGTCTGGGGAGCTTTTTATTTTTTTTCTTCAAAGTCATGTAGCATAGAGATTTCAGTAACATTGATTTGTAAGATTATGAAAATACTGCACTGAATTTCTTTAAAGAACAAACAGCAAAAGATTATTTTTTTCTTAAAGGATTCTTAATGTTGCAATGGTCAGATACTAAAATCTATATTCTTGTCATTTTATTACACATACAGAAGCATATGCGAAAAGATGACTCAGCAAAATTTTATTAAATTGAATTGTACCAGGAACACATGAAACTGCTAATGAAATATTTCAACTATTCTTCCTTCTTGTCCTCAAAACATGGATAGCCTAATTATTCTGGTACATCCTAGAGGCCTTCATGGAAGCAAAGTCCCCTTAGGGTATGCATGATGCTCAAAAAGATTCCTGCTCCAGAAGCTTCATTATCTACGTAGAAACATGAATTGAACACTCCTAGCTATAGTCTTTTGAACTTCTGAGGCTTACTTCCTAAATGGCAGGAAAGTGACAGAAAATCCTGGCAGGCAGCACAGGTTCTCCCCAACAACTCTCAAAACTGAACTTAAAAAGGCAAATCTTGTTTTTTTTTTCATTTAAAGAAAAGCAAGTTCAAAATACTTTGGTCCAACCAACGTGACAAAGTGTGAATTTTATCCCACTTGAAATGGTCCAGGATCTAAAGGGAGTGTAATCTTTGCCTAAAAACAGGAATTTACACTTTTCTAGACTTACTTTTTCAGCTGATGTCCCAGCCCAAATCTTTCCTTAGTAGAGATCTGAAATACATCCACAGTTGGCACTATGGAAAAAGGAGATATTGTTGATATATGAACTTAGAGCAATAATCTCGCAAGGACTCATGACCATATGAGTCATAATTAAGGACTCTGTTCTATCTGGACTTTTACTATAGACAATGCCATTCAAGCAATGGTAACAGTGGACATGCCATCTAAATCTATTAATAAATGAATGGTCCTTTTTGGAATATCAACCAATATAATCTGTAATTTTAAAAATTAGTATTTGAATTACACTAATTTTAATTACAAAAACGTGCTGTTGGTTTTTATGTTATGCAGGTACTACAGAGCAGCATTAGATTAAATGCATCTGGACTGGTAATTCCTCTCGCCTAATCTCTCTAACTTTTTTCCAAGTAAGTAGTGTTTACACACTACAGTTCATGTGATTAAGAATAAAACCCAGAGTGAATAAATCAGTATCTGAATTTTCCTTCTGAGGGTGTTTTAATACAAGATCCATAATCATCACCTCAATGCCTGATGTATGAATTCCAGTGGCTAAGGATTGCCCTGAATTTTCCTCAAGATCTACCCTAACATTGGTATACCCACATTCATCTATCAGAAAATGGAAAGTGTACATGGTGAGGGCTGAAAATTATCTTCTGGTATTACTAAAATGGTTTAATAACATTTACTAGATAGAAGTGGCAGATGGAATCCAGCACTTGTTGAGAGAGCCTCACGTCCTCAAGGCAGGACAACAGCCAACACGTATTACAAGCATGAATAGACTTTATACTTCATATTACATAAGGTGGTAATGAATACAGTAAAATAAAAAAGGAATGAAAACAAAAAAATTGGGGTTGGTTCAAATTTTATTAGAAAAAGTAAATCAGTATTTTAAAATCTGTATTATTCTGATCACTGAGAAAGCCAAATTTTATTCAGAAAGTCAAAGTTTATCCTTCAATTTCAGTTTAATAAACTAAATTTAAAAATAAAATACAATATATCTAATGTGGCTGTCCAATTTCACTTAGTTCAAAGCCCTGTTAGATACTCTTTCTCTAATGTTCTTATTCAAATACGATCTCTAAAGACAAATTGGTTATTTTTTTTCAAAAGGGATGAATTATTTGATTAAGGGTAGCAATGTCTTCAGATTTTCAAATTTAGGACATATGGTAGCAGGGAGAATATTGTAAATGACAATCATCATATCTAGATCAGCAATCTTAAAATCTGACATCTAGACTGCAATTGTTGTCTAAGCTCTACAACCAAAGGAGACAGCCTGGTACCTCCAAAGGCTGACTCATCCTCAGGTAAGACAAGGTTCTAAGGCATGTAGGAGAAGCTGCCTGCAAGTATAATAATGAGATAAACCATTAACTAGAAGATTATCCTAAAATCAGGATATTACATAGCTACAAGGTGGTACAAACACCCCCTATAGCGCTTTGGAGTATGCTGCATTTATGTTTTGTTATCAATCAACAGAAAGTACTACAGGAGAAGAAGGTGTAGAATGAAGTTATGGCCCAGTAGTCTCAAAACAACATATTTAAGGGGGAAGAGGAATTAACAGAGAAAGTGAACACAAAAGATGGTGGATATCATTGTCTTTTTCTGGTAAATAGAGAAATATGGCTGCAACAAGCAGCCAAGCTCATAAAAACAGTATCAGTGAAGCACTTGCCTCTGGCCCTGATCTTGCCTTTCTTGGTACTCAGGCACTCCCACAATCAGGCTGGGAACTAAGCTTCCCATTTTAACCTCATCAATGGTGCAGAAGGTATCTTGTTGTTAGTTCTCACTTCACCAGATCATTTCTTACTGCATGCTGCTCTTCACACTTCACCATCTCTTATTTGCCGCATCTTTTTATTTTTTAAATTACATTTTGATTGAAATATTCTGAACACTAACACTGCTCCCTGCTATGGCAAATACATATTTTAAGATCTGCATATTTACAAAAAAAAAGTTTGAAGCAATAAAATATAGACAAAAAGACCAAAGTAAAGAAAAAAAAATAAATCTGATGTAATGAAATGCTTATTTGAATGAACAGAATCAAACTTACAGTTAGCATCGGCAGGCAACATATCCTATAAAAATAGCTCATCGGAACAGATTTTGCTTATGACTGGAAATATCTATTCATTTTCCAGAGGCAGAATTCTCCCACAGACACAAGCCTGAACTGACAGCTTGCACTGGAAGCCTCTAAAGCCGGGCAAGTTATGATCCAAATTGCAACTTACTCCTGACTTCCCACTATAAAAATACATTTGAAGTTGACTCCTGTATATGAATGTTTCCAAATCTTCAAAATCAGTTGATTTTTCAGGAGTTTGACCATTTTCACTCTCATGAGGAAGCTTTACTCACTTAAGAATTCATTCAAATCCAAAGATTCCCAGAGTTCACACAGGTATATAAAAATCAGAAGACGAAAGGATAATTATCATGGTGCATTAAAAAGTGCATATTTATGTGTTCCACAGATCTGCGTGCGTATACCTTATAGTGATATCTCATCTTTGCAGATGATCCGTGATTTCCAAAATCAGGAAATCACATATTAGAAACTACAGAGCTTTATTCCTTAACCCTGGTTCCTAGGGTAAGCAGTTGCATTTCAAAGGATATCAGGAAAAGAAGTTCCAAAAATCAACATATGAAAGTTTAAATTAGATGCCCATGTCATTACTGAGGGTCTAACCATGAAAATATACATAAGCATAATTTCAAACCAGTAGGACTGCTCTCAGCAGTAGATTTAAGCACATGCAGAGTCAAAGATTTGGCTGTGAATGAGTATCTATCACCTAGTCCATGGCTCAGACCAAGACACCATGCAAGGCACATGAAGGATACACAAGTGACTAACCTGGACCATTTAAGTACTGTGTAAGTGAACAGTGCAATCGCACTATTATAGGCTCTGTGCGAACTACATCCCAAGCCACAGCAATCTCTTCCTAGTTTGAGATAAAAAGAGAACAACAGAGACCGTTAGCCATCATGAGGAACTGATGCATTTTGTCAGTCTACCTTAGGGTTGTTATAAACACCATCCGTCCATTTACCCAGTTGTGGAATATCTCCTCCAACTTTAAACTTGAGACTTAGGACAAACTATTGCCTGCTGATGCCCCTAAAAGCAGTGTTACACTGCTTCCAGTTGTTGAGTATGCTCATTTAAACTGAGCACAGGTTTATACACAACATTACATCTACAGTGCAGGCGGGCACATTCCCATCTATCAAGAGAGACTGCTTCAAAGTTGAGAAGCAAAGGAGCAAATAAAGATGGAAAGGAAACTCATCCCGTAACACAGGGCAAAAGAAACTTTAGCTCCTTAAGACTGACTAAAATAATTCAAGGTATGTTCAGATTTTCTTAAATTTTAGAAAAGCTCAGGAACAACTATCTTATGTGCTGTGAATATGACAATCTGTGCAGAAGCTAATGATGCCCCTAAAAGCACAAATTTTTAGTCTCTGTCTTAGTAAACAGGAAGTTATTGCACAGATGAGGGGAGGAAGTGTGGAGTTAATGACAGCATAACTGTTACAGAAGCCATGCTGCCAGTTGACAGCACCACTGTCCTGTGTCTCCTTTGCCACTCAAGCCTCTCCCTAATCAGCAGCGGATGTTGAGAAGCACACAGGAGAGCTCCAGCCAAGGTCTTCTTCCCTCCAGGACTCTATGAAGTGTTTTCACCTAACTAATGTCTAGGACAGCAAAAAAAGAAATGTATTTCATTTATATCCATTAAAACATTTACCATTCACAACACATGTTTAAAAGGAAATACACATGCAGTAAATAAAAGCCTACAAAGCATCTTAACAACGGGATCATCAACGGAAAAGGAAATCTTTCCACTGAGTAGCAATCAATAATGTGACAGCCACTTGAGAAGATCAAGTCTCCAAAAAATGAAAGTCTCAGTGGTTGTCTAGAGTGTCTGATGTGTAGCAGAATTAAATGGGTATTAATGTTCATTATATAATTCTGTGATTAGATTACTTACATCAAGAAAGCTAACATCAATATGCAGATCAATATCTACATCATCAATGGCTCCATATTCCCTGAAAGGAAAGAATCACATTACATTAGAGGACTTTAAGATACTCCTCAGCCCAGGAGTACTTATAATAGGGAAGATTTTATAAAGGATAATCTTATCTGTAAAATCAGAACAGTTATAAAATACACATTTACATAGATTGGATCAATATTCCCAGTGGGTGACCATTTGCTGCACTGAAACTTTCTTTCAGTGGATGTTGCTTAAACAGGCTAATTTTTTTTTTTTTCTACTAGTTCCCTCAAATTCTCTCTCCATTGCTGCTACGTATTTTTGTCTTGCAAATTGCACAGACAGATCAAGAAAACAGTAACAGTCACATGCGGCTCCTATTTATGACAAAAAAATTCCCTAGTTAATTTTCAAAAGTATTTCGGGTTAACAGCCAGTAACTTAAGAGATAAATCATTGAAGACAAATAAAATATAGCCTAGAGAGTGGCATATTATACCTGTGGAATTGCTTCATACATGCAAGCATTTATTTGTCAAAACATAAAGGTTGTCCTCTAATGCTCCCAAGGCAACAGTTACCTTATTTTATCTGTTATGTGCAGCATTGCTGAAATCCCCAAGGTTCAGATTTAACTTATGCTCATTGCCATCTGAAATCTTACATTTAAAGTGTGACTTTTCTGTCTCTTATTTTCTGACTCATTTGGATTGCCCTCCCACAACATACTTGAAGACTTCTGAAACATACGGCTAGAAAATACTCTTTCATACACCTAAATTAAAAAATGCTTTCCTTTGCATTTAAATAACTTAAGTGGACAATACTGTAAAATTGCAGTCACTCTCAATTTTTCACAGATTAGCTTCTAGTCACTAGGTTTTTTTCTTTACACTGCATTTATATGCTTGTTCTCATAGTGACTTCCATGTTATTCTATGAAACTAAACTAAGTGCACAGCAGGTGTTGTGCATAAATAAGTTGATAAGGCAATTTTCAAATACAAAAATATTTTTGTGAATACAACTATCTCCCACCAAAGCAGCCTCTCAGAGCCTCTCCTAGCTTACACTGGCAATGCTTCGACCTCTTGTGAAGTTAGGTGGAGTGAACGCCTTCTACCAAACCTCAGTATCCCAATGGTTTTCTCTGGCAAGGGCAAAACTGAAGTCTCTCTCTGGATCAGAGATGTCCACACATGGCACACACAGGGTAGGTAAATGGCTGGCCAGGGCTGTGTTACCTGGAGGCTTCCCAGACATCCCATCAGCTGCTCCAGAGTCCGCTCAGCCAGAGCTACATGTACAGGCACTCGCTGACCTCCTACAGCTCACTGAAGATCCAGCTTTGCAAGAGTGATATTCTCCACCTATTGAATGGCTTAGCCACTGTCCCGCACAACAGTGGTCTCTGATTTTTTTTGTTAATTTCCCACAAAATCCAAAGAACAGATTGTTATGAACTCTTAAGTAATATTTATACACGCAGGCTGGTGTTAATCACATGACTGAGATTTAAAAGGGTGTGAACAAGCATAAATTTATAAATCAAACAGAAACATATTTGAACTAAAGAAACACAGAAACATCAGTGGAAGAAAGGAGATTAAAATGTTGTAACTGTGGAATTTCCACACTTGCTGAAATCCCTTTGTTCTCTTCCATTACCATCCTAGAAAACGGATTTCAGATACATGATGGTGACTCCAGTTTTACTTTCTAAAGCTGAAAGAGGGAAGAAATCATGCCTTCTTCCAGCACCTGCAGCTTATGGTCTGCTGCCTAAAATGGCTCCATGAATACATCTTGATTTTGAAGTTCCCAGAGGTCCTCTGTCCACCAATGCATAAGCAATGCAAACAGATACTGAATAGTTTGGATCAGCTGTTCTAGATGCCTTTCTCATGGTTTTGGTGGCCAGTTTTCAAAGGGCAGTGGTGAAAACCATGCAAGTATAGGATTTTCACTTTTATATGTACAGTTGACTCTGTGACACCAAAAGACTATGAAAAGATGGTCAACTGCCTAGGAAATCTCAGTGGATGTCACTCTCAAACAGAATTCTCTCTCCACAGACAAGGGGAACTGCAGGAGAGGGATGAAACTGAATGCTTAATGCTGTGTTTATCATTTCCAAGAATTTATGAGTATTTTCAACTGCAACAGAATGGAAGAAGCATTAATGTTTTCCACACACCAAAAACAGCCACAGATGCCAATTTCTTCTACAGTGAGCTCAAGGAGATCACTATGCTTCCAAGGAAACAACTGATTCAATAAACTAGATGCACTGAGGTTTTTGAAAGGTTACACATAATGTTTCAATGTTAGGAGCATGAGGGAGCCTATTATCAAGATATTCTCAATTTCACAGTTATCAGTTTGGCAACTAAACATTTATCTCATTCATTTCCTAAACCTATACACAACTATTCGGATCTCAGTTCCCCAGGTCCTTGAAATGTAATGAAATTTTCACTTAATTTGAAAAGGTATACTACACCATAGTTGTAGCCATGCTCCCTCTTTTTGGACAAAAATAACAGTTTATTGTTTAGAGGTTAATGGGAATTGTTACTTGCAATATATGTATGCCTAAGGTTATTATCTTCTCTGTATTTTATTACTTGCTTTGTACAACAACTTTGGTATTTTCTTTGTAATCTGACAGGTCTGTTACATCTTGCCTACCTGTTATTTTAATGAAATTATTAAGATTGTGTAGATGGAAAACAAAGACTTGAAATGTATTAAAAGTATCATACAGCTATGCCCTATGGTAGAAACATGCATGCTTATAAATGCCAAACAGAATTTTTGTGTAATTACATTTTGCAATCCATCTCTGACTGAGGTTCCACCACTTCCCCTGTGTAGGATACTTCTGATTCCCACAATTAAAAAGCTTTCCTAAAATCTAATCAAATTCTTGTTTGTTGCTAACACAGATAGTTTCTTATCATCTCTCTCATGATGGCAATAGAGAAGACTTGATCACTCTTCCTGTCTACAAACAGCTTTTTTTTTTTGTAGAAGAAGAACTGTTCTTATGTCTCTTTTTTTTCCAGACTAGACAAATTCAATTCCCTCAATCTTTCCCTAGAGAAAACATTTACTAAATCTCTTATCATTCCTCTTGTTCACCTTCAGGGTAGAAGATAGAACATAACAGAAAAGGAGTTTAACAAGGGTTTAGAGGAACGCTGAAGAGCAATTTCCAACGAAATACAACAGCTTGATCAAATACCAACTGAACTACAAAAGACAATGATGTTTCAGAACAGGCTGCCAAAGTTGTTCCCAGTACTCAACAACAACAACAACAAAAAAAAACAATTATCCAGCAGTGCTCCTTCCTTTTGCCATACAATATGCAGAAATCACAAGAAGAGACTTGTGCTTTGGCAGCGAGGGATGGCCCACATGGAACTCAATCTCTAAATTGTTAAAGGTTCTACAATACAGAAAGGTCAATGACTTACCTGAGAGATACTGCATTAGGTCCATAGATCTCTCTCACTGCTGTCAAATCAGCCTCCAGCTGAGGGTGCTTGTGAAGTTCCCCATCATAGCTAACCTACCAGAAAAAAAAAAAAATCCTAGTTCTTACTTCTTTCATTACTGGTACCTGACCTAGGCTCTTGAAAGTTCCCCCTGTAAAACATGGTGCATAAAGATTCCTTAATGCCAGGCTCAGAAAGGACACTGTGCTCATAAGCTGAAGCACTGAGGTGGTATAGCTCTGCTAAACAATGAGATTTGCAAAACAGGCACCTCTGCATCAAAATTTTTTCAGGGTCTCACTCCTGTTTGTGGGAAAAAAAGCTGCAGAGGACTCATCCCTCTGTTCAGTCTTGTCCTGGGGTTTGTTCTGGGACACTTGTGCATTTTAAAACTATTAAGTAGAAGAATCAGATCTCCCCAGTCATATGATCCCAGTCCAACCGCTACAGGACAAAGGTTTGCTCCCTCTTCCTTCTTGTCACACGCTCATATATATTAGATTATATCTTGATTTTGAAGCTCCCAGAGATGATATCAGATGAAAAAAAAAAAACGAAAAAAAAGAATACTTTCCCATTTTAAGGATTTTATCAAAGAAGGTGTAAAGAAACCTATTTTTAGACATCATCCCCATTTTTTTCAAACTCTACAAGAAAAATGGAAACAGTTACGTTAGTGCTTGCACTATAAAGCAAAAAATCTGAGCTGGTTGAGATGAACTGTATGAAGTCAAAACAATTAATATCCTCCTATCTTTTACAAGGACCAAAATACCTCTTTAGGCTTGTAACAATCTATTCACAGCCTGTTACTACTTTCTCGTTAAGCAATATGCTCCTGATTGTGTGAATCTAAATGTACTTCTGTACAACAGTTAGAATTACATGAGTCCATAAAGGTCAATGAACTCCCTAGATTTGGATAGGTTCAGAAATGAGAGTGGGATTTGGCTTGCACCTTTGACAAATTCAAGAGAAAAGCACAAGAATGTAATTTATCCCTTTACACACATACACATATATATCCTTATATATTAATTCCTGCAGACTATTCTTGCTATTGCAGAATTGTAACTAACTACAGTACTTTTTCTTCCATTTGTACATCCAAATCTGTAGGAGACCAGTACTGTGACATCTTCAGCTCTCGTATCTGGAGATGTGCTTTTCAATCTAATTGCATAAATTTCAATAGAATTAAAATAACAATCCTCTGATCACTATTTTCATGTGAAAATTAGCAAAGAATAATTTGACTAGACTTAGAATTCTTCAAATACGAGACATAGAACTCATCAGCACAGCATAGGCATGTGTTTATCAGAGATATCAATGATATTCATGACCAGAAGGATATAAGCCAAGTATCACTCCCTTGTTCAGGCAGGCATGTCAGAACAATTTTCCAAGTAGAAGAGCATGACAAGAAAATCTTTATTTTATATATATATATATTTTCACTTTAGGTAGGAAAAAACCAATCCTTTTTACATGCTCATTACTCAAAGATGAGTTCTTTAAAGATGCATAAATAATTGCTGTCCCGCTTCCAAAGAGAGCACAGCAATCATTTCACAAATCATAGCTCTGATGTACCCGTCACCTTTATTGGTCCTAAACCACATTTTTTTTAAATCAGTCTTAAGTATCAATAACAGTAAAATCCAAAAGGAACACTATGCAGAACGCTGAACTGCTCAACATAATGCTTTCTCCAATCTATTTTCTGATGGTAAGACGTTATGAATTCAAAAAGGAAACAAAGCTGCATTCTGGCAAATTATAAGACCACAGTATGGTATTTTCCACCCCTGAATCAATGCTACAGACATAGTGATGTACACAGAGGATATTGCCAGAGCTTTGTGTATCTGCATTTACAAGTATGTCCTGTAGCTGAAGCACAAAAGAGAGGGAGAGCGAGCGCCAAAGGCAGCAGTATTACTGTTTCAATCTCCTGCTCTCATTTGCAAATGTGGAAGACAGAGATTCAAAGTAAGAATTAACAAAGAGTCTCAGAGAAAGTGCATATAAAAGCTAAAGAATCTGATAACTTTGCTGTGTCTGAACGGTCTCTCTTTAGAAAGCCTCGGTTTTTAATCTGAGACCTGATTCACATTATTTTGTCCCACATAATGACAAAAGGTTGCATTTTTAAAGGAGATTAAGTGATTTACAAACTTAAATCCCATTGAAAATCAATAGGACTTAGGCTATTGAATCACTTAGCTTTTTAAAGTATTTATCCATTAAATCCGTAGGGAGGATTACAAGCAGGTGCCTAGAAAGTGGATACAAGCATTTAATTTATGACTAAAAGGTCGAATCTTTTTTTCACTGCCCATCAAAAGCCATTTCCCACATTTCATGGTCCCTGTTCCATCATCAGCTGCTCTCTTGTCTTTCCAGCTGTAACCACTTAGAAACGTTAGGAACTATCCCCGACCTCCACCTTTCCCAACTGTATTGCACGCAATTACACTGGCACCTATTCCCTCTAGTTGCTGAAGTACATATTTTTGTCCCTTTTCTCTGTGGGCACAGCACACACTTGTCTCAAATGAAGCAGCTTGCCTTGCTTGCTCCCAACACATGCAGTCAACTATTTTGTCTTCCAAATACACCTGGTGCTCACTTAACAGCTCTTACAGAAAGGACAGCTCTTTTTATCTCTTGAGGGACTTTGCTCATTACCTCATTTCCTATTTATTTTCTGAGTCCTCAATATTTTCTTTAATCCTACACGTCTTCTTCCGAATTTTGTCTTTGTGATTATGAAATTTTTAATTGAAAATTTCCTTTTCCTGCTCTTGTTAAATACACTTTCTCTGATGTCTTTTTTGTTTGTTTGTTCTTCTTATTTTGCCTTTTGAATATTCTATACCCAAGACATTCACAATCATCTGATATTTTATTGGTATTGCTAATCTAATTGTATTTTTTTGGCCAGTTATAACTCCTTCAACTAAATGTATTACCTTAAGAAATGCCAATGTGATATAATTTAGTTTCCACTTCAAATATAAGGTTATGTATATAAAAGGTGTGTAATATAAGGTTATATATATAATGATATATATAGGGTTATAAATTCTAACCAGTATTGCCTATTACACAGCTCTTTTACAGCTTGCAAAATGATGTACTGCTTTCTGTGTTCATACCTCATAGGCAGCGTTAATATTTATTCATTCATTTGGGCACTGGCAGGCATCCTTTACCAAACGTATTAGCGCTTGTTCAAGAAATAAGCACTCCCAGCTGTTTGCTGCCTTTTCCTTCACCTTGAGGCTACTGCCCTTTCTGTAGAGTTGAAAAATGGACCCAATACACATAACTCATCACTACAGGGAAAAATCAGAAGATTTTTCCTCTCAGGCAGATTAAAATAAGACATTGCTCTTTGCACGTATGTGGACACGGTGATCCTCAGCACTCCATGGGCTGTAGGAGTGAGGCGATTCCTGCAGTCATTTCTAAAGTGAACATGAGCCAATACCCCATGTCAGTCATTTCTGACACTGAAAATACATAATTTCAGTTCCAGTTTCAATATAATTTTTAACAGCTTTTTAGGGGGTACCTTTTTTTTTTTTTTTCTTTCTTTTAAGAGTAAAGCACCTCCACACATGTTTTGTGGTTCAAACCCCACCACTCTGTTGGGTCTGCAAGATAAGAGACTCGGCGATGTCCTATTCATCAGCATCCCACGCTCTCTGCACTGACCCAACTGACTGGCACTGCTGGCACGCTCCTGCAGCCTTGGCTCTGCACCCAAGGCACGGATGGCTTCAGCCTCAAGGCTGATGCACTGACAACTTTCATAAACAGCAACAGTAACCCCTTAAAATGTTCATCGAAATAAACAGTTCTAATAACATAACTGAGGAATGATTCCTTTGAGGCAATAGTTAGACTAAAAAGATAAGAAAAATAGGAATAGAGACACTAGCAGTGTGAAGCACTCTATTGATATTGCAAAAGGAAAACAGATTAAGAGATCTGATTTCTCAATACATAAGAGAATGTAATAATAAATAATTCTGCTGAGAGAACAAGAAGGAAAGACACAGAGCAGTACATTCACCTAAAAATATGCAGCATTTTTCAAGGTGAATTTAACTGTAGAGCTCAGAAAAAGAATGGACTATTGCCTAGATCAAAATTGTTTGGTAATAACCATTTTCACTATTAAATTGCAGTGCTCTTGACTTCACAAAACAGCAATCCTCAGAAGGAAACAGATTTGGATCCAGCCTGACTTCCTGTTTGCATCAATAATGGGATATGGTTTAAAGAGTCAGTATCTATTTCCTGGAAGTAAGAAACTGGCATCTGTTTTCAAACATGCTGAACAGTATTTGCTTGTTCTGTTTTCACAGCTCCGCAAATGTAAACAAACTAATCTTCAAGATTTGATATACAGTATAACATACTCAATACTTCTGCTATAATATACTACGTATATATACACGGCATTCTATTTGATGTTGAATACACTTAGGAAACTATTATCCTGAATTTATAATGGAAAGAATGACAGATGCTTTCAATATTAATTTCCTGAAACTTGTGCAAAAATTTCCTCCATTACCTGTCCTCCATAATAAAATTCCTCAGAATCATTATCTCCTTCAGAGTCTTCTTCAACTGTGCTGTTGTGCCATGACTCCTTAATGAAAAAGGAAAGTTAACAGTGATACAAGTGACATGCTTATTTCGCATTTATAGTTCTAATCATAACTACAGGAATTAAGTTTTTACAAATAAGCTCATAGCACCCTTTATTAGGAGATCCTTTAGTATCATTTTTCCAGAAAAGTATTATGGGTTTGTTTTAAGAACAGTGAAATATCAGACCAAAAAAACCACCTACTAACTGGGTACATAAAAACACCCTAATATATATGTTGGAGAAATAATACTTTTTCTGGCTACAGACACAGTGTGATGTTTTAAGGAACTGAGGAATTCAGTAGACTATGCAGGCATACTTCTCTCTGTGCTTTTACTAAACTTTTGCAAATTTGCTAAACTTTGCTAAACAAAGCATAATTTTCCCACCAAGACAGGTTCTGGACTTAATTAATTTGGTGTTTCAGTGACCTAATAAAATTTTAAGTTACTTTATTCTGGTAAATCAATTCTAACAATTCAAGGAAAAACATTCAAGTCTGAGCATAGGATCTCTTAAGTTCCTTTCGGTGAGTAGCTGACACATTGCTGCTTAATTACTATTTTCAACAGAAGTATCACCTTGTTGACTTAATTTTCTGACTCTTCTGAGACTTTGAAAATTAAGTATTAGAAAGTAATATGCTTACCCAAGTAAAATCTGCTCCAAACAGGCTACTCTGTGAATAATTGCACTCAAGAAAATAGAACTGATCCTGATGCAGACTGCAACTCAGCATGAGCTGAAGTGTTGTATTCTGCTTCCCACCAATGGAACCTTTACTTATAATTATGTAATTGCTTGAAGATACTAATTCTTGTTTCCCACAATCCATGTGTTATTTCTAGGCCCTATGCTGACAAGGATACCCTAAAAAACACCTGTTAAAATCACAATTCTCCATTTTAACCTGAACTTGATGTATTTACTGAGTATTTTGTGTTTATGTCCTGTACGGAAGTGCCAAAATGGAACAGAAATCAGATGTATGAATCAAACAATAGAAGTTACACCTAAATCCCGTATATTCATAAACGTCAAGCATACCCTTATCACACATTTTATGGTCAGAAATTCTAATCCCATTCCCCTACCTTTGTCTCTAAATTCCTGCTCTATTCGCTGTATGTACACATAGAAAAAAAATCGTATTTCAGCCAATTTCAGGGTAATTTTCTACAACAAGGAATAAAAATAATTTCTGCTTCTATTTCACTGAAAAGAAACAAAGTTACTTCAGTGTTATTTGTTTTATAATAACCTTAGCTCAAGGAGAAGTCTGTGCTAAAACAGAACTCAACTGAACAAAAATTCAGCACAAATCAAAGAGAAATTAAACTCTTACATTAGAACAGTGACAAATCCATCCTACCCTAACCAAACCTCTATCTCTGTAGCCAATAGAAACGGTCAATGTTAGAGGCCTTTTTTAAAATTTTTTTTTTGTCAGTACTATTAATTTTAAGTACCTTGTTCAATTAAAAAGAAAATAAAAGCTCAAACTCTGTCCCATATAAGCTAACTGTATCTCAGGCTTTTAATCAAATGGATAAAGCGTTCTCGCACTTGAATTTCTAATGTTTACCGAGCACTGAACACAATGAGGAGGCAGTAGAAGTGAAGTATTTCCAATGCAGCTTTTTACATAAAATTCAGGTTTCATCTACTAAAAAACCCAACTATACACATTAGCATATCTGGGAATGCTTCTCTTCCCTTTCCAGGGTCAATTACAGATCGGAGCGTAAAAAGCAATTGTCAAGAAACTCAGTAACTATCCTTACCGAAGGAAGTCTTTAAGTCAAGCACTTGAATTCTTGATACAGTGCTCAACTTCTTGCATCAGGTAGGAGACCATGCGGTACTTTCTTTGAGCCCATAACATTGTCAAGCCCTGTAATCTTCACATTAGTGCCATTTCTTTCTTGAGTTAATATCTCAGTGAGTCAGTACCATGCCAGAGGTACAGCACAAATATAACCCTGACTAGAAGGTCTTAATACTCCAGACATTACTTATGGTGAATAGTCATCCAGAGGTCTAGAGCCTCCAGCGGGGCTGCTGCATATGAAGAAGCAGTGAGCTAATAAATGGGATGTGGTCCTATGTGCAAGAGTAGGTTAAAAGGTAACAGCATCATGAACTACTTCTCCAGGAGAGCTGTATTTTTAGGGCAGACAGGGTCTATACCACCATTGAACAAAAAACTGAAATAAACATCAAAACCGAATTTCCTAGGATGACAGCACCCCTATCCCAACTAAGTGATTCACTGGTTAATCCATGTATGAAACCCAGCTAACTACGCTCATCTTCTAAAACGTGTAAATGTGCACAGTTTGTGTAAGTACACATTTGATAGGAAATCTACGGTCAACATTCATATTTTATTATTTTCTGTTTTTTCTTAAAATAATTTCTGTTAAGATATACATAAAAGAAATACATACCTCTCCATTCTCCCTCTGTAATTTTGATTTTATGGATAAGCAATAGTTGACATCACTGGTTTTTCTTAATTCTTAAAAGAAAAAGGAAAATAGGGAACATCTGTGAAAAATGTGAAATAATTTTGCACATGCAGACTTCAAATACTTAGTCGCAGTAGTAAAGCAAGTAAGGAACAAAAAGTTACGGATATGAAAAGCATCAAAGGGTTCACAATACAACAGTCTAAAATTAAGAAGCCTCTATATCTTCGAAAACTCGTATTTTTAACTGTGAAATGAAACTCAGCTGGTTCATCTAGGAAATTTGCTTTTCCCAACTTATGATTTAAAATTTAGTGTTATTCATTAATTTTGTAGACTTTATAAAAGAATGATAAATCAAATCCCCTCAGCAAAATTAAATCAGATCATCTTCTATATAAAACATACTTTTAAAATTCTATTTTAAATGACAGGCTTTATTTCTTTTTAAATTACAGAAATATTTGTAAGTAAAATTTATCTTAAACTTCTGACTGTAATGGCCAGTTTTTGTTTGGATGCCACTGCACTGACTTCAGTAAAATTATTCTTGATTTACATCAGTATAAATGAGATCAGAGACTGAAGATCATATTGGTTTTCCACTGGAATTCAAAGTAATTCTGTGTTACGCAAAAAAAAAAGCCCTGAAGCACTGTAATAATAATAAAAAGACTGCAAAGTCAAGTGTTCCTTAATTCCTGCCAGAATTAAGACTGCTCTATGCAGTTTCTCCTGCAGCCTAAAATCATCAGGGAATTTGGCTGCTAAAATCTAAAAAGTCTCTACGGGGTATGCACAAATCTTGATTATATATTGCATAAATGTGCCTATATGTCTGAGAAGCATACCCTTTCATGTATCAAACACATTTTGAAAGTACAGAAATAATTTCAAATGGAGGTTCCCAAAATCACTGGGAAAAAATATAATTTTCTTCTACAGTCTAATTTAGTGAAACAGCTGAAACACTTTGTCTGAAATTTCCTGAAATAATTCACCACAGGCAATGGTAGTTGTAGACTGCTTCATCCCCAATGGTGAAGATTTAGTGAAGCTTTAAGCAAACAAGCATGAAAACTTATAATTGGGAAGTATTAAGCACCTCTGACTGTATTCAAGGAGAACTACTTTCTCACAGACTGCAAGACATTAAAAGAATAAAACACATTCCGCCTACACAATCGCAGTGATCCCCAAAAGAAATATTTTAATTTTTTCTGTTCTGAAATGTAGGATGATTTACTACAGCAAGACTGTGAGAAAATAGCAAACTGTATAGCTGCACACATCAACATATCTCCCTTTAAGTGCAGGCAACATCTTGTCTTTCCTCATAAAATATGAACTTGATAAAACACTCAGGATATAAGATTACCTGTAGCGATCTGGTGGAAAATTACTGGAATTGGCTCTGTTGTAACCAACACATCTTCATTGTTATCAGAACTGGAAACGTAAGTGTTATCTACGAAATAAAAATACATCCCATGGTGGAGTCCAGTTGTGCTCTGCCAGCCCCTTCCCATGTTGCCCGTCCCACCCTTATACCATAAGGAACTGCACCCCCGATAGTTAGGGAAGCTGAGCACTATCATCCTCCTGCAGTCTTTTTTTTTCTAACACTGCTAATGAAAAGAAAAATACCAAAAGGATGAAAGATTCGGACCCAAATTTTACACAAGCAAACCCCTGGAGTCTGATGTTAGGGATGTTTGTGAATCACACCAAGCACTGCTCCGAACTATCCCACAAGGGTTATGGGGGTTTGAGCCAACCTTTTCCAAAAGGAAGACTTGTTCTATGCTTTTTGCTATGCCTGACACTAAAACTTGAGCTCTATCCGCTGTGTAGAGTGAAGGCTGCATTCAGAGCTGGGTGTCAACAGCCTATTATGCAAAATACCTGTGCCTCATTTTGCCTAGTCACATAAAGATTGTTTGAAGTATCTTCTAATCAGTGGATAACCTTTCTTGTCACTGATTCAGGAAAAAAAAATCCTCCCACTTAACAAAAACGTTAGGTAGGGATATGAATATGTAAACTCTATCTCAAATTTTCTTACAAAATGTAGGGATTAGGCTGAGAGGTATACGTGGTGGTTTTTTGGTCTGGCTTCTTTTTTTTTGCTTTCCAACCAAATGTTTAGTAACAACAAACAAGAAACACCAAGTTTTTATGTAGTATCTGCTGAAACTAATTTTGCATGAATTGCTGAACTGCCTATGAAACTAATAACGTTTTGTTTCCTACTGATCTGGGCTGAATTGAAACGTATGCTGTAGAGCAGGAAGGCTGACAACTAAGATAATCACAGACAAAGAGACAAATAAGGGAATTGAAACAAGCACTTGATCTGTCATAATTCTGAACACTCCAGTCCCACATCAGCAAGGTGCATGAACTCACCTCTAGTTTTAAGCATACTCAAATGCAATTTCAAAGCCTTTGACTACAGTGCTTCCAGTGAAATGTTGAAGATGTTAGCATTAATTGAGAAATAAATTAAGTAATATTATCCTTCATATTACAGAGGTTCTTAGCAGCCTGTATCAAGACAAAGCCCCAGCGCTGCTGTCCCTTTCTCGCACAGGTGTGCCACGCTGCCTTTGCAGACTAACAACTGCACACAGACAGGCGTGTGGGGCTTTCCCAGCCCGCCGCCTGCGAAACAGCCTCTCTGCCACATTCACACACATCTACTGAGTCTGACACTATCCCACACCTTCGCCTACTTCCACTCCCACGCAGTCCCACGAGGTAATCCGGGTGATCTGCGCTCCAGTCAACATATATATACAGCATGCAGGAGGCTGACATCACATTTCCCTCAGCTCTGCACTCCAGTGCGGCACAGCAGCCTGCTCCATCAGCTCTGTCTGTGTCTGCCCAGCTAGGCGCTTGGCACAGGGATGTGTTTTAGAGCCACAGCATCGTGTGAATAAAATGGGGTTCCTCCAGCCATCTGCCAGCATTCACTCCTTCTCTCACTTTTGTCTGTCAGCAAAACCTGCCTCCAGGACAGCTGCATCTCACTCTCTCCAGCAAGTGTTGCCTTGCCTTTATTTGCATGGTCCACCTTGCTGCCATCATTTCCGTGCCAGCCTCACCATGGTGGATGGCCCTGGGCATAGACAACACAGGCCCATTTCTTTCCCAGGTTTGGGAATGTACCTTATTGCTATAGAGTCCAATGAGCAGGAGTAACAGAGGCCACCATTTGGCTCTAAATATAGCTAACACCATATATATGGACAGGAGAAAGAAAATCCAAAACTAGCACTTACTGCCGTATGAAAAAGCAGGAAAAAACAGCAATATGTGCTGTACAGAATAGATGATTACCAATATATACGTATATGGAAAAGGGACTACTCAATTACAGGTTTTATAGATTTAAATCATATTTTTATGCCTATTGTCATTCTTTCTTGGCAGCTGGATAATATGATTTTCACTGCCAAGTTTTTGTTTTCCTTTTCTATTTGGCAGCCATTAGGGTTTCTTTTTTGCCTTCTACTGAAGGCAAAGTCTCCTGAAGTCTACTGAAACCTGAAATTAAGATACTGGTTTTCGTTTGCTTTCCTCAGCATCCAGTTTCTAACACACTGCACCTTGGAACACCTCTCCTCTTAAGCAGAGGTCCTAGTCCCTGGACCTAGCAGAAGGATGCAGCAAACCACTCGCTGCCAAACTGGTTCTCTCCATCCCTGCTGCAACCTAATGAAGTCTAAGAAAAGGATGTTTCTGGTAACATGTGTGTAGCCCACAAATCACTGGGATAAAAGACTACAGCAGTTCAACAAGTTTACGGCAGCCAACATGTATCACTCCAAACATATTCATTAGCAAAACGCTTGCTGCTGTAATGGTTCTCACAGGAGTAATGATCCACTCATATTAATGGGACTTTAGTCTACTCATTGATGTTATATTCTATAACTGCCCCTTAGGAGCGTTATTTTTCCCCAGTTGCGTCAATGTTATGAGAAACAGTTACAGAGATATTTTGCTGGAACTCCTATTACCTGTCTCTAAATTTTCAGATATATTTTCACAATTTCAGCAATGTATACATAACTGTGAGACATTACTGTCTCAACACTATTCCTGTTAAGTTCTTCAGTGTGCCTCTGTGAGTATATTTTTAGCTTTCACTCATTATTATGAAACTTTCAAACACCTTCGCTCATTGAAAGTTGTCATGTCATATTACAGTTCCCATAGGTATGATTTAATGCTTAGCTGTTTGTAATCTTTTGATGCTTTATGAAGCAACTCAGCCACAGCTACACACTGTTATCAGTGCCAAAACGGTGACATTGCGTTCATTACAGCAATGCAGAGAGCTCAGATATATGCAGTACCCAAAGCTCTTCTTATAGCATCTAGAATTTACCTATGGTGGTATCACTTCTGGTTGAATGAACATCATTTGTATAGTAACTTGACCTCTCCTGTATTAGCAATTTATCTGATGACCAGCTCTGACAGCCTTCTCTCAGATTTCCAGATTTGATACTTTGTGTATTGCACACTCTTAATCTCCAGCGGATATAACTTTGGTATAGCTATGCACTAATGGACTTAAGCCTTGATCTCTAAAGATTTCTCCTCTGAGAAGTTTAATTTGACGAGCATGTGTTGCTCTGAACTCTATCAACTAGAAGCAATACTTGACGATCATCTTCCAGTTGAGAAGGACATCAGCACAGAGCTTCTCAGACTTAGCACCATTGCACCCTGACATGTTCCTAAAACATTTCTTAAAATATGTACCAGAGAAGAGAGAGCTACAGTCAGCAATAATGTTAAGTTAGAGATTTGGGACAAAGAGAAGAGACAAAGAATCTGGCTCACCAAGTCAAAACGAGTGTATTTTAGGATCAAAGGTGTAAAATGGCAGTCATTATCATTCCTAACACACTAAACACCTCTTAATCACAAAGCAAACCTAGATCCTGCAAAAGTTTGAGATACAAGTGAAACAAATGAAATTAGCTCTTCCAAAGCCTTGATCAGTAAACATATGCAGCTGGTTTATGCCCCCCTCACCAAGTTAGCTACACGGTAAAATGTTCCAGTTCTATCTGGCTTTAAAATGTAGGGGCTGATGGCAGAGAATATTCATTAGGTTTTAGAGCCACCAGAGTCACTCAGGCTTTTAAGCTATCAGGGCATGCTGCAAATAGCATCCATAAGGGAAGTCTGAGGTCTGTCAGACAGAATTTTGCCAGGAGATGAGATCTCATGTGCTGTGGCAGTAACTGCTGCTTCACTGCTCCAGCTTGCCATTTAGTTAGGAGTTCCCAGAGATCAAATTTTCTGCCTTATATAATAGCGTAATCCCTGAAATGATTAAATCCATTACTGATGTTTAATAAAACAAACTGTTAATAACATACAAGGCAATTTTTTTTTCAACTATTTGTTATAAACAATAAAGCAATTTATCACTGGGATGACTGTTTATTTTACGAATCTCAGTTTCTCCCCTTACTATATGCTGACTAGATTATTATTACCAGTTTTTACTGATTAAAAAAACATCTGCCACAGAGGTTGATAGCATTCTTACACATAATCCATTGCATTTAGCATCACTGCTGATGCACATTTCTCTCTATATCTGCTTCAAGCACTCTGGTGTTTTGAACAGACATAGTCTAACGCTTATCAGTGAAGACGATCAAAGCCTCACTTCTTTAGAGATTCTAAAAGAAACAATAAATATTTCTTTTAGAAATTTTACAGAGATGTTACAGATAAAGATCAAAAAAGACCAAAGGGTTTCATAACATTCATGATATTTACACTATTTAATACTCCCAGGTGCAAAACACACAATACGGTGCAATCCAGCAGTACTACCAGCTACCTCTACTTGCACTGTGCCCGTCTGCCCTCATCCCCGCTTCCCTCTCCTGCTTCTGCTAACCTCTGTGCCACCTGAAGTATCTGTGCAGTCTCTTTGTGAAGGGAATTGGGGAAATAAGCTAGCTGAAAATGAGCTTTTACTCTTGCCTGGCTGTCTTTCGTAAGAGTAATTCCCCTTGCCTGGACCGGCTGCATGGTTACACAAATGCTTTTGCCAGCCCAGCTCACGGTATGAACGGGAGGCAGGACTGAGCAGCTGGGAACAGCTTTGCAAGCTTACATTACCAAAGGCATACCCATACACAAGCCCTTGGCTCCAAATGACCCTGAGAAGCATCGGTGCACAGTCCAAAGGCTTAATGTGAAGAACGTGAGTAGTCTCATTAAGGTCTAATGCAGAAGTGCTTTGCTGGCCCCACGCCAGACCCCTCAGCCTCATCAAACATCAAGCTTTATCTACCATGCCAAAGAGGAGCTGGGCGCTTTCACACTCCTGTCACTGTTGGCTCCAGACATGGAAAGCATCACAAGCCCTGGTCTCTGTGAACTTGTAAACCAGATTTTCTCACCCTGACCCAGCTGATAAATGTTGCCTGAAAAGGAGAAATGACTGTGAAAATAATTTAACTAATGGACAATGACTAGCACAAGGATGCACCTGGAAGACATCAACACCCTGTCAGATATTCTCATCTGAATATAGCAAATTGTGGTAACTTGCGTACATGTGTCATGGTCAAGAATGTTGCACTGTACCTGGGTAATCCTCAGAGACATGCACTGAATAGGATACACTGTAAAAAGAAAAAAAAAGAAACAACAGAATTAATAACAACAACATTAACTGCTGGCATAACATTTTTTTCCTGCTCTTGTGTTATTTTATGTTTATTTATAGGTTCCTGACAGTTTCCAGGACAGAAGGTAACACCTATTTTGATGGCTTTTGAAGTGCTCAGCTCAAAAAAAAAAAAAAGCATCACGCCTGTTTTGAAAGCTTACTTGGCTAAATTGGCACATCCCGATTTCAACCTTCTTAAAAAGAATAACAAGACTGCATTATATTCACTTTAGAGTAACATTTCACAATATGTGTACTTACACCTGAAAAGGAAAAAAAAAGACTCCTCTTTGAACATCAGAACCAGAAAAGCCTGGTTTTCCCTGCTTCTGGTTCCTGGAGTTGACTCAAGACTCAGTACGAAGCCTTCCTTGCTGGCTGGGGCAATTCTGTACATTTCTGCTAGTCTCAGCAAAGGCTCAGGATGGCTTGGGCTCCTTCCTCTCATCAAAACCCCATATTTATAATAATTCTGCCAATTTTATTTGATACCTGTACCTCTTTGTCAAGCTGAGTACAAATCAAACTTGAAAGAGCCATGTTGACGGTAAAAGGTGGCTTCACTACACGGATTCACTTCACTGCTGCTGTCAGCATGGCGCCAGTGCCAGCACCGAGGGTCCAGAAGCTGAGGAAGGATCACAGAAAAGTGCAAATAAACCTAAACTGCGGTGCAATAGCACCCCTGTCACTCCAGCCAGCAAGTCGGCTTTGTCGAGGGCCCAGCTGAAGTGTCTCTATACCAATGCACGCAGCATGGGGAATAAACAGGACGAGCTGGAGATGTGTGCACACGAGTAGGGCTACGACCTTGTTGGCATCACGGACACGTGGTGGGACGACTCGTACAACTGGAGCGTCAACATGGAGGGGTATAGGCTTTTTAGAAAAGACAGGAAGGGGAGACGAGGAGGGGGTGTCGCTCTCTACATCAGCAACCGGCTGGAGTGTGTGGAGCTCCGCCTGGGGATGGAGGAGGAGCTGACAGAGAGCTTATGGGTCAAGATTAGAGCATGGGGACGGACAGGGGACGTCACGGTAGGGGTCTGTTACAGGCCGCCTGGCCAGGAGGATAGAGCAGACGAAGTGCTCTATAGGCAGATAGGAGCAGCCTCACGGTCACAGGCCCTGGTCCTCATGGGGGACTTCAACCACCCTGACATCTGTTGGAGAGACAACACGGCAGGGCACAGGCAGTCCAGAAGGTTCCTGGAATGCCTGGATGACAACTTCCTCCTGCAGGCGATAGAGGAGCCAACAAGGAGGGGTGCCATGCTCGACCTTGTGCCCACCAACAGGGAGGGACTGGTCGGGGATGTGAAACTGAAGGACAGCCTTGGCTGCAGCGACCATGACATGGTGGAGTTCAAGATCCACCGGGCAGCAAGGAAAATACACGGCAAGCTCTCTGCCCTAGACTTCAGGAAGGCAGACTTCAGGAAGGCAGACTTCAGCCTCTTCAGCGACCTGATGGGCCAAGTGCCATGGGAGGCGGCCCTGGAGGGAAGAGGGGCCCAGGAAAGTTGGTCCACATTCAAGGAGCACCTCCTCCAAGCTCAGCAGAGGTGCATCCCGATGAAAAACAAGTCGGGCAAAAAGGCCAGGAGGCCGGCGTGGATTAGCAAGGAGCTCCTGGACCAACTGAAAGTGAAAAAGGAAGCCTATAGAGGGTGGAAGTGGGGACAGGTAGCCTGGGAGGACTACAAAGAGGCTGCGCGAGTGGCCAGGGATAAGGTAAGGAAGGCCAAAGCCCTGGCAGAACTGAATCTGGTCAGGGATATAAAATGTAACAGGAAGAGCTTTTATAGGTACGTAGGGGACAAAAGAAAGTCCAGGGTAAATGTAGGCCCC
Source organism: Chlamydotis macqueenii (assembly GCF_036417535.1). Taxonomy (NCBI): domain Eukaryota; kingdom Metazoa; phylum Chordata; class Aves; order Otidiformes; family Otididae; genus Chlamydotis; species Chlamydotis macqueenii. Next base: position 15,931,686 of record NC_141593.1, on the reverse strand, counting down.
CTCCAGAAGGGAACTGGCGTCCTGCTTACCCAGGACATGGAGAAAGCTGAGGTTCTCAATGACTTTTTTGCCTCAGTCTTCACCGACATGAGTTCCTGTCCCACCGCCCAAGCTGTAGAAGGTGAAAGCAGGGACTGTGAGAATGAAGAACTGCCCATTGTACTCGAAGAGCAGGTTCGGGATCATCTAAGAAACCTGAAGGTGCACAAGTCCATGGGTCCTGATGAGATCCATCCACGGGTCCTGAGGGAACTGGCGGATGAAGTTGCCAAGCCACTGGCCATCATATTTGAGAAGCCGTGGCAGTCTGGTGAGGTCCCCGATGACTGGAAGAGGGGGAACATAACCCCAATTTTTAAAAAGGGGAATAAGGAAGACCCGGGTAACTACAGGCCGGTCAGCCTCACCTCTGTGCCTGGCAAGGTCATGGAGCAGATTCTCCTGGAAACCATGCTAAAGCACATGGAGAGCAAGGAGGTGGTTGGTGACAGCCAACATGGCTTCACCAAGGGCAGATCGTGCCTGACCAATTTGGTGGCCTTCTATGACAGGGTGACGGCATCGGTGGACAAGGGACGAGCAACTGACATCATCTACCTGGACTTGTGCAAAGCTTTTGACACTGTCCCGCATGACATCCTTCTCTCTAAACTAGAGAGACATGGGTTTGATGGACAGACCACTCGGTGGATAAGGAGTTGGCTGGATGGCCACACTCAGAGAGTGGTGGTCAACGGCTCGATGTCCAGGTGGAGACCGGTCACGAGTGGCGTCCCTCAGGGGTCCGTGCTGGGCCCGGCCCTGTTCAACATCTTTGTCGGCGACATGGACAGTGGGATAGAGTGCACCCTCAGCAAGTTCGCCAATGACACCAAGTTGTGTGGTGCCGTTGAGACGCTGGAAGGGAGGGATGCCATCCAGAGGGACCTTGACAGGCTGGAGAGGTGGGCCCGTGCCAACCTCATGAAGTTCAACGAGGCCAAGTGCAAGGTCCTGCACCTGGGTCATGGCAATCCCAGGCACAAATACAGGCTGGGCGGGGAATGGATTGAGAGCAGCCCTGAGGAGAAGGACTTGGGAGTGCTGGTGGATGAGAAGCTCAACATGAGCAGGCAATGCGCCCTTGCGGCCCAGAAGGCCAACCGCATCCTGGGTTGCATCAAGAGAAGCGTGGCCAGCAGGTCTTGGGAGGTGATTCTCCCCCTCTACTCTGCCCTGGTGAGACCCCACCTGGAGTACTGTGTCCAGTTCTGGAGCCCCCAACACAAGAAGGACATGGACCAGTTGGAGAAGGTCCAGAGGAGGGCCACGAAGATGATCAAAGGGCTGGAGCACCTCTCTTATGAGGACAGGCTGAGAGAGTTGGGGCTGTTCAGCCTGGAGAAGAGGAGGCTCCGGGGAGACCTTATAGAGGTCTGCCAGTACCTCAAGGGGACCTACAAGAAAGATGGGAAGAGGCTGTTCAGTAGGACCTGTTGTGATAGGAGAAGGGGTAATGGTTTTAAAATAGAGGGGGGTAGATTTAGATTGGATATTAGGAAAAAATTTTTTACACTGAGGATTGTAGAACACTGGCACAGGTTGCCCAGAAAGGTGGTGGGTGCCCCATCCCTGGAAACGTTCAAGGCCAGGTTGGATGAGGCTCTGAGCAACCTGATCTAGTTGGGGATGTCCCTGCTCCTTGCAGGGGGGTTGGACTAGATGACCTTGGAAGGTCCCTTCCAACTCTAACCATTCTATGATTCCATGAAAATTAAATGGTAGTATGTCGGAAATGGTAATGGAATCTGATGAGCCCGAGTTGCCACTTCAGAGTGCTTAAAGTAGATGTGAACCAAAGATTAAAGAATAAAACACCTGAAAATAAGGTATTTACTTCCAATTAAAATAAACCAGCAGTTTTTATTAGAAACACTACTTACTCAGTTTAGGAACTGAACAAACTTAGTTTAGTCCTTGACTCAGCAGAACTATTAGTTTCTTATGCTGGGTGTGTTTCACCTGAAACTCTTTACATTGTTAGTTCCGCCATCACTTCACCCCCTCCCCACCCCCCCCGAAAAAAAAAAGAAAAGAAAAGAAAAGAAAAGGGGGACTGTCTAATTGTCTTCTTTCAGCACATTTTGGGATCTCTGTGCTGCCCTCTCTTCAGTGGCCGCAGATCAGTGTACTCTGAGAAGAATTAGCGAAGTATTACGCGAGAGGAAGCTCTTGTGGGAACAGCCTTTTAGATAGCTCATTCCTCTCACACGTATTTAAACTTATATTTGGGGAGAATAAAGGGCTTGTTTGAGCTTCCAGAAAGCGGTGGTGGTGCTTTGTTTGGGCTTGTAATAATAATCTTATGTTAGTTATGTGCAGGCTATGGAAGCAAAAAGTGGAAATAAAACTACTGAACAGAACAAAATTTGGTTTTATGTCCCAGCTTGTCCCTGTGATTGTCCCACAGCATCACACTTCGGCACATTTTTACGCACTCAGGATAAACTGCTTCCTACTGACTGTGCACCTGATTTGTCAGAAAACAAGCGAGACCAGGCTGACAGAGGTCTCTTAAGAGGCTCCTCTCCTGCCGGCACCCAGGCATTTTCCTGCTGACTTCAGTGAGATTTAGGGCCAAGACAGAAACACAGGACTGGGATGGCTTACAGCACCTTAAGCAGCACAGACTTCACTGAACATGCAGATGTTCAACAACTCTGGGTGTTAAAACCTCTTGGAGCCAAAGAAAGCCTTCACTGAAGCAGCTTTCTCATTTAAGTACCCAGAAATGCAACTGGAATTAATTTAGGCCTGGCCTCCACACAGAAGTACAAGATGATTATTCCAGTGAGGGATGTGATTTTTCTTTCTGGCAATTCAGTTCCTCTGTACACCCCTATTGCAGTTACACTGCTATAAATACAGCTTATAGCACTGTAATTTATTTCCATTCCCATAAACACATTCAAACCAGCCAACCACCGTCCTTGCTCATTGAGTTATATTGCTCTAGCTGCACAAACACAGTTAAACTCTTGGGTGTAAACAAAGCCCCAGTGATGGTGTTATTTCTGTTTTATTCAGCCTAGACCCTCTGCAGGACATATGTTTCTCGACCCTTAAGCTCAGAACAAGCTTCATACTAGAAATGGCCTAGTAAAATTGTTGTTATTTAACAAACAGTAAAGCACCATATGAGAAATTAGCAAGAGCCATCATGTTTCACTGCTTATGAGTCTTTAATATACACTTTGTATTGCTTGAAACAATTTTAACATGTAGATCCACAGCTTTAGCTTAGTAACAATTCTACTCACTGGGGACTCCCTGCAAGCATTTTCCAAAGTGTTTTAATCATATCTGTTTCTTCTTGAGAAAGACTATCCCACAAAGGTCCATCTGGATTTGAGAACTAATTCATCAACTAGATAGGGATCCACCACATAATTGCTATTTTTCAGACGAATCTGTCCCAATTTGATATAGAACAAGCACATTAGCCTGCATTTGACATCACTATCATTTCTCAAAGCTACCTAAAAAAAGTCCAGAGTCTAAACTGGTTACAGGACCAAGCAAAATATTACCTCCAAATCCAAGCTCCATGGCACAGAAAAAAATACATGAAAACTGAAAAAGCCAGTAAAGCGAAAGTTACTGAGACAAAGCACACTCACCAAAAGGAAAAGAACCAGCTCCATCTCTTTCCATCAATTTGTAAGATTGTTTCATGTTCCTTGAACTGCAGTTTTTACCTATCATGGTACAAACTCCAGGATCAGATATGCATCCTGAAGCCAAAACAGTAACGCTGGAGCTGGAGTGTATGATCTATCTTCCCATCAAGTGCACGTTATCCCAGCTCTATGCCACCTGTAGTTTCTCTGTAGGAAATAAATCCTTTAAGCTGAACCTCCAGCTGTTTTGCACAGCAGGAACAACATGAAGCATCTGGCGCAAGTCTAAGATTTATGCCTACGGAACAGTTATGACAATTCAAACAGCTCCGTCCCATGGCAACAGATGACTTATTGCCTTATTAAGTGTGGAAACTGTGATCCAGTGTCTATTCCAATTTTAGCTGTCTCCACTAGAGTCAGAGCTCCATGTGCTAATGTTGAAGCTTGCAAAATTGCCAAAGAAAGGAAACAAGATTTTTTGTCATGTGGAATCTTACAGTAGTCTAATGCCATTCTATAGCAGTATGTATGAGTAGAGTAAATACAACTTTCTTAATCTTAATGCATTCACTGCTACAGAATTCAGAAGACATTATTTTTTGTTTACAATATTCAAAATCACAGATCTACCTCATCAATGGCGTAATGCAACAAGTTAACAAGATGCACGAAACTTTACACCTGAAGAAAAATACTAAGACTCAGCAAAGTAAGCTATGGACAAATACGTAAGATTAAATGCTACTGTAGTACTGATTATGAGCCAGGGTCAACTTCTGAACATGCCGGTGAGCTGAAAAAAAGATTAGTGAAACCTTGATAAGAAAAACAAAATTATACTGGTGAAAACAAATACAGGGTGGAAATTATGATTTTTAGAAAATGTACTGCAGGGTCCCATCCGAAGAAAACTTTCCAATTGCATTCCTGACATATCTGACCTTTGAACAAGTGCCTGGAGAATTGGTAGGAGACGAAGGCATTTAGGTAGTGACAAGCTGAAAAACTAGGTAGGCTATTTACACACAAAAAAATTGGCATATTTAGCAAGAAAAAAAAAATCATTGATCTTTTTCTTTTTTTTTCTGTAGTTGACCTTATTTGAATTAGAAAATTCTCTGAAGAGCGTTACATTTCAAAACTAATAGTTAAACACACTGCAGAAGGCTTCAATGTCAAGTCCTTCTTCCAGTTTGTACAAAGATACCAAGCACGCTAGTAACAGCAGAAAAGACCCAGGAGCCATAAGCAGCTATTTTCTATGGCAAAAAGATCTCTTCTGCTTAATGGACACCAAAGTTACAGCCTGGAGACAACCGTTCTGTTCCATGCTGAAAACAGAACAAACAAAATAACAATAAAAGCAATTGAAAGACAAGCAAAAATTACTGATGTGTTAATTACAGCTAAGACAAAGAAACTTAATGTAAACCCTCCGTTCGGTTCAACTGCGACAACCATGAGTGAATGATAAATGTTAGGTTTCTTGACAATTTACGAACAAGTGAATTAGCAAAATACCTCATCATGTAGTATGTGTGACTACTGTGCTATGAAACACTTCAGTACCTTTCAACAGAGCTCTTAAAAACCAATGCAATTACTACAGTAAAAATAATCTTGCTCTTCCACTCACGAGCTTTTGAAAGATTCCATCCCACTCAGCACACATCAGCTGAAGAAGTGCTCCACTGAAGCTCATATTCAGAAATATACACAAAAATATGGCAGCATTCTGAATTTTCTTATCAGGTGAATTTCATAATCAACTCTTGCTAGCATTCACAATGTCTTCAGTAAAAAATATGAAGACTTAAAAATATATGTATAAATGTACATTTATAATAATATAAAGCACACTTTACTGTATTGCAATTCACATTAATGAGTGAATTAACTACTATTAGCCAATATACATCAGCAAGTACTGCATTCCACTCATTCATTACAACTTTACAATACAGTTCCAGTAATGTGACAAAAACATAACTGGAACTAAAAAAAGTTCCAGTTGCGTAGAACACTAACCAGAAAGTGACAGACAGACAGACCAACAGTAGTTAAAACCACATGAGTTAGAAATACGGAAGATAGCACATCACATGACATGTTTCTGAAAATAAAGGTTTGCATAAAGCCTTTTAAAATACAAATGAATATATAGGCTTTTTGCTCTTTCACACAGTGAAATAACTATTAAAGCACAGGACTTGTACTTTTTTTAAAGCAGATAAATTAAAACTGATGTCATTAAATAAAATATGATTCTATGATTCTATTCTATAAAAATAACAATTACTGAAAAACAATCTTATATTCTGGAAAAGAGAATTCAAAGTCTTCACAAATGAGACAAAAATTAAAAGGAGGTGGACCTAAGTTTCCATGCACGTATTAGCACAGCTATGGAAAAAGTGGACAAAGAAGACAAGAGACAAGCTGCACAGAAAATACAAGGCTTCTGGCCCCTACCACACTCCTGGTATTTCTAGAAACAAGTACTTAATTGCTTTGCTAAAAATTTCAAGATGTATTCCAAAGGGTGTAAATTTTGGTGAGTACTTTTTTTCTTTTTTTATATTTGCAGCTTGCTATATAACTGAACTGTGAACATCCATGCTATTTTCTGGACTCCTGATTAAAATCAGCTTCATGGATTTCCAAACAGCTTTTGAAGTACCCTTTAAAATGCTTTGAATGTGCATATCTGCACCTCAGCAATTTGTTTTCAGATATACAGGCCACCTTAAATCTCCTTCTGAAATGCAGTAGTTCAACAAGTTTCCTGAGCCTTTTTGATCCAACAACTGATGATCCACCAACAGTCACACCTATTTTTTGCTGCTAGACAGAGCAAGGCAGTTGCAAAGAATTAAAATTTGTGCACACGCTCCTTTCACTTTACATCAAAACTCCCCATGGTGCACCAGCAATTACACAAAAAAGAATAACAAGTGACTCTGAGTAATCTTTTCTTTTGGGTGCTGGAGGATGCATGCATGTGATGACATATGAAAAGTCCCAGGCACATCTATTGATGACAAATTAGAACTGTTCCAAAGAGAGATGAGCAGTATTAATGTGCCAAGAATGGCACTGCTTTCATTTCTTGACAGAACCTGGAGGAATAGATGTGCTGAGTCGAAGTTATACGTTTGCACTTGTCACTAAGAATAATTGTGCTACTGGTCCTTTCATGCAACCAAAGTGCATCTGAATCAAATGGTGAACGTTACTTATAATGCTCCACTTGATTTAGCATATTATTCAAAAAAAAGGGGATACAGAAGACTGCAGCACAACCATTCACCTTTTGCAAAGCATTCAATGAAAAAGGTATGGCAACTTCTAGCAAATGCACCGAAGTCTACAGGATTAATCATCACTGCAACAAACAAGAGGGCACTCCTAAAATTAAAAATAGCACTTAGGAAATAAGCAAATCAAGGACACTTGGGTTAAAAAAAAAACCAGCGTGTGCTGTGTGTCATTCTTGAAAGTGTTACATCAAAATACAACTGTGTGCAAAGCCAGGTTGTCCACAATCAGACTATACCAGAATCAGACCGTTTCACCCAGAACCACAAAAGTCACTTCTTGTCTGACAGGTCCAGCTCCCTCCCTCAACACAGATACTCTTTAAACCTCTCTTCTGTGTTCTCCCTTCTCTTCACCGATCCCACTGGTTTGAATTCTGCCTCCATTCCCCGCCATTACCTCCTCATCCGATTTCAGTCCTCCCCAGGACACAGAGAGCAAAACAAACTCAGGACAGTAACCTCTTGACCCAGCTCAGCTGCAGCCAGCGCAGCATACATGATCATAGCCGTTGGCCACCTTATTTCCAGGGTTGCATCCATATTCTTCCACTACGTGTTTTGTACAGTTTCCTTTTTTTTTTTTTTTTAAGGAAGAAAGTCTTTCCTCTCTTCAGCGTCTTTCTTTTAGTTTTGGAGCACTGCTGTCAGAAGCAGCCATTATATGCTCTTTTTTAAGCCAGTTAAGAGTTATCTTAAAGCCATGAGGTTCTGGTCCACCTTGTTCCTATTGGAAGGCTGTTCTGAGGCTCTTGTGGCTGTAATTCTAGTAATTCAGTTTTCAGTTCAGATAAATTGAACAGAAATGCCTTGTCCAAGCCCTGTATGAAGCCTCTGTGTTGAGATCTTTCAAAACAGAAACAAAAGGACACAAAAAGAAACAACCATGATCCCAAGGCAGAGACAAAAGGCAAATTGCAAACTGAACAGTTATGGCAAACCAAGCAACAAAAGAGAGCGTCTTATCATAGGAAGTTTTACCTGATCATTTTAGCAGATAATTCCGGCATTTTACCAATCATTAAAAACAAAACTAAAGCCCATATAAATCCCAGGAGACATTCACTGTTTAACTTCATCGTGTTCCTAACAATGGGAATGGCTCCTTTCTTTTACATGCAGTGTTTGGCAATGGAGGAAAGTCCTAGGCGCCCTTCTTAGACCACTCTGCACATTCACTAATTAGTTGGCATTTTGCTTGTTTATCTAATGAGGTGTGCAACACCCACTGCTGTGCAGTGGAAAAGTAACAAATACAATAAATACTCTTTCTCTTCAGTTCTTTCAGATATCTTTGAGAATTCAAATTTTTCCCTTCTCTCTGCTCCGCCTCCCCCACCAGTAAAGTCCCAAATACTTCTTGGTATAGCTGAAATACTGTATTTATGGACTAAAGTTGGGGTTTTTTTTTCTGTAAGATCCATATATACAGCTTCCATTAACATCACTATAAACTCCATACATAACTTCCAAACACGGAATTTGAAAGTCAAGCTATAGCTTTTAGGAATATTCTAAACTGAAAGTGCATATTCTTGCACACATTCAAAACAACAAAACCCCACAGGGCAAAATTTTACATAGACGTTTCCTATGAAATTGACCAACACAGTTTATTCACGCTGATACAATGCATTCACATAATTCAGGACCACTGCCATATCTACAGCCAGTTATTTATTTATTGCTTACTGGTACACACAGTTTCCTGGTCAAATTAGTAAGGCTGTGCCCAGTACCTCTGGAAATTGCTAGATTATGATATAACACGGACCCATATCCTGCACACATTTCAATCCAAGGTGACAGTTGCTGTTCCTAACTCCTATGCCACACAGCTGCAAGGATTGCTTGTAAACCAGAAGGGTTGGCTCATCCTGATGTCCCATTACACTAACATGGTCAAAACCACACAATTTTCTGTGGTTAGAGACACAAAAGGAGGTGCTAGATGGCTAGCCGCAATGCCGGCGGGCTTTGTCTCCTCAGTCCAAAAGACTCAAGAATTACAGTGGTGCAAGGGACAACACGAAGCACAAGAGCAGGTCAAACTCTCACCTCTGAAGCCTCACAGGGATATCTGTAACACCTCTGCCACTATACTACAGTCATGAACAGCATGCAATCATGAACAGCAAATAAATTGGAAAATTCAGTATAGATTATAACAAAAAATAGTATTTTTTTCCCTTTCTTTTCAGATATGACAGTTTCAGTCTGAGTACATAGGTACACTTCAAAAACAACATTCAGTACTTAGCATTAGAAAGATGTCAGTAAATTGGGAAGAGTACAGGAATCATCAAGAAACAATCACCGGTCTGGCAAAACAGACCAGTAAGCAAAAAAATTTAAATGGGTTCAGATAGCTAGGTATACCAAGTATGGCAAATCAATGAGCAAGCGTGGTAGGAAATGTGATGACTGCTGAGACACGTTTTCCAGAATGCAAACATGAAGATGGATATCATATTTACATGACGGCCCAAGAGAAAATGGCAAGCCATATTCAGGTGAAAGTAGAGGAGAAAGTACAACTTGTCTAAAAATCAGACACGGAGAACCCTATTAAACAGAGAATTAGTGTCCCAGGGAAGAGTTAGCGGGCTAATCATATAGCCATTTAAAGTCAGGATGGAAAAGTAGCTTAAGTAAAATAAATGGAAAAATTTTACATAGGCAAGTTCACTAATAAATGTTTCCCATTGCTGGTTTCAATGAGTTATGAATGAGTAAAATGTTACTTGCCTTTCTCACTAGCAGCTGGGAGAACAAAGTTCTACGTTGAATATGACATTGATGACTCTCAATGTGACTCATGGAAAAAAATTCAAAGCATACCCCTGTAATATATTTCAATATTGTGCACAATAACAGCAGCAGGGAATTCCATTTCAAGCACTTTTTATGCATTTGAAATGGCAGCACTGGCTAAGATCTGAAACAGTTCTTCCACTAACTTCTCACAAATTTTAGCTGTTCCTGAATATCACACACTTGGATTTCCTCTTCATGACAGAATGCAATAGAAAGGACACTGTACTGTTTGTTTTTTTTTTTTTTTTTTTTTTTTGCATTTAGGCTTATTTAGTAACAGCCCATCTAATAAGGAACAGTTTCTAAACATATGGGTTGTTCTTGGGCTGAAGAATGCTTCTAGGTGCATGACAACTCAAAGAATATTAATTTCATGTTATACCCAAAAAACCATACCTGAATACAGTCTGGCATACATTCCTACAGAAAGTGTTAAGCAAACTATAGAACAAATAACAAAAGATAATTTTAGCACTCTATCCCAACATGTAGTCAGATTTGGAATATCATTTTAATTTATAAAGACAGATACAATTAAAAAAATCTCTCCACTAGTCTTAATTAGATCCCTATCTTCTCAAAAAACTAATTACATATCAGATGAAGCACTGGCTTAGGAAGCTCCTGTTTTCTTGCAAAAGCAGAGGCAGTTCTATTCCCAGCTGTGCTACAGTGACTTGCTATATGCCTCCTAGCAAGAAAAAATGCACACACTTTCAAAAGGTGATCAGTAACTACAAAGCTTTCTAGACATTGATTTACCTTTCATGTGTGCAGAACCTCTACACCTCCAATAGAAACCAGCAGGAACCATCAGCAGTTTTTAGAAATAGGGCCTTATAGTCCAGATTTTAAAAATAATTAGGCAACAATAATTGTGCAGAAATGGCAGTTACACATAAAAACAATTTATATTCCCCTGAAAATCCCATTCTGTACATATCCATTATTTAAGATAATTCATTGTACTCACAAAGGTATAAAAATGTCCACTTTATCATGGATTTCTACTGAAGTTTAGGTACTTTAAAGGGGATTCGGCTACGCGAGCACCTTTTATGAGGCCAGCATGTAAATACCTTTGAGAAACTGGTAAAATAAGACTCATGCTAAGGTACTTAAAATCAGGACATACTTTTCAATATACACAATGAAATCTTGGCCCCCATTAAATTCCATAGGCAAAACTCTCACTGGCTTAAAAAAGTGAAGGTTTACCCTTGTCTCAGTTTCTTCACCAGCAAATCTGCAAGAAAAAAAGGGAGCACATCATCTGCCTGCACAGCTTAGCACACACTGCCATCAAAATGATTACCAAAGTTTGGAAAGCACTCTGAAGATGGGAAATTACCTGTAAGTGGTAAGTTTTGTAATCAGACATTATTAAATATTTCCAGTAAGTCTAGAGAATGAAAGTAAACATGGTCAGAAAACTTCAGTCTTCTGCTAACGTGAGATTAAAACCAGTAAGTCCTTCACTAATACAGAGCTCTTAAGCTGAAGATCTCCTCAGAGCCTTTAATAAAGACAGAGCTATGAAGACTAACATAAAGAAAAATTAGATGGTATAAAGACAACAAAACCAATTAACCTATAGAATGAAAGAAAAAAGGATCAAACACCAAAGAATAACTCCGCCTTTCTTGATGTCGCTCTGAGACCACATGCACTTGCAGTGACTTGAAGAACCGTTCAGGAGCAGCGCCCTAGACTGCAGAGAAAGCAGCAATGGAAGCAGTAATGCAGCTGGAAGTGCTTGTCACCCTGTTTACTGAGGCCATTGCATGGAGGAACCTAAATATAGCGATTAAAAGATCTGATTCAGACATGTCTGTCTTGAAACCTGGGCCAGTTTTACCAAGATCTGGACGGTCTTCTCAGGCACAATGGCATATGTAAAATATACACAGTGCTGGGTAACAACTGCAAATAGTTCAAAGTAGGGAGAGTCAAAATAACACAAATACAAACAATTGGGAACATTATATTTTTGACTTGAGGGTTGGGGTCTGGGGTTCTTCTTGAGGAAGGAGAGTTCACAAGGAAAATCTTCAGGTAATACTGCCCCAAGTGAGTGCATACACTGTATTTTAATCTCCTAAAAAAAATTCCCCTGAAAAACGTATCAGTGGACACGGGTCAAACTGCTCACCGCTCACACAGCTGTTTATCATCAGAGGCAGCAGTGATGTGAGTCATGTAAGCATCTAAATCAATAAACATCCCTATTTCTTTCACAGCCCACTCAGGTGCTATGGGGCTACTGTGGAAGGCTGCTCCTTCAGAACAGAAAACCAGGAGCCCGGTGGCAGAGTGATTACAGTTCACTCCATTTGGAAAGGTCACTCGCTTTCCATCACCTGAGAGCATCACTAAGCCCAAGAGAAGTGGGATAACTCTTCAAAATTACTGCCTGGGGTGAAACGGAATGATAAAGCTGTATCACTTAGTTGCACCAGAGAAATTAAAAGGAAAAATAGCAGTCGCCTTTCACACCAGGACACATACAGCAGAGGGCCTGAAAAATACAGCAAGATTTTACTGCTGAATGAAATACTTACAGTGATATATTAAGGCACAGAAATTATTACTGTGGGAGAGTCCATGACGTATTAATCAAAACACATTTGAAAAGCTTCATAGTATTTTTAAATGATGCTAGACTGCATGTGATCTGGCCTCACGAGGACCCCGCCACCTCCTGAGACATGCCATGTTCTCAGCTCCCACTGAGAAGGCTGTGGGAGCTGAGGATGCTTAGCACTCTGCAGGTAGGGCCCTCAGTGCTCAAAGGAAAATCTAGCCTAAATTTAACCTTAATGACTCAATCAGATCAAGCAGCATTTAACAAGAATTTTGTTAGTGACATAAGCAAACAAATGTCAAGCTTTTTTTTTTTAATAAAAAACACTCAAAAAACAACACCACACAAAAACTTAGCACTATTTCACTTCCCATGTTACTCAGCAGCAAAGCTCTGTTTGAGTTGAAGGAAATAGAAATAAGCCTCTCTTCGTCCTCTCCCAACTTCTGTAGTTGGTGGACCACCAATGGTGTAAGAGGCAGTGGGAACAAGAGGTAATTCCATGGGGAATAAGAGGTATAGCTATACCTCTGGTAGTTAGGACAATGCATTTATACAAGACTTTACTAAGCATGAGCACTCTTGCACAGTCCTACCGAAAAGACCGATCCTATCATGACCGTAAGCTTCAGAGCAGTGGCAAAGCCAATACAGAGCTCACAGATACAGCAATGCTATAGAAAACTGGTAAACAATGTTGGAAGACAAATCATACAGAGCCAGTTAAGTGACTTTAATTTATACACAAACAAATCCTCTGGTTATAGATTTTCATCTGTTTTTATGCAAACATTCTTTGCAGCACAGATTACATTGAAATATGAGAAAGAAAACTGCTCTTGTATGACATACTGCACTAATGAATCCTAGCTTTAATGAGAAGTTACAATAATTCAAATTCAATCTCTTAAACAATTTGTTGTCCCTCACCTTCTGTGAATTCACCATGTCATTATAGCCTAGTGAACATCACCGTAATGCATACTACATCTTTCTCACATCAAAGCAACTTGCCTCCCAAAACGGTAATTAGAAACAAATGAAATTACAGAGAAATAACTACATTTTGTTTGTTTGATTTGTTTTAAAAATAAAAAGCAGATCCTGCAGGACACGGGGTCCACTACTGAGTAAGTGTGAAATGAAACTAACTTAATTTGATGTACTATATTCACTTTATTAGATCAGGAGAGAAGCAGAAATGCAGCAGTGTACTGTAAATGTGCCTAATAAAGTAGGCAAACATAGGCATCAACAACTTACACAGTGTATTTCTAGTGAGCTATATTTGTTCTCAAAGTATCTCTGTAAGCAGAAACTACAGACTAAATCTAATCTGAAAAGGAAAACAAAAAGGGCACAGCTCATTCAAACAACAAGAGGTCTAGGCATGTAAACCATTGAATTTAGGAGATTATTCTTCTTTTCAGGGTCATGCAATCCCCCATAGACCTTGGTGGATCTCACATCTTCAGAAAAACAGTATTCTAAGTCAAAGGTTGTTTGTGCTTGTCTCTCCTTTTACAGCCTCCTCTTTCAGTTCTTCCTTAAGCAAGAACTGAAAACAACATGCCAGCCCCTCTGCTATAGAAGAGAGCAGGGGAGAGAGGGACAAGGAGAGGGAATGCTTTAACCCAAAGAATGTGTAGAACCAAAAAGATTTGGAGAGTAATGTGAACTGGGAATGCTTAGCAATTACATTTCTAAACCAAAGTGCTCCTAAAAACAATGGGAGCCCCAATATCAATTTCCATAAGGAAAACCTGCTTCTGTGCAGTTACAAAGCTTCATGGAGGATCAGGCAAGAGAGGTTTCAGTAATTCAGTGTGAAAGATGCAAGTGACCTGGCTGCTTTATGATCTGTTGAGAGACCTAGCCATATAGAAAAAAAAAGGAGAAAAAAGTGATAATTTGCCCAAATCAGTTTGCACTCAAATCATACTTAATTTAAATAAACAGACACAAGGGTTCAAGGAGTTCAGCTTTGCCTAGGCACAAATGAAAGTAATGCAAGCCAGTTTATTAATAGAGAGATAAAATCATCCGGAAACGGCCTGATGAGTCAGTACAACTCAGCAGCTGAGGGAGATCTCCACAGCTTTCACATGTGATAGGTGCCTGTGACTGTAAGGTCTACAGCTGAAGGTCTATGTTGGCAGCAGCACGCAGCTCTCGAGAGCCGAGGGAGGGAAGTGCTGAACACCTGTAATGGAAACAGGGCCACTCGGCACTTCACTGGGGTTGCTGGCAGGTTAGGGGATCATCTCCACACGCAGTCACACCAGCTAGCGAGGGAACATCGAAAGCCTGGTCCGAGCAAGGGAGCCGCAGCGGAGCTGGGGCTGCTCCAGGGAGCTGTCAGCTTCACGGGCTATGCCTGAGGCCCAACATGGGGGGTCAATGGGAGAGGATCTCTACAGCATCTTGCAGACTGGGAGGGGAATGGGACACTTTATGAGGTGCCCAAGAAGAGCACTCAGGAACTGCCCAAGACATGATGGGAAGGACCAAAGGTGGAAAAAGGTGGTCTGGGGGGGAACAAGCAAAGGAAAGCAGAAGGACAGAGGGATAAAAGAGGCTGGTCCTGTGTCAATAGGTCTGTATGCTTTCTTGGCCATGCCCTGTGCTGGTTAAGCATGGGCTGGCCCCTTGTAAGCATCAAGCTGGACTACATGGTGAGCAGGATAGGAGGCTGGGAGGGCCTATATATATTTTTTAAAAATATATGTATATATGCATATTGTGCCTACTGGGAATACATGCTCAACTTTGCAACAAGCTGTACTTGGGGACACGGAGCTGTGACAGCTTCACCTCTAGCAGGCTACCAGGGTCAGCAGCTCCTGCCAAATACAGTCTTTGTGCTGGATTTACACAAATATTTGCCAACTCCTCATTTGATATCCAAATAGGAAGAACTATATACTCACCAAAGTATGGTTAAGGATATCCTCACAGCTCACAAACCTCCAAAAATCAGTCATCACGGAACAATACAGAAAGCTTTCCAGATGCAGCTTTACATTCAGCTGAGCCATCAGCGCCTTTGAACAGCTGAGACTGATAAAAGCGCAGTCCAGTGAAAACAAATGAGGATGAGGGTCTGAGCTTCGCACCTGGCAACTGATGAACTCCTTTACATGGCTTTGAGCTTCATGCTTACTCCTCCCCTCCTGCAAAATGCTTTGAAAACTACAGATGAAAAGCCTATGTTTATTACACATTATATTGAAGTCTTATACTCCAAAATAAGACACAAAGTAAAAGTAAATTACCAGCCAAATTCTCAGATGGTAAACAGCAGCCTTCCCCCATCCCAGCTCAAACCAAGAGGCCAGCTCACAAATAATTTCTTACTTTTCACGTGTGACAAGAAACTTCCCAAAAACTGCTTGCAATGCTGTGATATGTCAAAGCCTCCGCCTGTAAGAGCAGCTAGCGTCCCCGGCCACATCCGACAGAGCCAAGACCAAGTCAGCGAGCGGGCTCTGTCCTGGCAGACCCACCATGCCACTGCAGGACAGGCTGGAGCTGTGCTTGCAAAAGGGCCTGGGACAATCAACTTCTGCTGAGGATCTGCCCCAGTTTCTTCCGAATACAGACTGGGATAGCCCAGCAGCTTGGCACAGCCCTCCTACCAGCCATGTCGTACAACTGCCAAAGTGGGAGCCACGTCTGAGCTGCTTGTGAATTCTGGGCAGCTCATGCTGGGTCACTCCTTGCTGTGACTACCTAGCAGTTCCAGAGAAAACAAGACCTGTGTAAGGGGAGGCAGGCAGGATTAGACCTTTTGACTGGTAAATCAATTGACACAGAGTTTGTGTGAAGATCAATGTTCTCTAATGTCTGTTGCAAAGTAAAAATATCTTTTCTTGATGACTCATTTTCCACACTAAAGAACATCCGTGGGTGGGAGAACAGAGCTGAAGCAATTCTATTTTTCAGCTCCTGTCACTATTGTAGCAGCTCTAACCTCCAGCATGAAATAGAAATGAAGTATTTGCAAGATGTTTCCAGCAAGTGAACTGAACAGCACTGTTTTGTTACCTCTTTTGTCATCATTTTTATCCAGATGCATATTATATTCAAATCATTTCAGCACTGTTATGCTCACCCTCAGAATCTGACCTTCCAAACACAGACAAAAGTGGGGGTTTTATTGCATAAACTACTCAAATGGATGTGTGTTATTTGCAAAGACTTCTTTGCTGTTAGTGTTGTGAGTCCAACACAGTCCAGTCTTTAGTTAAGACCAGAGTCCACATGAATTTCATGAGAATATATCATCCCACAGGATTAGACTAAATAACAGCCTCTCAGAGTAAGGAGTGCCTCAGAAAACCTCTGCAACTTTGCTGGACTCCAAAACTCTACAGAGCTCAGCAAGGGCTTTCTCCTGTCCCAGTGCCCCCACACTACACTACGGTTCAAGTGGAGACGATACATCCTCCCTTTTGTTCTAGATGAGGAAAGGTGTGGGATACTGACACCTAGTATCAGGACAAGTAGGTGATCCCAGCATCCTCCTACGGAACGAACAATTTTCATACACTCAGAAGCTGAGCAGAAAACAGCCCACAGCTTCTGAACCAGTGTGCCCAAAACAGAAACAGCAGGAAGTGTGGGAAGACTCATCATGGAAGGAGATTTCCTCGCCTCCTCATCCTTCCCTTAAGCAAGCTGACTCATGGTTTCTCAGTAGCACAGGCACGGAGTCTTTCCCAGAAATGGCAAAGTATCCATCCTGGAGCAGCTGCAACAAAATTCCAGTGGGTAAAAGGGGATGACAGAAAAATGGAGATTTTATTTGAAAGTTAGGAGGCTAGGAGGAGCTAGTTTCAAGGGAGATCAGAGAGCTCTCATCAGGTGGCAGAAAGGACCAGGCATCTCTTGCCCTGGAGTATCCCACTCTGCTCCAATACACCTCCGGTATCCAGTATCCCTCCAGCAGAGAGACCACCAGCAGAACCCCAAGAGCCACGCTGCGTCCCACGCTCTCAGCCTCCATTCTGCCCTCACCTACCTGTGCCTCCCTGCCTGCCACTGAGGGGAGAGGAGGCTGGAGAAGGGGAAGGCCAGTATACTTTGCTCCTTGCCACCACGGAAGAAGGAAGCACTAAAAATAAGAAACTTTTCTGGGCGGGGAAGGAGGCAGAGGAACTCTCTCCATACAGGAGGCCATCCAAACACAGATTACCCCAATAGGTACTACACTTTGTAAACATAAATCAAGAGTTGCCGTGTTCTTAGTTTAAGAAGGAAGCCATTTATGCTAATTTTCAGTGAAATATGAACATATATTAATTTAAACTTAAGTGCCTCTTGTTATTTTGAGACAATTTTGTCTCATGCTGTCTGATGCTCTGCTGTGGTGCAGAACGTTACTTTATAGGGTTGTCTGTGACGACTCAGGAATTCCTTCCCATGTTCTTATTTGCTAGATAAACTTATTTATTTATTCAGGTTTAAACATTACACAGCACCAGGTCCACTCTCCGTTAAAACCATTGAAAATGCAGGTGTCCAGTTAAACCTGTCCAATAACAAATATTTGACATGGTTCACAGATCTCTGTCTGAGATAGTACAGTCTTGCAGGCTGACTTTGATTTTACATTTAAAAGGGGAAAGGATCAAGATTTGCTCATACAAAGTGAGAGGACAGGTGCTATCATACAGAGACAAAAATGTTCACAAGCAACCACGGGTATACCCAAAAAGAGTCATGCTTTCCGAGAGCTTTTGTGCGAGCAGCTCTAAAGATACAGACAGAATAATCAGTCTCTTGTGTGTATGAACTGCTCAACCCAGCAGCTGCTGATCTGAGAGCAGATCTGAAAATCACACTCTTCATCTCTCAAGTCAGTACCAGTATATACCAGTGTATACACATCTACAGATTTATATCCTAGATTTCCCAACATAACCCAGGCACTTTTTACTGACTGCAGACCCAAAGGTGGGTAACACTGAATGAATTAACAACTATTTGTAGGATATTATGAAGAAACAAAAAAAGAAACAACAGAGGCATGAGTGCTCCCAAACTGCAAAACAGTGCATCAGAATAGGCACTAAGGTTTCCTACTCACTGCATTTTCAACTCAAGCATGGTTTTTTTGAAACTGCTGACAAAGTCAAAGTGCTGACAGCTGTCATCTATGAATGGTTATTTATCTTGGTGAACCTTTTAATTTCTGAAATCTTGACAAATGCAGGTGCTAAGCCAAGAAAATCTAGTATGAGCTACTATTCTATATCGAACTCAGCGAATAAACTACCCTTGGTGTATCTCCCAGGATTAGTGACATAGCCACAACAAATAGAGTACATTCACCATGCAACTCCACAGTTGTAAACATGGGCCATACACTGCCCACATCTGTCTGAGTCTGTAGTACAGAAGTACTAGTTAATCATCTGCCAAACAGAGAGAACTCCTTTTGGAAGATGTGTAGGACTTCAGAGAGCTCAGGTTTCGCGGGACAACTGTCCAAGGACAACAGCTCAGGATTCAGAATTCATGTTAGTCATGAGTACTCATAACTCATCTAAAATATTTGCAGGCTTATCAAATCTCTCCTTAGTCGAGAACCTCCAGAGCAATATATCACTGAAGAACATAAGATTTGTCCTCAATGAGCTTAAAGATTCATCAGTCTTTCAAGGCATCGTATTATACTTTATTTCTTTCAAGCGCGGGTCAGAACAGAACCCTCAGGCAAAATACGAAAGATCTGCACATTCTCGTTTCAGAGGGTTTTTTAATCTACACTCTAACACAAACAAGAATGGAGAAAGGTTAATTTCTCTTTCCATCAATTTCAAACTGAACAAGATTACAATCTTGCACTTTCAGTGATAGCTTGTTACCTCCCTTGCAGAGAGATAAACTTTTTGCCCTTGGCACTTAATTTAGATACGGGGAGGTCAGAAGTCTGACAGAAGTATCTTGCTGATATCTATTTCACAATGATCAATAAAAGAAACAGAAAAGAAATAAAAGGTATTGGAATAAAAATAGAAAAAACCCAATGGCAAACATAGCACACAATCCTGTAGGAGTCTTGGAGATTATTTTTAAGATTTAAAAAAACCAAACCCCAGAGTTGTCCCTCTCCCCCAGTACAAAGCGGTCTGTTTAGCTGAAGTGCAACACTTGGCTTGGTGAGAAGAATTCCAGCTGAGCTCTGCCTGGGTGTCTTGGGGCTTCTGCCACCCTCAGAGAGCAGCAGCAGAACACTTGTTTTCCACATCCCCAACTAATTTAATTTTCAAGATTGAGCAGCCTGAAAAAGTACTATTCATATTCCATGCCAACTTGCTTTCCTATGCTGCAAAAAAAAAAAAAAAACAACTAAGTGACAATAAATTCAGGACTATTTTTAACTTAAAAATGTGTGTGTTACTATATTTTCAGCATACTAATAAAATCTGGTGGCACTAATTTGGCAGTTTCTAAAATCTAAATTTCAAATACAAAATAACACTAGAAAAGTGTGGTTGGCCATGAATATATAAGTCTGTAGATTTTCTGGAAAGCCAAGATTTCCAAGGCATTTTTTAAAAATCTTTTATATTTACAATACTGAAGTGCACATTTATTTATTAAGTGAATTATTAAAATTACTTTTGCTAAGGATTCCTGAGCTTCAAACTACTTTGCTTTAAAATTACTGCAGGGATAACTTTTATTTCTCTTTGTTCTGTTTTTCTAATTACTTACTGATATACAGACAGACTTAATTTAATTCTAATAGGGTGAAAATGTCAAAGCCTCCATTCCCTCTCTCCCCTAAGAGGTCTTTCTTCCCGATTTGCCTGTCAGATTCTCTCCTCCTTCCCAATTTTATTCTGCATTTTGTTTTCTCACCTTCTCTTCACATCCATTTCCCGTCTCAGTCTGCATGGAGCTCTAAATGGGCTATAGTTCATTATGCTAAATGCAATGGGTTTTAAAATTCCTCATCATTTAACCACTGAACATCACGTCTCCAGTAAACCAAAAAATTCCATGAGAAGCATATGCTTCCTACAGATGAGTTTTCAGTCAAAATGGTAAATATCTTCCAACTGAAATATTTTTCTATGGCCTTAGTGCATCCTGGAAATTGCAGTTGATGAACCTCATGTCCTCTGTGGCCTGAACTGAGTAAGCATCCCATATTTAACACAGTGTCAGACATGACACATCACCCCAGGCAAATAACCAACCAACCAACCACACATTTCACTGCAAAGAGGTAATAAAAGGAACTCTAGAGGGAAAATAGGAGCAGTAGCTCCATGGGAGCTGAAGTGCAAAATGTCTTGGGCCAAAATAAGAAATTTAAACTTGAGCTGCCAGGTAAGGCAAGCACAAAGGGTGCAGGAGCAACAGCCCAGGGGTCACCAGGAATAGTAACATTCGTTTGCTTTGCAATTTTCACACCAATAACACAATAAGGAAGACAAGAAATAATATTAGACCGGTATCTAAGCTGAGATGTTCACAAACTTTTATAATTAGACAGTTTAATACCAAAAATCACTTAATTGAGTTTAATTACGAACAGCTTAAATTAATTACTTGTACAACATTAACTCAGGCAAGAGTGGGGTTCCCTGTGCCTTGCACAGATACGTATCTCGAGACCACCTACCCAAGCAAAGCTACAATCTCATTCAATCAAGGTATCATACTACAGAAACACACAAATATGCAGCAAAAATGGACTAAAACTCATAGGTTTAGATATGAGATCCTGCGTGTAAGCAATGAGGGAATGTCCATACCAGGACTTCGCAAACACATAATGCATACTTTGCAAAGCCATAATGTGGCTTTTCTGACTTTAATTGACAACTGACCTAGACCTTCCAATTTTTTTTTCTATCCTGCTAGGATGGATGCCCTGACAGTGACAGCCATCAAACTCAGCAGTGAGATCTTGTGCTCTGGTAGGAGGCACTGAGATGATCTTTCCAAACTCCTGCGGATAACCACTGATAAATCCTCACCACAGTAGCTAATTCCTTTCAGTGAATATTTCAGTATAACAAAAACTGCTACTGAAGCAGGACCAGCTCTCCCCGAGTTTTTAGCTGATGCCAGCGACTGAGAAACAAGATAAATGGCAAAGTAAGTTTGACATAAGTTGTCAGAGAGGCCTAGTATCTCCTCCAGGGACTTTTTTGCCTCTCGGTGGGAGAGAAAAACAAACTTCATCTGAAAATTGCACTTCACAATTAAAATCCTCCCTGGGCTATACTTCCAAGTATTATAGAGTATTTACTCAAAAGCACTAAAGGGGATGAGATGCATAAGCCTCATTAGAGAATACACAGATTTCTGTACTAAATTAATATTCTTCCTCTTTTCCCCATTCATATTAGAACACAGAATTAACAATTCCCATCTAATAATAAATAAATATTGGTAATATGGTAATAAATAATAAAAAATAATAATAGTGCCAGTGCAAACACAGGAAATTCTCAACAACCTGAGGGTGTAGAAGGTGTATTTATTTTTCCCCTACGACTTGCCACATAGGCTATATTGGTCAAGTAAGGAAATAAAGCACAAAACCCAAATCCCACTGTCCCCATAATAACTAAATTATAATATTAGTGCAAAGCTATTAAAGCCATTTAACATGATCCTCCTAGAGTTCCAAACAAATGTTTCACATTTTGCCTACTTACAAATATATTAAAATGGATCATAGCTAAATTATTGTTTTGGTTACTTTGGAGTCTGTTCATTAGCAGAACCCCTATCTTCTCCATGCATTATTAAAATTTCTTTCTTAATGAATCTTTCTACCCATGGAAATATATTATTGGCAAAACTCAAACACAAGTATATACTGTGTCAACAATGCTAAATTATCATCTTCACTACACAGCAATGCAGAACTGAAACAAAAGCTACAGCACTGCATCATTTAATACGACATGGCAGGCTAAATGGTCCCACTTCAATAAATAGTCTAGAAGCCACGGATTTCAAAGAGAAGAGCACCTATTGATTTAATATAGGAATCTGAAAGGCTTACACAAAAAGAGAGATTTGTAACTCCTTGCTTTCTCCAAAATGCAGAGAGAGGGGAAAATAGATTTTTTTTTTCCCCTGAGGAAAACAGAACAGCTGAAGAGAGAGTGCACAGTGAAAAACAGCTTATTTTGAACATTCACCCTTCACAGAGTCAGACATCACAGAATCAAATGACCAAAACCATACGGCAAAAATATGAGACAGTAAATGCACGAAAGAATAAAATGCTATATTAATTCAAGAAAGTTAGAGAGTTACAATAAATAATATACTCTTCAAATAAATTCCACCAAGTGGAGCAGAATAAGTACCTAAAGGTAGGTGGAATACATCTGTGTCGGGTCAAGAAACCCTACAAAATTTGAAGACGTGCACTGAAAAATGAAGGCTCGTCCTTGCACAAAGACATACATGTGTGAAACTAATCTTGGCCGAGGGCCCGGTCTGCAGCTCTGACATCGCCATGGCTCTAGTGGAGCATGCAGAACCAGCTTATGCCAGTCCTTTCAAATAGGCAAAGTAGAAGTTGGTAATCTGTAAATATAAATCCAAGTATGGTTTTATCACACATAGTGTAGCAGGTGCAAGAACAAAATACACACCAATGGAAAAAAAAAATGGTGGTGCAGCTTTTATTTTTTTAGCCTCAGGGGAAAAGAAAGTACTTCTATGGCCATTTTTGAGCCACGTCTACATGTCACGTATAGAGACTCTCCACTAAGGTCAGAATGTGAATGTGAACTACGTGAATTACAAAGTATTCATATATATTTGTACTTGCCTTAATTTTATCTTTACATTTCCATTTTTTTTATATAAAAGCAAAGGACAGTCATCCCCTTAATCACTGGGATAGATTTGCCAGATACACTTTTTATTAGCAGAACCCGGTGCAAGGTATGCGTGCAGTAAAGTACTGAGAAACTTCTTCAGTCCACAGGCTCTTCCCTCCACCTTTACCACACATGAACCTACAACTTACCAAACTGTACTGTAAATAACTTGATACAATGGAACAGCCAGGTCAAACAAACAAGACTGTTAGATAATACTAGAGAACACTGAGTTCCTTCATTTACACTATTGTCTTATACTAAGATCAAATGGTTCAAGAGAAAATGCAAACATTCCCTTATGAGATGGCAGGTTAACGGCTGCCACTTTTTAAATGGCTGAAATCCTTTCCAGCTGAGCAGAACAAATGAAATGCAGCCATGAACAAGAAGCTATAGCCTTCAGTTACAAACCTCTAATCTAGAAGTCTCTTTATTTTAATCATATATACTTGTCAAAAGTGCAGCTAATAAACATTTACTACTGATTTAACAGGCTCTATCTAATACAATAAGCCAAAGTGCAAAGGCAAAGACAAGAGTTTATTCTGCAGCCTGAAATCAGATGTCATGTCCCAGGTTCTTCACAGCTGTCCCTGAACTGAACCACGAGGTAGAGGGATCGAACCAGAGAGACTAAGAAAAAACAAAGCTGAGATGAGTGTGGCTTGTCTCTGACAAAATTCCAAAAGAAAGAGCAACTATTTTAATATAAAGGAAAATGTTTGTGTAAGAAGAAGTGCATGAGTGCTGGTTCACTACATATAGTTAGGTGGGAAATGGGAAAAGTTTCTAACAATCAAAAGAAAGGTGTCTGAAACTGTCTCTCAACATCATTAATTTAACCTATATAGAGATTTATAAACCTACCGAGTGGATTACCACAAGAAAATTGCCCAGAAATAGCTTGGACTCAGTGCTACAGAATTTAATCAATTTTATATTCAAAGCTTCCGCCAGGTTTCTCAGCAGAATGCACCATCTTCAGAAAGTCCTTCTCATTCTCAGCAGCATTATTAGGCAGGCAAACCCCAAAGCATTTCTAACACATGCCCACTCCTTCAGTTCTTGTGTCTTCATGCATGAGGACGTGGCTGCCTAGTTAACACAATTACCTGCTTTAGCAGATACAGATAGTTGGAAGACATAACACCATCCCTGCTGCCCTACAGTGATTAATATTAAGGCTAAGGAAATTTTCTGATAAGCAATTCTGCACCTGCCAGCTATGACCAGAGCCCAGTGGGAGCAGAACTGCTCCTGAATCCTTAACTGGGCTGCGTGCAGCAAGGATGCGCCTGCTCCTGTCGCTGCAGCAAGACAGTGAGAGATTGTCTCAACACGCTCTCTGCATAAAAACACGAGTCTGAGGGAGCAAATGTTACAGCGTGCATCACCTCTTCTCGGGCACCAGAGGAACTAAACATCAGAAGGTGTGTGCTGCCCTGGTGTTGGCCCTACCTTATTGCCTTAGGTAGGGCCTGTTAAACCAGTGGTAAATGTTTAACTGCACCTTTGACAAGTATATATGATTAAAAGAAAGAGACTTCTAAATTAGGGGTTTGTAACTGAAGGCCATAGCTTCTTGTCCCTGGCTGCATTTCATTTATTCTGCTCAGCTGGAAAATATTTCAGCCAAACCAAACCACAGGGGAAAAAGCCAAGATGCTTACGGCTTTCTCTATCAGAACATGTATGGCATACAGCGAAGTCCGGGATGACAAATGTATAAACATGAGGGGTGAAGCAAAACCAGCTAAAACCATGGGAGAGTGAAATGTTCTGACTGACAGGGGAGAGATGTGCAAACAAGGACAGTGAGTTACAGCTGTACTCAAAGATCTCACAGTTAACTAAACATTAGATCCCTGAGAGCAGCTTTATACTGTGTTTAATTCAACCTAAACTGTGGGCTCCCACCAAAAAGAGACATCCCCTTCTCTCCCCTCCTCTCACTGCTTTCACTGCTCTGAAGACCCAGCAACCCGTTTCACCTTTCCCTTGTGCAGCATCTAACGACTGTGCAGCCATAATCACCAGTTCTCTAAGAAATCAACTCACTGGTGGAAGGGACAGGATATTAATATAGTCACATATCCCTCTTTGCCAGGGGGCAATGAAAAAGCTGCCTTTGGCCAGCAGTCTGCAGTGAAGTTGGAGTACATACAATGAGGAATCGAACTCCAGAACTGCACAGCCTCTGCATCTGTGCTTTCCTAAAAGTTTCACCCATTTTAATCTTGAATTTGCATCATCTGCCTTAAATTCTCCAATCTAGATAGCTGTACACATGAGAGACCATCTCGGTTATGAAGATGTTTTCCTCATCTAGTCCCAAAACTATAATGAAAAGCTTTCAGATATATCAAGGGATGTCAAAGCCTCTAGGAAAATTACTAACATGGACACAAGCATAAACTGTGAATGTAAATCCTCGTAAATCATCGAAAAGCTAAGCACTGAAATGTCAAGTCCTAAGGTATGTATCCATAAAGACTTAAAGCACCAGCTGCATATGTAGTTCAAAGAAAAAAATAAATGTAAATGTTGCACAAGCAAAGGCATAAAAAGGAAAAAGAAAACACAATGACGTTTGCTAGGCAGATAAATGGACTGCCTTTTAACTTCCACAGTAGCCATGGCAAGTGAGTACACAAGAGTTGAGCTGGGGAGCAGAGACCATCTAGCGCTGAAAGTACAACTGCTCTTGCTGCCTGAACCTCAGATACCATAATGATGGCAAGCTTTGACACTTCTGGTTTAATATTAATAATTCACCACGAACTAATTAATCTCAGAATACTACTATGAATTAAAGTAACATTATTTCCATGCAAGACTGGTGAAATTGAGGTACCAAAAGAGTTGATAGTTAAAACACTATTTTCTGGCTTTCAGGCATGTACTATAGATTTGCTTTTGTAAGAACAAAACATTTTCTGCAACAGACTGAACTCGCCACACTGATCATTTGTTCTGTGACCATACAAAGATCAAGAACGTGACAGCTGAGAGGTACAAAAAATGAAAAACAGTATTTTCTATTTTTGCCAACACAGTTGAAAACTATATACTACAAAACAGCAGCTCTTTGGTGCTTAAAACACACTAACCTCTGCCATATCTCTATTGTGAAGTCACTGTGTAAACATCAACGCATAGGGAAGAAGTAGCCTTTCAAAAAATCTTCTATGCTCATCAGATTAATTCTGGCAACACACTATGAGGTCTAACCCATATAGTAATCCCCTTGAAACTGATAGTTTCCTTCTCCAAATCTGCTACACAGAGGTATCATCTTCCCCGACAAGTGTGTCAGCCCTCTCTCTGTTCCTTCAGCCCTCACAAACAGGACCTGTGTGATTCTGTGCGGGGTTTGCCGCGCGGGATGGCGGCAACTGCAGCTAGAGCAGACGAACGTCACGTAACGCTCAGTGCCTGCCCCCACCCCAGATTTAAGTGTCCACTCAGGCACAAAAACCCCAAGGAAAGCTGAGACAGCAGAAGGCAACATGCAGGAGAGAAGGACTTAGGGAAAAAAGAGTATCTGCATTGCACATCTTAAGCCTGTATTTTTGCAGATTAAAAAATGCATAGACAACCGAAAGCATAACAAAAATTTTATAGAAAGAAGGAATAGCACAAGTAAAACTTGACAATGCTGTCTGTAGTGCTGTGGGTGAATCTGTACATATAAAACACATGAATTCTATTTTGCCTTTATGAACTGCCTCTATTTTTATGTCTAACAGCTGCTTTTCACTCTCACAGGGTATTGAACTGTGCTCCTTCCGCTAAAAGAAGAGCAATAACAACTACCAATTTGTCAGGAAAAAAAAACCACCACAGTAATTAAGAGCTAGTAAGTGATGACTATGGTTGCTTCAACACAAAATGGCTTTTCTGTTTTCTCTGAAAAAAGGTTTTAAGTTTGGAAATAAATAACTTCCACAAAAAACAACAAAAAAAAAGACTCCAGACTGCAATGCTGCCTTCTGGGATGCTGGTGGACTGTGGGGAAGAACACAGGGACCCAAGGGCAGAGCCAAAGACAGGCTGAGAGGCAGGGCTTTCCCAGCAGGCAGGCAAGCCTCAAGTTTGGGGGTGAGCCTGGGCTCTGGGAAGGTGGTTTACGCAGATGAGAGCCAGTACAGAAGACTCTGCCCCAGGGTCACAGGATGTTTCACTGCAGCAAAGAAATAAGCCAGTCAGCCTCTGTGTATAACGCGGAATAACTTAAGCAAAACTGAGACAAGATCCATGTTGAACCTACCCTTCTATTTGCTTCCGTTACCTGTCACTTGACAGTTACTTGTTGAAGTGTAAATCCACTCTGGAGGTGAAGCTCTGGAAATAGATGCTAATAAGCAGAGCAGAGCAGAGCCTAAGGCAGCAGCAGCCGCGCTGGAAGTTGTAGGCCATGGGGTCCCAAGCCTGGAAGGGTAACAACAGAGCGCCCATGCTCAGGGAACATGTGGACTAAAAAAATGGTAGCCTCTACAAAACCCAAAGAAATATGGAAGCTTTAATTACAAAAATTCCATCTCCCACTTTACAGGAGGGGGCAGAAGTAACAGCAGCCCTGCGGCTTTCCTGGTTGTGTCCTTGCATCCGATTCCCTGTCCTAGTTTACCCTTTTCTCACTGCCATGACCACCACTTCGCTTTTGGAGAAGGACTCACACCAGTCAAGAGATGAAGCTAGTACATCCGACCTGTTTCAAAAAGCCTCTACTGATATAAAGTGCATGACCCAGACAACTGCTTTGGGTCTCTGAAAGATCAGGATCTAGCTAGGGAGACCTGCTGCTCAGGCAACGGTGCCTTCCAAAACCACCGTGGGTGACCAGGTAGAACTGTATATGAAAGCCATGGGTAAAAAAATCACCTGGGAAGAGGCCACTTCCCTAGGGGAGATCAGCTGAATTCACATTGAGCATCTTTAGGATACGTGATAACCCTTTCCTGTCAGATGAAGCATTTCTAACACACCCAAAACAATACGCACAACACAAAATGCCTTCTATGCAGAAGGTACAGCAGTGGAAAAACTTCTCACAAAGGGACAAGTATCCACTATCAAGAGCAACTTTGCACAGAAGACCCTCAGGTTCCTTAGAAAAAGAAGTCATATATCTACAGATCTTCTGTATCTACAGACATTGCTACACACATATATAAAGAGGGAACATAACCCCAGTTTTTAAAAAGGGGAATAAGGAAGACCCGGGCAACTACATGCTGGTCAGCCTCACCTCTGTGCCTGGCAAGGTCATGAAGCAGATTCTCCTGGAAACCATGCTAAGGCACATGGAGAGCAAGGAGGTGGTTGGTGACAGCCAACATGGCTTCACCAAGGGCAGATCGTGCTTGACCAATTTGGTGGCCTTCTATGACGGGGTGACGGCATCGGTGGACAAGGGACGAGCAACAGACATCATCTACCTGGACTTGTGCAAAGCTTTTGACACTGTCTCACATGACATCCTTCTCTCTAAACTAGAGAGACATGGGTTTGATGGACGGACCACTCGGTGGATAAGGAGTTGGCTGGATGGCCGCACTCAGAAAGTGGTGGTCAACGGCTCAATGTCCATGTGGAGACTGGTCACGAGTGGCGTCCCTCAGGGGTCCGTGTTGGGCCCGGCCCTGTTCAACATCTTTGTCGGCGACATGGACAGTGGGACAGAGTGCACCCTCAGCAAGTTCGCCGATGACACCAAGTTGTGTGGTGCCGTCGACACGGTGGAAGGGAGGGATGCGACCCAGAGGGACCTTGACAGGCTGGAGAGGTGGGCCCGTGCCAACCTCATGAAGTTCAACCAGGCCAAGTGCAAGGTCCTGCACCTGGGTCATGGCAATCCCAGGCACAAATACAGGCTGGGCGGGGAATGGATTGAGAGCAGCCCTGAGGAGAAGAACTTGGGAGTGCTGGTGGATGAGAAGCTTAACATGAGCAGGCAATGCGCCCTTGCAGCCCAGAAGGTCAACCGCATCCTGGGTTGCATCGAGGAGCGTGGCCAGCAGGTCTTGGGAGGTGATTCTGCCCCTCTACTCTGCCCTGGTGAGACCCCACCTGGAGTACTGTGTCCAGTTCTGGAGCCCCCAGCACAAGAAGGACATGGACCAGTTGGAGAAGGTCCAGAGGAGGGCCACGAAGATGATCAAAGGGCTGGAGCACCTCTCTTATGAGGACAGGCTGAGAGTGTTGGGGCTGTTCAGCCTGGAGAAGAGGAGGCTCCGGGGAGACCTGATAGTGGTCTTCCAGTACCTCAAGGGGGCCTACAGGAAAGATGGGGATAGGCTGTTCAGTAGGGCCTGTTTTGATAGGATGAGGGGTAATGGTTTTAAAATAGAGGGGGGTAGATTTAGATTGGAAATTAGGAAAAAATTGTTTACGATGCGAGTTATAGAACACTGGAACAGGTTGCCCAGAAAGGTGGTGGAAGCCCCATCCCTGGAAACGTTCAAGGCCAGGCTGGATGAGGCTCTGAGCAACCTGATCTGGTCGGGGATGTCCCTGCTCCTTGCAGGGGGGTTGGACTAGATGACCTTTGAAAGTCCCTTCCAACCCTAACCATTCTATGATTCTATGGTTCTATGATTCTATATATATATATCTCCAGGTTGACAGAGGCAACTTTCACAGCAGAATCAGAGCACTTATGCTTAAATGGGAGGAAGCTTAGGAGAGCCTAAGCTTTGGTACAGGGAGTCTTTGGTTATACATCTGGGTTTCCTACACAAGCCAGCAAAGAGTAGGCTAGGAGCATGACCAGTAATCCCACCCGTCAGAGACAGCAGTTTCGCACGGCAGAAACACAGAGTTCCTGCTTGGCCTGCAAATGTGACTGCCTAGAGACCTCAGTGGTCACGCAGTTCCAGCAGCAGATCTTAATGAAAGACTTGGGAAGGGATGCTGTTAAGAAACAGCGTTGGCAGCAGCCATTTACATAAATCTTACTCCTCTTTCAGAAAAGACAGAAACCCTTCAAAGAACAGGAGCCGGGGGCTGATGTTCCCACTGCTGCCTCCAGAGAGTACACAGATGACTGGCTCTAACCCACAGCCCTGCGCAGCTCTACGTGTGCACATCAGACACTTATCTTTTCTTTAAGAAATGTATACAGTAAAAAATCGTTAATGGGATCATATATTTTAATTGTAAAGTGTCTCAGCACTGATGGATTAAATACATGGCAGCATAAAAATGTCATTCATCTTTCTTTCAGGTTCACTGAGTATCTCTGAGTTCCCACTGCTACTGGAAGTCTTAAATTAAAAAGGAAGATCTGAATTAAATCAGATTCTTCCCCAAACGCATTTTTTCCCATGTCTGTTGAACAGTGCTCAAAGGTTTATTTTAAAGTGGATCAGTGGAGGAAAACAGTTTTTGGTCAGATAAATAAATCTACTGAAGAATAAAATGTAGAATGCTGTCCTGACGTGACTTAATTTCCCTGAACCCACAAAAGTATCCCTGGTGTCACATTTCACTAGAGACTTTTTTTTTCACGGAGATTTACTGGCTACACCTATATCAAACATATGGTATATAAATTAAAGCAATCTTAGCAATAGACACAAATATTTATCTATTCAACTACAGTTTAAAACATTTTATGGATTTTATGCAAATCCAGGTAGATAGGAATTGTTACAGTTTAGGATCAAAGTGATCTACAGTATGAGATGTGGGAAAGTAAGCACACAAGAAGATTAAAAGACAATGAGTTTCTTCTTCTTTTGCTGGGTTATAATTCCATCAAACTTTATTGATTTCAGAGGAAATTGTTCACAATTTAAATGTCATTAGTGAGGAGAGAAAGGGACTTGCTGAGCTGCGAAATAATTAGCTACTTATTTCCTTCTTCCTGCAGGGGGGAAAATTCCCATAAATTCCAGTGTCAGTGCGGACTGACACACATCCTCTTAGATATTTCTTGCATTATCAGTACGAAAGCACTATACTGTACTGGTTTTGGCTGAGATAGAGTTAGTTGTCTTCACAGAGGCTTGTATGGTGCTGTGTTTTGGATACGTGAGCAGCACAGTGTTGACAACACAGGGATATTTTAGTTACTGCTGAGCAGTGCTTACACAGCATCAAGGCCCTTTCTGCTCCTCGTTCTGCCCCACCAGCGAGTAGCCTGGGGGTGGGCAAGAGTTTGGGAAGGGACACAGCCAGGACAGTTTCTCCACCAGAGAACCCATGAGAGCTGCATTTAAAATATGCATAACAGGACCAGCAACAGACCCACACCTCACTGCAGCTCCTGTCGGTAACCACCTACCACAGTCCCCACACACTTCTGCAGACTTCATTCTGAACCCATACCTGAGCATCTCCTGCTGTATCCTCTTTATATGACTGAATTTATGTGAATCAGGATTGCAATCCATATTTAAAATCCTATTGACAATTAGACAGATGTTACAAACCTCTACTTCATCTTTATGCATGCAAATACGCAAGTACTTCGTTTTCAGACTGCAGCCAAAAAGTAAAGTATTTTAATAAGAAACCTAGGCTATATACATCCAAAAGCTATTCCATAATTAACACAGTTTTAATTTGTTTGCCTGAAACGAAAATGCAGGTTCAGTCAGGAGTTAGATCTAGTGATTGCTATTATGGTTTGCAATCAGACTCATAAGTTATAGAGATACAAATTAATTTAAAGCCAAATTTGAATCTGATCATGACATACAGCATGGCCTCCATCAAAAATGTTGTATGATTTTATCAGACTGTAATGATTTAGGGGCATTTCCCCAACAGATCATCTATCTTGAGTATTCTTTTTTTAAAAAAGTAAAATCTAAAATGGGTCAATTATTTCTAAGAACAAGACTAACAAAGACTATGTTCTTTACCCATATGGAAAAAACATACACATCTTTGCGAGACCTGGAGGCCTCATGCTTCATATCAATAACTTGATGGTTGGCAAGAGAGAGGCAGTGTTTCAGGAATCTGTCCATAGTACTCACTGACTAAACTTGCCTTATTCTACACTGCTGCACTGAAGAGATATACAGTTACACACTGCTCTGAGTTTTACTCTATTTTACTTTTCTGCAGTCTATTTTGTTCCTGTAAACACAGCAACAAAAAATTTCCCCTTTACTCCTAGACTATTTAATCATTTCAATGTTTCTTTAGAATATAACATATTTTGAAATCTTCTCCTTTTTTCTCAAGAGATTTTCTTTTTTTTTCCCCCAGACACAATCTTGCCTCACATGCTCTTATTGACAGTGTTTTCTCTCTGACTCAAGCTCTCACACCTGTCTTTCCATTTCCCCTTCTAAAGTACGTGTGTATCTCCTTGTCACTCCCTCTACCCTTTCTGTCAGTACCCAGACATCTTTGGCTCTCTGTTCTCCCCCAGTTTCTCCACCACTGTCTCCTCGTTACCTCCTTCTCTCCACCCATTCTGGCTGTGACGGGGAAAGGCGCTCCAGCACACCCGCTGAGGACTGGTTTTGTGCGTCTAGGCTGAGCCGTGCCCCTGATGCTGGGCATCGGGCAGTCAAAGAGCATCATTCCTGCCATGTCCCAAAGCACTCCAGTGAAGGCAGGGACATGTCCCAGTGTCGCTAAACCTTTGCATTTGTATACTTCGTAACAAAATGAGACAACAGCATTCAC
Source organism: Chlamydotis macqueenii (assembly GCF_036417535.1). Lineage (NCBI taxonomy): Eukaryota > Metazoa > Chordata > Aves > Otidiformes > Otididae > Chlamydotis > Chlamydotis macqueenii. Next base: position 15,898,781 of record NC_141593.1, on the reverse strand, counting down.
TGAGCAGCGAGACATGCACCAAAGCTACATTAGGGCAAGACTTGCATAATCATATTGCTTTAAAACTGACCTAACAGCATTTCTCATCACTGAGATCTGCAGCTGTCCATGCTGATGCAACTGTATGTCACCTTCTGCTATGCCACTAAGTAACACCCTGAACATGATTTCAAACATCTGAATGCAAGTATATGCATTCATACAGTATAGATGCTCGAGTTCGTAAGCTCATTATTGGATTACATTGTTTCATCAATGCAATACCCATCTGTGAAAGATAATCTAATCTAGACCTTCTCCTCTGTTACCTCTAAGCTTTTTAAAAAATACCATCTAAGAAGGAGAATAAACAAGAGCAGAAACTGGTTATAAGCCATGTAGTACTAAGGCAGCTTGAGGTTAAGTTGTAAGAATGAGATACATTTATTTTGCGATCAATACAGAATACACAGACTTTACCAGTGGAAAAAAAAAAAAAAAGCTGTTATTTTTCCTTACTGATGAAATATATCCTAGACATCAAGGGCTTGATATATTCTTCGCAATTCAGTGGCTCCTGAATCTCACACAGATGGTAGGCTGGAGCTGCAACTGTCATTTTACTCGAAACACCCCAGTGAGGCAAGAATCTCACAACTGCTTTGTATTAAAAGATGGATTTAGAGCAAAATTCAATTGAAAAATACATGAAGCTATGTCAACTGACATCAGATGAGTTTCACTTCACAAAAGGAACTCATTAGCTGACCCAGGAGACAGAAGATTGAATGCTCATTAAAAAGCCTTTTGACATCTCGGTTCCTAACCAGCCATGTCCCCTAAGCACCTACGTTTCTGCTGCGGTGCCTGCGTCCAAGCTGCCGACATCCAGCAGTCTTATACAATTAGTTACAGGCGTACAAAAGAATTTAGAGATCGTGAGACCAAATTTTAGAAACCTCCACAGCCAAATGACAAATGAGAAGGAAGGGGCCTAGACAATGCAGAGATTTTAAGAAACTTTTAGGCTCTGTTTTCAGGCCAAAGCAGCATAATTGTGGGGCTGTATGTGCTGTGGAGTCTCACAGTTGAGCATCCTGATATCTCTACCCCTGGGACTACGGCAGGATCATACGCTACCAAAGGAAAGGGAGCCACTGCCACAAAACATTTCACCGTATTTTGGAACAAAAACGGCTAGTGTAGATACCGAATCCTTCACAACTCCATACAAGAGACAAGTACCTACATTCCCTGAGAATGCATGACCCGACACAAGGCTGGCAGCTTTTCCTACTGGGCACCTCAGGACATTCCCTTTGCAAAGCCTCTCCTCAGCAGCCTGCCAGTGCTGCCGGGAGTGGGGTCCCCACACTGGCAGCTCCAGCGCACTGGAAACCTGATACATGCCAGTATGTCTGGCAAGACAGGTGCTGTAAGACATAAATTTCCTTCCACAGATACTTGGAGAATGGTTCAAAAGGCCAACAAGCGTAGTTTCTCTGATGCATATGCACCACTGCCTTCGTATTAGTACACTGGCACTTGCTCGGCATGTTCATCCATCTTCACCTTCAACGGAAAATAAAATTCTTTCAGATTTTATTCTAAAAGATGAAAGTTTTTACCATGCTGTTTCTCAACACACCTCTGCAGGGTCATTTGCCATTTTACTAGTGTCACTGTGAAGTAGCTGGTTATGAAATAACGAAAGCTGAAAGTTCAGTGACCCAGCTTCCCACCACCAACACAAATATATGCTAGTATCAGGAACATAAACATGGCATGTTACATGTTGGAGGATTCTGATGGAAATCTCAGATAAAGTAGGATCCTTCACAAGTTTAATTAATGGATAGTCACCTGACCAGTTATTCTCCTCTCAAAATGTTATTGAGCACGACAGTGACCATGTGAGATGGTCAATGTTCACAAAAATAATACTAACAAAGGAACCACTGAGTACCTGAAGCCTCTGTAAGTAAAAATACATTACATATAAACACAAGGAGAGTTTTTAGCTAGGTAGGTGGCCAGGCAGATGCATAGGGTTAAGTTCTTCCAGTGTAAATAAACCCAGTAACATTGCTTTGGCTTTATGCAGATGACTGCAGCTACAGATATTAAGACAACAAAACACATCAAAGCAATTTCAACTATAAATGAAATTCTTTCAAAATGAAATTCGGCCTAATGTTAAATATTTGCCACAATTACTCCAATAATCTCTAATTGAAATAAATTGAATGATAAAGGCAAAATATGACCATATAAAGGAAATTAAACTGCACTTTCTGTTTAGTTAGGCTTATGTCATCTCATCAGTTTACATAGTCTAGAGGTGGAGAGGAATAGGCTAAATGAAGAAACATTTTATCTATTTTGTTTCAGTCAAAATACTAATCAGCAGCAAAACAAAAATGTTTATGCAATAATCTCCTGAAACTTGTCGAGTACTACGATAAAAACCTCAGCAGTTCTGACCGATTGACTTCAAAATAGAAACAATCCACGCAGGAAAGTCCCAGCATCACCTCAGCCCACTCAGCCTTCACCTCACAATTCAAGGATTTTTCAGTAGAGTATATTATCTAGTTAATCACCAGCATATTGCAATCATTAGACATTGAAATCACTGAAGGCTGAGAGCTGTAGAGGATTCCTACTCAGCAGCAGCTACTGCTCCAGTCAATGCACTGCCACTGCAGAGCCACGGGCAGCATCCAACGAGGAACTTCAAATGCGAGGGGCAGAACAGCTCGACTGTTTTACCTACCTGAGCCTTGAATGTACGTCAGTCAGATGCATAAATTAATTTTTTAAAAATTTTATTTAGAAATATTAGAACAAGGTGTGGTATTGATCATCCTCAGCCCTTCAAAATAAAATGAAACCAAACTTGGCACTGTATGTTTGAAGGAAATAACACTACCATAATATGTAACACGCCTGGCTTCAACCTCCTGTCAGAATTATTCATTACCATTAAAAATAGATGACAAAGAACTCCGTGAGAAAATACAGAGGTAAACAGATAATGAGAAAACAGATATTTACATTGTGCTCATTGTCTTTTAAAGTATTTTAATTGTAGATGAAAGTAGATCACAACAAATAACGTCTTATTCTTAAAACAGCCTTCGCTGTTTAACACACAAGGTCTTTAATAAAGATGCCATTCCACACACAGCCAGACTTCCACTTTGCACCCAGAGCCAAATGACGACCCGTGTGTGTTCTTTCCACCACTCCCTCCAGATTTCTCTTCTATGGTCCTTCACGCAACAGCAACAAAAAGGAAGCAGCAAACCTCTTCCTGTGACAAGGCTCTGCCACGTTCGGTCACACGTTACCACTCCCCCAAGCAGCAGTGCAGAGCCTCTGCCACCCTCCTGGCCATTGCGGCAGCTTACCAGGAAACTGAGGGGCAAAACTCATTTGCATGTACATTTAAAAACACACAGAGATTTGAATCAGAGAAAAAAGGAAGGAGAAAAAAAAAAAAGACTTCATATTATGGAGAGCTCAGAGGTGTTCAGAGCTATAAAACCTCTGAGGAAGAAGAAAGGACAGAATGTTAAAGAGAAAGCTGACACCACTTGTCTGAAATCAACACACGTGCAGGCATTGGATGTGGTCTGGAGTGGCTGCATACGCTGCACGTTTGTGCACGCTAGATTACTGTATCAAATCAGCAATGGAAAAGAGATACTCTCTCCTTATCTCCTCTCCAGGAGAAAATATTTTATGCTTAACCTGGCAGACTTGGAGTCCTCTGGGAAGCAGAGGCAATGAGAAAGGTCTGTGATCCATCTTCAACTCTTCTTTTCCAGATTTCCCAGATACTGAACTCACAAAATTCCTCCCATTTGCCTGATGATAATTTTACTGGCAACAAAAGATTCCCCCCTTCAACTCCCGTATTATTTCATTGAAGTGTTTAATTATTTATTTCACCTGACCTGACTCCCACGGAACGGTCCCGTGGAGCTATGCGACCTGTCAGCCTGCCACGAGTCACCCTTCTCCCGACACGGGAGGAGAGCAGTCGTTCGGAAGCACACGTGTCCACGGCAGTCTGCCAGGCTCTGCCCCACCTGGAGCAGTTCTCCATCCTGCTCTGAAACCTCTCTGATCAGAAACGATCACTTCAGGTAGATCCCAGTGCTACATAGACTGAGGTGCGGAAGAGCAGCCCTCAGGGAGGGCATATGCACACAGATTCCACCTTCCCTCCATTCACACAGTTGCGGAGGGCACTGCCCACGGCTCGTTCCTCCGACTGCACGTACCAGCACACCATCCCATCAGACTTCCTTAGCTGCACAGGTCCTGTGCGCTGAGGGCACACTTCACCTATTCTGTTCTGGGCTGGTGATCTGCACAACAGGCAAACCTGGTTTTCGAGCCTGACCCTTAAAAAAACACAGACATACCTAAGGAGTTCCAGCTCACGCTAGTGCAACTCCACAAAGAGGTCTGCACCAGGATGAGTCTTTCATCTCCCACTTACATTATTACAAACCAAAGTAGAAGCCTACCAAGGAAAATCTCAAATAACATCATAGAAGGCAGAAAGTCACTCTTAACCAGTTACATTACTGGACAAATACATGAAAGGAACACTGTAATGATTCCCAAAGCAAGTACTGAATACTCTGGAACTGCAGAACGACAAAAAAACAGCACCACGTACCTGATGAAACGTGCATTGTTACCGATGCAAATATCAGGTTTTCTATATTTAAAACATTTTCTATAATGCCTAAGAGCATGCAACTTTTATTGGTTCAAGCTAAAATGCATTATTATACCTGCGCAGTATCTACAGTGAAAGATCTTAAATACATACCATTTCTAAACGTCTCTGTTTAGTCTTATCTATGTACAACAGAAATCTCAAAAACATCTGAGTTAAAAAACATTTTTAAACCTAAATCAGCAAACAACTCACGCTGCAGCTGCAATTACTTCAGCAGTGATTTTTTTTCTAGCCACCCACATATTAGACACCAAAGCCAGAATAACAAACAGCAATGAACATGTGATCGCTCTGATTAACAGCCTGAGCACCCGTTGTTATTCTGGTGAAACATCCCAAGAACCGAAACAAGCCTTTCAAGGCATATACAGAATCTGAAGAGAACTGGGAGATACGTGATCTATAGCTGCCTCATGTTGTTAATCCCACAGCACAGTTGTGTAACACCAACTATTTCATGTCTGTCTGCTTCAACACAAAAGATATCACATTTTGCCAGAATAAATCAGTATGCAGAGCACTTCTGGAAAATAAAAGGCCAGAAGAAAGAAGGGTGGAGAATGACAAGTTGGGAAGGGTTGGAAAGACAACTGTAAGAAGCCAATGCTCTGCATGGAAACGGCATGGCCAGGGTTGATGTGAAACCTTTTCTAACTTCTGCAGGTTGAAGTTATTATATCTCTCAAGGCGGGGGGTGCAGAGGTGGAATTTTCTGGGGGACAAGACCTTCGTTGTGCCAGAGGGATCCTCTGGGAACACACACGTTGCACACAGACAGGCAAGTGCTCTGTCAGGCTCACCCTAGCACTGAAGATGAGACAAGAGACACTGCAGTGTCTTGGCTGGTGCCTTTGCTCGTGGGCTTGCACCACCTGCAAATCCGAGACTGAAGTGGCACACTGCTGAGAATACCTGCTTGCTGTGCAGGGAAACTTCTCAAATCTCTGTTGCTTCAGGCATCTTGTCGTAGTTCAGCCCTGATCAGGACCAGACTACGCAGTCTCTCTCTCACTCCCCCCACCCTCTGAGAGAACAGGGAGAGAAAATATAAGGAAAAACGGCTCGAGGTTTGAGATAAGGACAGGGAGAAATCCTTAAAGTTACCGTCATGGGCAAAACAGACTCGACTTGGGGACAACTATTCATTTATTACTACAAACAGCAGGATAATGAGACAGAGAACCAGATAACCTCCATCCACCCCTCCCTCTTCCCAAGCTTAACATCTCTGCCCCATTTTGGTGTGTATGTGTCCCACCTTCAACAGGAGCCACTCCCAAAGAACAGAGTTTACATCTCACTTTAGCAGCCTCCATGAAACTTAACCTTATCTTTCACCTAAAATGTAAACACAAATAATGTGTAATTTCACTTTGGTATGTAACTAATCATGCATATACTAAACTATTCTATTAGAAGTCAATAAAGGTAACATACTGCATTTATATTTAGCTTTGCTCTATTGAAACTTCCCTAACAAGATGAATATAATTAGAGACAGGTCCTCGGTGCTATAAGTTGGCATGACTTTACTGAATTCCATGGCAATTTGTCAATTTAAATTAGCTGAGAATATGGTAATAATGTTCACCACATAAAGTACAACAGAGAAATAACTTGGGACAAAATACAGATGGGAATACACTGTAAGCAGCCAGAGTAATGGCGAAATGCTCATTAATACCAGCAATTTATGATTACTTGCTCAGCACTTACGTCAAAAGTTCTACAACTGTTACATACCCTGAAATATGCTGGAAACATGCTTCAGAAATTGCCATGCCAGACAAGACATGCCACCTTTCACAGTGGCTTTTCAGCCAAAGACATGACCCGCTGTGCTGCTGGCCAATTATGCCTCACTAACAGGGGAAATCAAGAAGCTACTTTGAAGCCAGGGTAAAAACTTTTATTGACCCTAAATGATGATCAATGTATGTCCTCCACGAGCAAAATAAACAGTTTTTGGAATTTTTATCCTAACTCATGTAACTGCAACTCTTGTTCTCTTCATGGACAGCAAATGCCTGTTCCTTATTAGCACACCGGGAGGCTAGCGTCTTCCACACATTCATGCCTGCCTTGAACTTACACAGTGCTAAATTTAAAAGGTTTTTACATTCTATGATTCCCTATCTCTGCGTGTTTGTTGCTCTTGGTAAACATCGGTTTTTAGCTGAACTACAGGATGAATGTGTTTTCTCATGCCTTAAATAAAGGCATACACTTTTATGAAGTAGCATTTTTAATATCTATTTATTGATGTTTAAACATAGAAACAGAAACAGTATAGTAAGCAATTATTCATCACAAGAGGGACAATCCAAAATAACAAAAAAAAAAAAAAAGACCTTACCAGTAAAACATAAATTCAGGAACAGAAAGAGCCTGGAGTCTCCCTCCTTACTCATCTGCTCCCTATAGTGTTGTTCATAAGGAGAATGCATTTCTTTTAATTCCCTATATATATAGCTAAAACCAAATCAATATTAGAATTTCTCACAGTTTGTCACTTTAAATAAGAATACCACACCAAACAAATAAAATCTAACAGCCAAAACACAGAATTGTAAATGTCCTTAGATTACTCAGCAAAAAACCTTAACAAGAAGAACTAAACTGGTGGCTGCTAATCCTATGCAATTTTACTGCAGTAATGAAGGTAGAACAGCTTTAACCAACACTGAAGTTTGATGTAAAAATTCCATCAACAGATAGATCTGGCACAGGGAACATGTAGAAAACAGAACTGTACACCAAAAGCAATGCTGCTCTTGTGTTATACAGATATTAAAAAAAAAAAGACATATGTACTCATAGGTCTGCTAAAGGCAAGAGAGCTTGCGTCTTTGGTGGGCTGATCATTGCGACTCTTTACTCCATACTCTAGAGAACAATATTAAACTAATTTAAAACTTCTGTTGGCCTGAGTTAACAAAACTAATATACGCCCAAGGAGATTCTCGCAGAGGCTATGTTCCTCCTGCCGCCAGCTAAACATATTCAATTTCACTCTTCTTGTCATCCACTGGTAAAACATGGGTCCTTCTTCAACATATAAGCCTACAAAATCCTATTACAGAAATTTTACACCAAGCCTAACAAGTCTTGTTCTTTAGGATGATTGAAAGTCTTTTAATAATCTAACCTAAAAGAAAATAATTAATAAACTCATTTTTCTCCTGTAACACCATTAGAGCTACAAACACTTACGTAATATTCACAGAACTGTATTAAATGAGTAGACTACCTTAATTTGTGTAATTCCCTATCTATAAGGGAAGGCTGTTGATAGTGTCCGTAACTGCCATACTACAGCATTAGCCAAATACATGTTTTCCAGAAGTTTTTAATACCTGAAGGTTACATTTTTTGGTCTGAAATACTGTAAAACTCTTTTTCTTTTTTTTTTAATGTTTCCACCGTTTTGCACAAATATATACTGAAGCGACCAGATTTCACACAGTTTTAATCTGGATAAAGTCAATATGATCATTTTAGGTGTTCTCACAGAATAGCCCTCGTGAAGAAATCACCATTTCTATATCAACTAATGGTTATATCTGCAAAAAGCTCTGAAACCATTTTGGGACTCAGGTTAAGATTTAATACTGATTCTGAGTGAGTGACAGGTAAAGAGGTTTTCATGTGGCCCAGCAAATTTTGTTCTTAAAAGAGGACTCTGTGACAACCAGGTTTTCAGATGCTAAGGCTGAAACGACACAGGAAAAAAAGCACGGTTTTGACAACTGGCCTTCTGTCTGCGCCCTCTGTAACGCCAGTGACTTGGCAAGAATGCATTAAAAGCAAGCTTTTTTCCTTGGATAAATTGCAGCTCTCCCACCATCCAGGAAAGTACTGAAAAATGAAAATACATCTGGAAAGATGGCAGAAAATAAAACTCTGGTCTTTGTAATTCCCCTTCAGGTGAAAAAAATCACTTGGATTGCCGTTCACTGGGAGTATAGTCAGGACCAAATAAAAAATTCATCAATATTGCTGTGGACCCAAGTGATCCTCATCACATCAGCCGAATTACTCCGGATTTATACCGCTGTAATTGAGATCAAGCAGTTGAATATCAGCAAGTGACAGGTGGTTTTAACACCTTTATCAGCCCAAGGCCCTAATCTAACAGAAGAGCATCATAACTGTTTTCCTATTTTGCTGTTTGTGTAAGTATTATGAGATGAGGACTTCCCGTCAAATATGAATTTTTCAATATTAAGGAAAAAGAATAAGCAAGAATGACTGATACCACAAAAAAAAATATATCCCTAAAATAAAATATTCTACCATTTGCAGAAAAACTAATGACCCGGAATACTATGTCTAACCCACAGGCTATTTTTTCTACTTGAGAACAAGCACTGTCTGTCACAAATATCTTATTGGGTAGAAATATGTCAGTTGAAAGGTGCAAAGTAATCCTGCCTTCCAGTTTGGCTCCTAAAATACAAAAAATGCTTATCTATAAACATAGAATGGAACATTCACTTAAAGCAACAGGATTTCAAGATGGCTACCTGTATGAGATTAAATGCAGAATGCTACATAGTTTGAAAAGAACATACTCTTTAATTATACTCTGCTTTCTACAAATGGTAGATCACCATTTTTTGTACTCTGTTTTGGCAAACAGTACATGTCTTTACACAGGAGACACGCTGTTGCCCCTTTTACTTCGGATCAATCCCTAAAGGCTGGAAGAAGACGTCTGGAGCATTTGCTAGCTTCTTTGAGCTTCCTCTTTGCCCTCAATTCTTCACTCCAGACAGGCTCCCGCTAAGCACTACAGAACTCTCCTTCAGAAGAAGTCATTCAGCTCAGCCCTAATTGGCAGGACAGGCCACGGTCTTCTACAACAGCCAGGAGAAGCCCAAGTCTTCTACAGGTCCCACAGAGGCACCTTGCCTTCGAGCAAGCTACGGAAAAATGCTCACCCTCCAGCCTTTACCCAAGACTTCCTGTTACCTTCACGTGAGCATGTGCAAGACCACAACGGACTCCCATGGGATTACACAATGCCGAAAACACCTACGTAGGTGTTTAGCCCTCGCAGCATGGGAACAAAACGTCTGACGTAACGCTCCCTGGAGATAACGGGTTCTCCCAGGACACACAAAAGCAACAATTGCTCCCGATCTTTAGGCAAGGCTCCTTCCTGTTCTTCCAGAGAAAAAGGCTGGATGCAACCCTGTGTGACAGTGCAGAAAGCTGCCAGGGGAAGGAGATGTTATTTCTGTACTTTGTTAAGTCCCTCTTCTTTCAGTGAGATTTTCTAGCTACTGCTGCACAGGATAGCAGGCTTATCTTTATGAGCCAATTTTACCCTGTTAAAACGAGCTCTTTTTCCTCAGATGAGGCCAGTTCAATGAAACAACTGTAAAAATCTTCACCCTCCTGTAGCAAGGAGGACATTAATTCTTAAGAGCTGTCCTCTTAAGTGGGATTTATTTAATGTCAAGGCATCGGAGTTTTTCTAGATTTACTCACATTTCATCCCTTTCTTATTTTTAATTGTAACTAAAGTGAACTCTCCCAGTAGTTTAAAATTTACTTTCCCTCTAGGTGCTGAAGCTTATTAAAGTAGGAATGTTGACTCTGAGCAATTAGACTCTGACTCAAATGAGAATGCATATTCTCCACAGTAAGTAATCTATGGAAAAAAAAATATCAACAGGTATCTTCAGCTCTTCATTTATGAGTGATTAAAAATATGGGAAATTATTAGAGACTAACAGGAAAAGCCAGAAATGGCATTACTCCCAATACAGAGAAAAGTGATCTAAATTAATTTTGTCAGAGTGAACTCTGCTATCAAATTTATTTGTCTTATCACATTAACACTTTAACAATGACAGCTTACAGTTCTATTTTTAAGCACATAATATGTTAAAATATGTGATGAAAGCAGAGAAAGAAGAAGTTACTGAAAATGTTTTCTGTAAAGACATTCAAGCACTCTCCCCAGCTCTGTGTTGGTGAACCATTCAAACAACGGTGCACACATCTGTACCACAAAAACACCTGCATAAAGACTGTGATGCTTTTTAAAAGTGCTAAGCAATATGCAGTAATACTGAAACCACTGTGTGGTGTGGGAGTTCGGCACTTCTGAAAACTACAGCATTCATTTAAGTGTCTAAAACCACATTTTTCTCACTGAAACGTAGATGTTCACAATTTGAATGCAATGTTCTCAGAATCAGTACAGTACACAGCTGGAAAAGGACAGCCCCTCACTTCACCAGACCAGTAAGAGACCTCCGCAAGACCATACTCTCCCTGAAATATGTGATTTTTACAAGATGCAATGATGGGAATTGGGTTAATTTCAGACAGCCCTGATTTTCTAATAGCAAGGTGCGAAGGATCTGTGAGACACAAGACCATGAAAAAAAGGAGAACCCAATAAGACTGTGAGTAGAATGGTGCAGATTTTGCTTTTCACAAACCCTCAACATTGCATTTAATGACTTTTTTAATACAGTGTTCTACTAGATCTCTTTTCAGGATGCATCACTTGTTAAATCACACTTACTGAATTTCTTGTAGTATCTATCAAAAAACCATCTATAGGAATGTATGGGTAGGTTTCATGTACATACTACACACTGCCAATATTAAAAGGTAGTATAAAGTCAGAATAGGTACATTAGTTGAAATTCATAGAACGGAAAATGCTTCTCTTAAAGAGAGATATTAAAATGGAAACATAATTAATACCTGACACAAAACTACTTTTTAAAAGTACCCAAGGCTGTATTCAGCATTACTTTATCTACAGAATCGTTAATGAAGAAGTGAAAATCACAATGCTTGCCATGTTACATCTAAATTAGATTCCTGTTTCACGTCACAGATTTCTCTCCCAGGAAATGGTGCCATCCCAGCAAAAATGTTAAGCCACGTTTGATAGGAAAGTTAAAATTAGAAGACAATGTACAATAGTCCAACTACTCTGAAATAGCAATAAACAGACAGCTAAGTACAAGCTGTGTATCTAGTTTTCACCCCTCGCTTACTGTAGCAGAGGTAGATTTTAGGAATGTAATTACACATTTAATAATCTGAACACAAAGTTAATCACAGCCATCAGCAACAGAAGATGAACTGTACCTGGGCCAGCCCTTCCTAAGCCCTCTATAAAACTGATTCCAGCTAAACAAAAACCACTCAGAGCAATGGATTCCATAAAAATCTGCCTTCTTGTCTTTTTAAGTCATATGTTCGTGGACACTTTCATCTTATGTAAGCCACCACTGCTTTCAAAAGGAACAGTCCAACCTTCTCTTCCCAAACTTTGTATAGCCAGTAAACACACCACCATGCAATGAGCTAGAGGAGGTAGGTTAAAACTAACTTATCCAAAAAAGGCTGGTCTTAAATGAGATTATTCTGGAAACGAAAGAAAAAAATCAAAATGTTCAGAAAAGTGTTTCATTTTTATACTTTCTGATGGACACAATTTTATGCTTCAGTTTAAAACATGTTTTTCAGTGTTCCTTCTCTTTTTTTTGCTACAGTATACATAAATTCAGCATAAAATTTAAGATAAAATCACACACTAATTAACCCCAAACCATTTTTCTTCATAGCTTTTTTTGTACTGAAGACTTCAGCATTATCAGAGTGACACCAGAATTTCAGAATTATTCACCAAATGGAATGTCTCACCTAGGCAGTTTTATTAAATTCACGTAAGTAGCAATAGGGCATACCACGAAAGGGTAGAAAAAGGTTATCTGTATCTATTTATCATCAAGTGGTTCAAACCCATAGTGGGCATGATGTGCTAGGACTTCAGATAGCGTTTTTTGTCTCTAGCTATAGAAAGCCATAAGCAATTTACTTACTATTGCAGTGGCACAGCTCCCCAGCTGTGAAATAACTTCACTGCTACAGTGAGGTAGCAATTAATTCACCAGCTTACAGAAGAATTTCTGCTACTACAATATTAAGCACTATGTATAACCTCTTGAATAGAAAACAAAAAGCCAAATATTCAAAATCAAAACAGCCTAAGTTAACAATGTGTCATTATTTTAAGCAAAACCAAACAATTACTTCAGACCAAAATTCAACTTCCCTTGCTTCTTCAGAACTGCCGTTGTTATAATCATTGTGCTAAAGTATGGAAAGCAGAACACAAGAGTCTACTATGCAAAGGGGAGATCAGAATTTTGCTGACAAAAATAATCTGTGTGTTCAGTTCTTACAGGTCTTATCTAGTTTCTTTACAATACGCTGCAGCACTAGATTTGTTCTCATGCACAGCTTTATTGTCATTGTCCCTTGCTGCCAATGAGAGTTAAGTACATATTTGAATGAAGAGGTATTTCAGGACTGATATGACGTCCTTGTTTAGCCTCAGCCTAAAAGGGAGACTGAGAAAAACACTAAAAAAAGGAAACATCTCTTTTTCAGGACAACTAAGCGCTGCTTCTACGTAACCACGTCAAACGACATATAAGGTGAAAACAACTTCAGGGCATCACACATTTTTATTTTTAAAATGACAGATCAGCAGTTCTTTCCATCTGCACGATTTCTGGAGGAGCAATGTTTCATACAGGGGAAGAAAATAGGAAAAAGGAAACAAAAGATTATTTTTTTTTTAAAAAAAAAAACTCGATATGTTCACAGTTTAATATCCTTTTTAGATCCTGCAGTAAAAAGCATAAAAAATCCAGCCATTTCTGATATTCTGCCAGATGTAGTTAAAGAAGAGTAAATCTTGCACAGTCACAGCACCGGAATGAACACCTCACTTTACAAGAAATCTTTCACCCTACTTATTGCTTTCTGATAATGAAATTAAAAGTTATTAAATAAAATTGATAAACAATCTGCCCCATAGTTAGTGTGCACCTTATGCACAAAGATGTGATTCACTAATAAATTGCTAATTACAACCTTCCCAAACCAGAAAGCGTCTCTGCAGTGTCCAACAACTCTAATAATTCGGAAGTGTCAACATAGGGCATTTAAAAAAAAAAAAAAAAGACAGTGAAATATGGTTCAAAGGATTAACTGAACTACACAGGTAAAGGACTATTTATGATAATTCACACTATACAAATATCTTTGTATTCCGAGAGATTCTTCCTTCTAACTTTTCAAGAAAAAGCCTGCAGCGTCTTCTTCAAGCGCATTTATGCCCATCCAGCGATCATTTACACATAGATTATTTACAGAATATAATAGCTTAATGTCACCTAAACATCAAATGTTGGTCTATATAATGAATAAAAAAAAATAATAGTTCTCAGTTGGCTTCCCTGGAACCTCTGTACTTGAACAAAAGCTAAGTCATGCCCTCAGGGTTTGGTTCAGCACTTTACTGTGGAAATACAAGTTAACTCCACTGAAGCGATGATAAATGTGCTCCGGATCAGGCCTATCTATTTGGATTGATCTGCAGCGTGGTTATGTACTACTTCAATATTTGAACAGTACTAACATAGAAAGGGGCTGTGCAATCAATCCAAGCAACAGGGAAAAATCAGGTAAAGTCAGAGAAGCTGGGCCCAAGAAGAAAAATCTCACACAGATAAACTTAACGGTTTAAAGAGCAAACACAAGTAAACCTTAGGTCCTCATTATAACTGAAACAATACTGGTACACTGACTTCCATTGACTTACACTGATTTACTGCGAATCTGGCTCTAAGTCTATAAATCGAGACCGCTGACTTAATGGGCACTAGAGGCAACTACGGTACGCAGAGGAAAACCCCCAGTGATGTCTGACTTGCTAGTATTGTCACCTGCCTTTATATAAGGGTAAGACAAAGAATCCTCCTTCTCAAACAGAAAACATATTGATTTCTTTCAAGGGTTTCTGCTTTTGTATCTAACCACTATGGCTAAAACAAAGCCATAGTACACATCGACCTAAAGGAACACCTAATGGAAAAAAAGCAAGAAAAAGACTTTGATCCAAGCACGGCTAAGGAGTGCTAAAGTACTGTAATCTTCCTTACGCACCAGATCTACTCTTACTCATTTAAATCGGTTTCTCAGTTTGAACATCCATCCAGTGAACATCTACCTCATTACCCAAAAGCCTGTGCTTCTGTGGGTCTGAAAAGCAAGGTCCTCAGGCTGAGCACCTGAAGTAACAGGACAAGGCTGATACTCAAGTCTATCATCATGAGCTAACAGAGGTTTTGTCACTTAGGGACAACTCCTGACTGCAATAGTAAAAAAAATGGGGTCACCACTCAGGAAGTCCACAGCTGCAGCAGTGGCAGCAAGAAAAAAATAGTGGCTATATGCAAGAAAAAGATCCTTAGAATGGCCTTGTGCTCTCCTAGACTGTTCCACGTATGAGTCACTGCTGTTGGCCCTGTACTGGAGACATGCACTGCACACAGTGCGGTATAGATGCTGCTCACCCAGCACCTTCTCTCAGAAGAAACCACTAACTTGTCTTTGATGTGAGAAACTAAAGTTTGGCTCTT
This sequence comes from Chlamydotis macqueenii, assembly GCF_036417535.1. Classification (NCBI taxonomy): domain Eukaryota; kingdom Metazoa; phylum Chordata; class Aves; order Otidiformes; family Otididae; genus Chlamydotis; species Chlamydotis macqueenii. The sequence goes on along the minus strand of NC_141593.1, from coordinate 15,883,571 downwards.
AACAGTGAAGGCCTAGGGTTTTCATTTTATGCACTTCACAAGAGACCTTACTACCGTAAACCTGCCACTCAGTACACCACTGTACACTAAGAACATTGTAGAACGTCTCTCTAAATCACAATAGAAACAAGCAGAGAACATGAAACCCTTATCTCAAAGGATATCTTTTAGATGTCCTCAAAATGCGAAAAGGAAAGTGAAATTTGAGTATGCAACAGCCCACTTACACCAATTTCTGTGAGCCTAATGTTTGTTTCTCAATTCAGTTTGAGTTTTTGAGGTCCTGAGGCTAGTTTCCAGTCAACAGTTTCATAAGCAAATGCTGATCCCAGTTAAAATTCAAGGCTGAAGGTTGTAAGGCCCTCTTCCATCTCTCCTTGTAGAAGTGACGAAGTCTTCTTTCAAACGTGTATAAACCAGTTTGTTTCCCATCAGTTATGCCCTTAGGCTTTTTACTTTATTCAGCTTGGAAAATGGAAACAATAGACAGGTTTCACTTCCTGGTTCCTTGCTGCAATATTTGGTTTAGAAAATAGTGCAAAGTAACTTTCAAATTCAATTGTTTTAATTACATGATAAATACTTCTCTCAGGTAATTTTACTGTCAAACCTTTTAAAACAAGACCAAAACAAAACATATACTAAAACCGTAAACGAAAGAGTATACTGCCAGCAACCTGAAAATAATAAATTCTCACCTAGTGGGTGAACTACTGTGCTCCACTGAAAATGACAGAAGTTGCCTTTTCCTTTAGTAGGAAGAGGCAGGGTAGTCAGGTGGGAAAGCATTTTTCTGGGCAGTCTCGCAGCCTGGGGACCATCTGGGAGCCTGGTCCTGAAGCCAGACCCTGGAGCATGCACAGGGGAGGACCAATGGCTGTGGGAGAGCTGCCTGCACTGAAAGGTTCACTTGTAAAGAGTACAGTACTTTAACCTGGCATACCCCGGGAAAGAAAAACAATTGCCAAAGGTATCAGATGAACTGAGGAAAAAAAAATTAAAACAAAAAAAACCTCCAAAGACTTCTTGCAAAGTCTAATAAAATTCACCTAAAAGATAAGAGAACGACATAGCATATACTGTTAACACCTTAAGTAAAAGGTAACTAAGAGTCAGGGAAATAAGAAGGATGTGTGTTCAAGCTTCTGTATGTATTTCCTTTTGAAAACTGACAAACACAACAAATGCTGAAATAGAATTAAAAATGTGTATGTGCACAATCCAGTTTATAACCAAAAGCTCGGAACCACTTAGAAATAATATTTAAACTAACATTCAATAAAAACATTTTTTAGCCTTATAAGCTATACTGACATTTCACTTAGTGTCTCAAGAATTTGATTTGGTCAACTGCAGACTAAACATGGCTCTCACGCAAGAGAATAAGGTGCTGATGTGAAATATGGCCTAATTGTTATTAAAATCATAACTCTTCCCATTTTTTAACATGAATTAACTTTGTATCATATATTGATGCCTTCGCTGTGTTTCTGTTAAGTTTACGTGGAGCAGAAATTCTACGTATCCACATAAATGAAAAAAAAAGTGAAGCTCCGCAAAGCAGGACTCAGAGGAACGAGCCTCCCACAACTAGGATCACCTTTCTGATCACCTCCCTCGACACGTCCTCCTCAGTTTACGTTGGCAGATGATTTACTAATCCTCCTTGCAAAAGGAACGGGAAATAAAAAAGCCTGCCACTGTATTGAACCATTGCTCCTTATTGCCAGCAGGAAATGAAGGGAGTCATTACTGTCAAAAAAAAAAAAAAAAGTACCTTTTGGAGCCTCCAATATAGGTGAAGGTAAAGGTGGAGTCTGAGTACCTGAAATCTGAAAGACAAAGAGCTGCGTTATTACAACTTGTCTTTATTTTGGCTGAAACAGCCGAGGTTTTTCAGACCAGTATTCAGCTACCGACACGGGGGTGGGTGGAAAGGGGAGTCGGGGTCAATCAGAGGAAATGCAGCATCTGCCCCTCCATCCCCAGCCCCTCGCAACAAGTGCCCGGTGCTATGGCAACGGCAGGGATTTCCATCGTCAGAAACGGCAACAGGCAGCCGCAAGCCGGGTTCTGGCGACGGCTCGTCACAGCCGGCACCCCCAAATCAGCGGCGAAACCCCAGGCTCGGGTCGGGGGGGAGGTTTGCACGGAAAGGGGACACCTTTACCGCCGGCCGTGCCCCAACGGAGCAAAAACCGCCGGGGCTGCGCCAGGCAACGAGGGGCACGCACACCCGCACCCACACCCGCCCGGTTTTGCGTGTGGCCGCTGCCACGCTCCCTGAGTCGGGATGCTCCCCCCCTCCGCCGCCCTTTCCCGGCCGGCGCCTGGTCCCATCTGCCCTCACATGCCCTCGGAAGGAGAGGAGAAGGAGGAGGCAGGGGACCGAGGGCAGGCACACGCCGGCTCGGCGGCGGCCCCCGCCTCTGGGAACCGCGGCGAAGGGCACGGGCACAGCCCCAGGCGGCCGCGGCGGGGTCTGGGGCGGGCGGGCGGCGGCTGCAGCCTCCGCGCCGCCAACCTGGCACCCGGGAGAGAAACTCACCTGCAAACAGGCAGTCCTTCTCCGCCTTGCACTTTTGGATCACAACGTCAATATCCTTCTGAATCCTCTCTTGCCTTGAACACATCCCCATGAAATAAATCCCAGGGGAAGGAAAAAAAAAAAAGAAAAGAAAAAAAAAACCCGCAGCTTTTATTTCCAGCCCACCCCCCCGCGCTGCCGATGGTTAATACGCAGCCCGAGAGACGGACCCCGCCGCTGGCGAGCGGGGCTCGGCCGGCCGGAGGACGGAGGAGGAAGGCGGCGGGAGCCGATGTTGCATGCCCAGATGTGCCCGCCCAGATGTGCCGCCGCTGTCGGCGAACGGCAATTTCCTCACAATGGAGGGTGGTGGCGGCGACGACACGGGATTCCCCACACACACCACCCTCCACGCCCTGTGGGTTTTTTGGGGGTTGGTTGGCTGGTTTGGTCTTTTTTTTTTGGAGGCGAGAGGATGGGGGGGGGGGAAAGGGGGGGAGGGGGGGGCCAAGCCGACCCGACCGCTCACATCCCTGCCCCTCCCGCCAGCAGCGGCCGTGGCCGCGCAGCAGCAGCGCGCAGAGCCGGCGGGGGCGCCCGCGCCCGCCCCCGCACCCGCTCCCTGGCGGCGCGGCGGGGCCGGCGCTGGTGCAGCGACGCCGAGCCGCAGACCCTCCCCTCGCTCCTGGCCTGGCACGTACGGCCCCCGCCGGCTCCCCCGGCGGAGGCGGCGCGGGGGAAGGAAAAGGCGGATGCACGGAGCCGCCCGGGAGGCGGCAGGCGCGGTGGCACCGGTCCCGCCGCCGGCCCTTGCCTTCTCCCCCCGCCCGGGCCCCGAGCACAGGCCGCCGCCGCCTCCCGAGCAGCGGAGAAGTGCAAACGGCAAGTGATCCGGGCGGCGAGGCGGCTCCCGGGCGGGCGCCGGGGAAGAAGCGGGCAGCGCCGCGCTGCAGAAGGCCGGCGGCGGGGTCCCGGCGAGAGCGGCGCGTCCCGGCTGGGCGGGGGCCGCCGTGCTGGGGTCGGGGTGCAGGGTCCGCTCGCCCGGTGTGCCGAGGGGCCGCCCTCCCCCGGTAGCCGCCCCCAGGGCATCGCTCTCCCGGCCCCCTTCCGCCCGCGGGTGCGCTCCTGCCCGGCCCTTCCGCGGGCACCGAAACCGGGCAGCCCCGCAGCCCCTGCCATCCCCCGCCTCCGCCCGTGCAAGCAGTGAAAAGAGAATTAACGTGTTTGTAGGCCCTCTCCGGCCGTCGCGGCTTTTAATGGCCCTGCTCTCCCCTCCGCCTCCAGCAAAGCTGTCTGTCAAACCTCAGGGCGTCGGGAGAGAGCGCTCGGGCTGCCGGTACCGTGCCGAGCTGTCCGCGCTGATCCAGGCTAAAGGCTTTGGCCGGTGGTGGAATACAAGTAACGACTGCCACGTAACTCGGATGCAATGGTCAGGTCCGCAAAACCAAACATTTTTATCAAAATGTAAAGTGAAAAAAATAATAAAAAGGGGTGTGAGAGTAGTTAGAAACACATTTGATTTAAAAAATTGAAAGAATAGTCAGAAAATTCAGTTTTTACATATTCACTCAGCTGTAAACAGCTCCCATGGATTATTCATTATTGAGCTTGGCCGTCTTAGTGTTTCTTCATTAGGCAAGTCTGTATTAATCATGTATTGTTGATTTCAGAGGGGATAAGTGGAAATAGCTTTAAAAATGAGGATAAAAAGAATATGTATTTATTCCTGTTTTGATAAGATTTTGTGTCTGAAGGAAGGAACAGAAGGGACATTACAAAGAAAAGCAGGTAGTGCTTAAAAGAGAACAAAAATTCATCATGTCATAGGACTCTCAGCCTCTTAAGAAAATAATTTATCTTTGAAGGGAGGTTTCCAGGTGACTATTCAGTGCCATTCACTAAATTCTCTTCTACTGCAGCAAGGCTTTTCCAAGGCAGGATACAGAACTTGTCACTGTAGTCAGAAATACAGTGTAATATGGTAAGACGCTGTCATTCTGTCAAGTTATGCCAGCTTGGTTAACAAGTGATGCTTTTCTAGAGTTCTTTCCTAGCTATTCAAGCTAGGACATCAGCAGCCATGTTTGCTGCCTTCTCCTTAAGCATAGTTAGAAGATGTAATCAGAACTTGATTTATTCTGGTGGGGTTTTGGTCCTGAGCCTGGTAGAGAAAGGTCTCTGTTATCCCTCCCACGTGGACGAGGAAAGAGGGGGGATATTAGATAGTTACAGGATATTTATGCTGACAGTTCTGCTCACAGCTTATTCTGACCACAGGGTTCTTCTCAGTGTCATGTCAATTAACACAATTCTTGACTGCCCTTTTGAGCCTCAGACTATTTTCATAGACTTGAAAAGTTATCCACAAAGAAACACCACTGTCATCAAGAAAGCTAATATGGTTGGTATCTGGTTTCACGGCATCAGCTGAATAGAACAAGAAGTCTGGAAATAGGCTTGGTTATTTATTCCAGTTATTGTTATTTATTGTAAGTGGGTCTTAAATTTCTAGATTCTTAGCCAATTTGGCCTTTGATTTGCCTGATTGCTGTAGTACTGTCACAACAGGAATGTCTGATTTCAGTGAGGAAAAGCTGGATTATATACTTATAGAATCATAGAATGGTTTATGTTGGAAGGGACCTTAAAGGTCATCTTGTTCCAACTCCCCTGCCCCGGGCAGGGACACCTTCCACTGGACCAGGTAGCCCAAAGCCCCATCCAACTTCCAGGGATGGGGCATCCACAGCTTCTCTGGGAAACCTGTTCCAGTGCCTCACCACCCTCACAGTAAAGAATTTCTTCCTAATGTCTAATCTAAATCTCCTGTCTTTCAGTTTAAGGCTGTTACCTCTTGTCCTATCACAATGTGCCCTTGTGAGAAGTCCCTCTCCAGCCTTCCTGTAGGCCCCCTTTAGGTACTTGAAGGCCAATATGTATTGAGGCCATTCTACTGATTAAAACACTGAAAGAGGAAGTGTTAGAAAATCAAGGTGAATCTTTAGAGTTGATCCCTGAATTTGTAAAGATTGACAAGCTGCTGACATTGAGGCACCCTAAGTGTTACTGCAACAGTATCTGTATGTGTGCCGTAATCCCTATAGCAATGTACATTATACCATCATCTTGAAGAAACTTTCTGAAGAGCTTTACAAGTAATTTCATGAATGGTAGGACAGTTGGTCTTGGGAGTAATGGTCTTGGTTCAATGTATATCTTTCCAGTTGCTTTTTCAGTCTTGAAAATTGGCTCATGTAATTTCTAGTTTTGTCTGAAGTTCAGCTCAGACAAGTAACTCATCTTTGTATTCCTGGTAACATGTAGAGAGGTGTAAATAAGGTAAAAAGAATCCAGGGAGAAAATTAGCTCAGAATATAATGGGGAAAATTATTTAAAGAGAGAGAATCAACACAGTGAATGTGTTTCAATAATATGTGAGCAGTTACTGAGAAAATTATTGAGGAAATGCACAGGTCAGCCAGTTTCTCCTTGTAGGTGGGTTCTGCCTCCTTTAGACTGAACAGATTTTTTTCACCGTTTGCCAGGAAGAACCCCTTTCTGTCCATTAATAAAGCTGTTAGAAATGTTTCAGTAACCATCAGGACACCCTGTTATGTCCCAAAGTATCTTCTTTATATCATTTTCTAAACATGTTTCTGTTCCACATAAAAATGTATCAGAAGTCTTAAGCAAAATAAAAATATGCAGACTTGCCATTGTAGAGAGCGTAAAGGACTCAGGGCAATGCAATATGGCATCTCGCCAATATTTCTAATAAGGGAGAGCATTCAGAAGGGCAGAGATAAGGAAAAGAATCCAAAACACAAAATTGCCATGAGCCCTCCAAAACAGTAACAAAAACCTGTCTCCACATTTGTATGCTCCAGACGAAACTCTAGTACAAAACAAACTAAATCTCTGCTTTTTCTCCAATTTCAGGGACTATTTGCCAGTCACAAATATAGTGAAGCTCGCTGATGTCTGTAGACAGTGAGCTCTGGAAGGTGGACTATTTAAAGGATCAATACCATTCCACTCTTACGGCATAAAACACATTGCCACCATTCCAGTAAGCTTCTTCAAAATGACATTCCTAAACGACACTGTGGCATTGAAGTCTGAAAACACAGGCACTAAGTTTTGAGAGATGTATGAGAAACACTTAGCTGCTCCCACCAACAGAGAAGTGGCACAAAGCACAAAAAAAGTTTAGCTTTTAAGCTTTAGTAGAATTTTCACTAGTACTCTATTATTAGCAGTTTCAATCTAATATTGTTGTAATATTCAAGTAAATACTTTGTTTATAGCTCATTTTCTTTCAGCCTATTCCAGTTTTAGACAGATACCAGGTTAGCTGTCCTCTACATCACTGCTCTCAGTTGTCCATCCAAGTAGTCATTGACCTCTCTGTGTAGCCACAATCCCTACCCAAAGCAGTCCATAGCAGAATACAAAGCCACTCAAATAATGGTGAAGTTATAAATAGATTGGCTTCTTTGGGTCATTGCTGTAAGTCTGTGATGACTTGGATTAAAAACATACTAGCATGGTGGACCTAGCGTGATTTAAGAGTGAATTTCACTGTAAGTAAAGCATCTTAACTGACTTTCAGAGTGGGTTAGCACTGGCCCATTGATAAATAAAATTGAATTAATAACATGACTTCAAATACTGCTTAATTCTTAATAAAAGCTTTATATATTTTTGTGTGATAAAAACTGATGTAATGACTTAGATTACAATATGAAACAATAGCTTAAACTATCACCTGTCCAATCCTCCATAAATTTTTAAAAATTATTTTAAGCCATCTCATCTAGGCTAGGTGGGGAAAAAACCTTCAGCTAACATATTTTAAAGGTACCTTTTTTTTCTTTATTTTTTTTTATAGCAATGGAGGGGAAAAGAAAAAAAAAAAGCTTTTAAGTGATGTACCAGAGAACCGAGGCTTATTTTTTTCAATTCAGTGTTGAAATTTCCAAAGCAATTGTATTTTTTCTATTTAAAAAAAAAATAAAAAAGAAAGTTAAACGGCAGAAATGGTTACCTCAAATAAAACAATAAGATGTACACATGCTTGTGATGGTGTGCTTCCCCCCCCCACCTCCAACCTGACCACTCCCTTACCCTCCCCGGGGGTGCTCAAATGATAAACATCAGTGATAGATGTGTGTGGTCGTGATGGCTGCATTTGCCTCAAAGTGGATTTTGGGCAGACAGATAACAACACGACAGCCAAGGGATTGGCGATGCACCCCCCTAAACGCAGTACTGGTCAATGTCTGACTCAAGCCAAATTTGGAAGAAACCAACATCCACAGTCGATGTGCAAATATGACCGAGTCAATTATCTTACTCCACAAATAGTGAGCAGCCCCAGAGCCCTTTGAGCTCTCCTGCACGGCAGTGGGCTGCACGCCAGGATCTCCCCTCGGGTAGGGACATCTCTTAGTTACTCCTTGAGGTTCAGAGGATCCTTACTGTGTCAGATACTTGGTAAGTGAATTGGGAATAAGCGCTGAAACTTTGAAATCTTAGCTAAGTGATATAAAGGATTGATTGTGCACATGTAATCCTTTACACATAAACCACTGGTAAAACCTGGGACCAGGATTGCATCCAGCCGCACCTAGACTCCTCTCTGTAAAAGAGTTTAGAAAGCAAGGGGGTCCTGTCTGAATCTCATGACTCAATGGAAGAGTCTCCCTGACTGTTTTGTCTGACCCTGTCTTCTATGCAGTGTGTCTTGCCATCAAATCTTGTTAAACCACTGTCATATTTATAATTTACTTTCAAACTTTGTCAAATCTATGTTTTATATCAAGAAAATATATTGTTGCTTCTCTCTTACGAGTGAAGTGCTTTGCTGCATCCACAACAGTGGTACGCACAGATGTGTAGACTGCTATGGCAGTGACTTAACTTCCCAAGACCAAGTAGTCATCCTCCTAGATGTCACTGTGGCCCACAATAGCCAAGCCTATGGCTGCTGGCATGATAAATGCTCCCAGCAATATTCAACAAATCATGCAATCATAGAGCCACAAATGACACCACAATTTATTGCAACTCTTAGCATTACACTTTCTAACGATGGTTTTAACTTGTTCTTGGTTTTCCTCCTTCACTAATGTCATCTCATCTTTCAGTCTCTGCCCATTAGCCTAATTTCTCCTATTCCTTTTTCTTTTCCTCACTAAGTCTTACACTATTAAGACCTTGTTTGTTTTTTTTTTTCTACTGCATCTTCTTATTCTCTCTTTTCAACTCTTACTTCCATCTATCCTACCCATTCAGTTCCCCTCTACCACCTCACTCTTGGCAGCTCACTTCATGAGCAGCTCAGGGAAAAGGGCTAAAATGGAGCATTCACTACAGAAACTGGAGTTATTTAAGAGAGGCAAGCAGGAATATTTCTAAACCTTTTATCCATAACTTTCTGATGTCTGTCACAAACAAATCCGAAAGGGGAATCCTATGTTTCCTGCTAGCTCCTGGAATGAGCTGCCTCTTGCCAGCATCCTCGTTATTTCCATGAATCGTAGACATTTCTGGCAGTGCTCTGTAAGGGCCTCCATCTCGATTACTCTGCAGCCTGGTAGCCTATTTCTCTAGAAGTTGAGAGTTTTAAGTGTATACTCATAGGCTGACATTAGGTTGATACTTACTGCCTTTTATCAGAATTACACCCTAAGCTCAAGCAGTGATCAGTGCTGAAGGTACACCATCCTGCCTGAGCATAACAAATGGCTTCCCAATCAGCCTGAAGCGCCTATCTCAGGGGTGCAGATAAGCACCCAAACCTAGGGGAGAGGCAGAATTTCAGCTCTATTCCTTACTTGGCCATGGGCTGTGCTCCCTTCACAGCTATTCTAAATCCCCTTCCCAAGAGCTTTACTGCTTCCATTCACTGCGCAGGGAACCGGGATGGCTTAGTTAGGCTCACGGGATAAGCTATTCCAGCACTTCCAGCTGGAATAAGCACTTCGAGCCCACCCGCAGACAGCACATAAGCACTGCTTCTTTCAATGCACATCTAGTCCCCAAAGATAATGTTCAGTGAATGCCTCAAGGGTACGCAGGCTATTCCTGAAATCTGTATTACTGATGTCACTTACTGCAGCTGAACTTACTACCTGTCAAATTTCTCAATTGCTAAGCAAATACATAGTTAAAAAGCCTTGAAACAAAACTCCTCTCTTGCCTATATCCAGATTGCAATTTCTTAATTGCAAATAGTCATGCCAGAAAGTACTGAAACTGTAAAATACTAACTTTGCTAAAAATATTCCATTTAGTCAATTTTCTGCAACAGTAAATGTGATTCACCATATCACCGTCTGTTACCAGGTACTGATGCTTTCCTGCTGTCACCTCCATTGCAGCCAACCTGTGCCTAAGGTTGTAACCCCAAATTAAAAAGGAACTGTCAAGTACTCTCCGTTTAGCTGAAACTGATAGGGTGGGAAGCACTCAGCACTGTGCAAGATCAGCCCTTAGAAACTGAGGATTAATTCCATCACTAGACCATGTCTCATCTATAGTGCAAACTGTGGGGTACTGTTTTGATCTCTGACCAAACTCTAAATGATAGGCTGGAAAAAAGGGAAAATTAGCACATCAGAGTTTCGTGCTGCTTCAGCTACGCTGCTTCCTATACCCAAGCAAACTCATTTAGTGTTTGCTCAGCTACTGCTGCACAACCAACTGGGTTTAACCTCTCAGATGTAATTAGATTTGGGTGCCTGCATTTCTTCCCTTCAGAAGATCGGAACCAGGGGTTAATGCAATGTTCAGTCAGTCTTCTTACACCAAGGTGCTCTTTAATGTTAAGGAACTAAACATAAAAGAAAGTGACATTTACAATAATTAACGACCATATGCAACTGTCTTATCTAACTCTTAGGAAAAGCATCTCAAGCTTGCATGCAACAGCCTAACTTTCAGACTCCAGAAAGTTGTGTTCCTTAGTGGCTTTCCCACAGTCTTCTCCCCAGTGCCTCTATGGCTAAGAAAAGAGTTTTGTCTTTTTAACTGTTTATAGGCCATCTTTTATGGTTGTTTCTCAGCTGGTACAACAGTTGTGTAACCTGTCAGGAGCCACAGAAGGGTTTTTTTTCCCCTTATAAATAATAGCTCAGACATTGTATTTAAAATTAAACTCATAAAAGGGAGTATCTTGTGTGGGTTTTTGCTTCTTTCTTGAGCTGCTAGGAAACATAGCCAAACATGCACTGTATTCATCCCATTGACCAGATACTTCGCAAGCCATGTTCATGATTACTGCAAGTCAACCTGTTCCCCCATTTCCCTGTTATCTTAACCTTGAAGTACAGCATGAGCCAACAGTATCCAGAATGCAGAAGTTGCTGTTAAGCTAAATAACACCATAATCTAAACTAGTAAAAATCTGCAATCTCTACTATATCCCAAACAGTCTGGAACAATTAAAAAAAAATCTTAGACAAAAAGTCTGTGGAATTATAAATCAAACTACCAAAGTATTTGAAGAAACAAATCCACTCCCTTTCATATATTTGCTGCACTTTGTACAAAATGTTGCTTAGCCCATATCAAGTAGATGTCTTTCGTTTTAAAACCATATGCTAACTTCAGAAGGCTTTTCAGATGTCCCAGCTTCAGATGTCCAGTGGTGAGACTGCTGGTTGTTTACAAGATAGGAAATGGGTGAAACAGAAGAAGTGGCAAAGAAACAAAACCTGACACCCCTCAAGGATATATAGATCAAATGCAAAAGAAAGTGTACAATATTTACAACAAAAAGATCTGTCTGAGGTAAATCTACATTGTAGCGGGGGGAGGGAAGGGAGGAGGGGGAGGAAAAAGGTAGAGGAGTTAATAAAAAAAGTTCAGAAATGACCAGGAGAAAAGGAGTTAGATTGCTTTTACCTGGAACACAAGAAATCTTTTAGCACTTCACTTGATTTTTTTTTAAGGAGATCATGTCAGTATTCTTGCTTCTTATAAAAAAAATGTCTATGGGTATTAACAATTAATAATTAAGATCTTGCTTTTGCGAATCACAGCTAAACTTTAAGCATGAATAGTCCCACTGATGCGAGCAAGACAAGTTATGAATTAAAATGAAATGATTAATTAATTTAGTAACATAGGCCTTAGTTATGCCACATCCATACTTTGATTTTTAAAACCTGTAAGTTGTGTGCAGCACATTTAAAAAGTGGCATTTTCTGTAAGCCTAGTGAAACTTTGCCTGTTCCAGTTATTATTATTATTATTATTTCTCTGTATTTTTTAAAAAATATTATTTAAATTAATATTAAAAGCAAGTCTCCTTAAATATCACATATTCTTGAAAAGGATACCAAAATAATTCACTGTCATTGCTGAAAAGATTCATAAATGACTTTGTGACAAAGGAGGTTGGGATATGCCCATTAATGAAGCAATGCCTATATGGTGTATGGGTTTGAGCATTCACAATGCTATCTACCTTCTCAGTTCGTTCTCTGACACACAAAACATGCAATAAGATGAAGCTTATATCCTAAAAGTAAAATAAAGAGATCCTCTTGTAGGCAATCCCTCTACCTTAGCACAGAGGTGCCATATTATGTCAAAACCACAAAATGAATGACTGAAAACATGCCAAAAAAAGTTTCTGGCTTAAGTGTTTTTCAGGTCTTCTATGTGACCTTTTTCTCTTTCCTCTTCTTCTCAATTTTGCTTTGATTTTTCTCTGAAATGAGATCTAGGCTGCCAGCAGTGAAGTAACCCACTTTACAAATCCTGTTGGAGCCAAATCTGTTTAGTTGAACTTTGTGTTTATTCTGTCCCATCTAACACCCATAAACAATAATTCAATATATTATAAAATGTAGATGAGCTGTCTTGTGACTGATATGGCTGTTCTACAAGGCTTATAGTGTGTTAAACTAATGCTTGTGTAGTATGAGACCAATTTCTTCTATCATTCACAACATAAAGTATATACTTGTATGAATAGACTAATTCAATTATACAACTATCTTTGCTCTGTGGGAACAGTATAGAAAAACAGCCACAGTTGAAGCTAAGTCATTATTACTGATTTCTGGATGTAAACTTTACTTACTTTCTAATTTTATATAGCATTTTACATTTGATTCTTTCCTTTTTTTCTTTCAAAACGGTGAAACTGTGAGGCTAACACATAAATCTTTCAAAATATTTCAAGGATGAAAAGAAATTTCCCATAAAATAATCAGCTGATAATGTTTCAGGAAACTTTTCTTTATACACTTGCCATTCCCCAAAATCAATTATTACTATGTCCATCGTTGTTTTTAAACTATTTAAGTTTTATAGAGATGGTCTATGAGGTTTTAGAGTGCAAAACAGTTGTAAAATGTTACATAAGGAGATTTATCTTTGTTCTTGTGTCTTGGTGATTTTTAATGCATCTACAGACAGTTCTATACCATAAACTCTATTTCATTTTCTTGTTAAATTATTTTTTTCATCTTCCTACATAATAATCTAAATTCTGTAAACTACACAGATGTAGCTCTTGGCACAATATTTCATACTGACAAAAGAATGCTTAAAGAGAAATACAGATAGACTCCTACAGATAGACTGGATAGATTCCTAGAATACTCAGCACTGATTTACGTATTTCAGTCAGTAAACTCAGTCACAAAAGCAGAGCTGGGTAAATAGTAGGAAAAATTATTAATGGAGACATTACAAATCCCTTACAATTTGGCTGTAGTCCCACCCCTTATACTTGCTTGTTTTAAAAAAATATTCAGCAGGATTGTTTTATTGGATGATGTCAATATGCAGCCATGATAATTCCGGTACCAGTATTAGTATTCACATTTGAGACAGAAAATTCTTTTCATCTGTTTACATGGTTAAGAAAGACATGACATTATGTAATACAATTCCAACACACATAATAGATAAAGTATAATAAATGATTAAAAATATTAAGAATGAACAGTTTTCAAGCAATACACTACTTCATAGCACTTCATATAAAGGTCTTTAAATAATGAAGAAGTGATACATACGTTCATAAAAACGGCAGGGTAAAGGTCGAAGGTCTTCAGCAGTCTGAGGTCCTTTCAACTGGGACTTCTGCAGTTTAATCAAAGAAAAAGGAAAAATATTTGGTTTATATCAAGCTAAACTTATTTTTGTTATCTCTTTTTCTGATTAAAATAGAAAATAGAGAAATTCAGGTCCATTTAACACAAAAATGATCTTTTCAGTCTGAAAAAGAAAGTTTCTTTTTGGGATACTCATTTGAGGAAAACCACAAAGCCATAAAACTGCACTATGAAGAAACATCCTTTTATTCTGTAGCTTACAAGGCCTGAGGAGACCTCACGTCAATGTCTCACATCTTGGCCTCTCAACATTTATTGAAGTATTTTATAGAAGGTGAAACAGCTTCAACAAGAGCACCCCACTCCAGAATATTCCCCCGGCTCCTAGCCAGAATACTTGGCAAAAGCCAGGTTTGATCTTGTTCCTGCCTTGACTGGAACAGAGAAGTAATGGACCTTCAGCTCTGTTGTTTGAACAGTCACTCAAGAAGATTCCAGGCCCTTGCTCAGTGTACTTTTGGTTTAGCGAAAGAAAAACAGCTTCACAAGCACAGAGCTAGAGCACTCGTCTGAGAGCCAGTTATTCATGGCACTCTGTTTAGAAGCATAAGATCTGTCTCCTGAAGAGGAAGAAACTCAGTTCAACTTTCTCTTATCTAGAGTGAATGCACTAGCCATATTACTCAATGAAGGAGGAGATTATTTTCTGCTGGGAAAAAAAATCTATCCATACAATTAGCCAGAATAAATAATTTAAGATCTCTCTTAGAAGGCATTTTTATTACTTGATAAAAAGAGCAATTGTTCATCTATCCCTCTGATACTCTCCAAAGAAGGATGAAAGCATAATAAGAATGTCCAGAAAAAGAAGGTGTAGTTGGAGCACCTCTGGAGTTTGGAAATCCTTAGTGCTCAGAAAAAATATTTGATTGACATTGTCATTAATGTTTTCTCTAGGACCATGCTTCTCAAATGGTCAAAATATGATCAATTAAAATGGTTGTAAAGTAGAAGATTTGTAAGCATATACACAAGCACAGGAACAAACACAAAAGAGGATAAAGAGATTAAAAAAAAACAGACTAAACTTTGAATATGAATTTATATGTGAATGTAAACAACAGCCACTGCAACATACTGTAGAAGGTAGTTCCTTTATTCCCCTCACCTAAAACAATTATGAAATTTCATAGATTAAGTTCAAGTTTCCACAGTCCACTTACCTTCTACCTTTAGCTATGCGTGTCTAAGCGTCTTTGCAGCATTGGAGCTTGCACAAACCCACAGTAAGCTGGTGTGGGGAATTAAACCAAAAATCAGGTACATATAAAAAGCAATTTTTAACAAGATAGGTCTTGAAGTGGCTTATTACAAAACTATACATTAAGCAACATGCTGACTCAAGAGAGGGGACAGGACCCCAGCAAACCCCATTGATAGGCTGTAGCTATTCTGAGAAGTTTCCCAAGTCCAAATCTGATCTTGCATACACTGATTACAGTCAAGTAGTCTACTTACCCCTTGCACAGGCAAGAACATAAATCTTACAGTTTAAAACATAAGCCTTCTACTGAAGTATAGAATATGTCACTTCACATTAGGGGTCCTAAAAAATACCAGTTCAGCTGTACTGCATGAAACACTTGATGTGAGAAGGACACAATAACTCATCGCAAAGTGGAGTTTTAGAAAACAGAAGGCCAAATAAAATTATGCAATTATCTCAGTTACTTCTTTACCACAGAGGTGACAAGAACAGCTTGGAACTGGAAAAGGTGAGGCTACCAACTGGGTAAGGACACAAACTAACAAGCAAGGAATGCTCACTGTGATAATGTAAGCTACTGTCTCAAAACCATTTTCCAGATAGTCTGGGAACACATCTGTGGGTCTTGGTTCATGAGGGCACAGAGCCCTAAATCAAGCATCTGCCTCCTCCCAGCCTAGAATAACAAATGTCTTCGTTCTGCCTAAATAGAAACCAGCACTTTTGATGACATCAGCTTCCCCACTGCATAATCCAGAGAAGCAATCCTTGTTAAGATCATCCCTCATTTCTGTCCTCCTACCCAAGGAGGAGTTGTGATACTATCCAATAAATTATTTTAAACATCACTTCTGAGGAATATAATTCAGAAGAAATATTGCAGAAAAAAAAGGCATAGTTGCTCTCCATACAAGCATTTGATCACAAGTTCAGAAACTCATTTCCTTTAGTAGCATATGGCCCATTAAATTCCTTCACATTTTAAAATTATGTATTGTCCTATGGCCATATTACATTTTAAGAAAGCAATGTAGCATTTCTAATTCTTCAGAAATAAATGAGTGTGGATACCTATATACTATACCTATATTCTTTGCCATTGCAGTATTCACCTTTAGTTTTTAGTTGATTTACCCAGGTTATCCTGAAATATTCTGTACTGATAAAAAGAGTGTATTGGAATCAAACATTCCAGTGACGCCAATGAAAAAAAGCAATTTATGTTGTCTTTTGCAGCTTTCTTTAAATATTCTATGTTTTTTATAATTCACATCCAGAAATAACTGGGGAAAAGGAGTAAGTCTGTGCTTCATAACTTCATACTACAAAATGTAGAAAGGATTTGAAGTGATAGGATTTGCTAAATACCACCTTGATATCTTATTGTCTCTGAGATCATAGCAAATAATAGACACCTGAGTGAGAAGGGAACTGTGCAAGGTGTGTACCGCTGTCCTTTAACAGAATATAAATAGAAGCATTCAGTTAAGACATCTGAGGCCTTGTATATTCAATATTTTTGAAAGGTAAAATTGCCTTTTGGCTGTACGGATTCTTTGGGTTCTAGGATTGCCTGTCAAGTGAATCAGCGGAATTTTGTTTTATTTGCGGTATTCTGGGAGATGGGTGGGATTGAAAGCTTTGGGCCTAGCAAGGTCATGGAGCAGATTCTCCTGGAAACCATGCTAAGGCACTTGGAGAGCAAGGAGGTGGTTGGTGACAGCCAACATGGCTTTACGAAGGGTAGATCGTACCTGACCAATTTGGTAGCCTTCTATGACGGGGTGACAGCATTGGTGGACAAGGGATGTCCACCAATGGATATCATCTACCTGGACTTGTGCAAGGCATTTGACCCTGTCCCACATGACATCCTTCTCTCTAAACTGGAGAGACATGGGTTTAATGGACGGACCACTCATTGGATAAGGAGTTGGCTGGATGGCCACACTCAGAGAGTGGTGGTCAATGGCTCAATGTCCAAGTGGAGACTGGTCACAAGTGGCGTCCCTCAGGGGTCCATGTTGGGCCCAGCCCTGTTCACCATCTTTGTCAGCAACATGGACAGTGGGATAGAGTGCACCCTCAGCAAGTTCACCGACAACACCAAGCTGTGTGGTGCTGTCAACACACTGGAGGGAAGGGATGCCATCCAGAGGGACCATGACAGACTGGAGAGGTGGGCCCATGCCAACCTCATGAAGTTCAACCAGGCCAAGTGCAAGGTCCTGCACCTGGGTCGTGGCAATCCCAGGCACAAATACAGGTTGGGCAGAGAATGGATCGAGAGCAGCCCTGAGGAGAAGGACTTGGGAGTGCTGGTGGATGAGAAGCTCAACACGAGCTGACAATGTGCACTTGCAGCCCAGAAGGCCAACTGCATCCTGGGCTGCATCAAGAGGAGCGTGGCCAGCAGGTCGAGGGAGGTGATTCTGCCCCTCTACTCTGCTCTGGTGAGACCCCACCTGGAGTACTGCATCCAGTTCTGAAGCCCTCAACATAAGAGGGGCAGGAGGAGGAGAGGGTCCAGAGGAGGGCCACAAAGATGATAACAAGGCTGGAGCACCTCTCCTGTGAGGACAGGCTGAGAGAGTTGGGCCTGTTCAGCCTGCAGAAGAGGAGGCTCTGGTGAGACCTTATAGCAGTCTTCCAGTACCTCAAGTGGGCCTACAGGAAAGATGGGGAGAGGCTGTTCAGTAGGAGCTGTTGTGACAGGACTAGGGGTAATGGTTTTAAAATAGAGGGAGGTAGATTTAGATTAGATACTAGGAAAAAAATTTTTACACTGAGTGTTGTAGAACACTGGAACAGGTTGCCCAGAGAGGTGGTGGATGCCCCATCCCTGGAAATGTTCAAGACCAGGCTGGATGAGTCTCTGCTCCTTGT
Source organism: Chlamydotis macqueenii (assembly GCF_036417535.1). Taxonomy (NCBI): domain Eukaryota; kingdom Metazoa; phylum Chordata; class Aves; order Otidiformes; family Otididae; genus Chlamydotis; species Chlamydotis macqueenii. Next base: position 15,865,813 of record NC_141593.1, on the reverse strand, counting down.
AGGGCGGTTGGACTAGATGACCTTTGAAGGTCCCTTCCAACCCAAACCATTCTATGAAATGGGGGGTGGTTAACCACAACAGGTAAACAAGAAAAGAAATGTGCTAGGTACATAAGCCAAGTGGACAAGAAAAGTGGATGGTTTAGTTTTAATTCAAAAGTTGCTTCCGATCCTACATTCTTTTTTTCCTAAGCAACTGTGCTTTTATAGCAGAAGCAGAGTTCTAGGTAATTTTACTAAGAAACATTCCCCTTGTCTCCTCACCAGTGTGCTGATCACTGCTACAGGTAATGGCACAAGGCAAAAAAATATTGCCACACTCAGCGCTGGAGGATAGCTAATTGTAGAGATGAGGCTCCTGTACACAGCCTCAGCTGCTCTCTCAAAAGCTGGAGGCAAGCTGTCCTACTAAAGGGCACGCACGTGTTCTGAAACTCACTTTCCCCATCTGACTAGTTGCAAGTGTCATGAGGTAACTAGAGCTTCCTGCTCTGCTGCGGATTGGAGGTGCCCCCAGATTACCTGCTTGTTTATGCTTGCAGCTGCCTTCAGTTTCTTACACTCTTCAGTGTTCCTCTTCCCGTTGTCTGCCAGGGTGTGAGCTCTGCAAGCAGTTGTGCAGTAGACTTAATCTCCATCGTGCAAAGTGATTTCCTCCAGTATTGGAAAGGGGGGAAAACAAAAAGCAATGACCTGTTTTCTTCAAAAGGCATGAAGTTCATACAGCTGAAATATGCAGTAAAACAAAGGCATGGACAAGGCGATTGTGCAATTTCCAGGCTGGTCAAAAATACACTGGATGAACAGCTGCATAACGAAGCTACAAATGCCCTTTCTGGCTACAGTCAAAGCCAGCGCTTTGAGGTTAAGGAAGCAAAGCCTCCTACAGACACTGTATGAAGGACCAGATGGAGTCTGACTCTCTTTTGTTCGTGTCATAGTGTAACCTTGATGTTCTAGTTTAACATTACAACTTATTTGATAGTGTTTAATTGGTAAAGTATATTATCTTTGAAAAGCTAATATGGTTAAATATCTCCATATAAGTAAGCACCTGTGATAACTCCCCCCCCCCCCCCACCAATATAGCTTCAAATTCATGTAAGTATCTTCTAAATACTATTTTACTTTCTCATAGGGATGGGAGCTTTCCTCTTTCTGAATTAGATTATTACTACACAGTGTTATTTTCTGTTTTGAGGAAGAGAAAAATCACTGCTGTGTATATGAAGAAACATGACCATTTGTAGTTGAAGCAAAACCAGGTAGGAGGGGTTTGTGTAAACCTGTCATCTTGTGGTTAATAAACAGCCATCTGTATATACAGGCTGTGCGGTACGAGGTTGTAATAATTGTTCCACTTAATAATGCTGTAGGGCAGCCTAAAATCAAATATAAACACTTTATCTGATTTTGAAGCACATGCAAGATTTATCACTGACAACTGTTTCTGTATTTTATATAAGGTTGACAGTATATATTGCATACAATGCAATGTAGTAAGGCAGTCTTAAAAAATGAATAAAAAATGAATAGGTTTTAAACATATGTCATGGCAAAGAGTTATAATCCAATGATGTGTAGACAGAAAAAAATGGGAGAAAAGGCTGCAAGGGATAAGAGAGTTCAGAGACTAATAAGATCATAAAATAATTAAAAGCAAGCAATGGACATCTTGCTTGTTTATTGTTTTACATTGAAGACATCAATTTTTCCGCTGTAGTTATATTAATATTCTCTGATGTCTGTTCCAGAAATTGGAATCCCAGATCTAATACCATTCTGTTCATCCCTAAAAATACAGCTGATTATAGTAAGTAATTAGTTTACCAGCGTTCTTTACTCTGTCACAATAGCACATACTTTATTCCTTCTCCAAAGTGAACTATAAGCAGTTTCCTCTGGTGAAATAGAACAGTCTTGAAACTATGCTAGAGATCATTAAAAAAACCACTCAAATTACCCTTTGATCTGAAAATGCATTTAAATCTTTGCCACAACAAAGTTTATTTCACCTTCAATAGTGAGAATGATGTATTGGTCCTCAAATTACCATGATGTATTGGTCAAAACTGATTTAAACATGTCATTGACAGTTTCCAAAGGAAGTGATTGGGGGGTGTAAATGAGGCTGTTCAACTCATCTCTGTCTCTTGCTGTTTCAGTACTTGGAATTACTTATGGTCTCTGAGTTATATGAGAATTTTAAATACTGTCATCAAGAAAGAAGTACACATCTTCAAAACCATCAGACAGCCAAAATCCGTACATTAGATAACTTACTGACCTCTCCAAGTCTTCCAGTTTGGAAAGATTCTATTTATTTGTATGGTTTTTTTACTGATACCTTCTGAAATTATGTGAAAATCCTTCCTCCTGGAAAAGTCTGATTGATTTTCAACATAGTGCAAGAAATGCACTGGGTTATAGGACAATTAACATTGTGTGCAAGTTTCATTATATTATCCGAAACTGAAATGCCATCTGCCTTAGTTTATAATACTTCTGTCACTATACCTTTTTCTGCCTTTTACCAAGGAGCCTCAGGAAGGAAAAGTAATTTTTGAAAGGAACATTGCAACTAGAAGAGGCTATTTAAGAAATCATTGCCAAGCCCTGAAGAGGCACAAACTGATGACAAATTGTATGCATAGAAATATAGGCAAAATGCTGACTATCGTACAATATGAACAGTTCGTACTGAGGCTTAGTAGTGGATGAGTAAAATTGTACATACAGGTGTATTTTTACTTCAAGAATTGCTGAAACACTAAAATTACTGATAAGATTATTTTACTTCATTCAATTATATGTTGTTAGCAAGAATTCACTGCTCTACTTCTGAAAACAAAATAATAATTAAAGTAATAAAAACTACCATATTTCTCCTTGGACTTCTTTTTCTTTAGATAAAATGAAAAACTAAAATCCTGGACTGTTATCAAATCTAAGCTTTCCTGAATAAGAATAAAAGAGGACATTTAAAGATGGAACTATGTAAAAGCACTTTGGTTTTGATGAGATTCACAGTGACAATAACAAAAGAGTCTGACTGTCTTGAGGCAATGAAAGATTACTTTTTTTGAACAGATGATTATGTGAGTCCTTTAAAGAAAATGTAACCCTTAGGAGGTATGTAACAATCAAATGACAGCTAGTATGAACATAGGATAGATCCAGGGAAGAGAGAGGTCCTTCATGCAGGCATTTAGAGAGATATCATGTACTCAGCCTGAAAACACCGTTTAGCTGGCACTTTACCTTAGAGACATGCAAATACCACGGGCAGTGCCTTTGATGGGCGGCCCTCAAAAGGGCTGGCTCTGTACATCACGTCTTCATTTTGATGGGACTGAGGTGCTCAGCTTCCCCAGCCAGACTGCACTATAATCCACACATGTGCCTCTGCATTTTGGGGTGGTTTTTTCAGCGCTGCCAAGATCCAGCTCCCTTTCCGAAGGAGCCAGTCCCCTAACGCTAGCTCTGGAACGGACAGCCAGAGCACAGCCCCGCAGTGAGTCCCAGGAGCCAGAGCTGATATTGGCAGCTAGGATGCTCCCATGAGCAGGAGTAAGAGCCGCTGCTTGAAGTCCCCTCTGCAAGGCGTCCCCTTGCCCAGGGGGTGTCCTGAGCAGCCTCAATGGAGAGGCCGTCCTGCTGCCACTGAGAGTCCCTGTTCAGTGATTTCAGGGTCTGGCAGTAATGTGAAAGGGATTTACTTCACAAAGGCCTTTTCTTGGTCTTTCCTCCAAGGTCTGTTGTTAATTAAAATGTCATTAGATTAAACTCTTCTGTAATGACTGGAGCGAGGCCTAGCACACAAATAGCACCACAGCCTGCTCACGTTGCCTGCCATGGTGGCCCCTCCCTGGCCTCTCACACCTCTGCATCTTCATGGGCTCTGCCACATAAATACCCCTCCTCCCAGGCCAGATACCTGCTCAAAATGAGAAATAAAGACTTGCCTGAAAGAGGCAGATGCCTGCTCACAGCGCCCTGCCCTCCAGGCAGCCCAGTCAGGAGCAAGAGGAGCTGGACTGCAGACAAGCTGCTATGGTGGCCTAACCTCCACCTGCGGGAAGGACCCAAGACAGGCACACTGAAAACATAGCCCAGGTGCGGACTGGCAGGCTGGCCTGGGTGGAAATGGATGCATGGGCAAGGGTAGGGGGAGTCTGGGGTCCAGGCAGGACCTGCTGGTGCCCTCCGAGCCTGGCACACACAGGTACAACAATGGGTGACATGACAGGCCTCACACAGGGAGGGAAGAGGAGGGCACCGTTTCTACCACTTCGTACTTAATTTGTCTTCTGCTTTCTGACTTTTCAAATTTGTACTCAAGTGGTACTGGAGTTAGCAAATGCCACGAACACCTCAGGGATGGGGCTCGGCACCTTGCCCTGCCACTGAGGCTTCTTCTGCATCCCACCACAGGGCTGGAAAATGTTTTCACCAGAGGAAGAACATGACTTGATACTTACTGGATAAGATTTTCACATTGAAAGGAAAATTTGAAATATGAAATGACATGAAAAATTAGATTCCCAATGCTGTTTCAAGAACAGTAACTGGTCAAAGCACATAAATGGGATTTAGAGTATTTCCAGTCACTCCCCAGCAAGTGCTCTGACTGCACAGCCACAGATTCATGCTCCTTTTCAGTCTGTCTTTTTGGTGCAATTAATCTTTAATTATGCTGTGACAAATGTAAGAGCTACTGCTGACAGGGTGGGGAGTGAGGGACAAGCCTGGAGCCTTCTGTGGCAAAACAGCAAGTTCCATCTCAGTGCTGCCTTGACATAGGGATTTTTATCCCCCTTCGCATGTTGAGAGGATGTCATGTCACAATTTCTAATGCCTCAACCAATTTAGGTCAAGGTCAATCCCTATGACAGATAGATCTCTACAACTGTTCTAACTATAAATGTAGAAAGGGCAAGTTAGTTGGAACGTTGGTATCAATAACTCTTGCCTTGAGAAGGAGCTTGCAATATCTGGTTATATACTTTAAGCATCGTATTAGAGAGACAAAGGCAGATTTGCTTTACCTTCTTCCTTAAGGAGATCAATATATTCTGAAGTGTTTGTACAAGCGTAACTACTGAAACAATTAAAAAAAATTTCACAAACAATGCCAAATAGGTACAAAAATAAAAGCATTGTCTTCATTCTTGGACCTGGGACAGAAGGGAATCTGTTAGAAGGACAAAGCTCTGAAGAGTGTCAGGACAAGCCTGAGGGATAGGGAAGAGAAAAGACAATTCCTTGTTGAAGGGGAGAAGTGTGAGCCCTGAGAAGATACAAATGATGACAGACTACAAGCATAAAAACATAGGCAAACTGCTGACTGTAGTACTGAATGGGCCATTCTAAATTCAGCATTATGATAGGTGAGCAGATTTTCATGTGCAGGAGTATGTGAATTCCTTGCTCCAATAAAATAAACAATTGAGACAAAATCTAAAACAACATTTGGATTGTAAACAGAGAGAGAACTTAATGCAAGCAAAGACAGGGAAAAACAAGTCCTACTCTGAGAGTCTCACTCTCAGAGTCTTACTCTGAGATATAACTTTCTCAAATCCCAAATTTTCTCACCATGAAGGGAAATGCAGAAAACATTGAATTTGTGGAAGTTCTGACTTGAATAGATTATTATTATAATTATTATAATAAAGTGCTGACTTTAGACATAGGGAAAGGCATGCAAAGAAATGGAAAGAAACACAGCAACCACTTCTTTTCCCCAAAAGTGGTTTCCCTAGCTTTCCCACTGGCTTTGCTAGATGCTGTCTACAACATGAAGCATCTAGCACTTACAGGTATTTAAGGTGCTGTGCCAAACAACCTTCAAGGACCTGACCCACACTTTTGCAGGTTTTTTTCCCCCGTCTTTAGAATAAATAAAAGCTCTCAAAAGCGCCTGTGCTGAAATTTTTCAGAATCTATTTATCATCATCACTAGAACTCTGTAATTATCAACTACAACTAGATAGCTAAGGCTTTGCTTTGGCAATTACCAGATTATAGGGATGGCCCCAGCAGTATTTAGACAAATATGTCAGGATTACCTGTAATATTCAAGTGTTTGAAATAATGCCCTTTAATGTTCACAACAAAGAGCCAAGGCATTGTTTCTAAAGGCATTTCCTCATTTTGTGGACTGCAACAAAAAGAAGTCTTTGCCAACATTCAGTACCCTCTCAGATTTCCAAGTGTCTGAAACAGACCCAACACTGTCACAATCCAACCTACTATTACAATAGGCGTAATAGAGATAAATAATGGTTTGGAAAGTTGACTTAATGTAAGCATTATGAGAAGTAACAGCAAAAAATCACACAGACCTTGTTAAAACATTTACACTTCTTGATCTAGACATGTGATGGATATTCATCATCTTGCAGCTTGCTATCAAGAGGAAATGAGATATTCTTAGATGCAATCCTGCATTAAAAATCAGTAAATAAACTTTTAAAACTTACAATGTCCATTTCTCTTGACTGAGGACTGTCTGATACACTGTATCAGAGCTTTAATTTTTTAATGCAATACTCAGCAGAACAATATAATGTCAGTCAGAGAAAAATGACACTTTGTTGGTTCAATACTATGAGTAAAATCCAGTTATTAGGAACATTTATGTTATGACTACAGCATTTCATTAAACGTATGATTTACAGCCAGTCTCACCTGACTTCTGTCGCCTCCACTCAAAAAACCAAGAACTCCCAAAAAACCCAAACATGCAGTACCTTCTAGCAAGGATCAATGAAAATGTTTTACATTTAAAACTACACATTGTTTAGGTGTCTCCAAAAACGATCCCCACTCCTTTTATCTAACAGGTTAGCAGTTCAAAACTAGCTTGTCTCAGCAATGAGTGAATGCTGTTGCCTTCATAAAAGTATTCAGTGCTCTATATAATGCACTATAAAGTCTTGTTGCATTCTGTGCTTTTTATACCAAAACATTATTGCACTATATGGAGTGTAACCATATTTGACTCTATATAGATGTTAGCATATTTAAAAAACAACTGGAATATTCACTTTTAAATATGTCCTACCAAAAAGACAAAATAGTAAGCTCAGAAAAAGGAAAACAAGCATAAGCTGCTCATCTATTTTTGAAGGAAGATGGCTTTAAAATTAAAGGATAAAGGGACTAAATGTGTGAGTGTCCAATGCGGTAACAAAACACAGTACGAATCTACTGGATACTATGCACAAAAAAAGTAGAAGAAAGTTATTTATTGTAATAGAGGAATGCTATCAAATTCTTATCTGTGTTTAAATGAGTACCATTGTAGTCCCAGGAGTTTCTCTGCAGTCTCAAAGCCAAACACGAAAAAAAGGAACTACTGTCCAAAAGTGCATCCACTGTGTCTGCTTAGCATGGACTAGCTATGATGGCCTCGGCTCCTAACCTGCTGGTGTGTCTGGCGTCCAAACACAGCTTGGCTGCAGGGATGTTTGCTGCAAGGCACCGATCCTCTGTTCGGAGCTGGAATTGTAGAGAGTCACAATTTACAGAGTACCAGGGTGAGATCAAGCTCCCTCAAGAGGGCTGGCTCTACTCCGAGAAGATTTCTAGTCATAAATACAGAGGAAACTAGATGGCGTGCCAGGAGTAGGATATTCCTCTAGCTCACTAGGCAGAACTCAGGTTCAGACATGCACTTGCCTAGCCAGAGAGCATAAATGTGCCCTACGTAAAGTGCAGCAGAAAGAGCAAAGCAGTCAAAACAAATCAAATTTTCTAATTCATCATTTTCTAATGATAAATATTTCTAACAAGAGAGAGAACTCAGAGAAAGGCAGATTCTGTATGATTTTAAGATGGACGTTACTCTTGGCTGTCTTGTAAAAGGGAAAGCTTTTTTCTTAATATGTATCGGTGGTCTCTGTTGTACAGCAGTTTAACTCACCACTGAACTGTTGCAGATACGTGCACTGTTCTTGTTAGCTTAACAGAGCTTACTGATTTGAAAAAGAGAGACTGTGATTTAAAAATATGTTTAGTGGAAGACAGACTGTGATAAAAGTCAATTTATCTCCCAGCTGAGCAGAGATCATCATCTTCCCCAAAATAAAACAGCTGCCACCACCCATCTACTCTCTCTGCTGTCACTGAGTCCAGCGTGCTGGCAGGTGGGTATCAGCAGTGAGGTTGCCTAGGGATAGTGAGGCAGAACCGATAAAGAGGAGGTTTTCTTTCCTGCAGAGATGTGCCGCAGGGCAGATTACTGTTATCTGTGAGAGGAAACTAACGGCTTGTCATTGTCATACAAAAAGTTTATTTTGCATTGGAGAAAGGTTTATTGTTTTGCTTTAAGCCTGACTTGCATATTCCTCGTTCGCTGGGTTTTATCTAAACAGGGCTTGTTTTGGATATGTATGCAGTGCTTTCCCAGGTACAGACCCAAACCTGCACTCAAGGCCAAGTTCATTCATGCCAGAAATCCATGGACTTTGGGCAAGATTTGACCACTGCTAACAGGACATGGAATCACACGCTAACATTTAGGATGATCCCAAGCACGTTCCGGCCTGCTCTCTGATCAGGGCCTACTGACAGTAAAACTGCTACCACAGAGGCACTGTGAAGAAATTGGCAACTGTTTGTTTCCTACAAACCAGGGTTTTTTTTTGTGCCTGTAGTTCACAATCAGATAGTATCCTACAGACAGCATTTTCCCTCTAGGTCTACGTAGGAAGAAGAGTGATAAAGAAAAAAGGACTATATAAACTTAGCATTAAGGAGATGATAGTTACATGTCTTATCTCATCTTCTCCAATAAGAAATAAAACTGATGACTACTTCTTCATTCAAATTATACTCATATGCACACAAACAAAAAATGGCAAAAGCTATTGCAGATCAGTAACACCAAGAGAGCAATAAACAAATATGCAGCTGATAAACATTATTCTCTAGCTTCTGCTGTAAGAGTGGAATAGTAGCAAACACTGCACAAAGATATTACCTGAATAAGAGACATAAAAGTGCTACTTGATACCACTGCTGTTCTCAGTAGAAATCTTCTGGAAAAATGTCTCCTCAGTTCCCTGAGAAATTCAGTCCTTTTGTGAGATATCTCCCTTTCGTACTTTGCTTTCTTTCTAAAAGCCCAGAAGTTTAATTTTTTGAACTACAGAGGACGCCTGTTTAGGACTAAATGTGGACAGTCATACTGTGAATCAGATAAGCTGCATACTTGGCATACAGACAAAGAATTGGAAACAGTGATGTTTCTGGCTTCAGTTGAGTTCAGGTTGCCATTACAAGATTCTGTCTCTTTGAAAAGTTCCTCTTTTGAAAAGCTCCTAGTGTGGGGGTTTTTTTTTGTGTGTGTTACACAATTTTACGCAGTATGTGTTTCAGGAAAATGTAGACAGTAAGAATGTTCCCCTTTCTTCTGACATCAAGTTAACACCACCAAAAAGTACATGAAAAAAAGATATGGTTTTTGAAAACAAAGAGTGTGAAATGAGGTAACTGAAAAGTCATCACTCAGTCTGTTAATGAGATTAAACTAAATGTTGTATGAACCATATCATATTGCTTATTACAAGTCCGTCTACAGATGGCTTTCCTTGCAAGGATCCGTTTCTTCAGTAATAACACCTGTATTGCTTCTACCCAAGACATTACAGAGCGTACTTTAAAGGTCTGCTAAGACTGCAAGAGTTTTCAAGAATTAGTATGTAGCCCAAAGGGGAAACTGACAAAAATGTAATAAATGCACAAATATTTTTTTTCCTTGGCAGAAAAGATGCAATTCATGGAGTTTCAGCAGGCAGAGCAACTTCTGCAGCACACAACAATGGAAAAATGAGGGCACTGTCATGAGAGCTACCTTAGAACTGGTTTATCATTCACTGTTCAAGGATGAGGCTGCAAAGAAGCTGTAGAAATAGCGATGAATTATGCTGCACTGATAAACTGGGATGTACTAGATGATGCAGGAGGTTTGTCCATACCTATACAGAATCACAGAATCATAGAATTGTAGAAAGGTTTGGGCTGGAAGGGACCTTTAAAGGTCATCTAGTCTGACCCCCCTTTTCAAGATTAAGTAGAACAGTAACTAAGAAAAGCATATGAAAAGAGCATCATGTATTTTCTAGCCACTCTAGTCACTGATTTCTGGCAGTGACTTCTGCAATCCAGATTTATTCTCTTATTTTCCTACTACTAAGTTCAATTAACTTATTGCATGGAGGTCATAGTCTCTATGTCTGGAGTACATAGTCATGTACTTCACAGTGTGAAGTACAAACTATTTAATGATTACTTTGAAAAATGTAATTAACACCTGCACTGCCCCTGGCGTGATGCATTGTAATAGTGAGGCACCATCATCCTCAAGGGTGTATTATCAAGAGAAGAAAAAAGCCTTAAAGCAATCTAGAATTAATAAGCTTTGTTTTAGCAGTTTTGTGAGAAGCTTTAAATAATTTTATGAAACTTTCAAGTATGTTTAAAAGAAATGTGTATCAATAAGAATCTGTAACTGAAATTTTATTTCTAGAACACAGTTCAAATTTAGGAGTGAGCACAGCACTTTTACAGTAAAGCTGGACAGCATTTATCTGTAAAGCCTAGAAAAGACACTTCTGCAAGAAGATTCAGCTTGAAAAATATTGGTTTTCCTAGCTGATGGACTACACTAGCTGTGAAGTCCAGAAGACCTGTAACCATCAAGTCCTAGAGATCTACAAACAATCAAATCCTTGCAGAAGTCCTAGAGGATAAGGAACCTGTTGCACAACAGCAGTTTTTCAGGTCACTCGTGCTTGGAATCTAATTTCCAGCATAATGCCACTGTGCAAAAGTGCTCAAACATTTGCTTGCATCAAAATCACCGTGTTCACGCAGGCAGCTGTCTGCAATCTCAGATGCTCACCTTGCACTCTGTGCTGTGTGTTAGAGGGGGCAACTCAAATTCTTCCCTAGCCAAGTCCAAACATGCTGTCTGTACAAAGGGCATGCCTTGCTCTCTCCTAAAAGAAAGAGGCGTAATAAAACAGGTCAGCAGGGAATGCCTCTGACTTTTTCAGTGCACCCTGAGTAGCCTACTCAGCTTTATGCTGGGGAATCAAAAAGAACCTGGCACAGGGCAGAAAAAGCTAGAAAAGAACAGCCAAGTGTAACAGTTTTCCTGGGTTATCTCAGGTGAGCCACTCAGTGTCTCACCAGAATTAACATTACCCACAAGGCTGATGTGAGGACAAACACGTTAAATGTTGTCAAGCATGGGAATAAGATCCACATGGAAAGATGACATTGTCCTCTGTCAGACTTGTTTCAAACACTGTGAGAAGCCAGTCAGAGGAATATATGTCATCTAAATAGTCAGAATGACCCAACATCCTCACAGTAGACTGATTTACATTTTTCACCGAAACCTTATTTTCCAGTAGTCTGAGTTATTTAAAAACAAATTTTTTTTTTCTTCTAAAAAGCTGTCTTAGTGTTACTAACTTGCAGCTGAATTAATCAAAATGCAATAATTTAAAAAAACCTAATTCTTATACTATACATTGGAGTTGTACAGTTTACTATTGGTTCAAGTAACTCTCATAACCCAAAGGTGAAACAAGCTGCAGAGGAAGCTAGAACACTGAAGATGCTTTCTTATGGCATTTGGAAGGTTTAGAAAACCTGAGATAAACTTCATAGATCAGCCAGAGTAAGTTGCTATAAGTTATTGTTGAAAAAAATGTATATTAGCTTTGTAGATTGTTCACTACTGGTATGTTCTGCACATTCTTCTCTTCATGAGGAATTTTTTTTTAATTGTTGTATTGAAAGGTAAAACTTAGCATAAGTTATCTTTCCATAATCCTCCCCCAAACTACTGAGTGCAGAAGTATTTGGAAATGTATTAACAATTGCTAAATCAGACCTAAACCCACTTATTACCACTCTTTTTCACTTTGAAATTCACATTCTACACACTAATATATTTTAGGCATCTTTCACTTAAAAATAGATGTATATATTTTTTCCCAGGAAATATTGATAGCATTGTCCAAGTTATAATATAACCCTTTGTGGAAATGCCTTGCAGAACAAATGTGCTGTTAAAAAGTCACCTTCAGAAGTTCATCTTTGAACCCTTCTGGTGTGACATAAGCTCAGCTGGAAAAGGCATTTTAACTCCATTATTACCGGTGTCAAATAAAATGTATGTATTAATAGGACTAAAAAGATACACAAGCTGTCTGACAGCCCAGTAGTTCCTCTCTCACAGATCCCACTGGACACTTCTAATGGGGCAGTTTACAGCTCTGCATGAAAATGTTTCCCACGTAGAAGTAAAGAGTGTGTACTGCTTTAGGCATCAGAGAAGCTGTAGCATTACAATGCACAGTCAGACTGAACAAGACAACGAGGGAAAATGAATTTGTACAAATAAGTATTCCACAAATTCTAGACATGCAAAGCCTGACTCCTGATACTCTTACTGCAGACAAGAAAGTTTCTTTATTAGAGTTCTGGTGGTTTTACTTCTTTTGTCTGAACTGTTTGCTAAATGCAATTTCTGCTTCTCCAAACAAAATATCTGCAGTCTGGAAAACAATCAGTTTCTGAAAGAAGCTCTTCCACACGTGAAGAACTAGAAATGCTTCCAGGCTATTTTGTTTTAAAATGGTGTTTTCCTTCCCACCCAAATAAAAATATCCAAGACCACCTCTCTCTGGACCGACATACTTTTTCTGTTAAAGTACTAAGCTATTCAGTTCCGCGTATGCATAATTTCAGAGAGTATTTAAATAGTTCTGTACGTGTTACGTAAATGTTGCAGCTGGGTGAATTGAAAGCTATGAGAATTATCACTGTGGTAAACACTGAAACTGAATTTCCTCTTTAACGGAAACAAGTATGGTACAAGAAACAGGGGCATATTTGTCTAGCCTGCAGATTCCAGCGTACATTTGCTTGTGCTGTCTTAGATGGCGTGGTTCTGCCAACACGTATATGGATTCTTAAGTTTCAGGAGAGTGAATATTTACACATTCACTCAGAGTCACTTCTGTTAACTATTCCAAATGCATACCAACTGAAGTCTCTACCTCAGTGCTGATGAGGACAGGGACATATTTTACCTGCGTTCTGCAAAGTTATGAAGTGATCAAATGACAGCATAGTTCCTCCCATTTCAGTTCTTCAGTTTTTGCTGTGATGACTCTGTATTCAGTAAAAGTGTTAAAGATTTTACCACAACCTTTGCAATTTTCTTCTTTTTTTTTTTTTCCTGCTCCCTTCCTGGAGTCCTGTGATTTCAGAAAAAAAAAACTTAGCTTTCATTTAAGAGAGAAAAGAATTAAAAAGCAAAGACTAATAAAAACTGTTTAAAACATCAGGATTTTGAAATTATTAATAACAGGTTTCATTACATAGCTTTCTCCACATTTTTTCCTAAAGCCCTCTTTTCTCTTTCTAAAATAATATATAAAGACTAAAGGAAAATCAATGTTGAAAGTGAAAGGATGCTGTTAGAGGCAGAGTTTCTGAAGTTTACTGAAGTTGACTAATAAATACATGGAGTGGTGTTTAACTTGAATGACTTCCCTCCACCAGGAATATAATCAATAAGGCTTGGGCCACTTTACTTGTTACTTATTTTATGCTGTCTTATCTTCAGCATTACAAGCGTATTTCCAAATTAAAAAAAAAAAAAATTCAGAGGAACTATGTTTGTGTCAACTATGTGAAAAAACCCCACAGTGAAGGAAAACCACAAAACAGGTCAGTTGAATGAGACAAAGCCTACACTCTGTCACCACACCCACAAAAAACGGAAAAGCATTATCTTGTGCAGCACACACATTACTTCCTCCAGAGCAGGAGACCCACAGAGCCCAATTTTAAACAAGGCCTGTTTCACTAGACGACTTAGTGCTCCCACTTACTGCTGCTAATAATTGAGCAAGTACAGTGGCAGAATGGAGATGAATTTCCCATATAGTTTATTGTATACAAGACTTCTCATCATTTGTTATCTTTGCAAAAAGAGATATTTTTAAGAGTTTGAGAATTCGTGAAAAAGAAAGACGTACCAAAGGAGATCTTCTTCCTGCTCTTAAAGAGACTGTGTGCACTTAGCATAACATAATAACAATTACATAGAGTAATTGTTCTCAAATTGTGTTCAGATCAGAGGCTGGCTTACTTTTTCCAGGTACATTACTGTAATGAAAGAGACTACCTCCCTCAAAGTCAGGGAGACATTTAAAGTATTTTCTGCACATTCTGAAGCAACAGCTTGCAAAACAAAGCCTGTGATGGGGAGGCATGCATTGGTATCACAGTGACCTTTATTTCTACAATAAACTAAGAGATTGGAGAAAATTCTTTACATGTTTGTACATAAGGTTGCAATCTAAATTGGTTTTTAAACAAAATACTGGTTTTTCATTATATTTTCAATTTTAAAATGTCAATTTTGTTCAGGCTTCGGGGGCTGTGGGGGTGGGCAGAAAGGCAAAAAGAACTGTTCACCAAAGATCTTAACTTGGCTGATTTTCTGGTTGCCACTTCCTGATGGTGATGTGTTTGCCACATGAACAAAGTATTTTCTGGACAGAACCATACTGCATAATCTGCAACCTTGCACAAAATAACACAGTAACAACTGATATTTTATCTTATATGACCAGTATTGCCAATCTCAGGAACTGGTACTGGCAGCAACCTAAGATTTTTAAGAAATATGCTTCTCAAGCACTACAGCCCAAGTTTTTGTTTCATCTATAGCTCAGATCTTAGAACATGACATTAAATATTTGATAAATGGCAGAAATCTCAATAGAGATTATATGCTTTATCTTGCAAATTGCCTTTGAAGAAGTGACAGGAGATACCGGGATTTACAGCCACTCAGCAGGATGCAGACATTGCAGAGTAGGCAACTGCAGAGTATGCAGATTGCATAATCTGGCCTGTAATTTGAAATCCAGCCAAGAGGTCAGTTTAGTTAAATCCTTCAAAGACAGCAAGCAAAAGATAAATGTTTGGGGAAGACAATAAAATTCAATTTTGTAGTCTTGTACTAGCATTCAATATATTGCTTTGGCTTTCAGAAACATGTGCATTCTGCATTGTTTTTTTATTTTATTGCAATCTGACTGTTGCCATAGAATGAGGAACCCATGGAGATCTTGCACAGCATCTACTCTGGCACATCTTCTTCATAGTGCTCCAAAGATTAGAAACACATTGTCTCCTGGCCTTGCAAAATTATCTCCTGGACAAGTTTGCAAGACTTATTTCTGAAGTAATTCTGAATTGTTTCTCCAGTGTCCCACTGTTTATTTTCAAGATTTTCCAATTAAAAATTTCACACCCGTAAACAAATGTCTTCTTCCTTGAACATTAGATAAATCTAGCTAGAGTCTTAATAAGGTCCTGATGATTCAGCGTCAGATACTGAAAGCTGCTAAGCACTATCCCTGAAACATATCTGAACTGCCACTTCAAGAGGTTTTCAGTCCCTTCTGTTTCTTCCTTTTCCTAGTTCTTCTCACATATGTGTTAGTTACCTTTTCACAATTTCAGTGGATTTTATAAAAATCAAACCTCCAGCCAAGGAAACTGCAGGATCACGCGTGTCCTTTGGTTATTTTACTGTTTTAGTTATTAAGAGAAATAAACAAATGCCAAAGACTGGGCCTTGAGAACATAGACTTGTTTGCTGGAGAAAAGGAGCTGTAAAAGTACAAATTATCGTCCAGATTATTCTTCAGCCGATAATCAACATATCACAGCAAATTTCAGAGTTGCATTTACTTTCCTTCTGCCATGAAAAATTTTGTCCAGCTGAATAAACCAGCATTTCCCTGTATCAGAGGTTTTATTAAGTGTAGAAGTTTTCTTAAAAGCCAGAGTATGGTTCAACATATGAATCCTTGTTCCAAAATGACCATCATATTTGCCAAGTAATTATCATGTGAGAATGAGTCAAAGTTTCTCTCTAGAAGTGAGAGAAAAGAATTTGCTCAAGAAAGAAGATAAAAATATGCTGGATGTTAATAGATGGAGCAGTTTCATTTTAGTATGCAAAATTTAAATGGTGATACTTTTCCCAAAATTTCTAATTACTTACCAGTGTTTCCAAATGCAAGCAAATATGACAGCTGATTTTTTTTTTTACATATCCCCAATATCCTACTTTCTCATAGCTTGTTATTACTAACCTTGTAATTTCTGAAATCTCTCACTCCTACACTTTCAATGATCTACCAAATCCAGCAATAGTACTTGGGGAATAATCTAGTACTAGCATATTATTACAGTAAGGCAAACTTTGGAGCAGTGGAACCCTTAAAAGGCTGTTTGGTTCTTTGCTCCATCAGTTCCTCTAAATTCTTCTTCCTCTTTGCTTCTCCCCTTTCCATTGCTTTGTGGTATGTATATGTCATACCATGAGTACAGGAATCAACAGCTTCCTCATGAGTAGTTTAATAATTGTTCGTTTTCTTCCCATTCAGCATTAGGTAAGTGTGGGATGTACTATGAGCAGACAACAAGCCCTGACGAAGAGATAAAAAGGAATCCTGCAAAGGATCATGTCTTCAGATTGCTTTGGTGCTTTAGCCAAGATGACTTGGTGGGAAAGACAGAAGCTAGTCCTATAAAGGACATAATGTCAAGTCACTCAAAGCAAATCATCTCCATCAGAACCTCTACAATTTCCACTGAGCAAGAACTGATAAAGCTACAGCGAGGTCCTAGACCAGCCTGCCGTAGCAGTTCCATTCCTGCAAGTTGGCAGAGTTTAGCCATAGATTTCTACACACACTTGCCTCACACTACCCCATCTGCGTGGTTTCCAGGTGGATAAAATCTGCCTCACTAAAAGGTGCTGCATACCCAACTGCTAAATCAGGTGAACACAAGGTTTTCTTTTCACACATTCCAGAGGGAGCTAACTGGAACTACAAACCAGCCCCTTAATCTCTAAAGGCAGTTGACATACCCTTTTATTTTCTCTCCTTTTCCCCCTCCTTGCCCCAAGAGATAAGTCTCTTCAGGCCTAACTGGATCAGATAAAACAGCTTTCAAGCTCCAGCCAATTTTTTTTCCCCATTGAAAGCTGAAGATCTTCTGCCATTCCTAAACAGCCTTATCTGAATTGGATTCTCTCTCTGAATCTCATTGCTCTCGGCAGTAGAGATCAGCAGCAGGCCAGTAGATCAACAAAACTGGAGGTTCAGTCTCTCGTTAGAGCACACTGGTACTGTCACCATGCCACAGAACTATAGGTTGCACCTGCATGTCAAAAGCAATGGATTTACAGCTGTATAGGCATAACTGTGCATTGACTACTCATGTATATGAGTTCCTATTTTTGTATATGAGCTAAACAGCCTTAGAGCTGGAGCACAGAAGGCTCCATCCCATTGCTCCAGGTATACAAAGGGCACTCATTCTTTCAACAACAGAAAAGGCTCCTGTCTATACATGGTCTTGTTTAGACAGCAGGAATCCTGAGTCTTCCTGTGACATGCAGCACAGGCTTAACAGAACAATCCTGTTTCCAGTCCTTTGCCATTAGTTATATTTATTGGGAGGTTTTATGAGGAAAAATTTTAATCTGAAGGACACTGTACTGGTATTGGAGGACATGGATGTCAGCATGAATATATGTAGTGCTGGAAAATCAACGCACAGGGCATTTGACTTACTCTTGCTCTGCATAAACACAGCTCTGCCAGCATGGAAGAGCAAAAACGATGCAAAGGCTTAGTTGCAGTGACCTTTTTGCATTATTGATACAAACCTTGTTCACAACTCAACTTTTGCATTAGCTGAAGCAACCGCATTGTAATAGGAAGGCAGAAGCAGCAAGTATCCCATCACGGAGACTCTCCTTCAGAGAATGCCACCCTGCCAGATTTTATACTGCAAAATCCAAATTCAGTTATTTGTCAAGTAACAAACAAGTGCGAATCTATTTTTATATATGAATGGCTTTACTACATATGTACATAAATATATATGTACAGATTAAAATAGTCTAAGCAATTAAATTGTGACTTAAAGGCTCCTCCTAGGTAGCCGTTAAGCACCAACCTTCTCAAAGTCCTGAGAAGTGTTTGTTGGAAAAAGTACTGCCTGGGCATTGCTGCTCGAGTTAAGAGATGTGAAAAGCCGCAGCTCTCATACAGTATAACCCAGCTGCCCCGCAGCCACTGACCCTCAAAGCCGGGCTCTCCAGCAGCTCAGCAGCCAAAGGGCAGGGACAAGGCTGCGCTCGGCCCCAGGCGACCTGCGGGCAATCCCTACCGGAGCCGGCCGCCTGGCAGGGCTGCCCCAGCCGAGGCGGCCCTACAGAAACAGCCCCTTTCGGCCAAAACCAAGACAGCACCCGGCCGCCCCAGGTGCCCTGCAAGCTTCCAGCGGCCCCCAGCGAGACTCCCACCCGGGTCAGCTGCCAGGACCCCTCTCCAATTAGCCACCGGTGCCCACCCACGCCCTTCCTCCCGCCGCATAAAGGCCGGCGGGGCCGCACTGGCTGCCGTGCCGGCGGTGACATTTCTTGCCGGTGAGGGGGAGCAGCACTGTCTGTAGCGGCTTCCTGGCCTTTTCTCTGGTCGGTCCTTGCCTGACGCTTCGTCTGCTGGTTGATTTGGGGGCTGCTTTGTTTTGGGTTTTGGCTCCTGTCTTGGCTGCAGCAGCCGGCTCTCCCGCAGAGCCTCTCCGCCCTGCTGGAGGCTTCCCTAGCCGCCGCTGCCTGCGGGCGGTGCGGGGCCGAGCCCGGACAGCTACCTGCGCGCCGCCGCGGCGAGCGGCAGTGCGAGCGCGGCAGCGGTACCATGCCTGCCGCCTTCACCGGGAAGCGCCTGGGGCGGCTGCTCCTCCTGCTCTGCCTCAGCCTCTCGGGCGGGAGCCCCGCAGGTAAACGCTCCCTTCTCTCGCGGGTTGGGCTGGGCCGGGCCGCTCTCACGCCGGACCTGCCCCGTCCGCCCTCGGCGTCGGGGTGGGCCGGGGGCACCGCCGGGGAGCTGCTGCAAAGGAGGGGGCCTGGCCGCCCCCAAGCATCGCCCTGGCCCCCCAGGGTGGGCAAACGGTGGCCCAGGAAGGCGGCTGTCTCTCGGCCCTGCCTGTTTAAACGACGGGAGGCGTTTCTGTGCTTCTGCAGCCCCGACCCTCCCCTTCCCCAGCCGGGGTCGGAGCTCCCCAGCGCGGCTGTCTCCCAGCACCCGCTCTGCGGGGGTAGCTGCCGCCCCTGCCTGCCCCCGCTCTTGTGTTTAGCTTCAAACAAGTGTTTGGGTTTCCCGTAGGCCCGCTGGAAAGCAGGGATCCCTCCTTTGCTGTCCTCCCATGAGCCATAAAGCATTCCCTCCTTCTGTGGGCTGGTGGTGGGCAGCGGATCCGCTGGCTGGGGGCTGGTCTGCCTCCGGCGGTCCGACACCATTTCTCGCCTTTCTACCTCACAAACGGGAGAGTTTGTTAGTTCACAGGTGCATGACTCAGAGATCAGGGCGTAGGGTTTTATTGCTGCCCTGTCCTTATCAAATACTGTTTTAAGTCCTGGAAAAAAAAAAACCAACCCCAGATTGGTAAGTTAAATTACTAAAATATCACTGTGCCTAGCACGTTGTGAGGAATGTTCCCTGAAGGATGTGATGTTGTGTTTTTACAACATCTTCCTCTGGTAGTTTTCAGCAGTTCAGGAGCAGGCCAGTGACTGCTGAGGAGGCAGGGGCTTATTTCTAAAACTAGTGGGTTTCTGTTGTTAATGCCTGTTTTTGAAGCATCGCAGAATAGTACAGAATGGTAATGGAAGGAAATACCAGGTTGCTGTGCAAGATGTGATTGTTGGAGCATGTCTTGCCAGGGCCGGAAGTTCTGCCAGTGCCTGTGCTGGCATCATTGCTGTGACTTTAACCATCAAGGGTTTAGCTGCATTTTCAGTGTGCAATATGTAAGTAGTTACATGTTTGTTTGTGCCTCTGTTGGTCTTGCTAATACTGAGAGGAGCAATACTGCTCCTTTTAGTAGTTTCACATAATGTGAAAGGACAGAAAATGTGTTTTACAGATCTCAAGACCTGCATAAAATACATATGTATGAACGCAGAGGAAAACTTGCTTTGTAGTTCTTGAGGATTCTTTAAAATACATATGTGTATTTATGTACACACGCACACAAAACTTGAAGTCCTTTCCAGCAGTTTATTTCATTGATCAAAAAGTTTTGTGACTGTAAATGGACTGATATTTGTAGGAACATGTGAGTCACATCAGGGCAAGTTATCCACATGGTATTTGTGTTTTATGACTATTACTGCTGAAAACTGTATGTAATGGTGGTTGAAGGTCTAAGTTTATATAAAGGCATCAGTGAAATTATATCCTTGTCTGAAAAAAAACAACCAACTAAAAAATGCCAACAAAACCCTGTTTGTGTTTCCAAAAGTTCTATGAATCCACTGTCTTCCTGAAATGGTATATATCACTCTGGTTTTGAGCAGACATCAGAAATGAGGCACCTGCTTTAGTACCCTTTATCTGTATAAGGTGAGGCTGTTGTTTTTCAGACATCTATATCTGTATATCTGCTTCTATATCTGTATGAACTAGGTAGGGAGGATTCATACTGTGATTTCTATTATCTTAGTTAAATTTGAGGAACAGGCTTTTACTCTTCCATTGGTAGTTAACTACATGTGCAAAAAGCTAGTCAAGCACAGGGACTATCTGCACAGGTGCAGCAAAGGGAAGTTCATGTTTGCTTGGATGGATGAGAATTAAAACTGTCTTCTAGTGGGGTTCAGAAACAGTGTGCATTCTGGAGATGTGGTGGTTTGGTGGGTTTCTTCAATCAGAAGAAATGCTTTCAGTAAAAGCAACCAGAGGGAGTACTGGGTGCACGAGGACAGCATTGCACAAAGGCGAGTTGCATGGCCTCCTGCAGTTGGTCAGGCAGATACCACAAGAGGCCTCTTAGACTTTAAGTGTCTTGCAGAGAGTTCTTATTATTCTGTTACTTTTGTGTTTTAGTCTTGCAACTGTTTAGCTAATTGTTTTGAAAAATTTAAATCATCACTCTTATTCTGTATTGAGTTGAGCGTAACTTCTAACTAAGTGTCACAACATGGAGAAGGAAGGCTGGAGAAGAGAAGGTTCTGGGGAGACCTTATAGTGGCCTCCCAGTACCTAAAGGGGGCCTAGAGGAAAGACTGGGAGAAGCTCTTCAGCAGGGCCTGTTGTGATAGGACAAGGAGTAATGGTTTTAAAATAGGAAGAAGCAGATTCAGACTAGAGATGAAGAAAAAAAATTTTACAAGCAGTGTGGTGGAACACTGGCACAGGTTGCCCAGAGAGGTGGTGGATGCCCCATCCCTGGATGGCCAGGTTGGATGGGGCTCTGAGCAACCTGATTTGGTTGGAGATGCTCCTTGCAGGGGGTTTGGACTAGGTGGCCTTAAAGGTCCCTTCCAACCCAAACTGTTCTATGATTCTGTGAACATTTTTTCTTCAGAGGTTACTGTTTCATTTCGTTATGTTGTGGTTGCCAAATTTAGTTGCAGCATGTGCAGCCAGATTACTTTAGGAAAAGAAAAGCCACCACATCTCATTTCCCAGCTTTTGCCCCTAGAGGTACAAAGAAGTTATATGAGTAGAGAATGCACCTCATTGCTTACAGACTTGGCTTCCAGGTTGGATTTTTTTCTTGTTTGCCCTGAGGGAAGAGCTTCAGTCAGGGCATTTGTAAGTCCTTCATGTGCCTCAGAAGAGCCCAGTCTGCACCTTTTCCCTTTTCTAGGGGCACTAGGAGGTTCTGGCAGCTGGTTTTGGGTGCTACTGAAAGCCTGTGCATTGGCACAGAGTATAAAATTGATATTAAATTAATTGACATTAACATAACTGATTTACTGTTTAATTTAAATGAAACCAAATTATATCTCAGGCTTTTCCTATTCAGCCACTTCTCTGCTGAAAAAGAGAGCAAATAGATTTTTTTTTTTAAAGCCTGGAGTTCTCTGATGATGACATGTATGGTACATCCATCCTTTATCCCCCAAATATTGTCTGCAGTAGAGAGCAGAAGTAAGGTAGAAAAATAAATTAATATCTCATACTCTCACCTATTCCTTCCTCCTTAAAGATCAAGTCAACAAGAACTCAGCAAGCTACCACGTTATTGATTAAATCTACTGCAAATCAATCATAGGCTAAGACATGCAGCCATGACTCAGTAGTTTGAGGAGTTATTCCACTCAGTTTGCAGTGCTGGGTCAACTTGGTCACCAAACCTATTCAGCAGGTGTATATGAGAGGAGAAGAGCAGCACGATGTTATCTCTGTGCTGTGTATTTGACATATGGACAGATAAGAGCCAAAATCTGGAAGCAGTGCCCCCCCCCCTCATTAAACAAAACCACAACAAGTGGTGACTGGAAATAACAGTACTTAACTGCTTTCACTTGGTATGTGAATCAAGGAAGAAAGCCAGGATGGGAACCTGATTAGTATGCAAACAACGTTGCAGGTTATCTGGCTTCCTTGCAGAGAGATAACAGAGCTGCTGTACAGCTTGGCACTGGCACCATCTAAATTTATAATCTTCAGGGATTTTAATTACTGTGCAGGTGATGCATCTGCTAAGCTGACACAGTCAGGTGATCCGTGACACCCTTAGAATGCCTCAGAGCGCTGCAGATACAAAAATTCATAGACCTTTCTTCAGTGTTACAGTGAGCTCTCCCTGCTCTCAGCATCTCTGTCAAGCAGAGAATAGGACTCAGTCTTTGTACTGGCTGAGTCATGAGCCAGCAGATACTTGGAGCAGATTTCTTGAGTTCTTTGCTTGGGTAAGAGGCTGGGAGGGAGCACTTGGCTGTGGGACCAATGGACTGGTATGAAGAAGTGAAGAACCTGTTAAGAACCACTAATGCTTAATATTTTAATCATATCCTTTGGCTGCTTTGTTTTACCCTTGATCCAAACTGGTTGAAGTGTGATGGGCAGGCTGAGAAGCAGATAGTGTGAGCTGGGCATGACTGCATAGTCTGAAGTGACTGTGTGCTGGAGGTGCCTGTGGGAGAGTCTGTAGGTTGTCTGTGCCTGTAGTGCTGAAATGGGGTAGGAGTGTTAGTAGTAGTGTTCACTTTTAGGAACTGGCAAGGTGCTGACTTTACCTTCTGCTGAAGGCACACAGTTCTCCGCAAGCTTGAACACACTTAGTGTGATGTGGCTTTTCACTTTTCACCGATGCTTGCTGCTGTCTTGGATGTCTAGC
Organism: Chlamydotis macqueenii; assembly: GCF_036417535.1. Lineage (NCBI taxonomy): Eukaryota > Metazoa > Chordata > Aves > Otidiformes > Otididae > Chlamydotis > Chlamydotis macqueenii. Next base: position 15,842,551 of record NC_141593.1, on the reverse strand, counting down.
AGAGCTTATTACTCCTCCCAAACTTCAAATACAACTGAAAATACATGTCCTTTTTCACCCTGCATAACTCGTAGTCAAATCACTTCAACTAATGTGAGATTGCTCTGAGTCTGAGGAAGACTGTATCCTGCTGCTATGGCAGTAGAATGTGTCCTGGAATACCTAAGCATGTGAAGATACAGTGTGTATTTTATGCTAACTAGTTCTGCCACTCAAATGTGGGAACAGAAAGGAAGGAGCAAGCATCTCAATTCTAATAAAATGTCTGGGGAACTGGAATTCTGAATATAAGAGTGACACAGCAATGTACTCTAAGCAAGTCTTCTGCCTCTTCCCCTGCTATCCTGTCTGCAGTTGAGAACATAAAGCAAAACCCTAGAGTCATGACTGCCTCTTACAAAAACTGTATTATAGCAGCAGGATCAGATTTGCAGTGGTGTTAAGGAAAATTGAAATAGTGCTCAGTATTACTTGGTGAAATCTGTGTTTGACACAGTACCTTTTGTTTTGCTCATCAAGATGATAATAGAAGGAAAGCAGATTATTCACTGGGTCACAAAACAGGGTTGATAAGTAAGATTGTAATGAGGTCCTTATTCTATTAGTGAATCTGCTAATCTATGTTTAAAAATAATCAACTAGTGTCAGTGTTATAAGCTGTGGTGGTCTAAGCCCCCAAACAAGACAGAATTGGAGTACAAGTTATAAGGCTTGTTGGTCTGCTTTGATATGCAGAAGAATGGTTTTGCCTAACTATAGACTAACTACAGGAAAAGATCTGTATACAGAAATTAGAGATCAAATAAATATTTCCTGTGTTCTTTAATATTTTCTTGCCTAAAGTAAGCTAAAGAACTAATGAAAAGTAATTCTGTGTATACTCAGAACTTGGGGGAAAAATTGAGGTAATAGGCTGAGGTGAGGTTCTGTTTGGATTCCTTTTATGAACAAGATACTTCTAACTCAGCTCAACTGAGAGGGAATAAAGTCTCTTTAAATACTTTTTTTTGTTTTTAGGTGCAGCTGTGACAACACAAGATGCCCGTCAGCCTCAGGCAAACTCTTTGACTGAGACGCAAGCTGGATTTAATGAATCATCTCCCGGTAATTCTTTTATTTCAGTACACCTAAAGCTATGATACTTTTTCGCAGTTATCCTAAGTTACCATGTAGAGTTTACATTTTCATACTAAATAAGTCTTTTGAAATAAGATTATGACACTTCACAAGAAACAGAAGTAAATATGTTGTCTAGACCTTTAAAAGCCACTGCAAGAGCTTAATTGTTGTAGGCATCTCAAGGACTGTGGAAAAAGCTATCCAACTGCCAGTTGTGAGACTTGTTGCCCTTATACGTATATGCCATAAAACAGGCAATGACCCTGGAGATAGGACAATTCCCAAACTAGAACCATGGCAGGAGGTTCTGTTCTAGCACTTAAGCCTGATAGTTCTAGCACTTACTTAGGCCTCATAATTCTTCATGTGAGGACTCTTCCTTATGCGCTTATCTTAGTGAGAAGTACAATAACATCCTTGGATCACTGTGCCTGCTGGCTTAATCTGTCTTATTTTTTAAATTCTGGATGTGTCAAAACCTTCTTTTGTCCCCACACTTTATTCTCCATATTCTGAACCTTAATTGTAGTTCTGATAGGGAGCAGAATATAGGCAGCAGAAGCAATTGACTATTGAGTCCCATCTCCTTTCTCCATGAAGATCAGAGCAGTAGGAATTCAACAGAGTACCAAAGCTCATTGATGAATGCAAATCAAACATGACTGTTTTCATTTGATATGTGAATTGAGGAGGAAAGTTAGTCTGAGGATCCTGTTAGTGTGCAAGACATTTTAAAGCTTGTCTATTTTTTTTTATGAATGGATAACAACTACCGTATGAGCTGGCACTGGTGCCTTCTGAATCTATCATGAGGGATTTCAGTAACAAACCAGGTGATGCATTTACTAGGCTGACATAAGCCCAAGTGATCCATGACAACCTTGGCATACTGTCAAGGTGTTTGCACGCAGGCAGGAAGATTCCCCAAACATTTTTAGCCTTCATTTATTATTTCAGGGGTAAACACTTGAACTTGTTTGTTTCTCCATCAGGCAGAGATCAAGGCTTGCTTGTGCTCTTGTCTAGAGGAACAGGACTTACTGTCTAGTGCTAGGAGACAGCTTCATAATTTTTTATCTTAAAATGCCATTTTGGACTAGTAGTTGAAATTGACAACAGTCTACTGTAAACAACCACCAAATGAACTAGCCTGAAGCTCTATTCTTCTGCATCATCCACTTTAGTATCAGGTTTATTGTTACTTAAACTAGTTGAAGCATGAGGGAAGGTATGAAAGTGCAGATGGAACAAGCCAGGCAAAAGGCTGATTGCCTGTGGCATAGCATTACTTGTGTTGTGAGCTGACATGTTGTTAAAGAAAAACACTGCTTTACAGAATGGGCCAGCAACTTGGAAGGCATGCTGTACCTCTGCTTGTTCTTACTCAGAGACATTTAGATGCAGAACACTAGTGGAGACCTCCTTGAACACAACCAGATTCTCTTAACTGCAGCTGAGAGGCATATGTTTAAAAACTTTTCCTCAAAGTTCAGTATTTTATGCAGGAGTAATTCTGAGAAGATCTAGGTTTTCAGAGATACTATTTCTACTGTACAGTGATTGACTCCACCTCCCAGTGCTTCTCTCAGTAAGAAGACTGAAGCTGTAGCCCAGTTTTCTCTGTTTTCCCCACTACGAGTGGGAACCTTTTCAATCCATGAACAGGGAAGATAATGAAGCCCCTTTCCTTCTCCAAAAACGGGAATATTTTTTTTCCTATAATGCTGTATGGTTAGGCAGATTTAATCAGTAATTACTGTTTATATATTCCTGAAATGCATTATAAAATAACTGACAATAAAATTAGAATCATAGAATGGTTAGAGTTGGAAGGGACCTTCAAAGATCATCTAGTCCAACCCCCCTGCAAGAAGCAGGGACATCCCCAACTAGATCAGGTTGCTCAGAACCTCATCCAGCCTGGCCTTGAACGTTTCCAGGGATGGGGCATCCACCACCTTTCTGGGCAACCTGTTCCAGTGTTCTACAACTCACATTGTAAAAAAAAAAAATTTCCTAGTATCTAATCTAAATCTACCTCCCTCTATTTTAAAACCATTACCTCTCATCCTATCAAAACAGCTCCTACTGAACAGCCTCTCCCCATCTTTCCTGTAGGCCCCCTTGAGGTACTGGAAGACTGCTATAAGGTCTCACCAGAGCCTCCTCTTCTCCAGGCTGAACAGGCCCAACTCTCTCAGCCTGTCCTCATAGGAAAGGTGCTCCAGCCCTGTTATCATCTTCATGGCCCTCCTCTGGACCTTCTCCAACTGGTCCATGTCCTTCTTATGTTGGGGGCTCCAGAACTGGACACAGTACTCCAGGTGGGGTCTCACCAGGGCAGAGTAGAGGGGGAGAATCACCTTCCTCAACCTGCTGGCCACGCTTCTCTTGATGCAGCCCAGGATGCGGTTGGCTTTCTGGGCCTCGAGCACATTGCCAGCTCATGTTGAGCTTCTTGTTCTCCAGCACTCCCAAGTCCTTCTCCTCAGGGCTGCTCTCAATTCATTCTCTGCCCAGCCTGTATTTGTGCCTGGGATTGCCACAACCCAGGTGCAGGACCTTGCACTTGGCCTGGTTGAACTTCATGAGGTTGGCATGGGCCCACCTCTCCAGTCTGTCATGGTCCCTCTGGATGGCATCCCTCCCTTCTAGTGTGTTGACAGCACCATGCAGCTTGGTGTCATCGGTGAACTTGCTGAGGGTGCACTCTATCCCACTGTCCATGTTGCTGACAAAGATGTTGAACAGGGCTGGGCCCAACATGGGCCCCTGAGGGACGCCACTTGTGACCAGTCTCCACTTGGACTTTGCAATTGTGTAAAACATGGGACTTAAAACATTTAGTTTTCTACCACGGGGCAGGGGATTCTCTATTCATTTTGTTTCATCACTAAATGGAAATTTTTTTTGTAATAGGTTTGGGTTTTTGCATTTCAGAGCCCATGACAACCAGACAAACTGCCACTTGGCAAACTCGGAGGAGCCCTTCAGATCATTTGACACGTGGACGTGATTTATCTACACCTGGTAAAAACAATCACATGTTGTCTTCTACTAAATTGTTAACTTTTAATTACTCTAAGGTTCTACCTTAATATTTTTTAATCAGGTTGTTATGGAGGATTTATATTAGTTGATAATTACCAGGAGAAACAGTTTTTGTTTAAAGCTGTATAAAAAATAACTGAGGAAACTGGAAAAACGAAAATTGCTATAACTGTGTTGAATTGACCTTTAGGCATAATTTTTTTTGTATTCTTCCACAATGTGCTTCAATTTACTCAGAACTTGCATGCAGATTGTACAACAGTAATTAAACAATTGTGTGTAGTTGCAGAAGGGTGATGCTTCCTTAGCTGGGCTACATCTGTTGTTAAAGCTTTGGCTTATTAATTTGCTTTCTTGCTCTGTTCTTGAAATGCACAAAGCATGAGAACAAGTATAGAGGTGGGAACAGTCTGTGCTTACAGTTGTCTGCCTAATAGCTGTATCAAGCTTTGCAGAGCTTTATAAAGGCAGTCTCTGAATAGTACACTATCCAGAGCCCTGCAGAGAAGGGATTTTGCCTGCTGTATTAAACCTTTTAAATGTAGTTTCACTCACAGAAGGAAACTACACTTTAGTCAGACAGATGATGGTCAATATTGATATTCTTTTTGTGTGGAAGCAAATTCCCTGCAGTATAGCAGGAGTTTTGTGGAGCAGTGAGAGACTCTGACCATGTTCCAGTGGAGCACAGGCCATTCTTGCCTCTACATCTATTAGAGCTGCATCTGCATTAGACAGATAGTCCAACTCTAGCTTTCTCTCTGTGTAGTTAAATTGTAGTGATTTTGGGAATGGCAATGTTCTGTCCTTCTGTTTCTTCTTTTTTTTTGTTTTTCTAAAGCTTATTACTTTTTTAAGCTCTACTTAAACATTGATGTAGCCTTATACAGTTTTAGGACCCACCTTTAAGCTTTAGGAAAAGCTACACATAGATAGTTACAACCTCCTTAGAGTATTTACATTCACAATTACAACATCGTATTAAAGCTAGAAACCATCTTCTAAAATGGCATAATAACTGTAACAGTGGCCACACAACACTGCTACTTTAAAATTCTGTCTGTTAACACAGTAGGTATATAAAAGGATCTCCATACTAGTCAGCGTTTGGCAAGGCTCTTAAGATTACTATAAGAAGCAATTGCAATACTATATTGACACATCTTTGTAGGGTCATAACATATCACTTTGCTTCCCCCATAACCTTTTTAGGTCCAGATCTTACCTCACAAGAATTCAAGCAGGCAACCAAAGAGAACGTGTCTAATGTAACTTTTCTGGAGTATGAGGTACTCCTATCCGGTGAGTGTGTTACTTTCTCTTCCAATTATGGTATATTGAATGCCTATGACTACACAGTCTTTTGTACAAGTGGTGGAAATATCTAGGATGACAACTTCTTGATGAAGTTAAGATGTTCATAGTGAGCAAGTAGTGAACTTGGTAAAAGAAAAGATGAGTAAGTTTGTCACACTCTTCAGTTTTATGTTCTAATAAATATTTTGCAGTGGAGATTCTTATTTTTTTTCTTAAAACCACAAGTGAAAACAACTCATAGCTATCTGTTCCCCCAGAGTAATTCGAGTGACAATTTTTTTTGCACTAGTGAATCCACTTATACTATGTAAGCTAGGGTACTTATTAACCATCAGGTGTTAGTCAGCTTTGCAGCTTTTATAGGAGTTAAAGCATGGAGAAAAGGCAAGATAAGCCTCCTTCTAAAGCAGATACAAAGTTCCCAGTTGTCGAATAAACATTTTCTTGGACAACTGGAAAAACTGATCTAACAGAAATCTCTCTCCATTGGAGGAGATTAGAATCCCATTGTAGATTATTGATATGATACTTTAAGGACATAATTGCACAGTATTTGCACTGTATTTTCTTCTAGCAGGAAACTTAAGGTAGTGTCAATTTCTTGTTCTGGTACATGTACTCTTGGTACAGAGATGTCTCAAATATCAGTCTTGCTAGTGGTTAATTGTCAACAGCATAGGGTTTTCATGTTCCATTCATTTAAAGTGTGGATTTGTTTTTAACATAATCAAAAGGTATGGATTCTGGTTTTAGCCGGTGTAATTAATCAGACTGTAAAACTTTTGCTACTGTGAAACCAATTCCATTTGCAAAGTCAGTTTTGTAATAAACAGCCTTAAGGTGAGTTATGGTTGGTTCATTTATTGAGTGCCATGGCTCTAATAAATGAGTTGCAGTGACTAACTTTGCTATGAAAGGCTGAGGTATTGCAGCTCTAAACTTAACTCTAGTTCAACAGATCTGTAATATTTTGGCTGGGACTTGGAGTTCTGAGTTTGCTGTTTGGCAGCCTGTAAAGATCTCTCCCAGGCCCAGTAAAGTTCAAATACTCTATGGAAGTACCTGGTGCTTCCCCTTCAGCCAGACTTTGCTGCTTCTGAGGTATGAGTTGCATTACTAAGTCAGTGAGTTGTGCCTTAAAACTTCCTTTTCTCTCAAAGAATTTGAGCTGTGAAGTACAGCTGGACTTCTTGACTATGAAGTACTACAGGGTAGGTCTAGGATTGAGGTGAAGCCTGGAATAAATTCTTGGAGTATTCAAGTGGACTAACCACAGTTCTATCTAGAAGGTGTGAAAGAAAAGGCCAATTATGAAGCATGATGTCAGTGCTGATAGGTGTACAGTAAAAGGTGTTTTTATAAAAGACTGTTTATATGGATTGGAGAAGATATCTACTGTTGAAATCTGCTTTTTGGATACATAATTTATGCTCATGGAGCCTGTTAAAAAAAGTGTCTAGTTTTTCTACTGTGTTGGAATGTTTTCATATTGCCTTCTTAGTGGCAAGCCAGTATAATGACAAAGGCAGCCATAAATGAGTTTAAAGATTATTTGGTTTCAAGTTGAATAGCTGTAGCATGAAAGGCCAGATTCAACAATGTTGAGGTTGTGGATTTTATCAACAACTTCACTAGCTGTAGTAGACTATTTGTAATCTCACAGTATCATAAAAATCTGCAATTGATTGAAACCTAGATGCTCATAGATATTTACAAGCCTAACACTTTTTAATATGATTAATAGAACTTTTAATATATTTATTAATATTTTTAATCCAATAAATCCTGCTTTTCAAATACCAAATGTGAAGTCAAAAAGGAAGTTTAGACTGAGAGCAGACATTGTGCGTCTTAGTGAAAGTTAAGTACTTAGTATGTTTTGGTTTGGGTAAGTTTATGTAGAAGTGTAAGTCTTACTTTCAGTGAAATGAATATCCATGTTTCTATATTAGAGGCCTCTAGGAAGTTCACCTACAGAATTGAGTGACTGTCATTTTTGTAATGGATATGTATCATAACTCAGTTATGATTTAAGAAGATCACTGTCAAACACTGTCTGATGTTGCAGATTTTTTTTACCCTAGAAAGTAGTAACACCAGCACACTGTATCCACCTGTAATCTAGCATATGTAAAACAGTCTTTGAATCTCTTCTTCCTCTGGAATGAAGAAATATGTTTATGGAAAACAATTTTTTAAACTTCTAGGTGTTTCTGGTATTTCCATGGCAAAAAATATCACTTTGGACAGAGCAGCTAGAGTTGAACTTTCATGCAGATTGGACAAAAAATATTCTCATTTGAAAAGTCTTCAGGTGACTTGGAAGAGGGGAAATGAAACAATCAGACACATCAATAAAACTGAAAACAGCTGGAGCATCCAGTAAGTAGCATTCTTTACAGTTTGACTTGCAGATTCTAAGGAGTTATTGTCACATGCGTATACACTGCCTAATGCTAGTCATGTATTTATCAGAAGAGAGCCAGATGTGGTTAATATATGCCCATAATCAACATAGTAAAGCTGCAGGAAAGGAAAAAGGTTGCAGTTATTTCAAGCCTGGAGGAAAAGCTCCTGTTCTTCCTCTAGTGCTGGGAAAATAAGGCTTCTTCAAGACCAGAATGTAGAACAAGGACACTGTTCTTTGAGGTTCAGTAATCCTGTCCAGTAAGTCAGTAGAAATCTCAGTCTGAGATTGTTAAAATACCTCAATTTCTTTTTCCACGTTCTCTATTCCACCTCAGTGCTGCTTTGCAGAAGTCTGAAAAGCATCAATGGCCAGTTATTTCACTCATGGTTAGCAAAAGAGAAGACATTAGCTTTACAGTAAATATGTTTTGGATTTTTTAAGGTTTTCTTAACTCTTTTGAACCTTAGAGACGCAGGAAATGTAGAAAATCTTCTATAAACAAACTGTTTATACTCCATATAAACAAGCACAACCATGTAAATCTCTTTCAGAGAGCCTGTGAAATGTAGTTTGCCAGCAGAGAAGATGCTGGATTTCATTAAATGACAGCTCTTTAAAACTGTTCTATGTTGGAGCTATGGTAGCTGTTTAATGACTGACTTTAGAAAGAACACTACTTAAATAATCCCTTAAGTCCTACATAGCATATGCTATGTAGTCCTCGTGGTGAACCTATGTCTAATTTGGTAACCTGTAGATCATACTGCTTAAAGATGTTTGGCCTTCTGTGAGCAACAAGGGTGAAAATGGTATTTAAGTTGCCTGGTGTGCTTGTGCTTTTCTATTTTCTTAAAAATGTCATGCTATTTCTACATTGCATTAAACCTGAATCCTAGTGTTTCAGTGATGTGTGTTCTCTGCTCCACTACTAATCTCTGCTGGTTTCTTTAGAGTGTTAATTAGTAGTCACTGGTAGTTGTATGAGAAAAGAAAAAAAGAGTTTCAACAATTTGCTGGTTTTTTTTTTTAAGATTGAGGATCTTGGATAACAGTAAGCTTGGCAGTTACAGTTGTACTCTGAAAGATGAAGAAGAAATCAGCGCTATGTTTCATTTACAAGGCAAGTTATTTCAAATTTTGCTTCACTTGACCATTGAAATCCTGTATTAATACGGTTTCTGGATAGGGTGGGAATTGCAGCTTTATTCGGTAAGCAGTGACTGATATGGTCAGGCTAAGTGAGAATCACTATGAAAAGCATTTATATAGCATGGAGGGAAGAATTTTGAAGTGAAAACTAAAAGCCTTTTTGAATGAAATGTACTAAAAGCCTACTTTTTTTTTTTCCAAAATGAATAAGGGATTTCCTGTTCCCTCTCCATGCCTACAGTGGGAGTGAATACTTAATCACTTTTGAGGGGTGGAAGGAAATAATGGTGTCTCAGCAATTCTTCAAAAAGCTGAGGCAATTACTTGAAAGTTTGGCCTGAGATTTGGTGCTACAAGAGGAGCAATGATTGGCAGAATGGAGACAGGTTTTTTTTAACAGATTCAGTTGTATTTCTGAAACCCAAGGTACTGCTTTAGTGTATCTTTAATTCCATAGAAGATAAGACCATCTCTTTTATTAGAAGTTAGTGTGCTTCATTGAGTGGTATGAGTGCCCTTTCTTTGTTTTGTATTCTTTTCTCCTGTAATGTTGCCCTTGATAGTAGTAGGTGAAATCCAGTTGTGTGAAAGACAGGGAAGTAAAAAAAATACAAGCTGCTGAGAATCTTCATCTCTAATGGGAGATATTCTCTTCTCTGTTCCCATCATCCAAGTTTTGCAAAGAGCCAGGCAAGCGTTTGATCTGTGAAAGCTCCACAGGCTGTGATATGTAAGACTTTTCTTGAACACAGGCTCCTAAAAACTCTAGCTCTTCAAATCACTACCATAACCTCAGCTGAACTAACCAGCAGGGCTTTATTCAGTGGGATATCTGGTCATATGACTTGAGAAAATTTTCTCCTGTATATTTAAGTCTTGAATAGTAATGTTGGTATCTACTTTAAAACCTTCAGCTGGGGAGGCTAGGTTGTAGTACTGAAGAAAGACAAAAATTGTAGTTTATTCAGACCTTTTAATCTCTAAAAAGGTAATATATTTTTCTTGTAAACATGTGAGTAAGATTTAGTTGAATGGCTACCCAAGTCTTTTTAGGTTAAAAGTCAAAGGAGACCTTATTCTTCTGAAAGTGTACAATAACTATTTCAGTAAGGGCAGGAATGACTCAAGAGGGAAGTCATCTTTTCCAGAACAGTGCTTAGGACTGGTTGATTTATTACAGGAAGATGGGAGAATTGCTTCACAGTGGTTGAGTGCTGCCACTTTTGATGCCATAAAAAGTACTGGCTTGACACTTTTCAAGATTAATGCAAGAGTGAAGGAAATGGGAAAAAGAAGTCCTTGAATCTTCCAGTCAATAATGCAGAGAGAACAAATCTCAAACTGAAAGATGAGTAATGTGTTTGTATAGACTCAGTGGCTAAAGTCATCACTGCTGTAACTAACTGCAATAGCTTTTTCACTAGGCAGTCAGGCATTTTTGAATGTGTTGCTTCTTCTCCCCTGTACTCCCCATCCTGGCTTGGCATAACATTTGAGGAATTGAGGTTTTATCCAAGCCTGCAGAAAATAAGTGTCTCTTGAATGTTACAGAAAGTTCAAATTATTAAACATGGAGATCGTTCATGGTATTTTAAACTGGTGTGAAGTGTTGTAATAGCTGTATTAAATGGTAGAAGAGATTAATTTGGGTTTGTCCTTTGTTAAGGGATCCTTAAGGAGCGGTCCAGGTACATGTGTTATGAAAACAACTCTAGTCTTAAACCAGTGTGGAAATCTGACTGGTACACATGCTGGTGTGATCCTTATCTGTTAATCTCTTAAACAGTTTGTGTTTTTTCTGTGTGGCAGCAGTGTTTTGTCATCAAATTGTGGGTGATCTACTTGCAGAAATACCTAGGACAAAGCATATTATTTCCTTGCACGCGTTCAAGGATTAACAGATCTATAACAGAGCCAGATCCCAGAACTCATGATGGATGTTCATGTCCTTGACCATACCTAATCTAGTAAAGGTATTGTTGATATGCCTATAATGCTACTTTGCCACTAATCAATGTGGCTAAATCTTCTTGACTACCACATAAACATGTTGTGGTGTTTACTAGGTTTTTTTTTATTTGTTTTCTTGTGTTCCATTCTTTTTTCCCAACCTGCTTTTGTTTGTTCTCTTTGAATTGCAAAAGAAGTGGCAGCAGTTATTAGGAAAGTTATCCCTTTCACTGACAGCAATGAAGATACTCTGCCACTACTCTTTAGAAGGATAGTCCTTGGTTTAAACAAATACATATGGAATAAAGAGACTTAACTAGTAATGAGGCTAGATTGATGTAGGGTGCAGCAAATTCTGAGGCTGTAAGCGGTATTTTTATTAACAAATTGATTTTATATATATTTCTGGAATGGAAATTTTAAAGTTTAAATATTCATGAGAAGTCAGCTTTTCAGGACAACTTGTGCTCAGCCAGTCAACAAAGCAAGGAAACAGTCTTAGTTTATACCAAATTGTTCCATCATAACTTGTGAAAGCAAGTTCTTGGCATGTTTACTTTTGTGTGACCAATATAATTTAACAGATGTACTGGATCTGTACTTAAAAGATAGAGCAATGAAACTTGAAGTAAAATTTAAGATAAATGTATCTGAGGTAAACATCCTAATAAAGAGGAAAGGGGAACTATATACTCCATCATGATATATTTACTCAGCTCTAGCTATATCTATGGGATTGCTTAGTATATTCCACACCCTTTTTAGGGAGAGGGGTTGCTTTTGCTCTAGGAAGGCTGTGAGGCCTCTGCAGTTAAAATGGTTGGGACAAACAGCTCTGAAGTTACAATCTGATGTGTTGTTTCTTGTGACCATGTTCTGTCCTTAGCAGGATTGGACCAAAAGTCCTCTTTACTGGTTTGCACCCACAAGTGATTACTTCAACTTGGAAAACAAAGCTCCCTCAATTTGCAGTTTTGTCTCTGCATGCATGATTTGCCAGATACCATTATGTAGTACCATTATGGCTGGAATAGACTTCTATCAGTTTTTGCAGACCAAGTGAAATTGCAGAAAAATTGGTGTGTTTGTTTCTAGTGCACTAGAACTGAAACGTGTAGCTCACAGCTGTCAAGGAAGGGAAAGAGGATATGGGCAAGGGTAGAAATCACAGTCTTGATTGTCACTTGGTTTTCAGTATGAGTTGGCAACTTTTAAGATCATACCACAACTGAGAGCTGGATTCCTGTAGTCTTGTGCACAAATTCTGTATACAGAAAATCAGTCTAAAATGGCTCCTCGTTTAGATCATGAATGATAGAATAATGTATGTTTATAGGAAAAGGAAATTAACAGACTACTACAAATCCATAGCTAAATATATTTGTCTTTTTGTAAGACTGTAATTAAAACCTGTAGGTCTCATTTGATGAACTTTTTCCTACTTGTTCTTAGTACCGAAAATTGAAGGAAAAGAAAAACCCATAGTCAGTTATGAAGGAGATACAGCTGTAATGATTTGTAACAGTCCTGAGTATACTCCTATTGCTTGGACTTGGTATGTGACCAATGGAAGTGAACAGGTAAGGTTTCCGTCTGTTTACCAAGCAAAATAATACAGCAAAAAACAAGTACAGACACTTTGTAAAGTATAATGACTTTCTGTAGGCTCTACAAACTGCATTTCTAATTAAGTTAATGTAAATTTTTGCACGTTAAAAAAAAATCTGATATTTAGAAGTATTCATTATTACAGGGATGTAGTTTTTGTTCTGGTTGGTATGATATTTCTTTTCCAAAAAGTCGCTGCCATACTTGCATAGCCCAGATAAGAGTAAAACAAATCAGATGAGTCTTGAGATACTTCATCAGATTAATGGTGGTTATATTGCTCAAATCTTACTGCTCGATAAAAAAAAAAATCTTATCATAGCAGGACACTTATAAAGACCTGTAAGGTATTGGAGGCTTGAGGGGGAGAACAGGAGCATGCCCTGTCTCTTCCTCCTCCAGGTACAAGTATTTCTGTATTTCCCAGCCTATCCTGTGTGATCTCTCTGGGGCACTGGGCCTGAAGGCTATCCCATGGTGGAGGCTGCTGTGCCACTGGATTCTGAAGGAGCTGAAATCTCTTCTTAAGGCTCCTGCCTTAAAAGCTATGAGGAAAAATCTTGCTCAGCAATTCTCTTCCTTCATGTACCTGTAAGACTAACATATTTCCCAGTGTAACTAACTGGGAAGCAGCATTCCCAGCTTGACTTCCTTAAAAGTATGTGTTGTGCTGTGGTGTAATCTGGACTGTAGATCATCACACCTGAGGGTGCCTTTGTCAGTGGAGAGTCAATAGAAGGGTATTTTTCATCTGATCTTAAGTAGACTAAAACAGGTCAGACAACTTGCTCACTAAAAGTGTATGTTTTCCTGTAAAGGGAGCCAGTATGGCCTGCTAAGGTAAATCCTTCTCTTGGAGGTGGACTAAACATACTTCATAAATGCCTCTTGTTCCTAACTAATTTTATAGCTCTCTATATAGAAATGTCTGTTGGTAATATAAATAACTTGATTAAACACTTTCTCATTGCATTAATAAAACTTATATCTTTTCTTTTCAGATTGCCATTAATGACTCTTTGCTGGCAGACAAGTATGTAATTGATAGAATATCTGCCAATGTAACCCATCTGAAGATACAGAAGCTCACCAAGGAAGATGATGGTGTATATTGGTGTGAAGCTGCTTTTGAACTAGGGAAAAGTAAAGGAAAGCTGAAGCTTAAAGTTCTCTCCCTCATGGTGCCTCTCAAACCCTTTCTAGCAATTGTGTCTGAAGTTGTTATTTTAGTAACTCTTGTTTTTCTTTACGAGATGTATTCGAAAAAGAAAGAGAAATGTGCAGGTAGGTATCTTTTTTTAGTCTTTTCTAGCTTTTCATTGAAATTCTAGCCAAAGGCAGAAAGGTATGACCCATAATACTTCATATCTGAAGTTCAGTGTGACTTCTCACATACAATTTTTTCTGATAAAATACTTTTTTTCTAAAACACTGTTTTAGATTTTTAAATCTCTTCCATGAGTCTAGAATTCAGGTACAAAGTGCTTTCAATAAGCAATATTTTGTCATAAAGAGTTTGGTATAGTCCTTATTTTTTTTTTTCCTTACAAGACAAAGGAATTGAGAGGCTATAATTTTTAGGGGAATGCTTAGGAATGGAAGCAACTGCTAGTAGTCTTAATGGGAGAAACTTTAGGTCAAGAAACTGAGTAAGAAAGAAAAAAAGCATTAAACCAGAAATGCACTAATGTTGGCTGCTGAATGTAAGGCACACATAGGTGAGCCAAACTAGATGTGCAGGATGAAACAGAAGTGACATATGTATATAAAATCTTATATGTATATATTGTATGCATATGTGTGTGATACATGTATTTTTCTATATTTCATACCTATATGTATTATATATAACATATAACATGATATATATTAAAATCAGAGTAATAAAACTTGATCAAAGTAAGCTTTTTGACAAATTTGCAGGTAATTCCATTGAATAGAAGAACAGAATAATTTTAATTACAAATTTAAGAAAACTAATAGAAAGGAAAAATAAGATTTCATTTTGCTTATACTTGGAGTAAATAGTAGAAAAGTTCTATTTAATTACATTGTTTAATTGAGACCTTACATAACCTTTTTTCTGTTATGCAGAAGATGAAAGAGAATTTGACCAAGTTGAGCAACTGTAAGTAAAGAATTGGTATACTGTAGTTAAATATTTGCTATTTTGCATGTTAGTGTGTTGTATAAAATTATACCTTGTTGTTGACACAGTTGCTGAGGGTTCATCATTATGAATATAAAAGCATCATTTATTCCTTTCTTTAGGACTTAATAATTCCAGAGTACAGAATGCTGTTTTCTACTTGGCACTTAATTTTGGTCATTGGAAGATATTGTACTTTTTTGTGGGAGCACCATGTTTCCTCATTATAAACTCATTCTAAAAGGCTGTAATTATGAGAAAAAATCACTTCAGGTGGAAATTTTACGGAAGAAGCTTTGACATTTTTTCTCATATGTATTTTTTTGTCTAAATTAACATACATTTCTCTCACTTGCATGTGGTCAAAGCCCTAACTGTCCTAAGTAAGCCTGTAGTTGCTGGGATATTGGGAGCTGGTGTTGTTGGCTGTCTTGGTGGTGTTGGTAACCCCAGCCTCTCTGGGAGGACCTTTCACTGTGCTGATGGCTTGATCTCCCTGGGCACAGGGGTGTCTACACTATCAGAGCCAAAGGAGCAGGTGTAACCACTTCAGTTGCTGTTCTGCTGCTTACGGGTTTGTGCTCCCATGTTGGCTCCCCACTGCTTAGGATGATGCATTTCTAAAGGCTTGCTTGCTACAATAATTTTTCTCTCCCTCTGCCCATCCTTTGATGCCTGGTCAACTTGGCCTGTGAACTTTCCTTTTGTTTTAAGATGCAGCCTAGCAGTTCCTCTTTGTGTCCAGTCTACTCCAGTTTTCTTCCCCTCGGTCCCTTCTCTCCTCCTATGCTTCTCTCCTTTTTTTGTCCCTTTGAGTAGTCTGGTCTTTTCCTTGAATTTCTTGCTGCAGTGACTTTTTGTTTCCCTGTATTGTATTTACTTTCCTGTTCCTTTTTCCAGTGTTAGCTGAAAATATTAGTGCTTTTCCCCTTATCTAAACACTTCAAAGCTGTAATTCAGTTAACTATGAAGTGGGGATATATCTTGGGGAATATAGTATACTACTACACTGAGTGTCTGGGGTTGTGTCTTGGGTTGAAAATTGCCCTTATCACGCAGCCCTACTTACAAGCATGCTGAAACTGCATTACAATAGGATTGTAACACAGTATAGTGCACTAAAGTAATGTTTTCATGCTTGAGATATGGGATGTGGTTTTGGTCAGCTACTTGGTCTTTGGAGTTGTATCTTGGATAAACACATGTGAGGAAAAACTATTAAACCATGTACTTCTTGCCTGATTTTCATAATTAAGTTATTTCAACTACTGTCTTTTTAGAAGATGGATTTGTGTACCAGAGAAAATTGCTCCAAAGGAACTCTTCTGGTCTGTTATGTTGAGTGTTGACTAATATACAGCTGAACTTGGTTGATGAGGCTATAATTAAAATGTCACATCCAACAGTGTATTAGATGGGAGGCTAGTGATTCAGAAGTGGAATTTTTTAGCAAGAGAATTGTCAATTCAAGTCTTGATCGTGACCAACGCTATATAGCTAGTTGTAGGTACTCCAGAAGAAGCAATCATATGACTGTTTCAGCCTGTGTTCTAAGGATATTGCTGTATATTGCTTTTATATTATTTGAGCATTCTTTTTGTATACAAATTATATACACTGAAATAGTAGTACAGTAATAATTTCTGGGAATACTATCACTGTTCTTAACTTCTGCTCAGAACTTTCTGGAATTTTTGGGGGAGATGGAGTTGAGTATTTACTAGTTGGCTGAAAGACTTCAAGAGTTGGTATTTTGGTTGCTTAAATTTTGCTTAATCTTCTTTTTTTATTTTAACTTCACATGCTAAAAGAGAAAATTAAATACATTTTAGATGTACTTTAGATTGTGGGGCTGGAATGACTGTATTCATCCTAACCTTAAAAGTTGACTTTTGGAATTTAACCTCTTTCTTACAGTAAGTTGGAAGAAAGCAATGGTCTGGAAAACAGTAGTGCTAGGCACAGAAGAATTTAATCTGCTTCCTAAAATGGTAAGTAAGAGATGAAACAGACCAGAGTTTGCTTTTCTTATGAGTGGCCTAATACAAGGGTGAAGAAATCCACTGTGCCATCCCAATGTGGTTTTTTTTGATGTGGGAACAACATGGTAATAGAACCACTGCTTACATAAAACAATATATAGTCTTTCATAATGTACTATCAGCAAGAAAGTGAGTCTAAAACATTTTAATTCAATGCTGCCATCATTATTGTGGTTTAATAGTTCTGTTCACCCATTCAGTCCTTAAAATAGGACCCAGATTAACCTGCTTAATCCCTTTCTCCTGATCATGAAATACTTCTGTGAATGCCAGGGTAGTTGCTAAGATGGATAAGAATTGCCGATGTATCCAAAATCTTCTTCTTTCAGGCTTTATTTTGGGTGTTGAGTAAGTTAATGGAGGAAGGATGCAACTGTAATAGCAAGTGGTGAATCTGACAGTACCAGAGATGTGAAACAAGGGATTATAGGAGTCTAGGAAGAAGACAGATCTTAATAGATGGTGACTGAAAGGATTAGTGGTAGAAGAAGGAAGCAGAGGATATGTAGCCCTGTGGAAAGCGGTATAATGAACTTCCCTGATTCTCTGCCCTCTTTACAATCTAATTACAAGCTGCTTCTGCTTATGCCAACTGGAAATGCTTGTCAGAGGATGGTCTGCCAGTTGAGGACCAATCCTACACACTCCACCTATTTCCCCTTGTTATTCTCCCTCTGCATCTGGCACCTTAATATCTTGTCTCAAGATGAGAGGTGTGAGTCACTTTGCATTCTGGTCACTGCTGGTATTGTTTTTCCTCAACACAAACCATCTACCTGAAGGAAGATTGTTTCCATACCCTTTGTTTTAAAGAACTGAAAGAGAAGTCTCAGGTAAAGTTTATATAAAGAGAGTAACAAATTAGAAAACAATCAAGAACAAATACTTTGCAAGAGTATATTGTCTCCTCCGTTTCCTGCACATTATTGTACTTTCTGATTGCTGTGACTTAGGTTCCCACTTAGGATCCAATATCGGATCTAAGGTACCCATTTTGTGAAGTCCTTCTGGCACGTGACACTGAGTGAATCACTAAGGATTCAAATTTGCAAACTGAACCATTAAAAAAAGTAAAATATAAATTGGAAGGAGATTTTTTTTTAACAAAGATGGAAAGGTATTAAGCGGCAAAATAATTGAACTTGTTATAAGCAAATGTATTTACTTTTTTTAAATTTAGGAGCTTTAAGCCAACAGGATTGGAAATCATCACAAAGCTACAGAAGATGTATGCGGCTATGCATTTCAAACATCCACTGTGCTTCTAAGTAAACTCTACACTTGCAAGAAATAAGATGCTTTTAAAATAGCTGTGAAACTGCTCATTTTGTACAGATGATAATGTGTTGATATACTGCATTTAGACTCTTGCTGTCTGTAATGTTGTTTGTCATTTTACTACTAAAAGACGTAGACTTCCTGTTTTATGACTGATCTGTTTGATTTTTGTCTAACTTGGAATGAACAGGTAATATAGAACAGGCCTATTATATAAGTGTTATAAAGTTGGACTTGAGAAATCAAATAAGTATTTCCACCAAAAAAAATGCCTTTTATTAGCAGATGAAGCAAATGTGACACAGCCATTTTTACCAAAGAAATGGTCAAAGGGAAATCCTTATTGTGATTTAAACGAAAACATTAACAGTTTTACTATTTGATCTGAACAGTAAAATGTCTTCATTCTAACTCTGCTTAGCTTCATTTAAATGAGAAAGGAATAGGGGTACATTCTGAATACTTAATATATTGAATTTTCTTAAGACATCTTGCTGTATGTCTGTGCTACTATACTGTAATTCTAAACAGGCTGAGCATTAAATACTATACAGGTTAAATATTTCAGCAGTTTCAGAGTAGATGAAAGAAGCAAAGGGGATATAGTGCCATATCAGAATATAACCAAATAGTTCTTATGATTGCACGAATTACTGCAGGATGTAAAGGCTGCAAAACCAATTTTTCAACTATAATTTATACAGAACACAAATTTCACAAATATACCTATGTGGCTTTTGTCATACATCCTGTGTAGCTGGTACTTTCACTTCTTGCAGCATACTGTATTGTTCCTTTAAACTCCTCTCAGAACACAGAGAAGGTCTTGCAGCTAAAATTTTCAGGGTAGCAGGATAAAGCAACATGAATAGCACTAGTTCTCTTAAACATGAAGTTGTGACACTGCTGTTATGACTTACAGTATTGCTTTAGAAGAGCTAGTTGCTGTAGCTTTAAATATAGCATTAAGTTACACTGTGCCTTCAGCAATTGAAAAATGTGCAGCTAATAGAAAACCATTTGCTTGCATTAGTTGCCTTTGCTTGCTAATCCAGAAGAAAAATAAGAAAAACTTCCATTTTAGGAAAGGGAAAAGTTAAGTCTTCAAAATAACTTATTCTCTCAACAAAAATATAAAGAAACTCCCTGAAGTGAAAAGAAAAAACTACTAAATAGAATTTCCTCAAACTCGTAATTTCTCTTTGAACATAGATAAAGGAATACATAAAAGTAAAAGATAAAATAGATATAATTTCCTTTATTTTTTTGTATTTGGCGGTTCTTATGGGTTAGAAAATATCAGGCAATCTAGCACTGGCTCTTCTGTTGAAGATGGGAGACAAAATCCAGTCTTATACATACGTTTCCTGGTTTATTTTATGGCTTTAACAACTACAAGTGAAAGTCCAAATAGAAAACAATGGAAAGTATATAAACATTAAGTGATTGACTGTAAGGGCTGAACACTGATAAAGATTTCCCTTGCTGAGATACTGTATTGTATTTTGCCTTGGAGTTTCTATGTACTGTAAAAACTGGAATGCATTTGCAAGATTTTATATGCATTTTCAGTTATATAATAGCATTTTTGTTATAGCAAGTAAGCATTAGCAGTTTAAAACAACTTACCTCTGTATTTTGTTTGAAACATAGCATTTCTTGGTAGAAAATTTTCTTTTTTTTTTGGTAGGAAATTCACTAGTCAAAAGTAAGCTTACTTATAGATCTAAGAATTAGGTTCTGAATAAAGCAGAATTATTATCTTTTGCCACAGAAAGGAGGTTAGGTGCTATCTGGAAAAAAACCCCAGGTTTTAATCGAAAGCGGTAACAATTTATTTCTACTTTCACTGAGCATTCCTACCTAATCTTGAAAGTGTGGCCTGAAGTATTGGTCAACATAGGTAAGTTACATGAACAATAATTTTTTGGTACTAGCTAACAAGGGCTGCACTAAAGTCAGGCACGAACTGGAGAACCTCAGATGAGCATGGATTTTGCGTCTATGGTGTGTTCCTCCTATCAGGAATGTATTAGAGTTTGGTCAAATTGGCTCCTGTAACTGTAGTTTTGTCTTGGCCTGCCTCTGGCATGTTCTGTTTGCTGTGTCTGCAAGGGTTTTGGTCTTTATTTTTAGGTTGGCAAGTAGTATTTTCGTCTGGGTAAGTGGTTTTATTTCTCCTTTATCTGCTGAGGTTCAGACCTTCTTGGGCTCCCCTACAGAGGGGACTAATAAATGATATTAAATGATAAATATTAAATAATTGGCATAATTAACAGTCATAAATTTAAAGGCTTGGACCCTACTTTTTTAGTCTAGCTACCACATAGAAAGCTCTGGAAATCTAGAAATTTATATTTTGAGAAATGTATGTGTTCAGAACATTCCTACTGCAGTTGCTTTGTATATATGCTTTACTATGCAAAAATAGCCTTCAGAAGAACAAAAATTTGTCAGTCATAACCAAAGCTTTAGACAACAATTTTTTTTTAACCTCATTCAAGCCAAGAGATACCTTAAGGATTGCCTTGGCTCTCATTTGGTATTTCCCTCAGACAGCAGTTATAGCTAAGTGTAAGAATATCCAAACCTAGTTGTAATAGCAAACATTAATCTGCAATCATTGACTTGCATGAGTAGGCTGAGTCTAACCGTTATACTTGCTTGGCAAATCTTCTCTTCCAAAATCAAATCCTTGTTTTCTGGCAAGAGGTCATATGTTACTAGTTTCTATACCAACAAAAAAAAAGCCTTATCCATTTCTTAGATTAAAAGATTAAAGTTTGCAAACGAATCCTCAAGGGTTGTTTCCTAATACTTCAAACTAGTCACTGCAAATTCCTCCTTTCCGTAGGTCCAAAGTAAACACAAGCAACTGAGACTGGATTCCTAGTGGAGCTTGACAAATATTAGGACAGTTTCCAAAGTGGGAGCTCAGATAGAACTGTATGAGTATTTCCTTAGGGTGGAGACCTAAGAATTACCCAGTAGTGGGCTGGGATAATTAAGTGATTAGCTATAGGTTGTGACATACACAATCCTGAGGAAGGGATGAGAAACTAATCAGTGTTGCTGTTGATACTGAAATCAGAATCTATGTGCCTCTACCTGTTTTTCAGCCAAAGAATGTTTCATTTTCTGCCTTTAAATTCACCCTCAAAACATCTCAATACTGACTGCTGGGTGATTTAAATAAGAAATAAATTTCAGTATCTTCAGCATAGGAAGAGTTTTTCAGCTGAGTGGGTCCTCTTGAGTGCTGAGCTACCCAGCATGTGCAGGCTGATCACAATTAGCGACATGTTGCAGTTCTAGCTGGGAGCTCCCCAAAAATAGGAAGGGGCAAGGAGTGAGGAAGAAACCAATTGAGAATGGCTGTAGGGACATGGGAAGGACCTGCAGGTATTCTGTAGGGATCTTGAGGCATAGACTGCAGAAGCTGAGATGACTTGCAGTTAGATGTGTATGGGGATGACAGAATGCGAATCTGTGGGAGAAATGACATTTTTTTTAGCTGTGCCCTTCAGAGTGTTTGAGTAGGAAGTTCTGTATTGTGACTGGAAACAATTTGCCATTGCTAAATACTTGCACAGGTGAAAACACAAAGCCAAGTGATATGTTTCATAAGACATTTAGAAGTTACATCCTTGGAAAACTTTTCTCTACTAGTTTTTAATAGTTTTGCAGTCATGTTACTTTCTTATGCTAGAACATGCATAAAATAATAGACTAAACAATTATTTATGAAAAAGTAACTTAAGTTCCAAGCTTTACAACTTGTTATTAAAACTCTGAATTGTCTGAATTTACTCTTGATAAGAGTTCATTTTTCTAGTTGAATTTTATAAGATTTCAAACTTGTAATGTTTGTTCCATTCAGAATAATTATAGTTTTTCTTCTGTATAGAGACTTCATCTGATTTGTTTTTCCATTCAGGGTTTTACTTAACCAAATAAAGATTTTTGTTCTTTATTGTTAGGGTAACATTTCTATCAACTGACTTCCTGAATTATTTTCAAATTGACATTAAAAGTTATATAACAGTGCCTTGAAGGAAGGAATTTGTTTACTGTTTTGCAATATGTTTGTTAAGTTTTGGAGGAAACTTGCTGGCAAAATATATTTTTCTAGTGAAAGACTACTGAGCCTAATGCTTTTATCACGCTGGCCTTATTTTACATTCTGATTTTATACTCTGTGCTCACTCAGCTGTTTTGCTTTGCTTGAGCAGTACGCATTTCTGTATACAGAAAATGGAATAGCCTCTGTATGTTTGTATTTGCAATAACAAGGAGAGTAGTTATGAGTAGTGTGTGCTGATGATATTGTACTTAAAACAATTCCAATAAATTTAACCATGAAGAATCCATAAAGTGGAGAGTGGACTTATGCTTGATATCTTAGAAGAAATGAGAGACTGATTTTGTTTCTTTTCTTTCTCTATACCCATAGATCATCTCTTAAACCTAAACTGCTCCTTTGCTTGAGTGCTACACTGTCTTTATGAAGATGTATAACCTTCTAGGTAGAGATTGCCAAAGATAGTGATTTCCAGGTAATTCCTTTTTAAGTGAATGTACTGCATCTGGCTTAGATTCATCCCTTCTAATCTGAACACTTTACTTAGGAACCTGTCCCCTCTGTTAATGGCGGGCAGAGATGGGAGAATGGTTATCTTCCAGTATCAAATAACAGCCTACATGGAATCCGGAGTTAAGCAGGGTAAGTCTCAACCTCTGAATGTGTTAACATTTTGAAACACAAGGTGTCAAAATGTATTTAAAATGGTCTTAGTCTTCCCATCAAGATAAATCTCTGCACTTGGCTTGGGAATTGAAATATATACTAGTTTCTCCTCTCAACTATAATTTTAAAGGAGATGTAAGGATATTTCATTAGGTTGCCTTCTACTGTGATGACAAACAGACAAAATATGACATTTTTTAGGACATATTAATGCTGTCTCTACTGTGTTAAGTAACATCTTATCCTTGCTGGTTGCCATATTTGCCTGAAGAGTTCAAATGATGTTAGTAATTAAAATAAACTGCACAGCAGCAAGCATACATTCAGTCTTCCTTTTGGCAGTTGTTTTGAATGCTTGCCAGCATGTTTCCCCGTAGCACAGGATACTAAGATAGGCAGGCAGACCTTTGGAAGAGGATAGAGTACCATTAGCTGTATTTCTGCCACTTGGAGCTTCTTGTACAGAAGTAGCAGTCTAGTAAAAAATATCAAAGACTAAAGCTAGCTGCTACCAATAAATAGTCACATCCTAAGCAGATGTAGGGTGTGCAGACAAGATACTTGGAGGACAAGAATAAGAATGAAGCCATATCTTTGTAATTACAGATACTTCTCTATTGTCTTAAAAAGTCTGCCCCAGAAATTTAAAAGACAGTATGTAGAAAGGAGAGAGAGTAATACCAGAGGGAGGTGAAGTTTGGAGTTCTTCCAAAAGAAAGGAATAAGAGGATTTATATTCTTTGCTGTTGATGGTCATAGTCTTCTAAATGCGTGCATACTTCTGAAAACCATAAAGGAAAATATAGAGACAAATACTGTTGAAAAAAAAGTTGACAGCTCGCACACACAATGTATTGGAAAAAAATCATCTCCACAGTGCAAAGAAAACATCAGTAACCTTTCCATATTGTTTACCTGTTTAATCCCTTAATTCTGCTGTTTCTATGGATAAGGAGTGAATAATCATGTCCAACACTGTAAAATAATTAGCCTTTAGATTGCTTGATAGGTGGGCTCTACATTCAGCTACCACTAAGTCCATCAGAAGTAATGAGGTCATGCAGGTACTCTCTGAAACTTGGGGATTACTTTGTTTTTATTGTGATGTGGTCCTTTTGATGAGCTCATCTCAATTTGCCACATAGCTTGGCCATTGCATGCAGTTACACAGTCAGGACTTGGGCTTGCTCTGGGTTCAGGTGCAGTGGTTCTGCCCAGCAAGTGTCCATGCAAAAATCTCTATGAACATTGACTTTTATGATCTAGAAATGAAGGAAAGAAGTGCTAAAAAAAACCCAGGAAAATGCTTTGGAGAAAGAAATCCCAGAAAATACAACCACCAATTCGGAAAGGTAAGAATGTATGTGAAAGTTCTTACTGGCTTCTTTCTATCCAAATATGTATGGATATTACTTAGAAAATATGGTGCAATTGGACACAGCCTGCTTTTGGAGAAGTACATGAAAGCATTTCTGTCAGATCAGTTAACTCGGGGAAACTAGCTTCCTGATCGATGTTTGTTATGTCAGGCTAGACAGAAGGACACACAAGTGTCTATAGCACCCTCGGATGCCATCATGAGGAAATAAGATACTATGGTTGAAAGCATTTCAAGTGATCTTCACTTCTATCAAACCTCAGTTATTGGCAGTGCAGACATATGAACTAGTGAATCTTCTGAGTTGCTTCCTGTAACCCTTTAGACTTCCACACCTCTGGAAGAGTTTTACTTTACTTGTCTGTTTTCTGGCATTGGTAATAACAAAAGTGTGTGCCAAGAATGGAGAGTAAGCTTTCCCCTAACTCACATTTTAGAAAGAATGACATCAGCTGCTATTTCAGCTTGTACTGATAATGGGGTACAGCAGACCTAGGAAAGGATGACATGCTTGTTGTTCATTCAACAGGAGCGTAGGTTATCTGCTGTCAGGTTATCTGTCTTACTGCACACAAATGAAAGTCTGCATACATAGAAAAATATCCTAGAAAATGGGAGGATAAGGGGAAGAATTGTGACTTCATAGAGAAGGAAAATTTTGCTATTAGGTGCTGTGCAAAATTTACTGCAGAAGACTTGAAGGTTTATTACTTCATGAAATAGATATGAAACTTGGACAATGGGGCTTGTAATTTTTCTGCCACATCCTATGTGTGTGGTTACACCATATATTAGGTGACACTACATAAGGAAAAACTGTATTTGCGCATCCTAATGTCTTTTTCTAAGATAATGGTTGTAATATTTATTTGAGTGAAAGAAAAATAAATAAAACAGTGGTTCATTTGACTTTTTCCTTTGAATCCACAGAGATTTTATACTTTTATCCTCTATGAAATGTGAATGATGTGCCTTTGATCTTGTCCTCCTAGTGAGCTCTCTCACAAAAAGTGTGTGTGGAAAGTATACTCTGGGATGGTGATCCATCGCAACATGGATAAACCATGCTACACCTGAACCATGCTGCTGGCCATTGTCTCAGCAAATAGGTAAGGCAAGCAAGAGAGCATAACCTGCAGGAAAAGAGAGGAAAATGAATGCGGACCTTAGGACATCGTGAGTGTGCAGAGGGACAGAAATGACAGGACGTCAAGGAGGAGAGCCTGAGAGAACTGGCTTGGGCAAAGATGTATGTGAAAGAAATTGAATATATTTGATAAATATATAGGGAGATGAATGGCAAAGCTAATATTGGTGGTGAATTCAGTCATATGTCCTTTAGAAGAGGTCTCTCTTGGTACCAGACAAGCTCAGGAATGCAGGAATGAATAAGCCAGGTGAGATGTCTGGGCAGCGCATCTGTCTCTGAGAGACACGAGACAGAGAGAGGAAAACTTGTCCTCCAGATCAGAGCCTGCCCTGCTCATTATTAGTTAAAGTTTGGAGAGCATCTCAAATCTTTCAGGGAATAGACAGGTCTTTGTGTGTAAACTGATTGATAGATGAGTAAAGAATAAAATCAGTAGACATGCATATGAATGTTACAATGATGAAGACTCAGCACAGGAGTAGTGTCACCATGCAAATCTGTAGCAGTTACTTGAAGGAATCGGTAAACTTGTGGAAAGAGTGAAACGGTGTGCTTGGAATTTTTGACAAGGTCCCATACCAGCAACGTCTGAAAAGGCTAGGGGCAAAAGCAATAGACCTATTTTAGACCAATAGTTGCTTTAACAAGAAACAAATGTAAATAATGTTCAGCTTTCTCAGTATAAAGAGGGATCAATGCTAAGATCCATGTTCAACATATTAGTAAAAGCAAAAAGGGTGCTTAATGTGGTGAGAAAGTTTGCTAGTAGTTCTTAACTAGGAATCTGAAAATGAGTTCTCAGAATTGTAGAAGAATAACATTTTAAACAAGATTATGTGGCAGATAACAAGTTGACAAAAGCAAAACAACAGCTTGTTTATGTACATATGGTTAGGTTGTAATTTTCCCATGAGATGTCATTAAACTGAGAACTGACTGCTCCAGCATATTGTAAATATCAAAGTTTAGACAAGCTTAAATAGTAATTATGTAAATTCACAAAGGAAAAGTCTGCCAGTATCAAGTACTGATTAGAGCCTTTGTCTCAAGGACAGTCCAATCTAGTTCTAGATGGTTCTAGTCATGGCAGACATCCCTGAAGCGTATCACTGTGCGTCTGCCATGCTCTCATACCCGTTCCTGGTGATCTGCTAAGGGCTGCTAGCAGAAACATGCTGAATTTTCGATTGTTCTCTTTCTTATGGATTAATATTGCAATAATTAAAGAAGAACTGCATAATACTGATTTGTTTGTTTCGAGATTGTAATCACATAGGATAGTGTCTTGAAGTCAAGATAAACTAAGGCAGAGTTTGCCTATGTTTCTAATTTTTCATGACAAAAATACCATCTAGCAATCATTTATATGTCTTATCAGACCACTAGTGTTTTTACTAATGTAAGTATGATGCTTCATTCATATTTGCTTTATACTTTTAGTGGTTTTTTATATAAAGGTAAGTGGTACACTAAATATTTCAGAAGAGGCAGTTATAAATGCTATTGATTTTATTTTCTTCAATTATCTCTCCTGTGTTAGAAGGGCTGTATTAGGGCTACATGCCCCAAACTCCTACACTTTTCATGTTGGTAGGTAGCGGTGGGGGTGGTTTGACCCTGCCCAACAGTCAAATACCCACACAGCTGCCCACTCACTGGGCTTTCCTGTGACAGACAGGGAGGAAAAAGGACAGAGGGAAGGCAAAAAGACTCTTGCATCAGGACAGTGGTATTGTAACAGGGGAAGCAAAGGCTGTGCATGCAGGCAAAGCAAAAAGGAATTCATTCACCTGCCATTGGCAGGCTGATGTCCTGATGTGCAAACAAGCAGGGCCTCAGCATCTGTAATGGCTGCTTGAGAATCTAAATGCCATAACCATGAATGTCCCCGCTTCCTCCTCCTTTCTCTGAGTTTTTACCAGTGAGAAGGATGCTGTATGGGATGGAATATTCCTTTGGTCAGTTTGGGCCAGCTGTCCTGGCTATGTACCCTCCTCCTGTCTTGCCCACCCCAAGTTTACTCACTGGGGAGGCAGAGTGGGAAGAGAAAGCCTTGATGTTGTGCAAGCACTCTCCAGCAACGGCTGAAATACTGCTTTTTTTATCGACACTGTTTTAGCCATGATTTTGAAGCACAGCACTGTATGGGCTGCTATGAAGGATGTTAACTCCATCCCAGCCAGACCCAGTACACCAATATCTTACAAGGCTTTTTTTTTTTTTTTTTCCCCCCTGTATAACTCTCATAAACCTATCAAGCTTCTCGCTGTACAAGTTAAATGACAGTAAATTTCTAGCAACGGTCAAAAACCCAGATGTCTAGGTGTCCTGGTTTTGGCAGGGATGGAGTTAATTTTTCCTCTCAGTAGCTGGTATGTTTTGAGTTTTGTGTGTGAAGAATGTTCATAAACACCCTGATGATACCAGTTGTTGTGAATGAGACCAAGGACACCGTCCTGCTTTCCAAGTCTCGCTAATTTGCAGATGCAGGAAGCTGGGAGAAAGACAGACAGCATAATTGATCCAAACTGGCCAAAGAGAGTATTCCATGCCATAAACGTCATGCTCAGTATATAAGTGGGGGCAGGCCAGGGTGGGTATCTGCCTTCCTGGCATCCATCCTTCCTGCTTGTTTTTGCTGGCATCATTCCCCCTACCTTGCTGGCTCCCTTTTGCTCCTTTGCTTGCTGCTTGGTTTTGTTTTCTGTGATCGCTGCTCGGGACGGGCTGTATCGGTCATTGGGACATCGGGTGGTGAGAAAACACATATTGTTCACTTCGTATATTTTTAATATCCTTATATTCTGTTATTATTGTAGTTTTCCCTTTTATTTTAGTAAATTGTCTTCATCTCAACCCATGAGTTCTCCTTCCTTCCCAATTCTCTCCCCCATCCCCCTGGGGAGGGGGAGAGTGAGCGAGAAGCTGTGTGGTGATTTGGGCTAAACCATCACACTAAGTAATGAGAACAAGTATTTAAGAAATACAATGAATATTCCTCCCTCTCCCCCTGAAAACACTGAATGTCAAAGGTATAATTCTTTTAAGGCACAAGTCATTCTATACTTGGCAATAGGTAAGACAGACATCTTTCTTTGGGGCTTTTGCGGTTTTTCAAATAATCTGTATGTGCTACGTGTAGTTTTCAAGATTTGGGAGATTTCTAAAAATAAACACTTTTCATCCAAGACAAAGCAGTAATACAGTGAATTTAAGCCTGTTACGTGTTTTTTCATCTCTCTTCCACAAACCTTAGCAGAAGATCAAATATAATATTCTACTTTAAGGCCCAACTGGGAGATTGATTTGCGGTCCCTCTTGTAATGTAGTATTTCCCAAGTACTTCCTGTCAGTTTGCACAGAAAAGAGCTAAATTGTTACCTATATATGTGGCAGGGAATCAAGCAAAATAGAATTATTATAATTTTGTGTTCCACAGATGAGAATTCAAGATTATAATTTCCTTTAATAAATTTATGCAAAAAAAAAAGCCAGATTACCTAACTTTGTACAGTGCTTTGAAGATGTACCTTGTGTGTTTATTTTCCTATCTGATTGTAATTAAATCATAGAAAAGGCGCCTGAGGCACTGGTGCAACATGTGTTTGGTCATCAACTACTTATTAGATCTTGGCCATCAAAAGACAAGTTCAAGCTTGGAGCTAGGTGGCGTAACTATTGATTCATTTGTCAATCCAATGATTCCACTGGCCAGTGTACACTATATTTAAATGTATTTATGCAGAAAAAAATATATATATTGTTTTTGTTCTAGAGAAATTGGAGAAGAACAATTTCTGTGATAGTAAAAAATACACAAAAATTCACTTATAAAGAGAGCCAAGTCTTTCTCTTCTCATGCCTTGCCCCTGTGAGCCATGAGTCTGAGCAACGGATGACTCCCAGTCTCTGAAAAGGAAATTCCCACAGCTGAAAAAGGGTAGATGGCAAACTGTGCACCCTGAAGCTGCAGAGACTGAGTGAGCCAGCAGAAAAGTTATTTTGACAGGGTGAAGCCCATCAGGAAATGTGATATGTCTCCGGAAATTTTTTAAACTGTTGAACAATTAAATGAGAAGTACTAATGAAGGAAATCCTACATCCTGTTTATCAAAACTTGATAGTTGAAGTAAAAATACTGCTTCCTTGTTACTACTGTAACACTAATGATAGTGAAGTAAAAGCTGATGAAATTTCACTTCCATGCATGCTGTCACTCAATTTCTTGCTGAAACCATCCGATATCACTTAATTTTGAAGACTTACTCGTCATCATCATCATCACTGAATGGTAAGAATCACAGAAACGTGGTCCGAAGACAAAAATCCAGCCTAGGATGAGACATGGTGCAGTGGTTTTACTGAAAGAGGGCAGACAGAGATTATTGCTGAGAAGAACACAGCAGAAGAGAAAAATATCCTAGAAAATGGGAGGATAAGGGGAAGAATTGTGACTTTCTGGAAGCAGTCAGTATTAACACAGAATTTGAAAGAAAGTCCTGTAAGCAGAAGTGAGATTTCCATATGGTGAATAATTGAAGATCCTCAAAGGGAAAGGTATATAAGACACATCTTGCTGAAGGGCTATGGCAAAGCATCAACATACCTAACTAGGAGCATGATCAAGGTTGTAAATATAATACTAAAAGTAATTTGTTTTCTTTTTCTTTTGGAGGGATTTTTTTTAATCATTGACATCCCCAACCACCCTATTTGTGAAAAAGTTTGGTGCCAGTCTGTTTAATTTTACCCCTTTCTGTTGTCACATCAGGCCAAATACTCTAAAAAAAATTTGCCAATTTGACTGAGTTATTATATGCCAAGCTATGAAATTAAAATTTTCCAGCAGTTCATAAAGTCTCAGTTGATCTAAAAGTACAGAACTGACACATCAACTTAGTTAACCAACAAAACCCTCTGTTATTTGATTCCCTCTGCTCTCACCACCAGTTCTATTCATCAATGTCTATACTGATAGCTAACATTTCAATAAAGGAAATCTTAAGGTGACTTTCTAAAAACTTCCAGCAAATTCAGCATGTAGAAAGAATAATACAAAGTTTATCTGAAATAGATTGTCCTGTCACACTTCAGACATGCAGCAGCCTAACCTGGCAGTCAATTTTCAGACATTGAAAGAAACTGGGTGTTGGAATTTCCCATCTGTGTCATAATCTATAAAACCCCGTGTTGCATGAGAAGTTCAGTCTGTGTCATGCTGACCACTTATTTGCTTGCTGCATTGTGTTAGGACAAGGTAACAAAGATACCGTTACAATACATCACTAGAGATGTGTTATACTCTCTGTTCCCTTAGGTAACTAATAATCGTTAGGAGTTTTTTTTTTTTTTTAGAAAAAAACAAATAAACACAAAAATTGCTGGGAAAAAAAGTGGTTTTCACTTCTCATAATTTCATTTACTTAGTTCAGCCCAATTCTAAAACATCAGTGGCCAGATACCAGCAGTAGAACATTAAGATTGCCAGGATTAGAAGGTTCAGTAATGTCAGTGGATAGCAATTAGGTATAAATATTTTAAAAGCAGGAGACGGCAGGAGAGACAATTAGTCGCTCGCCCTCCCTGCACTACCACCCGAGCTGGAGAAGCGTTTGGGGGTTGTGCACATCTCTCCTTTGGCCGGGAGGTGTCACCTTCACACCGCTGTTGGCAGCCGGTGCCGGTCTGCGGGGCCCCGCGCTGCCCACAGCCCGGACACTCGGCAGCGGCAGCCGCTCCGGGAGCGGGAGCTGGAGCTGGGGTGCCCAGAGCACCGGGGTGTCCGGAGCACCAGGGATGCCCAGAGGACCGTGATGCTCGGAGCAGCAGGGCTGCAGCCACCCGCCAGCTGTGCACAGCTGGGCCTCCCAACAGCAAAGGTGAAACAAAACTCACACTGCAAGTGTGTCCGTCATTATAGTTTCTGATTTGAGAATTATGTCATACTTGCAGATTTCTATACCCATTTTAGCACTCAGGTTTTGCTCTGCAAGCATTCAGAGGCTGCTAATGACTTCGTGCCCTGTGTCCCCATCCCCGCCCCCAGGAAATACAGGACGGCTTTCAGTTACTTAAGTTTCTGAATAATTTTGTTTCATTGTAAACCACAGGAGACAGCGCTGCTCTTGACAGCTAACACACGATAGCAAAGCGTGTGACCAAAGGCAGCAATGTCACTGAGAAGCAAGTGGGATGTTAGAGAAATACAACAGCAGCAGTGGATTCCCAGACCAAAAGTTTTCTTCACTTTGGACACTTAACTTGGCCTCCCAGCTTAGATCTTACTCCCTCTGCATTTCATGGAGAGACAGAGAGAGATGCTTCCACTGGCAAGTCACATTTAAGACAGCCTTAAACTCACCCTTTATCTATAAAGCAGCCTGAGATCTAGGACTTCTAGTTGAGGATCGTAGTAAGAGGCTGGAAGTTAGCACCAGGATCAATCTGGGCCATATTTTCTTCGCTGGTCCTTTTAAACAAGGAAGGACAAGGATACAAGGCTTGAAACATCAACTTGTATTGGTCATAAAAGGTGTAGATCTCTTTTTCCGTGGCAAGGCTCCACTTGCTTCCACGACTGTTTTCTGGCATGACAAATTTTATCTGAAAGGAACACAACAGCTCAGCAGGAAACTGCAAGTACTAGATCTGCGCAAACTCCTTTGCAATTGTTCTGTGGAGAAGCAGTTTTTAGATAACCACCTTTTGCACAGCCCTCGCACACCCTCCCTGTCAGATCCAATTAGAATCAGTGTGAATAACACCACTGTGTTATTCCAACATTATAACCAGTGTCACTAACGATGCTAGTTCATGATGCACTGTGCTAATATAAAAGACATGGAACCCGTTAACTTCCAGAACAGAGTTAATAAAGCATTAGGCAAGCATACTTGTTCTATAAAAGCAGAAATACATAGCATATCTGTAAAATCTATGCAGAAAACCTGCTACTTGGCATGGTTTCACTGTTTGTGATAAATAATAACAAAATGGGTCCCTATATTTCAATTTAGGAACAACAACAAAGTTCATTGAGTATGTTTGTTCCTTTCCAATATGATAAAGAAAGTGACAAATTCCTTCTCTAGCTCATAACTATATGAAAATTATGTAAGAGAACTCTTGTTATTCACTATACATCTTAAATAATGCTTTATGGAAATGTTAAAAGGTGTGGAAAGTATTGCCTTTATGCAGTATATTAAACATCAGATTCTCATGATTTTTCCAGAGAGAATCATGTAATACCTCAAGCTCAGTTTAGCTTATCTATCTCTTAAGGTACAATAGGTTAAATCTGAAAAATATTACCATAATCAAAATGTACTTTGACCCCACAGCATTCCACCAGGGAGACTAAAAGAAGAAAGCCACACACTCCTGAAGAACTCTCAGGATCTTCTTCCTTTCTGACAAAGATAGCAGCTCCAAGGGGCTGCCAAAAAGCGGCTACTTCACAGCTGTAAGGTCACTGGAAAATGGCGTGTGTTACTCTATGTACAGTGCATGGCACAATTTGCTGACAAGTGTAGCACTGTTACACTGATGTCTATCATTTGAACTACATAAATTTTCTAGTTCATTGGCTACGAATGTGTTATTTTGAACAATCATTATGTCAATCTATATTGTGTGAACAACATACATTTTTTACTGTATAAGCATGTTTGTTATTATTTTAAATAAATTGTTATTGTTTAAGCTTTATTCAAACTTTTCTTTCATCTACAATATGTTTAGTTCTAAAATGTTTGTGGAATTTTTAAAAGTTTGCTTTATGTGCTTTCTTTTCCGTTCCTTGAAAAAACCACAATTCTTTTCTTATCTGAATAAATTTAACACCGAGTTTAAGCTTCTGAAAGAAATGACAATACAATGATGTGGTGTATTTTTTTGAACATAGCTTTTGACTTGGCCTGGGCTGAGTATCCTGGCTAAAGGTCAAAATATACCTCTTCTGGCAAAGAATCTAAAGTCTCTGCTCTTTTTCCTCTCTTTCTTCCCATTACAAACCCTCTTCTAGGAATCTAAATGGACAAAACAAAAAAAAAAAGACAATAAAAGTTGTTGTCTTAACAATTTAGGTGATTTAGATGTCTATCATTTTAGATGTCCTTTATAGCTACTGTTGATGAACAGTGGAAGATTAATAAAGCAAGTTAAAATGCATATGAAATCTGTGTTTTAAAAAAAAAAGAAATACATGTTGTAAAGTGAATATTGTAGGACCATAATTTTTTCTTAAGTGTGGAATATATTAATATTTTTCTTCCTTTTATTCCACTAAAAACCAGATGTATTCTGCCAAAGTCTTATCCAGCGAAATATGTTGTTCGTAGAGTAAGCTCACTTACCTCCTGTTGGTCTCTCAAATATAATCAGATATTACTGCCTTTTATCATATGTCTACACTGGGATTTTGTTTTTCACTGATGATTAGGACAGGCGGAGGTTAATGAGGAACACGGTGTGCACAGAATGTGACCTTGCAAAGCTGTTTTATCCCCTAGCAGCTCACAGAAAACAGTCCTTTCTAGTTTGCAGCGAGTCATTAATTTTAGCTGACAGACCTGAAGGCAGCGTAGATATTAGCATGCAGCCTGCAAGCCACCTCTCTCTGCTGACTTAACCAATGAAATCACTTTAATTTCTACTGTCTTTTCCAATTTACCATCGGTTCAGAAAAACTTTTCCACATCCCCAGAGATGCCTTTTCAAAATGATCTGAATCTCACAGTACTGTTTGTAAGGGACTCCCAGGTGTCCAGTCTAATATGCAAGAACAGTGATTAATATTTTATATGATGCATCAGCAATTAGAGGGAAATATCAAATTGATAATAATTTATTGAAGAGAAGCTGAAGTTACTCATAGACTTGAGGGGTTTTTTTTTTGTACTGTTGTTTCTCCATGAGGAAGCAGAAACTGGACAATGATTAAAGGACTTTCAGCACCATTCTGTAGTATGCACCACTCTCACTTATTAGTTCTGATGTCTTACATTCTCTTCCTCAGTGTCCCACCAAGTATCATATTATTTGTTCAAAAGCTTTAATAAAATTACAGCATTAATATGCATGAGACACAGCTTGGATAGCACTGACAGCTGCAAAGAGTAGCATACATTGATTAAGCTGCATGATTGATAGCTTTCTCAATCCAAATGAATTTGTTATGAACAAACTGAGACAGGAAGTTGAAATATCAGAACAAGGACATTATCTTCTGACTGCAGAACTGAAGAAGTAAGATGAGCTGATAGAGATTAATTTAATAAAAAAGGGTTCAGTTAGAAAATTTCTAAGTTTACAGCTCAAATTGTCTGTGTGTTTTTAAGATCTTTCTACTTCCATTTTGCCATTATCTTTTCCAATCCATCACAATTGGAGTTTTGTGTCAATGGGAAAGTTTATATTATTTCAGTGTAGATAGGGCAGTAAAAACAAATTTGTCTTGTTACAGGTTAGGAAGCAGAATTAGGCTGTGGACAGTGTCAATTCCCAAAGGCAGAGGTTCCTTTTTCCTAATTTGCTTCTGCCCGAATTAAACAGATTAGCTTAGTTTGTATGGATGTCTCAGTTATCTCATGAACAGTTGTTGGATTTATGCATTTTGAATATGGTATCAGCAAGTTTCCAAGTACCACTGTCTTCAGTATCTCCTAGTAGAAAACTTAATATGTCCTATGGAGTGCAGGTGCTTCCTAACTCAGCATGATGGAATTTTTCTGTAAATTTCCTTGAGGCATGTAATGTCAATGCTAAAAAGGAGGCACTGCAACATCAAGAACCACTAGTACTAAGCCTTCCTGTAGGTCTAAGCTTCCAGGTAGGATCAAACTACTGATTGCACCTTTGTAACAAAGCCAGCAGAAGTAGTGACACCTAGAAATAATACTGTTTACGTGGCACCGGAGGTATGCTGAGACGTGATAGAAGTGCAGCTACGGAGAGAAGTCCTGTCCTGCTCATTAGCTTGTGTGGTCTCCTGACCACTGTGTCTGAGTAGAAGGCTCATAAAAGTATAGGGAGGAGAAAAAGAGGAGTTTTGCCTTGAATGATGATATATAAAGCTGTCTGCTTCTCTATGCAGGAAGATGCAAATAAAGATAGAAACCTGCCAAAGGAGTCTCCGTATACTCTAGGCTTATAATGAGAAATGATGCTCTTAACCTTTACTTTGACAGAAAAAATCAATTTTATGCTTTTAAACCTTGACTGTAATACACAGCTTGGTTTTTTATGGAGCTCAGAACATAAATATACATGGTATCATTCTCAATGAGAATCCCAGTTTTTGGAGTGCCTGAAAATCTGCAGTACCTGCTTTTGCCAGGGTTCAAGGACTAAGGCTGCAATATTGAAACACAGGGTGCCGTACTTGAAGTGCTGAATTTGTCTTGAGAAGGGTTAACTAGAGCCAAGAAGAAAACTGGAAGAAAGTCTAAAACTCTGGGCTGACATGGTTTCTGCAGTTACAGGTGGGGTGCAGGCTGATGCTCTGGCTCTGATGACCCAGCTGTCAAAAATGGGGTGGTTGCACATTCCTGTTTCTGATGCAACCCTTCCCATCCCACTGGTGCTTCTGTGAGCTCTCAGTGAGCCTATTCAGGAAGTTCAAAAAGTAATCAATCACCTTGTTTTGCAGAGTTGGTTTTCGAAAAGTGTCTGTCTGTGAGCTGACTCACAAGCGCACTGATCTCCAAAGTGGAGTGCATACACAGGAAAGTCCATTGAGGTTTGGGAAGAAAATACTTTTTGTACTGTTAATAAAAAATATTTTAAAAAAATTTTAAAAAGAGGGTTTATTTCCTCTTGATCTCATGCTTTTTAATCTCTATTTTTGTGCATGTTTTATAGTGTACATAATATATGAGTACAGTAGTAAATGTATATAATTTATTAAAAAATAAATATAGATCTGTCAGGGGGTTGTGCTCAAAAATTTTTTACTGATGGGGTGCATGATCAAAAAAGTTTGGAGACTACTGCATTAGGGATTCAGATTATGAGACTCAAGGGAATGAGGGAGCAGCCTGCACAGAGGGCTTGGCATCTTTTTTGACAGTAGCTGGCTAGAAGGTCAGCTTAGCTGTGATGGTTAGTCCTCCGCTGTGATGGTCATCCACCACTTCCTCTTCTCATTAGTGAAGTTAACAGAACAAAAGAAAAAAGTCACATACATGGCCTTGACTTTTTAAATGGCAGACTTACCAGAGGCAATAAACTCCAGCAGAATAGCTTCATAGACATATGGGAATCACAGTCTCTTAAATTCTTCTAGCATGAATGACTACAAAAAATAAGTCAAAGATTTTAATAGTCTTCATGTAAATAAGTTTTTTAATGTACCCTTATTTTAAAAATAATGATGTTTGTTTTGCTTCAAGCTCTCAGACATTGGATTTTGTATTCCTATTTGGTCATTATCTTTCTTTCTTCTCTGTCCTGAATCTAGAACACTCAGAGTGCCAACTATAGTTAAAGGATTAGATATCTAATTTAAAAGGGACGATGAAACAATGCTTAACAATGTTGGTCTCCTGAGTTATATTTAATATCTGCAGTGGAGGAATCACCACAAAAATTGCAGTTTTAAGAACATACAATGTGTCAAAATCTGATTGATGGCTTCACAGTGTTTTATGAATGTTATTTTCTATCTCAACAATACAGTTGGAAGTGCAAATATTAGGCAAATAATTTTGTAGAAGGATAAAGCTGAAAAGCCCTTATACCTACATTATTATCTGATAAAGCCTAAGAAATAATGCAATTAGGTGTGTAGAAAGAAAAGGAATTTTTCTGTATATCAAGAAACCAGCATCTGTATTTGGATTTGTACACATTCTAGATCTTGCTAGACACAGAGATAAGTTAAAATGCATCCCATTTATTTTAAAATCTTGGAATAAATAATGACTAACAGAGAGCTGTATTTGAGCTGTATTTGCCAGACGAGACTTTCTAGTGTGAAAAATTTTCATTATAAGAAACAACATTTGTTGCAGTAATTCTGAACGGCATTTTTTTTTCAAAGATATTGCTGTCAGCACCCGCGTTTCACAGGCAAGTGACCTGGCAGAGAGAGGAGCACATGTTGCTAAAGGGATTTTTCAGGCAAAAGACCTCAAATTAACTGTGCTGGCAGCTCCCACATCAGTTAGAAGAGTATGCCCACTTTATGGGTCAACAGACTAAAACAATTCTGCAGTTTTTAGAAGGCCATAGTCATCCTGGATGCCCCTGATAAAAGACTATGATGCTAATCTGAGATTTCATGTTTTCTTAATTTTGGCAAAAGCATACAGAAAATGAAGCCAGAAGAAACTGTGATGATGACAAACTAAAATCATGAGACTGCTGATCCAAAGGGCTGTCTAGATTAGAGGTCCACCTAACCCACTACACATGCTATCATAGCTGACCATAGTGGACACCTAAGGAGGAAAATTAGAAAAGAATGAGCATAAGTAATTTTTCCAAATACTCTTGTAACCTTCAAATACATGCAAGTCTAGGCCTTACTGATTGGGTGCAATGTCTCTGTATTAATAACTTACAAGGGATCTTCTCCTCATTGCTTTGTCCATAAGCTTTCTGAACCCATGCAAACTTTCACTGTCTACAGCAGCACACGGTAGTAAAATCCCATAGTTTAATTGAACATTATGCAAAAGACCATCTCCTTTGGTTTGTTCTCAGCCATTCCACAATAGCTTCTTTCAGTGTTTCCTAGCATGTACATTGGAAATAAAATGTACTCTCATTCCTTATTTGCTCTCTATCATGATTTCACAAACCAACCATATGCTCTCCTGGATTTCTAACAGAAGAAAGCATTTACGCTAGGGTTCATTAGTCCTGAAGTGACAGTTAGAAGGATTTGCTGGAGACCTGTAAGTGAAAGTTGAATTGTGAGTGGCACACAGAAGGTGAATACAGAACAACTATTCATATTCTCTTCCAGTATCAAAATTAGGGTCATTGTAGGTAACCATAGTCAAGCTTTCAAGTGTCTTGATGCAAGATGCTGTAGATGTTAAAAGATTATGCAGGATCTGTAACAGCTGAACAAATACTTTTTCAATAAAAATGCATCAACATACTATATTTGAATCAGACCAACCTTTAGTTACAAAACATTGGAAGTATATCCTAGGATATTGCTTCCTAGTCTTCATCCTCTTTCTTCTTTGCTCCCCTTGATATTTGCTGTTGAGCTACAATTTCCTACTTTTTCAAAGGAAAAAAAAAAGACATTAAAGCAGAAAGCTATACATGTATCTTCTCTGGTTATTTGTCTGTCTGATTCATTCAAACAATTATTTATTTTGAGAAAGAAATACCTCTTGATAACTTGCGTTACTGGGTTATGGGCTCTTTGGGGTCTGAAATAATTTTGAATTACTTGTATGAGTTTACTAAATAGTGATTTACTTTGACTGTTTTTCTCTTGCTTTCCTAAACTAATTGCTAAATTAAGGCAGACATGGAGTAAAAGTACCAATAACCTTATCAATAGCAGTAAAGGACAGGGCCTAATGCATAATGATTTTTTTCTATATAATTTGTGGCAATGGTGGGAAAAACAATAGTAAATAAGTTGAAAACCATGTTCTGTCTATGGTATATATTGCCTCTTATCAATCAAGTTTATCTCAGCAAGAGGGAGGTCTTTCCTCCCAAGAAGGGATTATGTCAGAGCTCTTTCTTTATATATGCCAACTGAGTCATTAGGAGACCACATAGGTCTTGCACTAATTGAAAATTAGCAGAGAAGGTATATAACAAGGAATGTAAACATAATCATTTAGTTTGCGTTTTCATCTTCTTTTTCAATTTTTTTAAAAAATTCACTTTAATGTGAAGGTTAGCATAATATGCTTTATTGGAGAGACAATACTTTGGTGGTCTTTGCAGAAACAAAAACACCCATGGATAAATTTTAAGATTCTCTCTCCTTACAGTTCTGCAACTAGGGCAGTAAATTGCTTAGACATTTATGTTATTTCTGTATCTCTTAGAACTACTGTGTGACTCAAGCTCAAAAGCAGAAGCAACTACCAAAAATCAAAGACCTATCTAAAAGCTGATGAGCTATAGAAACTGAGATATATTTTTTGTTTGTTTTTGGAGAAGCAGCTAGAATGTACTAAGAACATGTCTGGTAGTTCTACAGAACTATTTTTTTTTTAATAGGACTCTCCTGTTACCTACTCTTTTGTTAGGAAGTATAAGATGATGAGGTAAGAAATCTTGGAGGAAGATTACTGATGGTTAAATGTCCTTGCCAAGACACTTGAATTATAATCTTACTATGAACAAATGAAATGAAAGGGCCATTTCAGAAGGAAGTCTAGCTAAATCACAGGAAAATAAATTGTTTCATAACAAGTAAAGAATTCCTCTTCCATAGTTTCTCGACAATAAGCAATAAGTAAATAGTCTAGGTGTGAGCAGTGTATTTATGTATTCAGAGACAAAAATGTAACATGTAATGCAATTTATACTGGAAGGGTTTGTCTGATAGGAGAGAGGATACAATTACTTTGCAATTAATCACATTAATAGCCTGTAATAAAAAGAACATGATGTACACTGGATAGGTTAATGCTCAAATGTAAGCAGGCTGAAGTTTCTGCTAAAAGCAGCAATACTGAAGTAGAGTGTGAAGGTGGAAGATTCTGTCTGGAAAGATAGCATAACTACAAATATTTCTGAAATACAGAAGAACTAGGTGATCTTCAGAAACAGAATAGCATATTTTATAATATAAAGTGTGAGAATGTGCACATAGGGAGTGAAATATCTGGGATCTTGGAAGTAAGAAAGAGGAGGAAAGATTTCTGATTAGGTGAGAACACAGCTGTAGAAAAGTCAAAGATCAACTCTGAGTTAACAATAGAATCATAGAATCTTTTGGGTTGGAAAGGACCTTAAAGATCACCTAGTTCCACCCCGCCCCGCCATGGGCAGGAACACCTTCCACTAGACCAGATCACTCAAAGCCTCTTCCAATCTGGCCTTGAACAATTCCAGGGATGAGGCATCCACAGCTTCTCTGGGCAACCTGTTCCAGTGCCTCACCACCCTCACAGTAAATAATTTCTTTCTAATGTTCAGTTTAAACTTATCCTCTTCCAGTTTAAAGCTGTTACCCCTTGTCCTATCATTACATGCTCTTGTCAAAATCTTCTTCAGTTTTCTTGTACCCCTTAGGTTTTAGAAGGCTGCTATAAAGTCAGAAAAAATTGACATACATTTAAATTTATCTATATATTTGGTTCTGTATCACTGGAATAAGATTTTATTAATCCACTCAGCCATCTTGCTGATGACAAGATTGTCTTCTAAACAATTTCAAGAAGACAGCAGTAGATTATATAAATCTGACTTCAAGACTACTTAACATCTCAAACCAATTGGCAGAACCCAGAAAGTAAGTTTTAACTTTTGCATGTACAAGTACTGGAGTGCATGCGTACACACAGAAAAATAACCAGCATATCTCTATTTCAGTCAGAAAACCTGTGCTGATTTTCTCTCTATGTCTGGTCTGATGCATGCAAAATGTAAAAATTAATTGCCTCTGTACAGAGGAGAGAAAAAAAAAAAAGCATACGCTATGCACTAGGCATTTTCCAAAATTTCTGGTGGAAGGATAGGGAGGGTAAATCACTGAATTTAATTTGTTAAACTCTGTGATAAAATGTAAATGCCTGTTCCTAATGCCTGCTTAGAAGTATAGTGTCTTGAAGGTGTATGATATACAGATATATGAAGGAAAAACAAGGAGTGGGCGACTGCCTGAGTCTTCCAGTGCAGTTCCTTCTGTGCAATACACAGCAGAGTGACTGCGTAATATGTGAGAGAACACAAATCTTTCTGCAAGCATGTTATCTTATTTCCAGTGTCTGTAATGAATGGTGGAAAGAGACACCACTGATCCCTGATGTCACTCTACAAGTGAATTCCCTGTATACCACAGAGCTCACAGAACGTAAAAGCAACCAAAGCAGAGAGCCCCTGGGGAGAGGGCGTTGGCGAAGGCCAGCTGACATGCTGTTCAGAAGATCCCTTCACTGCCTTTCATCCACAGAAACTGACACTGACTGCTGCAAGGCCATCCAAGGGTGGTTAATCTGCCATCCCCCACCAGTTTGCAGACGGACAGCACCCACCGTCTTTAACAAACCACGTTCCAAATGGCTGCTCCTGCGCATACCAGCAGATGTCTGTCTGCATTCTCTTCAGCAATGCTGGAATCCTTGAAAGAAAGCTTATTTGAGAATGTTATTCATCTAGTAAGGCAAAGTTGAAAACTTTGAGGCTGAAAACCTCAAACAATTGAGGTTTTACTTTTTTTTTTCCTAAGAAGTGTGACAACACTTCTGACTACCTCCAAAGGACTAAGGTTTTTCCTTTCAGAGCAACTTACCAAGATTTAAATTATGATAGAGTTTAGCTATTGTATCCAAGTCTTGTATCTGCATCCAGACATACATCAGTCTTTAGAGTTTTTAGTTAAAAACTCCTGGGAACACTCTGGCAGGTGATAGAATAACAAATCCTGGAAGCCATTTCCAGGCACATGAAGAACAAGATGTTGATTAGGATCATCAGCATGGATTCACAAAGAAGTCATGCTTGAACAACTTGATAACCCATGATGAAATGACTGGCGTGGTAGATATGTGCAAAGCAGTGGATATCGCCCACTTGACTACTTACATTTCATTAAGGCTTTTAACACTATCTCCCATAAAATCCTCACAGAGAAGTTGCTGAGGTGTGGACAAAGTGAGCAGACAGCAAGATGGATTGCAAACTGAATGGCTGGGCCCAGGGGATTGTAACCAGTGGCATGAAGTCTAGTTGGAGGCCACTCACTACTATTGGCCACTGGGTCAGCACTGGATTCAATGCTGTTCAACATCTTCATTAATAATCTGGATGATGGTGCAGAGCAAGTTTGCTGATGATACAAAACTGGGAGAAGTGTCTGATACACCAAAGGGTTGTGGTGGCATCCACAATGACTTTGACAGGCTGGAGGAATGGGCTGACAGGAACCTCAAGAAATTCAACAAAAGGCAGTACAAAGTCTTAAACCTGAGGAGGAACAACCCCAGGCACCAGTATAGTTAGGGGCCTAACAGCTGGAAAGCAGCTTTGCAGAAAAGCACCAGGGGATCTTGCTAGACACAAAGTTGAATATGAGTCAGCATTGTGCCCTTGTGGCAAAGGCAGGCACTGGTAATCTGGGCTGCATTAGGAAAAGCCTTAACCACACATCAAGGTATGTGATCATTCCCCTCTCCTGAACACTGGTGAGTCCACCTCTGGGATCCTCAACACAAGAGAGAGATGGAGCTACTGGAGAGAGTCCAGAGAAGGACCAGTAAGATGATGAAGGGATTGAAGCATCTCCCATAAGAGGAAAGACTGAGAGAGCTGGAAATGGTTAGCCTACAGAAAAGGAGTCTCAAAAGGATTCATCAAGCACTACAAATATCTGAAGGGGGAGTGCACAGACAATTGAGATGGACTTTTCCCAGTGGTGTCCACTGACATGGCTGGAGGTAATGGGCACAAACTGAAACAAGAAGCCCCCTCCTAAACATAAGGAAACACTTTTTCCCTGCAAAGGCGGAGGAACATGGGAACAGTTTGCCCAGGGAGGTTGTGGAGTCTCTATCCTTGAAAATCCTTAAAAGCTGCCTGGACATTGTTCAGAAAAGTGGCTCTAGGTGTCCCTGCTTGAGCAGTGGAGTGGGTTGAAATAACCTCCAGAGGTCTTGTCCAACCTCAATCATTCTGTAAACTTCAAAAAAGGGACTTGTACAATCTGTTGGATTTTATTTTTAATGCTAGAGCTTTAATTTTGTGCACTTATAAAAAAGCACAGAAGTTCTGAATTGGATTATGAAAGACAAAAGTGCTGGCAAATAAAGGCATTGGAGCTCTATTACTGCATTCAGTCAATATAGAGTTTCTTTTTGTTTCTCTCATTTTAAAGATTTAAAGGTAGATTTATCCCCTACTATCCTTACTGCCTTCATTTTTCTCATCTAGTATTAACTATGCATGTGTAATTTCTTATTTTGATTTAGATATACTAAGGAATAAAATCTTCAGTATAGGCAGTACCTTTCACCCCAGGGAAACTGCAAATTAGCCCTATACAGGTTAGATTTAAGGATTCTTTAGAGTGGAAATACTTTTAGAATTAATATATATCTGCTTTTATGAAAGGTTTCTTAAGAATCTAGTTAAAGAATTAACTAAGACTATTATACCCACTTGAAACTGACATTAAATTGCTAAATAGAGTGTAAATAGTCCATGTGTAATTTGGTCAGGTCACT
The DNA here is from genome assembly GCF_036417535.1 of Chlamydotis macqueenii. Taxonomy (NCBI): domain Eukaryota; kingdom Metazoa; phylum Chordata; class Aves; order Otidiformes; family Otididae; genus Chlamydotis; species Chlamydotis macqueenii. Next base: position 15,798,829 of record NC_141593.1, on the reverse strand, counting down.
ATGACAAGTACTATGAACTTTGCAGACAGGATCATAGTCAGAGTAACGTGTTCTCATAGGTTAGGAAACATAATTTAATAGCTACCCAACCTTACAATATCAAAATCTTTAGTAATCACAAGTGTTAAAGAGCATAGATTAATCTATCATCCAAAACCCAGTGAATTATGTACAACTCCCTGTCTTACGCTGGTGAATGTGTTAGGTTTTGTGTATCTCAAGGGAAGAACGTCACCTGATATATCACAGCTTCCTGCCAACTATGCCTTTCCATTCAAGTCCTGGGCCAGCTGGGCTATCTTGTAAGCATCACAAAAAGCTCGTCCTGAAGTAATCTGTAATAGCATTACTCATGTAATGAGTAGCACTTTGGCTAACGGACCTGTAAGACCAGAGAGGTAACTAAATGGATACGCAGAATAAGGAACATAAAGCATGAATTCTCCAGTGGTTCCACTGTATAAATAGTTCCCTCCTCTAGCCTAGAGAATCAAATGTGAATGTGAACACCTTCTTTGCCATGTTTTGCTTTTTTTTTTTTTTTTGTTATTGTGCTTCTGGGAATGTAATTAGTGCTCCCTTCATTGTTGTTTTCCTTTTTCACCCTGTTTCTCCTCTGACAGTTACCCCCAGTTTTGTCCTCTGAGTGACTATAAGTAAGCTGGGTAAGAACTGTCTTGATTTGTTAAAAAAAATTAGCTATATGCAGATTACATGTTCAGAGTTTGCCCATTCCCAATTAAAACAGAAACAAACTGTTTCTTGAGAAAAACCCAGCTTAGGTATTTGATCAGTGCCTGAAACATGAGTTTAATTATTTCTAACTCTTGCGGTGATGCTGTACATGTGAAAACAAAGTTAAAGTCTTCAAATACCTAAGACAAGAACATAGAATCTGATTTCTTTGACAGAAAAAGGAAAATATTTCCTTGAGGGATATTTCTGCCTCCTAATCAAATGAGTCCTTATACAGACACGAGGGGGCAGCAAGTCTTCACTATCTGTCTTTCTAATTTATGCTGCTTATTCTCTCAAAGCAAGACAAATCAAAAGACTCAGAAAGGAAAATACTACGCTATCTGTAGTCATTTTGCATACAGTATATAGAGTTCTGCACGCTTCACACTGTTGTTAAATCATGCACAGCAGTCTCATCATTTGTAACGACTCTACTGAAGGTAGATATAAAATGTTTATGTGTTATTTTGTTGCCATTGAAATGGTTTCAGACAGTTCAAATATATTAGACCCTATCATAAGATCCACAAGAAATTACCCTAGGTTCCTTTAAACGTTACATGACCTATTTTTCATTTTAATCTTCCTAATAGATAGATGTGCTCTTCTGTGCTTTGATCACCAGCTTTCCCCTTAAATACAATGCACTATCTTCCAGGTGAAAACGGGGTGACATGTCAGTGTACCCTATACAGAGATATTGAAGACGTTATTACTAGAGGATTGGCTCCTTTGAAAGATTTTGTAGTTCTTTCTGTTACAAAGCTTTATCTCCTTATAAACCAAGCTGCCTTGGACCACAATTCCAAACATAAAATAAATAAGAGAAAATCCTTTAATAGGTTTGAGGTGTCTTTAGAAATTATCATTAATAGTTTTTCTACAAATGTCTTCTTTTAGATCTGTTACTTTCAGGATGCAGTAGGTCTAGAAACAATTGTATGGATCTTAAATGTTACTTCCTTATTTAATCCCAGTAGCCGTACAATATGATTTATAAATTGAGGAAATCTGTATGACATAGGTCCTTAGGTGCAGTTAAAAGAAGCTTAAAGTTTTCTTAAGAAATGGAAAAAGTGAAATTAAAAAAAGTTTTGGGAGTTAATATTAGTTCCTATAGCATTAGAGTTGTACTATATCAGTTCCACCACCTTCTGAGTCCATACACAAAAGCCAACGATGACAGATAAGTTTCTGGAAAATTTCTGCTATAAAGAGAGAATGTCCCTTCTGAGTAGGATCTAACATTAAACAGTTACTCATTCATCAGCACAGATTCTCATTGAATTTCTAGGCATTGTTATGTTTTGATTTTTTATTTGTTTGGTTTGGTTTGGTTTTTGTTTTTCTGTTTAAAATAACCAGGCTCAGACAATTTAAAGAATGATGTGAGAAAGTTCCCAGGCTCTGAAACAACAGATTTGCTTTTTCAGTCTTTTGTATTCCTTCCAAATAGTCTGTACCTTTGATTCTCACACTTCTGATATTTTGATCAAATCTGTAGTCTCTGATTAAATTATTGGTAGCCTTGAGATAATGCAATTAATAACCTGAGAAAATGCAATTTGAAATCCTTGCCTTTACTTAAGAGATAACTACATACAATGAATTAGATAATTAACATCACTCACCAATGTCGATTTATAGCCATGCCTAGTTGTAGCACTTACATAGAAAGGCAGAGAAATCATAGAATTATAAAATAGTCTAGATTGGAAGTGACCTTTAAAGGTCATCTAGTCCAACCCCCCCTGCAAGGAGCAGGGACATCTCCAACCAGATCAGGTTGCTCAGAGCCCCAGCCAACCTGGCCTTGAATGTTTCCAAGGATGGGGCATGCACCACTTCTCTGGGCAACCTGTTCCAGTGCTTCACCACTTGCATTGTAAAAAAATTTCTTTCTCTTTCGGTCTGAATCTAGCCTCTTTTAGTTTAAAACCATTACCCCTTGTCCTAGCGCATCAGGCCTTTCTAAAAAGTTTGTCCCTCTCTTTCTTATAAACCCCCTTTAGGGACTGAAAGGCCTTAATAAGGTCTCTGTGGAGCCTTCTCTTCTTCAGGCTGAACAGCCCCAGCATTCTCATCCTTTCTTCCTAGGAGAGGTGCTCCAGCCCTCTGATCGTCTCCACTTTTTCCCTAGTGTGAGGAGAGTTTAGGCACGTTGCACGTCTGTCTTTGCAGGACATGGTGCCGGATGCTGAGGTGGCCACGGAGGAGAGTGGCTCTGCCATGACAGCCAGTGGGAGCCAGCTGCAGCAGGCAGGGCAGTTGGAGGCATCAGAAGACAACCACCCAGGCCCCATCTGCCTGGGAGAAATCAATGCAGCCTGCGTGGCCCTGTGCTTCCATTGCTTCTGCTTTGGCTGCATCCAGTGGTGTGCTGTGACGAGTGCTGTGTGCCTGATCTGCAGGAGGCCTTTTGATCGTGTTCTGCGGGTGCTGCCAGCAGATTATGAGGAGGAAGAGGAAGAGGTTGGCTCTTCTGCCTGCCAGCAGATAAACGTGGCCAGGGAGAGGTTCTCAAGCAGATCCCTGTGGCGGCACTATGTCCTGACCAGATCTGCCATGAATGATGAGCTTCCAGCTTGGAGGAGGAGGCCTGTGAGGTATGACCAAGCCTTGAGGGGTGATAGAGCTCCAGGGTCCCCAAATACCCCCTCCCAGCAGGCTCCTGTACCCAGCACTTCATGGGCACGAACCTCATCAAGTGTTGGGGAGCATGTGGTCAGCCTTGAGGATGGAGCTGGTGTCCGAATTGGCACACTGGCCCTGCCACTCCTACACGTCCAGCTCTCCTTTTGGACACCCCAGTAAACATCCAGTTGCTCTTCATGGGGTGTTTTTTCAAAACCAAAGAGCAAACCATTGCACGGAATAATAGTCTCCAACACTGTCTCAACAATGTAGAAATCCAGAGGGAAGAACTTCCTGGAGCTCGTGGCCATGCTATTTAACGTAAGTGCTGCAAGACAGCAGGCATCGCTCCTGCTCTCCCAGCCTCCCCTTTCAAGCACCAGAGCTGGAATGTCCAAGTCCTCTGAGCAGCAGCCAGGCTGCGGGACCTGCTAATCCAGGTGCCGTGACACTGTCCGGCTGACAGTCCTGTCCCTGCTGCATCGTCCTGCTGGTGCCTTTGCAGCCAGCGGCCGCTTCGTCATCCTCCAGTCACACCAGTCCCAGCCCTTCTGTGACATCTCTGTACAACAGCAGCCCTGAACCCTGTGTCTGGGAGGTGGGAGGGGACTGCTGGTGCCTTCTGGGCACAGGCTGGCTGGTTCCCCAAACCACTCCAGGCAAATGAGGCCCTTTGGTTGAGCCCCTCCTTGCCTTGGCTTAACCTCTGTTACGGAAGCAAAACTCCAGACTTCAGGCATCCTGAATTTCAGCAGAAATCCACAAGCAAGCTGCTATGCAAGGAAAGCACATTTTTTTTTTCACAGGGCTAGTGTCTGGAGGAATGGAGTAATTTGGTTTGAGAAGCAGCCCTCATGACTCTGCATTTTGCACTAGGAAGACACTCATCTGTTAGGATCCCAGTAAGAAAGTAAATGAGTCTGAAAAGCGTCCTTTAAAAGTCCCTCTGTTAGCACTACCACTACAGTGGAAGACAGTGGTAGCAATGATCTTCAGTCTCCTTAGGCAGAACTAACATTGGCCATTCACTGGACAGTTGGTCACTTTAAGAGGCCCCTAAAGAAGGGAGGGAAACTGGTCTTTTCCAGAGAGTAACAGAACAGGAGAAGAGGAATAAGAGCATTGCCTGGGTACTGTGAGCCTGCAGCTTACGCAGAGCCCATGGATTGCCAAGCAGGGTGTAGACACCCAGACTTCACGGGAGGAAGCTGCCCACAGCCAGACAGAAATGAGCAGAACTTGGAAAAAGACAGAAAGCCACTAAGTTGTTTGAAACCTTGCTGGAAAGCAAGCACTTGCCCTGCAAGGACATAATGGGCAGAACTGAAGTTATTTATAACCTCTTTTGAATTCTGTTCTCGTTTACTCATTTTCAATTTTCTTTGTACCACCTCTGCAACAAAAGCTAATGTATTTAATTTATGATCTAACAAAAGCTGGTGATGAGCTTTTATCCCTTTTCACTTTCTTTTGGGAGGTCATTAGAAGAACACAGAGGCAAATCCACCTTATAGCACTGTTGAATGTGGGAGATTGGACACATTCTGCAGATATATTTAGGCTAGATTTCTCACCTTTGCTATTTGAGCTCAAGCACCTGCCAATTTGTAGACAAACTATTGAGTTTTCTGTTATATCCAAAGCCAGTCACACTAGGATCTAAATTTGTTTCTGTGAGAATTTTCTGAATATTTTTTTAAAAGTGAAAGGGGTTTTTTTTTTATTTATTTATTTCCCACAAAACAGAAAAGTTACTTTTCCATAACATTGAAAACTCCCTCAACTGTAGACTTCACAATCATTCCTCAGAGCTGTCAGGGAAGAGGAGATGACTATGGCACTGAACTGAGATCCAGCAGATCTAAAATTGTCTACTGATTTTCAAAGATATTCTCTTACATGGTCGCAGGAAATTAATTACTTTAACCTTTGGTTATCCATCTATAAAATGGAAAAAAATGACACTTCCCAATAATTCTGTCAGATTTATTAGTGCTTGTAAGGTAATCAGATAATAGAAAGCACTCAAAGAAAAGCAGTTGTTTCTACAATGCACTTTGGAACTTGTCAAGGAATTATGACCTGACACTTCATTTCAGACAACAACACGTTATAGACCAGTTGCATCATTCAGTGAGCTGGATCGCTCTTCATAGCACCGTGACATATGGTTGCTTCATAAATAATAACTGCCAGAAATATAAGACAATATTTCATGGTATATGCACAGAGGTAAAGGAGAAGACTTCTACAAAAAGATGATCAAATGACAAGGAGTACAGAAATCACAGAATCATAGAATAGTTTGGGTTGGAAGTGACCTTTAAAGGCCATCTAGTTCAACCCCTCTGCAAACACCACGGACATCTCCAACCAGGTCAGGTTGCTCAGAGCCTCATTCAACCTGACCTTGAATAGTTCCAGGGATGGGGCATCTACCACTTCTCTGGGCAACCTGTGCCAGTGTTCTACCACCCTCATTGTAAAAAAAAAAAATTCCTAATGTCTAATATGAATCTACCTCCCTCCATTTTAAAACCATTACCCCTCATCCTATCACAACAGTGAAAAGTTTCTCCCTGTCTTTCCTGTAGTACCTTAAGGTACTGGAAGGCTGCTTCAAGATCTCCCTGGAGCCTTCTCTTCTCCAGGCTAAACAGCCTCAACTTTCTCAGCCTGTCCTCACAGGAGAGGTGCTCCAGCCCTCTGATCATCTTTGTGGCCCTCGTCTGGACTCTCTCCAACAGGTCCATGTCCTTCTTATGCTGGGGGCTCTGGAGCTGAATGCTGTACTGCAGGTGGGGTCTCAGGAGAGCAGAGCAGAGGGGCAGAATCCCCTCCCTTGACCTGCTGGCCACCCTTCTGTGTGAGGGATTTCAGTGATGGTCCGTGTAGGGCCAGTGTGGGAAATTATAAGCTGCACAGAGCTGTGAGAATGCGACCGTGGAGAGGGGAGCTAGGAGGGTTGTTATCTCGGAGAGGGGAACTAGGGGGGTTGTTATTGAGCAGGATGTTGCTGCTATCCGGGAACTGCTGTTAGCCAGCAGGGCACGTATTTGGTAGGCCTTGCTGCATGTGCTGGCCACGCGTGCATCAACACCTGGCCAGTACTCTTCCACTGAATCTGCTGAGGGTATAAACAGAGGTGGCTCGGAGCAGAGGGAGAGAAAAAGGACCCAGAACACTCTACAAACAACAGGGGACGCCCTGAAAGTGCTGTGCCTACCTCCCTTCTCTGCTCTGACCCCGCTGATCCTCATCCTCCTGCTCGACAGTGTCTCCGGCTTAGTTGGGTTGGTAAGACTCTCATAAAGAGAAAACAATATGCTAGTAATTGCTTATGCTAGGAACTGTAACTACTTATGCTAGTAACTTCTTATGCAAGGCTATAATAGAGCAATAAACACTGTTGTGCTTTTAAATATCATATAGAATCATAGAATCATAGAATTGTTAGAGTTGGAAGGGACCTTCAAAGGTCATCTAGTCCAACCCCCCTGCAAGGAGCAGGGACATCCCCGACTAGATCAGGTTGCTCAGAGCCTCATCCAACCTGGCCTTGAACGTTTCCAGGGATGGGGCTTCCACCACCTTTCTGGGCAACCGGTTCCAGTGTTCTACAACTCACATTGTACAAAATTTTTTCCTAATATCCAATCTAAATCTACCTCCCTCTATTTTAAAGCCATTACCCCCTGTCAGGCCCTACTGAACAGCCTCTCCCCGTCCTTCTTGTAGGCCCCCTTTAGGCACTGGAAGACTACTATAAGGTCTCCCCGAAGCCTCCTCTTCTCCAGGCTGAGTTGGAATGAATTTAGTGCATAGGAATCCTACAAAAGGGTTACACCTTCTTTTGATGCAGCCCAGGATGTGGTTGGCTTTCTGGGCTGCCAGAACAGATTACTGGCTCATGTTGAGCTTCTTGTCCACTAGCACATCCAAGTCCTTCTCCTTAGGGCTGCTCTCAATCCATTCTCTGCCCAGCCTGTATTTGAGCCTGGGGTTGCCCCAACCCATGTGAAGGACCTTGCACTTGACATGGTTGAACTTCATGAGGTTTGCACGAGCCCATCTCTCCAGGCTGTCAAGGTTGCTCTGGATGGCATCCCTTCCCTCCAGCATGTTAGTCACACCACACAGCTTGGGGTCGCTGGCAAACTTGCTGAGGGTGCACTCTATCCCACTGTCGATATCACCAACAAAGATGTTAAACAGGGCTGGGCCCAACATCAACCCCTGAGGAACGCCACTTGTCACCACTTTCCACTTGGTCATTGAGCCCTCTCTTAGTGCAGCCATTCTCTGAAATCCTCCATCTACTCAGAGACATATGTGATAGAAGTGATGCCGTCAATTATCTGACTCGCTTCAACCAGAATCCCACATGGATTCCTCCAAAACACAGCAGCTGCACAGACGAATGCTAACAGAAGTTCATGGACTGCAGGTAGTAATAAGGTGTTGAACACATTGGCTAAGATGTGTGTCTTAAAACTGAAGGAGAAAACAAGACCAACCTTTAGAGGTGGCATATGTATTTCTTCACAAATGAGACCCAGCCCAGCTGTAGCGTCTTTCATCTGTTAGTAAATCGTCTTCTATGCAAGATTGTTATGCTGATGAAGCACTTTACATTGTTGGGAGAAAACACAGACTGAAGGTCCTGTTTATGCCGTATTACATTTGTATTATATAGTTTTGGGGAATATGTTATTTTGTCTCTTTATGATGGATGATGATAATCTTCATAACCATGATACTTAAACTTTTCATGCATCAAGCCTCTACAAATAGCAAGTAATTAATGCTCATTATTTCCATATTCTATAGATTATATTTTTCCTGATTATGTACATAACATGAGAGAAAAACTGAGAAGAAAATATTGTTTGTTTTCCTGGATTTCTATCAACTCACTGAGTATTACATTTACAGCTTTTTAATGGTTACATGTAAAACACTCACAATGAATGTATGCTGTTGCAAAGGAATTAAATTCTAGAAGTTTACTTATGTATATATTTGGATAAATAGGATGTTTATTAAGTTTGGCATCCCTGATGCTTGACACTACCAAAAAAAAAAATAGATTTCTGTACCAAGTACAATATTTATCATAATTACTGCTAAAAATATAGTGCGTACCATTAATTTATTATTATATATTTGCTCAGAATAGCTTTAAAAATGTTTTGTTGATTCTGATATTTGCTGGAAGTTAAGATATTGTCCATTAGGATTAGCAATACATTAGTTATTTTAGTTTTAGGAAAAAAAGAAGAATTTAAAAATATAGAGAGTTGGTAAGACAACAGGTAAGTGTCTACCACAACTACAGGTGTTCTAGATCCAGTGGTCCACACTGACCAATGTCACTCTGGTTTACTGCTGTTAAATACATTAGATTCCCAAGTTTAATAGCTCAAAGCAGTATCTGTTTAATTGCAACAATAACAGAACATAAACCTCAGTTTATTTTCTATTCCCAGAAATCAAACTGTTCCAGAACTTTTAATAAGCATCTCTGTAGCCTAAACCTAACTCCTTTTAGACAAAGGACTGTTTATCTTTCTTATGGTTGGTTATCTGGGACAGACAAGCCAAATGAGACAAGAAAACTATTCAGTCAGCTTCACTCTGCTGCCTTTTGACACAAATCAATAGACTAGATCAGTTAAAAGAAAGCTCTCACTGATGTATTCACGCATGACACTTGTTTCAATTTGAGATTTTATACAAATATGCATAACAACTACTGGCCACAGGTCTGATTTCTACAGCTCTTTTCCCACAGAACACAGAAGCACTCCACTATGACCCTCTCCTGCCCTCCCAGAAACTTGTGCAGGGCTTCTGTTCTTAATAAGCCTGTGACAAATGCATACCATGAGGACTGCCTATGAATGCCACTAAAATGCCATGCTGCACTGGCAACATGTAATATTCAAGCCATGCATTTGACTCATCAAGATCCCATCCATATTACAACAGTAGAAAATTTATTTCCAAAAGTCATTTTCTCTCCTTGTTGTTACTACTTCAAAATTGAGTGGGGGAAAAACCTCTACATCTTATTTTCAAAGTCTTTTCAAAGTCTAGCATGAGAATTTTCCCACACCGTGTTCCCCCCTCCAATTTTTTAAATTTAAAGAGAATTTCCAATTTAGAATACCACCTTTGAAAATCTTGTTTATTTCAATTACGTGTTTTTTTTTCTACTAAGAAAGGCATGAGTAATGGCACTTATACAACATGAATTACACTTGCACTATGAGAAAGCACACAGTTTTACAATCAAATCCTCTTTTTAGTACTTCTACATGAATTAAATACATTCATACACATATCTGACCTAACTATAAATTCTTCATATCTGGTTATGCCAAACAAACTTAATTTTTACATACAATGCAGAAAGATAGCTAGAACAGTTTGTCAACCTTAAGAGGTCCATGTCCATGAGACAACAGTTTTGTTCACATTCAGTATTCTGATGGTACCTTTTTTCTTGAATTGACCAGTATTATTTCTTAACATTTTTGGCTCATTTACAGACTTTAGAATAGCTTTCCTTCCCTTTTCTTAATAGAGAACAGTCTTGAATTTCCACTGCTTCCAATGATGAGTAGAATAGCTTCTATTTTGATCTATTTCTTTTCAGATTGTTAAATATTTATAAACTAATAACCCTGTTGTGGTTTAACCCCAGTTGGCCATCAAGTACCACACAGCTGCTTACTCACCCTCCCACTCCTCTAGGGGATGGGGGAGAGAATTGGGAAGACAGGAGAACTCATGGGTTGAGATAAAGACGGTTTACTAGGACAGTAAAGGAAGAGATAATAAAAATATACATAAATAATAATAATATAATATTATAGCGATAGTAAAATATGTAAAAACAAACAATGCACAATTTCGCGCCACCCAATGACAACCAATACAACCTGTCCTGAGCAGCAATCACAGAATGGAACTGAGAGCTATCTCGGAGCGGTCCTGAGTGATAAGAGAAAGGGCAGGAGAGCTGCGCAGCAGCCAACCCTACTTATACACTGAGCATGATGTCTGTTGTATGGAACACTTCCTTTGGCCAATTTGGGCCAACTGCACTGGATATACCCCTCCCAGCTTCTTGCACCTGGACATTAGCAAAATTTGTCAGTCTCAAGGAAGTTGCTGGGTGCCAGTTTCTGAAGCCAATCTTGGTTCCCTCACTACTGCACTTTGCTCAGTTTCATCAAAGTTGATCTTATTGTAATACCTCTGATATGACATGTAATAACTATAGAAGTGATGACATACAGTATTATAGCCATTAAGATCATAGAGTTCAAATAATTGGCTATTTTCACTTAAAAGTATCTAAAATTCTTGCAATTTCATACATAGCAACAGTATATACATCTTCTACATCTGCCACAGACAACTCTATACTGTCCCATCTTTCCCTCAGATCTGAAGGTCTGGGCCTGCTTCTGGTGCTCCTTAGCAGCCTTGGGCTCTTTGCTCTATTACAATCTCCCTTCTTCCTACAGTTTATTTTCCCCTTCTTCTGTCTGTCCCCTTCTTAACTCTAAAAAATTTTCAAGATTGCTCTAAAGGAAGGTGGAATTTCCTATTTTTTTCCTACAGCTTCCACATACACTTTGGTCAGATGAAGGCTCTGCATCCTAAACACATCTTTTCAGGATGTGGACAAGGAAATAAAGGACATGTGCCCATGACAACTACAGAGTCAGACTTTATTAAAGCCAAAAGTAGAATAATGAAGTTTAAAAATCCTAATAAGGAGACATAAAAGTGACAATCACATTTTGGTTTTGTGTTGGTAAGCAGAACTCTTCCCCTAATCTTGTTGCCAGTTCAGGAGCTGTATGGTGGAGTAGCAATAGCCCCTCTCAAAGCCCCAGCAAAGGGTCCTCCCTCTGTCTTTGGCAAGACCCTGGTGCCTATGGCCCCAGCTCCCCTGCACAGCCCCCACCTGTTCTGCCTGTTGCTTTTCTGCCTGACTTATCCTGTACTCTTGGAAGAGCTCTCCAGTGACTGCACAGTCTCTCCCAGAGATGCCCCGCTTGAGTAGTTATGTGATCCAGTGGGCAGACTGATGACAAATGATCTTAAACTGCCTTGGCTCGAGTAGTGCTTGAGTAACTTGACACTAGTACACATTGTCTTTGTGTAGCAGCGCTGTTTTTTGGGGACAGACTTGATACTTTTAATAGTTTTAGTGGTTTTTTTTTTTTTATGAGTGCTTTGGTTCCTTTCGTGACTTCTGAAGGGCATTTCACAAAACTTCATTAACAAAATCTTTTCCCATTCTCTATTCCACCTGCCCCAGTTTGCTCTTCCTTTATTACGACACTAATATAGGATAATCTGATCTGCTAACACTATCAGAGTGTACAGAATCCCTCTTCTTTCAGATCTGTGTTGTATTTAAGTAGCTCATACACAATTGTTTAAAGCCCAAACTTTTTCTTCCATACAGTACTTTCAGTGCAATATGTACGTTCAGAGTCAGACATTTTCCTAACTGCTTGAAAAACTTTCTTACCAGTCTACAGGTGTATGTTTACCCTGTCTCTCACAGCCTATGCTTACAAAAAAAAGCTTCTCTAGCATCCCCTGGAACAGTAGGGAGCAACATTCATAGAGATAATGTCATGAAAACTGGCTCTTGACTGACAGGCTAACCAAATGTAATTGTCCTAGACCAGAAATAGTTATGAAATAAAAATTTTGAACTAAACAGCAAAGAAATATCACAGCATGAAAGCTCTTCAGCTCTCTTTCAAGCTATGTCCTCTTAGAAGGCACCAAACATTGCAGCTGCAGCATATGTCCAGTCTAATGCACTGGCTTCAGGAGAATTCTGTCTTCATCAGAGCCTCGGTAAATGTACCCTAGCACTCCCCCATGGATAACCTTGCAGTGTAGAACACAAGCAAGTGGCTATCTATTCACATTGTCTTAGATGTGAGGATATCTGTTCACACCATCACAGAGATAGCACCAAAGTACATGAATGATGTCCGGTTTTCTCACACAATGGTAAATAGACATTGAAACCTTTGTTTTTGAAGTGACAGACAACTGCCAGAGCAAGATCCATATTAAATGAAAACTACCAATAACATATCAGATGAAATAATTTAAAATATTATTGAAGTTCCTACTGTGATCTGTTGTATTCTCTGTTCACTCAAAGAGAAAAAAAAATCCTTCCATGTTTTCTGCATTAAAAAAAAGTGTCTTTGGAAAAATGCAGGGCAGACAGCAAAAGTGAAGTCACTAAATATAAGTGTTCCTACGAGGAAAAAGAGTTCTAGAGAAAGCTGACAATTAGAAAGTGGAAATTTGTCATCCATAAATGTCAGGTCTTACAGGGACAAGCTTAGGGGCTGAGGAACATACTATTTGCACACGAATAAATGCAAGGAAATGCCATTATAGCTTTTCATGATATCAAGGTTTTTGTTCTACTCAAGATGAAAAGCATAGGTGTTAATCTGGAAAGGAATAGATAAGTAGAGTGCTAAAGTCTAACAAACTAAAATCAGAAATTATTTTTTTTTTTCAGATCCATAGTTTCCTGGTGTAGTTTCCACTGACACACACATTAGAACTAGACTAGATTCAAATACAGTCTTCTAGCGAAGATTAGATTCAAATGCAACTTATTCTAAAGAAATCTGTTGCTCTCTGAATTCAGAGTGTTCCAGTAATTTCACTTGGAAAAACTTTACCTTTTTGCCCTGCCTTTGTGAGACTATTTCTACAACTGCATTGTTACAGACCCAGAAATTAACCTCTTAGAGATGCAGGATAAGCAACAAAGCATCACATCGAGCCAATATATTTTCTGATAAAACTAAAGATCTGCTACCTGACAACAAAATGAGTGATTTCTCACATTGCTAGAAGGGCCTGCAGGAGCCTTGCCCACTGGTGCAAAGCAATCACTGTAATGTCTTAGATAAAGCCACTGTCGAGTACCTTATGTCTTGAGATGTGAGAGGGTGTGCCAGGATCTACTAGAGCGACACTTCATTGTCTGATGAAGCGGAACAAGGCACCTGAGTCTGCTCTCTGGAATGATTCAATAACATCAGGACAGGGACCAGTGGCCAATGCAAAACAGACCTCTCCTTCGCTCTTTTTCCTTTTCAGCAGAACAAATATTTTTGCCTATGGATGCTATGTTTATGAGCAGGCAGGAAACTCAAGCTATCTTAGCTTCCTGTGCTAATAAGGCAGAAGAGAGATTATACTCTGAAAAAAAATAAAATCCACCAGCTGATCCCAGGCATTGGAAAATCACCAGGTAAACAAGAGCATTAGATTGAGAAGGTGAAATTAGAACCAGCCTTCTGTATTGTACATTTTTTTTAACATCTGGCAAAGTAAAAAAAAGAACTCAGAGGACAAGAGTGTTTTTAAGCATATGTGCAAAAGGTTCAGTACTGTTGCTTGATTGTCTGAACCATAAAGCCATCAAAAAAACACAGCTGAAAACCACACAGATAGATTTGTGAGCAAACAAAAACTTATTTGGAAGGCCAGGGAGTCTTTCCTCATACCTATGGATCTATATATATATGTGTATATATATATATATACACACATATATAGTGTGTGTTAACTACTCTTTGCAGTCTGTGAAGACCTACAGACCTGTGAAGAACAAAATGTAGATGAATTAATTTACATTTCTTTGTCCCAAATGAGAGTAATCACTTAAAACTGATAATTGAAAAATAAATGTTTCATTTTTGACTTTCAGTACTATTAGGTGCAATTAGCAGCAAGGGAAAACTTAATTAAATGTTTTTTCAAAGCAGCACAGATTTTTTTGCCAATTCATTTCTTATCATTGGGAAAAAAAAAAAGAAATCAGTTACCAGCCAGTGCTATTGTGAAGAGCTATTTAAATCTCAAAACATTATTAAGAGCAGGTAAAAAGGGAAATAGAAAAAGAACTAAGAAGGATTGGATTAAGGTTTTCTAGCAGAAATATTTTGTTTTGCAAACACAACCTTACCGTCTCCTTGAAAGCTTAAAAATGGTAAAGGAGGAAAAGATCACTTCAGTGAAGTTTGAATTTCCTGTTTTGATATTAAAATTCCTGTCTCCACTTAAATTTCAGGCATTCTTTCAAAAGAAGACTCTTTTGTACAACATAAAAAAGCAAAAGAAGATTCTTCTGTTCAGCTCTTAACTGTAAGTCAAGAGCTGTAGAAAGAAAAAAAAAAAGGTTCTTTTTTTTTTCCTAGCAACAATTAGAGAGGGACTTGTGGTGCATTTAATAATAATTTAATTTTTTGATGTTTTGGGGTTTTGAATTTGAGGAATTAAGAAATTATCACTAACATAATGAAAATAATTTGTCAAAAATCACATACTCTGAATACAGCCTAGACTGTGAATTATCCAAGAGACTGTATTTTAACAAAATATTTTAATTTTGTGTAGATTCAGTTTTGGTCAATTAATTGCACTCTGCTATAACCAATGCTATTAGTTCAGTTTATCAATCCAAATAAGCATGCAACAACTGTTTTAAGTAAATTATATCAGTACCAATGTAAATTCAGCTGGAATAACTCCAGTGTGTAGATAGAGCTTTTTTTTTGGGTGGTTCTTATCATTCAAAAGTATTGAAACTAATAGACTGGGCTATTAACGTATTGAAGTTACTATTCTGGTTTCCTAGGAAAATGGATTTTGTGGAAATGTGTGCCCAAGATCCCGTGATAACCTTTGAACACTCTGGTCAAGTTCAGTCACAGTAGAAGAAGAAAGTAATGAACTCACAAAAATTCTGTGAAAACCAGTCTTCTAGTACTTCCACAGAGGAAAAACTATTCAGTTGATTGCTCGTCTACTATAAGACAACCTCAATGGGAGGAAAAGCTTAGATGTTGCCCCAGCTATTGAAAATGCTTTGTTCAGACCTCACACTTCAACCTGTTAAACATTAATCCATAAGAAACAGGGCTTGAGACCGCTGTTCACAGAACCATTTTATTTCTTTTCCCTTCTGTGGATACCACGAGTAAGTTTTATATACTGATTTGGAAGACAGGGTAAAATAACCATAGATTAATGACATCTGCTTAAAGCACACAATAGTTGTGCACTTCCTCATGTAGATTTACTCAAAGTCTTCCCACATTGCTGTATCTGTAAAGGTATTAGAGACTTCAGTTAAAAGGTTCAACATTATCGTCAGTATTTTTTCATTCAGTCTTTTCAAGGTTTCCAAAGGTAACTTTCCCAGATGCCTTGATGCTACAGATTTTTCTCAAATATCAGGCATTTTTTTGTTGTTGTTTTAAGTAACCAGTCAGCCCTCAGAAGTGTGGCACAACACACCCATCCATCTGCAGCATTCACCAAGCCTAATAAGATTTATCATATCTGCATCTTACTCTGACATGGGGTGTTTTTCCCCAGATTGTCTTATTTGCCTCATAATCACAAAATAGTTGAAAAATCAAATACTTGTACTTAAATCTGTCCTATCTAGGAAAAAAATCACACCGGGCAACAAGGTGAAAGTTCATGTTATTCTTTTGTTAATTAAACATTAATATTTTAGGATTTTTTTCAGGAAATATCTCATCTTACACTACTACTGATAACCTTCAACAAGAGATCTAAAACTACAGAGTGCTCAAAAATAGTTTCTATTGCTCTCTAAGGTGGGGATTTTTTTTATCAGAGAAGATGATAGTTTTTCTTACACACCTGTACTTTGGAGGCTTTTAAAATGTAAAACTTCAAAACTAGGTTGGTTCTGCCTGATAAATGTAAAACTTCAAAACTAGGTTGGTTCTACCTGATAAATCCTTCATGGAGAGCAAATTCTATGCTATGAGCACCCACAGTCCCTTAATTCTCAACTCTTTTCTTTCTTTCCCCCCTCCCCCTTCATGATTTTATAAAAGAGTAATTGTATCAATATTAAACTTTTAAGCTTCTCTAAGTAAACTGGAGAGGTACCTGCCTCAAGTTCTGCAAACATGCTTTTGTTTAAAGAGTTAAGTTTTGTCACGTTCCTCCTTTTTAAGAAAAACTCTTAAAAGGAAGGTGATCTATGCAAATATCTCCAAGAAATACACAGGAATAACCTTTACACAGAAAACAGTAGTTCTCCCTAATTAGGACAAAAATAACTTTAGTCTGTGTTCAGCAAAGGGCAGATTTTGGTTAAGCATATCTTTCCTCTGTAAAAGAAAAGGAAGTGTGGTAATTAAAGCCTTGATACCTTCTACCTAAATCTTCTGGAGGTTCCTAAATGATTGAACTTCCTAAATTCTCAGTTCATTACTCAGTTTCTAACCTCCCGCACCGCAGGCTTTGCAGCTGAGGAATGGGTATCAGCTACAACAATTAGCCTTACCAAATCATGAATTAAGCTACCGCTGTTACTATTTTAAGTCAGTCACCGAGGTGAGCAACTCTGGTGCCAGCATGATCTGCAGGGGAGTGCTCTAGTGGCATGCACATGGTGGGGGTTTCCTCAACTGGGGAAACCTCTGGGGAGACTAGCTGAGAGCCTGCAGCTCATGCGAGAGCAGCTGACGAGACCTGGGAGGGCCAGAAGCAATGGTGGCCAAGCTCCTCCCCACCTATGAAAAAATCCCCTGGGGAGCACCAGTGAGCAAGGCGGGCAAACAGGGCACGGCAGGGGAGCTCCTGCAGGGAGGGCACTGCAGCTCTGCTGGCTCTGTCCGGAAGCAATGGCATCCACCTGGCAGAAGTCTATGTCCTCTCTAAACTCTGCATCTGCTGTGACAGACAGAGCTTCCCAGACAGAGCTCCGATGGGAACACACTGTGACCCACGTGTGTCCGGCTGCAGGCGTGCCCCTCTCTTGTGCCAGTGCCACCAGCTGCAGGGACCACACCTGCGGGAGGTGCGCCCAGGGAGAGGAACCCCTCGCTCAGTGGCAGAGCTCCGGGAGGAGATGAATATGTTTTGGAGTACTGGGGAGTCTCAGAGGAGACTGACTATTGGAAGTGCACCCTATCCTTTAGGGAAGCGGTGGAGTCACCATCACTGGACATGTTAAAAAAAAGTGTCGATGTGGCACTTTGGGACATGGTTTAGTAGACATGGTGGTGTTGGGTTGACAGGTGGACTTGATGATCTTAGAGGTCCTTTCCAACCTTAATGATTCTATTTTATTCTACTCTATTCTATCCCTGGAACAGACCTGTCAGGCAGACAGGACACATGATAGGAGGATTCCCTATCCTCTCTCCACCTGGCAGAACAGTGACTTGAGGGATGGTGGCAACAGTGACAAGATCCTGCCTGGCACAACAGGCACATCTCCTCTATAACTGCCCCACCTTCCCAGGCACCCTGGTACAATAGGTACAAGGCTCTGCAAGTGGAATCAAAAAATGATGAGGATGATGTTCCATCAAGACAAACCAGCAGGGAAGTAGACTGGCCTGGCTGAACAGGGAGCTTTAGCTGGAACTCAGGAGAGAAAAGAGTTCATGAACTTTGGAAAAAGCTGCAGGCAACTCAGGAGGACTGCAAGTTTGTTGTGAGGTTATGCAGGGAGAAAATTAGAAGGGCCAAAGCCCAACTAAAAGTTAATTTGGCTACTGCCATAAAAGTTGATAAAAAATATTTCTATATGTTTTCCACAAGGCCAGGTTGGACAGGGTTCTAAGCAACCTGATCTAGTTGAAGATGTCCCTGGTCCTTGCAGGGGGGGGGTTGGACTAGATGACCTTTAAAGGTCCCTTTCAATGCTAACTATTCTGTGATTCTATGAAACATATTAGCAACAAAAGGAGGTCTAAGGACAACCTCCATTTTTCATTGGATGTCGGGGAAAACATAGTGACAAAGGATGAGGAAAAGGCTGAGGTGCTTAATGCCTTCTTTTTCTCAGTCTTCAATAATAAGACCAGTTATTCTCGCAGTACCCAGCCCCCTGAGCTGGATGACAGGGATGGGGAGCATAATGAAATGCCCATAAGCCAAGGGGAAATAGTTAGTGACCTGCTACACCACCTATCTAGGGACCAGATGGGATCCATCCAAGGATAGTGAGGGAGCTGGTGGAAGTGCCACCAGCCACATTCCATCATTTATCAGCAGTTCTGGCTAACCAGGGAGGTCCCAGCTGGCTGGAAGTTAGCAAATGTGATGCCCATCTACAAGAAAGGCCAGAAGGAGGATCTTGTGCCAGGGAATATTATGGAGCAGATAATCTTGAGTGCCATCACATGGCACATACAGGACAATCAGGTGATCAGGCCCAGTCAGCATGAAGGGCAGCTCCTGCTTGTCCTGCACTTGGGTCACAACCGCCCCATGCAACCCTACAGGCTTGGGGAAGAGTGGCTGGAAAGCTGCCTGGCAGAAAAGGACCTGGGGGTGTTGGTCAACAGCCAGCTGAATATGAGCCAGCAGTGTGCTCAGGTAGCCAAGAAGGCCAAAGGCATCCTGTCTTGTATCATAAATGGTGTGGCCATCAGGACAAGGGAAGTGATCATCCCTTTATGCTTGGCACTGGTGAGGCTGCACCCTGAATACTGCGTTCAGTTTTGGGCCTCTTGCTACAAGAAAGACATTGAGGTGCTGGAGCATGTCCAAAGAAGAGCAATGAAGCTGGTGAAGGGTCTGGAGCACAACTCCAATGGGGATTAGCTGAGGGAACTGGGGTTGTTTAGCCTGGAGAAAAGGAGGCTGAGGGGAGACCTTATTGCTTTCTAGAACTACCTGAAACGAGGTTACAGCCAGACGCGTGTTGGGCTCTTTTCCCAAGTAACAAGTGATAGGATGAGAGGAAATGGCTTCAAGTTGCACCAGGTGAGGTTTAGATTGGATATTATGAAACATTCGTCCACTAAAGGGGTTATCAAGCTTTGGAATAGGCTGCTAGGGAGGTGGTTGAGCCGCCACCTCTGGAGGTATTTAAAAGCCACTTAGGGACCTGGTTTAGTGGTGGACTTGGTAGTGTTTGGTTGGAGTGAATGATCTTCAATGATTTTATGATTCTATTATATTACTGAACTACAGATATAGTACAGATATACAGATAGATATTACCTGCATATGTGCCCTCATAGAGAGAGATTTATTTGTATATCCATACTTACCCCACTGGCTGTACATACTAAAATACTACAAAGGATCGTGCAAGCAGTAAATGATAAGAGATTGCCAAAAAATTTAGAGAGCAGCAACTTATTGGTGTTAAAAGAAGAGTCTGTACGTGACAGAAAATTAGAATCAGAGCTGTATATAACAACTGTTTTTTCTTTTTTTTTAATCAGCTGAGCAGATAATCGAAGGAGTTGAAAAGCTA
Source organism: Chlamydotis macqueenii (assembly GCF_036417535.1). Taxonomy (NCBI): domain Eukaryota; kingdom Metazoa; phylum Chordata; class Aves; order Otidiformes; family Otididae; genus Chlamydotis; species Chlamydotis macqueenii. Next base: position 15,779,115 of record NC_141593.1, on the reverse strand, counting down.
GGTTATAAAACTTAGGAAAAGGAAAAGAAATTGCAAACTCTGTCCTCTGTTAACCTAATACAGTCCTATACAGACAACTAGGATTGTGAAAGACAAGTTATTGAGCAAATAACCATAAGGATGCTGTCACTGTATTTGAATTACTTTAAAAAACATAGTTTCTGTACTGTATGTTTCAAATCATCTATTAATTGTATAAAATGCTATATAGCTTTCAAAGAATAACAAAAGCTTCAAGCCTCATTAGCTATTTGAAAAAATATAATTTTTGTACATTATCTAAGTTTAAAATTCAGAATCTAACATACGAAAATATTAAAAATAGTCTCTCAGATCTATCACAAGGATTATGGCAAACTCATAGATCTGGATGATTAAACAGTGTTTGTTTCTTACTGCTAAGATGTACTAAGGCAGCTATAAATATAGCCATTCCTGCTCCTTGCAGGGGGGTTGGACTAGATGACCTTTGAAGGTCCCTTCCAACTCTAACCATTCTATGATTCTATGATTGCTGTTTCATATTGGCTGTTGCTGAGGTTTCTTTTTCCCAGTAATACCATGCACAAACAAAGAGAATCTACATAATCATAAAGAAGAGAGGGATTTCATCCATAAGATGTCTTCACATTTAAGATGGGAAGAGTACAACAAAGTGCACTTAAAATTCGCCTCCTAGCAGTATTTCATCACACTATTATAGACAGCAGTATCTGTGACCTGAGAAGACTCAGAAGAAGAGAAAAGAAAAGGTATCATGTGGCTAAGTGGCCTTGTTTATGCCAGGAGATACAAGGAAAACAACAGGTAATATCAGATGACCAGGATCACTTTCATTTACTTTACATATGAGCCCTAACAACCTCAGGTCGTTTTCAAGTTAACCTCAAAGAGACACTTGAACTGCTGGGCTGTATATTCAGCAATTCCAAAGCAGAGGCTATGAGATAAAACTATATACTAAAGTAAGTATTGATACTGTTATTCACACTAACAGCACAGAATTCACACTATTAATTATAGCATGACTCCAAAATAAAGTTACCTAAAGCCATCCAGTGAACATAAGCAAGTATAATGAAATGGGAGAGATATGGAGTTCATTAAAAGGGACTCATTCACCTCTCATTCACATATCCTTTTTACAAGGTTCCGGTTCCTTTAGAAGTACTGCTATTTAAAATCTTTACTTTTTTCTTCAAAAAGACCAAAATAAAACAAATGGAGATGCAGCCTGAGTGACCTGCTCTAGCTGACCCTGCTCTGACAAGCAGAGTTGGACTTGCTGATCTCCAGAGGTCTCTTCCAACCTCAGCTATTCCGTTATCCTGGAGCAACATTGCAAACAAACATATTTGCTCAGATACAAATATTCAAAAAACAGATACAAAACCCAAGCTTCTTAGTTTTAAGAATATTCATTAAATAATAATAATTTAGAAGAGAGTTTCAACTCATTTGGACTGTTGAAAGTTTCCAGCAATGTCAGGCAAAAAGCCTTCTCAGACGCAGTGTGGTTTAAAAGTTTCAAACTCCTTTTCTATCTATACTTCTAGTTAACAATTTCAGACCAAGTGATCTTCCTTGGACGTGCTACTTCCTCACAAAGATCATCAGACAATTTTATTTTTCCCTTTTGTATCTAGCCTGGTAGCTGTAAGGGCTTGGAAATAAGATTTTCTTTCATACTTTTTGCAGGTTGCAGAGCACTGAGAACGAGGCCTTTTAGGACAAAATTGTCTCTTAGCATACATAGAAAAAGCATTGAAAGCTTTTTATTGTTAAAAATAGGGTAAAGTTTATTTAGTCCAAGACCAAAGACCATTATTTAGGTTGAGGAAAGTAGAGCTTCCTTCTTCATCATCATCAGTTCTTCCTCGGCCAAAAAGCAATAATGCCTGTTGTGTGGGTCACCGTGAGAGACTGAATTATGGGACTTTTATCTCAAAGCTTGCTTGCAAGGCCGCAAGGACACCTGGCAAGGACAACTGCAAGGCCATGATCAACAACTAACCAAAGACATGTGTATACCCCTGCAGACGAGCATGCAAGTGCCTTGTGGACAACAGGCAGAGGCTGAAGAATGGCACAGGACAGCTCTGCACAGGCGTGGGCCATTGCCTTGGGCGAGCAGGCTGTAAGAGGCCACCAAGATAGACCCTGGCTTCCTGGAGGGGCCAGGCAGCCAGGGGGAATCACCCACTGCTGACTTCAGGAACATGGACCTCCAGTGTGCTGAGGATCCATGGTGGTGACTTTTTGCATTTCTCTATCTCAAACTCTTGCTTAATTCCTCATTCTATTTTCTGATCTTTCCTATTGCTCCTTCCTCTTCTCGGCATTGTTGAATAAACAAGTGAGCTTAAGATGTCTGACCTCGTTTGTGTCTCCATCTCACTCGCGGTGATTGAACCTGCAGTAAGAGGTTGGCCTAGCCACCCCTAGCCTCCCAGACTTGTCTGAGGTTGGTTAGAACACAAGAAGCCTTCCTCTCTTCTGAATTAGATTGTAACAGTCACGTATTTATTAACAAAAAGAATGGCAAAATCCACATCACACACATAAATGCTTCAGGACCTAGGGGTAGGTTTTTGTTCACAGTATATGTAGATGCTTGGGGAATCTTTAGAGCCTTCAGAATGCAGACAGTTTTGACAGCTGTTCTAGCACAGGCAGAATTTGTGTAGTCTTCAAGGAATTGCAGCAGAAAATTGCAAGTTCTTCTATGTCCATTTTGTAATAGAAAACAGTGGCATTTTGTGATCTGAGACATAGTAGTGCTGTCCAAGCCCGCCCTGAAGAAAGCTACGTACATGCATCTTGGTCCTACAAGCTTGGTAGTATCCTACAAGCTCATTTTATTCTGAACTCAGTGTATTTGTGTAGTAGAGAAATCAGCTCAGCTCCAACAGCTCCCTCTTGATCTTTTTAAAAGAAAATGAAAGTGAATTCATGATGGATTTATTTGAAAGGCAGAACTTGAAAAGGTTACATCCAGCCTAAGGCTTTTTCCTCTGTATCCCAGAAGCTGCCAAAGAATATAGGTGATCCTTTCATGCAAATTTAAGTAGTCAAAAAATAAAGCTAAGAATGAGTGTAACAATGTTGATGTTATACTCACCAGTACCAGCACAACTCTGACAAATATTCAAATTGACATGTTCATGGCTGATATGCCTTCCATTGGTTGGAAAAAGTTATCTTTAACAGGCCAGACCAGCTTTCAGGGAGGCTTAGGAGACCAACACATCGCACATGCTGAAATAACAGATTGTAACTCTGAATTCAATTTGCATGTGGATTTAGTAGGACTGCAGGAAGTCAGGGGCTACCTGCTTAGGTTGCACAAAAGCATGCAAATTACAGTTATCTGACGTGCAAGTGTCCGATCTGAATGTGTAATTGCAGTAATTACGTGAACAGATTAGACACATGATTGCCTTTGCATTTTTTTTCCTAACTTCTCTCAAGATAAAATCTCTTACTGTAATGTACTGTTAGGCAGAGTGGAAAAAAACAAGTATTGTAAGGAAGTGTAACAAAAGTTTATTCTTCATGTTCCAAGTATTCCACTTTAGGATGCTCATGTGGTTCTGCCAAACACCTCTGACAATATGTTCCATAACACTGAAAGGTCATCATAATTGTAGCTGCAGAGAGCTCACGAAATAAATTTAAGCTCCTGGTAATCAGCTCTATGTGATTCTCCATGTTTCTCTTCCTACATTCACCTCAGAGACTCTTGCCTCTGATCCATATAGCTATACCTCGCAAGAGCACTAGATAACCTCAAATACTCAGTTTCTTGACCACTTGACAGAACATAAGATTAAAAAGTATCATCGTGCATTCTTGGTGATTATCTATAGATACTGTATGCTGACAATGTTGTCAGGATGTTTATGGTGGACTAGACTGGTTTTCTTCAGAAAGAACCTGAGAAAATGCCCTCTAAATATCAGGGAGTAAACACTACAACTCAATCCTTCACTTAGAATTGGTTTTGGTCCAAGATGGCAGACCATGTGCGTGCTGGCAGGTATTCCCTTAGCAGCAGTGCTGCAAGACACCCACAGCAATTGTGGCTGCTAGATCTCTGCTGAGACACAAGATCTTCAGAAACAGCTCAAGTGACTTGAATGCTACCAACACTTCAGGTCTGAGAATTCCTACTGTGGCTGTTTTGTATCTGCTCCTCTGAAAGCTTTGTACTTATGATTCAAGAAACAATGCTCTAATTTCAGGAAGGCTGTCAGAGCTGCACTCCTTAGCTACAGAAATGAGACAGGAAGAATAATAAATGTTTTGATTTATTTAGAGTTAATTAGTTAGAAGAGCTGATGCACCAATTGCTGTAGTGCAAAGCTAATGAACACCAAAACACATTACAGGCTAACCTGGACAAGGTAAGACTATTATATTTCAGATGTGAATGGGTACACTCAAAGGAAGGCTAGGGAATGGTCTCATCTTTCGTGTATGAAAGACACATGGGCTTTGCAGCAAGACAGGCAACTGAAACTCATTCAGTGAATCTGAGAACTACAGCAAAGGAGGTTTGACAAGCTTTCTCAGAATTTCAGTATTTATCAGGAATACATCATAATTCCTACAGGAAACTGCACTTTAATCTATGCATAAAATTCCTTACCTATTATCCCAGGAGGGGCTGATTAAATACAGCCTTTTGAAGTTCTGTACATGAGCATTGCAGAGTATTTCTATGTTCTTGAAAAGACAAGGCATTTTTAGTGAAATAAACACTCAGCAGTTTGCAAGTTTTATAGGAAGCCTACCCATACTGACACGGTTCTTGAGTTAATGTTTTCAGAAGTAGTTACAGAACATAATGGTAAAATATTTTTAATACTTGTTTCTACCTGTTTGCATTTCTAGTGTGAAAGAAGAGCTTAGGCCTTTATAATCATGCTGTTGTAGCACATTCTAAGCCTTGCAAACGAGACATTTAGCTCAAGTGAATTACAGGATCAAGTCAGTTAATATGTTAGCCCAGTCCAAAACTGATACAACCGGAAGCCCAGTCCTAGCAAGAACTTCACATCTTTGACGATCTTGATGTTATACGAACATCATGGGAATGCCAAACATCCTGCAGATTGCAAGTCAGTACCTTGTAAGGTAACATACCAGGTAACCTACTGCATCTCTAACTTGCTTTTCTGTGAAGCCATTGTGTACTGATTACTATTTGCTCTTTTTTCGGCAATCTAGAGAGCTGTGATAAAGTAGTGCTGAATAAATCTCTCTGGGCTCAAAACACCCTATAGCAAAATGCCTCTTCCCATTTTCCGAATGCTACTTAAGGCCATCAGAGCGTGCAGGGTCTGCAGGACCCTAAAGTGAACAATTTCTTTGCCTCCTCAGTTCTCAGAAGCAGCAAGAACACTACTCTGGAAGAAGCAGTTATGAAAGCCAGCAGTTCCCATCACTGTGTTGTGATATTTATTCCTTTTTGTCTGTTTAGAGGTGCGAGCAGCTGTGTACACACAAAGGTCTCTCCTACGGAATGCTGAAGGGACACACAGGGCAGTGCAGATCTGGGGCTCACTGTGCCATTCTTGTGTCTAAGGAGGTGGAGAAGGAGGATTATGCTCACCCTTTCCCAAGTGAAGTATCCAGGCTATAGAAATTAACTGCATTTGACTTGCACTTAAAAGCTTTTCTGCACAGCCAGAAGGATTGCATTGCTCTTGTTTTCAGGAGGTTAAACAGAGATTGCAATGTTTGAGTATTACTCTGTGAACTAAATCTTTGAACAGCACCACCTTAAAAGATGGACACATTTATGCTAGACCAGAGTGAATATTTTGTTCTATATCTCACAAATCATGAGAAGACAGCATAGATGATGATGGATTTTTAGATTCTCTCACTGTATGTAATGTCCTGGAAGTGAGTGCTACATTTTTGCCTCATTAACAAGACAGCTGATTGCATTATTTTCCTTTCCCTTTTTTGACAAATGATATGCAAACACTTAGTGCTCCCACAGTTTCACTGTAAGTGAACAGTTTGTTGCATTGAAGAAGGAAAAATATATTTATTCTGTGGAAAAAAGCTGATGGCATATTAAATCACAGTAATAAGAGAATAGAGTTCTGCAATAGCCTATGAAATGCAATATTGATATAGACAACAAATGCTAGATAGCTCTTCTGAGATGCAGATGAAAGAAAAATGATTAAGAACTGTTTCTGCCACAGAAATTACTGGCACATAAAAGATCCTAACCAAATAGGAATTCTGAGTCTGTCAACTTCTGTTTTAATGAAACAAACAGGAGACAGACCCTCTGTTCTTTTCCCCCTCTTTTGACAGCAGAGAAAGATCATGATAGTAATTACTGCTCTCAAATCTAGTCGGTGAGTCTCAGCATTTGAAGTTATCTCAAAGTTCAAAAACTTTGAGGCTGGCACAGTAATTATTATATAACTCCCAGGATTTTTACTTTAAGTTTTGATTATATTTTTATATAGAAATCCATAATTAATTAACATATAAACAAACACAATTTCAAGATATCTATCACATCTTTCAGGTATTAAAAATGGAGGAGGTTGTTTGATTTTGGACAACATAACAGGATAATTCAGCCACAGTAAAATTAAAAATAGAATTAGAGTTAAGCTTAACGTTGAAGGAATTATATATGAAAAGACTAAAACAAATATTTAACATGAAAAAATATGGAGGTATATGCCAACTTAATACATTATTTCTACATGGTGCCTTATGCAGCCTTTGGACATTAAAACATTGGTCGTATTTGCAATGATAATTCCTATTTGGATAGAAATGACAGTGTCACACACAATGTGCTATGGCTTCCTTTTTGAAGAATCTCAGCATGATGCGGAGAGAGATCATACTGCTTGGGATATACCAGTGAAAATTAAATTCTGTAGTGAGCATGTTGACTGCATTCTCTGCAATTTTGTTAGAAAAAGGACACTGCTGCCCAAGATGACTCAATCTTCCATAAACAAAAAACACTAGTAACAAAGGATGATATGGTAGGTTCAAAAGTAGTTGAGTAAGATAAAGGTAGATATAAGGGACATGCATCCAGCTTCAAATATGGAATGTATTATTCCATCGCTACTGTAAGCAAGTATCAAGAGAATATAAAACAAGATTCATGAAGTCTGTTTTACAATACCCAGAAGTAATAATGAAACTCACAAAATGAACAGAAGATTCCCTATGAATAATGATTATAGAAAGATAGTCAGTCCTGACTTTTCATCCATACAGAGACATATGCAGATAAAGCAGACAAAAAAACCCTAACATAAATGCATACAGTACTAATCACCAAGAAAAATAAATACATCATACCCTCTTAATAATTTTCCTTAAAGTGAATGACAGGTTCTTTCAGACTGCTTACACCAAACAGTATGCCTCTCCAGTAACTGCCAATGCATGAGTTGTGTGGAGTGGTTACCCTCAAGACAAAGAAGGGACTACATTCATGACAAGTCTATAGCTGCCTGCTTTATTCACTGGGACAAATTACAGGATAATTATGCTAAAAAAACCCGCTGAAAGGTAGATGACTATGTAAGATAGCTAATGACAATTTACTAAGATGGCTAATTACTTGGGTATCTGTTCTTCTTCTCAAATTTGTCAGCAATCCCCTTAAGAGTAAGAAAATTATTCTTACATCCAGCAACTGCATAGTGATTATATTCTTTCCTGAGCTTGTATCTTCGATTTTTTTTTAAACAATTTTTTTTTTTGCATTGGTTTTCATAAGAAAAAAACCTTATTGTACTTTAAAATGGTATCTGGAAATTACAGTTAATGTAGAGTAAAGGTCTGAAGCAGAGAAAAACAGAGGTGGGAAGAAAGAGTAAGGGATGAATTTAGTCTTTTTTTTTCCTTCACTCTGCCCATAAGATCTTGATTAGTACATCTGTTCTTCAGTTGCCATAATTACAAAATTTCTATGTCCTTGACTGAAAAGTATAAAACTAATGAAAGATGAGAGTGCAAAATACATTTTTGCATATTTCTTAATTTATATTTTCATCTATATTCATGAAACCTTAAGAATTAGACATGGAAGAGACCAATTAAATCATCCAGTCATTCCCTCTACTGACAGCTCTGAATAATTCCTTATATTTTCAGGTCCTGAAAATACAGCATTTGCATACAGATGACAAAATATATTTTAATGAGCCAGGTTATTTTTCCTGTGCCATCTGAGCAGAACTGTTCAAACGAAGGCAGCTCTTTGTCAAAACAGAAGACTTCTAAGGGAATATACACTTCAGCTAAGATGAGTGCATGTTACCTGATCAAAAGGTGTACTTAAGCAGTTTACTATTATGCATTTCAGCACATCATAAAAAAAGGACACACAGTAATTAAGATAAATCAGCACACCTTCTGAGGCCAAGTGTGGCAACTGAGAGGTTAAATATTACTTCAGATATGAGGCAAGATGTCCCAGTTAATAGGATAAGATAACCTTAAGTAAACTCTTTTCCTTGTCATTCAGTTAAAGATCAGTGAGAACCCACCATTAGTTCAGCACAAAATCACTCTGTCAAACTACCACTTGGTTGTAATTGTAATCTGAAAACTTTTAGCTATTAATGAGCAGTAAAATTAAGATGAGTATGTCATTCAGAAGATGGCCTGCAGGCTGGCCTTTTGTTATAAAGTGACCCTTAGTGTGGATAAGATGGAATTTAAAGACTTATTGCACCCCCCCCGCAACCTCCCCCAGTAATAAAACCATAGTCTTTCACATTTTTTTTTAGGTAAGATTTTGTTTTGTGTGACAATTCAAATGAGATATCCAGACTCTGGCTACTACTTCTCTGTTCTTTCAAGCTGTTCTCATGTGGAGACATTCTGATGATAAACAACAAAGGAACCACCATAAACCTACATACAACATTTCTGAGGAATGAGATCAGCAAAACTCCTACAGATCAGACACTGTGGGGTGCAGGATACACGAGAGATTGTTCTAGAACACTGACCAGCTGAAAGGCTTGACAACAGTGAAATTCCAGTAATAGGCATGTAAATATCAGTCGGTATTGAAGAGAACTGGAGATTTGACATCAACTTCATTATGATGAAAGTACTGATAGAAGTATGACAAAAATACTTCTATCACATTTATGTACCTAAATATGTTTGTTTTTTTTTTTTTTTTTCCCCTGATTTTTACACCTTTGAGCAAGAGGGACGTAGTGCTATGTCAAACTGCTAGTAAAAAGATTCAAGCAGTCTCTGCATCTATTTCTCTTCTCCTATCAGCTGTAACTGTAAGCATACCATGATTTTACTATGTTTTGGTGAGCCAGAGCTTTTTCATAATAATAATAGAATAAATTTACAAATAAATGGCTTAGCCTCTGAGTCAGCCTAACACATAAGGATAATATATTACAAATAAAGATATGAAGTGTTATATAAAGATATGAAGTGTTATGATCTATTAGCAATTTTCCACAGGCAATTACTAACAAGAACCCCAAGCAGTTCTGACAAGTGTGTACTTTAGAAATCACAGACTAAGAAACAAACATGTAAATATACCAAATGTGTAGCTGATCTATTAGCAAACACATTTATTTCTAGATATGCATAACAATTGTTCAAAATTTAAACTATTGTCTTCATATAACAGTTTTATACAAACTGTGATTTAATTAAGGCATTCTAAATTTATTAGATAATTTTCTAAACCCATGTAGTTTTATCCTGCTATTCATTTATACGGAAAGGAAGCAAGCACCTAAAGGAAATTGTGAAGCAGTGGTGTATCATAAATGGGATTTTTGTTGAAAAAAATTAATACCACAGAATTAACACACACATCCCCTTAAATACTCATCTTCCTTTGCTGTTCTATGCTGAATTGCACATTCTGCAATTCTGTGGGGAAGTGGTCGAGTCACCATACCTGGAGGTATTTAAAAGGCGTGTAAATGCGGTGCTTAGAGACATGGTTCAGTCGTGGAGTTGGCAGTGTTAGGTTAATGGTTGGACTTGATGATCTTAAAGGTCTTTTCCAACCTAAATAATTCTACAATAAATTACCTGAAGCAACAGTTGACTACTTTAATGCATTGCAGAAAGTAATGAGAGTTGGCAGGATCAAAGGTTGCTCTCCAGTGCAATTTGCTCCCATCCATGTGCATAAAGAAGCTTCGAGAACATAACAGTAGCTTTATACTGGACACCTTCATCCCAGCAATCTGATTTGCCATGCTCCATACAAAAGCACAGAAAGGCAAATAACAGTAGAGCAAGCATTGGACAAAATAAATGTTGATCTGGACAATCCTCCGGGTTGTCATGTGTGCACCTCCCACAAGATCTCCTTGTAACCAGAAACTATGACTAGCTATGATTAGCTCCATCACTGCGTTTGTTTTGTGTACCAAGACATACTACAAAAAATGGTAATGCATATTCTCATCATTTATGATAGTGCTTCAGTGACTCACAACTCTTTCCTCATATAGAATCATAGAATCATAGAATAGTGTGGGTTGGAAGGCACCTTCAAAGATCACCTAGGCTAACCCCTCTGCAAGAAGCAGGGACATCGCCAACCAGATCAGGTTGCTCAGAGCCTTGTCCAACCTGGCCTTGAATGTTTCCAGGGACGGGGCACTCACCACCTCTCTGGGCAACGTGTGCCAGTGTTACACCACCCTCATTGTAAAAAAATTTTTCCTAATGTCGAATCTAAATCTATCTCCTTCTATTTTAAAACTGTTACACCTTGTCCTATTGCAACAGTCCCTGCTGAAGAGTTTCTCCCAATCTTTCCTGTAGGCCCCCCTTAGTTACTGAAAGATCGCTATAAGGTCTCCTTGGAGCTTTATCTTCTCCAGGCTGAATATCCCCAACTCTCAGCCTTTTCTCACAGGAGAGGTGCTCCAGCCCTCTGATCATCTTCGTGGCCCTCCTCTGGACCCTCTCCAAGAGGTCCACATCCTTCTTATGTTGGGGGCTCCAGAGCTGGATGCTGTACTCCAGATGTGGTCCTACCAGAGGAGAGGGGCAGAATAACCTCCCTCAACATGTAATACAATATAAAATGCTCCTTAGAAGTCCTTTCCAAATTTTCAAAGCTGTTCATAGAGATGGTCCATAACCAAAACAAATCACTGCCACAGTGATGACATCCATTAGCAACATGGCTTGCTCCAGAAATTTATCAGTGTAAAGGACTGTTTGTGACAGCAAGAGACACTTTGTGCCAAAAATCAAATCAAAGCATTATAACATATAATTGGGAAAATTGAAAAAAACCCACCCTAATCTCACAGCCTATGAGCAAAATTAATCTCTTCTTTCCAACTTTGCTGTTTTACAGAAGTAGAAAACAGAACAGATGGACCAAATGAGGCCAAAAACAAAAAAAAAAAAAAAGAGGGATGTCATAGTTCAGCCCCGATCGGACCAGACTACGCAGTCTCTCTCTCACTCCCCCCACACTCCGAGAGAACAGGGAGAGAAAATATAAGGAAAAACGGCTCGAGGTTTGAGATAAGGACAGGGAGAAATCCTTAAAGTTACCGTCACGGGCAAAACAGACTCGACTTGGGGAAAACTATTCATTTATTACTACCAACAGCAGGGTAATGAGACAGGGAACAAGATAACCTCCATCCACCCCTCCCTCTTCCCAAGCTTAACATTATCTCTACTACCTTCCCCCCCCCGAGCGGCACAGGGGGGAAGAGGGAATGGGGGTTGCAGTCAGTTCATCATATGTTGTTTTACGCCGCTGCTTCATGGTCGGGGGAAGAACTCCTCACATTCCTCCCCTGCTCCATTGTGGGGTCCCTCCCACGGGCCACAGTCCTTCATGAAACTGCTCCGGCGTGGGTCATCTCTTCCACGGGTGCAGTCTCTCCAGAACAGCTGTCCCAGCGGGCCCTCCACGGGCCACAGCTGCCTTCAGGCATCCACCTCCCCCGGTACGGGGTCCTTCACGGGCTCCAAGTGGATCTCTGCTCCTCTGTGGGTCTCCATGGGCTGCAGGGGGACAACCTGCTCCACCATGGTCGTCACCACAGGCTGCAGGGGAATCTTGGCCAGGAGCCGCATTACTCCACTTCTCATCTCCTCTCCACTTCTTGCAGCCGGGCTGGACTGAGTCGGGCCCAGTCGGCTGCCTGGCGAGAGGCCAGAGGGTGAGGCCTGCAAGGCCCATGAGGCCTGCGCCTCCCCCTCTGCGCCTCTGCCCCCGCTCAGCTTCTTCACATCTTCTCTTCTCTCTCCTTTTTTCTGTTTTCCCATTCTTAAATACGTTATCGCAGAGGCGTTATCACGAGACATTCTGCTACCAATCGGCTTGGCCTTGGCCAGCAGCAGGTCCGCCCTAGGCCCGGCCGAGTCCACTGAACAAAGGGGAGCGACTTCTAGCAGTTTCCTACAGAAGCTACCACCTTAAGCCCCCCCTTACTAACAAAACCACGACAAGGGAAGAGGAAGAAGGTGAAAATGACAGTCATCAAAATCTTTTAATTCACCTGAAATAGAGAGGGAAAACTCGGGTATTTGTAGCACTTGGCTGTAGTTGGAGGAATTACCACCTTGCCATTACATTTTTCTGTCTGCTTACTGATTTGCTACTTTGGGAGTTGCTCAGTTACTACAGGAGCTGTTATTCAAATCAAAACTGAGCTGGCAGGATTCACATGGCTCTACTCCAGCCTATCTGTAGTAGATGTGGGAATCAGCTATTTTTGGCAACCATGAAGTACTGATGTTTTTTAATTTTTCTTTTTCTTTCTTTTTTTTTTTTTTTTAAGTTACAAAGCCATGATATAGATGCATCTTTTATTCATGATACACTGGATATGTGAATAAAGCTTAACTTTATTACTTCAGAGGCTAAAATACTCACTGTTTGTGTGAAAAGTTTGTATGACACTCCTGTATTTTGACTGTGAAATAAATTGTTTCCTAGGGATTTCACAAACATCATCAATTGTGATCAATGTCTCTAGTCTTTCCTTTGATAGAGATAAAGGAATGCGGTGTGTATATACTGTGGAGAAATAGAAGGTAAGCATCTAAAAAAACCTGTCACAAAAGCTTGAATGACATTTTCTTTTCTAGTGTACTTTATCTTGTTTTTAACAGACACTCAGGAGAATTTAGTGAAAAATATGCAAATGAAAAACTAGATTCCCAAGGGATATGCTTGAGTCAAAAATAATTCTATCTATCCAAACTGTAACTAATGAACAAATGATTCAGTGAAATATATTCCATACTTCCATTCAGCGCCATCTGTTATTGGCAAGACACTTTGTTTGTTCCCAGCTACAAAGCTCAAGCAAGTGCATAACCACTAAATTAAGGGAATGCTGCAAGGAAGAAGTATGGCTGCTTTTTACAGAAACATGTGTATTTGCACTTCAATGGCTAGCAAAATTTAACATTCATGACAAACAGGTTAATGAGGCATTGGTATAGGAGAAAGTCCAAGACAAGCAAAGTTGGACTTTTAGTGTGAAATTCCCTTTCATTGCAGGGAGCAGCACTCTGGGCTACATGACCAAGTTTTTTCCACTTGTTGTTTAGACAGACATTCTATACCTTTTTGTTGGGATTCTATTTCATTTAATGCAGTAAAAATAAAATGGGAACAATACTCAGCTACAGCAAATGGTGCTGTTGTTTCAATAGCTAGCATTCTTCCCTTTAAGCTGTTCTCAGCATGTCAAAATGAGACTGTACTCCTACACATAGTTCCACTTGGACACATAGAAAAAAGGCCTTAACTAAAGTATGGCAACAGACAGCAGGGTGTTTTGTTGTGAACTTAGGAAAAAAGTTGTGTTTGTGTCACTTTCACAGAATTTCAAATCCTCCTTTCTATAGGGATATTAAAACTATTTATACTAGTTGAGCAAAAGTGTGGAAAAATCTTCAAAAGGTGGACTCACAGATTTGCTAATTCAGACAGAAGAAGAAGATGTGATTCACAATCCTATGTTCAAAAACCTTTATTTTATGAACAGTAGCTCTGGTTGCCTTAATATTAGTATCTATAAAGATGCTTTACAAACATTATTTATTGAAGCAGGTACTAGTTCTTTCCACCTACACAGGAAAACTGCACGGTCAAATGCAGGGTCTTCAACTAGTTCTATCCACTTGGCAAGCTGGTAGGAAGCATTGCCACCTTCACCTACAGCTATTAACTGTATATATTTTGTAACATGAGGTGACAGTCCTTCCATGTATCTTGCTGTTGTGGCGGTGTAAGAAATTAGAAAAGTCCAGACAACTATATTTCACACTGTAATTCAAAATTTTTGGAGAATTTAGTATTTTTATAATTTAACTGGAGGCATGAAAAAAACCCCAAAAGTTCTATAATTTGAAACAAGACACTTCCTGTAAGAAGTCAAGAACTTGAAAAATACAGCTTGAACCTGCCTCTACTAGACTCAATAATTTAAAGTCAATCTGCCACAGGCAACATGCATTTATGAGCAGTTTAAAATGTATATAAAAAGGCCTCAGCTTTGTGAATCATAGAATATTTTGGGTTGGAAGGGACCTTTAAAGGTCATCTAGTTCAACCCCTCTGCAAACACCATGGATATCTCCAACCAGGTCAGGTTGCTCAGAGCCTCATTCAACCTGACCTTGAATGTTTCCAGGCATGGGGCATGCACCACTCTCTGGGCAACCTGTGCCAGTGTTCTACCACCCTCATTGTAAAAAAATTCTTCCTTATATCTAGCCTGAATTTACCTCCATCTCTTTTAAAACCATTACTCTTTATTTTACAGCTACAGGCTTTACTACATCTGTCTCCATTTTTCTTATTAGCCCCCTTTAGTTACTGGAAGGCCACTATAAGGTCTCCCTGGAGCCTTCTCTTCTCCAGGCTGAACAGCCCTAGCTCTCTCAGCCTGTCCTCATAGCAGAGGTGCTCCAGCCCTCTGCTGATCTTTGTGGCCCTCCTCTGGACTCACTCCATAAGGTCCACGTCCTTTTTATGTTGGACTCTTCAGAGCCGGATGCCGTACTCCAGGTGTGGTTTCACCAGAGCACAGTAGAGGGGCAGAATCGCCTTCCTTGAATTGCTGGCCATGTTGCTTTTGATGCAGCCCAGGATGCGGTTAGCTTTCTGGGCTGCAAGCAGGCACATTGCCAGCTCACGTTCAGCTTTTCATCCACATGGTCTTGATTCAGGTACAGTTAACAGAGTGAAACAGTGCAGGAATTCCTGCACGTACCTAATAATGCTATTAACACTCTGTAGAGCAGATAAATTAATATTCACAGCCATGGTAGGTATTAAGAAAGTTTTAACTTACTTCAGAGAACAGGAGAAGTAATTTGGGGACTAGGAGGAAAAAATTAATCATAATCAGGAACCTGTTCAATAAATTGATACAACTGTCAGCAAACTGGAATAGAAGTATCAGTCCCTCAGAGCAGGTGAGGAAAGAGAAATGAGTGAAAATATATCGAGCTTTAAACGCCATCATGCCCACAAGCTAAATAGCTCAAGAAAGTATTCAGAAAACATTTAATATACAGAAAACTTTTGGAGACAGCACTCTAGCTATATGTCAAAGTAGGTTAAATGTAACCTGTAGAGAGAGTTTGAGGAGAAATATAAGGACTTTCTAAAAGACAAGCAGAGATGTTGGAAAATATACTTAACCGAAAATACAGAGGAAATGGTATCAAGTTTGGATACCTAGAGAATTCAGCTGGATCTTTGAGAAACACAGGTAAAGGTCTAGCTGAGAAAAAAATAATTGTCATGTACGAGGATCAAGTGGAATTATTGCTCCAGGTCTGAAATTGCATCTACAGAAAACCCAGTGGTAAATTAAATTAAAGTACCTTGCCATGATATTAGCTACACTTGGTTGTCTACCTTAGCAGTGCCCAGTTTCCAGGTGTCTGGAACAGGTTGTATCCACCCTGTTGACTCACATGCTTTAAATCACAGTAGTATACCTTTCAGAGAGCACAAACTTGGGCTCATTTCCTATTTCCTGTACATCAGAATGAAGTAGGTGTATCATCTGCTCTAATGGTTTACCTAAAGCAGCTTGACCAGACATCATACTGATAGCTCTCTGCATGGAAAAAGGACAAATAAAAAATACGTAGCCTAATTTTTCCAATAGCTGTATAGAATAGAAGGAATAACAATAATGAACAGAGAATAAGCTTGGAAACATCAAATCAAGTGATAAAATTACTAAATTCAGCAGTATGTAAGTGACTTTTGGGTACTGCATTTCACAATTAAGGCACCTCCTGTAGCTATCCAGACCGGTTTTGGCATTTTTTAAGGTCATGAGCATTAAACATGAAAAATGCCATGTCTCTAGAAGGGTCTGCAAGTAATTTGCAGTGCTATGAAGTCCTCTTAAAAGTATGTGGTTTCTTGATTGTGACTTACTTTACCTTTTCAACTTTACACTCCACTGTACCACAGCTGTAATCCAGCAAGCATTCTGCAGGTGACAGGCCCAAAGGCATGAGATATTTTAGCAATGAAGTTTTATCTAAAAATACTCCCATTGAAGTGAATGTCAGTGTTAGCAATACCTCAAGAGTCTGAAATCATGTCTCCATAAAATAGTAATGTAACCTTGGTACCAGGGGACAAACTTACTGATGGAAATGTAAATTCATTTTAATTCACATTCAAGCCTCAGTCTGCTGAGTCAAGTAGTAGTGTAAATTTTATATTAAAACTGTTCCAATTGAAAGTATCTGCTTATTTCATAGTTGGCAATTTGTCACTATCCATGTCAACTGAATTTGAATCAATGACACACAGGGAAAGATATATACATCACCTTATTTTTCAATTGAACTACCGTATACAAATCTGAACTTCTTCCTATGTGAGAAAGTAAATAAACGCACTAAAATAAAACAAGCTTAAAATACAAAGTTCATATCTATTCTACCCAAAAAGCAGATGGTGACAGGCCACCAGGTAGCAAAAGTATTGGTCGGGCAGTAAATGTAACTCCAAGGCAGGTGTTAGTATTGTCATCTACAGTCCCTCTGAGGACTTGATGATAAAAATAATTAATTCAAGGAACACAAGAAGTGGAATCCTTTAAAAAAAAAACAACTAAAACCAAAGCAATAAACCAACTGTGTTTTAAATAGTACATTAAACAGACAGAAATGTAAAGTAAAACTAATAGTGAATGCTTAACACTGCACATAGCTATTTGTACTGCCACGCCACACAAACTGATGTAAGAAGCCACGAGTCTGACTGCTTTCCTCCAGAAGGAAAATCTCGTGAAAGCACTTTAAAGAACAAAGAACAAAACTCCTACACTGTATTTCAGGTTTCATGTCTCATCTCAGTCCTTCCCTTTCCTTCCAATAAAAACAGAAACCAAACAAAATCTAAAACTCCTGCATGGTTACTTTTCACATTGCCTAAACTCATCTAAGCAGATTTAATCCCTGATAGGACCATTTTCCATGCATCCCTTATGTCCAAATTCTACTTGGAGGACTGTGAGATCAAGAAGACAAGGTAGCTTCACAAAGAAAGAAACATTACATTTACTGAAATACTCCTTGCCATCCATATTGGACTCACTGAGACACACAAGGAAGCAAGTTACACAGATCAGAGAATTTTGCCAATGCGCACTTTGCTCCCCTGTCTCTTCCCCAACTTTAGTCATTGTTCTGATTCCACAGTGAAAAGTTTGTGCAAGTATTTTAGGCTGTGGAGTTTTTGCCAACTGGAAATTGAACACTTGTGGTTCAATTACTGATTATTTGAACCAATTAGCCGATCACCTAAGCCGCATGGTATTTTTCTATTTGAATGAATGAACTAGTTTAGTATAAGAAACTTGTTTCCATTTTATAATGGTGTATTACTTGTAAATATTTGCATCTGCTTACTATATCCAAGAATAAAACAAAAAAAAATTTACATATCCTTCACAAAGGCGTTCCAGGGCCATTCCTCCCACAACTGTTCATTCATACATCACTGTGACTTTGTCTTCTGCTCATGGTTTATGAACAAAAGCTGGTTCCTCAAATACCTGAGTGCAACTAAAGAATAGAATAATTGTTACAGTTGGTGAGAACCAACGCCCACATGGTCTAGGGTCCCACCGCTGACAAGGGTCTGTAGCACAGATGTGAAGAAAGCACATAAAGAAGAAATGTCTCTCCTGCCATTCCCTCCAAGCTTCAAATAAACAGTGATTTACACATATTCTGAGCTAGAAAGCTACACAGTGTTTAATAGTCATGCAGGCACAAAGAGGAGTTTGAACATTTTAGTACAGGAGTATTTCAATTTTTGATCTCCAGAATCCTGCATCTAGGATCTCCCTATTTTAACAAGTGTGGTGTGAAAAATTCTCCCTTTTGTTGCTAATTTAGTTTAAGTCTGCTGCCTAATTATTTCATTGTTTTCCCTTACTTTGTATTGTGCAAATCCTCACATGTTTATCCTGGTTTTTTGATGCAATTTATGACTTCCTGGATCTGTATAATGAAGTCAGTAAATGATTAAAGATAATGCAAGGATGGTGAAGAGGAAGCATCTAGGGAATGAACAGAAGTAATGCAGAGTAGGAAAGAAAGAATCATCCAGAGGTAGCCAGTCAGCGACTCATGCTCCATACTTTTATTTCTTTGATGAAAAAAAATGAACGCACTTTAAAATACTCTTCTTCAGAGCTGCTGCCCAGGATTGCTGCTCAGGATTATTCCATTCTGGTACAGGACTTTATGAGGTTAAACTCTGTGCCCTTTTTCTTAATATAAGACCAAATAAACTCTTTTAGAGGTGGCTAAAATGAATAGACTGTCAACTGGTTCAGAGAAATAAAGGTTGACATTAACGTAAAAGTACTTGCCTACTATCACAGAATTTCATCTTTTCCCTTTTCTTCATGAGAGGTCAGCCAAGTCGCAGCAGGTTATGTACAACATTTTCATACCTCAGACGGAGCACCTCTGACGTGCAGCTTATTGAAACATAAGATGTGATAAGAGAAACCATTGCCCTTTTATAGCCTCCAGCACATATATATATATGGTAGAGTTCAAGCTTCTTTCATCCACAAGTGAAAAGCTAAAAAGGATTTTCCCAGACTGCAAGTAAGCCTACAGATTAACAAAAATAAGGCATTTTCCTTTAGTATAGTAAGAACAGAATCAGAGATCTCCCCTCCACACAATCGAAAAGTAAACCAGCACAATATATAAGTCTTCTTTCTTCACTGCTCTTTCCCCTTCCTTGCAGAACAGCTTTCCACATTGGAGATTAAATAAAGCTGTAAGCATCACTGGGAGGAACAGCTGCATCTTTTTTTTTTTTTTTTTTTTTCCCCCCTGAGTTTCTGAGTTTGAGATTGATTCTCTCAATCAGAGAAGCTGCTGACCTTATCAGTGTATGAATATTTTAATAATTTTCTGGTTTTCCCCTAAAAACGCATGAGAAAGTGGTTTTCACAGAGTGTAGGTAAGTGGTGGAATTCTTTGCAGCAGGATATCATGGATGCTGAAACTATGTTTGGAAGAGAAATCTATTAAGTACACAGACACTATCTAAACCTCTTACTTGAAATACTTTTATTTTAGTCCTGGGAGATGAATTAATACAAAATTCCTTGTTCTTTCCTTCTGCCCTAGGAATTAGCCACTGCCAGAGATAAGGTTCTGAGCTGAATGATTGCTTCTCCTGGTTTATTAATGGCATCCTGTATGTGTGGTTTTTTTTTTTTATTTTGTGCTGTTAGTACAAATTTAAACAGACAAACTGCAGCTTACAAAGATGTTCATAATTCTTGTAGTTGCATCCCAAAAGGCCAGGGTCAAACAGGTTTCCCTCAGTATTACTGTAGGGTCAAAATCCTACAAATGGAGGCCACACTAAAAGAACAATTTCTCTGTATTTGCTCACTAAATCTAACAAAGTATTCAAATGCAGGTTGAATTCAAATGTGGATACGGAGTTTCTAGCTTAGAACATGGAAACTACATAAATAGTTCTCTTAATATCACGTACTTTTGTTTCACTTACTTCAGAAATTGCTTGGAGTAGGAACATGTCAAAATTATTACCAGCAAGTGCATCTTTTTCACTCTGAAATGCCAGCCCTGCAGTTTATACAGAATGCCAGAGCTCTATAGCCTTAGAAAACCTACTGATTTGTCTGACACAATACAGGAGGACAGAAGTTCTCCAGCACATTGCTAATTTCAGAATCAGGTCCTACAAAAATTGTGGCAGTTCATCGACTATATTAAACTCTTTCAAGATGAACTCTTTAGTTTGAAATGAAATTATGTATTTTCATAAGTTATCTAGATACTTGCAGAGTGTATGAACAGAATTCAAGCATTTTTGCATCTTGTACTTGTAACAATCTGCTTTATGAATGTACCAATAGACAAATTAAGGTCATATTGTAAAAGGTTCATATTTTGTTTTCCTTTTATGAAAGATGGAGCTCCATAGGGGGTTATTTTATTTTCAATGTGATATGAGATTAACAAAGGACTCTTCCTTTCAAGAAAAAGAAATACAAAAGAATAGCATTAATTTGAAATTGTGCCTAGTGCAGATGGCAATCACACTGACATAATTGCTTTAGAGTTACTGAATAAATTGCAGTCTTAGGGTGTAATGTTTGATCAAAATGAAATTGACATTCAAATGCTGGATTTCAACAGTTGTGGCTCCAAGAATACTCATGCAAATTCAACCATTATCTTAAAGATTTCCCCAATTGTTTTGAGCAAAGTAAAATACCAAAAATATAAAGCCATCACAGATTCCTTCCATGGTAGTATATCAAACCAAGTGTCACCTTCAACTGAACACTGTAAAGTAGTTCAAATTCTAGAGAGTAAACTGACACTTTGTTGTAGTTCAGCCCCGATCGGGACCAGACTACGCAGCCTCTCTCTCACTCCACCCACCCTCTGAGAGACTAGAGGGAAATAATATAAGAAAAAAACAGCTTGAGGTTTGAGATAAGGACAGGGAGAAAATCCTTAAAGTTACTGCTATGGGCAAAACAGACTCGACTTGGGGAAAACTATTCATTTATTACTAAAAACAGCAGGATAAAGAGACAGAGAACAAGATAACCTCCCTCCACCCCTCCCTCTTCCCATGCTTAATACTATCTCTTCTATCTTCCCCCCCCCGAGCGGCACAAGAGGGAAGAGGGAATGGGGGTTGCGGTCAGTTCATCACACGTTGTTTTACACTGCTGCTTCATCATCGGGGGAAGAACTCCTCACATTCCTCCCCTGCTCTGTTGTGGGGTCCCACCCATACGCCACAGTCCTTCGTGAAACTGCTCTGGTGTGGGTCATTTCTTCCACGGAGTGCAGTCTCTCCAGAACAGCTGCCCCAGCAGGCCCTCCATGGGCCACAGCTGCCTTCAGGCCTCCACCTCCCTCGGTGTGGGGTCCTTCACGGACTCCAAGTGGATCTCTGCTCCTCTGTGGACCTCCATGGGCTGCAGGGGGACAACCTGCTCCACCATGGTCGTCACCACAAGCTGCAGGGGAATCTTGGCCAGGAGCCGCATTACTCCTCCCGCTCCTTCTGAACTGACCTTGGCATCTGCAGCCGTTCCCCTCACAAGAAAAGTTCTTCACAACAGGCTGGCATACGCCTCTCAGAATCTCTTCACATCATCCAGCTCATGCCCTCTCCACTTCTTGCAGCCAGGCTGGGCCGAGTTGGGCCCAGTCAGCTGCCTGGCAAGAGGCCAGAGGGTGAGGCCTGCAAGGCCCATGAGGCCTGCGCCTCCCCCTCTGCACCTCTGCCCCGGCTCAGCTTCTTCACATATTCTCTTCTTTTTTTTTCCCTTTCTTAAATACGTTATCGCAGAGGCGTTATCACAGAACACTCTGCTACCAATCGGCTCAGCCTTGGCCAGCAGCAGATCCACCCTAGGCCCAGCCAAGTCCACTGAACAAAGGGGAGTGACTTCTAGCAGTTTCCTACAAAAGCTACCACCTTAGGCCCCCCCTCACTAAAGAAAACTGCAACACACGTGAAAGCATCTGGCTACTAAGGCTGAAAAGTTAATTTGTAATATTAAATATTTTGTAACTAAAAAGTCCAGGAGACAATATGGAGCAGATGCAGACATTCCTGTACTGCCAGGTATTATTTTAGAGTCTAGTAACATTATTGAATCCATAATTCAGTCAAAAGCCAAGAAGTTGCAGAATTTTCCTTCAAATCATCTGGCAAATTCTCCCATGACACTACAGAAAAGATGGAACATTGGAAGAATTTTGTCCTCTACAGCTTCCCTTTCTTTCTGCTCTTATCTCAGCTCATTATATTTCCCCAGGAACTACTTTTCTCTCTGCAAATAAATAGGCATTGTTTCATCAGTATAGAACAACTATTTTAAAAATGATAATTGTTTAGGTACAGAAGGTCTTATTTAATTCATATAAATGAATAAATGTAAATGTAAGCCTAAATAAAAACCATGTTGCAATGATATATATATTTTCTCTTTCTAAATAGGATAAATAGGACTAGACATAAAGGATAATAATCAAGTTGTGTAGCTAATATGCTCTATTCAATATTTCATGCTAATCTTCATTATATGAGGGTTAATATGATCACAGGAATCCTTATTATTTCTTCTTCTTACAATCTTATTTTCTTATTTGCTTTCCTACTGCACAGCTATGTTTTAGGCAAATAATTTCATGGACTTATGCACAAATCCTTTTCCCTTAAAGGTACAGTTAATGTAGAACCCCCCAAGGTATGTTTGCAGTTACAATTATCCCTTTTATTGTGCATTTGCTTGTGCTGACAATAGTCAATTTCATTTGTCATTCTGCCTTCCAGGCATCTAACTTCGTTATGCTCCTCGAGTTCTTCATAGCCTTCTCTTCTCCAACAGTCACAAGTCATTCCATGTCATCTAATCACATAAGCTAAATGTTATCCAAACAGTCTGAGAAGAGAGAGAGAAATGGATTTCTTGTCTATTAACTTAAAAAAAAAAATTGGTTAGTATGAAGAAAAACATTTATTTTTTTCTACCACATTTGTCATTATAAAAGTCCAGCTGGCTGAACATGTCTTCATAGTCCTGCCCTATTTTGGATATTTTTTCCCTAGTTTAGGTGTTAGAGTTTCCTGTTCACTTGAGTTTTTGCAACCAGAATGAGGAGCAATGAAGTTTCCAGGCACCTGGAATTTGTTTCACTGCTCTCACCATCACTACATGGTACCAAACATGCCATGATGTCAGGGATCCACCATCTGCCCGCCGCTGTACACAGAAAAAGTATCTAATAAAAAGATAACATACTGCTTGTTTACTGTGACAGTTATGGATTTATAAATTGAGCCTGTCACTTCAGAAGCATGGGGCAGTCACAAACAGCAAGCACTAAAGAGACAGGTAACAGGGTGCACAAAGGTGGTGAGAAGAGCTCTGTCAGCAGTGACAGTCTCAAGAGGAAGCACATGTGCTCATTGCTCTTTAATAACTTGGTCTTTACAGCACAAGATACATGAACTGGTGCTGCACGTCTGTAATGAATAGCTTGTCACATACGCTTTAACTTCTCAGAATTAATTACTGATTTTGTTAAGCTGTGAGTATGTCTGCCCACAAAATAAGGGTGACAGTTTGCCCAAATTGTGATCAACTGAATGAGTTCAATTAAAAAAAAACCAAAAAACAAAAACCCAACCAAAACACATTCAAGCAGACAAAAAAGATTAATAGAAAGCTCTCAGAAATGCAAGAAACATTATGACTATGATTATGTTTCTTAGAAACATAATCACACTTACCTTTACTCTAAAACCAAAACAAAACGACAGGAGCTCATCTCATGATCATATCAGAAAACAAGAGGATCCCAAGAAAAATTCATAGCTGTCCAAAATGGTTGCAGGCCTTAATGGACAATATGCATTAGAAGCCTGGTGAACTATTTAGGTGGTTCAAAATTTGTTGATATGGAGCCTCTGATGAATGTTTGTTCAGTCTTTGTTCTTCATCTAACTTGCTTTTGAGGAGAATTCTGTGGATGATGTGAAATAAGACTTCTCATCAAAATCTTTACTTCCACTTCCTTTATTCCTAGTACACAACTACACTGTCCAGCACACCTGGAGTTTGCTCAATGTCTTCAGCTTCCTTGTATATTTCAAACATTTTATCATGTCTCATGTTTATCCATTATTAACAAGGAGCAGTACAGGGGGGATAGAACTGAATATTTCTCATTTCAGGTTTCATTCTTCAGGTGAGTTAGAGTAAGCTTTTAGACAAAACTGTCTTCCTGAAAAGCTGAAAATCCATAGCTTATCATGCCATGAATAGACTTAGGAGTGCCTTGTCTTGTTATTAAGAGCTTTGACAGCTTATTTTTTTTTTCTCCTGCTTACCAAATTCACATATATTTGGTGCTTTACTTGACATAAAAGAACAAAAAAGAAAGAACAAGCAATAACAATGCCTAGACTACATCCAGTATTATAGATCTCTTTTGTCACAGTAAGAGAGGCAAGCATATGTCCTTCAGGTTGTTACCAAAACGAGCATAATTGCAGTGGAGACTGATACAGGGCGAATAGAGCAAGTTTAGCTACACTGTTAGTTATGTTAGGCTTAGGATGTAATACTTCAAATACTGGTTGAATGACCCAGTCACAGAAAGGGAGGGTTACCACAAACTCCCAGAAAAGATCAAAGCATTTTTAGCTCATAAATTACAGCTTACTTAAGAATTTATTTGCAATGAGTATAAAGAAGATCTGTAAAGAAAAGACAGTACATAATTACTAACTTTGTGCAACAACTGATTTGCAGAATTTTAAAATCTTTAAAGATGAACTTATTTGTCAGAGCAACTTCTGATTTACTCTATTTCCAAGGCATCCCTCTGCAGCAGAAGAGAGAAGACTGGCAGCTTAAAACTTTGGCAGCTAAAGCTACAAGAGAGAACCAGCCTCCACAGCATTCACCAGTGCAGGAAAGAACAGCCAGGGAGCATGGAAACACATGATAAACTACTTGCAGATTCTTACTCCAAATACTGTATGTTGTGTAGGCGCTTGCATGTAAAATACCTAACAGACCTTGTGACAAAAACCCCATACTTCAGAGTAAGAAGATTGAAAATTTTAAACAGCTGTGTGCTAAAAAGCATGACAGAGAGAAACAAACAAACAAAAAATCAGAATAGAACTACAGCATAATTCTAGTACCATGCATGTTTAAATATGTTTACATTGAAGGTATTATACAAGAAAAAAAGTGGAAAATCCATCATTTCCAGTGTTAAACAGTGGAATAAAAAAGATATTACCAGATATTACCTCTAAATTTGAGATGTGTAATAAACACAGTAACTCCAAGTATGGTTCTGATTCAAGAAGATCACAATTAGAGATAGCAAAAGAGAAAGCAACATTGGAATATCAAATGGAGCTATCCAAATAATTAGTTTTCAAAGTGAAACAAAAGAAAAATAGTGTTTGCTGTAGACTGAGAATGTTCTGTATATTGGAGTTTCACTGATCTTACACACACTGAGGTATTTGAGGAATTCAGAAGGTATGGAATCACTGATTGCAAACTGACCTGCTCTATGCTCTTAGAGCACAGCAGGTTTTATTTCTAGAGGCTAAAACCCTGGGGTTTTCTACCAAATTGTAGTGCAAGCAGGTTGTCCTGGTTTCTGCTGCGTTAGAGTTAATTTTCTTCCTAGTAGCTGGTATAATGCTGTGTTTTGGATTGAGGATGAGAATAATGTTGGTAACACACCGGTGTTTTAGTTGCTGCTGAGCAGGGCTTACACTAGGTCAAGGACTCCTCAGCTTCTCCTACTGCCCTGCCAGCGAGGAGGCTGGGGGTGCATAAGAAGCTGGGATTCTCTCCCTCATCCCACTGTGGCAGGAATGAATGAACGTTTATGTGGTGTTCAGCTGTCTGCTCGGTTCAACCACAACACAGGTGGTGAAGAGCCAAAGATGGTCATCTATACACCCCATGTATTTCATATGTACCCAGTCTACACTAAAGAGATTGAAAACTTGTTGACTGGGTACGTGAGTGAACTCTGAAGAGCCCACTGCAAAGGAAAATTTGCAGTATAGTCAGCATGCCTTGGCACAGAACTGTCTCTTAATGCCTTAATCACCTCCATTATTGGAGGCTGCTGTTCAGGCTTTTGGGAACTGAATAAAGTGTCAGATACTGCTGAAGTAATAATGAAGAAAACCAACTGTAAACTTCAGCAGTTTTCCACACCGTTTCACACAGGATACTCCTGTTCTACTCACTGAAGTCATACAGGTTAACTTCAAACAGCCAGATAGTTGAAAGCTGGCTGATGACTAACATCAAGTAACAGCCATTTTAATTGCTGGATCAGAAAAAGCTAAAAAAACCCAACAAATGAAAGACATGGCAGTGTGTTCTCAAATAAAGAAGGCAAGCCAATAGAAGTTGTAATATACAACAATAATATACAATGAGAGTAACATACAAAGAACAAAGCCTCACATGGACAGCAAACCATAGTCCTTGTTGTTCTTCAAGTGACTTTTTCATCATCTGATTTTTCCCTCAGGACAAGCTGCATGACAACCTGTGTTTGTTACAGATGCATAAAATAAAGCTAAATCCAGACAGATTTAGTGGAAGTAACAGAATATTAATATTTTTAAACATAATTTCTGTGTGTATATCTGTATATACAGTCTTAGGAGTCAAGTAACAAAATACAAAGTTTCATTTATTTAAAAAGAGATCTAAAAGAGAACTTCACAATACAGCACTTCTCAGAGGATTACGTAAGCCTGTCACAGAGCATCCTGAACTATGCTGGAAGGAATCTAGGACAAACGGATTGCACTGTTTAGACTTTGCCTTACATTTGGAATTAAGAGAGCTGGGACTTTTCAATTCTTGTTACTGTGGGCAGCACCTAATGGATCATATTGAAATACACTACTTATTTTTTTTTGTATTTCTATATTCAGATGTTCACTTGAATTTATTTTATTTAGGAAGAAAGCTGACATTTTATCCAGAAGACTACTAATCAGTTCAGCTGGTGTCTCAGCAAGCAAGTGTGATACATATGCTCTGTTTCAATTTAAAATACAGAATAGATCAGGACAAATTAATTACATCCTCAGAAAGTATTTTCTTTTTGCTAGTAGAAGATTTGTACATCAGTATAAATAGCTCATAAAGAAGCTTAGAGTTAATTCAATCATATAAAAGGAGCTGTCTTATAAAACTAATCTATTTGAAAAAATAGCCACTGGCAGTCTGATTTTCAGAGACACCAATTAACCCAGCCCACCTCAGAAAACCTTATGTTAATTTTTTATTTTCTTCAGGAATGTTGTCTTTTCCATGACAAGTCTTTGTTTTTCCTCTGAAGAGTGAATTGACACCGCACATCTGACACTGCAAAATTTCTGAGGGGGAAGCAACCCAAGTAAACTAGAGAAAGTGTAAAAAGATTTGGGGAAAATTAAATTTTCTCAATAACTGGCATGGTACACATGATCCAAATGTCTTGTAGTTACAGAACAACTTCAGTTGCCAAGAGAATGAATGACTTACAGTTGTGGTTCTTGTGACATGGGCTTCATAAAAGCTTTCATACTTACAGTATTGAAAAATTAACAAAGATAGCATAATCAGGACTTTAACACTAATGCCATTTTCTTTTAAAAAAGTCAAGTATTTTTTTGCATATCTTTCTTTACAAATTAAAAGTTTGCACATGATTACTTTGTACAAAACTTACATGTATCAGTGTACCCTGTGCACTTATGTTATCCTTTTTAGCTGGAGTAATGTATTGGAATAAGTCTACTACACAATAAGTTTGCATTTTCTCTTTTACCGTCTTTATAAAAATAAATATAAATATAAAAATAAAAATAAAAAAATTGCCAAAGAAAAAAGCCCATAATCAGAATCACTATCCAAAACACACACAAGTTGATGTCCGTGCTCTAGTCAGCAACAGTAAAACCTCAGTCGAAATTTTCAGAAGTACAGGCCAACTTTAGAAAACAGTAGAAAAGCAGGAAGAGTGATCAGAGACTGATGCAGAACCTGTATAAAAGATTGTTCTCTTCTTTAGATTAATTATTCCAGGCTATTCAGAGCTTACATAAGCCTCTTTTAGCATGGGTTTTTTTTTGTATGTGAAGAAAGGAAGCAATCACTTCATGATCACAGTAAGACAAAAAGTAATAAAGGACTTAGTAGTTGAAAACTTTCAGATTAGATATTAGAAATGTTTTTGTCAAGACAGGACCAGTGGAACAGACTGTCTAAAGAGGCTGCGGAATATCCATAATTTCTTAAATATCTCACAGAAACTTGACAGATATTAAGAGAGAATTACAAATTAGTGCTGGTATTGGTTATGAAAGCATTAGAAAATTTCTGAGGACCCCTTTCAGTCAATAGTTCAATAATAGTGCAGGTTATTTTATATTCTAATGATTGTAGATTATTTTTAAAGGCTGGAATAAATTTTAAGGACTAAATACTGAATTATTTGGACTCCTTTGCCTAACACATTTGTCCCCAGTTAATGATCGATAATACAATAAGACAGAAAAATAAATAATGTCATAAACAACAATGAATACATAATAATGCAGCGTCTAATGAGTTAAGATTTTTTAATTAAAAATAGGTTTAAGTATAGATTCTACAGATAATTCCTGTATTTTCTGTTTCCTCACTAGGATTCCACATTCTATGGACTTCATCAGGAGTCAGTGGAATGCTGCCTTATGGCATCATTGCCGTAAATTATTTTCCTTTGAGTGTTGAGTTGTTGGTGTTTCACAGCCCTAAACCAATTTCACACCACTACAGAACACATACTACTTGAAACTAAGTTATTAGAATTTATGCTCTTAATCTGATTTGTATTGTATTACCAAATTTTCTTACTTGTCTGCAGATTATTTATGGTAGTAAAGGTGACTTTCATGCTACTCCAGGTAGCCCTTTGTTTTAAAGGACATCTGTAATTTTGTTACTCATTTTCCTCAACTTTGACCCTAGGTAGTCAACTGCTGCTAGTCAGATATAAAACTTAATGCACTTTAAAAAGTTTATAGGGTATTTCAAAAGAAATTCTGCATTGAACTGAATTGTGAAAGGTGCAATGTCACCAGAGCTAAGGGATGACCCTCAGCCAAGAGCACCAATCTCAGACCTCTCTGTATTATTTAGCAACACATTTTATTCAAAAAAGGTGTAGAGCCACATTTCTGTTAGGTTAATTGTTATACAGTGTAAGTTTAAGACACAAAGTCAACGTGTCAAAAATCTTCTGAGCAAGTTTGAAATATCACATGAAACCTATTACTAAAAAACCCTTTAAAATCAGATTCATTTTATCATTCAGCCTCAATCTGAAAACCTCCTTCTGGGAAGGCTACATCCTATAATTTATTAAGATCTTCATGTTACAGAGGCTGAGAACCATGATTGATTATGTGCCATTTAATATATTGGAATATATCCGTATCAATGATTGAATACACCAGACTGTTAATCTAAGGCACAATATGCAAATTCCCCTTACAAGGACAGCACTCCTAACGACTACTGAGAAAGTTCTATCCACTGTCTAGCATTTTGGATTTATAATAGATGAATGGACAAATTCTTTGTCTTCTCTCTCCAGTAATAAAAAAAAACCGCTTCAGTTGCACAAACCCTTCTTTACCTTGGCTTCTTGTGGCATACTGGATTTTGACATATTCCATATTTTGTTCATACATCCCTATTTACCTAAAAGCTTCTGATTTAGCAATTTTCTGTAGCTCCCCTAATTTAGTAGAAACATTGAGAAAATAATTTGGTCATGTAGAGGGTACGGCTTCTTATTTTAATCCCTTCCAACACTTCCTGTATTGAAAGTCTGTTTATTTGGTTTCTGCAATTTATCTTTTGCATTTCAAGCTAGTTCATGCAAAAAGCACTGAGAACATGAAGCACCAAATTAAGGCCTTACAACAAAGGACACTCTCAGAAGAGCTGTGCAACTGCTACCCACTCTGCAAGCACCACTGAAGCCGTTACACCAACCTCTGTTCACAGGCAGACCTACAGGGCAAAATCGTCTCTGAAATAAGACAAAAGTTCTGGCTGCAATATTGAGTGACACTACAGAAGGTCTGTTGTCTTCTGGAAGCAGCCAGGCAGGTCTTGAGAGACTAGCCTGGACTGGGCTGCCCTTGCCAGAAGAAGCCCCATCACTCACTCTCACTGCTGTCTTGCTTAAGAAGCAGAATGGGGTCTGGGTAACACGGTGGTTGCGTGAAGCATGGATGGGAATGGCAGCAGTCTGTTTTCTGAAGGGACACCTGGAAAAAGTGCAGTCGGGGAAAGACTGTATGAACTGCTTTATCTCACCACAGACACAACTGAATTAAATCATTGCTAACACAGCTGTCATGATCTGTTCTGCCAGGCTGACAGCAGCACACTTCACATGCAAGTTAAAACTGATAGCAGTCCGACATGTTTTTTTTTTCCCTGTTTAATAACTGAAGATGTTTGTGCCAGTTGAACTTACCATGCCCATAAAAAAGTGTGACCCCACAGTTGCTCTAAGTCACTGAGTTCTTTTGCCTCTGGCAGTCCTGTGCTGATTTATATCTGCTAAGACTCTCAAAAACCATTCAAATCACAGAACTGCATAGCTGTAAAGACGGGATTGAGTAGGCGCCAATGATTACACTTCTGGTTATTGTTTTGTCACATGAAACTCTGCAAAAGCATTTAATGAATGAGTCATGATGAATTACGTTTAAATTATAGATTGTGACTCATTGATTTTCACATTGTTTTATCCTTCCAGTGTTCTTCCATAAGAATCTAAGAGACAAGAAAGAGCCTGCTGTGTCAGGCGTAGAAAAGAAGAGAAGGGCTATCTACACCCAAGCCATCAGAAGGGCCAAGAATGAGGAGCAGATCACCCTAACCAAGGAAAGAAAATAGTAAACATTTTCTTGCATCTTCAGTATGTCACAACTTGGAGGAGCTATGTGCTGGAAAATCTAAACACAGCCTTGTTGAGTAGGTGACAGAACAATCCTAGTTATGTCATAAAGACCATCATTGGTTGGTCTTGACTGTTCTCATCATTAGTACAAACCAAGCTAAATCAACGATCTCTCTGAAGGAAGAAGCAAAGTTTTATATGAATAAAATAAGTTGTTGCTAGCCACAGTTCTCCATTTTAACCCTTTATAAATTCCTGACATGGTTTTTTTAAAGTATATGTCCTTCTACATACACAGCTTTATACAACACAGTTCATGTCAGTACCAGCCAGTGTCCCACTCATCCCATGTTAGCTTGTAGCACTAATGACACTAAGAACATACAGAAAGTGGATCCACCATAGGAAGCCCAGATCAGAGCTAACACAGGTTTGGGCAATGACTTCTGCTGTTACTGCCTGGCTTCTGGCGATAAATGTAACTCACATGTCTCTCCCTTCATAGTGGAGAGCCCTATCAAGCACCTTTGCTTCAGGTAGGGTGAGAACATACCACCCCTAAGCATTGTGCCCTCTACCTCAACTGCCCTGCAGCATCCTGGTCCGAGGCTGACTCCATGGCTACAACATGCAATGTACAATAGCTTCTTAGCTACACTTGTGGTCTTCGCTTGTGAGGAGTGCAACTGAAGAAGGACCTTCTCTTAGCACATCTGGCCTGTGCTTTGTAACCAGCCTGGGGGATATCAGTTCTCAAGTCAAAAAAGAAGCCAGAGACTGTACCTGTCACACAGTGCTTGAACTTTAATGAAAGAGTTTAATGCTAATGAGCAAATTAATCTCAGTTTTAATTACCAAATCTTCTTCTCCAGGGAATAATCAAAGTCTACAGCTGGCCTAGACATCTCAGAGCAGTAACAAACAGATGAGCCTATCACACAGTCTCTTTTTATAGCATACGGTTCTGTGTTAACTAAAAATAAGAGGATATGAAACATTGCTAACTGCAAGATCAATTTTAGGGGAAGTGGAACACTTTTATACAGCAATCTCTCAATATATTCATTTATATATAGATAATATCTTTAATTATATACAGATAAATGTAAACAGAAAACACATAGATATACCGATATATAAATATATAGATATCTCTATAGAAAGTAGATATAATTAGATATGTAGATATTTGTTAGATACATATACAAATAGATATGTTGGATATTTATTTTTGTGTATAGATATCTATATATGTATATAGATATATATTATATAGAAAGCTCTATATACATATCTATATAAAATATTTAAATATCTAGATCAAAATATATAGCGAGAATATACCTTTATGTAGAAAAAACATAGGTATAATATCAGTTTACTAAAAAATATGTATATATCTAGAATACATAATATTTAGTCCAGAAGAAAGGGCTTCAGTGTGAAGTGGGAGATTCCAAAACACCTACATAGTGAAAACTCAGTGAAGAAAATGCATCATACTTTGGACCTGATTAGAATGTTTCATTGAAGTAGGAAGCTTGTTCCTAATATTTAATAAAACATTAAAGTTTTTAATTTACAAAATACATCATGTTCTTAAATACTATAAAATATTTTGTATTTCCTTTCCAAGATTTGGGTTCACTGAGCATTCTGAAATCAACAGAATCATCTTGGTTTTATGCTAGTGTTTTTAATGGATATTAATTTAGTGAATATTATTACACATAGCTGAATAAAAAAACCCAACCCTCTAAGATGTCTGGTAACCAGAGGAATCTTTCAGCAATGAAGTTCAGATACAAGCCAATCCAACAACCATTAAGTGGTTTAAGGGATGTAACACTGGCTCAGTACTAGGAAACTGGTAGAATCTTTCAGCCTTGTAAGTAATCTGTCATTTCAGCCTGGAATCTCAGGCTGTCGCTCACTGTGCGGCATATGAACTTACAGAGCTACTAAAAGGCTAGTAGACCATGATGGTGTGAGGTACTTACTGATGAAGTTAATGAGCTGCAGGAGGAGATAGCTCTGTCAAGAAAAAAAAAGCAACAGCAAGAGAACATCAAAGAGGTTGCATAAACACCCAGTGCTCAGGAACCCAGATAGCTTTCCAAGGATAACCAACAAGCTGTTACACAGGAAGTGTTAGTCTGTGTTTCCAGTTCTGTTTGCTCAAAACCCATTATATGGCCCTGAGATCTGGAAGGGAGGCCCAGAGGCTTGGCCTGAAGACAGTACCCTGCGTGCAGAGGGCTAAAATCCAAGTTTTACAGGATGCCAAGTCAGGTTCCAACCTGACTTAGAGGCAGAGCTTCCCTTTCAAGCTTTTTCAACATTAAATCAGTAACTACATAGTAACAAATCTTGCTTGTCCCTTTTAATCCTGGAGGGTTCCCCCAACATTGCCTCTGAAGCACAGCTGTTTGCTCCTTGCAGTCTCCCACCTGTATACTGCAATCACCTGCCAACCTGCCTTACTACACGAGTTCGCTCAGTTGCTCACCAGACAGGAACAGTCTCTCCTACACACTTTTTCAGAAGACTGTCATTTACCTCATGACTCAACATCCATAAATACCACTTAAAAAAACCCAAAAAACAAAGTACTGTTCATCTCAATGAACCAAAAGGGGGAAAAAACCCATGATGGGCTTTACAACATTAACTGGATGACTATGCATATACTATCCACGAGAAAAACCAAGTATTGGACAGAAGGATGAAGGTGTTAAGCACCATGCAATGCTTTTTATTGCTACCTAAATGTATATGGACCAAAGTTCTCAGCTAGCTTTCACTCAAACTTAAGCCAACCACTGTCAAATTACCAACGTATTGTTTCAAGACTTGAGGGCTTTCTGAAAGGGTTACTGCTATCAAGGCACCAGTCACAGGCATAAGGTAGCATCTCACTACATCTTTGCCCACCACCTACAATGATGCCTTGCTAGTTGATATCCTGTTGGAGATGCCCTGCCAGGATTTTATATATATATATATATATATATAAAATATATAGTATTTTATATATATATATACTCATTTCAACATACCATTTTAAAAAAGAGGGAAAAAAAAAGACATAGCAAATCCTCTTGAGGTCTCAGATAAGAGGTATACCAAAAGCCTTAGAACCACATGAGGCTGACATTTTATAAGCAGAGAAACAGTTCTGCAATACTTTCAGAAGGTTCCCCAGTCCATGCAAGACCTCTATCGTAGGCTAGAACCTTAGTCTGAGTATAAATACAACACGGTTTTTCCACAGACAGCTACAATTTAAGTTGTATAGATATACAAGCATTCTGGACAAATTCTCATTCTCTCAGAGATAGTGCTGCCATTTTCATTGGCTAAAGTTCAGACAGATATGAGGCTTTCTTCTAAAAGGCTTTAATGTATTCAATAATGTTGCTTTAGGAATTTGTCATTGTCATGACAGGTGTTCTATATAAATTGACAAACACATAAATAAAAATATGAAATATTTCACATTACTCCTCTGCAAGAGACTTAGTTTGCCGTGGACATGCCAAGACTTCTTCTGTATTTAATACACTCTGTTTCTCAGAAGTATCACAGTTAAATTATATCTTCTATATGATGCACTCGGAGGAAGTGAACAGCTATCATCTATAATCAGAACAAAATAAATAAGGGCACAGAAAACAAAAGAAACTCAGAAGATTTGGAAAGTAAAGTGGTCCAGCTCAGATAATAAAAGCATCTAGAAATGGAGCTCCACATTTTATTAGATACATTCAACAAGGAAAGTAATTACACAAAGAAGAAAAAAGACAGAAACATTGAATTGCTTGTAGTATATGCATCTTCTGTAAAGACCAGGGTTAGCAAAATAAGAGAACAATACTTTCCCCAGGAAAATGCAAAAATGTCTCAAGATTCATAATACGTATGTTACAAACCAGATGGCATTGGTAATGTCACTGAGAGTCAGATGTCCTAATTATGCCCATCTGTATATTTTATACTTGAAGTTTGTGAGTAAAGTCGCAGCATTATGCACATGCTTCAAATTCTGTATATTAAGCCAGCCTTTCCAGGATCAAATTACTTCCACAGAAAACATTTTTCTACCAGAATGCATACATAAAATTTGAATGGGGCACAAATTATGGACTTTAAGCTGCCACTCAAAGGAGATTTTTGGAATTACCATGCAAGTACCACCTTGACACTCAGCAACTTAAAACAAATAAAAAAGCCCCAAACCCACAAACAAAATACCTGACTGAATAAGAAAATACTTAAATAACAATAAATATTTTTCATAGCTTCTCAGTTGCAATCCTTCCCATCCTCCCTCTCAACAAATAAAACAAGAAGTAAAAGTGGAAAAGCTTTAGAGAATGGCTTCAAGCATAAAGAATGCCTTCCATGCAAGAGAGACCAGGTCTTTTCATTTTGTAAAAAGATACGAAGGGCCATAATAAAATTTCATATAAGCAGGAAGAACTGGAGAGCACCAAAATAATTAGCTATGAGACCAAAATACCCAGAAATATTCCATTTCATACACATTTTTTATATTATGAAATTAGTTAGATAGCCTCCTTTGTGCAAAAGAGTCAATCCTAGTCAGGACTGGAAATTTGGAAATTTGTTCAACTTTGTGTTTGCATAATCTACCTAGCTGCTTCATTTTCATTGAAGAGAACAACCTGGCTTTTTGCACAAATGGATTATAACACAAATAGCAGCATTGTATGAAACTATGTCAAAGAGAACTCTGCTGCATTCTTTGGAGTTTGTTACCCAGAAGTGAGATACACATATGATAGTTTGTGGAAATATTTTTTGGTACAATTTTTGCCAGCATAGGAAGAATTCTGTGAATCCAGAGATCTTCAATTTTATATTTTAATATCTTCAAAATTTTTACCAAACAGCCAAACAGATGCCACAAAAATACATATAATGTAACGAATGCTAAGCCACATTAAAGAAAGGCATACAGATTTATTTTTAAATAAAAATACAAATAGTATTTAAATGCAGAGCAAACAAATACAATTCTTGAAACCATAGAAGTCATAAAACTATCCTAATCAAAACCAGAAGTGTAATATTGTAGTTCATGCAAAACCTCCATGGCAATAGTAATAGGGGCTATTAAGCAATCATTCAAATAATCTTTCTGTGGCAAATTGTTAAATTGCCAAGAAAGGTTTTGCAACAATTTAAGACAACAATTTGACATTAGGAAGTACTAGATTTATGGATTAATAAAATGACAACTTTTGCTTTTTTTCTTCTATTTGAATAGCCTGTTAAAATAAATGTGGAAAACACTAAGTTCATTTTATCAAACTAAACACACTTCAAATCAAATAAAAATCATAGGCCATAGACAAAACTAAATCATTTCCCAAGCTGCATAACTCCTAGGAACAATTTGTTTTGATCCTAGATGACAAATTAAAAGTAATCATTAGATGAATAGAAAGCCTCTTTGTGTGAGGTAGTGTGAATGAAGTATTTTCACTGACAAGTATTGGCAGTAAACAATTATTTAAAACAAGATAAAGAGTGAATTTACCAGAACTCAGACAAAAAAATACTACCTTTTTTTTTTTTTTTCTCCCTAGGTGGGTTGAAAGGTGAGAATAATTCTTCTATTATGTCCACACAGAGCAACTGTCATTTCAAACAAAGAACTTCAAACCTGATCAACTGGGTGACAAGTCTGCGACCCATCACATTATGGATATTCTTCTAACCAAGTAAGGATTCTCATGACTGAGTGCTATGTGACAAGTAGTCTGAATTGATTCAGAATGGGGATGTCAAAAACAGTTACAATGTTTGCAACCTGAATATTACAAAAGTATAGGGAGAAACATGACATTTAGTGTTTATAGACTTGAAGTAGGCTATCGTAGTCCTTCTATTATTTATTTAATATATTTCCTTGGGGATGAAAGCATTTATTTTCAATAGCCTCAAAGCATAATACATGAGTAAACCAGAAGTCCTATGGACACAATTAACTTTTTTCTTAACAGATTGGTTACCACTTTAGTTTTGTCCAAGTTACAATTGAGGTAACTGCTTTTCATCGAGACAATGTTTTGTGCACAATAAAATCCTTGCAGTGACATTAGTTCTTATGATACCTATTTTCACAGAGCATATGAAATAAATGAGAAGCAGGAGGTATTAAGAAACATTAAACACTGGTGGAAATGTAAAGAAAAAGTGTTTTCACCAACTATTCTTAGGTCTTTTCTGTGGCCTAGACTCACTGTTAAGGGAATTAACGGATAAAAACTGTCTTTCAGAGGTCTTAAAATCAAGCTTGTATTTGCTAACATCTGTTCATAATGGCAAAAAAGCTTCGGTGGAATTTCACAACATTCAGCACATGTAAATGTGATGCAAGAATTACTCAGATTTACTCTGACAACTGACAAAATATGGCCTCAGATCAAGTTTGTAGGACACCTCCAGAAAACTGCAGTGGTCTTCTCAGAACCTACTACAAAATCAAGTGTGACAGGAAACAGCTGAAAAGGAAGCGCAAAAAGCCATTACATTATCTGATTTGACTGTGTAAAAATGGGGCAAAGTTCAATTCAGATAATTCTGCTATTTTTGTTGTTACAAGTGTTTTCTGCTACTACAGCAATCAATACAAGAATGAGAAAGACCAACAAGGTGATCATGAGGAAAAAAATGTTGGATGGAGAAAAAATGGCTTCAAACAGTTACTTACCTAGAGCTGGGTTTTCCAAATTTAAAATACAATTTAGGTGGACTGTGCAACTAAGTACAGCGTTGCAAGCCAATGTCTTGTGTATTAAAAAAATACAAAAGTTAATGTTAGTATATTGACAAATGTGAAGTTCAGACCTCACTTTCAAATCAGTCTCCAGTTTCAAATGACATTTAAATTATAGGAGCCCAATTTCAACAGATTAATTTCTTCATAAAGTCTACATGTATTGAGATTTGTCAGACAGTCGTAGGCAAAAATTGTAGAAGGCATTTTGGAAGAAAAAGCAGTTGCCTATACTGAGTTAAAATAATTTCTCTGACAACTGCTAGAAAGTATGTTTTGAATCAGAGACTTAAAAGTTTGATAAACTAAAACAATAGGTAACATTTTTGAAGGTATATGAAGCAGGAAACATCAAGATGATGAAAAACATAAAGGCGAACATTAAGCTGAAGAAGAGCTGAAAAATTTAAAAACTCAAACTCCTAAGTTGTTTACAAGAGTTATGGTTAGTGAATCTCTAGAAAACAGAGGTTAATACTTTTAGTTAAGAGTAGAGTATGAGTATAGGAATGGCCTCCGGAAACACAACAGTATTGATTAATCAGCCATTCCACATAAGCTTTAGATTAGGCAGAGTCTGAACCTATTATTATTACAGCAGTACTAAATCATTCATCTCTTCCTATAATCCAGCTTTTAGCATTTGACTGTATTGACTCATGTAACTAAGAGACTACATCATAAGCAAAATCCACCAAATGACCAGAGGTTGATTAATTCTGGAGTTGCTTTCATTAATTCTAGAGCTGCTTAAATCCAAAGCCTCAAGTGTCTTACAATAATTTGCATTTACAGAGTTATTATAAAACTAGGAACCAACACACACTGAAAGTCCTTAGCACTTCAGTACTGTAGGCAAGCCAGAACCTCTAAAATTTACCTCTAGAAAGACAGAGCAGCAAAAATAGGTTTTATCCCACAGTAAGCTAATATTGATCCATTATTCATCTGAGAGTTGCATAATCATGTTAATTATGCTACATAATACACAAGAGTCCTTTCATAAGTCCTTTCCTACACTATACA
The DNA here is from genome assembly GCF_036417535.1 of Chlamydotis macqueenii. NCBI lineage: Eukaryota > Metazoa > Chordata > Aves > Otidiformes > Otididae > Chlamydotis > Chlamydotis macqueenii. The sequence goes on along the minus strand of NC_141593.1, from coordinate 15,740,201 downwards.
TAATAGTCCTTTCATGATACATTTACGTGGCTTTAATATCACATCTAAGTTCCCATTTCATAGGTCACATGCTTAGTGAAATTTGTGGAGAAAGTTTGGTCTGGCTGGAAATGTGGGTATTCTGCATCGTGACAATGGAATTCTCTGATAGGTGGGACATGAAGGATCTGAAACACTAATCAAATAATCTATCATGAAAAAAAATATTTGAGCTACTGGGAAAGAGTGTTATCATTCTAGAAATAACTGACAGGCATAATTTTAAATTATTTCCTTCTAAAGCATTTCTTGTCAGAATGAAAACTATACACTTCATCCTGCATGAAAAAAATTTTGGTTTACAGTGTTTATTTTAAACAATTATGTTCAATATTGGTGAAAAAAAATTTCACAGGTGTCAAATTAAGTTAACTTCACACTTCTCCTCTGTTCTTTCAGGCAAATATTCACCAAGACTCAGGCTGAATCTGTAAAGCTGATCCAATTGCTTTAATTTCTAAGAATCCTATCACATGGTAATGGACTTTCCCTTTTTCAGAAAAAAAAAGGCTTCCCCAACTCACAACCTCCTTCCTTGCAGATAGCATGGCAGAGAGCCTGCACCTTATTGCACAAACACCTGAAAGCATCAGGGGACTTCCTCAACCACAGCCCCGTGGAAGCTAACACTGTTATCTCCCTTCTGAAAATCTCTCAACCTGAAATCCACATAGATTACAATCTGCGGACTGCTTCTAGTCTGCAGCTGATCTCAGAGATCCAGTGGAGAGATACACTCAGTTAACTGGGAATATACACATCCAGAAACATGCTGTACTGAATTCTCAACATACAAAAACCTGGTAATTTTAAATAAAATTTGAATGGATGAAAATTAGGCATTCTGAGGTCTTGCTCTGAGCCACCAATCTGGACTGCAGTGATTTGGCATTTTTAAGACCATTCTGTAGTTTTCACGGAAAAGGAACAAAAACCCGTCCTGTGGTGAAATCTGTCAACTTCAGTGAATACACCCAGACTGACCCGGATCTTCAAAGCTTACACACTTCTTTCTGTCTGTCACAACCACGCTCTGGAGCGCAGTCACTGAGGGTTTCAGTATCAGCTCTAGCAAATCCTTCCTTTACATTTCAGCCACATTGACGTCCTGATCACACCCAGCACGCCTCATGCCCCAGGTTTTTAGGGTCACAGCCCAAACTGACCTGCTGCCTGCAGACACAGCAAGTGTCAAAGCTCGGACTTTATCAGCAAATTTGAGATGTTGTCAGACACAAAAGGATACTCAGCATTTCACAGAAAAGGAATTATGGCTGGTAAAAATCACTGCTGAAAGAAATACAGCTTCTACTGTCCCTCCTGCTCCCTATCTTTGTGTCCTATATCAGACCCGACAAGTAGCAGTAATAATCTTCCAGAAGTATTTCACATCATTGTAAAAACCATATGGAGTGGGCTACTAACCTACATACAAACACCACAATGTTTAAAAATGTTGCAATTCACATTTTTTTTTTTGGAAGAGAATCCTCTCTGACTGCAAAGGACAGCTAAATTGGTTACATGCAAATACCTATGGGACACAAGTGCTGTGTTTGAACAGAAACTGGAATGTTAAGTTTTCAAAGTGATCAAATGTGAGATGCCTTTCCCTCACTAGACACTTCCTATTGTGGTAGATGCTTGCAATAATCCAGAAGGAATTTGCAACCCTAACTTGGCTATCCATTATCCTGTTCCTTAAGCCTGCTTGATGGGTGCTGCTTTCTATTTCACAGCTTTACAGGACAGGACTACTACTGTGCTAGGAGCACCAACTGCTCCTGTGCTAGGAGCACCAACAAAGAGGGTCCCAGTGTGATTCAGGACTCCTAGTCCTTTCAGAACACAAGTTACAAATATCTAAATAATTCTACTCAAAAATCAAAGAACAGAATAAAGGTATAACACTATTATAATGGCTTCTACTTCTATTTATTAAAACAAATCCCTAAACAAGATCTATCAAATAAAGCTAAGCTTATTTTTGCTACAGCAGTCATGCTCTTAAGCTGACTTTGATCCCTTTTTTGCAATTCATTGTTCTTTCTCACGGACTGAGAAGCTTGACTGTGTCTCCCCATCCACTCCACTCTGGGATTTGCACAGGATTTTGCTTGTTTTATTCTTCTCAGCTGATTCACGAAATACATGACCTGACTTAACAATTCCTCTCCTGTTAAAACTTCGTCAGGAGAACACCTTCCCTAGTAGTTGTAGAATACATCTTACTTTGGGTGGTAGCTGCAGTAGTAGCTACTACTGATTTATGTTAGAAAATTGTCTTCTGGGTAATTTAAAACATATAGTATTAAACTAAACAAAAACCCATGGATGTCAACCTAACGCATTTGAGTTATGTCAGACTTGCTACCCAGCCAGATTAATTTGCTCACGAGCAACACCTACAATTAGAAGTCCTTAGAACTTCCTGCATCAAAGGAACTTTTCTTAACACACAAATCCTGCTAGAGTACTTGGAAACTATCCAGGTAGCACACTTAAACAACAGCTAGGTTGTGAGAGAAAACAATGCTGCTTCAGTCTGGGCAGCAGCAGTATTTCAGCTTCATTTTATCAGTACTTATACTACTACGGGTGAGAGACTAGAGGAAATTTCAAGGTTACATGAACAGCATCTTCCAATAGAGTTCCTCAAAGTTCTCATTACATGCTGAGACTGAGCAACACAAATCACAGGACAATTATGTAAATTCTGTAAAATAAATTTAGTAATTAATTTTGAACAAAAAGAAATATTTAAATTCCTAAAAAAAAACCAAACCACACTGTGTCAGTCTTAGATGGACCTGGGCAGCACCCACTTTCCTAAAACTTTTCTCCAGTCCCAAATTACAGTTCACTCTCTCACAGGCATTTATTCATCTTGAGTGCAAAAACAAGCAGTGCAGAAAGTGGTTCAGCGCATTTCTGTCTTCAGTTTTTCCATACGTGTTTGTGCATTGTGTACTGTAGACACTAAGAATGTCAACATTTTCCAGAAGCATCAGGTTCATTCTTGGTGCACACTACAAAGATGCTCAGTCTGCAGCTGACAACGACCTCCAGGTGAGCACAAACACAAGCACTCAGGAACAGCTCCAGAAAATCCTAAAATTATGCCCAAATTTATAAGCAGAGAAAAACGTATCCAGGGAACCCCAAATATGATAACCATTAACCAGAGAGGCTGTGTGTTACTCTTTAAATAGATTTAGCAAACTTTTTTTGCAGATTTTTTTTTTTTTTAGGGAAGAGATGAAAAGAAGGAAGTCACAGTATGACTTCTAGCATTCCAGTCTTTTTATTGATAATTAAAATTACCGGAATGTTATTTTTCCTGCTTTGCACAAGAGAAATATTTTGCATCCACTCATAAGCAATAATATGCAGCAGCATGTAGGAGAATGGAGAATGCTATGTAGGCATTCTCCATTCAATACTTAACATATTTTACACAATAACCTGCAACAGCCAGCATTTATTTTAAATAATATTTCAGGTGTGCTACTAAACTAACAGAATTAATTGCTGAGTGGAACATATTACAGGTAAAGCAACAATGGCTTAAATTTAACTAAAACAAAGAAACTGTAGTTCAACCTATTGGTTAGTGATGGATTTTTATTCAAAAAAAGCTTAGCTCTCCTTATATAAAATATAAATCATAAGTGACAGATATTAGGTAACTCTAACAGGTTTAGATTGGGCCAAATGTAATTAATCTTAGTTTATATTGTTTGAAATCTTCATTAACTACATTGACTGAAGTGATTGCAAGAGATCACATTTGATATTCACTTTCAAATTAGTATGGTTTGAACTTAAATTCGTCTTGCAGCTGAAGGGAACAAGTTAGCAGCGTTGGCTCTATTGTAGTTTTTACAGGTTTGCACAGATCTTAAAGACATGACCTCATTACTTCAAGGCTATTTTTTAAATCCCATATTGCACTAACACATTTAATTCCTCAGAATACTTCACTCTTGAAAAAAGTCAGCACAAAATGAACAGAATATAAGAATCTTAATTTGTAATTTTGCTTAGATTGTAATCTGTGCTTTTTTTTATAACCAGAAATGTAAGCTTTAGGCAATTGCTGTGTCCTTTTTGAAGTTTTCTCTTGTTTAAGCACCGTTTACCCTGAATGATAGCTATCTTGGATCTTATGAGACCCAGTTTTGTAGGCTATGTGCAGATCTAATTGCCTGATTTTAAGACAAGCCTGCTCCATGAAAGGAAGCTGTAACCATAGCTGATCATTACTTTCGTAATTGCAGCTGCAGAAGTTAAAGAACTACAGAGCTTTTAGAAGAATGAGGCACCTCATATTTCACATTTAAGATTTGCAGCAGAGTATCAACTTAAATCCTAAATGAAATCAAAATAATTCCTCTGGGGTCTTCAAATACAGGGAATTTTGTGTCTATATTGTTAATAGAAATAGTTTATTATAATCAGTACATTGTTAAAATCTGTGCTAAATATAATATGCCAAAAAAACTAATAAAACAAATTATAAAACTGTAGATTTCAGCAAGTCTACATTACAACTCTTCATTCCATCCAAACAAAACCTGTGAAAGATACTTATTTAAGTAAAATCAAATTAAAATCTTAGAGTTGGATGTACATTCAAATGACTTAATGTCATAATGCTTTGTGCTGTCGTCATTATGTTTTGTAGTCTGTACAGAGGAATGACTATATTTTTATTGAATATTGATTTCCGAGCTGATTATATATATATTGACCTCACTGAGGTCACCCATCTTCCTTCAAAGTGTTGAATATTTTTTGCTTTTTTACTTCATACTCTCCCTGTAGGTGACTCTTCCTCATACATTCAGACAACTGAATTGCATGCACAGCTGTACCCCACACCTCTTTACATTATTAGTATATTTTCACTACAACTAGTATCAGCTGCCATGAGTTTCACCAAACCAACTCACCAAAGCACACTAAAAATAACATCCTCAGCAGCCAGCACTCTGAAATTTTGAGTTACCTTCGTTTCTCTAAATTCCTTTAAACAGCATGCAGAACAACAACCTTCTTTTAACTTTGGCCTCAATTTTACACCTAAATCACTTTTGCTCAGGAACATGCCATCAACTTGCAGTACACTCTGAGGAGGCTCCCTATTGTATGTTAACTTACATAATAGATGATTGCTATGAATAAAATAAATTCAATATCAACCTCTAATGAATAAAATAAATCCAATATCAACTTCTAAGGAAAGCCAAAATGTAAGAAATATCTCTTCCCTATTTTTAGCCCTAGTTACATAACTCCAATTAGTTTTAATTCCAGGAGACAAAGGAATCTCTACGTGGTGTTGTGAATATCCTTTCCAACATAGATTCCATCAAACTAGTTCTCTTCAAAAGTAATTGTGCACCTTTCCCCATTTATCAGTTCTCTGTTTCTTTCCAAGATTATCTAAGGGCATGTGTAAAATGACACAGAATCCTTCGGGATTCTAGCTTATGTAAATTATTTAGTCCCCTGCAACTACTTTAAAGCTAGTTACAAAAATGTCAGAGCCAACACCTTTCTTGGTAATACCTGATGAGCTAAATGGAGAAAATGGTCATAAACCATTGCAAGGAAGGCTCAGGTTGGACATCAGAAAAACAAGTTCTTCACTAGGATGGTAACTTAGAAAAGTCTGCTCAAAGATTTTTGTAATTTCTGTCCCTTGGAGATTTTCAGATCTCACCTGGGCAAGGCTCTGAGCAACCTGATCCAACTTTGAAGCTAGCTCTGCTTGGAGAAGTAAGGTCCAAGGGCCTCACATGTCCTTTTCAACAAACTTTGCTATTATTTTATGGACCCATACAAAACCAAAAATACTGTACCTTCAGTTTTCAATAGCAAGTGTCAAACAGGCACATTGGTCTGGCTAATACCTTTCAAATAGATCTTTGCTAGCGTAAATTGCAAATGCCTCTGAGTACATGGACTAGAAGATCTATAAGGCTGCAAAGACTATCTTTCCCGTTACTGTTATCATGCAAAAACTTCCTGATTTGCAATTCAGATATGAGGAGTATGAAGAGCAGGCAGCGTTTCAGCCAGGAGGGCACACAGTCTGTGTGGAGTTGTATGGGCAGGTACAGGGGCTGTTTGTTATAGACATCATCTGTCTTGGTTACATAGCATGACTTTAGATTTTCCTCTTCCTGAAATCCAAATCACCAGAAGTTGCTTTGGCTAGGTAAGTTGAGGAATAGGAGAAATCTCTGCAGATTATATTATCCTTGGACCATGAACAGCATTTTTCTGCATACTAGCAAAAGAATGATTTCTCTTGCATTCTATTGGATATGAATGAACTTCCCTGAAACCACTTTAAAAAGCCTCTTGTCACAGCGTGAGAGGGAGAGATATGCAAAATCTCTGCCAACTTTTACTACTCAGTTTGATGCTGTTGCTCATTGAAAACAGCATCAAAAAGAAGCTGCAGTCAAAAATGTGTTTTGCCAGAAGCTATGGAACAGTCAGTGACTTTAAATCAGTGAATCTAGAAACAAATTTTCTCCTGCCTGTAGTGTTGTTGATGTTCCTTTAGTAACACACCTGGTGATACTCATCCAGGAGTATCCTTCAAGCACAAGTCATACATTAAAAGAGTGAAAAGGAGACTTTTCTTATTATTTTTTTCAGTGACATTTAAATCAACTGAGTAGGTTGTAAACTCCTGCAGTACGACATGAATTGTCTGTATCCACATGGAAACAAAGGAAGATTTTACCTTTCTTTTTTTTTATTTCCCCTTCCTGTTATCCAAAGCTGAACACTGCATACATCACATGAATAAAACATTCCCTCCGTCATTTCTTATGTGCTACTTAGAAGCTATCTAATACAGAAATCGAATAAGTTGATTTTATTTATACAGTATTTCCGTAGTAGCTGACTTAAAGAACTTACTGTTACTGTGGAGCACCTTCTTACCTACTGTTCCTCTCTTTGAAGTATTTTCTATTAAAAAAAAATATATATCCAGAACATTAAAGTATATTAAGAAATTTAATGTATTTATGAGTTTACAGTTTAGACGGAGTTTGCACTTCATACTGGTCAGCAACGTAATGCAGTCATAAACACAATTTCAAAGCACTCCAGCATCTTTGGAAAAAGGAAAAACAACAGAGGCTATGCTACCCAGTTCCACAGTAGCTGTGGGACTCCACTGAAGGTCATTCTGAAGATCGTATTAACTAGGCATAGGTTTATGTCATAAGTAGTTATCATGATTTTAATTTAAGTGCTTTTTATTCCAATGCTAACAGGTTTACATTATAATTTATCTTCTTCAGTAGAGATGAACCATTACAGTTCCACATGAGAGAAATAGCTGTCAAACTGTACTGGGGTACTTGTGACTGTGCTACTTACCTCATTCGCATTTCATCAAGGTTGGTAAATATGTCTGAAAAAGCCTTCGGAAATAGCTGGATTTGGCAGGAAGCTTTAATGTGGACTCTGAGTAAGCACTGTGCAAAATGGACTAATTTACTACTCATTACCACCTCGACACAAAAATCCAGAAGACAAACATCGTGAACAAGCAGAGAGATGCAAATTCTACTTAATTTGCTCATTATGTTGGGAAAGCACATGAATGCCGGTTTACTTCCTTACCAAACATCTGTAGGTTTAACATGATCATCCCCTTATCAAGTAAATGAAAAACAAAATCTCAAACCATATCAGTTGCATCTAACTCTGAATGCTTATCCCCATGTTCAAACCCAAATTCTTTACCCAGTGGAAATTTGTGGTCTACACAACAGCAACATAGTGCAAGCTAGCTACCTAGACTCCTCACTCCCCTGCAGTCACTGGGAAAGGACCTCCAGAGAGAAATTCTGCCTGTTTTGGAGTGTGAACCATAACTGACCACTGAGAGAGCCCAGCCAACTAACAAACCAGAGAGCCACTTCCCAAGGCTAAAGATAAGTGAAGATGAATTCCATGCAATGAAAAAGGAGGAGGATTCGAGATGACACTAAAGATCAGAGTTCAGCTTTACAGGTGCTCTTTTAAGAAAGCAAGGTGTAGCAGAGATTTCACAGGCACATTGATCTGTTAAACTATACAGACAGCTGGCAACTACAACCCCACGAGTAATCCTGAATACAATTATTTGCAAGAACAACATGATATCCATGGAAAGAATTAGAATCATAGAATCATAGAACAGTTAGAGTTGGAAGGGACCTTCAAAGGTCATCTAGTCCAACCCCCCTGCAAGAAGTAGGGACATCCCCGACTAGATCAGGTTGCTCAGAGCCTCATCCAACCTGGCCTTGAACGTTTCCAGGGATGGGGCCTCCACCACCTCTCTGGGCAACCTGTTTCAGTGCTCTACAATCCTCAGTGTAAAAAATTTTTTCCTAATATCCAATCTAAATCTAGCCCCCTCTGTTTTAAAACCATTACCTCTCGTCCTATTGCAACAGGCCCTGCTGAACAGCCTTTCCCCATCTTTCTTGTAGGCCCCCTTGAGGTACTGGAAGACCACTATAAGGTCTCACCAGAGCTTCCTCTTCTCCATGCTGAAAAACTCCAACTCTCTCAGCCTGTCCTCATAGAAGAGGTAATCCAGCCCTGTGATAATCTTCATGGTGCTCCTCTGAACTCGCTCCAACAGGTCCACCTTCTTCTTATGTTGAGGGCACCAGAGCTGGATGCAGTACTCCAGGTGGGGTCTCACTAGAGCAGAATAGAGAGGCAGAATCACCTCCCTTGACCTGCTGGCCACGCTTCTCTTGATGCAGCCCAGGATGCGGTTGGCTTTCTGGGCCGCAAGGGCGCATTGCCTGCTCATGTTGAGCTTCTCGTACACCAGCACTCCCAAGTCCTTCTCCTCAGGGCTGCTCTCAATCCATTCTCTGCCCAGCCTGTATTTGTGCCTGGGATTGCCATGACCCAGGTGCAGGACCTTGCATTTGGCCTGACTGAACTTCATGAGTTTGGCACGGGCCCACCTCTCCAGTCTGTCAAGGTCCCTCTGGATGGCATCCCTCCCTCCAGTGTGTCAACGGCACCACACAACTTGGTGTCATAGGCGAATTTGCTGAGGGTGCACTCTATCCCACTGTCCATGTCGCCGACAAAGATGTTGAACAGGGCCGGGCCCAACACGGACCCCTGAGGGACGCCACTCATGACCAGTCTCCACATGGACATTGAGCCATTAACTACCACTCTCTGAGTATGGCCATCCAGCCAACTCCTTATCCACCGAGTGGTCCATCCATCAAACCCATGTCTCTCCAGTTTAGAGAGAAGGATGTCATGTGGGACAGTGTCAAAAGCTTTGCACAAGTCCAGGTAGATGATGTCTGTTGCTCATCCATTGTCCACTGATGCTGTTACCCCGTCACAGAAGGCCACCAAATTGGTCAGGTACGATCTGCCCTTGGTGAAGCCATGTTGGCTGTCACCAACCACCTCCTTGCTCTCCATGTGCCTTAGCATGGTTTCCAGGAGAATCTGCTCCATGACCTTTCCAGGCACAGAGGTGAGGCTGACCGGCCTGTAGTTACCTTCAGGACCTGTAGGTCTTCCTTGTTCTCCTTTTTAAAACTTGGGGTTATGTTCCCTCTCTTCCAGTCATTGGGGACCTCACCAGACTGTCATGATTTCTCAAATATGATGGCCAGTGGCTTGGCAACTTCATCCGCCAGTTCCCTCAGGACCCGCAGATGGATCTCATCAGGTCCCATGGACTTGTGCAACTTTAAGTTCCTCAGATGATCCCGAACCTGCTCTTCGAGTACAGTGGGCAGTTTTTCATCCTCGCAGTCCCTGTTCGCGCCTTCTACAGCTTGGGTGGCGGGACAAGAGCCCTTATCTGTGAAGACTGAGGCAAAAAAGTCATTGAGTACCTCAGCCTTCTCCATGTCCCAGGCAACCAAGATACCAGTTTCCTTCTGGAGGGGGCCTACATTTTCCTTGGACTTTCTTTTGTCCTATACGTACCTATAGAAGCTCTTCTTGTTGCTTTTTATATCCCTGCCCAGGTTCAGTTCTGTCAGGGCTTTAGCCTTCCTCACCCGATCCCTGGCCACTCTCACAGCCTCTTTGTAGTCCTCCCAGGTTACCTGTCTCCGTTTCCATCCTCTATAGGCTTCCTTCTTTACTTTCAGTTGGTCCAGGAGCTCCTTGCTCATCCACGCGGGCCTCCTGGCCTTTTTGCCCGCCTTGTTCTTCATCGGGATGCACCTCTGCTGAGCTTGGAGGAGGTGCTCCTTGAATGTGGACCAACTTTCCTGGGCCCCTCTTCCCTCCAGGGCCGCCTCCCATGGCACTTGGCCCATCAGGTTCCTGAAGAGGCTGAAGTCTGCCTTCTTGAAGTCTAGGGCTGAGAGCTTGCCATATAGTTTCCTCGCTGCCCCGTGGATCTTGAACTTCACCGTGTCGTGGTTCTATTAGTCAAATTAGTTTTCCAAGGCCAGGCCTTTTAAAGATATGCTTGTAGAACCCGTTGTAAGTAGAGGTGAACTGGCCTCAAACCAGTCATGGAAGGGCAGTTAACATGGCGCCAAGCTACAGAAAATAACTCTCCAGAAGGAGTAAGTTGAAAGGTAAAACGAGCCAAGTGGAAGTTAAATTAAGTGCATGTGAAAGACAGCCTTATTGGCCTACACCCCAAATACAGCGAAGTATAAAGTTATGAAAAAATCCTAAAAAATCCAGAGCAGAAGGGTGGGTTCAAGACAGGGCAACATCAGAAGAGAGATCTAACAAACACAGCAACTCCAATTAACATTATATTTTAGTTATTAACTTTAAATACCAGTTTTACAACAGAAACAGCATTCAAATTACTGTAAGTTTACCATGATTAGATCTCTCAGCTAAAGTTTGGAGAACAGTGTATTTTCCACTTCCTAGTCCAAAACAACATTAAACCTTTCAGAAGCAAAAATTAAGTGTCATGCTTAAAATGTAGGCAAGTTTGTAAAAGCACTGGTATGTTATTGGAATAAAATAAAACAATCAATATATTTCTATACCTCTAACTGTGTTTCAGTGCAAGGAGAAAAAAAAGGGAACAGAGCTTGAAAGCTCTACTACACTTTCTTCTCTTTCCAAGATAAAGGTCACAAACAGAGACTGCGTATTCCCACAATATATGTGGTGTTTGAGCATGCTTCTACTTGCACATGAGCAGCAAAACCACTGGAAATTGAAGAGGCTGTCAGGTGCTCTGCTGCTTGTGCTCAGGCTCACTGATAGTGTACACTTGTGTAACCATGGATAACAGTGCCGTGTGAAACAGCTGTGAGAAGTGTGAGCCCACCCACTCTGGCACACTTTACCTCAGAAGCTGCATTTAAGCTAAGACCCTCAGTCCTTGCTGGGACTTTCCTGTGGTATGCATTGGTCTGGACAGAGCCTGATGTGTACATTTGAGTTGGTGACTTGACCTTGAACTTCCACTATGACCTTGCCCAGAAATCTAGGCTCTCTGCCCAACCTAGCTGCTACCAGACCTGCCCTGCTCACTGTCTTTGGGCATGAGAAGCCCGGGCCCTGCTCGGCGAGGCTCTGCCAGCTCTATTGCTGGGTTTGGTTCACTATCCCTTCTGAAGCAAGCAGCCCTTGGTGGTCTCTCACAGCACCCTTGGGGATGATGCAGACTCTGCTTGTCCTCTCAAGGAAAGGTCAGAGGCAACATTGATTTAAGGAGCTGACAGCGCATGAGATGCATAAGCATTTTATTTCAGATCAAGTATGATGTTGAAGCAATCTGCCAGTCATCCTTGCTGCTGTCTGCATTACAGAGCAGCCTTTGAGGGGAGAAACTGAATTCCTCTGAGGAGGAGAGCTCTACGAGCTAAGAAATGCACAACCGATGGGATCAGTTTGGAGTGTGCCTGCTGCACTCCTCACTGTATGATGGGCCTTTTGATATGGTAGGGGATACATGCAAAGAAAGCCTGAGCAATATGAAACATTTTACATAAACATGAAATAGTTTAATATCCCAGTAATGGATATGTAATCTGCATCTATAAAGTTAGTTTGGTAGAACTCAAAAGTTGCAAGCATATTTCTGACATTTTTATTTATAAGTAAAACTACACAAATAACAGTTGTTGCACAATTACAGGTTAGGATTCTAGAAGGAAACTTTCGAAGAAATCTCTCTGCAGAAGTCTTCCTAGGTTTTCTGCCTTGTTAGAAAATTTAATATTCAACCTCAAGTAAATGACGGCAACTTGTCAGGAGCTTAGCAGTACTCTGTGGCACATGTAAGTAGAGCTGAGTAGCACCACTGCCATTCTCAATGGACACTCTCACAAATCATCATTTTCAGTGGCACTAATTTATAACCTTATTGGCATCCTCAGAAAATTGGAGACATTACCTGCCAAGTAATATTTACTCAAAGGCAAAAGCTTTAAACCACTGTTAACATACAAAATATCAATAAATGAATGAATTTCAGTCACAAGGAATTAACTCCATTATTGTGCAGGAGTGGTCATCCTAGATTTTCTGAATGGCACCTTGTCTGTGGGAGCTGGAGGAGGAGTATTTCAGCATCTACTTTCACTTTTCTAGAAATATGCAAAGAGAATTCTAGATCTGTGAAGCTGTACTTCCCATTTGTATTTATCTTTTTAGTGATACACAGTTATAATGCTCATGCAATATTTAAAGGACTTTTCCTCTTGGAGCCTTTCCAATCTGTTAATCAAATTTTGTTTCGAATCTTTTAAAGTGAGGTTTTGAGTATGTAATTACTTTTGTAACAAAGCAGGAAAGATGTTTTACTACCAATCACACAGGAATCTCAAGGAAATAAGTACACAATATAATAATCTAGTCCATTTAGTTATTAATGAGAAACACATACAGCAAGCAAACAGACACAAAAGCAGTAAATTAGCCCAAAAGCTGATATTGGTTGGGGTTTTCTTTTTTAAGCATTGAGAAATTATACCAGAGACACTAATAAATTTTCAGGACTTGGTATAATTTTCTAAAACTCACAGAAAAAAAAATGAAGATTCTCCTAAAAGTCAGTTACGAAGCAGGAACCTAATTCAGCTGCAAGGAAGTAAAACACAAAGGTCTACTGTTAAGAAACTGAATTGTGCTTTCAAGAATTAGTATAGAAACGTAATGACATTACTTTGGAAAGTGTCTGGCAGCTGTTTTCAATATCCTTCATTTTGCCAGGATTTTTTACGACATTGCAAACAGCTGCTCTTCTAGTACACTGTATGCCTGTCATCCGTCTATCAAATGATTTCATTTCAGCACAAACAAGAAACAGTTTGGTCTCAAAAACAGGACATAGACAGCAGTCAATAGGAGAGGATTCATGGCGCTTATTCTCTGTAAAGAGGAAGGATTCATTATTTCTAGCTCATCTGCTTGTAAATTTCTTTCTTGCAGGAGCTGTGTTTTGTGTTTGCAGCTGGAATGACCTGTTCTCCATTGCAATTTGCAGCTGCAGATTGTTGAGACTATGTGTTATAAAAAAGGTGGGGCTTTTGGCTGAGATGTGAGGGAAATCAGTTTTCTTTAATTGTGACTGATGGGCAGTAACTTGCTAAAGTACCATCAAGGGGCAGTGCTGATCGAGGAAAAAGCTCAGTGGCTGTAGGTGCTCTGCACTGTTTGAATGCCCTAAGCTTCATCTCCCCATTGATTTACAGGTTACAGAGACTCTATCATTTTCCTTGCCAGTGTTCTTTTACAGAGCTGAGTTCTAACAGTGTCCCTGTTAGCAGCACGGTAAGGTGTTCCGTCTAGTAAATAAGTGTATAATTGCCAGTAACGTAGTTTCTAAAACTAATGTGAGCCAAGTCAATAACTGAGTCACAGTGGTAGGTTTACGAGCTAGTTGCTACCACTCAGAAATAAAATTTTAGAATGATAACAGGCTTATGAAAAAGTAATTTTATGAAAAAGTTCATAAAGATGTCTGCTCAGTGTACAGCAGCTGTGAAAAAGCAAAAAAAAAAGTTAGGAATAATCAAGGAAAGAATAGAAAATAGAACAGAGAGCATCATTACGATACTGTATAAATCTGCATAGCACCTGCAAACAGTGCCTGTGGTTTGGTTCTTCTATCTCAAGAAGATTACAGTAGAACTGGAAAAAAAGAGAGAGAGCCAAAAAGGATGATCAAAGACAAGACACATCTTCCATAAAAGGAATAACTGAACAAAATAAGTCTCCACGACCTAGACTGGGAAGGGAAAGGAAATGTGTCATGAGAGGTCTATAAAATCACGACTGGCAAGAGAGGAGGTGAATTCAGCTTGACTCAGCGGGGGCACTGCATAGACAGTCATCTCGTCTGGCAACCGTCGTCTCAGTGCTTGACTGGAGATTCTGCACAAGAATCCTAATAAGTAGTCGCGTAAGTGTAGAAAACCAACATGCCAGAAAAAGGAAGAAAATACAAAAGATGGTTAGTACTTGGGTCTTAAACTGACTGCAGGCTGCATCTCTAAGGCATGGTATAAATGATGTACAACTTCTGCCAATTTGTGGCTCAGCAAAAAATAATCCCATCGGGTTTAATGCCTTTCATCTTTATTGGTATGATGTATTTCACAGAAAGGTTATCTCCAACTATAATTTAATGCATTTCTTAACAGGGGTATGCTATTTGATAATATTTACTTCTACTTTTTAGCATTTTAGTGTATATCAGTTTAAAACTAAAAATATTCTAATTCTTTATAAATATTATAATCAAATGCAATGGGAAGACTTTGATTTAAAACTCAAAAATTAAATAAAAAAAATTACTTCAAGTAATTCATGTGCATTTGCCAGTCTTATGGTTTCACATTGTTTCATTTAAACTGTCGTGACAGTCATCTCTAGCTACACTGAAACAGAAAGGATCTAATCAGGGTAAAATAATATTTGTATGTCATTACCAGTGCACGAACAGAGTGACAATGAAGAACCATTTGCAGCTGTTTCCTCCACTCAAAAAAAAAAAAAAAATCAGGTAAAGAATTGTATTTTAAATTGACTTATTTCAATTTAATTCATTAAAAGTAAAAGTTAGAGACAATTACACTGGAGGATGAGAGAAGAAGATCTAACCTTACATTTCAACGCAGAAGAGAAATGGGGAGATGTATGTGGGGAAGTAGAAATGGCTTGGAAGGTAAAGGAATACTGAAGATCCAAATACCTTCCTCTATGAAAATAAGAGGACCTATGCTTTTACAAAGTATAAGAACTTAAACCTTGCAATGATTTTACACAATCAAGAATCCAATTAAGTGACAAAATACAGTACTAAGAGTAAATTAATTAATTCCATATTTAAATGCATGAATGCCAGCTGCATGCATATGCTCTGATTTAGAAACACAGATTTAAAAATCAACATATAGACATTTAAATTAAAACCTTAGAACCTAGAATCCAAAAATAAGTCTTAAGTTTTATTAAATATCCCCTTTTAGAAACTGACCTCTAAGACGTATTTGCAACTTTGTAATTTCACTGATTTACACCTATCTTTGGATCCTCATAAGGATCATGTTCAATAACTTCATTCTGCTAGCTCAGTGGGGTGCTAGAAAAAAAAAAACAGAGCTTGCCTTTCAGAAGATAATGTACTCCCACAAACTGGCCCATGACTATGGAGGTGATGACTGTAGGAACTATGGACTGTCACAAACTTCACTATTTCTGGCTCCAGCTGCAAAACGTGTTCTCATAATCTGACTTTATATCGGATGGACTGACATATAGATCAGTCAGACTGATATATCTATTTGTGAATATCAATAGTACATAAAAATACAGAAGACACTTTCCAGGGTTAAAAAAAAAAAAAAGGAAGAATAAGCACGTAAGAGATGGTAATAAAATGTATTACTTGAAGGCACTCAGGCCTAAGTTATAAGAATAGCAAGAGTGGATGAAGCCTATATTAGCAGAGTAGGATATCAAAGCAAATAATTAGTAGAGATGTTACCATTCCACTGACACCTTCTCATAAACGTATTTATTTCTGTGAAATTACCATTCAGTGTTCATGTAGTAAAAAAACCGTGTCTGTTGGTTTGTTTTTCCTGTTAAAGTGGGGTGGTTTCTTTTTTTTTTTTTTTTTTTGTGAGTTATTTAACTAACAGCATTTGCTTTACTCAATGAAGTTCTGGGCAGCTGTTACACAAACAATTAAACATTTCCCTCAGTTCTAAGGCTCAATGCACTAGACTTTAATTTGCTCATTATTGTAGTGTACCATAATAGTTTTTATGATTTGGGTATGTTTTTATCCTCAAGTTGTGAAATGCTAACTTGTCAGATGCTATCCCAGCAAGTGTTTCAAGATTTCTTCACTGTTTATTAATGATCTGTTAAGAATACTACTGTCCTGCACAACGCTTTCCAAGCACAGGAGGCAGACAAGGTTTTCCCTCTGGAAATTTGGATCAGCAAGTTCACAAATTATAAAAGTCTAGGAGGTAGATTGGGAGGAGGTATTACAACAGAAATACATAAACACAGTTGATGATATTCTGTTGAATTTGATAAGTAACCCTTCAACTACAAGAGGCTGTCATTTACATGCCTGACATCCAGCTTCCAGTACAGAGAAAGGCGGCAGAAGGTGAGCATACCTACCAATTTACCCTCCAGTGTTTTCAGGACTACAGCATGGCCCTGAAATAATCAGAAAATACTATTTTCTGCTCATTTATGTAACATTGTGCTTCTTATGTCTAGCCTTTTGAATATCTGGCAGAGACCCACCATGAAAAAAATTAGTGCAAGCACTGTGAATGCAATGGTCAGCACAACCAGAAATAACTTATTTTTTTATTAAGTTATTATTAAGCAGTCTTGCTGTTCATCTTGCCTGAAAAACTAAGCTCTATTATCTTACCATAATAAAGGTACCAAACTGAAGCTGTCTGTGACAGTTGTAAGTTGTATCTATTAATCTGAAACAAGTTTGTAGCTTTCTCGACAAAAAAAGAAGAAAAGGGAAAAAAAAAAAAAAAAAAAGAAGTTGGACCCTAACAGAGCTTATCAAACCATACTTAAATAGCCCCAAACCTTAACCCAAAGCCACACTAAAAGTTATCAGGCAATAACTTTTTCAAGCCAAATGTGGAAATTAAAGGGACATGAAGAAGGAAGCATGGTATTTGAAGTATTGCTCAATAGAAATAATTTATCACTCTATCTCAAAGAATCATTTCAACTAAGCTAAATCCTGTATTTTTAGCATTCAGGAAGTTGACAGGAAAAGCAAAGTGGAATTTTATTTATCCACGGTAACAACTAATGCATTACTCCTGCGCTAAAATAATGTGCTATGTGAGACAGACTTCTTTATGCAATATATGCTATCACTGGGAATTTACTTTATGCTGGGAAATCTTTTTGAGCATCTAGCAATTGCATTTCAAGATTACTGAACATCTAAGTTTCAATAGCATAATGAGAATGTTATTCTGGCTGCTTTTGGAACTGTATGATCTGAAAATAAGTTCAGATTGAACATGGGCATTTCTGTTTATGTATAAATGATGGCAAAGCAAATGGCAAGCACACTTTGGTAAACATCTCAGTCCTACTTCTGACTCTCAATATCTCCCTATAATTTATGGGAAAACCAGAAGAGAGGTGGATGTTCAAGTAGTTTCCAGCAATTATAAAAGCAGTCAGTTTCAACACTTCTAACGGCTTTGATGGTCCCAGACTCATCCAGGCATTGAACTCCCTATGATTTCAGTAGAGGTTGAAATGCATTTGAGGATCTGAGCCAGAGTGCAAAATATCAGTGCTAAATTTGCAGACAAGATTTTTCGACTGCCAAAGGGCAGTAGAGAACTTGCCTTGAGTTACTTGTGTTTCTGGTCTTTTCAACAGACAGCAACATTCAATTTGTACTGCTATATCTTGGCATAAAGAAGAATTTCCACACCCATATCTTCAAGTCCAATCAATTACAGTAAACCTAAAAATAGCGGGTTTTAAATATTATCAAGTTCAAATAGTTTGTTAGCCTTCGGTTTTAAAGAATAGCTTCATGTCAATGCTCGTAAGTGGGACAATTCCCATCCCTAACCACTGGGAGGTAGCAGATGTACTACGCATTCATTATTTAGCGGTCTCTGGAACTGCGCTTGGTACATTACCTAATATGTAACCTTGTTGATACATGCTGCCTAAGGATGTTTCTGTTCTCTTTAGATTTACTCAGTTTTGCTGAAAATAGTACATTAGATGCAGTACAATTAAAAATAGCCCTTGAATTATATATAAAAACCTAGAGTGATGGTCAACTTTGAACAGCCACTACTGAAAATGTTGGTAAACAAGTTGCTTTTTGAAATTTGTTTGCTACATCTGTTGGAAAAATTATTCAGTTAATTGGATTCCACTTACAGTTGTCACTACAATATGGTAGCTGTTCTCTTTTATTGCTACATTTTGTATAAAAATCACTTTTCAGATGAGGGAGAATTTCTAGGCACTACAGAACATGCCATTGTACTCAGTGAAATGTACACAAACAATTAAAAGAAAGAAATCACTGACTCAAACAATATCCTGATAAAATATTTTTCTTTGTATTTTGGTTTTCTAGAGAATAAAAAACAATACTGCTGTAACATTATATAATCAGTGTTTACTGCGTTACTAAACATCTTAATCAGAGAAATTAGTCTAACCATATCACAAGAAAGGGCTACTGTAAACATTTCAAGACTTCTTTGTTGTTCTGAAAATATGAGAATAGTTCTTTCTTTCATTTTGTTTATGAAAATGTAAAAAAGCCCACTTGCACAAATGAATTATGGATAAGAATGGGAAAAATGTGTCACACTAAAAATGTAGCTGGATTTTGTTATCCCTTGAATAAGATCATGTGAGCAGCTCTGCTGACTTAATTTACTCTGTTCAGTAAGGACGGCAAGATGAACAAGAGATGTTACAACAAGACACTAATTTAGGGTTACAGCCTATGCTGGTAATGCCCAAGACTTGAATTACACACTAAAGTATGGGAGGGGGTAATTACAAATAAGAATATGCAATTTTCTTTCAACATGCTAATTCTTAGCAACTTAAAACAGGAAAATAGCCTGTCTTTATAAGTTCTTCTTCTTATTTTCCCTCCTTAATGTATTAATTAAATAAATCTAAAGTTAATTATGTGGTATGTGTCCCTAACTTGTCCACAATACCTATTGCTTCCTAAACAAAAGAAGGCTAGCCAACATCTCAGTAAAGTGAAAGTTAACAGCAAAATTTTAGAAGGACATTTCTTGCCCCTTGATTTTATATATATTCTCAAATTTCAAACTGGGCATAAAACAAACTGTTTTTTCCTTTGAAAAAAACCTTTGAAGTTCTGTTGTCCTCCTTCTACTAAGACTTTGGTGTGCTTCACATTGCACTTTCAATTACCACTCACATTATCAGTAGTTTAAGTGATATAATTATTATTAGTTTATGCAATTTTGACTATTAACAAAAAAAAATATTGAGTGAAAATCTGCCTATGTTTATGCTGATATTCAGTATTAAGACAGCAGCAAAAGCCAAAAACCTAGTCTGAATTTTAATCAGATGAGTTTTATTTGATTTCAGACACCACTGCTTATAAATCTCATACTTCATTATTGCTCAAATAGGTATAAAGTTACTGTTCAACATAAATAAATGTTTTTAGAACAATATTACTTTGTTCAGCTAAATGCTTATGCATAATTTATTTAAATTTATCCAAAATGTTTTGGTGATGAGCTAGAACTAGAATTACAGAAGAATTTCAGGGTTCTCAAAGAAACAATAACAAAAAAAAATAGTTCCAAAGTAGTTTATGGCTTTAGTTTTGTAATTTCCATTTTCAATTCTAGGCAAACCTGGGAAACAAATAAAGAAAAAATCTTTAAGAGCTTTACCTTAGTGGTGTGGTGATTATTTTTTAGTTGTATAATTTTAACTTAATCAGACTGAAAACTCAAAGTCTTGCTCTTTTACTAGACTCCAACATGCTCTGGAAATGCTCTGGAAAATATTTCTTTCTCTGTAAGTGGCACCCCCTTATCTCTTATTTTCCCTTGATGTTCTATTTTAAAGTGTTGAACTCTAAGTAACACCTCAAAGGTGTGCTGTGTTCTTGGTGAAAATCGGTCTTGCTATGATATCAGACAAAACATACAGCTATACAATACATTAAACTCCTTTACTTATTTTAGTTTTCTTTCTAAATTTTACATATTTATTTTATTTAGGGTGTGGAAATGTCAATAAGAGCACTGCTTAATAATGCCAGATTCTAAAAACCCAGAAATGCCAAATAGATTTTAAAAGTTCCTCTAGAATTCTTCTCAAATCAAAAGCTTCAAGAGACTATATTAATTATTGAAAAACAGTAAGTTTTCATCAAACAATTTTTCTTCTAAGCATGGCTGCTTAGCAAATGTAGTAGTGTCCACTTTTTTTTATAGTAAAATGAGATCTGAGTCAAATTATGTTCTCAGTCTGATGAGGTTTTTAACCCCTTAAGCTCTGCCACCTGCCTGCAAAGTAGGATAGCAACACCTATTTTCCAAAAAAGGAATTTAAGAGTTATTAAGCCGCAGGTCAGTGATTAAGGCCATCATTCCTGAGGGAGAAAAAACCCACACTGTTCTATTGTTATTCACAGAATTTGCCCTTTATTTCATCCACTGGCCTTCTAGTTTTATACTTCCAAGAAGATCTGGCCAATTTTCCATTGATGTGAAGTGAAGAAGGTAAAGAGTGGAAGCTCAAGCCTTTCTTTTAATTCATTTGATCTCCATATTCTCAACTGTTTTATTACTATCCTCCCTGTGGATTTTTACAACTTAATTAATTTCATTCCCAGGAAATCCAAAAAGCTTTCTTGACAGTAGTGCAAGATCTGCACAGAAGTCACTTCATGATTGAAGATCTCATCACAGGATGGAGTTGCCTTCAGTGAGGTAATTCTGAGGACAAAACCTTAATTAAGGGGATGATAGAGGAGGAGACTATTTGATCTGGGAAAAAGTAAGTCCTAGTTTTTTTTTGATAAACAGCTATGATGGTCAATTCAAACTCCTCTCCAGAGGAATTTGTGGTGGAATACAGATGACACTGCAATTTTATTATGTTTCAAAAATATTTTTGGTAATTATGCAATCAATATTGAAAAGCTCTTGCCATAAGAAGAGTGCACACTTTATTGAAAAACAGTATTTTTCTCTATACTTAGATTTTAGAAAGGTGCTGACTTCCTGTGAATTTTATGATTTCCTTAACATTTAGAAAGCAGTTATATCAAAAAGCTTTAAAAAAACCCATCAACATTATTTCTTATTGGTCTAATTTTCAAACAAGAAATACTGGCAAGAGAGAAAAAAGTGAATAAATGAATAATTACTGTTACGTGTTGGACTTTTCTCACAGAGTTCTAGTGCAGAATTTGATTTATAATGTATTTTTGTTTGGATCTTTCAGACACCAAAACCACTCACTTTGATCTATTGATTTTTCAAATAATATGTTACATCATTTAGCCTAATATGCTGCATTTGAGAGAATTTGTCTCTCAGCTGTCTATAGAATGTGATACACTAATTTGAAGCATTTTCTAGCAGTTGATAAAACAGACTAGATGTTAAAGAATACCAAGTAGTGTTTTATTCATTTCAGAAACTTGGTGCCAACTGGCACATCAGCTTCCATTTATCCTCACGGAAATGCTTTGCAAGAGAGGCCCAAGAAAAACTGAATGATTTATTCAGTCTATCAGAGTACCAAGCCACAAAGCCCTGGTCAGTCCCTTTCAGAATTCATTCTCTAGCCAACCTCCTCAGCTACACCCAGTTTTATTATGCTGAAGAGAAAGTCTGTGGAACATAAACCCACCTATTTTAAGGCTGTGGACTCTGTACCATGAGCCTTTTACTGTTCCTGTAACAATCATACATATTCTGCTACCACTGATGTGAGGACAAGGCACACATTGAGCTGTGATTTGAGATTCACCAAAAAGGACAGAAGAAAGATTTTAGGGGCATTTCTTCATATTTTGGCATAGTTTTACTCAAGTAGGAGTGAAAGTTACAGTCCTTTTTGTTATAGCAGGAAACTTCCACGGTGCAACCCTAAAAGAAAGAACTGCCAATGCCACTATAACTGAACGATGCAGATGTTATCATGATGCATAACTCAAAAAATTCAGTGACTTTTAAATTATTTCCTGTAAAACAAACAAACAAAACAGCCAGCTTTTAATGTTATTAGTAAAGATTGAAACTCAAAGACTGCAATATTTCTCTATTTTTTGGCAGTGCTAATCTGCCTAGATCGAATTCAATCTGCATGCAAGGATACTAGCTCAAAGATTTTAATCCTCAAAGTTTATATATAGACTTTAGCATATAAAATTTACTATCCATTTGGATTTGATTCTGTTCTTTGTAAAATTTAAGTAAGACACATAGCTCAGAGACACAACAAAAAATGTATGTCAGAATTAGATTCTCCTGCCACTTATATTGAAATGAGGCCATCAGCAAAATGGATGTGCAATCCTCTTCTTGAAATATTTCTGTTAGTCCTCCTAAAAAGTGGTTGAAATTTCAATTTATATTAAAATTGTAATTTAGCACATTTCTAAGGAAAGTTTGGAAGGAATATGAAAGCAGAAGACTGAAGAGATGTTCACACAATGGGCATCAGTATATACAAAGATGGTCACTGGGATGAACAGGCAATGGACTAAATATTGATCTGAAATAAGACTGAGATTAAAGTTAGAAAACTGGAGCCCTCTTATACTCAAAAGTAGTTTTACTGAGAGTTTGATATTTTTCTGCTCATCAACCCACCTCTGAGACTTTAGAAAAAAGAGCTTGGGGAAAAGAATTGACTAGATGAATCTTCTGAATAATGAGAAAGGACTGACTGTCATCGGATATCCTGCTTAGATTTTATCGTGTCCTGATGTGTCTCTAATTTACTGAAATGGAGTTCCTGAAAAATTTTTTGCCTTGGTTGTCTTTCCTTTGTTCAACAGAAAATGTTAAATTGCTACCTTTTGGTATAAACTTCCTAAGAGTAATTCTGTGGGGAAAAATATGCCAAAGTGTTTGTACTCGGAAGCCTAACCCAAACCCGAGATATATCTAGATGGATGCAATGCTACAAGATTAATATTTAGATCACAGTTCCTCAAGTTATTGAGGTGTATATCAAAACTTGAGCATGTGCATGCTTTCAACAAGACTACATAAGCTTAATAATTTTGCTAAATCATAGAGTAAAATACTATAATTAGGCATAATTAAGTATGTGATAGTCACCTAAAAATTTCAGGAAACTGCTTACCAGTGCAGATAGTTTAGGCTTTAATCATTTATTAGGTAGTAAAAATTTGTTTTAAAATAACACGGCTAAAACGGGCTTTATTGCTTATTTCTATACGTTACAGAAATAATCCTGCAAGCTCTGCAGTGTTACATGTTCCTGCTAGACGCCAGTATAATATCTTTAAAAGTATGACCACAGACAGTGACCTCCCTCCGAGGTTTGAATTGATTATCTTGTATAAGCAAGATAAATAATCTTCTGCAGTATGAGATTTTTTTTTTATTTTTGTCGCAGAACACTTTGTTTGATTTATGACTGTAAGTGAGGTGACCTGCATGACTGCATTATCTTTCAGAGTTTCACAAAAAAAAAATCACATTTTATCTCAATGACCACAGATCAAGGCATCATATGATAAACGCTGAAGAACACCTACAGTGTAAAAAGCACTACCAAACAGGTCAGTGGTCAAACAGTTGATTTGATGCCCATCGCACCCTACAAAGGTGATTTACCTTCTGATGTGTTTGTGCTGTTGGACATCTGGGGTCAGGGAACCATACAGATTTGCTTAGGAAGGATAAGCGCACATGTAGGACCTAGATGTGGTCTGTCTTACTGAACTGAAAATAGTGACATCTCACTTAAGCAGTAGAAATATATGAACAATAATCATAACAATTCTTAAAGAAGGTTAAAAGTATTGTCAAATTATTTTCCTTCATTAAATAACAGCCAGAGCTGCTCTGACTTTTACAGTCAACCAAAGTCTTTGCCTTGTTTCCAGTGACCATTGCATCCCACAGGAAGTACAGTGCAGTGTCAGCACTCAGTGCTTATATAACACAGCCTGCATGACTTCTATGTTAATAACACTCAGCCTTAAGGATTATCAATAGCCCATTTATCCACATTTACAAGTTAAATTAATGAATTTCTACTGTTTTCTGAGATACTAGCTGTTTACTCAACGTTTCTATATAGGTAGTTTCCAACAAGTATCACATTTCAAAACAAAAGCAGCATAGATGACTCACTCTAAGTGCAAGTATCCAAGTGTCTTTATGCAAAATAAACGGACCCACATATTTTAAAGGCAGCGTTATATAAAATCCTTTAGTATGATTAACAGTAAGAAGTTCTGACCTGTTAGATTGCCTCTGTAGATTAAAATTCAAGCTGTGTATTTAACATTTGAACTCTAAAAGTCAGAATAGAATTTTAATGAATGTTTTTCCTCTGTGAAAGATTTTTTCCACAGTCCTATAGGCACTGCTAGAATTCCACCATTGGTATTTGTATTTTCTTTTACAGTCTCCTTCAAAAAGTGTATGTTCCATGTTTTTTCTCCTCCTGTTTCCATGTGGTAGGCAAAGATACTCCATGACTCAAACAGCATTAGCAACTGAATAAGCCTTTGAGTGTACTGAGAAAAATGGAGAGATGGTAACAGCCACATTTCACAGCAAGAAAAAAGTGCTTGTGTAGCATTCACTGGCATAGCTGAGCATATGCTCTCCATGGTTCTTTAGTCATCTGCTTGGAGTGGGCAGCAGTGCTGAGGAAAAGACAATCTGTCTCCCTGTTAATGAAAAAGTATCTCTATAACGTAGAGTTGATTAGTATAAGGGTAAAGTGTTCAGTGACTTAGAAATCGATAAACATTAAAAAAATGCACGATCACTGTAAAAAAATATTACCTCTTCTGCTTGAGCAGCTCAGACATTCATGGTCTATGAAATGCAAATATGGTAAAGCTTGTAGTACTTGAATACTTGAAGACAGAATGCAAGAAATATAAAATATTTTAAACTAAATACATCTGAAAAATTTAACAAGTTATAACTTATTTAATTTCCTCGCAAGTATAATACTACCTCCTTTTAAAGTATGCTGGCAGTTTAGCACAGGGATGCACAAAACCAGCTTCAAAAGAGGCAGCAAAGGCAACAGAATAGGTTTGAAAGTGTCAGTGCATAAGCTGTCATTTCTCACCTGAATACCTTGACTCGCATAGGGCTCTGTGCTGCTGCTACTAGATTGCTTCATATAAACAAGCTCAACTGTGCAGATAGCTTGACTATCTCTGTACTTTTCTGTTGGCTGCAGAGCAGGCATATTCCTCATATAAATCTGAAACGGCAGGTGGCTGAGAAAATCAACGTGAAGGTCCAATTCAGCAGTGCTACCACGCGCTTTCTTACTTCTTCTCTCAACAGAGAACATGCTGCTGGCCTTTTATCTGGCAACAATAGTAACAACATATCACACTGTAGACAGGACTAATACCTCCATCTTTTAATAAGATCAGTGAAATCCACTTGAATTGGTCAAAAAAAAAAAAAAAACAGGGCAGAAATTTTGCCAGCTACACAAAACCACAGATTGTAAATTTTATATTTTTTTCTGCGCCAGGAATCTGCCTTAGGCTGGATTCTAGCAGCTAGACAAAGCAGCTCAGGTGTTTTTTTAAAAAAGAGATAGAAAAAGCAAAGTATATTTCTCTTATATCCAGTTGTGGTAACTTTTAGAATTTCTAGAATATCCAAGATTTTAAGAAAAAATTCACATTTGCTAAAAAAAAGAGAATACATACTACTACAAATCAATTGGTATAGTAATGAATTTTAAAATTAGGGAGTGCCTAAAGTAATGCCTCCCATCCTCCTGTGGTTTTGTTAGTGGGATGTTTGCCACAGTTTTCAAAGTACAAAGGAGTACAGAGTACTTAAGTCCATCAGTCCTAACGAGCTCCTCACTGACGACTTCTCAGTAGTAAATACTTATGGTTTTAAGATATTAACTCATGTGTACTTTGATCATGGGCAATTTTTGAAATGTATACATACGAGTATACTCATGTCCACACTAAACATATCTCTCTCAATGCAAAACATACAAAATCTAGACAAAAACCTAGATTTTGCTGAAGTTGCAGAAGGCAAAAGCAGGGACTGGGAGAATGAAGAACTGCCTACTGTAGGAGAAGAGCAGGTTCGGGAACATCTAAGGAATGTGGAGGTGCACAAGTCCATGGGACCTGATGAGATGCATCTGCAGGTCCTGAGGGAACTGGTGGATGAAGTTGCCAAGCCACTGTCCATTATATTTGAGAAGTCATAGCAGTCTGGTAAGGTTCCTGATGACTCGAAAAGGGGTAACAAAACCCCATTTTTAAAAAGGGAAACAAGGAAGACCCAGGGAACTACAGGCTGGTCAGCCTCACCTCTGTGCTTGGCAAGGTCATGAAGTAGATTCTCCTGGAAACCATGCTAAGGCACATGGAAAATAAGGAGGTGCATGGTGACAGCCAACATGGCTTCACCAAGGGCAAATTGTGCCTGACCAATCTTGTGGCCTTCTATGACAGTGTTACAGCATTGATGGACAAGGGATGAGCAACTGACATAATCTATCTGGACTTGTGCAAAGCATTTGACAATGTCCCACATGACATCCTTCTCTCTAAACTGGAGAGACTCAGATTTGACAGATGGACCACTCAGTGGATAAGGAATTAGCTGGATAGCCACACTCAAGAGTTGTGGTCAATGGATTGATGTCTAAGTGAAGACCAGTGGAGATCAGTGATGAGTGGTATTCCCCAGGGTCAGTATTTGGATCGGTGCTGTTTAACATCTTTGTCGGTCACATAGACAGTGGGATGGAGTGCACTCTCAGCAAGTTTGCTGACAACATCAAGCTGTGTGATGCGGTTGACATGCTGGAGGGAAGGGACACCATCTACAGAGGGACCTTGACAGGCTGGAGAGGTGGGCCCGTGCAAACATTATGAAGTTCAACAACGCTAAGTACAAGATCCTGCACATAGGTCAAGGCAATTCCAAGCACAAATACAGGCTGGGTGGAGAATGGATTGACAGCAGCCCTTAGGAGAAGGACATGGGAGTGCTCAGAGTGGACGAGAAACTCAACATGAGCCAGTAATGTGCACTTGCAGCCAACCACATCCTGGGCTGCATCAAAAGAAGGGTGGCCAGCAGGTCAAGGGAGGAGATTCTGCCCCTCCACTCTGCTCTAGTGAGACCCCACCTGGAGTACTGCATCCAGCTCTGGTGCCCTCAACATAAGAAGAAGGTGGACCTGTTGGAGCAAGTTCAGAGGAGCACCACGAAGATTATCACAGGGCTGGATTACCTTTTCTATGAGGACAGGCTGAGAGAGTTGGAGTTTTTCAGCATGGAGAAGAGATAGCTTCGGGGAAAACTTATAGCAGCCTTCCAGTACCTAAAGGGAGTTTATTAGAAAGATGGGGAGAAGCTCTTTAGCAAGACATGTTGTGGTAATAGAAGGGGTAACAGTTTTAAACTACAAGGAGGTAGATTTAGATTAGACATAAGGAAGAATTTTTTTAGAATGAAGACAGTGAAGCATTGGAACAGGTTGTCCAGAGAGGTGGTGGATGCCCCATCCCTGGAAACATTTAAGGCCAGGTTGGATGAGGTTCTGAGCAACCTGATCTGGTTGGAGATGTCCCTGCTCCTTGCAAGGTGGTTGGAGTGGATGACCTTTAAGATCACTTCCAACCCAAACTATCCCATAATTTTATGATTTTTTTTTTTTATAAATGATGGCACAATATATTTTAAGGAATTGTAGACTGCTTACTGTCAATTTCAGAAGCCATAGTTCTTGCAAATTGCATGATGCTCTATAAAGCCTCTCTCATGCAAACACATATATGCATATCAGCAATACACAGATTTTAAAAGAAAGCGCTATTACTCTTATAATACTTGAATAATGAAACTCTGAATTTAAAATATAAATTACAGCATGAGCTTTACTTTAGTGGCTCAATGCATAGAAGGGATCCATCACAAATATCTAATAATTTTTAGATGGAGAAAGACAGACATGTGTGGCACTTTGGGGATTTTCTTATTCATATTGAATAGAAAGTGCTGAAATACAGCAGTACTAAATTGCAGTAGAGAACTAAAAGAATGGTTAATGAATAGCAAATACGAATGAAGACATAGATTACAAATCTTTCCAAGTTGCTGAAAATACAGAATCCAAGAATAAATTCTACCAAGACACTAACTTACAGAACATTAACTGGGAAGTGATTCTTCACACAAGTGACATTCAGAGAATGTACTACTATCACCTACAAGATGATAAAAAGTGCTAGGATTCTCATTTGATTAGAAATATTCAGCTTCATCAGTTTTATAATTATACTAGAATAAAAGCCTTGCTCTTTTGTGGACACAAAATGAGAACAGCCCAAAAAGAATCTATTATAGCTGCTGCCCAGAAGACTTCTTAAAGACAAGTCTTGCTTGTTACAGACAAGAAAAAAGGTAAGCTAAAAACCAAATCTAAGTTTAGGACATCATAGCTCATCAGCAAAATCACTCATATCCTTTATGACTTGCAACCTAGTGTATGAAGACATTTATTCTAGCATTTCAGAAAAAGCAAGTTTTAGATACAGAACTTTCCAGAGCTTTTTTCTATCACTTCCACCACCTAGTTTCAGGTTGTATTAGTCTTCTACTTATCAGATTTGACTTTCAGCTTGAAATGTTATCCTATGAAATGCCATGTCTTTCTTATAAAAGGAGGTAACATTTTGTCATCTAAGATCAACATCATCTACCATCTGCAGTGCACTGCACTACTGTCAGAGAAGGCTTTTGTGCTTTTGAATGCCATTACAAACAAGTAAGATAGGAGAACTCTCTATTAGTAAAGTGCCAGATACCTGTTTCCTATATCTGTGATTGTCACACATGGCATACATTTTCTCCCAAGCTTTGAAAGTCTTCAAGGATATTCTTCGCCTTCAATTTGTGCTCCTTTTATGTCAAGTAGCATCTTGTCAAAACCACTTCGAAAGTTCACATCTTGCACAGATTTTTATCCCTATTTTTCTGAAGACATTTTTGATTTTTTATCCTTTTAAGAATATTTTTCTTCCCCTCATACTTAACTTTACCTGAGAGATCTGATAAAGTTATTTTGAGTTCCTAAGTAAGATCCGCAATTTTTCAGGTAAGGTTTGAAGGCAAATATGCATTCTTATTTTTCCCTTTTCTCTCTGTTGCATCATCTTATTTTCAAATGGAGATTATTCATTGTTGAAGAATCTGCCCCTTTCTTTCCCTACAAAAAAAAAAAAAAAAAGCCAAAACAAACCCACTCACAAAAAAAAAAATACAATGTCCTCTGAGTTTTGCTAAGAAATTAAATAGTGTAGAAAGATTGCCGACATTGTGCTTTTTTTCTGGTTAACCTTTTAAGTCCAGTTCTTCCATCACTCGCAGAGATGAACAAAGGCGCTTACACATGCAGAATGACTTCTGTGTGTCAAACAAACACTTTTTCGTATCTCTGTGTATGCATAGGCACAAAGATGAATGGTTGTCTGGCAATTCCATCCATAACTGTTTCTGTCTATCTAACCTCTAGGCAAAGTAGTTTTTAGCTGTAATTTTACTGGACTGAAAGTCACTTGGGAGAATATAGTAATTAAAAAATATTATTCTTAAATAAAAGAATAAATATATAGAAAAGGCTATAGGAAATAAATATTGAAAGTGTCTTCATTTACTGAACATTTATATATACTTACCTTACTTTATGGTTGAGGATACCTACTATGTATATCCTTTCATAAAAGTTACAACTGTAATGCATTTTTTTTCACAAAGTCTTCATATCTTTTTCTGATACCACTTATAAGGAATGTTTGTAACAATCTTTCCCTTAATTTTCCAGAGTTGCCACTACTAGTTCAGCAACACTTTGGTTACAAGTACATTAATAATTGCCGTGAGCATTAAACTTTGAATTCCTCTGAGCTGGATTGGATGTTATAGTGGTTAAGAGCCTCTTCACGCTTCATGTTCCTAATGTTTCCACCACAACAGTCCTGGGGATGTGAGTAACTTACATCACTCAGTTCATAAACTTTGAGTTTTCTATCCAGTCTCACTTTTCCAGAAGACCTCAACTTGCTATAGACACCATGGTCCTTTATAGTTCTGTGGAGTCTTGGTCTAAGGCTCCCATAGGCATGGAATTCACATCCAGCAGTTCATTTACAAAAAGTACCACAAAGGCTGCCTGTGTTCCCTCTCCACAAGATCTACTGGCCATACAGCCATCTGTCACCAACTGCCATAGTCCCATTATTGTCAAGAAACAACTTCCCATCAGCTATCCAACCATCTAATTTTATAATGTATATCTAAGGTCATATGTATTTTCTCCCAGCAGTGGCCCATGCAAATAAAGAAGCAACCACTTTATACATTCCATTCTTGCTGCTAATTGATTTGGATAGTTATTTTATTCATTTTTTCTCTTTAATAAAATGACACTAAGCCTGTAACAGGTATGACTCCATTATGGCAGTTTCCATTTCCTCGAGTATGGATATCACGACTGGAAAGGATCCTCCATCTTAGAGGTGGAACTTCTTTATAACACTAATTCATGTACTTTCCAAGTAGGATAAGTCAAAGAGCATTGGAATCTGCTTTGAAACTAAACAGCCAGTGTCTGCAGTAGCAGTACTTACCTCTAAGGATTTGAGGCAATTGGGGATATTACATTTGCTCAGCTGTGCATGTTGTCCTGTTTGCTTCTGCCAGTTGTGATAGCTTATTCCCCTCCTCTGCAGTAGAGTTTCCTTCAGCTGCAAAAACATCGCTGGTGTGAACTGAGGAACAGAAAGTCTGACAGTAAAAACTGGGACAATCTTTCTGGAGTTGTGTGTTCAATGTCACCATTTAGACTGCATCTCTGAGGCAGTGAAATCAACAGGGAATAGTGTTGTGTGTTCTTCTAATTACACATGCACCTACCACCAGCACAGCTAGCTATGAGTAATACAAAGTACCTCTGAAAAATTATTACATAAATAGGTATCTCAAAGACCTCAAGTGAGACACAGCTCTAGATTAGCACTGGGATCATCTCTGGACTCCTCTGGACTCCTGTTTCAGTTGTTGGTAAACCTGAAGATTTAAATCAACATTGAAAAGTTTCATACATTCACACTGTTTTCCCCAAAGTACTCATTAAAAATAAAAACACTTTTCTACACTTTGAATTGTAAAAAATATTCCGGAAAGCTGTAAAAAGCAGTGTAAATTTAAAGAATTGTTTTGAAAGTCTTCAGTTTTGTTTTGTTTTGTTTTGTTTTGTTTTTTCCCCATGATTGGCTTAATAGCTGAAATGTCTTGATTTTCAATAACTTGAGATTTTGCTTTTCAGCAGATCTTTCTACAATTTGGATACTGGAACAGGCCTTTGTTTTTGTTCACACTTAGCAACCATCAGCTTTCAAGATTTTAGGTTGTTCTTTTAAGAAAGATTCCAAGAATCTTTTCAAAAGCAGTGCATTTAACTTAATGAATATTATATTGAAAACAGATACTAGTCCTGCAAGACAATGCTCTGCACAAGAAACTGAATACAAGACATAACTGATGCATATTGCTTGCCATGAGTGTCTCCAACCATTAAAATATTATGATGAAGTGATGGATCTTAAGTACTTAAACTAAGTCAATTAACACACAAGAGTAACTTGCAGGATTAAAGCTGACAGCTACTAAAACCTTAACTAATGAACTTAAAAGTCAACAAGAGGGCACCTTCCAGCTATCTCTAAAAGCACCTTACCAGTTCTGATAACCTGAGCAAAGTTAGGATGAGAAGATAAACAAAATTGTTGATTTCTGGAAAATAAGGACAATGGAAATAAAATGATTTTAAAGGCAGTGTAGTATCTGTCATAATACATGCACATTTCAGCCAAATATTTGAGAACATATACTTAGTAATTCTGTTTTAAGCTGATATTCACACACTATTGAAATACATAACTGTAATAAAAGCATTTCTTTCCTTGGTCCTAGAACTTCCAGAGGGAAGAGATTTTTAAATTACAATAACTTCTTTTTGTGGAGTGATTATACAATTATGTAGGAACACTGTGTGCAACAGGAGGAAAAAGCTATCGTTAATGTGAATTTGCACTCCAGAGGAATTAAAGGTACTTGTGGTTTTAGAGAAATGGTGTATTTTTTCTGATATTAGAGAGAAGGGATCCAAGAAGCCTGAATATCTGTGCTGCCTGGCATAGTATTTAGCACTTTGAATAGCATCATGTGACCTTTCAAAGTTGTAGACACTAGTTTTAGAAATGTTCACAGGCTTAGGCTTTGATTTAAACAGGTATCATGTTTTACATATAAATAATTCAGAAATGTCTACATCTTTGTTGTATTAAATTGTAGTTCTTCAAACCAATACTATCATAAAATAAATATTATTTTAAAGAAAGTTTATATGGAATACACTTGCATATGAACTAAGTGAAAGAAAATTATTTTTATCGTAGCAAAAATTCAAAGTGCATTATTAAAGCTATCTAGCTGGTCAGTTGGACATTCGTCAGAGAAAGTGATTTCTTAATGATTTCTAAAGCATTGCAAATACGCAACAAGGTAGACACTGGCAAAGATTAATAAACAATAATCTATATACCTATGACTCAAAAAAAATCAAATCAGAATTTGCTTTCCACTTTTTACTTTCCTTTTGTAGCGATGTTGTCTCTATAAGGATTGAATAAAGATCCGGCAGGTTATTAAACAGATAATAAACACTAGCATTAAAATATTGTTCTTCAAAAGATAAGCACTTGGAGCACACAAATATTCTACCAAATTTAGAAGTGATTTGCATAAGTAAAAGACACTCCAGAGAGTTGGTAAAAAACAGTAGCAATTTTCTGTGCTTTAATTTCACCCTGGGACACAGGCAACAATAAAACCTTCCTGTCCCACCTCCTCCGTTGTTGTTCTGAAGCACCACATTCAGCTGCTGTAGGAGGGCTTCCAGCACTCAGCACCAGGTTGGGCCATGTAGAAAAAAAATAAGCATGTATCTCTGTAGAGTTAGTGTAAGTGAGTAGATAACTTAGTAGATCTCAGTGTACTACAATTATTCTTGGCTACTAGAGTTTCATAGGACCCAGTAGATTATCCATAGGAAGACTATGCTTCTGTTCACATGTACCATGGTGGGTGTTCCTATCTGTACACACGGGCATGCCTTGCACCCTAGGTCATGTCTCAGAGCCACTTCCTATTCACACTAGTGAATTTACTCTAGTTTTTGTTCTACAGAACATATGCCACTGCCTGGGATTTCTTTTAAATCTCACTTTAACTCTTTCTCTGAGAGACGTATTTCCTGCAAAACATGTTTCTGGAAAACATCAGATGACTGCTTTTATGAACAGGCAACAGGGAAGAAGCTGCCTTTCACACTTTGCAGCAAATTTCAGTGTCAATTACCTGGAGAGGAAAATTTAGGACATGAAACTTGTACAGGTTGAGCACATCTGCTCTTGTTGATCTTTATAGAAATCATCAAGATCATATTTACATCACTGTTCACTGTACAACAGGGTAAAAATCACATAAATACAGGGACAGCTACTGCCTAACATTCACACATGTAGGTGCCCTTGCTTTGTGAAAGTTTTCTTAAAGGGATACTAATGATTGCGAAAGTAAGATTCTTCATTCTTTATAAACATTATGCAATATTAATGTAAAATTTATTGGCGAACATTTGTTGTCAGTAAGTATGTGTGACTGAATATTCATGGAAAGTAACGTAAATCGAGTGGGACCAAATCAAAATTATTTTATTGCGAACTTAAACGACCAGACACAGCAAGCTGCAGACACTATGAATTTGGATTAATCCTCAATTTAGCTTGCACAACTAGCCCTAGAACTGTAAATATTATTTTCCTTCCTTGCTAATCCTGTTTTAGCATTTGACTTGATGGTGATCTTCTGTTGAAAAATAATCTTAAAAAAAATCTCACAGGGCACAAAGCTAGAAGTTGAGAGACAAGAGCTTTGTTCTGCAGTCAGATGCGTCTTACTGTGTCATCTCACAGAACTCCTGATACTTCTACGTGCCCCAGTTTCTTCACTGAACAAACTATATATGCTTCAATACATAGGCTGTTATTTTTTTTTTTTCATTTCTACAGCTGAGCTGTTCTGGGTATGTTCAGGCTATAACAAAATGCAAAAATATAAGAAAATAAGAGAAGTTTGACTGTATTTACTACCAGCATAAAAATGTTCTATGTTTGGCAGAAGAGAAGGAAATTCGTTTTGAGGTATACATTACTATTACAACAATAAAGTTATATAAAGCACTGAAATTAATGATGTTAAAATAGTTTGATGGAGTCCAGTAAGTAATCAAAATAATTAAATACAAACAAATAGAAGACCCTACTAATTTTTTTAGCAGTAATCCATTAACCTAGGACATAGCAAAGAGAGAGAAAAAAAAGGTTTTATTTTCCTTGTTCTGCTAACAGATTTATTGGAAATTTCATTTATCATTTTCATTTTTTTCAGTGTTTCTTCTGACATAGTCACAAAATCAAAATCAAATTTGACAGACACCAAGCTATACTTTAGTTAAAGTGAGTCAGTGACCTTTCTACCATATGTAGCCCTGGTGTGGTCTTCAGAATTGTACAAACACACCATGCCCCTTTACTTCTCCTTCTGTGAAACCAAAATGGTCTCATCTAAACTAACAAGTTGGCCTGGGCCTCAGGAGAGGTGAATTTCCTGGCTGAAAACAACATTAAATTATCTGCTGGAAGGACAACACAGCAAGGCACAAGCAATCTAGGACGTTCCTGGAATGCATTGATGATAAATTCCCTCTACAAGTGATAGGTGAGCCAATGAGGAGAGATGCTGTGCTAGATCTTGTTCTCACCAACAAGGAGGGGCTAGTGGGGAATGTGAAGCTCAAAGGCAGCCTTGGCTGCAGTGACCATGAGATGGTGGAGTTCAAGGTCCTTAGGGCAACAAGGAGGGCATGCAGCAAGCTCACTATCCTGGACTTCAGGAGGGTAGACTTTGGCCTCTTCAGGGATCTGCTGGGCAAAGTACCATGGGATAAAACCCTGGAGGGAAAAGGGGCCGAGAAAAATTGGTTAATATTCAAGGATCACCTCCTCCAGGCTCAGGAGCAATGCATTGCAATGAAGAGGAAGTCAGGCAAAAACACCAGGCGACCTGCATGGATGAATAAGAAGCTTCTTGACCAACTGAAAAACAAAAAGGAAGCCTACAGAGGGTGGAAGCAAGGACAAGTAGCCTGGGAGAGATTTTCCGAGCAGCCAGGGATCAGGTAAGGAAGGCTAAAGCCCTGACAGAATTAAGTCTGGCTAGGGACACCAAGGACAAGAAGAAAAGCTTCTTTAGGTACGTCAGGGATAAAAGGAAGACCAAAGCGAATGTGGGCCCTCTCCAGAAGGGAATGGGAGACCTGATTACCTGAGACATAGAGAAGGCTGAGGTACCTAATGACTTTTTTGCCTCATTCCTCACTGGCGAGGGCTCTAGCCACATTGCCCAAGTCGCAGAAGGCAAAAGCAGGAACTGGGACAAAGAACTGCCCTGCCCCACTGTACTGGAAGAACAGGTTTGAGACCATCTAAGGACTGTGAAAGTGCACAAGTCCATGGGACATGAGGAGACAAATCTGCAGGTCCTGAGGGAACTGGCAGATGAAGTTGCCAAGCTCCTGTCCATCATATTTGAGAAGTTGTGGCAGTCTGGTGAGGTCCCCACAGAGTGGAAAAGGGGAAACATAACCCCCATTTTTAAAAAGGGAATTAAGGAAGACCAGGAGAACTACAGGCCAGTCAGTTTTACTTCTGTGCCTGGCAAGGTCATGGAGCAGATTCTCCTGGAGACTATGCTGCAGCCCCAGGGTGATTGGTGACAGCCAACATGGCTTCGCTAAGGGCAAATCTTGCCTGACCAATCTGGTGGCCTTCTATGACAGGGTTACAGGGTGGATAAAGGAAGACCAATTGACGTCATCTACCTGGACTTGTGCTAAGAATTTGACTCTGTCCTCCACAACACCTTTGTCTCTAAACTGGAGAGACATGGATTTCATGGAAGAACCACTCAGTGGGTAAGGAATTGGCTGGATGGTCACACTCAACGAGTTGTATAACAGCTCAATGTCCAAGTGGAGACAGGCAACGAGTAGCATTCCTCAGAGGTCCGTATCGGGACCGGCGCTGTTTAACATCTTTGTTGGCAACATGGACAGTGGAATAGAGTGCACCCTCAGCAAGTTTGCTGATGACACCAAGATATGTGGTGTTTGACACACTGGAGGGAAGGGATGCCATCCAGAGTGACCTTGACAGGCTTGAAAGGTGGGCTCATGCAAACCTCATGAGGTTCAACAAGGCCAAGTGCCAGGTCTTGCACATGGGCTGGGGCAGCCCCTGGTACAAATACAGGCTAGGCAATGAATGGGTTGAGTGCAGCTCTGAGGAGAAAGACTTGTGTGTACTAGTGGATGAGAAGCTCAACATGAGCCGGCAATGTGCGCTTGCAGCCCAGAAGGCCAACTGTATTCTGGGCTGCATGAAAAGAAGCATGGCCAGCCGGTTGAGGGCGGTGATTCTGCCCCTCTAATCTGCTCTTGTGAGACTCCACCTGCAGTACTGTGTCCGGCTCTGGAGCTCTCAACATAAGAAGGGCATGGACCTCTTGAAGAGAGTCCAGAGGAGCGTCATGAAAATTATCAGAGGGCTTGGAGCACCTCTCCTATGAAGACAGGCTGAGAGAGCTGGGGCTGTTCAACCTGGAGAACAGGAGGCTCCAGGGAGACCTCATAGCAGCCTTCCAGTGCCTAAAGGGGGCTGCTGGTAATACAAGCAGTAATGGTTTTAAACTACAAGGAAGCAGATTCAGACTAGACATAAGGAAGAATTTTTTTAGAATGGGGGTGGTGAAGCACTGGAACAGCTTGCCCAGAATGGTGGTAGATGCCCCATCCTTGGAAACATTCAAGGCCAGGTTGGATGTGACTCTGAGCAACCTGATCTGGTTGGAGATGTCCCTGCTCCTTGCAAGGTGGTTGGACTAGATGACCTTTAAAGCTCCCTTTCAACTCAGACCATCTCATTATTCTAAGTTATTTTGACCTGGAGAAGAATCCATTCTCCAACATAAAAAATACAGATTATGAAAATCCTTTCTTCCCCTTACAATCTCAGAATTAATATTAAAAATTGCAAGATGCTGAGATGTTAAGGCCATTTAGGCCATGCAAATACTTAAGAGAAACAATACTCATGCACAGATAAGTATACATCTCTTCTATGTAGAATAAAAATCATAAAAATCTAATATTTGATCACAGGAAGCACAAAATATAAAAATACCAATTTTACCAAGATATTTGTACCTGCGTAGTTTATACATATGCTGTGTTTGAGAAGCATGCAAAGAATGAATTACATATATTGCAGGTTATTTTCTGTCATTAACAACTTATCTTAAATCATATGACATTTTGACATATAAACCACTTTTGGATCTGTGGAATGCCACCAGAGAAAACAGAATATTTCCAGATTCCTGTACTGTAGAAAGAGGGAGAATCTAGGCAGGAGTAGTCATTCTTGTAGGTCTGCAGTCCATGCTACAGTAAGGATAGATAAACGTTGACAAAAGGAGACATAAATACAAACAAAAGCCAAGTTTCATAAAATAAGAATTTGGATGTTCTTGTTGCACATAATTTTTCATCATTCACAAATGAGGGACCGTCAACATTAATACAATGTCACTGGTTGTCCAATTAAAGGAATGTACACCAGAATCTGCTTACTGCAGCTGTAAATGTCTCCATTTCACTGTTCTGATTTACTCCCTTACAAGCCTGTTTTCTCCGGTACATGACTAGTTGTTGTTCAGCTTATGCTAGGAGAGACCAGTCAGGTCCAAGGCTGCATTCAGAAGTCCTCTGAAATAAGGAGTGAAAAGACAGGAAATTTCCTTGCTCTCAGAGAGTAAAGTTAAGGTTGCAACGTACACAGGACTGAAGTGTGGAAAGTGTCAGTTCCACTGATGCTGCTGTGATAAACTGTGTGAGTAGGTGGAAAAGCACAGCGTGACTTAGCCTTTTCATCCCTTGCCTTTGTGGGTTTCTGTCAAATATGATGTGAGCTAATTCTTTCACAAAGCTGCAAAACAATAATAATTTCTTACTTTTAAATCGTCATTTGGTGACAGACATTGGATGAGGGAAGGAGGCAGACATCATCTGGGGATAAACCCGTAAGAGGGTTTTGTCTATCAGCAGCTGTGCATGAGCCATCAGCAGCTGTGCACACACTCTTCACTGTTTTAGGATAAAACCATACAGAAAAGTATCACTCCAGATGGGGAAGGTTTATGTCAGCCCTCAACCAAACACACTGTGAGCATATTCCTACCTATGCTGGTCACTGCCCAGACTCCAGCAATCCATCCCAGTGCATCTACACTTGCCATCTTCTTCCACACCAACATCATGTTAATGTTAACATCTTTCCCACTTAATGAGATACGAACATCATCCAAACCTTGTGTGTTTGAATGCACGAGGCATAAGCATTCTGTTCGTGCTGGCACTGCTGAGAAAAGCCCTCAGATCCGGTTTTGAAACACAGCTCCCCAACGCATCTGTTTTGCACGGTGCAAACTGTAGTGTGCAGATGTTGTACGTCTGTTTCTCTATCAAGTTTCTTTTAAGCACTTGTTTTGTAAAGGACGAAGTGGCTAACAATGAAGTGACAAATACCATTGAAAATACCAGAGCAAGCTGGGGAGTCTTTATCAATTCTTTCTTACCAAATTTTTGATGTGCAAAATGAAGCATTGAGAATATGTGAAAAACAAACCTATGTCAAGCTAAATGGAGTCCCAGGACCTACGCATATGTGCTGTGAGGTATACCTTTATGCTTTTGCAGGTACACATAATGCTACAGCTCCTGTGACATCATGTGCAGATACTGATTCTCCGTCATTCTGTAACCCAAACAAACTCCCTCCCTTTAGGGGTAAGTATCAGCATCTTTCAGTTTTCAGAGCAGTGACCAAGGCCCTCCGTCTTGCTCACAGCTTGTAAACAGCTGCTCACCATTGGCAGAACTGCTCTCAGATCCTACCTCAATCTACAGCTCCCCAGATACTCTACACAACCGTTAGGATAATGTGTGCAGAGACACCCAAGGCAATACACATACAATTTCCTTTGAGTGTACTCAAGAGTATTTGGAAGCTACAAATACCTCCTGCTTCCTTTTTGTCCAACAGCCTTTCCTCTGTTTCCTGGAGGCTTCTTAACTGACGCACTTCAATGCCAGGTGGAGTGAGCTGAATGAACACTCCAGCTCCCTGTTGACGCACAAACAAACCCAAAATCACCTTTTGGCATACGTGAAAAGCCTGTCTCTGCACTTGGGGTACGGCTGCCCTCGTATGCCTAGTGAGACAGGCGTGGTGGCACAGCCGTCCTGTTGGAAATGGCACCCTGGCACGCTCCAGCTGCACGCGCAGCAGCCCACACTTCACCACCCTAGGCTCACACACTCGGCTGTGCGTTTTTGGTCAGCGTGAGGTTCAGGAACAAGGATACAGCTGCTCAGAGGTAGCGAGATGCCGTCTAACCGGAGTGAACTGTTTTGTGCGTGAAAACCTGTATCACTCAAAGACTGGCCCTCCCTTTTCACTCGCACCCCTTCCTCGCTGCCACGTGCACACCGCACCAGCAAAGGCCAGGTTCCGACCCCGTTTTCACCAGTCTGTACCCCAAATTGCCTCTGCCGCCTCCAGTGCCGCCCCTCGGCTCCCCGACCAAGCAGAGCCCGGTCTCTCGCTCCCTTCCCGAAGCACCGGAGGCGGGCAGGGCGAGCCCGCGGGACCTCTCCACGGCTCTGTTCCCAGCCACCGTTTCCCGCTCCGGGGCTACCAGCCCACGCCTCGCCCAAGGTGAAATCCACACCCACCCGTGTCCCCGTAGGTCGATCCCAAGCTCAGGCAGGGCCGCCGGGGAGCCCCCCCTTCCCTCCTCCCCACCCCTCCGCCCGCCGGCTCAGGCCGCCCCGCCCGCGCGAAGCTCGCCACCGCCCTGTGGCGGGAGGGCGGCCGGTTCGGGCACCCCCCGCCCCGCGGGACCCCCCCACTCCCTCCCACGCGACCAGCCACCACCCCCCAGAGCAGAGCCCGCCTCCCCGGCTCCTCCCCTCCCCTCGGCCCCGGGCCGCCTCAGCCCGTCAAGGACTGCGGGGCGCTCAATGTCAGGCGGGGCGGCGCGGCGCGGCCGCCGGCAGGGGGCGCACGAGGGGAAGCGGTTGGCAGCTCTGCGCGGCGCGCGCGGCTCAGAGTCGGCGGCGCTGGCCATGCCGGGCGGCGCGGCGGCGCGGAGCTGAGTCCAGCCCAGCCCAGCCCAGCCCAGCCCAGCTCAGCCCAGCCCAGCCCAGCCCAACCGAGGGCGGCCGAGCCCAGCCGCACCGCTGAAGGGCACCGGCAGTGAAGGCGGCGGCGGCGGCGGCGAGGCTTCCCCGCGCTCTCCCCGCGGCTGGGGCTCGCCCGCCCCGCACCATGGAGGCTGGGAAGCGCAGCTCTTCTGCCGGCAGCCGGGACGATGGCAGCGCTAACGCCTTCCCGGCCAAGCCGGCGGCCCCGGCGGAGAAAGCCCAGAGCAGTCCCGGCGGCGGGGGCAGCAGCATGAAGGAGCATGGCAACTCGGTGTGCTTCAAAGTGGACGGCGGCGGGGGCGAGGAGCCCGTGGTGGGCTTCGAGGATGCCGAGGGGCCCCGGCGGCAGTACGGCTTCATGCAGCGGCAGTTCACCTCCATGCTGCAGCCGGGGGTCAACAAATTCTCCCTCCGCATGTTCGGCAGCCAGAAGGCGGTGGAGAAGGAGCAGGAAAGGGTTAAAACTGCGGGGTTCTGGATCATCCACCCCTACAGCGACTTCAGGTGAGCGCGGGGCTCCCGCCGCCGCGCAAGGGCGGGGATGGAGGGGGACGGTGGGGGGGGGAGGGGTTCGCCTCGCTCCCCGCCGCCTCGCACCTCGGCTCGGTGCAAACTTCACCGGGCCCGGCGGAGGTGAGGGGCTTCGGACCCGGCCTCCCTCCCCTTCCCTCCCTCCTTCCCCGCGGGCAACCTCTCTGCCAAAACTTTGCTTCCCCTTTCCCGCCCGGCGCTCTCCAGCGTGCTGCACGCGGGACGGACCCGCAGGCCCCTCGTCGGCCGGGCGCTGCCCGCAGCCCGTCCGGGCTGCGGGCAGCGCCCGGCCGACGAGGGGCCTGCGGGTCCGTCCCGAGCTTGGCCGCGCCGCGGGCGGGGAGCGGGGCACGGCCTTGCCCCGGGTGCGGGAGATGAAGCCGGCAGCGAGAGAAACAAAATCCCGCGTCGCACCTTCCTAAGCGGCTGGAGTGAAGGGTTGTTGAAGGGGTGGCGTGTAGGAAGCGTGTTTCGGGCAGAATAACTTTAGCCAAGCTTGAAGTGGTGCGGGGAAACGACGTTTTTAGAGGCAGACGGGTAGATCGCGATGCCAAATTGGCGTTGCTTTAACGGCAAAATCAGCGTATTCCTGTGAAAATCAGTGCAAATAATTTCCCGGGTAGAGATATTTCCCTTTAAAATGACATTTTAAGTGAAAGATTATTTCATTGTATTCTCTATGCCAGCTGGCTGTATGCCTTTGTAAATTTAATACTCTATGATATTTGCTGAAGAACTATGAGTGTTGTTAAGTGCATTTAATCAACGGCTTGAGTTGAACAGCCTGCCTATATACAATAACAGAATTGCACCGTAGACCATGTTTAAAAAAGGGAAAATCCAGAACACTCAATAGTTACAGGGATCTTCTAAGATAAAGTATGTTAAATAGAACATGCTTCCAGGGGGAAGAGGAGAAAATACTTCCACAGTCCAAGTTTCTGCGGGACTGTTCAGAGTGAGGTGTTACGCAGTGAGCTGTGTGAGCACCCTGCAGTTAATCCTGAGAGCAGTACAGCTACAAGAGCAGAGGAACGGGGCAGCACTCAGTTATGACTTCAAATCATGCTTCAAATCTCTGCCTTTTTCCTGGGTCCCTGGAGGCAATAAGCTGCACTTGTTCTGTTCCTGGAGTACCTTTTCCCCTTCGCATGCCAGCTCAGCTGCACTGGCAGGTGCATTAAGGGGGGAGAGAGCCAAGAGTCCACCCACTCCCTTTCTGCCATCCATAGAAGGATGTAGTGGGTCATGTCTGGTGCTGTGGTAGCACGCGTAGGGGATTAGGGGGTCTGACAGCCTCTCACTTACCCGTGTGAGTGCATGAGTAACTTTATTCATGTGAGGATTCTATTGAAATGAATGAGATTATTCTTGTGAATAAATTCCCTTGTTTTGTTGTAAGCTTGGTTTCTGAGCGAGGTACGCAGCCCAACAATGTTTTGGACAATAGGAGGTTAGGTATCACCTTGTGCATCATATTCTGCACCATGTAACTTTTTAAGCTGATACATGAAATAGGTGATAGGTATGTTGGTTCTGTTTCATTACAGAAATATCTTCTACTTCGGTTCTAATTCTTCCTGTGGGAAGGTTTAGACATTTAGCGTATGTTTACTTAATTTTTTTCAGTAGGAGTAAACAACACTGCATCCTTTTCAGTCCTGTTGTCTGCATATTCTTAAATTAACTGCATTTTCTGAGGGTTTTACTCTGTCTTTATTTCATTAGAATGGAGGTGTTTGTTTTTTAAATAAAGTTCATAGTCTTTCATTAGTTCCGGGATGATGTGGCCTGGTCCGGACCGAATTTTTTACCCAGTTGGACTGTTTCAGTGAGAAATGTGAGACATTTGTGTTGTTTCTCCTGAGATAATTGCAACTGTATAATGGCATTACTCTTTTTGGGTGGCAATGTTTATAGAAACGCGTGAAGAAGTTGTACTGTGTAGTATATTCATCTTCCTACACGGGAATCACGACAATGCTAGTAAGTGCCTCCTAACAGTCTCTCTGTACCAGAACAAATGCATGTGTAAGAGTGGAGTTGTTTTGATTTATTTTTGCATGTGATTTTGTAACAATGTAGTGCCTGTACGTGGACAAACCTTAAAGCATCCAAAGGGACAGAGGTATTTGGTCTGTGTTAATGTTGATACCACCAAGGGAAAGAACTGAATTTTCTACCAAAATAATAAGAAAAAAGTAAAAAGCTGACTATTTTATGGTATCCAAGTGGGAAGATTTAGAATAAGTTTGTAAATTTAGCTATTATTAGATTTTTTTGTAGCACATATGAAAATGAAGATCACAGTACATTTTAAATATAGGCACACGTCGCAGAATATTGGGTTAACCACGTAAGACATGGGAAAATTCTGGTATAGGCTCCTGTGGACTCTCGTTTATTTCTGTTTTTCTAGTTACAGATGCTTGTATGCATTTGCTGGGATACTTTGATGCGCTTGGATACATTTCTTGACCTCATTCTCATTATTTTTATAAAACTTTGTGTGTTCATCTACACCGAGCAATATTTTGCTGTGTTGTTTAGGGTACGGGCAGCATCCCTGCACCCTCCCGCCCCCTTTCTTGGTATAAACAGAGTCTGGAAGCTGTGTCTGTAAACTCGGTGC
The DNA here is from genome assembly GCF_036417535.1 of Chlamydotis macqueenii. Lineage (NCBI taxonomy): Eukaryota > Metazoa > Chordata > Aves > Otidiformes > Otididae > Chlamydotis > Chlamydotis macqueenii. The sequence continues at coordinate 15,696,262 of NC_141593.1, read as the reverse complement.
TCTGTGAATCGGTTGCTCGTGTCCTTGTGGGGCTTGGTCTCTAGTTTTATGGCTCTCCATGCTGCCTGTGTTTCAGGGAAGACTTGGCTCTTCATCAGGCAGATACACCCTTGGAGAATTAAATTCAATAAGTATTACATAATTTTTCCACAAGGGGACCATTTTGTTCCTGGTTGTCTTTCCCCAGTCTTCCGAGGTTAATGTCTAATTTGGAAGCTGTTATGTAAACCGAGCACCTAATGCACATCAAACCCAGCACAAAACCTCTGTTTATCTCTTCACAGCTGTGATTATTGCATCTGTGAACTTGGACAACAATTCTGTGTAGTTGTATGGCTCACAAAAGTGAATTTATCATCAGTGTTTTGGTTACAGTTTATTGAAGTCTTGTGTGCTTTCTGTGAGATACCGAGTGCCTCCAGCTGTCCCTGCTCATGTGTGGAAGAACAAGCCCATGGGAGAGCATCTCCGATCCAGCCCCGTGGCCTTGCAGCCACCAGATGAGAGCAGCACGAAGCCAACGGGAGATGGGAGCAACTGCACATGGTTCTGCTGCTTCCATCCCTGCTTCACTCATTTCATAGCAGAGTGGCAGTGGACGTGGGCTTTGGGCGACTTTTATATGTTATGACCTTCTGGTATTAGTGGAAATGTACTTGGCTGATTTTTCAGACAGTTAATTACTTGGTGTCTTTCGGCACATCAGGAGTTTTGTTAAGGCTCAGAGGGCTTGCTTGCACTTGCCTGGGCTGTTGGGTACGGCCCTGTAGCATCTCCCTCCCTCCCCGTCTATGGCTACACAGAGGTTTTATTACCACGTCAGCTAGGGCATCCTGTAGTCAGCAATCTGAAAAGAAAACAGTTACTAGCTCCAGAGGCACAAGGGAGGGGCAGCAATGTATGAGAAAGACTGAGTGGGAATAATACATGTATGAGTAAATGTAACCTTCGCAGTCTGATGGTTACAGTTCTCAGTTTTTGATGTTTGGGAACAGCCTGTGTCTGGAAGCCAATTTTAATTGGCTTCAAGATGAAGTGAAGTAAGATTGTGAGGTGGAGTTGTCTGCTACAGTAGTGGGTAAGGAGGTGCAATGCAGGCAGCGCTGAAGGTCTTTTTCCTGCGTAGATGAATACAAAGTATGAAGCGATTTGCAACAACAGCAAAAAACTATTGATGTTTTATGTTGAGACAATCTCTCTGGGTAACTTCTCATCTACTCAAGGAGCACAATTTCAGAGCATAGTGAATAGTAAAGGTATGCCAGATTTTTTTTTAACGTGTGCCACCCCAGTTTCAAACCTTTTTGTATACATATTTGAGGGTTATCATGTAAATGTATGAGGTTTATCATGTCCATCTTTATAAATTATAGAAAGCTCTATCAATGCTACCTTGTAAGTAAAGCATTGTGTTAAGTTTCAATGGGTTTTAATCAGGGTGAAAGGCACAATAATATTTGCATGTGTACATCTAGGTACTTATGGAAGAATATTTTCGTGTCTGTTGCTACTAAAAACCATTCTCTTATTTTGTGCAGTTTTATGCAACCTATCCGCATTGTCATGCACACATGAAGCTTAATTTATCAATTAAGTGTGTGCCAAACTATGTCATAATTGCAATGTATTAGTGTGCCTCATGTTATTTTTTTATTATACTTCTCTCCATTTTGAACTTACGTTTGCCTTATGAATCAATTTTCTTTTTAATTTGTACCTATCTTTTGGACCTGCCTTTGACTACCAGCAGTCACCCTGACGTGAGAGACTGTGCATGTTGTATGTGCAGCTCACATATATTTCTAAAATTTGTGCATGCATTGTTTTAAAACCTGTTCTTCCTTGGGACCAGTCTTCACTCTATGTGTTATACCTATTGTTTATATTTTAAGAAGCTTAGGGTAAGCTTGTCTCTCTCTTTTATCAGGCCTCTAAAGTCTCAGTTGAAGCTAATGAGATTTATCTTTTTGTGAGCTGTTACATACTTAGGTTTGTATAGAGCAGTAGAGTTGGAAGGTAATGCTATATGTGATGAAGAAAAAATGTGTTGTATCATACTTAAGTGTAATTGATATAGATGTATATATGTAAAATTAAGTATATAAATCATGTTGGTTTATATTCAATAGATCAGATACAAATTAGTGTGGGTTTTAATGGATACATTATGTCACTGGTAGTGTGGGAGTATGAAATATCTATAGTTCTGGATTCTTAAGGTAGTCATCTCCGTCTTGTTGCTCAGGATTTGTCATAGGGTTCTCTTACAGTATGGAGGCTTCTGAATTACATCCTAATAAACTGATAATCAGAGATTGATAATTATACTCTATACATTCCTTGCACAGATTTCTTTTTTTTTTTTTTAATTATTTATGTTTTTATGACTGAAACACAGTTTTACCTAGAGCTATCTTTCATGCATCCTTTTCAAATACTATTGTGGCAACTGTAATTTTTATTTATATTGAAGAAAAACTTCCTACAGTTAAACTATTCCTATTACTTGAACATTCACTCTTTGTACATGATGAGACATAGAGATCCATTTAGTATGAAAAAGATTATTAGAAGTGCTTGACTTTTTATTTGCTACATTCCAATAATCTTTGCACTTTACTTCTGTAAATGTCCCAAAGGATAAAATGAGAAAATTGTAGCATTAATCTAAATAATGCATTTATAATATCTGAAAATTCTTTCTGATGGTAAGTTATAGTTAAGCTTTATAATAGTTCCCCAGGTAAAATGCAGCTCCCATAAAGGCAGGCTGAAAAGAAACATGATAACAGTCCTTAAATGCATAAATGGATGTTACAAAAAGGAAAGAAATTACATGGAAGTAATGGGGTTAAATTGCAGCAACAAATATCTAAATTAGACATTTAGGAAGCACGACCGGAAATAAGCAAGGAAATATTCTACTGGAAATGCTTTGTTGTGGAATATGAGCCAGAAATGCAGTAAGTTGTTTTTCATCTTCAGTTCCTATTATTTTTAATATTGAATAGTATCTCATCATTGGCTGTCACTAATTGATTTGTTGCGAAATCTAGTTCACTAAAGCTAGCTACTGGCATTTCTTTTTGTACCAGTTGTAAGCGTGTATGAAGGAAAATGGATATGCAGAGGTGTATGTAGTGCTTTTGTGCTCATGAGGGCCATGTGCTCTTGTCCCTTTTGAGATTTTTCTTCTAGAACCACAAAAGCAAGCCAGCTGAGTCTACCTGATGTTGGTGCAGTAGCCACTCACTTTCTGGACCTGTAGGGGATATGGGAAGGATTATGCCTTTGTTTGTGCAAGTAAAGCAATTCGTTTTATTGATAAGATATCCTTCTGTCTCTAGATAATGTAGAATATTAATGCGTAGTTTGAGCTCACATACGTGTTGAACATTTACCAATTTTCATTATGGCCATTCTGGTCTAGGAATAACAATCCATTTGTTGCATTTTCTTTCTCACTTTTGAGATGTTATATACTTGAATATAGAATAAAGTGTACAGCTGAGAAAGAGCTGACTAAGTGTAACTCAAATAATGCTTCAGTTCTCGGAGGTATTTTTAATTTAACTTGGGATGTTTTGAAGATTGCTGGCAGCACCTATGAAGAAGTACACAAGTATATTTTTTTCCTGCAAGATGCTCCATTTGAGAATATTCACCCTTTTCACAATCTAAATAAAGGCAAATATGTTCATCACGATTTTGAGATGTGTTTATAAAAAAAAAAAAACAAAATCAATAAAAAATATTGCAGAATTCCTGTGAATAATCTAAAAGATAATGTTTTGGGGGAATTACATGGGTCTTTAAACTTTGACCTGGGATGCTCAATATCATGAGACTTCCTCTTCAGTTTTCTGATTTTTTGTTTTGACTGCAGTGAGAAAAAAGGACTTGGTTAATATTATCTATATATATACTTATAAAAAATTAAATCTCATAAGATCAGCATCATGCTTGGGCTTGTGGGGAAAAAGTACTGATTCTGTTATTCCCATTGGTTACTTTAGGAAGCCTACACATTTTTGAATGTGTACTGGTACTTCATTTTTTAGCTCATTAAAAAAATTCTTATAATCGAGTCAGTAAAAGTTTTTTCTTCATATTAGGTTTCTTGGACTCGAGTATATCCAACTATAAATAGGAATACTATGTAAAAGCATGGAATAATAAATAAAAATCTGGATTTAGGATTTAGTTTGGGGGTTTCAGTGGCTACAAAGCTAATTAAAAATTCATAACATTTGATAAGTTGCTTAGGCTTTTTATGGTTATATAATAAAGTTAAAATTTGAGTGGCTCAGTTTCTGATTGTTCAGCCTGGGTTAGCCAACACAGAGACGTACGAAATCAGAGGTCACTTAAAAAGTATGAATCTTTACCTCTGCATTTGTGTCCATCTGTCTAAGATCGATGACATTGTAATATTTAATTACACTTTGTTAGCTTTTTTTGAGAGGCTCTGTTTGCAAGTATTAGAAGACAAAATACTATTTTTAGAGAGGAGGACAGAGTATGAAAATTAGTAGAGAAATTTACTTCATTTGGTTGTAAATAAGAGGTACCCATTCTCACCTCTGCTTTCACTCAACAGCATGCCTGAGAGCTGTCTTCTGTGTCAACATACAATTTTTGAGAGAAAGGAAACTTTTAACCTACTTTGCAATGTTTAATTTTTAACTTGACAGTACAGTTCTTGTTAATTGCTTGAAAGTCCTTTAGCTGTCTATTCCCTGATTCTTTCCCAGAGGCATGATTTAATTTTAAAAAGCATAGTGTATTCAGCTCTAATTATTGGAGGGCTCGTTCTAGACACATAGTAAGGTATATTAATGACCAAAAACTGTATCAGCTGGAGTCAATGTCAGTACTACCTCAAGGACACTGTCATTTAGCTTCCATAAAAGCTCTGCTAATATCTTTTAATCTGATGATAGTCAGATTCAGGCAAGCTGCATGATATTTTGCAATAATCTTATTGCTGTGGTTTGCAGTGCAGCTGGAACGAGTCTGGAGTAAACTTGTGTTCAGAAAATGTTAATTTGATTAGAAAAGAAATGCAGTCTGTTTCCATTATATATTTTAAAAACCCCAAACCAAATGCCAAAGCCTTTTTAATTTATGCCAGTGAAGTTCTCACCACTGAAGCTACATCATGTAGCTAAGAACAGAATTTTGTTCTTATTTTATTAACTTCTATGTTATTTATGTGGGTATCTTATCTAATTAAGCAGGTTATTAAACAAACAATTTGATACACTACTGCAATTTAGTGTGCTGCTGATATTAATAAATTTTCTATCTCTAAAAATGTAATATTTATTAAAAAATTCTTATTAAGATATTTTGGTTTTGGTTGAAAAAGCACAGGTTGCTTTATGCTCATAGTCAAAGCTAGGTTGGGGTTTTGTTTTTTGCTTTTTTGTTTTGTTTTGTTTTGTTTTTTAAATGATGCAATTTAAAATAGCCAATATACATAAAAGTTGTTTTGACTGCAGGAGATTTTTTTAGAGGTTTTTTTCATCTGATTTTCAGTCTGAAATCTGCTGAAGCTTACACTTGCACTAAAGCTCCAGTATATAAATATTCCTTCAGAAATAAAATGTGCCCTCACGATATCAGATCTTCCAATTCTATATGTAGCGTGCTCTGCTTGCCTCCAGTTTTTTTTTCTCTCCTGTCAGCAGAGTAAAGTATGGAAGTATTGACATTTTCTTGGCTCATTCTGATGTATCTTACAGTAACTTACCAGATCCTCCAAGAAGCACCTCTCTATATCGCATGACAGCAGCAATAGGCATTGTGGTTCTGACCATTAAGCAACTCTGTGGATTACAGTAAATTTAGGGTAATATATCACAAAATCCTAATGAAAAATGGTTATTCTAACTTGCTCTAGGTCAAAGCTATAGAAAATATACAGAACCTTTTCAAGATACACAGAGTATCTATCCAACTCTGCCCGGGAGATGGAATAAATGCATATCTGCAAAACCATGGGGATGCAATCAAACTTTCACAGGACTACTGAGAGGTTTTCCATCATGCTTTTGAGCAACCCATGTCTGTCTCTTCATTCCGGGAGGACTTAAGAGTTCTGTCTGGTAGAGAAATTTCTGTGAAACCAGTAGTAGGTAATACTAGCCGCTTCCCCCCCCCCCAAATCTTATTACTGCCTGACAGTATATACTTGCAAGCTTTTGGGTTCCCCAAACATATTCTGGGCTACAGATTCCTTGGGATGCCTGCATATGGGCTTGTTTGCACTTGATTTCGCAGTGAAGAGAACAGCCGAGCTTGTCTGTCACTCTGGTTCACCTTGTCTTTAGTGCCAGATGAGCTCAGGAGTAGCACAAAGATTTCCTCTCACAAATAGGGATTAGTCTGTTAGACACAAAGTTGGAAACAAAACATAAGTAGTAAAATAAATCAAGCATATACGTCAACCTTCAGTTAATAATTGGGTACCTTTCTTGTTACCCACCTTATCAAGTATACTTCAGAGATGTTCTGTTTTTCAGAGCTGTATGCCCAGCGTTCATGGAAACTGTTATCTAGGTGACTCCCTAAATACTGAATCTTGCTTTTTTGTCTTTTGTTTATAGCATTTCTTATGGTCTAATTTTTGGGTAGTGAAATCCTGCTATAGGCAACTTGCAGTTTTCATTTGAAAGTCAGGAGGAGTATGGTGATGTAATCCCTGTCAGATTTTTTTTTTTAAATAACTTCTTTTTTTCCCTCATTCAATTTTTTTTTTCTTCTCTCTCTTATGTCTCCTCCTGAAAAATAATGAAATCCTTTATATAAATGGAAATGATGCATTTAAAAAAAAAATTGTTAGCTCTGCTATGTAGTTTTCTGTTCTTAGTGAACCTGTTAGTTAGGAGATACTGAGCTGTTTGTTTAAACTAGCAGGGAGAACTTAGGCCTAGGTATTCTTCATAGTGTCTTGGACTCTGTAAATAAATACCATTTAATAATAATTTAAAAATGGTATGCACATTTTCTATTTCCCATGACTTGGGCAGGTTAGCAACTTTCTGTTGAAAACTGCAACCTGATGCAATTGAACATACTGTTACTATAGGCCTAGTAACAGGCCGAAATTGTCCCCTCAGCCTATTTATTGCCAGCTTGGGAATTCTAATGTTGCATACATCTATCACATTAAAGATATAATTATAAGAAGCACACTTCTATAATGCAGAGGGAGTGTGGTATCAAGAGTAAGCGCTGCCAGATGGTAGGCAATCTAACAGAGCATTTAAAAAGGGTCAAAATCGAAAATGTCTGAAATCTGTTGGCTTATTAAGCAATAGACATTTCATGTGTGGGACAAGTGAGAGATAAGTAACCTAATTTAGGTGTCCACATGACCAAAATTGACTTTTAATTGCATAGATTCTGTCAGTAAATGCATGTTTTTATTAACTTAAAGGTGTTTTTCAAAATTTGGAACAGAATATTAAATGCAGTGATATACTGCTAGGTATTGAAAAGTTGAGTAGGATTTGTACATGTTCTTATTGTGTTTTTATTGAAGCCATTATGATGGCTGATTTCTCTGAAGTGGAAGGAGAAATCTAAAAACAATTTCAGGGTTTTTGATGTTGAAAATAATTAAATCCAGGACTTAATAACTCTGTTATTTTGTATGCATATTACTTAGCTAGATGTGAACTAAATATGACATAAATGATGACTGAATGTCTTTAGTTTTAATTTGCTATTTAAAGATACTACCTTTGAGTTAGAATTTCTTGCTTCCCTTTAAACTGTCCTCTGTTCTTGTTTCCTAAAGGTAGATTTTCTTGTAGTCTGCCTGTATGCTATGATCTGTTGTTCACATGCACGCTAATTTTCTTTTGTCGAGAGATTATTCTGATTCAGACAGGTCTGAGGAATACTCCTTCAGTATTTATACAACCTGTCAGTGTTATTCAGCAATTTCCACCACCACCTCCCTTATTCCCCAGGACTGTCTGAACATCGCTCAGTGTGACCACGGTTGTTTCTGTAATTTCTAAGCTGCAGACAACTTTTACATTCTCCACAGGCTAGACCAAATTTATCTTTTTGTGGAAGGGCTGGGAACACTGCAGTGAACTTTCACGCCCAGACTTGTTCCTCACAGTGCAACTGAGTTCAGACTTGCTTCAGGGAAGGAGAGCTAGCTTTACAGCCCAGGCAAGCAGGTACCATGAATTTCTGTGAGGTGGTTCCTGCTGGGGCCACTGACTTGTAATTCCGTGAAGTGTCACGGTATAGCAGCTCATCCTAACATTGAATGTACATACTGATTTTATGCCACTGGCACAATGAGCAAATGGAATATGGTATTTAACTTGGTTTCCTCAATCCAGTACAAACAGGTTTGAAAATACCAGTTTTACCCAACTCTCTGCACATAGTGTGCAAATCTATAGGATGTTAGATGAAGATCTGAGTTGGAAGTCAGGAGCCTGTCTATCTTTGGATTTCAGAATGAGATAGGGACCTAGATACTTGTAAGCATCTGGACTCTGTGCCTTAACATCTTTCAGAACTCTAGCCATAAGGAGCTGAAAATGGTAAAAATTATTTTTACAAAATGTCACCCATGGGTGCTATGTATTTGCAGAATTAGTATATCAGAATAATTGGAATATGCTTCATGTTCCATTTCTGTCATATTATATATTTTGATTTGCAATTTAGAGATCCGTATCTTTTCTAAGAAGAAATGTTCTGTTAAACGTGTTTCACCCTCAATTTCTTGCCGGTTTCCACCAAATTATTAACATCTAGTTTGCTGTTCTAATTATTAAACATCTTTAGCTTAAACATGTTTGAATAGTTCATAACTCACTGTCCTCCAAAAATGAAACATAAATATTTGGCTAAATTAAATTTAGGCTTTCTGAGGAATATTGGCTTGTGGCTAAAACCTCTTCTGAGACCTCCAGAGTAAAATGTTTTCATTTGCTGAAAGCCAGAAACCTATTTATTGTATTTAGACAACTTTATTTTGAGTGAATATGGATGGAAGATAAAGATGGACAAGCTCTTTTTGTTTTACTGTATCAAAGCAAGTCATCTGTCTGTATGGGAGTAAATAGCTTCCTTGGTACTTCTCCTGTTGTTTATAGTTCAGGTCATAGGTCCCTGACCAAAGTTTCTCTGAGTGCTTATTTTGGAGCTGCTTATCAGTGGCTACGATTATAGGCAACTTTACTTGCAGCCAGACACTTTTCTCTGTCACCCTTAACCTGTGCTGTGTGGCTGATCTCGAAAGCAGCACGGTGGCTGTGCCGTTGTTAAGGAGTATGGACTACTTCATTTTGATGCTGGAAGATGGGAGAAAGAATTTTTTTTACCACGAGATTTCAAAGTCGACTGTGAAAAACAAAACACTCTACCAAAATATGAAGTGGAGCTGTAGATTGTTAAATAATTCCCTTTTATATTTTTTTTCTGATAAATATTTATAGGTGAAGCATATAAAAAAAGCCTATGGTTAAGTCTGAATAAATTTTCAGATCTTAATATCTTTATCAATCTTTTATTTTTCAGGCTGAAAAGTGACATGTTTTTCTGAACCTTAAAGTGACTTCCTCTCTTAGAGAAAAAAAAAAAAGCAACTGTGGAGGAAAAAACCTTTATTTAATATATGTATTTTGTATAACAACTCTGCTTTAGATGGTTCTATTTCAGTGAAGATAGAATAGAATTTTAAATTAATCTATATATTGGTCTTCCAGTGGCTCGACAATAATTTCATATGAGTAAATTAAAACAAAATTATTAGCAAATGTATTTCAAGCCTGTAGTCTGCCATAATTCAATAAAAACTTTCAACAGATAGTTTGTAAATTTAATACATATTGTTTTCAGAAATGGATCTTGACCATCTGTTTCGGTGTTGTGTATACCTGTGACAAAATGTAATGGAACTTTGTTTTTTAATTACAGCCAAGCAATGGACATGACCTACAGTACAGCTGCTGGCAAAGGTGTACTGGAAGGAGAAAAGGCCTCATTGCATGCAAAGGCAATCTCTTGGAGTGCTTGATATTGAAGATTACCTCCTGTTTTGCAGATCAAAAAAAACATTTAATAAATAAGTAAACGTAGATTATTTTATTGGGTTTTGTTGAGGAGCAGAGGTAAAACTCACAAGATTGTGGTTACTTAGGCCAATAACTAGAACATCTTTGAACACCATATATTTTCTTTGCTTGCTTTTCTGGGTTTTCCTTTTTGTTTTAAACAAGTGAATATCAGGTCTATCTGATCACTGCTCTCTCTAGCTGCATAATTATCTGATTTGTTTTGGCCATGCAGGCAGAGTGCTATGCTGTCAAAAGGATGGTAAGACTGGGCTGTACAGTATGTAAATCGAGAAATTTTAAAGAAATGTTAAAATTACATTGCATCTGCTTAAATACTGTGGAAGGCAAATGGCTAGCAGAGAGATCTGGATACAAGTTGAATAATGGAAAAAAGGGGGATTTCTGAATGTGACTAGTGTGAGGAGAAACCTGCACGAGCTGCATTTCATTTCTGGTAGGGACAGATGTTCTACTGTGTGAAGTATGAAATTATGTTTTGAAAGATAATGGTAAAACTGAATATTGAACTTCCTAGTTGAGCATTCTCATTTCTACCTGCTCATTAGTACAGAGCTCCTAAGGTGTGTCACCCTGTAAAAAGGGGTTCAAAATAAATACACACAGGGAAAGGTATAAGTGAGCTTGTGGAAGATTACTTCTTTGATTTCTTGAAATATTTTGTTGTGTGCATTGTATTTTCAATTAGTTAATATTTAAATATAAACTGATATGATCAATTCATTTATTAAAATAACAATGCAGTAATTATACTAATACATTTTTCAGCATGTATGTTTGAGCGTATACGTGAGTGTATCTGTATCCACTCAGGCGTCAAAACCATTCAGCCCAGGTGTTGAAAGTGCAGAGTAATTTCCATCCTCTACTGGAGAAGATTTGAACCTGTACATTTACTTTGCATAGCACTTCTGGCATGGATACTTTCAATAACAATATCATGTCTCAGAGTTGTTCTGCATTGACAGAGCAAAAAGCGAGAATGTCTCTCCAGTGTAGTGGTTGCCTTCTCTGGGAAGAAGGTTTTGGTTCCGGCTCTAGTTTGTATTTGTTTAGGGGAAGAGAACATACCGGCAGTCTAGCTCACTTCAGCAGACACAATACGGCTTGAAGGTAATGAATTTCCCTGAGAGGCAGGAGATCCTGGGCTCAGCTGCCCACAGGTAGATGAGAAAAGCTGAATGGATTTTCCTAGGTGTTGGTGAGAGCTCTAGGTACTGAGCTATTTTGCAAGAGGGCAATGCATGTGACGTGATACCAATTACTGGTCACGTTGCTCTGTTGTGAACTTGATCTTTCATTTTACTTTGCTATTCTTAAATGTGTCTGAAATATATTTTAATCTTTTTTCATCAAAGTATAAGTAAAATGAAGAAAATTATAATTTTGATTTGATTTGAACACCAATTCCTCAGTTTCTCACCTATTAAAGAAGACTACTAGATGATACTGTCTGACTTTCTTGGTTTTGCAAAGGGCTGTGGGTTAAGTTACCTTCCTTTTCACATGATGCTTTGCAGAGAAGAATTACAGAAGGCTTCTCCCAATTTAAGCCTCTGAATTTTTGCTTAGTATGGACTTCTCCTAAATGTCATGTTTCTAAATGGCAGTCTTAAAATTACTGTCACTACAAAATTCTTAATTATTGCAAGTGTTCCAACATGAGATATGAGATTATTTTGCAGCTGAAATATTTTTAGATCTGTCTTTTTCAAACTTCTTCTCATGCCTGTAAAGTGGTCATTTCTAATTTGAGAATGTGAATGCATATTTTACAGTGATCCACTACAGAAATTTGCTGACACTTAAAGAATCAGTGTGTGGCAATTTGCGATTGGTTTAAGGGCTGGTAGTATGAAATGGAAACAAATCAGTTGGAGTCCCCAGAAAAAATGTTGCCTCATACTGAGACGCTAACAGTGTGAACAGAGGGGGTGAGTCTGAGGTGGATACGTTACTTGTGCTGTGATGTGTGTTTATGCAGAAGCAGTTTCAATGATCTGAAATATATCTGTTTTGACCAGCATACAGGTCAGCATAGACAGATTCAACTTCTTCCAGGAGAAGACTCATTGGTGCATCCTGACTCTTCATCAGCACTTTTTCGTAGTTGGTAGCTATCTGGACAGGAGTGCTACTGTGCTTTTTGACCGAGGAATGGGGGTGAAGAAAGAAGGAACTGTGTAAAGTCACTTTCCATGGACAGTTCTGTGATTTTCTTTTCTAGTAATCAAGACTTTGAAGCACGGAAGCTTTAAACCTAACCAAATGCCATAACCAAAGCCTTTTGAAAGTAGTGAAGTGCTGTTCATTGGCCTCACTGGGTTCTGATCAAGTCCCCCAAGAGCTGCATTTATCTAATCATCTGCCTTGTGCGTAGAATCACAACTGGGCAACAAATTGCAGATCTTCACTGATAAGTGTGTTTAGTTATCAGATAAAACTAATTAACTCTGTTTGAAATTGTGCAAGTTTGTAATTTTTAGATACATTCTATGGCTCTACAAAACAAAAGACTCCCTATTGCTGACTTTTATTAATCCCTCTTTTAATTCCTTTTCTTCTAGCAGGTAGGAAGTTGCATCAATATTTAAAAAATAACAGCAAGGCACATAAATTGAATCTCAAAGTATACATGGCTAACCTTGAAGTGTAAGACTTCAGTATTAGTCTGAAATCATGTGAAGATTTCTGATGGTGTGAAAACTTCATTATTATTTTATTTTTTTAATTGCTTTTAGTCTGAATCAGAATGAAACCATTGAGCTGGAAGATTGCCAAGTCCAGCACTGCTCATAATTTGGGCAGGGAAACTGAGTTTTCAGAACATCATCCTCTGCCTCACCCTGGTGTGACGAGCCTCAGGAATGTAGAGAGTGCCTTTCTGCTGCTTCAGCAGGTTGCCTAGCTAAGTCAGTGAAAGTTTGTTAAGCGTGGTATGTTTTAAATGAAAGAAGAATAGCAAATATTGATGAAATTTTGACCTGAGAAAGTGTCACAGGCTTCTACTAAATATTTCTGCCCTTCAACTTCAGCACCTGAAGTGCAGGAGATGCTGTTAGTACTATAGTGTGTGCTTTACAACTGAAAGGCGTAGGCCAAGAAAAACACTTCATTTTAGCCTTGCAGAATTCCTCTTCTGTGTTTATTTAACATAAGCTGAAAGCTGCCAGAGCAGAAATAGAGGAGAATAAATATACATTTACAATTTCAGGACAGTAGTTTATCTTTTAAAAACAAAACAAAAAACCAAACTCAACCTTTTGTCTTCCTAAAGCTTTGCAAAATTAAGTATGCTCAGATGAGGAAAGCTTTATCTAGTTAGAAGGACAACACAACTGCAGAAGTAACCTGTTTCCTAGTGCAAAACTGACCACTGTAAAGCAGTGACACTTCACGAGTAATTTTAAAGCATTTGTATTAATGTGATCATAAAGATAGGTTATGATACATTCTAAGTTTCGAAATTTTAAAATAAAAAAATAGCTGCTGACCTGAAATCACAGAAGCACTCCACAATAGATTTGCAATGTTTAAACATAATTTGTTCCATGGAGGATGTTGAATGCAATTATTCTTGCTAAAATAGAAGGAGTTTCGTATTTAATTTTTATGCTTTCTTCCCAGAAGCAGCATGCTTTCCTCTATGTGTGTGTACGTGTAGGAGAGAGACAGACGGGCAGCATGAAAATGGATAGCTGGGTAGAAGGGGATATCCTCACTTTCAGGTTGTGAAAAAAAAAATAGTGATGATTTTTCAGAAAGTTTTCGAGCACAGACACCTGTGCAATGATGGAAAGAATTTGGGTCCTCTGAACAAACCCCTCCCTTCTTCGTCCTCCTGTCCCTTCCAACACATTCTAGTAATTATCTGGAAGATGCAGATGCTTTCAGGCATGTCTAGCTTTGCTCTCTCTTGCTAAAACAATAATATAGTTGCACAGCAAGAGAAGGATGGCATGTCCTATGAGAATCAAATTCTGACATGGATAATACCAAGTTTAGTGCTTATAATAAAGTTTTAAATTACCATTATTTCTACTAAGATTGTTTTATTCTGTATAGGATATTGATTTCTCTGTTAGGTGAACTGATGATCCATGAAGCAAAAGAAAGCAAGCTGTGTTTGAAGGTGAGATAAAAAAAAGTCAGTATTCATTTCACTGAGCATCTGCTAGTCAATCAAAATATTTAACTAAAGAGAAGGCAAGTTTTCCATGGAAAGCTTGTGAAAATTTTTTTACAGTTCTTGATTCTCTGAATTTATAGAGTGAAATCATGGCTCAGATGCATCTGATTTGGTTTGAAAGACATTTTGCAAGCAATTTGAATGAATATCTTTTTCAAAGACCTTCTACTTCATAATATGGCTCCTGAGTATTTGTGACTGAATTTCATGCAATTTTACTGATATAATTTACTTTTTTTTTTTTGTTAAATAATCAGACTTTTATGATCTTTCTGGAGACTCAGCAAATTTAATCTTAAGCAAAGCCCTATCTGCTCTATAGCTTCAAGTCACAGCACTCGGTGCCTTAGAGATTCTGTTCACCCTGCTGTGTGGTTTATGAGACCACTGACAACTTCTGCTGGGTCCAGCTGGGTGTACTGTAAGGGTAATTATCTATCAAACTATATTCATTTGAGGACATAGAGACTGCTCTGTCAATGGGTAGCAACCAGGAAATAATAGAGAAATCGAATCTGAATGACTTTTTACACAATTGTAGATACAGCAAATTATGAAGCCAATTAACTTAGAGCTGAAATTTCCTTCTTTAAGACTCAGGTTTCTCTGGGTTGGATATATAAAGTGGAAAATAAAATGCCTGTTAGAATTAATAGTGTCTTACATTATTAAGCTTAGTACAAACATTGATTAATTAATACTAAGTAGTTCTTTGTCACTGCTTGAGTAGGCACTCATTTTGAACAGACTGTTCATCTTACCCAGGATAGCCTGAAGCAATAAATAAACCACTAAAGCTTCAGCACTGTGTTCCAGAGCTGTAAAAAACACTGTGTTATTACTGTAAGTTTTGAAAGTATAGTAGATAAATTATGAGTGAAAAGATCACTGAAAGAGGGCTGTGAATCTAACTAGTTTTATTTGAGAATAGCAAAGTAATAATATGTATGATTTTAAAAAAAAATCAGTGTAAAATAATTCTTTGAAATGTAGAAAAAATATGCTGTAAACCTTTTTTTTTAATAGTTTTCTAATACTTCGAGATTTTTTTCACCTAGAGATATTAAACTTTGGAGTAGTTTAGAAACATTAAAAACGTTTCAGGAATAGTTCAGCTGACCTCTGTACCTTCAGTTAATGGCAACTAGTAATAGCGGTACTGAGTTAGCTTCAGAGGAGCAGTAAGCTCTACAGCTGTTTGCTGTGGGGCTAAGGTCAGTTCTTGCTTCTCGTTACAAGCTCTGAAAGATCTCATTACCCCCAGGCTCTTTTTTTTTTTTTTTTTTGCCTCATTCTCAAAAATTTTGTGTCAGAGGACTATTCTTTCTTGCTTTTTGTCAACATTTTATAATAACTTATGTAAATCTCAACTCTGAGATTGTAAGTTTTAAATTTCTAACCATACATACTGGTGGGGGAGGGAGTAGCAAAAATAAATAAATAATGCTAAAAATAGTGTGAAACAAAGGGCTATGTCTGTGTGTCCATAGCAGCTCCTTGCATCGTCCTGTGAAGCTTTTCAGTTCGCTCTTAGTTACATGAATAGTAGGATGTTCTGAACTGGTAGGCAAGGAACGCATTGTATTACTTTCTCTGCACAAGTCACAGAAGGGCAATACGGGGAGTTGCATCTAGTTTTTCTCACCTGAAAGAAAAATATCATGTAACGTGGCCAACAGAATGGCATTTGGAAGCATCTTCCTCAAAGAAAATACCTGATTCTTTTCTAAATGCAATATAAATCATAATATAATAAGAGTTTTTCGTACTAACTAATCAGCTTATACAATATTTTGGGCTAAAATCAAAACACAGAACTGGTACAATCTTGTAGTCCTTAGCATTCAATCTTATTTTATTACTGAAGCCCTCGCGCTACCACTTTTGCTGACATTCAACATCAGGAACGCCAGTGCATTTTGCATAATCACAATAAATACGATCCTTTAAACTGCAGATTACCATAGAATAAAAACATCTATTTCTGTATTATATTTTATGTTGACTGGGTGGCTGGTTGTTGTGTGGCTTTGGTTACTCTTTGTTGCGTAACTGCTCCCTGTACTGGTGAAACACAAAGGTCACTCTGAAATCAAGCAATGCTTTGCTTAGGAGTGAGCCACAAGTACACCTCTTGTGATTACTTCCTAGTTGTTTTCCACTCATTTTCAGGATTCCTTGGAGATGTTTATTCTCCCAGAACAGTGTTGTCAAATATTTTTGTTGATAGCATTAGAAAAGTGTTTGTGGTAATTGTACTTGTAGATCATAGTAGCAGTCATATATTAATTTAGTGGTTCCTTCTGTATGGTAATTCTTGATTATTGAAAAGGAATCTAGCACAGCAGGAAGCCTACTACATTAATTTAAAAAGATAAGAGAAACTGGGAAGTTTTTGCCAGATGTGGTACAGATATGGTGAATACGATCACATGCTAAGCAAAAATACGTGCAGCCTGGATAAAACTACATATTTATAGCACTTAGTATTCACATTTATTGTAAAATTGAAAATGTGTAAGACATAAATCACATTGTGGTACATTGGGAATTACTTGTAAAGTCTATTTCATGCAATTTCTGAGTACCAGTTAAAGGTACTTTGCCATCTAATCTCCCAAATGATAGTCAACTAATGTCTGTGGGTTTATATTGGAATAAAGAATTTTAAAACTGGGAATGCTCATGCCGCTCTCAGTCCTACGCTAGTAATGCTTTGGTGTGTTTTACAGTTACAGTTGATTATTTATATTCTCAGATCAGCAATTTGTAAACTCAGAAGTGCTTTCACAGATAGACGTGGAACAAAGGGAATTTATAAACCTGGATCATTTGGCAAATACAAGAAGCTGTCTCCGAAATCTAGTGTAATCCATATGTTCTGTGCAAGTCTATCAAAAACTAAACTCATGGTTCTGAAATGTTTTGTGGCAACTTAAACTATTATTATTGTTGAGTGCGGTGAACCTTTACCAAGATGTAGGTATTTCTTCCATGCCAGGAGGCGGGTGCTAGTATGATGGAGGTGGCCTGGAAGTCACTGCTGGAGTGGTGTGCTGGTGGCATGTCCATCACATGTCCACCATGCAGGGCCCCACTGCGACGGAGGGCCAGAGCAGGGAGATAGTTGCAGAGCCATTCTGCCTTGTGTTCTAGAAAGTCCAAGAAGTCCATGGGGAACTGTTGTTGACTGGTTTCTGTGCTTCTCCAAATCCAGTTTAGTTGAACAGATCATGTTCTTAAGCAGAACAAGAGGTCATGTTTTGGGTTCAGGCTTTCTCAAGTTCCGTTTCAGTTCTTTTATTGAACAAGAATAATTTTATTTGAAAATTTAGCATTTAGGAGTTATTATAATTTTGTTAAAATCTGTTGGGTATATACAACCATCCCCTGGAAATCTTCCATCAGGATAGATGCATATTTTATGTAACAGGTGGGTTTACTCACCATTTCTATAATAGATACTGAAGTTGTGAGTCTGGCTCTCTACCATCTGTATCAAGCACTGTTAGCAGCATTCTAACAGTGTTAGAGAGGAGCCTTTAGATACTTCTGGAGCAAAATTGTGAAATACTGTACCCATTTTATATGATGCAAGTTGCAACTATTATTGTCCAGACTTCTCAGATAGCTCTGAAAGAAGATAGACTATGAGGTTGTAAAAGTGCATGGAAGTTCAATTCAGGCTGTAAAAGTGGATGAAGGTTTTGATGTTATCTAATTTTTGTTTCTATTTTTTGCTTCAGTGGTTTTTTTTTTTCCTCTTCCTGTAATTGTATTACATCACTGTAATGGTGTAAGTACATTTGCAAAGAGATACTTGCATTTGGTATGTTATCTGTGAGATATTTGGATTTCCATTTGGATAGAACTCTTAAAAAGATATTGTGTTGCTAAAACACTTCTGATTGGCACGAGACATCATTTTTAGGTATATAAATCCACTAACACATTTTGACAGGAGTCTGGATAAGTCTACTGAGTGCCACGCGTGCAAATCTTTCAGATATGCCATGGAGTGGTAAGCTGTAGCAGTCGTATTGTAATCCTAGACGCGTATTCTTGAGAAGGAAGGCACATAATGAAATTTATTAATTACTTTATCTTCTCTACTGAATATGAATGTATTGAATGAGTTAAAACAATGAGAGTTTTCTTAGCATTAACAGAATGCTCAGGTATCTTGAGATGAAGTTGGCAGCATGATAGAGATCCATTTTTCTAAGCATGTTTTACCACATTCCATCAACCATTGTGTTTCTTCCTTTTTTTTAGGTTTTACTGGGACTTAATCATGCTCATAATGATGGTTGGAAACCTTGTCATTATACCCGTTGGAATCACATTCTTCACAGAACAAACAACAACACCATGGATTATTTTCAATGTGGCATCAGACACTGTTTTTCTATTGGACTTGATCATGAATTTTAGAACTGGGACTGTAAATGAAGACAGCTCTGAAATAATACTGGACCCTAAAATCATTAAGATGAATTACCTAAAAAGCTGGTTTGTGGTTGACTTCATCTCGTCAATACCAGTGGATTATATCTTTCTCATTGTAGAAAAAGGAATGGATTCGGAGGTTTACAAGACAGCAAGAGCACTTCGTATTGTGAGATTTACAAAAATCCTCAGCCTGTTACGTTTATTACGCCTTTCAAGATTGATTAGATACATACACCAGTGGGAAGAGGTAAGATTTACATGGTTGTAACATAATTTGCTAAGATCTTATTCATACAAAAAACTAGTCACATGTCTCTGAAGAGCTACAAAAGAACCAGAATGGAATCAACAATTATTGTGATTGCATACAAGTGCTAGTAGAAAAGCCTTTTTGGAAAAAAAAAAACAAAACCACAGAGTAACTGTCTTCTCTCTGCTAACAACAGAGACCAAAAATATGTGTAGGACCATCAGCACAATAAGCATGGATGGGCTCCTATTGAGAATATTGGAAATTTTAGGAACCACCTAAATCTACATTTGAGTTTGGTGACTAGCACTTAAATGTACGAAGTTAAAACTCTTATAATCACAGAGAACTTAAAATACGTGCTCATATTTTTTCTGTTTCAGGAGAAATTGAACCCATTTATAATTGAGTAGGTTTCATAGAATTCTCATTGTTTGAAGGCTGTATGTAGGCTGAATATATCAAATACTGACCTTCTTTATAAAAAATTGTTAGTTCAGATTTTGAGACATTGCCTTCTAAACTGTCAACTCCGCTATTTCCAGATGTGACCTTATGCTGCCTGCCAATTTGACATGGTGACATTTCCAGGAAATTATTGCATTCCTAATTTGGCATGCTCATGACTAGGAAGTGTTTAATGCTTTGGCACATACCACCATGGTTCAGTCATTTCATTTCTTGCTTGTCCCCATTTCTGTACTTCTAAATATCATAATGTATTTTAAAAGGAAGTGCTAAAACCATGAGAAAAATAACTGTTGGTTTCTAAACCCTTCTTGTAGGAAGTGTAATGAGAATTATTTTGTAATGCATTTTTGTGGAAGCACAACTGAATAGATTTGCATAAATTTATTTACCTGCCCTGATAAAGATTTATTTAATGAAATGAATATTGAAGGATGATATGGTACCATTTCTTGTGCTTTTTCTGCTGGTTGTCTCCAGTATTATATCCACTTTCTAGTTTAACAGAAACCTAAATGCAAAGCCATCTCACAAATCAAGTCAGATAATATTTAAGAATGGCATGATGCTGGATGATACTAAGTATCAAAAGTCTAATAAATTTATAATCGTTTCTCAAAAGGCTCTTGAAGTTGGTCATTATTTTTTATTACTGTATTTTGTAAATTCTACTTCTTTTTGCCTGTAATGCAGTGTAACTACGTTTTTGACATAGTAATAGAGCACTGCAGTTTTGTACTCAATTTAACTAAGGCAAATGATTAAGCATATTTTTCAGTTTTACCATAAAGCTGTACTTTTTTCTCCTCTGTGTTTTACAGAGAGACAACCTTCTGAAATGCATTCAATGACATTATTTTCTGGCAACTTGAGTTAATAGTTTGCCTCTATAAAGCACTACTAATCAGAAAAATTAATACCTTTTTTTTTTTCCTTCTGTCTGTTGTCAAAGCTAAATCAGGTATTCTAGATAAAAAAAAAAACCAAACAGTTGAATTGGCCACTAAGTGGGACTAGAAGTAACCAGAGGACGTGGTCCAAACCACCAATAGCTGGTGTTTGGTCTATTTAATCTTTAGTTAATGGCTGCTTGATAGCAACTTCACCTTTAGTTCCACTAGTAAACCTTGTGAAATATTTCTTGTATGATACTTTATTTGGCAAGTATAGAAAAATAAATGGAGTTCATATTTTTGTGTTTGATAACACGTTATAGTGCTTCCTGGTTGTTTCAAGAAGGTGAAAGAGGGTCTGAATGTTTTTTGGTTTTGTTTTGGTTTTTGTTTTTGGTTTTTGTTTTTGGGTTTTTTTTTTTTTTTTTTTTGAGCCTGCAATAAAGTAGCAAGAAGCTTGCTGGCTACTTTAAAAAAAAGATTTCTGACCACTGTGAGAACAGGTGGAAACAGTGTATATGTAGACTGAATGAGGGTCCGGTAAATTGCCACATGAAATGTGTGCAAGAAAAATTGTTCTTTTTGCCATTTTACAGATATCAGAAATTATGGTGGTCATGGATTTTCATATTTGGCTTTTGTTATCATATGAGGATCCCATAGTCAGTGAGACCTTTGCTGCTGATACTAATCTTTTCTGTATTGTGTCTGTTTGCACATGCACAACAGGGAGCAACTGTTAACTGGTTTTTATGACACAGAACTGGAGCCTGTTTGTGTGTGGTTAAAATGATTTAATAGTTTTTGTGTATAGGCTGACATGTTGGTTTTAAATGTAGTGCAGATAAATCTGAAATACAATGTATTTGGATCCAGAATACTGAGCATTATGTCAAAAATACTGAGAGGACAGCCAGCAAACTCATTCTTCATAACCCGCCAAGAGGATACTTCGTAAAAAACTGACTGATGAACAAACCACCTTGTGTAGTAAGGCTGTTTCCCATTGAGGTATTTATACGTCCTCCAACAGAAAAGGCAGATTGAAATTGTTTGAGCTTTTCGTTTTTTTTTAGTATCACATATCTGGACTTTAGTTGGTCAGTATACTGAACTGTAAGATGAGTAGGCAAAAATTTAGAAGATTTTTATTTGATACCAGTGAAACATGCTAATTTTCTTTATATATTTCCACATAATTTAAATCAATTAAATTAATATCAAGCTGCCAACAGGCATGTAGAGTACTATTGAGGTAAATAATGTATGCATTGCACGAGCTTTCTCTTTAACTGTTATGAGGGAACTGTAATGTGGTGCAATATATATGAAATCTGATTCATATATTCTTATCAGTCTGATGTTAATAGCTTGTCCAAATGAATGACTCAGTAGAAATAGGAAGAAACATTTTAACAAAAGGACGGGAGATATGTTGGCAGGAATTAATTTACTGACTATGCAAATTCACACTGTGCTAAAACTACTTTTTAGCTACAGTGTCTAATATTCTAGCCCTTTACTCTCAGATCATAGAATCACAGAATTGTAGAATGGTTTGAGATGGAAGGGACCTTAAAGATCACCTAGTTTCAACCCCCCTGCCCTGGGAAGGGACACTTTCCTCTAGAGCAGGTTTCTCAAAGTCCCATCCAACCTGGCCTTGAACACTTCGGAGATGGGGCATCCACAGCTTCTCTGGGCAACCTGATCCAGGGCCTCACCACCCTCATAGTGAAGATGTTGACAAACAGATCATATACTTACTTAAACAAATTATATACTGTAACATGGGAGAAAAAAATTGTTATTTAAATGGACGATTGTAGAAATTATACCTTTGCAGTAATTTCAGAATGTGGTTTTGTTTTGGATTTCTTTTTTTTTCAGCATAGGTACCTAAAAATACTGAACAGGAGGTACTGGACCTAATTCTTATTTACTTTAACTTATTCTATAAGATTGCCTAAGCTGCTGACCCCTGAACATTTTACATAGGTTTCCATGAAACTAGTAAGTTATTCTTGGTTAAATATGCTTATAGGTAACTGAACAATTAAAAATAAAATACATGAACAATTAGGAATAAATACATTGTTACATGTCAAATGATATGCCACTTTGCTTTACGGATTCTTTCAAATAACAATATTTTCCAAAAGCTGCTTAAAAATCACACTTAAATAGCTTTGCTTACAGCTACTAATCACAGGACAAGACCTAGTAGATGTATGAGTAAATAGAAGTGGTACTTCTAAAACTGTACCCTAACTCCTTCTCTTTCTGAGATGCCTGATTATGTAGAATTAGAAGGAATTTTAAAGTGACTTAATGCTTATTGCAAGATGTGCAATAAAGGTTATGTTTTATAAAAAATAATGTAGTAAAATATGTGATAATTGTAAACTGCAGCCATGTCTTATTTTGGTTTGACTTGCACTGAAATCTGGTTTTCAATATCCCATTTTTTTCATGGTTCATGAACCTACGTAAGTGTTGATATCCGTTCTAGCTGTTGCTAAAGCTCAGGTGTTTAATTAAACATATTTCTGAGCATATCGGACAGACATGTCTTATTCTACTTTTTACTGTTTTATTTCTCATAATCAGAGTAAGGATGATCCATAAAAGCTGATAAATACAAGCTTGCTTGAATACTAGATCTTACTAAAGTTCTTAAAAATTAAGTAAGTGTGTAAGAGCTTTTTCAATCCATTTCATTTGTTGCTAATTATTGCAGATCCTAATTATCGCAGATCACCACTAGGTGTCCTCTCCTTGATGTTCTGCTGACCAACAGTACAAAAATTCATGTGTATATGATGTTGAGTCATTGTTGTTGCCTAAATAAAAATATTGTAAAAGAACACTTGTGTTATCCAAACAGCAGAAGACAACTCTTACTTCCGTAGCCTGCTGTTTCTGTGGTAGGTATACAGATGACTTTTGTCCCCCATAGAAAATCAAACCACTTTTTCTTTCCTCTACAGCCAGGAGAGAAGTCAAGGTTTTTTGTCTTTGCTTTTGATCACTAACTGGGTAACTGTGTGGGAAGAGAGAGATGGTGAGTTAGGTGGGTATTTGGTAGTGTTGGATGAAAACACATACATTTACTGATTGGATTATTTATTTTATTTTATTTTAACAGGATTATGTCTACAAGTCATGGGATTTTCCTGTCAATGACAGTGTTATACAGTTTAACTTACTTTTTTAATTAATGTTCTTATGGAAATGAGAGGTGACATAAAATTTTTTCTTTCTTTTCATTCAGTTTTAATTCCTGTTTTCCAAGGAGTTAATTTAAAATATAATTTCTAGACCCTGTAAAGTTGTGTCAGTTACTGAAGTACTGTAAATAAGCATACTACTACAAGTTGAGTGGCAATTTTGAAGTAAATTAGCTTAAAGTAGGACACACTTTTTTATTACAGATACATCAATGAAATATGAGTTGTCTAACTTACAAGGAGTGAGAGGAGGAAATTTGTTAAATAACACTGGGGGAAAGAAGACGTAGGAGATTCCACCTTCTCCTACTGGCACAAAGTCTGTGAATCCTGCAACAAAGCCTCTGTACTGATATTGTCTGCCTTCCTACCATTAAGGAGATGGTAGTAGGAGAAAATCCTTATTTCCTGCCAATTTCTATAGGAAGGAAACAGAAAAGGAAGTTTTGTGTTCTTTTGGAAAGTCATGCTTGGAAAATACTTCTTACATATAAATTAGTGAATTTGTGTCCTCCCACATAAAGTCTATGGTCAGGTTGTATGCATACATGGGAAGTATCAAAAACCCAAGCTGTTAGGCACTTTTTAATTTTTGTTTCCTAAGAAGTGTTCCCCAGCAGAACTAAGTATGCAAACCATGGTGAATTATTCTTGTTGTTTAGTGTGTGGATAATGGCTTGCGTATGTACGTCTTGCACAGCTAACTTCTATTTTGTGCTGGGCTGTATCTCAGATGCCTGTGAGGTTTGCTTGGGGTTTCCTCCTTGTTCTGCAGTCTTTCCTACCAGATGTCATGGGTGCTTGACATGTGCTGCCTAGCTCCACCTTTTGTGTAATCTAAAGGGAAAAACACCCATGCTGTTTACTTGCAGTTTGAATTAAAGAGTGCTCCTTGCTCAACATTGCTATGGTAGGTGGGCTCACTAGCTTCATCAGAGTAGAGGGCTGCTCAGCCCAGTTCGCCAGAGGGAATGTGTCACCTTTGTGCCTGGGAGTTGTGCTGGCTGTCAGTTTGTTAGCGAGTAGGACTCACAATGCT
The DNA here is from genome assembly GCF_036417535.1 of Chlamydotis macqueenii. Taxonomy (NCBI): domain Eukaryota; kingdom Metazoa; phylum Chordata; class Aves; order Otidiformes; family Otididae; genus Chlamydotis; species Chlamydotis macqueenii. Next base: position 15,671,626 of record NC_141593.1, on the reverse strand, counting down.
GGTATCCCTCTCTAATCCAACTGGGATGTTGGCTAATGGATAGCCTGTCTCTATGACAGCAGTTGAGAGCAAGGTATTTCATCTGCAGACTCTGATCCTATAGGGCAAGAACTCAGACTACTAGCCCTTTTCTTTCTCCACTTAAAATTAGAGAGTGTAAAGGCTGTTTCTTTGATACTGTTGAGGCTGTTGATATTATGTCTTGATAGTGTAGTTCTAGTTTACTAAACATAATTTGCTTATGTAAGTAGAATTGAAATGAAAGATTAAGATACATAAATAATACCTAAATTCCAAAATAAAGCATTATACGATACAAAAGAACATGTGAATTGAAACATTTTCATAAAAGCAAAAATCAGTCTCCTGATATATAGATATACAAGCCTCAGTGGATTAATTTTTTTCTTCTGCCATGTAACTTACAAGCCTGTTGTCTGTGTTATGCTAAACAGAGCACCTAATACAGTCTTTACTAAATTGGTAGTGTTCCAAATAAGAAATTATAATGGCTCTTACTTCATGTAAACCTATTTTAACATTAGACAGGTAAATTGTGCTCAGTTGTGCCAGTGCTTTTTCATTTATTTCAGTGAAAATTACTATTTGAGAAAAGTATGTATCATTGCAGCTAAAGCATACATCCCTGAAATATCACAGACATAGAACATACTCTTAATTTTTTTTTTTAGCTTTTAAAAACTCTATACAACAGTAGGAAAATATGCGTAACCCATAGAGACAAGTAGAAGACATTATGATCCATGGTCTCCTAATAATAGAATACTAAGTGCCGAAAAAGAACAGCACATTTGTGGAGCAGGAAATTACTGAAATGCAAACAAGACGTAGTGTATTCTGGTTTTTAATTTCCTGCTTTATAATCTACACATAATTACTTTCATGGAAAGAATAATCCATCCCCTTACAGAGTAAATAGGAAGTGTTACGAGTGTAAAGTTTCTCACGTCATGTGTTTACCCCCACTTTAAGACCGTTCAAGCTGAGCTGCCTTTCATGTGTGCCTGCACCAAGAGAGTAATTGTGTGGTGATGATATTTTCCCTGGGAGATAAACCATGTAGAATATAGCTTGAGATAAATTTCCCAAACACAAATGTTGGAAGATAATGTTTTCTCCTTTATATGAGCTCTGTCTGACTTCTATGGTAATGGGCCTGTTGCTGGGAGTCTTGGCTGTAGACCCAAGAAGGTGGGTTCACCCCTGCAGTAGCATTTCTATGTAATGCCAGTACACCAATTTTGAAAATGATCAGAACTGCATCAACCTGTCTTTGACAGTGAAGTGTGACACAGTTTTTTTTAGAAGACTTTTTTAAAGTCTAATTTGTTGTTCATAATTTTTTAGTCCATTCTGGAGATAATCCCTTGTTTTGCACTTGCTAGAGCCTGCACACATTACTCCTGGCTGCAGATTTGGAAAAAAGCCTCTTGTTCTTCCATCCTAAGCTTTTAACACAAGCAGAAAGCCTGCTTAGCTTTCACAGGGTAATGGCCTGATGGATACACCCCATGTCAGGCAAGTGGGGGATGTTCAGTTCTCTTGCAAGACAGAGCTGCTGGCTGCTCACCACCTCATCCCCCTCCCTCCCTGGAGCTGAAGAGATGTCAGAGAAGGTGATGACGGCCAAAGAGGTGTTTGGGCAATCCTGGTCTGGATCATTGTTCACTATTTGGATGCTGTGATACTGCAGAGCCCTTCCTGGGATGAGCACATGTGTTACAAGCTGCCTGTGGCTCCTGCAGTGATGAGACAGAAAGGGAAGCTGTGAATTGGATTTTTCAGTTTTTTTCCAATGTATTTTAACAAGAATTACAATTTTAGGGTTTATTCTTTGCAGGCTAAACACGATCCATTTGGGTATCTGCATTTTCAGCTTTATATTAGTAGTGACCCATTCAGAATGACTGTTTACACTTCTAAATTACTCAGCAACAGTAATTTAACTAAAAGATATTCTCGGCTTATCACTAATGCCTTGTAAGATCCTTCTCCTCTGTATTGTTTACATAATACTGACAGATCTTTGCATGTAAATAAGTCAGTTGAATAAATACCTTAGATTTGCGCTCAGATTTTAATTTATCTTGGTATTCTTTTTCTGTAGGTGCTAGGGCAAGTCATCCTTAGAGACTGTTAGGGATACGTTCTGGCCATTTTATGCTGTCTTAAATAGACTTACTTCTAAAATAAATCTTTAGAAGACAAATTGGAAGCTGTGTTGCTAGTCTACATGGTAAAATATGCCCAGTTATCATTAAAATGGAAGTCTTATAATCCACTGGACTAATATCTAATATATTTTTAAATTATTATTTATTTATTTGTTAGAGAAAGCAACGAGATGTAAACAGGGCAGCAGGGCATCATTACTAATTGAAAGCTGAGGAACAAGTTATACAGGAAAAATAAATCAGAAATGTGTCTAGATATAAGCTGGATATGAACAATTTTAACCTTTTCCTAACATTTGGCTACAAGGAGCATTTCATTTTTTAATTAAGTAATTATGTATTAAAGAGTCAAAAGATAATTAATTAGATTTCAGGTTGATTTAATTCTATGTTTTACTTTAAAGAGAAAGTTGTCAGTTTCTGTGAACAGCTTTTTAAATAAAAAATCCAAATTCCACCTCTGTATTCTCTTGTTGTCTTACGCGGGGAACAGTGTGCTGGTTAATTTTTTGGGATTTTGTGGGAGAGCATTGCCTCAGTTATCTCAGAAAGGTCTGAAAGATAGAAAAGGCAAATATCTGGAGAACTTGTGCTGGGCCGTGCTGGGTAGACCATCCATGCACTGTTGCCCTTATTTAATCTCCCTGTCCATCATGTTCCTCGACTCATCTTGGCATTTCATCGAATAAGACCAGGACTCAAATGGTACAGAATCACCACATGTCAATGGATTGAGGATCATGTTCTGATTTTGATCAAATTTGATTACCTTCTAATACAATAAAATACCTGGGACACTACTTGTTCAAGTAGGTTTCTCTTGTTATGGCTCACATTGAGAGCAATGGAATAGCGGTTTAATAGTTAACTAGGGACAAGGTTCTGCTTTATAAGGATAAAATGGTCTGAACTAACTGCTTAGGGGGTAAGATGGAACTGTATAAACCTATTTAGAGAGGGCAGGAACTGAGATGACAGTGTAGAAATGTTTTTTTTTCCAGCTGCAAGTTATATTTAATAAGTTATTTCTAATCTGACTCTCATGGAGTTTATACCAAATAACCATAATATTATTCCACATGTGTAATGTATGTTTAAAATATAGTTGTGACCTGAAAGGAACAGGAAAATAACCTAATTTGAGATTTTCAGAGCTGTGCTCCTGGCATCTGAGCAGAAATGAAGGCTGTGATTGAACTGTTGAGGTTCTCCTCACCGTACCACACTGGGAACATGCTCTATTTCTCACCATTTTTATCTTTCTGAACGCAGACATGTGCTTTGCCATAGCCTTTCCATGTGTCTAGGCTCATAGCATATTCCTCTTTGTTGCTTATTATCTTCTTAAAACAGCTAATTTCTTTCCATCCTCTCTGCTTTCAGAACTGATGGCAAAAAGCTTAGCTATACATCTGCTTACCTTGGTATGGTGCTTTGTAGTTGCAATGCCTTTCTTTCTAGTAAATGTTGCAACTTGTTATTGATCTGGTGGGAACTGCTGCTATGCTGTGTATTTGGTGTCATTTCAATCTTGATTTTGTGTGACACAATGGTGTACAACACTGGAGATCCTGCTCTGCATCCATGTGGGTGCTCTTACGTGAGGAGCTGTCACAGTAGAGCCATGTATAGCAGGTGTATATTGTCCCTGTATGTGCATGGGAGAAAGCATCTGTAAAAAACTGAAAGTGGCTAAATGGCTAATTATTATAAAATGGCTCTAATCTTTGCCAGAGCTGTGGGCCTGTAGAAGAGTTGAAAGATGTGATTGTCAGGGGCAAAAAAAAAAAAAAAGTGAGAAAATAATGTTAATTCAAACATGTGCATATACATACTTATGTATGTATCTCTCCAGGTGTGAAAGTTCCTAACAGCATCTCTGTACCTCTGAATAGAAATTAAAGAAAATGGTCCTATCTACAATTTTTATCTCTCCATATTAATTTTCCATGCCTCACATGCTCAGTTTACCCTAAGTGACTGGCAATACTCAAAGGCTTACAACAAACAATCTTTTATCTGCACTAAAACCTGTAAGTTTTGTTGCTGAGTTGATGTGTCTGTTCATACTTTTAAGATAGTGGCATATAAGATCTATGGCCAAAACCTGAAGCTGGAGAATGAACATTGCTGTGTGTAATTTAAAATCAATCTGTTTTTAAGAGTAACCTCCTATGGGATTTCAAAGCACATTACTAAAAAATGTGTAGTAGTTCTCTTCAGGATGATCAGTTTTTCCCTCAACCAAAGACATGAGTTATGTCTTCATCTGTCTCAAAATTGACTGGGCATCCTACATGAGCATTGTTTTCCAGCTGGGGAAATTTAGTGTCAGATATGTTTTAACAAGGAAATGGAAAACAAAAATGCAACTGAAATGTAATTTCAACAAGCAGTACACTAACATAAATTTCGGGCATTATTTGTTACAGAGATGTGTGAACATCTTTTTATTTGACCACTCATCTATTTTAAGATGCTTCATCTAGTGAATCAGTTTCTTTCTCATATTTTTGAACCAGCAATGAAATAATGATGGTTAGTTAAATATTTGCTTTATTAATTCAGCACTGAAATGCAGAAGGAAATGAATAAAATTAAAATTTTTAGTTCTTTGTTAGTTATCTGAGTACAGAATTTGGTTTCTCCCCTCATTTAAACAGTTTTGAAACTTACAGTTCCACATAAGTCATGACCATGGTCCTACGGATTTCCTTCCACTTCCTCTGAAAGTTTTTCTCTGATGCGAAGAATATAACGGTGGTCTTTAGAAGTAGTGATTATCTCATTCAGGATGAGAAGATTTAGCCCAGTAGTGGATTGTCATCTAAGCAGTGCAAAATAATTCCCCACCAATAAAAAAATGTATCTTTTTGCTAAGCCATGAAATAGATACAGCTTGCGATTTGAAGCTTGAATTTCAGGATTATTATAGATGTTTGAGGAGTCTCATTTTCATTTAGTTCTCTTTTTTTGATCTTTTGACAGTAAGCTTTTTGGAGAAGCAGTGCACCTCTAGCTCTATGTTCCAGTGCTAAATATACTCAAAAAAATTAAGACTGTATTAATCATTATGCATGCTAAACCTAGGGAAGAGGAGAGGAGAGGAAAAATAGAAAATCTCGCAAGAGAAGGGCCAAGTAACCTCATGCCTATAAAATACTTTTTCTTTTATAACTGGTGCTTCTTCTTAGCTGCTGCTGTCTAGAAAACCAGTATCACAAAGGTCATCTGTGATATTTTCCTTGGCTACCATATTTTGTTTAACCTATGTGAAAATTATACAAGTGATATGGCTAGTGGTAACACAGACCTGTTTGAATCGCATTCACTACTCTGATATCCAGTTTATGGCTGGAAACTGAAGACTCCATTGTTTCTCCTCTGTGTTGTCCTTGCAAATACTCAGCAGAATCAGTCCAGTGAAGAAGAAACAAGACTGGTGGCACTTCACAAGAAAATGTCTCTCTGAATTCCTAAAAGAGGAAGTATATTCACTGTAACTTCTACTTAATCTACTAAATTAATTTTATGTGTAAATATTTTCATTTCGTTACATTTTCATATTTGTTATTATGGAAAGAATGGCTGATCTTCACAGAAATCATAACTATTTCTGGTCAATTTAGGCAGTTTAAGATACTAAGAGAACTTGTAGTGGAAATCACAATATCTGATATTTTCCCTCAAGACTTCTTGAAGACTTGCTAGCCTTCAACTAGCCTTAGCTTAGATTTTCTCCATTTTCTGTAACAGCCACTATATTTTAATCTGTGTTTATGTTTTGAGACTCCAGTTTTGACTGGCATCTCTAGGTTTGCAGTAATATTATTATCATGTAATAATGAAATTGAATAGTAAATTACAAAGAAGTATTCTTGCTGTTTCATAAGCCAGGTGAATTGCCTTGTTCTGATTGTTGGATATCTGTGAATCTTTGGTTGTTTGGCCTGCTTAAGGCAGTTTGGGACAGATGTAGAAGCAGGTTTCTAACCTAGAGGACTTCCATAGGGTCAGACACATGCAGACCTCATCAAGGGTAGGCAGTAGCTGAGCTGGACTGTTATGATCACTATACTTGGGACTGAAGAGTTGCAAGTGCAGTATTTGCACCATTTCTCGTCTTCATTTGCACATCTGTAACATTTTGTGTGTGCAGTATTCCAGTTGGTTAGCAGAGTAGGTAGATACTATTTTGGGGCCTGACATTGTTCTTTTCACTGGATGATTTATGCTTGAAAATCTGCTGTAGGAATACAGAGATATAAATCTGTTAAGTATTTTTTAGTATTTTCATGTTTCTGATGTTTTACATGGATAAAGTTTATCAAACCGTAGTTTATTTTTAAATTGAGCTACAAATGTAGTCGAGTGACCTCTGGCTGTTTTTTCACACTGAGAAACATGCCCCCAGACATTTACCCTCCAATATCATTTCAGTCCCTTATCTCTTCCTTTATATTGTGTAAATGTCTTGGAGTCGTGGTTTAATCCCAGCTGGCAACTCAGCCCCACGCAGCCGCTCGCTCACTCCCCCCCAGAGGGATCAGGGAGAGAATCGAAAGGATAGAAGTGAGAAAGTTCATGGGTTGAGATAAAGGTAGTTTAATAGATAAAGCAAAAGCTGCACATGCAAGGAAAGGAAGCCAAGAAATTGATTTACCACTTCCCATCAGCAGGCATGTGTTCAGCCATCTCTAGGAAAGCAGGGCTCCATCATGTGTAACATACTTAGGAGGACAGATACTGTAACTCTGAATGTCCCGTGCTTCCTTCTTCTTCCCAGGCTTTATGTACTGAGCCTGATGCCGTAAGGTATGGAATATCCCTTTGGTCAGCTGGGGTCAGCTGTCCCAGCTCTGTCCCCTCCCAACTTCTTGTGCACCCCGAGCCTGCTCACTGGTGGGGCAGCATGAGGAGCAGAAAAGGCCTTGACTCTGTGTAAGCGCTGCACTGCAGTAACGGAAACATCCCTGTGTTATCAACACTGTTTCCAGCACAAGTCCAAAACATAGCCCTGTACAACTACCCCATGCTACTATGAAGAAAATTAACTCTATCCCAGCCAAAACCAGCACACGGGGGAGGACAGAAAGCCTGTGCTCTGTGCTTTCAGGCTCTGGCTGTGGAGTGTCAGAGCCTGTTACCAAATTCGTAGCTTGGAGTCCCTCAAGTCTGTTGCCATAGCTGAAGACACAAAACATGAGAGGTTTTAGTGACAGTTTTTACTTAGACTAGTACAAATAAGCATACCAAGAAGACATATGCTTCAGTTTCTTTCAGTTGGAAACAAAAGAGAGAAAACCAGTATTCTAAACCTGTCATGTTTGCTGAGTTAAATAGAGTATTTTTGCAAGCCATCCCAGATGAAAGCTGCAGAGTGTGGAGTTATTTCAAGCATCAAGTTTATTCCCTGTTAAAAATTTCCCTCTATAGTAACAGTGCTTTATTTTATAATAGGAGACAAACCCAAGAAGGTCCACTGTACTGTCCACTAATGTCTTAAAAAAAGGAAGCAGGAAAACAGGAATCCCTTCCCTCCTTGTTCTGAAGGGCTTCAGGCAGGCTTGACATGGGAGAAGGTCTGCACTGACACACTGCCCTACCTGACCCAACGGGATTCCTTGTGCCAGACTGAGCGCCCAAGGGAGCGTGTGGCTCTGCCCTCATGGTGGGAACACTCATGGAAGGGCAGCATGGGTGTATGTGGGCTTTATGAAATGAGTGTTTTGTGACACACGCAGAAAGGGCAGTGCCTCAGCCCTGACATTTCCCATTGACTAGCTGTCAGCATGTCTGTGCTCCCCGTTATGACTTTTAGTAGCACCATTTGAAATGTCCATCTCTCTCCAAAAATTGGGCAGGGAGCCCAGACACCCATTAAGTACTGGAGGGAGAACACTTAAAAATATGCCACTTAGGGGCCTTCTTAGACTTGCCTATTAGAGCTACTCCCAAGCTCCTAGCCAGTGATTAGCATTGAGAATTGACTTGTGTACAGATGAAATAAGGTGTGTAACCAGGAGAGAATTAAAAGGGGAAGCTCGTTGAGTTTTGCCTTGTAATATTTTGAATTCAGTGATCCATTCTGTTAATCTCAACTGAATTTGGTGAGGCTGCACCAGTGAAAATTAGAGAATTTTCCATGTTACCAATGGAAAATCTGGAGTCTTCTCAAGACTGACCTTGCTGACCTGTTTCATTCGTTTGCAAGAGGAAAGATAGATATGTCTCCTGAAAAGCTCTTTTAAATGTGGAACAGAAGAACAAATCTAACCTTTTTGAACTTTTCTTTTTGAGGTGCTCTTTAGTTTAAGTGTAAAGCATGTAACTGGTGTAGTCTGTTTCAGTTCTTAGACTACCAGAGCTTTGCAGGGATCCTGCTAGCCTTCAGTTACCTTAGATGATGTTCTCAGAATATTTCTAAAGTAGCAGGCAAAGAATGGTTAAGCGGGATTCTGCCTCTTCACAATGTTTTCCATGGCAGATCAAGTATTTGTACTTGAAAACAGAGTTATGTATTCTGTGTTTTGTGATTTGAAACAATTATAATAGATTTCTTGGACATGGAGGGAAGAGTTCATCAGCTCACTAGTGTTAGTTGATGAACTTCACTATGTAGGTAGAAATATTAATTCTACCAATGAAAAAATGCACATTTTAATAAGCCTTTTATCCTTAAATGCTCAATGTTAAGTTTTATGATAAGGCATTAAAAAGCATGTCTCTGTAGGAGCTTGGTGACTTATCTACTTCCTGGTTGAACGTGTGATGAGATAAATTGTTGGTAATTGAAAAGTGATAAAAGGTGGTCTAACGTTGACACAGATCTGCTAGCTTGATAACTAATCAGTATAAAAAGTAAAGGTGAACCAAAATGGCTCAGAAAAATGGAGTATTATACTGAACAGACTAAGGTAAAAATCTGCGTACCTTCCGAGCAGTGCCTGACAGCGAATCTTTTATTTTATACTATTCCTCAAAATGTATTTCTACCCTAAATAATGGGTTTGTAATTCATAGTATTGTCTTTGCTCGCATGTAGAAATATAGTACTCTGCCTTTTAGTCATGGTAACTGCACCAGCATCAGGAAAGGCTGCTGTTCTGTCTCTTGTAACTTAATGTTTCTTTTCCTGTTTACAATTTCTTCCACTGAAATCCAGTTTCAAATGCAATTTCTACTGCATTGTGATTATGCACTTCTCCTTTGGGTGACTTTGTCTCTACCATGCATGATCAACAACTTTTAAGGTTTTTCCCCCCACCTGCCCCAAATGACATCTCTTCAGGGTTCCTGATTTGCCACAACTTTCCTTCGTTCCTTGGAGGAGTAAGATGTGAGTTATCTCAAAGTGGACTTCCAAATCTGAGATTCCTAAAACCAGGAGGTGGCTGAAGATTCCCCTTTCTTCACAGTTGCTTGTTTGCTATGGTGTCCTTGGCATATAAAAATGCATCATAAGGTACAAGGTTATATTGCCCTGTCTTATCCAATTCCTAGACCATCAGCACTTTTTAAATTGTGAACCAGTTGGGGTTTGGCATTCTCAGAGTAATGCAAATTGGCTTATAACCTTGACATAGTTGACAACAGTCCAGAATGATATTTGATATATACTGATGCTTACATTTAATTGTTGTCAGTGATTTCCCTGGTGCTATAGCACTATTCTTCAACAAAGTGTTACAAATTCACTTTGTTCTATGCCTTTTAGGTATGCTGTCGATAAGAGATTGTGAGACTCATCAGTGGCCAAAAAGGATCGCTAAAATATTCATTTTCTTTATAGTGCAGATTAGCTATCACAGGTCCTTGATCCATCAGTATTCACATCTGTATCCTTTTATCCTCTTTGTTCCTGTAAGATCAATGGGGTTACAGCAATCTCTATACCTAACATGGAGCAGGTGCATAGGCTGTTAGAGACGAGCCTTTTTTGGTGCTCTGCTGGTCTTCCTCCCTTGTGCCCATGCCAAACCCAATGTTAAATGTACCCCACATCTACTATGGATTTGAGATTGCTGCAGTTCTTAGGCAAGTAGATTCATGCTCTGTTGCATTTGAGTGTGGCTGGTAGGGAACTGCTGTATGCCTTGCAGATTGCCTATTCCTTTCTGTTAATGTTTCTGTGAGCACTGTCTAATGCTAGCCAATTCAATATTGTTTCTTAAGTCTTATTTCTCAAGCTACTAAGAATTGATTTCTTTGATATTTTTTCTTCCACCAGAAGTAATATGTAACATGAATTGTCTTATTTTGGTATAGTTTCTTATTATTTGTTAAAGACTTTTTAAAGAAATGCAAGTTTTATTGATGTTGTGAAACATTCAGTTCTGCTGGGGAGCATAGTTTTTTTTTTTATACAGTCTTCATTTTGGAGCATTTGACAGACTTCTACATTTCGGGGCTGAAACATGAAATACTTTGAAGACAGTTTGAAGCTTTGAATTTGAGTATAGCAAATTCTAAAGAGAAGATAGGCTTAATGTGATTTAATAACCTGTATTTCTGAGGAGACATATCACCTGCCATGTTCTGTTTCATAAAGAGCCTTTTCAGAGTTTTCCCACATAAGTAACATTTTTTTGGGGGGGTCGGAGTTCTTTTTTTTTTCTTCATAATGTCTTAAATTCAGTGATTCTCTATATTCAAGATACAATTATGAGGAAATCCCATGATTTGTATATAGGGAGGGAGATGACACTGGGAAACTCCCAGGGGATGTATCTGCTGTGACATCTCCCACTAGAGTGAGGGAACTCCAGGATTTCCTTGAAGATGCTTCATGATGCAAATTTTTATTTTCAATTCCATGAGTAATATAAAAATAATGAAAAATACAACTCTACTGGGTAGCTAGAAGGCCAGCAAACTTCAGTTCTTTGGAAAAACATATTTAAAATTAATAATATTTTTGGTCCATTGTGAATGGCATGTTCCATGTATGTAACTTGTTTAGGCTTGGATGTTATTTTGTCTGCCTTTTTATTTGCTCTGGGAGAAAGCAGTGGGAGGTTACTGTAATCAACAAAAGGAAAATTCCACTGGTAGACTATTAAATATTCCTTACCCATTAGTAGGGATTTTCTTTTCTTGTTCTGCTATTTTTATATGCAGCAGACAATTCTAGTAACAGCAATAGCAATGTCTCAATGTCTGACCTTGTCTTGTAACACACCCAAGTGGCATGCCAATCTTGCCTTCATTTTGGCAGTGATAAGTTAAGGCTCTAGGATAATTAAAGCTGGCATTTTCTGCAAATGTGAGCTTTCAACAGAGGATGCCAATTCATGGTTGCCAAAAATAATAATAATAATTTTAAGTGTGATGCTACCAATGACAGCTCTTTAGTGAGGAAAAACCTCAGATCTGAGTATTTTTCATCAAAGCATGGAAGGGGAGGCGGTGGTGGTGGGGGGAAGAGAGATGCCAAAAAGAATATTGTTCAGCAAATGAGATAAGTCATCTAGAGCGCAGGAGAATCAGATAAAGTCCCTGCCTATCTACCCTCCTATACTCCCTAGAGAGTGGTCTAAATTACCAGATGACTATCTACTCCCTTTTAGATCTGTTGAAGCAGTTCCATTTTGTTTACTAGGCAACTACTTAGGAAATAATTAATCTATTCCTTATCTCAGCTGAGTGTCCTGCCCTTCCAGGCTGCGCAGTGAGAAATGCCTCCCTATTTGTTTTTTGTTATATTTTAAAAATGTCTTGGACCTGCTAACAGCGCACATAGAAATGCCTGTGTTTTATTTGAAGTTGTAGAGGCTTTTAGGATGAGGAGAACCTTTCCTGCTCATTCCCAAAGATAAGCAGATGTTATGTCTGCATCTTATTCCAAAATTTCAATATCAAATTGAAACTAATACGTTTAATAATTCTTCTGCACTGACATTTTCATCTTATTTCCATTGAAAATTAACTTTTCTCAATTTGCCTTCCTGAGCCTTGCCAGTTGTCCCCTTACTCTAAGGTGTTTATAACCACCAGTGACAGAAGAGGTGGAAGCCGTTGCTTTTAAAGTGTCAGTGCTGTCAGCCTATGAAAACCTAATATTAACAGGGCTACAAAACAGCTGCTCATTGCTGAGATAATGGTTGATGCCAATGCACTGTAATAATTCTGTTTCTCTCTATTAGTGAACTCTGTAAAGTGACCAGGCTTTTTGATATATGTTGCAACGGAATGTTTGCTTACTAATAGTCCTTCATATCTAAGCAAATTGATGTCCAGATAAATTTAATCATTGTATTTTCAGAAGTGTTCTCAGTTCCATTGAGCCTGATATTATTTGATTGCTAGTACAAAAGAGATATAGAATATATTTGTAACTTTGAAAAGTCAGAAAAGAGTCCATTTGCTTTCTTCAGCCTGCAGCTAGTAAAAAGAATCAGGAGACTTGCTTCAGCTGCTATTATTGGGAAATATGTCTTCTGTCACGGAAATAACAGGACGTAGAACCGCTACCCTTACAGCATCTTTGACTGTTCTATTTTTTCTCCCACTAGCCGCCCTTTTATCTTTTTTTTTTCCCACCCCTCTGATAGGAGACAATGTTAGTTTGTTAGCTTAAAGCTGATTTTTGTCATTTATGATCTCAAAGGTCATTTTGTTACCTTGGAAAAATAAATTAGTGGATATTTTTCTACAGGTATGAGACATATGTATGTTCTGTGTATATGTTCATGTAGATCTAGAGTGCACTCTAACTATGAGAAAAGACAATATAGGCACAATTTATTTATGACTCTTTAATTTTGATTGATTGCCCAATGCAGACTTGTGATTACTTATTAGTTCGGTACACTCTCAATGAAGCTATTCACTTTCACTTCTGAAAGACATTGATTTTTTTTTTTTTTTTTAGAGGATGATGAAAAGAAACCTCAGTGAATGTAAGACCATGATTTTATATGTTCAGGATGTGACTTTTAAGAGACAGCAGCTACAGTTGCATAACAATCTCTTGTTCAGCAATTCCATTTTGTGAAGGATTTTATGATTTTAACATTTTTCTTTGCTTCAGTAAAGAACAAAATATGGTAATGTCAAGTTTAGCATCAGAAAGAATCAAGAAGAATATTCTTAATCAAGCTAGAATATTTTAGCTTGACAAAATAAAAACATTTGATTTTACCTTTATTTTTCATTTGTATTATTATAGATACAGTTGTTACAATTTTAGTTTTAACTGAGAAACAAAATATTTCAGATTGTCAACTCCTTAAGTTTCTCCTTGCTTCTCCTCCAAAAAATGTTGCAATAACTGGTGGTCTTTAATTTCCAAAGAAATGTATTTCCCAATAGGACACATTTGTAAAAAAAAAAAAATAATTATAAGATCATAGAATAATAGAATAGTTTGGGTTGGAAGGGACCTTTAGAGGTCACCTAGTCCAACTTCCCTGCAAGGAGCAGGGACGTCTTCAACCAGATCAGGTTGTTCAGAGCCCCCTCCAACCTCACCTTGGATGTTTCCAGGGATGGGGCATCAACCACCTGTCTGGGCAACCTGTTCCAGTGTTTTACCACCCTCATTCTAAAAAATTTCTTCCTTACGTTTAGTCTAAATCTACCCTCTTTTAGTTTAAAACCATTACCTCTTGTCCTATTGCAACAAGCTCTACTAAAAAACTTTCTCCCTATCTTTCTTAAGCCCCCTTTAAGTATTGAAAAGCCACAATAAGGTCTCCCTGGAACTTTTGTTTTACCAGGCTAAAGAGCTCCAACTCTCTCAGCCTGTCCTCGTAGGAGAGGTGCTCCAGCCCTCTGATCATCTTTGTGGCCCTCCTATGGACTCTCTCCAACAGATCCATGCCCTTTTTATGTTGGGGGCTCCAGAGCTGGACGCAGTACTCCAGGTGGGGTCTCGCCAGAGCGGAGTAGAGTGGGACAATCAGCTCCCGTGACCTGCTGGCCATGCTTCTTCTGATGCACCCAGGATCTGGTTGGGTTTCTGGGCTGCAAGTGCACATTGCTGGCTTATGTTGAACTTTTCATACACCAGGATCCCCAAGTCCCTCTCCTCAGAGCTGCTATCAATCCATTCTCTGCCCAGCCTGTATTTGTGCTTGGGATTGCTCTGACCCATGTGCAGGACCTTGCACTTGGCCTTGTTGAACTTCATGAGGTTTGCATTGGCCACACCTCTCCAGCCTGTCAAGGTCCTTCTGGATGGCATCCCTTCCCTCCAGTGTGTTGATCGCACCACACAGCTTGGTGTCATCAGCGAACTTGCTGAGAGTGCACTCCATCCCACTGTCCATGTTGCTGACAAAGATGTTGAACAGGGCCAGTCCCAATGTTGACCCCTGAGGAACGCCACTCGTCACCGGTCTCCACTTGAACATCGAGCCATTTTCCACAGCTCTCTGAGTGTGACCATTCAGCCAATTCCTTATCCATCAAGTGGCCCATCCGTCAAATACATGTCTCTGCAGTTTAGAGACAAGGATGTCATGCGGGACAGTGTTAAATTCTTTGCACAATTCCAGATCTGCTACTGAGTCACATAAAATCATAACAGATTTTTATGCAGACTAAGATTGGTGATCATGCATTTGCTGAAATATAATGACTCATTTTCAGGAACAGATAAAACCATTATACTGCCTGGAACACTTTTGATGCTGTCTGGCTTTTACTTTTCAATTATAGCATACATTATTTAATATTTTTCTCATCTTAAGGTCTATGTACCTTCTCTGCTCTTCACAACAGTAAAAAGCTAATAGCATGGGAAGCACAAGAATTACCATGGCAATTATATTTAGGGAGAATTTGTAATACCTGGTATTTATGCCATTAGTTGTGCAAAGGAATTTGTTTCATAACAGGATTCAAAACCATACTAAAAGCTCTGCCCCCAAATGCCTACATTCACCTTAATTCAGATATAGCTGGGTAAATAATATAAAACACGGAGGCCAGAGTAGTGTAGGAGTCTGCCATTCAATACAGTCTGTACTGTGGTGGCTCAGGTATACGTCCTGTGGGACAGAGGTAGATCTTTCAGCCTGAAACAGGGGCCCACCTCTGTTATCATGAAGTAATGAATTTTCTAAACTGTTATATAAAAACTAGTTATAATATTATTAAAACTAGTGCCACTAGTAGTCTCTTGTTAATTCTGTGAGGTGCCGACTCCTGATATTTTATATTAGGCTGCTTTGAGAAGATCTACCAAAGTGGCCTTCACAGAGTTAGGAGAACAAATAAGTAGCATTTATTTAAAATATTCAAATAGTTTCAAGTTGAAAGTCATTATGAAGCTGTATCGGCTGTTGCAAAACCTTATGTTTCTTGATGTTTTATTATCACCTTCAAAGAACCTAAGACAATAGAAAGCAGTTTTAGTGGGACTTTATCCATCATAAATTTATATGGCAGTTTAGGTTTTATATCATGTCCATAACCATGCTGAATTTAATTTCATTTAAGTGACAACAACCCTGCCACCACATGACTGTGTGGTATTTCGGGACATGCTCTCTGCTCTGTTGTTAGTTTTGACTTGATAGCAAATAACACTGAAAATTATGTAAAGTTGAAAACTAAAGTATGTATTTAGTTAAGGTTAAATGATGTATTTATTAACCCACATGCTTTAAATTCAGTAAATTTCTAGTTTCCCGTGTTCTGCTTGACACTAAATATCATTATATAGGTATTGTTTTAGATTGTCCTTTAAATTGCATTTGGGTACATTTTATCTGCATGGAACAGGAGGTCATACTGTTGTGTGAGCAAAGTGCAGTTGTATGGGAACTAAACTGGCTGTGAAAAACAAAAAGCCTTAGGAAATAAATAGTGCTTCAGAGATGTACCTACATAACCAGAGGTATTCCACAAGATCCTGTCCTGGGTCTGTCCAGGTCAGGTAAATGCTGTAGGTGTAGGTAATCCTACCTTCAGACAGTCTGATCTCTTGGAGTGCTTCCAGCCCATGCGTCCAGAGGCTCAATGAGAATTGTGTCCTCAGCCTGAGCTTTCATTTTATCTCTTTATCTCTCTTTGCTGTTAATCCAAGCCTGTTTTTGAATCTTTGTGCATTTACTGTTTTAGATTTTGTTGTTCCACTATTATAGCAGGAATAAGAATTTTAATGTTTTTATTTTAATGTTTTTATGCTATGCTGGCTTTTTTTTTTTTTTGGTCCATTTTCCTTTTTTTTTTACTACTCCCTTGTTCACTTTCACTGTTATATCTATTGCATTGGAAGGTAGGAGCTACTGTTGGCTTGTCTTTTGACTACGTTTTGCACAAGCTCCACTGATGGGACATCTCCATTTGCTGTGAGGCTGTGGGCTGTGGGCCAGGGTGGAGGCATATGATCTTTGGTTTACAACTGATAAGAGTCAGTGACAGATTGTAAGCCTGTTTGACTGCACCTGTAAAGACTTTTTGTAAATGGACCAGTTACTGATTATAAGATTTTTTTTTTTAGTAGCTCAGTATTCATTTAACATTGAGCTCCATTCACTTCTCTGTTAAGCTGCTAAACTAAACTTGAAACACAGTAACTAAAGATTGATATTTTCTAATTAATAAAATGGAAGCTCTTCATGAAGATAGCAACATGAAAGCTTTGGGGAAAATACATTATCCATATTCATCCACAGTAAGCAATTTGGTATTATTAGACTTCTAATGTATAAGGCCAAATTTTGTCACATCCATTACTTGAGTCGTGAACTTCATCAGTGATCAGTTTTCCAATAAATGGAATAAAATCTGTGTGTTTTGATCTTGTGGAGGAACAAGTTAAATAAACTGAACATACTCATCAGTATTTTCGTAGAAGTAACTAAAAAAGTTATGTTAGCTCATTAAGAGAAATTGGAGAGAAACACATTATCTAGTTTTCCTATTGCCCATTTCAAATGGTTAAACAAAATCTAAGCTCTCAAATAATGATATTATAGTGTAATAACGGGTTTAAATGCAGTATCACAAGACTGCAAGATGAAAAAAAGCTAATATCACAAGCAGTACAGTTAAATTGCAAGAGCAGGCAACAAAGACTTGCTTCAGTTTTTATATTATAATGGATAATGCAATGTGTGCCCTTGTCTGGGCTAAGTAGGACAAAGACATTCACTTCTTATACAATCCATTGACAAGTTCTTAAGAAATCTTGCATCAGATGGCATTCTATATTTGTTCATTAATTACACTGTAGTGCTACCTGAAATGCTTTATTTGATGTGGGAAGTCACATTGTTTCAGATGCAGCAGGAGTCTGCCCAAGGTTGTTAGCTGCTAGGCAGGCAAATGGAGGGTATCCTACTGGCCTTTTTACTTCACCGTAAAGGAGTTTTTCAATATATCCAAGCTTTCCCCCTAATATACTTATGATATTTCTATTTATATACGGTATTACAAGACCGAGTGTATCTGGTCTAATAAAAATTACTAATTACAAGCAAAACTAAATAAACCAAGCATAGTTAATAAAGCCATACAGAACAATTAACAGAAAACATATCCCAGTGTACCAGCAGCTGAAATACATGCTTCTTGATAATTTTACTTGTAGAGTCAATGGAATGGCACAGATAAGGCTTACTGCCTCTCAGTGGAAAAAGAGAAATTATGTACTAATTGTATGCACATTTTTAATAAGAAATAAGAAACACAAGGTCAGGTTCCGGCAACAACTTTGAAGGAGCAGTGCCAGTAATTTACTCTGTGTCTGAGTTATGTTTTTCCACCGAAATTCTGCTCCACTAGCATGTCAGAAAAATGTACACTACTGTTTTTCTGTACTAACAACAAAAGAAATATTAGGAATATGACTATGACTGTTTACTTATTTTCAAACCAGGAACTACTGTGGTTTTCTTAGAAGAGAGAGGAAAAGGGAAAAACAGGTGTCATTCATATCAGGCAAAAGAGTTTGTTAATTAATCTAACACATATCTAATCTATGGCACATTAGAAATTTACAAAATCAAGCTGCTGTTATTTTTTGTAACTATTCAAATAGCATAGGCTCATTTAGAGTGCATAAATACATAAATTTTATCTCGGAATTTTGCTGAACGCTCTCACTTTTTGTAGTGTATGCACTGCGTTTGATTTTATTATTATTTCAAATCATATGTGAACTTACACTATTTGTGTTTCTTTTGCACTTACTACTTGCAAAGTTTTTGAACAACAAATACATGACTCTAAAATGCACTGTTCTAGTCTGAGAAAGGAAACATGTTTTTATGATTTTGAAAGTAGCCATAGGTAATTTTCTAAATACTGCCACGTTTATAATTAAAAAAGACGAGGAATATGCTTGTACGTATCACAGGAAGAAGCTGTGCAAGATGTAGAGAGTGCCTTGTGGGGTGTCCATCTGCTTTCCTCTGCGTGAGACAAGCCAAAACTCCTCTTCCAGCCATACTTAATGGCATTCACGGTGCCTTAGTAGCAGCAACGTAGATTTCCAAGTTACAGAGCTATAAATTACTTTTCATCCCTACCGTTGTGTTGTTGTGTCGTAGTCTGTTATTACCTTGGATACATGTTATTAGAAACTCTCCTTTCATGGAATAATTCATAGGTTCTTTTCTTTTTTGCCTCTTCAAGTAAATGTAGCTCATTCTAGAAATGCTAATTTCCTAATATAGAAATTATTCTAGAAATGCTAATTTCCTTATTTAATCCCTGACTGTGCCTGGTTACACTACAGTGCAAATTTAGAGTTACTGAGATACACAACTAGTAGACAAGATGGGACCTGCTGCTATTTGAAGGACAGTCTTATTACATTGTAAGCATGTCTGCTTGCTTAATGATTCCATCACAGAGATTAGTAGATTTTTCCTCTAGATTAATATTAAGCAGTCAAAACTAATTTTCCCTGTTCACTATTTACATGGTGTTTTTCCAGATTTATTGAGTAGGAACTGTTTGCTCGATTATTTCTGAAAGCAATTATTTATCTGCTGGAATGGAAAGTGAGGCTGGTCTTCAAATTTCAGCTGATTTTGACTGAACAAATGGGTCACGTGCTCTTGTGTTCCCTGGCTGGAAAAAAATCAGTCATATTTCTGGTACAAGTATTCCGAGCTATAAATAACAATTCTGTTTTCTAGTGTTCTCTAGTACAAATTTAAAATGCTCTGCTTTGGCAAATTATTCCTGCAATGCAAAGAGATGGCTGTGAATAGAAGTTAAATGGATTTGATGGAAAAGCAACATTAATATTCCCTGAAATTATTTGCCAGTATTCACCTGCTTATAGACATAATGTTCTTCCTGCAGCCGTTCGTTTGTACTTGTCTTTTTAATCCCCGTGACACCACATTAATGTAGTCAATTCACCAACCTTTTCAGAACCACTTCAGTTTTTGAAATAGTGACTAAAAAAATAAAAACTGCTTCCAATATTCCTACTTTGACGCCTTTTTCCTCCGGACTCTTTCAGGAGGGTACTCAGAGGGATGCTATCATAATTTGTGCTTCTCTTGCTGCAGCATTGTACCATGAAAGCACACGCACTGTGGCACAGAGAAGGTTATCACAAGGATGTCATGAGGCAGTTGGGGGAAAACAAAGGCAATCTGTGCGTTGAAGACTACTGACACTACTGGAGGGCAATCAGGTTTTCAGCAACAGGATGATTTCCATCTTTTATTCTGTTTTGACTCCATTTTCCTGATAATTTTTCTTTTCTTTCTAACTTGTTTATGCAAGTATAAGCCTGAGTCTCCACTCACTCAGCTAAACTTCATGTTTTATTGCTGACTCATCATTCTGTCTCACCTTTCATCCAGCAAGTCTAGTTTGGCCATTTATTCTCCGTTACCTAAATTTTGTATCATGAATTCTGTAGAACAGGAATTGTTGTTTTTTTTTTTTTACTGCCTGTAAAATACCAGCATGGTTGTGTACTGGTGTGCAGCTGGGCTTTGCAGGGACTAACATAATATAATTACTAATTGCTCTTAATAAATTGATCTGCATTCCAGTAGCTCCATCACTGAAATATCACTGCAACCTCAAAGGTTAATAGTTGTTACTATTTATTTTCTGTTCCTCTTGGTGCCTAGAGACTCAAGCCAAGATCAAAGTTGTCTGGTCACATAGGATAAGTTTCATCCTGAGAAATGTATATGTCTACTTCTGGGAAACCTTAAGCCTTCTGTAAATTACCATAGTAAAATGACGGAGATTTTGCTGTTCACCTACTGATCTTTTTTTTTTTTTTTAAGCTTAGCTTCTTTCTGCTTTTCATAAGAACATAATTTAGTTATTTCTGAAAGAAAACTAATTAAGTTGCCATTTGAAATGGAAAATGTGAGTAGTATAATCACAGAGTTTTTAAGGTACTCTGTTTCAAAGCAATTTTTCATTGAGACTCTCATATTTTTTTTCCTGTGTTGCTAATAGCAATGTAGTATTTTGTTCAGCAAGTCTGGCTCTTCTGATTATGAGTAATAGTGGACGACAGGTATTGGAAGGCAACTCTTGCTGAAAGCTGAGCACTCTGTCTCTGGTTTAAGATACAAGAAAGCCACAGGTTGTATCACAGCACAGTAATTTTTATTTTGGTCTCTATTTCTTTCTCAATAACTTCCAACATGTAATTTATGTTTTTGACCATAGCTGAGCATTAAGCTGTTCCTTTCATGGGACTATCATCACCCAAGATGTTTCTCCTGATATAATAGTTAGCTCAGAGCTCATTATCTTGGATATGTAGTTAAGGGCTTTTTTTAACCTTGTGTGTCACTTTACACTTAAAAGAGAAATTCTTCTGTCATTTTATGGCTCATTTTTATGAGGTATTTCTGCAGTTCTTCTTAACAGGTCCTTGCCCTTATTACCCTAGTAATTATTATAAGCAAATATTCTTACCCCCTTTCCAGGCTGTTTATGAGTGTGGGGATCAGCGCAGTCCCAGCAGACATGGTGGACCCTCTCTACTGTGAGAACTGAGGATTTCTCACAAGAAGAGGCTGGTGTGACGGGCAGCCCCCTCCTGACCCAGGGACTGTGCTTAAAATTAAGCACGTGAGTTAGTTCCATTCAGCTTCAAGGCACTGAAGCAAAAGCTGGGCATGCATGTTAAGCATTGGGTTACTTAGATGTTAGGTTTGGGCTTGATCCTGCGAAAACTTGTATGTTGTTAAGATAAGATCATATAGCACTTTTCAGAACACAGCTAAATGTTAAAAGCAGGATGTAAATTGTCATCTTGTTTTTCATACTGGTGTGGGTTTTTTCTGTTTAAAGCTGTTAAACATGAAAACTGTAAAAATAATCCACAGTAGAATTTAGCAAGTGCATATTGCATTACATAAGCAGATCTTCAGTGTTGCTTAATTTTGATCTTATCTCTTCAGTGCACATTTAGATTTAGCCAATAGCAGTTGGAATTAAGTCGTTGTTTATCTTCTTTCAACATTGCCTCGGGGTTTATGAAGAATATAATACTGTAGTTACATATGCCTTAATGTTTTAGAAGACAAGCCATTAATGGCATACTTATGAAAGCGTATTTTAAACCACAACCAATATTTTTACAGGACAAGTAAAGAGATTTGTTTAATCTGCCCTATTTTTAAAGTGATATTGCCATGTGACATAGGGTATTACTGTTAGAGAACTAGATAAACACATTAGAGTAATTAACCTTCCTGGAAAGAGGGAGCTTCTGAAACTTAAACATACTGTTCTAAAAAATAGTCACTGCTGAATTATCAACATCTGCTGGGTAAAGACTAATGATCTCATTATCATTTCTTTTAAGAATATTGGATTGATTTCATTTGGAGGCAAGCAAATTGAACTCAAATGAAATCAAGGGAGCTGAGTCAGTCTTTTCACACTAGGATTGCATTTGGAACATTTTTTCCCTCTTATAATTTTTATTAGCACATTATGAAGCAATAAGCTGCAAACAAGTGAGCAAGAGAATTCCGTTTCAGACCTCTTAACAAAAGCAGAAAATTGTGCAGTTAAGTTGTGATATTTCATGTGTGACATTTCTGTTTTCTTATTTAATATATTAAAATAACTCTTTACAGCTTTTCTGGCTCAAGAGTACCTTGACATGAAGTGGCTGACATTTTCAAATGGCTTCCTGGTCAAAATTTTTTTGACATCATCATACCGACAACTAGCTGAAGTCTTGTTTTAGTATTTTGACATATGATTGCAAAGTATTTAAAATTACTTGCTTTTCTCTACCTCTTAACTCTATCCTTTAATTCATTTCCCCTTTTTCCGAGACTGAAAATACTTAAAACTCTCTTGCTGCTTTTATAATTATTCCAGTGTCACCTTTCCCCAATCTGATTGATTTGAAGCAATTTTGTCCTTGATGCCCATCAAAAGAATAAATATTGTTCTGCATATTAGTGTGTTTTATTTGGAATGTGACGTTGTAACAAAGACTTCAGGAGTCAGACAGAAACATTTTCCTCTGAATTTTGAGTGTGCTGTATTTTACCAGAGAAGTACCAATCAGACAATGTTTAAAGTATTCTCTCTCAACACATTCTCCAGTTCCTTAGAAAGTTGCTCAGTGGCTGCAGAGATTTTCCAGCTTTAATGTCTCATTAATATACATCTCCATCAAGTCAAAGTGAACTTCTGATGAAAACTGAACTTGAAACTTGCTAATGTGACCGCACTGCTGCTTATCTGGGTGTGAGTGCCATTCTTCTGTTAAAACTGTGCCTGTAAAAACTATCTGAGTGGGAAAAGTGAAAAAAGAGCTCATGTCAGGTTGTGTGTAACAGACTGATATGATTTTTTTTCAAAAGAAAAAAATATATTAAATTCATGTTTATCAATTCAGTTTTGGAGGGTGGTTTTTAAATTTTTTTTAAGATGGAGAGTAATACCATGACATTATTTTAAGCTTGAGGAGCTGATCCAGATTTTATAGAGATGAAATATAATTTCATGGACTATTGATAAACCAGAATGACCTTTTTTAAGCTGTCAGCACAGCAAGCTATGAAATTCATGAATATTAATTGCTTAAATTGCTAATATTTAGTAGAGATATCCTGGGGTTTTTTGGTCTTGGAAACACCTGATAAAATGTGTCATTGTGAACCTGAATGTCACCCAGAGATGCAAACAGTCTCTTTCTTTATTCCAGATTTAAGTGGAAAATAAAGACTCAAAAGAAGTTGATATATAAAAAATGCTAAATTTTCCTTCCCAAATCATATAGCTTGAGACTTTGTTCATATTTTATTTTGCATATGCAAATATATTCAAATAGATGAATAAGCATTTTAATCATCCTTGCTCTGAATCTGTCAAATGAATAACACCTTCAAATGCAAAACCACTGCAAGAAATGAATTATTTCAGTTTTGTCTACGTGACTTACAAATACAGTAATAACAAGCATGAGGAAGATCCTAAGTATGAGCTTACATGTTTCTTAGCAATGTGTTAGGGATGTCACAGTTAGACTTAAAGCACATTCCAGATGGTGATTACAGCTGGTTCTGTTTGGGAATGAATTGATATTAGACTCAGGCTTGACAGGAAAATATTTAAGGCTTTTGACCTAACATGTAGTACACTCTGTTCTGTCTATGTTACCATGGAGAAAATAAATGCAAAAGGTAAACATCACTTCAGGCATATTTGGAAGTAATTTTACCATCCTTTGCTCAAAAAATGTTTTCAGAACTTTTTATTCAAGTAAAGAGAGGACACGGCTGTAGTTTTTCTTGAATATGGACAAGGGCAATGCTTTTCTACTTCCGATTCAAACTCGGAATTAAGAGAAATTTTGTACCCAGTCCAATTCAAGGTGTCACTGTAAACCTATGGCAAACCATTCCTCTCTGGCACTTTGCCTCTGAACATGATCTTGGAAGCACACAGCAAGCTCCAGAGGGTCATTTACCTGTTAGGTCTCATAACAGCTGGTACATTCTGAATAGTTAACACACAAGTGTTTTACAAATGTAAAAGTCAAGGATGCCAGGAATAAAGGATGTACTTCCTTGATGTGTTCATTGCAGTTAAACAAATGTGAAAACAGTAAACCCTCAGCCATTCTGATGAGTCTTTTGCTGGTCAGGTTCTTCTCCTAGCCAATGGCTGGGTATCTCAGCTGGCATTCGTAGCTTCAGGAAGAGTGTTCTCTGTAAAAGGGGTTAATTGAGCACAAGTGTTTGCTCTGTTTTACTCTTGGCATTTGCTTCATCAGGTCATAGATGTAAATATTTGCTCTCCTAATTTATTGATCTTTGCTTTACTTCTCTCCAAAATTACCTTCCCTTTCAATTGAGTCTGTTCATAAGCTACGGTTTCACCTCTAATATTTTTAGTTTGCCAATCTTGATACAGTTCTGATGCTTGAACTGCTGAATCTGTTAATTTTTGAAATATAGTGCTCCTCTGTTGACAGAGTCTTTATGCATTGCAAGATGTACTTAAACTTCTCCCTCAGCTGTTTAATCTTGCTATTTAGAAGACATAGGTTAGGGCAATGATATCTGATTTTTCGCTGGTATTGCTAGGAAAAGTCCACGCTGGCCACTGCTTGCCTGGGCAGCGGCTCTGCAGAAATGGCTCTGAGGGACAGCGAGCTGCACAGGAGACACTCTGGGGCTGGCATCTGTGAAAGCCAGCAGCATCCAATGCTGCAGGAGCAGAGGCACAACCAGGAGGTGGAGAGAAGTAATCCTTCTCCTCTATTTGAGACTTGTGAGAGTGAATCTGGAGTGCTGGGTCCAATTTTAGACTCCCAGGCACTAAACAGACATTGACATACCCAGAGCAAGAGCAGAGGATGCCCAGAGGTCTGGAGCACAAGGTGTAAAAGAAGCAGCTCAGAGACCAGGGCTTATTTATGCTTGGAGGACCTTATTACTATCTACTGTCTACAACTGCCTAACTTTAGGTGGTCTTTGGGAAGATGGAACTAGACCTTTCTCAGAGATGCCAAATAAGAGGGGGTTTAGTGGACACAAATTGCAATAACAAACTTGGATTACATATCATGGAATCATAGAATTCTTTAGGTTGGAAAAGACTCTTAAGATCATCGAGACCAACTGTAAACCATAAACCTTACTTTAAATGCAAGCCCAATTACTTAAACCTTACAGTTCATTCCAAGGGGGGAAAATATATTGCTTTCAAAGGTACAGGACAAATGCTTATGCAAAGCATGATATCCTAACAGCAAAACACAGGAGGAAATCTGGGTGCCCTTATGTCCCCTGTCTGACTCCCAAGATAAACAAAATACTAATACTTACGCTCTAGAGAGACTCATAGCAAGAAGATCCATGAAGTAATGAAGGTATTTCTCAGAGACAACGTTCTTGCCATATCTGTTTTTTACCATGAGACTCGTGAAATACTGGAACCAGCATTTCAGAGGCCCAGGGAACTTGTAGCGTTTCCATCCCTGGAGATATTCAGAACTTTGCTGGACATGGACCTGAGAAACCTGATGCAAGTCACCTTTCTTTGAGCAAGGAGTTGGACCAGATGGCATCTAGAGGTACCTTCCAACTGATGCGATTTTATTTTTCTAGTTTATTTTTCATTTATATGACATTATTACATTCCCACAGTTTCACCTATTGACTGTTTTAATATCAAGTTAAATTTGTCCTGGCGAGATACTTGCATATACATCTTTGTCCAATTTAAAATTAAAAAATGTTTTGTGCTGCTAGACTGACAGCCATTTATCTTCACTAATGCAACAGACGACATTATGGCAGATGATGTAATTTGAACTTCTTGTCTCTGCTTGCAAATTCACCAAGCAATATTATTTGTATCCTTTCTTGCATCTTTTCATGTAAGATAAGCATAATATTTTATACTGCGTTGGTTGCCACAACTGTGTATGCAGTTGTGTGGTTTTGGGTAGATTTCAGTTTTGGATTTCAGAGGCCTTTCTTTCTTATTCTTTTGGATTCTTTAAAATGTCTATTTATGTCAGAACACTGCCCACACATCTTAAGCCTCTTCTCCCCAACTCCCTCAAAAATGTGCTGGACTTCTTCAGCTTTTAACCAATCATAAACTCCTTTATGTTCCCATTCTTTTTACATTCCACTTTAAAGAGTGTATTGATCACATTTCACTTTTATGCTGAGTGCATTGTATCTCAAATGTCTCCTGTACAGCTTTATATTGGCCTCTTCTTCCCAAGTTAATGGAAAATTGTAAAAGTCATTATCACTCTCAGAAATGGCTATGGATAAGTATGTTTCTTTGTGTCTTGCTGTCTGTTGCAGTTAATTGTACTTTTAAAGAGAAATTGTTTAGATAATTTTCTGAAGTCAGTGTTGAAGATGGATGTAGCTCGAAATGGCTAACTCACCAAGTATCCCTCAAACTATCTACTTGCATGTAGGTCGCTTGAGCTGTATGGATTCAGTTGTTTCTTTGTCATTGCACAACAGATACCAGAAGGATAAAGCCAGGATAATTAAACATTTCCTCTAAGTGTAGAAACAGGTGACAATGAAGAACAGTGTATTAAAAGCAAAGTATATTTAAATAGAACTGGAAGGAAGGAAAGATGATGAAAACTGTTATTTTGGTTTGCAAGCTTCAGCTCAAAACCAGTCTTTCATATAGCAATTGAGTCATCTGATACTGGGCTGATAATATTCCAGTCTCACCTACTCTATCTGGTTGTATTTTCTTTTCAATATTTGTTGTGCTTTTGTTTGGTTTTTTTTTCTACAAAAGGTATAATTTTTCTTTCAATACAAAAGGAAAATATTTTTTCAAATGTCAACATTTTTCATTAAATGTAATATTCTTGGTCATTGTTTCTGGCCAGACTGGATCTTTACTAGTCCATGTTATACCTCCTGTTCAAGAATTAATCACTTTAACACAGTGTTTAATAAATTTTCTTCAGACTTCTCATTTCTGAGAGGATTGTACCAGATCTGAGTTCATGTACCTGTTCATGATGATATATCATGAATGATAAACTTTTTTTTTTGCATGTTCTTCCCGTTTATTTCATCGTAGAAAGATTGAGCTTAGTAGCCTGAAATAGCTTACAAAGTTTATTTCTGTAAGTTTAGTTGTTATGTTATAGAGTAGTGTCCCTTGAGAGAAATGACAGTTGTTGCATTGTTAATGTCATTTCAATAGCCTACAAAAAACCCCTCAAAACACATCCAGTAAACAAATGTCCATTACCACCTAAGTACATTTTCTTTTTCCAGATTTCAGAATTCCATTTGAAAGTGTTAATATCATGACAGAAAGCAAGCTTGAAACTTGGATAAAAGTTATTAATAAGCAGTAGTATGCATTAAAGAGAAGATTTTTTTTCACTGACTGTAATAAAAAATATGCATCAGATTCATGTTGCAATAAAGGATATACAACTATAATTTACAAGTTACTTGAGACCAGAACATGTGTAGCAAAGAAAAGAGTTTATGGTATATGATGTGTCACTTTTGCACATTTCCAGTGTTTGGATACCTTCATTATATTTCATTTTAAGCTCTGGCAAAAGATAACCATTGTGAAGTGATGCTTGTAAGATATTTCCACAACAGCAACTGAGCACTGGTATGCAGAACAGTCAGTACTCTCCTGAACTCAGCTTTATACAAGTAGGATTTTGTTACTGTGGTGATGCCACAGCATTGCTTTTGACTAAAATAAGAACTGATTAGATTGTATTATATTACCCATTCATATTTTACTACCATTAAGCAATATATTTCTTGAATTTCAGCTGCCACAAATCTTGGTATTTAATGAGAAAAGTTCTTTACAAAGGTTGGCTGCAGAAAAACAGAAGCCAGCCTGTATCTTTACTCTTTAATTTGTGGTTATTCAGTATATTTTGAACTCCTAAAATAATTTAATATTGCATCTTTGTTGTTCATTTCTGCTGTTCAAATAGATCTGTAGTTGTCACTCTTATTATCAGTTTGTCTGCTCTGTCCTTCATTCCCCATCCTGTATTTCTCTACTATATTACCTTACATAAGTCATAGTAATGAAGAATTACCTTATATTCATTGAGTATATCACCCACTCCACATCCTTTCTATAGCAAGATGCTATATATCAGAAAAAGAGACCCTCACTCCATCAGTGCCGCATTAGATCAGCCTGTGGCTTAGCATTTGACTATGGTGATACAGGGCTTTAGGAAAGTAAAGAGCTGCTAAATTTAGGTTTTCTACAGCAAAATGCAGACTTGTTAAAGCTATGTTATTAAATTCTATACAGAGTTTGTTCTTTAAGACCGTTTTTCAACCTCTTTAACTAAATAAGATAGAATTTAAGCTCACTTATGATAGCAGCTATAGGTACTGGTCCAGATGTAGTAAACTGGAGAATATAATAAAGGAAAAGTATCTGAAATCAAGATAATAGTATTTTAGTAGTTGATTTACATGAATAATATGATTTTTAAACTTGTTTTTGAGTGCTATTCTGTGGTCATTCTTCAAGAATAATGTTTTAGGTGCAAATAAGCATTAATTGTTTCAGAGACATTACGTCTACTGCCTTCTCTCTGTTAATGTTCAGCTGTATGCTTTCGTGTTTTTTATTGCATTTCACCATTTCAAAGTTTTAGTTTACACATTGCATGCTTTTTGAAAATGAATTCCTTTTTTTTCTTCAATTATCATTTAAGAAATTCTTGACGTCTCCTAACACTACATTGACCATTTTAAATGAAATATATTTAAAAATCTGCAATAACACTTCCAGTTGACAGTTGAAGGAAATGTCTAAACATCAAAGCACTGCAGTTTTTGGACAGGACTGAATTAGAGAATCAGCTTTTTATACCTGTAATAGATGCGTGCATATACTACAATCACTAAAATCAGTTCAGTATTTTCTTCACTAATAGGAAGGTTTCCTGAGTCTGAAAAGCTCTGTTTATTGTAAAAAAATAAATAAATATATAGAAGAACTGTGCTGAGAAACGGAGAATGATGATGGTCTTGGTGCTCATGAAGAAAAGATTAATTATTGAACAGTTATTCCTTCAGTTTTGAAAAGAAAATATGTTGGCTGACCTGAACTGAGCTTGGAGAAGGATTTTAGGGCTTCACTTTGATTTTGATGTTGCTACAAGTAACTGATCCAAAACGAAATCAGCAGAAGTGAGCAGAAAAGAACACCTGTGTTCTCAACTTTTGAGCTTCACCTTTTGATATCAGGATGACATAGCACTTCTAAAATCCATGCTCTTAAAAGGGGTGCCCAGCCTCCCTTAGGTATACAAATTGTATATTTGGTTGAGGACTAGCACCAAACGAAGTATCAAATAGAAATATCTGCCTTTAGCAGGATTTTTCAGAACTTTTTTTTTTTTATTTTTCCCTCATCTGTTGTTCTAGGAAGGAAATAGTGGAGGAAGTAGCAAGGCAATCCACAACAAAATATTCTTTCTGCGAACTCTCAAAATGAAATAACCAAGATAGATAATTTATTCCACAAATAAGAGAAAATAGCATACATACAGTACAAAAATATTGAACGTATTACTTATTTTTCTTATGATCTTAAGGCCTCTAAATTTGCATTTCAGGTGAAATTACATGTAAAATGCCTAGTAACTGCAATGTAAACTGAATTTAACAAAAGCTGAATAGTTCATTTTAATGGACCCAGAAAGAAACTGTCTTGTCAACTGCATGTTAATAAGAGCAGAAAATTGTTGATTAGTCTGACATTAAAGCTCTTGCTGCTTTCTTTTTACTTTAACATTTTCTGTCTAGATCAGATATAGAATAAAGAAGTTTAAGAAATTAGAATAATTGTGGTATGGAATGATCCCTCCTTGCTATCTGAAACCACAGAGGAGAGATAGGACATGAATCAGGTTTCTGGACTGAATGGCATGTTCTGAAGGAAAACAGACGTAAATTAGAAAGCAAGCTATAAAGTAACAGCACATAGTGCATGTCCAAAATCTAAGTATTGTAAAATTAAGTGCTTGAACTGTGAATGTAAAAAGTGGAAAGAAATTGTGTTTTCATTAATACTGTATTTTAACACTGAAGGCTGTTAGCTTGAAATTTCGTAATGAGTGTAGTGAATGGACTTTAGTATTCTCCTGGAGTTCAAGGTGGAAGATGTTTCCTTCAAAATAAGGATAAGACTCACTATGTTCTTTTAAATTGAGGCCAGAGGAGAGTGTGGTGCCTGTACTTTTGAGCAATAGCCTAGTGGCTGGAGATCTCACCTGGAATTGAGAAGATGTAATTTGAGGTCTGAAGAAGTTAATGTTGATGGCTATCACTTCTTAAAACAGCATCTTCCTGGCCTGTCAATGACTCGGGCATGAAGTATGGATGGGTATCAATTTGCCTAATGCTCAATTTGGTTTATTTTTTGTTAGGTAGTTAGCTTTTGGAATTAAAATCTGAAAATAATGACTATCACAATTTCTGTGCCTGTCATTCTGTGCTGGATATTACTGGGAAGCTGTAAGGTTTTTTATGAAAAAAAAAAAAATTAAGTTCTGTGAGACTGCATCTGGGTTTTTGTGTCATCCTTGGTACCAAAGTATTTAACAGCTGTGTCTTCATATACATAGCTGGGGTTGATTTGAGTTGGTCTTGTTTTTCTTAAGTATCAATTAATCCTTTCCACCAGTGTTTTTCTTTTAAATAAGGTAATTCAAGTTAATTAAGTTTTCATTTTGTGAATGCTTATGTAAGGAGTGAGTATGTCAAAAAGCCATGAAATTTCTTCTCCATCCTCTCCTGAGTATCACTTTTGCAGTTGGAGCTGATCCAGAATTGCAAAGGACTAAAAATTCACATTTTCTTCCTACTTGTACACTGTTTTCCAAGCACGAGTAACAGCAACATATTGTGCTATCAAAATCCTCTGAGATGCTGCAAAATACATCATTTGATTGTTTGGTTCTTTGGTTAGGCAGTATAAAAAGGTATATATTTAGGATATTTGAGTACTTAAAAACCTCTAGATGCACGATATGAAGGCGATTTGAAATGAAGGTTAAAAGTGGAAAGCAAAATGGTTCTGGCCTGGGGATAGGTAAAGCTATTATGAAATACTTAGCAAATAGTAGACTAACTGTTAGAGTGCCTTTTTATCTCTGCTTTGGTATTTGCACAGAATCTAAAATTTGTGCTAATTAATTATCTTTGTAAAGTAGAGGTGTTTCTGGTCAGGATAATACCTTTCGCGAGCTTCTGTCCCCATATTGCCACAAAGTACCTCAAGCTCATTGGTAATTACTTACTTCTTTCCGATATACAGTATTAGTTTAAGCTCTTCTTATAAAAAGCTTTAAAAAGCATCCTCTTTTGAAAATACATCATAAATAAATAAGATGGGATTGAAAGAGTAGCTGATCCTTGCTGATCCGATACAGATGCTGAAATATGTGAAAGTAGAGCTGACTTAAGCCACTACTTGTTATAAAACGTGAACTAATTGGTTAGTTGCAACCTTGCCAGGCTGCCCTCTATAATCTTTCTCCCATTTTTGTCTTTTGCTCATCACTCTTACAGGTTCCTTGGCACAAGTATTCACATATGTCATTGGTATTAATCTTTTTCAAGTTGGTTTGTTGCACAATAGATGTTTTTCTATTTTTCAGGCTTCTGAACTGCCACTTTTGTCACTGCACAAAGTCAGCTCTCCCTAGCAGCCTGGAAAGCCTTGTCCCCAGCTGTTTTTGCTCATGCTGTTCCCTCTGGCTGGCACGACACACGTCCATCATATAAAAGATCATGAAACTTCCGTTTCTTCAGTCAGCAAGCACAGCTGTGCTCTTAAATGCATTTCAGCCATATGCCAATGCCTAGTTCTTCATAGTCCGCTATTTTTTTTCCACTAGTAGAGCCTGCTTTTAAATAGAAACATGCTGTAGTTATGGCTTCATTTTCTTTTTCAGCTGTCAAGGGTGCCATATAAAACTTAGAAATTCTGAAACTACAAAATATCATTGAGTATTGGGAATCTTCCCTCCACCTCCTAGCTTGGGGGCTGATTACTGTTTTGTATCAGTCCATTTAAAAAAGCAACAACCTTCCTCTGATTTTTGAAAGCTTTACATGCTAGGTGATCTGAGACATTTGACCTCATCAGTTCCAGTTTTCAAATGTGTTGAATAAGTATTTGGTTCATATATTCATATTTACAACAGTGAGAAAAGAGCTCTTTTTTTAATATAATGTGATTTCTCAGGCAATTTGACAGAGTACACATATGCATGTGCATGGCACAGAAGAGGTTATAGAGTCACAGAATCATAGAATAGTTTAAGATGGAAGGGACCTTTAAAGGTCACCCAGTCCAAGCCTCCTGCAAGGAGCAGGGACATCTCCAACCAGATCAGGTTGCTCAGAGCCCCGTCCAACCTGGCCTTTAACGTTTCCAGGGGTGGGGCATCCACCACCTCTCTGGGCAACCTGTGGTACATGCATCATTGTAAAATTTTTTTCCTTGTATCTAATCTGAATCTACCTCCATCTATTTTAAAACCATGACTCCTCATCCTATCAAGGAGTAATGTCCTATTCTTCTTGGAAGATTTCACCTAATTACTTGCCTGACTGAGAGTTTTGTTTCATTTTGGATCAGGTTTTCTAGCTGGATGATAACATGCTGCTTAAAGTGGAAAGCAGTAAATATGTTTTGTGTTTCCAAAGAAATGTCCTAACAAAGAAGGATATTTTTCCCCCTTCTCCCCTCCTTATTTAAAACCATTTCAAAATGAGAAGAAAGTATTCTAGGATATTACTTTTTTACCTATACTGCTTATCTAAATATAGTAGAATTGAAATAAGATTGCAATAGGTTGTAAATTCTCTAGACTTAATGTATTTGTTTTTATATATTTCCTTCCACTAAAGAATAAAGAAAGATGGCTATATTGCATATACCATTAAAGTGTCAGTCACTGTATCTGAGAGAGTAAAAGCAGATGTGGATGAAAGTGATGACTTGCTGAGCCCAGAACAAAAATTGCTGTATTCTGAAGGTCCCCACTGGTCTCTCAGTTATAACAGAAAGCTTGTTTAAAATCACAAGATTTAAAATATTTGAATAGTTATGGTATAGTATGTGTACATCTGCTGTAGTTTAGCCCCGCTTGGGACCAAGCTGTGTAGTCTCTCATTCACTCCCACCACCTTCCAAGGGAATAGGGATTGATAACAGAACAAAAAGGCTCAAGGTTCGAGATTAAGGACAAGGAGAGATCCTTGAAGTTACCATTACAGGCAAAACAGTCTCGCCTTGGGGAAAACTATTTACTATGAAAACCAAAGCAGGATAATGAGAAAGAGAACAAGATAACTTCCCCCCACCCCTTCCTCTTCCCGGGCTTAAGATTATCTCTTTCCCCACGCAAGCGGCTCGGAGGGAAGAGGGAATGGGGTTTATGGTCAGTTCATCACTTTATGCTTTATGCTGCTCCTTCCTCCTCGGAGGAAGAACTCTTCACATTCCTCCCTGCTTCAGCATGGGGTCCCTCCCATGGGCTACAGTCCTTCATGAACTGCTCCAGCGTGGGTTGTTTTTCCACGGGGTGCTTTCCCTCAGGAACTGGCTTCCCCAGCAGAGGCCCTCCATGGGCCACAGCCTCCTTCAGGGATCCGCCTGCCCCGGCGTGGGGTCCTCCCCAGGCTGCAGGGGGATCTCTGCTCCTCTGTGGGCCTCCATGGGCTGCAGGGGCACAGCCGGCCTCACCATGGGCTGCACCACGGGCTGCAGGGGAATCTCTGCCAGGAGCAGCGTTACTGCTCCCCCTCCTTCTTCACTGACCTTGGCATCTGCAGCTGTTCCTCTCACAAAAAATTCTTCACAATTGGCTCAGGCAGATGCCTCTCAGGTTCGGGATCATCTGAGGAACTTAAAGGTGCACAAGTCCATGGGACCTGATGAGATCCATCCGCGTGAAGTAGCCAAGCCACTGGCTATCGTATTTGAGAAGTCGTGGCGGTCTGGTGAGGTCCCTGATGACTGGAAGAGAGGGAACATAACCCCAATTTTTAAAAAGGGGAATAAGGAAGACCCAGGGAACTACAGGCCGGTCAGCCTCACCTCTGTGCCTGGCAAGGTCATGGAGCAGATTCTCCTGGAAACCATGCTAAGGCACATGGAGAGCAAGGAGGTGGTTGGTGACAGCCAACATGGCTTCACCAAGGGCAGATCATGCTTGACCAATTTGGTGGCCTTCTATGATAGGGTTACGGCATCAGTGGACAAGGGACGAGCAACTGACATCATCTACCTGGACTTGTGCAAAGCTTTTGACACTGTCCTGCATGACATCCTTCTCTCTAAACTAGAGAGACATGGGTTTGATGGACGGACCACTCGGTGGATAAGGAGTTGGCTGGATGGCCGCACTCAGAGAGTGGTGGTTAATGGCTCAATGTCCAAGTGGAGAGTGGTCATGAGTGGCGTCCCTCAGGGGTCCGTGTTGGGCCCGGCCCTGTTCAATATCTTTGTAGGCGACATGGACAGTGGGATAGAGTGCACCCTCAGCAAGTTTGCTGATGACACCAAGTTGTGTGGTGCCGTTGACACGCTAGAAGGGAGGAATGCCACCCAGAGGGACCATGACAGGCTGGAGAGGTGTGCCTGTGCCAACCTCACGAAGTTCAACCAGGCCAAGTGCAAGGTCCTGCACCTGGGTCATGGCAATCCCAGGCACAAATACAGGCTGGGAGGGGAATGGATTGAGAGCAGCCCTGAGGAGAAGGACTTGGGAGTGCTGGTGGACGAGAAGCTCAACATGAGCTGGCAGTGTGCCCTTGCGGCCCAGAAGGCCAACCGCATCCTGGGTTGCATCAAGAGGAGCGTGGCCAGCAGGTCAAGGGAGGTGATTCTCCCCCTCTACCCTGCCCTGGTGAGATCCCACCTGGAGTACTGTGTCCAGTTCTGGAGCCCCCAACACAAGAAGGACATGGACCAGTTGGAGAAGGTCCAGAGGAGGGCCACGAAGATGATGAAAGGGCTGGAGCACCTCTTTTATGAGGACAGGCTGAGAGAGTTGGGGCTGTTCAGCCTGGAGAAGAGGAGGCTCCGGGGAGACCTGAGTACCTCAAGGGGGCCTACAAGAAAGATGGGGAGAGGCTGTTCAGCAGGGCTTGTTGCAATAGGACAAGGGGTAATGGTTTTAAAATAGAGGGAGATAGATTTAGATTGGATATTAGGAAAAAAATTCTTTACAATGCAAGTTATAGAACACTGGAACAGGTTGCCCAGAGAGGTGGTGGAAGCCCCATCCCTGGAAGTGTTCAAGGCCAGGCTGGATGAGGCTCTGAGCAACCTGATCTAGTTGAGGATGTCCCTGCTCCTTGCAGGGGGGTTGGACTAGATGACCTTTGAAGGTCCCTTCCAACCCTAACCATTCTATGATTCTATGATTCTATGATTTTCCTCACATCTCATCTCCTCTCCACTTCTTGCAGCTGGGCTGGGCTGAGTCGGGCCGAGTCAGGCCCAGTCGGCTGCCTGGCGGAAGGCCAGAGGATGAGGGCTGCAAGGCCCACAAGACTTGCACTTCCCTCTCTCTGCCCCCGCTCCAGCTTCTTCACATCTTCTTTTTTTTTTTTTTTTTGTTTTTTTCCCTTTCAGAAATACGTTATCATAGAGGTGTTATCAGAGAACATTCTGTCACAAATCGTCTCAGCCCTGGCCAGTGGCGGGTCCATCCTGGACTCAGCCAAGTCCACCGGACTTCTTGCAGAAGCTGCCACCCTAGCCCTCTGTCACTAAATAAAACCAGTCCAACATTGTACAAAGTATTACATATTATTGTATGGAAACATAGTTCTACTGGAAGACTTAGAGAGCAGTTTTCAGGTGAAATTATACAGAATGCCTTGGGTCTTTCAGATCTTTGAAGAAATTCTACATTTCTTCAGTATTCTCAAAAACAAGTTTTTGGTGGTTTGGTTTTTTTTTTAGTATGATGGGAAAGGTTCATGTGACTGCTTTATAATTCAGAACTCTTTCAATGCCAAAGATGCAAATCTGGAAGATGTAACAGGATATTTTAGCAAGCAGTCTAGCGTAAATCAAAGATCATTCAAGAATGCCAATGGAAATGAACAGTATTGCAGCAGTGATAGTATTTAATAATTTCTAGACAAATTACTTGAGATCAAAGAAAATATAATGTATCCCAAATTGGAAATTAATCTGATTTAAGCTTTAATGAAATATAGCTTTGTATGAGAATCCTGATGGAAAAGAAGGCAACGCATCCCCAGCTTGCATTTAGGCTGACCGTCATGTATTTGGAAAATGAGACACCACAACTAGGACAGACAGTCTGTTGTGATATACACTACTTTTGTCATAGGGTCATAGAATCATAGAATCATAGAATGGTTAGAGTTGGAAGGAACCTTCAAAGGTCATCTAGTCCAACCCCGCTGCAAGGAGCAGGGACATCCCCAACTAGATCAGGTTGCTCAGAGCCTCATCCAGCCTGGCCTTGGACGTTTCCAGGGATGGGGCATCCACCACCTCTCTGGGCAACCTGTTCCAGTGTTCTATAACTTGCATTGTAAAATTTTTTTTCCTAATATCCAATCTAAATCTATCTCCCTCTATTTTAAAACCATTACCCCTTGTCCTATCACAACAGGACTAAACAGCCTACTGAACAGCCTCTCCCCATCTTTCCTGTAGGCCCCCTTGAGGTACTGGAAGACCGCTATCAGGTCTCCCCGGAGCCTCCTCTTCTCCAGGCTGAACAGCCCCAACTCTCTCAGCCTGTCCTCATAAGAGAGGTGCTCCAGCCCTTTTATCATCTTCGTGGCCCTCCTCTGGACCTTCTCCAACTGGTCTATGTCCTTCTTGTGTTGGGGGCTCCAGAACTGGACACAGTACTCCAGGTGGGATCTCACCAGGGCAGGGTAGAGGGGGAAAGTCACCTCCCTTGACCTGCTGGCCACGCTCCTCTTGATGCAGCCCAGGATGCAGTTGGCCTTCTGGGCCGCAAGGGCACATTGCCAGCTCATGTTGAGCTTCTCGTCCACCAGCACTCCCAAGTCCTTCTCCTCAGGGCTGCTTTCGATCCATTCCCCGCCCAGCCTGTATTTGTGCCTGGGATTGCCACGACCCAGGTGCAGGACCTTGCACTTGGCCTGGTTGAACCTCATGAGGTTTGCATGGGCCCACCTCTCCAGCCTGTCACGGTCCCTCTGGATAAGAAGACAGTTTTTATAATATGCACTATATCTTACTTGATACGGTAATTCCATCTGCGCTGGGAACTCTGCTAATATTCAACTGCCTTTTGATATCTTATTCCCTGCCTTGTATTTTCAGTAATGACTCCCAGGGGCAAGCTGGACTGCTCTTTTATCAATGCCTGGGCCAGGGTGCAAAGTATATTGACAGAAAAAATACTCAGGGCCATATTGTAGAAGGTATTTAACAGTTTCTTTTACAGAGGAGGAAAAACAAAAGTAGTCATAAAGGCAGTTTTAAAAGTCCACTAGTTCTCACAAATCCATACAACTTTCTCCATTGTCCTTTATTTTCCGTGACAGCGTAATAGCAGCTGTAAGTGAACCTACCAACTGTCCCATGTTTATTCAATACCAGATCATCCTTTTTTTTCTTCTCTTGTGTTTCTTGCCCTTGCCCCAGATTAAATAACATGTCCCACGTGTTTTATTTTAAAAGCAGGTTGGCTTTTGTACCCTTAGTACTTTCCGGGATTTTCAGAATGCAAATTAATTTTCATTATTCTTTGTGCAGCATACCATGCATATACTGATTTTATGAGAACTACAAAAGATCAAACAATTTTGATTCATTTTTAGATTGTCACTCAGTCTGGCAGACTGTCATTTTGTGACACATACAAAGCTTATCCCTATACTTTGATTAGAAATTGCTACTTTTAAAAAAAAATTTAAAATATGTATTAGTCTTTGTGTAAATTGCAGTGATTGTTTTAGATTTCATCTTTTGTCTAGTGTTTATGCACATATGCATACACATGCACATAAAGAAAAAACATTTTGTAGTAAACAACTGTTTATTTGAAGCTCATTCTCTTTAAAATCGCTCCTTTATAAAGTGTTCATAGTGGGGTTAATGAATTCTAGAAGACTTCTTACCCTGTGTTGACAGAATATAATTAACTACCTAAAGTTCAAGCACCGTGAATCACTTGCCACATAATTTATTTATTTATTTTTAGTTTGAGATAGTTATAGTCTAAACTGAAGAATGCTACCATTTTCCTCCTCACTTGAATGCCCTTGTTATCCTCCTCACCTCAGTTTTGAATCTGTATTCCTGTGGTGAAATTCTGGTCCTGCTGGAGTCAGTGGATATTCTGCTAATGACTTTGATGAAGCCACAATGCAACCTCTTTTCTCCTCGGCCAATATTCAGTCCCCTCTGAAGCCCCCAAAGCTATAGAATGACCTAGTGTTAATTACTTTTTACAGTCCTTTACACAATGTCGATGTAAATCCAGTTGCTAAACATGCAGCTGTATAAAGATTATTGTAACTAATTGAAAAACATTTCTCAACTGATCTATGTATTTTCATTTTAAACAATATTTATTGAAGCATCTTGAAGAGTCAATGCTTGGATAAAATGCTAGTTTGATGTTAAACACTGTAGTCTAGCAATTCTCTTAATGAATTTTTACAAAAATAATATTTACACTCCTTCTTAATGCCAAGTATTTGTTTGGATTTATATAATAGAGAAAATAAGAGCAACAGCTCAGTGCTGAAGATGTGAAACTGTCCTAAACTCTTCCACAAATGAAACATATGTTTCCTAGTGGATTTAATGGACCTTAATGTGCAAACAAACTTACTAATTTAGCACTAACGACTAAACATGAAGAATAAAATCACAGCTCCACAGATGTTGCTAACGACTTTGCTAATGATTTCAGTGAGGTCAAAATATAAATCAAGATTGAAAATGCCACTGAAACAAGCTCCATTTTACAACATAAATTTACAATTGAAAACTTGCTCAACCGAAATGAAGTAGAGTTTAAAGTCTAAATTCCTCAGAAGGTCAAAGATAAAAAATCAACACACAAAAGATGCTGAAGTAGCTACAATATTTTCTGACCGAGAAGCATCATCACCACCGCCCGTATCTGCCCATTTTATTCCTGCATAAATCATCTATACTCACTAGCGTTCTTCTATAGAAAGTAGAAAAATGAAGGAGGCATCTTGAGATTCATATCAGAAGAGGGAAAGCAAGAACAGCATTTTCTCCTGCTCTGTATTGAAGGAGCGGTGGCATGATATCATGGAGTTTCTTATTATTCTTATTCTTTCATGGTTTGCTTATCCAAAGATAAGTTATGCAAGAATTAGAAATTATGCTTGCCCTCAAGAAAGAAAATGGAATAATACTTGTCAGTCAAGTTCAAATCCTGATTTTAGGCTCTCTAAAAATACGAAGTTTTGGAACAACAGAAGTTAAGATGGATTTTTTTTTTTACCAGCTGACCAATTTAAATAAAGTTTTAAGTTAGCATTCAAGTTTCTGAAGCTTTAAGGTTGTCATATCTAGAATATGTTCTGAGTCCAGTAGATAATGTGGCAATAAGATATTGGTTTGTTGATTTACAGGAAGGTAATTGAGAAACATTTCCAATAAATTGATACAGAATTAATAACTTTTAAGGAGGATTTGTAGGAGTCAAGAATTACCAGTGTACCACTTTTATTACCTGAGTATTTTGGTGAGAAAAAAATGACTCAATATTTTGATGATAAAAACTGTTTTACAACAGAATTGTACACAATTTCAATTATTGTTGGAATGCATTCCAATATAGATTCAAATTCTCATAGAAAATGCTGTAGCTGTGCTGGTGAGATCTCACAATAGGTATTCTTCATCTGAGAATTTGTGTTTTTTAATTTTTTTTTTCTAATTTGCGTATTGTTTAATGTATGGATCCTCGACTATTAAATTCAAATTTCTTGTATGCTGTCATCACCCTGCCTCAAACAAACAAATTTCTCAGAGGTCTAAACTTTTAAATGTTTTTCAAATACAATTACTTAAAGACCAGGAATTTCCTGACCACTTCTTTACTCCAGTATAGAACCACACTATTTTCATCTCCAAAATATAATAAAAGGAGCCGTCAGTGTAGCCACTTCTCTAATAAGTTTGAAACATGCAAAGGCCTCTTAAGCAGTCCAAAAGTTAATTTGGATAACTTTGAAACAAACCTAGTACTGATATAGGACAGAGAAGTTAGCCAAATGAGACTATCACCAACAGAAGTTGAAATAAATCTGTGCCAAAACTGAACATACAAAATGCTTACTAAAAAGAAGAAGGATGTGGTAGAGGCACAGAAGTTTGTTTCAGGAGTCTGGCCTATGTTAACAATTTGCGTTCCTGAGATTGTGAACTTGCATATAAAGGACAACTTTTTCAGTGTTTTGTATTATAATGACTTTTGTCATTATAACAGTAGCACATAGCCACGCCAGCCCAAGAAATACACCACTAGTTGACAAACAGTGAGGAAGACTGTTGAGGACCATATGACATTGCAGTCTGCGAATTAAAAACTAGAAATAGAGGGTAGAGATAAAAATGTTTCTGTACACAGCGCATAGTGCTGAAAACACTACTTAAAAAAAAATATTCAGACAACTGACTGTTAACTAGATTTCGTGACCTAAAGGATATATGGCCTGACCATGCTGCTCCCTGCTGTTGTGAGATGCTATAGCCAACTTCTGTAGGAGGGGATAAAACACAAAGAAGAAAAGAAGATAAGAGCTAAAAAGAAACAAAGATTGTCATTTTAGCCCAATGTCTGTACAACAGTGAAGAACAGAAGAGACACAGCTGGTAAAACTGAAAAAAGCACCAAACCTTTTTGCTGACACAGGGGCCAAAAGTGTGATTTTATGTCTGGCTAAGCTGTGTGCTAATCTATACATTATAGTAAAGCTTTTATAGACTTGGGATTTTAGGTCAGCCCAAGTCTCCTGGAGAAAATGAGCAACACAGAGAATAAAACCATGGAAGATTAAAGGAAGATGAAAGTTTTAAAGTTTAATTTCAGTCCAAAGCATCTGTTCACTGCAAGAGGATCTGACTACTTAAGAAGTCTGAAGTTTCTTTTTTTATCCTATAGAACAGGACAAACAGTTACTTCTCTGTGTTAATGCAAGCACAATTATGTAAACATCTTTTTTTTTCTCCACTTTGTTTGCAGAAAGACAGATAGTAAGTCAAGGTCAGTTTAGAAAGTAAGTCACTGTTCTTTGAATGTGGAGTTATGTATTTGAAACCACTGTTTTTTTCTGTACACATTGGCAAAAGCTGGCTGAATGTATCCTCTAAGTGCGTGTATTTGTCAGCACTGAAGAATTTGTCAGTATATACTGATGGAAAATAAATTCTTCCTAAAGTCAGTTAGGACACTGAAATGGTAAATTAATTGAATTATGCTTTATATAGCTTGTGTATAAAGAGAAATATGTTTGTTTACAAATACTTAGGGCCAACTCAGCTACTTTAATGATGATAGCAAGGAAGTAGATAGATTTCTATATCTGTGCATTGTTCTTTCTGCTGACAGTTGTAAACTTAAAATAAAAATCCATAAGAACAATGCTGTGGAGAGCTATTAGCATTGCATTCTGGTCTTGAAATGTAAAGATTGCACATCAGAGTTATGAACAGGGGCATGTGGCAAGATGGATGGTTTCTCCTGCTTCTGGCCTGGGTAGCATCACAACAGTGCAACTCTAAAAACAAGTCATTTCCAGGGTATCCTATTAGGATATGAGGTTTAAAAGGGCAAGAACCATTAGACTCTGTGACTTCTTGCAATGCAAAGGTTCCTTGGGAGAAAGTCTGCAGGATCAGGCCCTTAATGAGCGAATTAAACTTTATTATTCTTCTCCTGTTTTGAAAAGGATCACTGTCTACTTTGCTGAAGTAGCATGTTAGCATTAATAATATAATCAAATTTAAACTTTGAATTAAAAAAAAATTCTACCCCCTTGTTAAAACAAAGCCTGTTGTGCTGAAAATGTAGGGTTCATAAAGTTCAGGATACTCTTGAACAATCTGTTACGTCAGTTAAATCTAAGTTGATAGCATTCCTTTAGGTCTGTCATAGGAAACACTAGCCATCCACAGCTGCAATGTCTCTGTTTTCTGCAAGGTAAAGTAGCAGATCTCTGATAGAAGAGAGGAATTGTGCCACAGCTGGATATAATGGAGATGTCAGGTTTAATAATTTGACTTTGCAGGCTGAGAACGTGATAGATTTTGCAGGGGTTATTTATAGAATCCAGTCTCACTGACGCAGAGTTGGGAGAGTTTCGGACATATTTTCCTTGGCAAGCAAGTTTTCTTTTGCATAGGAAGTCCGCTAAGACTGTGGGCCTCAGGAGAGACTAATTAAATTGAGGAAGAAATGTCAAAGAAAGGGGAATTAAACTCATAATGAATGTCTTCTTATTTGATTTGTTAATCTCTTTTTCTTCCTTGCAGTCTCCCTTCTAGCAACGTCACTTGCTTTATGGTTTTATATGTCATCCCTTGAATAGTGTCAAATTTAGGAAAAAACATAGGGAAAAGAGAAATTTAGGAAGTCTCCACATTAAATACTGGCTGCTTTATGATTTGTTTTCCATTTGAAATCTAAAAGACAAACAACTGTTAGCAAGCTTTTCAGCGTAAGCCTGAAGAGCCTTTTGTTACAGCTTAAATCTGTAGTGGCCAACTTTCCTAATCATCTCTGAGTTCCTGAATGGTAACAAAAGAAAATATAATTGTCAATAATGTACATTACGGCAGGGAATTACGCTGTCAGAGCAGAAAGAGTGTCCTTAAGCAGTCAGACTTAATGTTTCCTCATTTTATGAGTATAAATAAATATTAATAGTCTCTTAACGAAGAAGAGTTAGGAGACCTAGTTACACTTTTAAGGAAGGAGGTTTCAGTTGCTTGTTCTTATGGAAAATTAGCAGTGATTTTTGAAGCCTTGTAGGAAAGACGTATTTCATTACTACCTATTCTGTGTGGTTGAGGGTACAAAGCATTAAACTAGAACACCCTGATTAAACAAGTTCCATGCTGAAGCAGAGATCTTTACTCTTACAAAGTCTATGGCAATTCCAGGTTACATAACACATCTATCGAAATGAGTAGGTAGGGTTGAATTATTTTGCAAAACTGTGATTGTGATGGCAGTTCATAAACTCAAATGAGCAGCAGCTTGTCTTTGTGCTCTCAGCCAGATTTTCACTTGGATTGATTTGATCCACCTCACATGGGTTGATGTTGATTGGACTAAAATTCCACGTCCTCTTAGTGTGACCCTGCTTTGAGCAAGGGGTTGAACTAGGTAATCACCACAGCTATTGTCCAACATCAGCGATTCTCTGACTGATACGTGACCAAAGAAACCCTTCTCAGAGTTTCTTAAAAGTCAGAATAAGACCAGAAAGTCCTGTATGAAAAAACAGGTCAAACTCAATGTTGGACGTTGTTCTGAGCAGTGAATTATGGAAGCTGAAAAAACAGTCACTGTGCTGATTGCAGTGATTATAATTTAGCTGTATTTTCCATATGCAAATTAGATGATCAGAATGTAGGCCTGTATGAGACTAGTCTTTAAAAACACTGTCACTAGACAGTGCAGGTCTATGCATTTAAGTTAGGCTAAGTCAACAAAAAACAAAAACTGTTCAAGCACTCAATCCTCCTTAATGCACAGAAAGACATCAATCCACATTTATTCAGACCTGAATGGGTCAGAAACCATCCAGGTCAAAAGGAGATATGAAATAATGATATATATATATTTCTAATAATATGTAAATGAAAGGAAAATGGGAAGGCGTTTAATAAAAATGTCAAGTCAGGTAGCTGGGAACTGATAAGTAGGGCTAAAAAAACCAAGGCTAATAGGGCGAAACATTGAATACACACTGAAAATTAAAAGAAAACCAATGTAAC
The DNA here is from genome assembly GCF_036417535.1 of Chlamydotis macqueenii. Lineage (NCBI taxonomy): Eukaryota > Metazoa > Chordata > Aves > Otidiformes > Otididae > Chlamydotis > Chlamydotis macqueenii. The sequence goes on along the minus strand of NC_141593.1, from coordinate 15,627,476 downwards.
GGATAAAATTAGCAGGCTATAAGAAGAATCTGTTCATTATCTGGTGCTCCTTCATATATTTATCAACAACTTGAATGAAAACATAAAGCTTTTGCTTATAAAACGTCTTGGAAGAAAACTGATCAGTCATTTTAATCCAGCAGTAAGGAACGCAGCAGACTTGGAGCAAAGGCAAAGAGCACAGGTTATACCTCTGCATTATGGAAGGACTGTTTTTCAAAAGCTGTAGCTAATGGTGTAGTTTAGAGAATATGTTTTGTTAGAAAAACTAGCTTAAAGTGCCTGTCTTGACCTCTTTTACCTTAATTCACACCTTTGGTTGCACCAGTGTGGGTGTTTGTCAGGTCATTCTGTAAAGCAGATCGGGAAGAAGATCTATGCTCAAATCCACCATAGACTTTTTATCACTTTTAATATTTTTTTTTAACCCAATCATTTCCCCAGTTCATTTTATGGCAATGCCTACCAGTTGTCTTTAAAAAAAAAACAACACTAAAGCAGGAACATGTAAGTACTGTAAAAAGCTTTCCACTTACTGTGTACAGCCCAGGACAGGAAAGGATGGGAAGACGCCTTGAGCCATTGGTAAGTTTTTGGTTAATAGTGTACCTTTGCAATTATGTATTTCTTTCCTCCAAATTTACTTAAATAAAAAGCACTGTCTTCAGGGGAAAAGCATCTATAATATCTCTTTCAGATGTTTTTTTTTTTCCTGGCCCTGGTCAGAAAACATCAAAGTCAAAAGGAGATATGAAATCAGTGAAACATGTGTATTAATGGTAAGTACGTAAATGATAGGGGAAAAAAAGAAGGCATTAAGTAAAAATGTCAAGTCAGGTAGCTAGGAACTGATAAGAGGGTCTAAAGAAAATTTTATATGATGCATATTTTCTTGATATGTAAATAGTTGCAACACCTGTAATTTTTGTCTTAACCCATTATTTATGAACCACATTTCTTTCAGGATTCGGGATCAGTCTCATTTTATTATTATCTTTTGCCTCCTTAAACTTAGGAGTTTAGAATAATGTGATCATGAGTTTCTTTGTGTATATCTACAATAACACAGAAATTATTTATAAGTAGAACAATCACAAGGGCAGCAATTTGTGCGAGTTGAAAGTGCAAGGGAGCCTCAGAATAGAAACATGATGCCACAGTCCTTTCGAGGAGTATGTGAAAGTGCTGTCAATTAGGTCTAACGAGGGTATATTTGTAACTAACAGTAGGGAAAAATGACAAACAGAATTTACACGAGCTATATGTTGTACACAAAAAGGAAAACAACTTCACAGCTTCCCCCCAAAAAAACCTGTCAATCTGAATGGATACACTGTCTGGAGCTACTGAAATGCATTTTTTTTTTCTGGCACAATGCAAGGATTTATATGTTTTGTACTCTTCTGGAAAGATTTCTGTATGTTCATGGACACTTAGTTCTGCTTTGGTGCAAGTCAGCAAGCTGTCTCAGCAGTTCGTATTTCAGTCTAGCCTCAAAGTGGAACCAGGCTACAGCTTCCCCAACACCCTTGCTGTTTAAATATTTTACACTTTAGCTTTTTGTGCTTATGTACAGCATGTTCTGCATCTCAGTGAAACTCCTTTCCTTATAGCAGAGGTAAGCTATCCCACTTTAACTTAGGCAGAGTAAGAAATTACAGCATTATAAGGAACAGTAGGGTCTCAGGTTGCAGAAGCTCCCTTGCACTTTTTGGAACTGCTCATTACTGCATGAATTCAGCGAACAGGAGCAGATCAATTTGCCATCACAGATGCTTGTTTTTCTCCCTCGTTCACTCACAGTGCACTTGCATACAGCTTTTAACCACTCCTTTAATGTGTCTTTGAGGTATAATACTTTTCTGAGTTCTTAATGGAAACCTCCAAATCAGAGTTACAAGACAACTTTTTTCTGCTGCTGCTTCTCTGTCACTGTCACCTCAGTGACATTCATCCCAAAACGCCTCCACAGAAGAGCAGCAGTGTCCATGCTAGCTGCCAGCTTGAAACAAAACAGCCTTACTCCTGAACCCTCTCCTTTTTCTCAGTTTACAAGGCTTGTTTATTGCAATAAAGTAATGAAGGATACAATGAGTAATGAAGGATACTCATCGAAGTCCCTGAAGAGCAAAAGCATATTCAGAGTGCTGCAGTGCCTCCTTTGCTGTGGTTTAGGAGCGGTCTTTTAGGAGTGGTTGGGAGTGGTTGCTAACTTCTGTGCTGAGTTTGTATTTACAAGTGAAAGTTCTTGCTGTGAGCTCATCACCGGTGGCTGTTTTCATACCCATCTAACCTATCCTGATTGCAAGGCTATCAAATCACACAGTCATGTTGGAATTAGATTTGCTGAGGACAGAGGTGTCTGAGTGGGCTTTTCCCCTGCATCCCACAAGCATCTCATGCCTGCTAGGCAGCCAGCCCCCTCAGTCAAAAGCTGTAGTAGTGTTGACGCGACTTGATGGGTTTCATGCTGGGACATGGGGGCTGAGGCACTCCTGGGGCAGCCTGGTGAGCAGCCCTGCAAAGTATTATTTAGAATCATAGAATGGTTTGGGTTGGAGGGGACCTTAAAGATCACCTAGTATAACCTCCCTGCCCTGGGCAAGAATACCTTCCAATAGACCAGGTCACTCAAAGCCTCATCCCACCTGGCCTTCAGTGCTTCCAGGGATTTGGGCTTCTCCCCCCCCGTCCCTGCCCTTGTGTCTCTGTGCTCCTTTGAGGTTGTGCAGCTTTTATCATGTAACCTAACAGATATGTATGAGGCTGGGTGCAGCGTCACACAAACTTGTGTTGCTTCCAGATACAAGCTTCAGTGTTTGTGTAACACAGCTCAGCGTTGTGTGAATTCACTGGCCTGAGTCAATGATACTGTGGAGGGCTTTGCCTCTGTGTATTTATTGAGGTCTGTAAAAGAGTACCTTTAAAGAAACAGAAACTTTAAGGAGAGCAGTTTACATCACAGTATGTAAATTTTATGGTTTCTAAAGAAAATCTGACATTTTCTGTGAAATGATAAGGTCGCTCTTACTGCTTTTCCGTCTCTGAAACTGCATATAAAATTCATTTGTATGTGGTCTCTTAATTCCCAACAATTACAGTATTTAAAAATGAATTTGATGCCTCTTGTTCATGCAGTTTATACGTTGCCCCCGCCCCGTCCCCTTGAAATTCTCTAGTTCTGTCGAATAAAGGATCACATTCCTTCCAGCTCAGCAAAGTGCATTTGCAACCTGCTGTCATTAAAAAGCTAACACTGAAACATCATGGGGACTTTGCTGTCCCCGTCCCTGTCACTATTCTCTTATTCTGCAGCTACAAAGAACGTGTTGTTACATAACTAACATAATTTTTAGTGTCACAGCAGGCAGCTAGTGAAATGGAAATTGAGAACTGGGTTAATTTAGTTAGGAAAGAAAATGAATATATGAGATTATTCAGATCCACTTTATTTACAAACAGAAAAGTTATGTATTTTGAAGAGCTCTGAAGGGAAGTTGTTCTCAGCAGCAAAATTCTCACCCGTTCCCTTTGGGCAGTAGGAATCGTCACTGCTCAGGTGTCTCTGTTTAAACTCTTATGCTGCTCTGAGTTCATTTGCAGATTACAATCTTCATCTAAAAACTCTGTAGTAGAACTTTTGGCTATTGCTTTTAAACACAGCTGCTTAAAGTGACTCTGGTGTATTCACATGTCCACGCCTAAGCAGAAATGGCCTGGTTTTGCAGAGGTGTGATCAATTCTAGGTGCTATTGAAATCAATGGGAACTGATGAATGCTCAGTTCTTTTGAAAACCAGGCCATTTATATATAGGTGCCTAAATATGGCACCCAATTTTGAAAAGCCTGGCTTTAAGATCATATACCATCTTCCTCCTTTTGATATCTGGGTCCCTGCTGCACGAAAGGGTAAGAAGGGTAATGAAGAAACAATTGTAGCGAAAAGAAGACTTGTCAGAGCACCCAGAAATATTTCTGTATAGTTAGTACCCTGTGACTGTAAAAATATTTTTCAAAATTGCTAAAAGAAAGTTTCCACTGGGCCTGTTAATTGTATTTGTAGCAAAATAAAATTCAGATGGAAGATACAGACACAAAAAAAAACCCCAACTCTGATTCCAGAAAATCCCTCTGTACAGATTTATTTTTTCCTTCTCATTTCCAACAGAAAAATAGATGCTGTAAATACATTGTGTACAAACATCACTGGCTGATTCTCCTACTTTCCACAATATCATGAAAGCAATTTTCCTTAAAAAATAGTGCCATTTTCCACCAATTTTTACAGAATGTACAGCATTTTTACATTTTCACTCAATATGCTGCAAAACAGAAAAAAAAAATGTGATCTGTTATCACAATAGAAGTTCTGGCAGATAATATGGTTAGAGGCTTTTGTACAGCTTGCAGCACCCTGAGGAACTCATTTCAGCTGTGCCATTAGCATCCTCCTGAGGAAAGCATTCAGAGCCTTCAGGACAGATTTTACTTGTGGTTACACAATTGTATGAAACTGCATATAACTGATTCAAGAAACTGAATACAAGCTGAAGCATTAGAAACAATTATTTTTCATGTTGTGATCATAAGATTACAAAAAGAAACCTGACACACTGGGATTTGTGTCAGGTTTGTGAGCCCTTAGGTTCCACATTTCTGAGCTTTTCAAGGCAGTCATGAGAGTGCGTGACTTGCATTTTTCACATTGTAGTTTGTGAAACAGTGGTATTTATTAACCTGCTTTCCTGTGGCATTGTTCCATGTGGATCCTGCTACATTTAACAAGGTGTAATCTCTGAACCTCTTTTGGGGTGAGGACTTCTCGGTTTTGGATTTGCTAGTATCTAACAATGTTTGAGCTGACTTTACACTGGCAAGGATAGAGAATGTTCCTTTCAAAGGCAGAAGGAGGCAAATTTTGAGACTGCATCAGAAACCTTTTCTGGGCAAAATCAGTACTATATATTTAAAGCTGAGCTTACCTGCAGGTCAGGTTAGTATGGGCTTACTTCTAACAGTGATGTTGGATCATCTTATTAAAGTCTCTGAAGTGCACTCAGATTTGAAGCAAAACTTTTTCTCAATTTAAGCAGCGCTTTGAAGTAGGGTCTAGAAGACAACAATGAGGTTCGCCTTAGTTTAAGGTGCCAAATGTTTTACTTTTGTCAGTGGTTGTGTCATGTTCAGTAACATAGATCCATCTTAACCATTGCATTTGGACCGCTATAAGTTTATGAACTTAAACGAAGTAAATGGAAATTCTCTAGCTTAAAAGAAGTAAAGACATGATTTGTTGTCCTTCAATATACTTTGGAGTCTGGGAATATTCAGACACTATTTTAGGTATTTTTAGTGGGTTACATGTTTTAATGGGTAAAATATGGAATACTTTTTGGAGAAAGTGAAGCCAAAGGGGCTAATTAATGTAAATTATGAATAATTTAAAAATGAGGTAATAAATTTCACGTAACCTACCTGGACTGTATTCAAAGACCTCAACAGCTCTGAAGACTCTGGTGTTCCCAGTACCTGAGGGCTGTTTGTGGGAGATGGTGGTAAACCGAGTAGGTTTGTAAACTCTTTCCTTTTATGAGATAGATTTCCCCCTTCTCCTCTCCAAATCTTCTTGGTATGAGTGAAAGCTGCTTTGCTTGTCCAGAGCAGTAAGTGACCTTGTCATTTCTGTGATGAGAGGTGCTGATCTCTCTACAGACTCGCTAAGCAGATCGACGGGTGGCGAGATGCTGGTGCCCAAGCCTCTGCTCTGGAGGCAGCAGCCGGGGGGGATGCTACCCCTGGGAAGACGACAGCGGGCAGCCTGGGAAATGAAGCGAGTGCCCTTGGGGAGGCCAGGTAGAGTTTAGAAATGCAATTGATTCAAGAAAACTCAGCCGCACCGCTTCCATAATAAGATCCTTTAGGTGGTGATTTTACTTATCTGTATGGAATTATCTTTTATTCACTAAGGTCAAGCAGGAGATCCATCGGCATAACAATACATGGAATTGGAATAGAGACATTGGCACTTTTGCACTTTTAATGTAATGTCACTTATCTGCTGCAATACACCTTGGGATGTTGTTCATGTAAAAGCAAAATTAAAATACTAGCATTCCAAATTCTCTTTTTGTGGGATTAACTGAGAGAAATAGAAATATCTGCACAGCTGAGAGACCTTGGCAGTGTAGATTAATCTTAGAACATGTAATCATTTTTAGATTTAGAGATTGTTGATGGGGATTTATTGTTATTCCACAAAATCCTTCCAGACCACAGAGATACTAGGCTCCTTTGGCTTTCTCACAGAAAATCCATTCTCTGTGCTTAGCCTCCCTAAGCCTCTCTGCTGCTACCATTGTCTTCAGCTGTAATACTGGCCTCTGAATGCAGTTAGTTTCGGTGTCATATTGACAGTTTTACATGTTTATGGTCTATATTACTTGGAGAAACAGCTTCTCTGTGCAGATAATATTGTTCTTTTAAGAATTACAAAACTACGTAATGACAGAACCACGTCCAAAAGCTTGTGCACATTCCAAGCTGTATCAGCTAGCCTGCAAGCCTTGTATTTCTTGTATCATCATATACTGTAGCACAGCTACAGCAACTGATATATTAAGCTCTTTTAATTCAATTGGAGTAGTGCATAACAATTTTTTGAGAATCTGTATTTGTGTCAGTGATGTTTGTTAGTAGCTGCCAAATCTGGTAGCCCAAAAAAGTCAAGGCTGTTGCAGCTCCATGCATCAAGTCCAGCCAGCAGAGACTGAACATGTATTCCCAGCAGGTTACACATGCACACAATACACATACAGATACACATACACATACATATACATACACAGATAGCCAGCCACACAGGGCAACTCAGGCAGAAAACACGAACACAAGCAGTCTATTCCCATCTCCTGCAAAACATAGAAATGTACAAATACAAAGATAATAAAGATACATAAAAATGTTTAATAAATAAATATAAAGATAAATAAAAGGACTTCCAGTCAACGGCTCTATGTCCAAGTGGAGACTGATGTTAAGTGGCATTCCTCAGGGGTCAGTATTGGGATGGGCGCTGTTCAACATCTTTGTTGGTCACATAGACAGTGGGATGGAGTGCACCCTCAGCAAATCTGCTGATGACACAAAGCTGTGTGGTGCGGTTGACACGCTGGAAGGGAGGGATGCCATACAGAGCAACCTTGACAGGCTGGAGAGGCGGGCCCATGCAAACCTCATGAAGTTCAACAAGGCCAAGTGCAAGGTCCTGCATGTGGGTCAGTGCAATCCCAAGCACAAATACAGGCTGGGCAGAGAATGGTTTTGAGAGCAGCCCTAAGGAGACAGACATAGGGGTATTGGTGGATTGAGAAGCTCAACATGAGGCAGCAATGCACACCTGCAGCCCAGAAAGCCAACCATATCCTGGGCTGCATTGAGTAGCGTGGCCAGCAGGTCGAGGGAGGTGATTCATGACCTCTACTTTGCTCTAGTGAGACTCTGTCTGGAGTACTGCATCCAGCTCTGGAGCCCCCAACATAGAAAGGACCTGTTGTAGATTGTCCAGAGAAGGGCCATGAAGATGATCAGAGGGCTGGAGCACCTCTCCTATGACAACAGGCGGAGAGAGTTGGGGCTGTTCAGCCTGGAGACAAGAAGGCTCCAGGGAGACCTTATAGCAGCCTTCCAGTACCTAAAGGGTGTTTATTAGAAAGAGGAGAAGAAACTCTTTAGCAGGGCCTGTTGTGATAGGACAAGGGGTAATAGAATCATAGAATGGTTAGGATTGGAAGGGACCTTTAAAGGTCGTCTAGTCCAACCACCCTGCAAGGAGCAGGAACATGCCCGACTAGATCAGGTTGCTCAGAGCCCTGTCCAATCTGGTGTTGAATATTTCCTGGGATGGGGCATCAACCACCTCTCCGGGCAATCTGTTACAGTGTTCTACAACCCTCATAGTAAAAAAAAAATTTTCCTAATATATAATCTAAATCTACCTCCCTCTATTTTAAAACCATTAAAACCATTACCCCTCATGGCTTTAAAATAGAGGGAGGTAGATATAGACTGGACATAAAGATAAATTCTTTTTACAGTGAGGGTGGTGGAATACACCAGCAGCTGGGCTCAGACACTCAGTGTGCTTACTAGCTGCCCCTGAGTCCTTGGTCTCCCCACTTGCTGACACCTGAACACACAAACCCTGAGGCCCACAGCCCTGTGCCCACACAGACACACAGACATACACACAGAGAAATACACATGCATACATGCACACAGGCATGCACAGTAGTTCCCTGCAAAAACTGGTCTTAGAAACTCAGTCTATGCAGTAGCTGACCCTGGATCTCATTCTCCTGATTACTTTGTAGCAGACACACAGCTACATGCAGGCATGTTTGTCCAGTAGCTGGTCCAGGCATATAATCTTACCAAAACCCAGACCCTGTAGTTGCTCCAGTAGCTGGTTTGGACCGCTGGCATGTCCAGGTGCCATGCATACACATGCACACATGCTTCTGAAGCCACTTACAAAAATTAGACATGCAGTTTAAAGAAATGAGCAGCTGGTTAGCAGTAGTGAAAGAAAGATTTATGTCATAAATTCCAAAAAAAAATTATTTTGAATTCCCAACAGCAGTGGGAGAATCTTTACCTGTTTTTTCTGTTGGTCTCTTGGGAAGACAAGACACTGGGAAATTCCAAGAGTGAAACAGATTTATCTACCCTCTTCGCTTACCCTGGTGGTCACTAAACTGTGAGGATGCTGTTCCTTTCTCTCGCTTTTTCCTGCCAGTTAAGTTTTCCACAAATAGACAAATCCAATTGACATGTGCCTGCATGTGTTCTCATTGTCATGGTGTCCTCTACAGCTTCCCCAAGGATGGTAATGACTGGGATGTCAAGAGGATTTTTCTTATCCTTTTCTATGATGACTGAAAAGAGGAAGCAGGAGGTTGTGTAACTGAACTGAAAAATACCAAATAGCCACAGGGAAAAAAAAAAAACCCTTGGAATACTCAATTAATAATAATGTAAATATATTCAAAACTTAATTTTAGTAAATAATAGTTGAAATTAATTATTGCAACATTATTCACATGGTTGTTCCTGAGAAATTGGACTCCGTTAGTTAATACTTTAATGTCAAGCATGAATAAATTACAGTCAAATTTTAGTGCAAAATTATCTCTCATGTACAGAGAGATGATAGCAATGTAACCAATTTGGTACCTTGCCATGAGCTGATTGTGAGTTCAGAATAATGAGACATCATAAAAAGTGTAATTTTCAACTTTTGGAGGGGATTTAGAGGAAGGTAGAACATAAAATATTAGGCAGTGATTGTTCAAGTGAGAGTAATGTTGTATGTGATCTTGAACGCCATATAAGCATTAGCAAAATTTCATATATTTTACAATTTTAAAAAGATCTAAATTCCCTTTTCCTGACAGTCTTAATTTCTGTAGAATGGAATGCATATTCTCCTATCCTAGAAATGAATTGTACCCTGTAACTACAGCTTCTGAAAATGTATGAGAGTCTAAAAAGTTCCAGCAGATGTATAGGAATGTCTTACCCCAATCCTATCTCAAATCAGTTTGCTCTGCTGTGTCAGATGCATACAAATTCGCCTAAAAGCCATGTTTCATAGCATCAGTTATGAAAGGTAAGAAATAGGTCCAAAGATCATTTTGTGCATGTCCCTACCTGAAAAGGATTTTCTACTGTCTCACAGTCATAGCACATTGCTCTTCTCTCCTCCTCTTGGTTTGTTTGCTCGCAGGACAGCAGTGAACAGCACTGCTGCCTGCATGACTTCTCGGGATAATTTGAAGGATTCTCTTGCTGTCACCTCTTTCCTTCTGTGATGAGAAAAGTTATATATTCTACTCTGTTTTCTGCTCTAACGATATTATTTGGCCTGCAAAGGGTAAACTTTCTGGATCAAGAGTTTATTCTGATTGATGTATTGCAGTGAGGTTCTTTGATAATACAGATTATAATAGCATCTTGTTTCAGTGAAACTGACTGCTGATATCTTGTTTTCCATATTACCAAAAGGAAAGTGAGGAATGAATGAAGTATGTGATGAGCAACTTAGTAAGGTAATTCAGAATCTTATTGTGTTCTGTGCAAAATGATATGTTTCTAAGTACAAACTAAAAGTCTATTTGAAAGATTTATGCTGGGCTTCCAGTTGAGAAATATCCTTTTGTTTTTAGCTATGTGTGTTGCAGCTGGATTTTGAATGGACTTCGAATTGCTTGCAGTCTACTAATTGGCTTTACTGGTAGACCTGCTGAGAAAGCATTGCAGTCAGCCAGGCAAGGCAGAAGAAAGAAATGTATGGATTAGACTTCTGAATAATTTTTGGACATAGGCAGTATGAAACTGTGACGAATGTTTCACAAGCATTGACAGGCTAATTCAACTGTAGCAGTAATGAACTAAGAAGCAAAAGAAGTGAACTATTTCTCCTTTCCCTCTTATTCCAAGATTTGTAGTTTGTTAATTTTCTTAGACCTGAATAGGAGGAGCATTCACTAGCATCTTCCACCATCTAATACGAGGGGTCGATGTGTGAATGTAGCTGGTTTGTATTTTCATGTGGAAACCTGCCAGAGTCTGCATCAGATAGGTTCATCTCTGTGTGTTCACGTAAGTGTGTACGAGGCTGTTCCATTAAAACCCACAGGTGACCCAAGAGTCCAAATTCAGGTGTCAAAGCTTCATTAGATAGTTTATAAGCCAAGTTTATAAGTTTATTAGCCAAGCATTTGCTCTCGGTTTGAAAATGAAACTGATAATTCCAGTTCACTGCATGTTTGGGATGGAGACAGAAGGGTGGAGGTGAGGTGCTGGTGTGCAGTCCTGTTTCCTCTCCATCTGGGGCTGGGTGAACTGGTGGTGGGAAGCGGGGAACTGGCTTCTGGTGCCTGGGACTGTGCGGAAAGAGGGGACTCATTGTGGCTTGCCAAGAGTGTACAAAGTCGTTTTTCTGTTTTACCCCATCCTGTATTACTGTACTGATGTTTCTACTGGGCCCTCCATAGTTATTATTTTTAGGCATTTGTTGTTTAGTCCATGTTAATTTGCAAGATTTACCAGCTAACTTTTACATTAACTTCAGTTGTTTCTCAGTTTGGCCTGAGTGCGGATCACTTTGAAAAAGATGAGCTTATGCATAAAAAAGCCCACAAAGCTTATAACAGGGGTTTTTTTTCCTGTTTTTATGCAAGTTCCAGCTTGTGATCAGTGCCATGTGGTCTCAGAGTACAGGCGCTGAAGAACTGAAAACATAAATTCATAAAATGTCTCAAATACTAGTCAAAAGGGAAGAGAAGATAGCTAAAGCACCGCTTCAGAAACCATTACTCAGTGTGGTGTGTTGACTGTACAGAGCAGAAAAAGAGGCAAGCAGCATACTAAGCAGATCTACAGAGAACATGAGATTTAACTGGGACCATTGTATAACTTTCTGGGCAGACTGAAAAATGTAACAGGTGGGGAATGTGCTGGAGATAGACTGGCCTAGATTGTCCCTGACTCAAAAAAAATTCACTATGGGCAAATGAAGGCAGTAATTCATCAGGGGAAAAAAAAAAACAAACAAAACGATCTCTAAACACTTTTTTTTTTTGTAAAAGCAAGTCAATAAGCAGTGTATCAAGGAGAGATACTTGTTTGTTTCGTATTTTTAGGCTTTTCTGTAACTCCGACAGGCCAGCTCAACAAACTCGTAGTTATTGAACATGATTTCAAATGTAGTTTTCCCTTTGTCACATACTTCTAATTGTCCAGGACTGTTCTCTTTCCATGCAGGGGAAAAGTTGCCTAAGAGAATATAGCAGAGAGGGGTTATTTCCAAATAGATGATGAAACCATTCCACTAGAAAATCAAATTAGATTGGAATGAAATGCAGCTATGGAAATGCTATTAGTTTGGTGAAATGCATGTGAGGACCCTTGCACACACCCAGGTGTAATACGATTTGCAGGATCTAGGTGCAGAAGTACCAACTTCAGAGAAGAGAAATAATGTGACTGAGGAGGCTCTCAGGCTCTCGGATCTGGTAAATGATGTAAAGCAAAGAGTCCTCCACTATAATGTAAGTGAGAGAGCTAAAACCAGAATGGATCTACATTTTGACAAGTGACAAGATAACTATCCAGTAGTGCCAACCTGACTATACCAAGTTAAAACGATGGACAGACTCCTGGTTGATTGGTTTTGGTTTTTTTCCCCCTTGAGTCAAGGTAACTGCTAATATGCTTAAAATAAGGTACTTGCTAAGTCATCTCCCATAAAATATGTGAAAAATCCAGTATTGCCAGGGATTATAAATTTACTGGCCCTCCTTTTCTTTTTTTTTTCATTTTTAGCACTATTATGATTAATAGCATTTTATTTTGTTAATGTTGTTGGATCATCTGAATGCTTAGTAATAGAACATGAAGATTCCACAGTTCACATTTGCACTGACATTAGTGCTTTAACGTTAGAGTTAAATCCTCTTTCTTGTGCTTATGTTTCTAGTTCCTGCAGATTTCTGAGGGAAATGTTGAACAAATACTCTGGAAAAGTCCATTATATATTATACTGTTTCAGAACAGTACTTTCTAAATAATCCATGCAATTTCACAGATTCTTCAAACCTCATAGACATTCTAGTAACATCTTTGAATTACTTGAGTGTGGAGATGAGTGGGTGCGCCCCATAGAGAGGAGGCATCTGTGGAAAAAAACCTGCTATGTGGAACACAGATTATTTGGTAAATGACTTGTCTGGTTTTCTTGTAGTTTGCATTGAATAGACTCTGCCAGTTCTGCACTTAGGTGGGGGGTTTTTTTAGGTTATATCCAGTAAAACTGAATGATTACTATGACAATATGATCCAATATGACTGAAAAATCAAGTAGACTGAAAGTTGATGATAAATTAGTTCAGAATATTTAAACCAGCTTTTCTTGCTCCTGTGTTATTTGTGAAAGTGGTATCAAGATATTTCATAGAGGCAATGGCAGGTTGGACTGAGAGCGGCACTGCCTTGTTTGGTGTCTGCCGAAAGAGGCAGGGTCAAGAGAGACCAGTAACTGCACTCTTTCCGGTGATGCCAGCCTTCCTATACAAAGCTAAAATGATGGTTTAGTTGGTTGGTTTTTCTTCCCACTGAATCAAGACAACTTGCTCAGTGCTTTGCTGGGCTAGGCAGAAAAAGCTTATGCCACATCACCTGCAAATGCATATTGAACAAGTTAATGTGTAAAGTTCTGACTTGGTGAGATGCTGGGGTAGTGTTGCAGGACGAGTCTATACCACATTCACAGAGGGTGGTGAGGCATTTCCATTGCTGATTAAAATGCTTTCATGAGTGTGGTCAGTTTGGTCATTTCCAGTTTGCCATGAAAAACAATAGGAAGGATTAGTCCTCTGCCTGTATTATATTTGCTGTGGTATTTTATGCACAAAATCTGAAAAATGAAGCAATTCTTATCTGTAATCAATACAGTACATTCAAGGCTCCTTTTGGTAGGAGTGCACTTTTGATTAATTAACTGTGTCTGAAAGTAGTCTATAATAGATTAATCCACTTTTCTACTGACAGTCCTTCCAGAATAATGCCAATATATCTCTCATTGACAAAAACTAACTAGCAAGGGGGAAAACAAAACAAAAGAAAGAAAAAAAACCTGATAAATAAAAACTGAAGAGACTAAGTAGGTACTGTGGCTCAACTCCCCTTCGGCTTCCTGCTGCTGCTGAGGAATCCTCTCACCTGGCTCGTCTTTTCTTGGACTGGTGGAAATTAAATGCATACTCAAGCGTGTGAAATGGAGTTTCACACATCTGATAGAGCCAATTAACATGATTTTTAGTTTTCCACTGTTTTACTAAGGTGGGAGTTTTGAGGCAGCAGGAGGAAGGGCATTTTTTTCCCAATTATTTATTTCCTTCTAATATATAGATTTTTTATTTTGCGATTTTCTGTGAGAGCCAGTTACTTTGGAGTTACTGGCTGAAACAGAGAAAAAACTTGATTTCATGGTGTTCTGGAATTAGCATATGCCCTACTGTCAGTCTGGCAAATCTAAATTGCATAAACCTCCTTTAACACTTATTTTATTCCTAGGAATGTGGTTATGAAAAAGAAATGTAATTCAGAATATTTGAGCTGTCAAAAATTCAAATTCATAAGCTTATGAATACCCCTAGGTGGCACTACATGCTTTTTTTGTTCAAAAGTAATAAAATATTTTATATGTAAAAAAAAAGCAAAATCATAACAGCTTAATACACATGATGATCTCTAAAATGTCAATTGTATAATAGATTCCATGTTTTCTCTAATAAGGGTGGCTAACAAGTTTTTTTATAACTCACGGAATAAAACTGTTCTTTTGTGAGGATTGCCTGATATTATAATATAATTTATTTAGAATTTTATTGTGAAAAATATGTACAAGGACTTGAATACAGATTTTTATTTTTAAAAAGTATAACCATTTAACTAAAATATGTTTGTATTTTTAATTTAGATTTTAACATGTTTTAAAACTTCCATGGTAAAGCCATGCCAACAGTGAGAGAAGGGACAAACAGGACTGGACTGCATCTGAGTGGCTAACCTATTTGACAAGAATACAGGCTTTTACAGTAAAATTCAGATATAACGAATGGAAAATGTTATAAAGAAATAGTGTTTTTTCTACATCAGGTACAGCCATGTGTCTCAAGATATCAATGAGTTAGCACATTCAGCAGAATTTGAAGAAATGTAGACTTTTTAAAGGTAGATAACAGGAGTTATGTAAGACAAGGTTAGTCATACTAATTAAGATCAATATGAAATTGGCAAACCGTTAAACTGTTGATCTGGAATAAATTATCCCAATTTTGTTTTTATTTGCTTGTGTATTTCTTTACATCCGTACTTAGGCTTTTTTTTCCAATGGAAAGTAGCACACTGTGTGTGAATTAATCCTTTCTGATGACCAGTTAGGGTTGCACTATGTTAATGACTATATTCTTCTTTTTCATATGTTTCCTGCTTTTGGTGAGGAACTATCCTAAAATTCAAAATCTAGGCAAGATTGCTCCATGGGTTTGTGCGGACATAGATGATGCCCACAAGCCTGTGTCAGCCTTTCACAGTGTTCAGACATGAGGCAGGGCAGCACTGGGGCATTGCTACATGAGTACTAGGCTGGCTCATCACTCACACCTTTGTGGCATAGGGTCCAGGTGTCAAAAGAGTCTGTCAAGGGAGCTAAGGAGCAACATCTGTTAGTGATACCAAAGAGAAATCTCTGTGATAACATTTCTTAGCAGTCCTTAGTACTGGTGACACATGGGCCATTGCTGAAGTAGCACTGGGAAAGGTGGCTTCAGTTGGCTTGGGGATAATAATTTCTGTGACATCTGCTGTAGAAGAACTGAAGTAGCCAAAGCTGAAAACTACCAAAAACCTTTAACTGTGTCCTAAAAGGGTTAATATTCTTCACAAGGCACTTTTACAACTAATGCAGTGATTCAGGATGGTATTTGTGGGACCTTTGTTGCACCAAATGCAGTAATGGAAAAATAAGTCTGCTAGCTCAAGTGACTGTGGAAAAAAATAAAAAAAAAAAGGCACCCAAAAGCCTAGCAGATTAAAATTAAATAGTCTGTATATTGGAGAAGAACAAAATGTTCAGACGTTCTGGGTGTTCATTTTATGCATTAAGCTGCATGGTATTTTTTCTGAATCCTTAATTAGCCAGGTTGAGGTGATGTTGCAAGTTGCTTAGCAGGGCAGTTTTTGTACCTTTTTTTTTGAAGCTGGTGTAAAATAAGTAGTAATAGTAATAGGAATAGCAAGGAAACTTTGTAATGAGGTTGTGCATGTTCTCTATGCTGGTTTTCAGTGCTTGGTGATTTGGACTGTAGTTTAACTCTATTTCTGTAAACAAATTTAACAGACAGTGATGTCTCTTTCCTGTCAGTTTCCTGCTAAATGGTGTTTAAGTCCACAGGACATATAACTTAGTATCAGTGTTTTTTCTCTTACGTCATCGTGGAAGATACAAGAGTAGTAAATACTCACATCACAGCAGTCTTCGGTTGGCTAGATAAGACCCAGTCTCCATGTGAATCCTATGTAAACTGCAAAAGATGAAAATTCCACTAATTTCTCTCTAGCTGGCTTTTCAGAATGTTCATCAGCATGGCCAGTTTTACTGCTACAGATAAAGAAATGCAAGAACATGTAATACAGACCAGTGTAATGCTGCTGTTTGTTGATAACAAAGAGATGTGCATGTTCTCAGTGCCAGGAGTACAGACACTCCAATAAAACTTGAACTTACAGTTATTTTGATGTAGAAGATATATGAGGAAATGTTAATAGATCTTTTTGCTCTTTCAGGCATAAAACCAAAATGTGCGACACCTGATAAACCAGGGAATAATACTTGAACTAAAATCTGTATGAACCATAGCTCTTACGTTTCTGCTGTCTTTACCGCACAGTTGTCTCTCCCTTTTGGCTGTCTATGGATTCAGGCCTCCGGAATCCTTTTTCCTCTTATGGCTGGGACACATTAACTACCATTTAATTTAATTAAACCTCAAAAGAACAGGGAAAATTAAGTGAAACGCTGGACCCATTGAAGGCAATACCAAACACCTACTGAGTCTACTTTTACAAGACAAAGATTTCCCTAGGATATGTGAAGATACATCTTCTGAAGGAGCTCTGTACATTCTTAAGTAAAGAGCTTTTTGAAAGTGAAGAAGAAACAGGGCAGGTGGAAGAGAATTGTGTGTTGAGCATGGTGTTGATTGGCACTGTGTTTATACACAGAAACGGCGCATTTGGTAGTGATACACTGTTGAGGAGAGTGTGGCTAAGGTAGAAGGTAGAGGTTTGATTGTTTTCAGAGCTTCAGGTGTGTAACAAAAGAGCAGTGTTACTTCTGCATACATCACTGTCATATGTCATCTATATATATTTATGTATGCATACACACACACACACACATACAGATGATATCATAGACATGTTGGTACATAATGTGTCCAGCATGAGAAAACACATTGTACACTGTTTTCCCATTTTAACAGTTAAACTTGAATGAAAAGAAAAGATCTAACAGTACGCTAATGGAATAACATTCTGCTTGTAGCTGACAGGGAAATAGTGAGAGAGCAGATAATTGTTTTATAATTGCGCTCCTTCAGAAGGGAAGAATCAATAATCACTGAAGTGCAAAAGGAAGACAAATCAATTGAGGGGAAAAGCAAGAAGTTTGAAGGGAAGACATTGGAAAGAGTCGATCATAATTTAAAGAGGATTTCTTCTGTGATTACAAAACCTTTTCCATCTTTTGAAAATAATTATTTACTTTTTAGTTGTTTTGTTTTGACTTTCAGAGCAATCCTTCACTTTGTTGTTACCATGATGCAATTAACTCCTTGTTTCTTGGGGGGAAAAAAAAGAGTGTAATTATTTATTTAGGCTTTTAAAATATACATAATATCTATCACTGTTTCTTCTCATGATAACTGTACAGACACTGAGTGCTCTCACTCCATAATCTCAGCGGTGTAAAGGGAATGAGCATTATATGTGGGAAATGCACGACCTCCTTGTTTTGGGTGCATAAAAAAGGGTGTAGCAACCTCAGAGTAGTCCTCTGTCTGCTGTGCAGCTGCTCTTTGTCCAGACAGACAGTGATAGGGAGCCAGGGACAAGCCCTGGTGTCCATATCTCCTGCTTCTCAACGATAAGCCATTCTGCAGTTAGCATTGTAAAGACGTGCCAGGGAGCAAAGTATGTGAAGATCTTGTGCAGAGCGCAGTCTTAATATTTAACATGAGGCATGTTAAAAAAGTAGGACAACCTCTTTATTTATTTTTAATGTGTTTATTCCAGAAATAGAAGTCAGATGGTAGCCTGTCAGACTGTAAAGGATTTCCCAGAATGATCATGACTGTGCATTGTTTTTTTTGTTTGTTTGTTTGTTTTTTCTTCTTCTATTTAGCAGTGAAAATTATGATATTTTAATGTCTAGAAAACATGTGGGTGACCCAGGAATGACTGTTATTTGTTCTGGGCATCAGACAGGGAAGAAAAAACTCTGTTTGGCAGATTGATTTATAAAAAATGGCAGTTGTTTATTGCTGCTTCTGGGGCTGGAAATATCAGAGCAAATTCTAGGCAGATGGACTAGCCAAGTGACAGGGTCATTTGGGCAGGTGATAAATTGTCCACAGTTATTTCAAAATTGTACTTCAGGGAATCGTGCCTGGTAGAGAATTGAGTAAGCGCTACTCTACATTTAGCAGTCTTTCAGAAAACTCCCTGCAGCCTGTTTTCATTGCTTATGGCCTGTCTGTGCAAGGCAAGGACTGGGTAGGCAAATAGTGTTCACAGCTCTGCAGAATCACAGCTTCTCCTTCTTTCGCTCCTGCCTTCCTCAAGTGATGCACATCGCACAGGCACACCATAGCTATACAGCTGGAAAAGCTGTTTTGTCCTGAGACAAAACAGTATCTGGCTTGTGGGATGGGGTTGCTTGGGACCTCCTCCTATTTTATTTTCACCACCTCATTAGAAATAAGAGGGGCTGGTAAACAAAAGGACCAGCCACCATCCCCATAAAAATGCTTCAAGACGTTGTGACTCTCTGTGTAAAAGGGCTCAGCTTATGTGCCCCCAGTCATGGCACGTCGGCAAACCTAGTCAACTGGAAAATAATGACAAAACCCAAATGTCCTGGTGTTATTACCATATTAGACAACATCAGGAGAGGTGGATGGGGAAGGAGCCGCATGCAGCTGTGGTGGTGGCAGGACAGTTCTCCTCCAATTACTCACCACCTTTGTTGCTTGGGCACATGCTTCAGTGCTGCTGTTTTTTCCATCCTTGCTGACCACATGTGAGACGTCATCACTCAGTGCTCCTGACGGCACTGCCTGAACAGTGTGCAGTCTCACCGAGCCCATTTCCATCCATGTTGAGCTGGTTTCTGCACATACTGGTTACAATTGCCCTCCTCCCTGCTGCCACCTCTGTGTTCTTTATTGTTCTCTTCCGGGGCTATTAGCTCTACCATGTGCAAACTAGGCCTTTTGAAACACTCAAAGCACCTAGTGTTTAGCTGGTTTTGCTAAATTCAGTGATAAAAATAACTCTCCGTTTAACTGTCACTCTGCAATTGCATAAATACTGTTCTTGCTATTTGGTCTCCGTGACAGCACTATCCCAAAGATGCAAACTGCAACAGTGAGAGCACACAGGATAAGCACTAAAACAAAGAATTTATGTGATTTATGACTAAATTAGTAAAAGTAGGATGATTGAAATATCATTGCAAACTTCCAAACTCTTCCAGTTTTATTGTAGAACTTACAGTATTGCTTTTCTCTCTACATCCTAGTTTCTGGGGTTGTGTGATTTTGTAAACAACTCAGATTTATTACTGTTTTCTTTTTTTTTATAGCTATTTTTAACCTCCCAACAATTTCTGAAGGAAGTTTGATAGGCACGCAAACCTGGACTACCCAAAATATATTTTAAATGAATCTCAAGCTTTATGGGGTCACCTAAATCACAAACATATTGGCTTGGAGCTGGCAATACTGCCACAGAGTGATAGCTGAAATACTAATCTTTAATGGCAGCCACTGGATGCAATACCTCTGAAAAATGATAGACCAGGTACCAGGTCTAATTTGAAGAAACTTTTTTGGATGTTTTTTGGGTGTCATGTTCATGTTCTCTGGGGGAGTGCACAAAAAAAAAAAAACCAAAAAAAACCCCTATATCGCACAGAGACAGCATATAGAAAAAAATTAGAACATTTGGAATGGATGGACTGAAAATGTACTGCAGAGGTGCTCTGGGGAACAAGAATATGAGAAAGCACAGAAACCAGAGGGAAATTCTGGTCCACTTAGTGAAAGTAAATCCTTTTCCTCCAGATACTTCATAACAGAAGAGCCTGCCTTTAAAAATACAAGTGAGTCAAAATCTCAACACCAATTTGGAATTGCTTATAATCTACAAAGAGAAAGTAACGATACGCTTTTCTTTAAAAAAATTACGTGATACTGCTTTGGTAGTCTTTCTCTTGTTTTAAATGTGAGCTATATGTAGAAAGTAGAAAAGGAAAAAATCAGGAGGTTAGAGCTGTACAAAATAAAGCCTAGACAGAAACAGACTGATGGAGGAAAGCAGTAGATTGCAGCCTGTATTGTAGAGAATTGCACTCAAACAGCAACAAGAAAAATCTCCATCTTTTAACAGCAATGTAAAGGGAATGAAAGATAAAAGAATTAAATGTCCTAAAGGAAATGTCCCAAAGTTTTCCTTCTGTTCAAGGAAGAATTAAAAAAAGCAGGAGTACATGTGATAATTCAAAGAAGAAAATGATGTTTGCTTCATGTCCTTAGCCTGAAGTTTTGCTTCGTTATGTGTTCTCTTCATTGGCTGCCAATCATTTGGCTGTTGTATATGAGTTATGTTGTTGCTCAATAGCCAGCGGGATTGCAGCTGGACTGTGGTGTCAGCTTTGGTGTCAGCAGAGAGAGAAAGAAGATATAGGAGACTGGAAAAGGCTATTTGGGGTCTAGCGTACACTAAACCCACTCAGGAGCCACATTTCTTATGTCTGTTCATAAGAAAATGTGAAATGAGAGATATTTGTACTTTGTACTGTGACAAACAGGAGTATTGCTCATGTTGCGCAGTATTGCAACACAGCATTGAACCATAGTCCATGATGTCTTCGACATGCTGGAGGGAACGGATGCCATCCAGAGGGGCCTTGACAGGCTGGAGAGGTGGGCTGATGCAAACCTCATGAAGTTCAACCAGTTCAAGTCCAAGGTCCTGCATGTGAGTAGGGGCAATCCCAGGCACAAATACAGGCAGAGCAGAGAATGTACTGAGAGCAGCCCGAGGAGAAGGACTTGGGAGTGATGGTGGACGAGAAGCTCAACATGAGCTGGCAACGCACCCTTGCAGCCCAGAAGGGCAACTGAATCCTGGGCTGCATCAAGAGGAGTGTGGCCAGCAGGTCAAGGGAGGTGATTCTGCCCCTCTACTCTGCCCTGGTGAGACCCCACCTACAGTACTGTGTCCAGCTCTGGAGTCCCCAACATAAGAAGGACATGGACCAGTTGGAGAGGGTCCAGAGGAGGGCCATGAAGATGATCAGAAGGCTGGAGCACCTCTCTTATGAGGACAGGCTGAGAGCGTTGGGACTGTTCAGCTTGGAGAAGAGCAGGCTCTGGGGAGACCTTGTAGCGGCCTCCGAGTACCTACAGGGGGCATTTATTAGAAAGACAGGAAGAAGCTCTTCAGCAGGGCCTGTTGTGATAGCATGAGGGGTAATGGTTTTAAAATAGAGGGAGGCAGATTCAGACTGGACATAGAGAAAAGAATTTTACAATGAGTGTGGTGAAGTAGTGGCACAGATTGCCCAGAGAGGGGGTTGAAGCCTCAGCTTCCTCTGTAGTAGCAGGAAGCTCCCCTCAGCATCCTCTTCATTTATATACTGAGCATGATGTCACATGGGATGGAATGGCCCTTTGGCTAATTTGGATAAACTTGTCCCAGCTGTTGGCTAATTAGTAAACTATCCCAGCTGTGTCCCTCAGTCACAGGTGCCACCAGCTCCAGTTCCTCTTCCGGCTCAGGTGAAAATTAACTCTATCCTAGCCAGAACCAGGACAGTAATTTATAAAGTGATCAGTCTTGTTCCATTATTCATGTGGTGAACTACAGCTAGGCATTATGTTTAACAAGGTACTATTAAAAAAAATAAAACCCAAATCTAAACTCTTCTTGGAGAGACTATATAATAGTACTGTGAGAAGTATAATGGTTTTACGCATTAGGCTTGCTGTGCACTAGCAATTTTCTTTTTCAAAATACCTTAACATAGTAAAAGAACCATGTTAAAATATAATTAATTAATTAACTAGGTAATACTAATTTATTTGTTCAAAAAATAATGGGAAAAAAAAAATCACTCCAGCCACACTAGCTCTTCACCTCATCAGCTCTTTATCTTTACAACTGATTGCATTAAAACACAAAGTCTAACTTGATCGTGTATTGAATCCTGAAGAAAATTACCTATCAGAAGCAAATATTATTTTAAGTAATATTTTGGAAATAGACAAAAATCAAAGAACCCAAATAGGACCATGAAAGAGCACTTCTTACTGTAGTTTCTCTTTTCTGCTGTTAATTATATACAGTTTTTGTCTTTTTTTTTTTTTTTATCTCCCACTTTTTCATAGACTGTCATTAGAGATCTGTAGAGACTTTGGAGTACTTAGAACTGTGTGCAAATTATGTTTGTAGGGATGAAAGCATACACTAGCTTTTCCTAATAATGATAGTCATATATTTATCAAATGTTGAACACAGTTACAAAAATGGAATAATTTAGCATCTGAAATTTCTGCTTAGTAGTTTTATGTTTTAAAAACAGTAAACATAATATTTTATGAGAGAGTATTGTATGCAAATCTCCAAAGAAATTTCTTTAAACTAGTAATGTTTTTTGGACTGCATGAAGTTTTTATCAGGCAACTTAATTTCTGCTGACAATTTTTGAGGCAAATTATGAAGACTACAATTCTTGTGTGTTCTTCCTACCTGCCCAGGCACTGGTTCTTTTTTTGGTTTTTAATTTTAAAAACCTAAAAGAGGTCCTCTGTGTGATTTTGAGTGACAGTAGGACTGTAGACTGTAGACTTCATTTGCACTTCCTAGGAAAAAAGTTTTCTTTAATACAGTTCAATTAGCCATATAATTTTAAAAGTAATTTGTCAATATTGTGAAGCATTAGCTTAGATCTCAAACCATTGATACATAATTATCACTATAATTTATTAATATATACACTTTTAGATGCTACTTCTTGATTTCTGTGTGTGTGTGTGATTATGATATGTGAGTGACTTTATCATACTTGCTATTACCAAGATTTTCAAAGAAACACGTGAATTTTCTGTGTTTTGGGCTTAAGCGTCCAGCTGATGAAGGGTTCTTTTACACAGTGTTGTGGACTAATCTTGTGCTGACAGTCTATTTTTTTTTTTTTTGATAAGGATTGGCCTATGAACTCTTCTTTTAGATTGCTATAAAAATCAAAATTTAGATTCTAATCTAGTATTGAATTTTACATATTTTATTAACATCTTATATTTAATCTTAACAATCCAAATATATAAACACTAAAATATAACAATTGTGCCTCATAAACAACATTTTGGGGGTTTTACATACTAGTAAAAGAAAGCATTGTGAATCAGTTTGGTCTCAGAACTTTTATTCCACAAGAAATTTAACATAATGACTTTCATTTTAATTCCTTGCCCATTATTTCTGTGTTTGGAAGATTAACCTCAACAGCTTCAGTAAGACAGTAACTTAAATTCCCCAGGAGAAATATTCCTCATTATTTCCGTTGTTTGCTATTAGATCATTATGTTGCTGCTTTATAATTAGGACAATTAGTTTGAAGCTCAGCTATGCAGCAGTGTGACTTTGGGGGTAGGCATCATGTAAAAAGAACTAGTGATTTAATAATGTTAATGAACCATCCCCTTAAATCTCAAACTGATTCTTGTGGGGATTTAGGGTGATGTAAGAGAAAAATTTATTTTCCTTTTATTCACACCCTTTCATTTGTTTCCCAGGCCTGGTTCAGGCTGAGATAAGAGAAGATCCTTGAACTATTTGCAGTCTGTCATAACATAGAGATACAGTGAAAAGAAAAAAATACTGAGAGAATTGTTGTACAGAAACAATACGTTCAGATACAATTTTTGTTAACATGCAAACTTTCAAGTTTGTGTGTACATCCAATCTTCTCTTGCTTCTCTTATTATCAGAAAGTATCTGGAAAGTATCTGATTTTATTTCATATTCACAGAGTTTGGAAGTTAAAACGTGACTAACTTAAAAAAAAAAAAAAGGAACAATATTTAAGAAAATACTGAGATTGAAAGAGGTTGGTTACATGTGTCCCATTTGTACACTGTTGATTGTAAAAATACATTGTTTTGGGATATGTCCCAAACATAAGAAGGGCACAGATCTGTTGCAGTGAGTCCAGAGGAGGGCCACGAAAATGATCAGAGGGCTGGAGCACCTCTCCTGTGAGGACAGGCTGACAGAGTTGGGGCTGCTCAGCCTGGAGAAGAGGAGGCTCTGGAGAGACCTTATAGCAGCCTTCCAGTGCCTCAGGGGGGCTGATAGGAAAGATGGGAAGAAACTCTTTAGCAGGGCCTGTTGTGATAGGTAAGGGGTAGGGGGTAATGGTTTTAAACTAAAAGAGATTAGATTCAGATTAGACATAATGAAGACGTTTTTTTACAATGAGGGTGGTGAAACACTGGCACAGGTTGCCCAGAGAGGTGGTGGATGCCCCATCT
Organism: Chlamydotis macqueenii; assembly: GCF_036417535.1. Taxonomy (NCBI): domain Eukaryota; kingdom Metazoa; phylum Chordata; class Aves; order Otidiformes; family Otididae; genus Chlamydotis; species Chlamydotis macqueenii. The sequence continues at coordinate 15,603,036 of NC_141593.1, read as the reverse complement.
CTGAAAACATTCAAGGCCAGATTGGACAGGGCTCTGAGCAACCTGATCTGGTTGGAGATGTCCCTGCTCCTTGCAGGGCTGTTGGACTAGATGGCCTTTAAAGGTCCCTTCCAACCCAAACCATTCTATGATTCTAAGATTCTGTGATTCTGTGATTCTATGATATACTATCACTTTGTATATATTTAGAAATGCTTCCTGAAGTGTATCCACTTTGTGGTTATAATTTTTATTGAATTACACTGTTGGATCTGGAAGTCTGGGAGTCCGGATTGTGTCCTTCTAGTTTTGGTGGCATGAGCAGCCAAGGCACTGCCTTGTTCCTCTCTTTTGAATACATGGTTCAGAGAAAAAGACATGGCATGCTGGGAGTAGAGTGTGATTATCTCCAAAAAAAGTTATGCTTTGAAAATGAAATCAAAAGAGTTCAGGGTTTGTGAGACTTGAGTGATCAATAATGCCATAAAATAATTTTATCAGACATGGCACTTTTTGTGAAAACTTCGATACTTCCTAAGGTTATCCCTAAATTGTGTCAGCATTTTTGACACATTTTATGGTAGATTTCTTTAAAAATATATGTCTAGTATTTATTGTTTTATTTCACATTCATTAAGGATGAAAACTGCTAGTGTAAATATATTAAAACTGGGGAACATAGGCTCCTGAAGCTGATATTAATTCCTAAAAATGCAATCAGGTATCTGACTTTATGCTTTTATATTTGAAATGTTGTAAGGTAAGGAGTGGTATTTTTTAGGATTCACGTTGCTTGCTCTGCTGCTCTTTTCAATGCTGTGGGAGTCCCTGCCATGGCTTTTTTTTTGTGGGCAGATGAGTGATGGTGAATAACTCTTTTCTTTTCTCTTGTTGCCACCAGAGTACATCTGCAAATTAATATAAGAAACAGTTCCTCTTGCTCAGCTAGTAAGAGAAATAATAAATAATATTTCAGGCCATTTAGACACTGGCTGTATCTTCAGGCAGCCTTCTTTGTAAGATATAAATAGTTGTAAAAGATAATAAATGAAATATTTCTTCTGGCTCAGCTCGACCCACAGAGGTCTCCAACCTGAGTTCAGTGATGCTGTCACTTGAGATACTTGGCCCATCAAGAAGCTTGAACTGAATGTCAGGTGTTGCTGATGCTTGAAATAATGCTGAAATGGAAACAGAGCTATACTTCAAGCTGACAAAACTCTCAATTTCTGTGCTCATATGCAGTTCAAGTATTTTTTTTTGCCATATGGTTACTCTCAGTTTGGTACTATGTCTTAAGGAGAAGAGCTTCAGCTAAATTTTGTCACAGAGGCAGACTCTTAGTGTTCCATGTTTGTGTCTTTCTGACAGCTGTGAGCTGGTTTTTGTTTGTTTTTACTTTGCATCCATTGATGAAAACAAAAGCTTAGTCCAATAACGGGCTTTCTGTCATCAATGTAAGTGATGAATGAGACCTTCACCTCTGTAAAAACACAGTGAAAATTAGCACTTCATTTTTTTTAGGGATCCTGAGATATGTAATTCTTGGCTTGTTTTCTTCATTGTACAACTAAAGTGACTGCTCCTCTCTATTTAGGTGTCAAGACAGGTCATGTACTTTAAGCACAACAGGAAAATAAACCCACACATTTTAGCAGTGAAGGAATTGCCCTCTGTGTGAGAGGTAATATATTCATATGGCATTGGCCAATTTACAGTAGAAAATACCGATTGCAGAATTTATATCTAGTAAAGAAATTTTGCTTTCTGGTTGAATGTGACCTTTCCAAGGCTTGCCTAAAACTTCCTTCAGGAAAGTAGTTTTATTAATGCTTTCAAGTTTAACCTGGATGTAGCACACTGTCAAATTTATATGTTGTTGTGCTGTTCTTTTTGCTCCACAGAACATTTGCTTCCATTTGTACATGCCTTGAATTGGAATAAATGGGACTTCTATTATAAAACCTAATGTCAGGCTGACTCCACCTAGAAAATAACAGTTTTTAAAGGTCACACAAAATAGGCCATTCTCAGCCCCTTTTTCCAGATATCTTTGATTAAAAATAGTTTGTTCTGTTTATTAAATTACTGGTATTTTCCCTTCAGGGCAAACTAAAGCAGAAGCAGATCTTTGCATTTGTCATCAGCTTAAGGTCACAAATACAACTACATTAAATAATGCTATATACCTTTCCCCACTACTGAATTATCAATGATGAATTATGTATCATCATTTCAATCAATATGTGTTTAAATCTACTCGTGCAGATGTATTTCCATTGTCAAGTGCAGTAACATGCAACTCCCAAATAAATTTGCTTTGGTATGAGCTGCATCAGACCCATAGGATCCCAACTAGTATTTATGAAGAATGTCTTTTGAAATTGATTTGTAGACTATGAAATGGCTAAACAAAAAGCCATGATTGCATTTCATTGTTTAAAGTAGATTGAGAGACGAATACTCAAAAAGAGTCATTGTCCTTTCCTCTCCCTTTTATATTATTTTATTTCCTGGGGAGCTTTGCTACAACCGCTATCTTAAAAGCAAACGTTTAGCTTGGGTAGGAAAATTTGGATCCTATAGTTTATAATCTCTGTCTAGTTGGTGCTCTGAGGGATAAACCTAACAATTCTGGACTCACCTAGGGAGTGAACCAAAAATGCCTTATGATTTTTATAACTGTTATTTTGCCCCACAGTCTACCTTGAAGTTCCAGTGTTGCCCTTGGTACAGCTTTCAGCATGCTTTCCAAAGCCTCCGTGTATGTGTGCAGCTCTTTCTCTCTCCCTACTGTGTCTATTGATATTCCAGACTCTACGCAGCTCGCTTAGTACACGTGTCATGTCCTATTGCCCAAGGCATGGTGCAAATCCTAATTTGAAGATTAAACTCCAGCTAGCTTTGTGATACTGAGCACCTTTAGTACTTCTGAGGGGTGGAAGAGAAGAGGTGTCTGGATGAACTCAGTAATGTGAGATTTGAATAAATTTTCTAGAAAGTCCTAAGACTTACTTTTCCTTTCTTTTTTTTTTTTTTAAAAAAAAACAGAATTAAGTTCTGATAATTTGTATAAACATTTTTTTTATATAAATTGAACCTAATAATAAAACCAAACTAAAAATCATAAATGAAGAAATATTACGTGTCAATTGTCAGAAAGCAGAAGAGGTGACCTATGCATTCCATGACAGCAGTTCACAGATTTTATGTTCGTTTAGTTAAACTATATGTACACTATTAACTTACTATGACACCCCTAAAATGCTATTAACCAAGCGGGTTGGTAAGACTGGAACAGTTTTTCTGTCTCAGGCTCAGAAATCAAGAGTTAGCAGGACCAATTTAAAGTACACATTCCATTATAAGTGTGAGGAAGGAATAACCTGCTTCCTGCTTCACACGTGGGAATAAAAAGAGTCATTAATAAAGTGTGAGTAAAAACTGAGCTAAAACATGTGAACTCTGACTTTCTTGTTCTCTGTGAGCAATATTTTGCCAAATATTAGAAACTGTTAATCTGTGGTTACATTTCAGCCATTGTCAGAGGCATTGTCAGCTCTTTAGTAAAAAAAATTAAGGTTTCCAGGGTATTGAGAAAAGGTTATGAAAATAATATAGGAAGAAATTATAAGTTTTCAGAAATGAGATCATGAACTAAATTTATTATTAAACATTATTTTGAAGTATATAGGAACTATGAAAAATGACAGTATTATAGCCAACTCCTCCCAAACAAACATGATAGTAATAAAAAGTATCATGCATGGCATGGCATTTGTGGATGGTAAGTGTTTAATGATAACCAGGCTATTTTTATTTAACTACCTGAATCATGGGTTTAGGAGCCTAACTTTAGTTGCATGCAAGTGTTTGAATTATTTTTGTTATCAATATTATCTTGATAAGACATCCATTCAAACAGAGATTTGACCACATATCTGTACTGCAAAATCAAGGTAAATTGATTTGTAGTCTTACTGTATTTCTTCCTGTCCCACTGGAGGACCAGCTGATGGGCAAGCCACCTTCTACGGAAATAAGTAAGCATTAGCTTTCTGTCCTCCAGTTCCCCTCTTGAAAAGCAACACTTTTCACATCTCCTAGGAGTTTTGATAAGGTCTAGTTCATTAATACAGGAACTGTACTTGGTGATTACAAAAAGAAAATGCTGTAAAAATATTACTTCCCTTACTGCTCTTGTTTCAATGTATCGGAATCAGTTCCTGAATGGAAGAACATGAAATATTAAACATGCAATACATGACTGAAGTCCACAAGGTAGTCTGGGTATTAGTTTTTAAAAAATAACACACCCCCCACCTTCCAAATGTAAGTGTGTCAATACAGTACCATGAACAAATAGTGTTGTTCACTTACAATGTATGCTTTGGGTATTTAAATATTTTTTGCCAACCAAGCACACATTTCCATGATAGATTCCTTTAAGGAGAAAAAACCCTCAGCTTTTATTTACTGGAGAGAGAATATGCAGGTATGTTTAAAAGGTTTTTTTAACATTTGTTGAAGAGTTTTCTTATGAAGTTATTTTATTTGCTACAGAGTTATCACAGTTATTAGAATCGGCTACACAAATATTAGACCACATAAGAAAAAGATGAGCGATGGAAGCATGGTATGGTATGGTTGAAATGCTGATACAATGTTAAGCAATCCAGATAATATCCAGAATCTCTTCATGCATTTTTAACAATACTGACCCTGAATGCTAAGCTGCACAGGAGCTATTTCTAGAGTGAAAGGTTTCAGACATGATGGAAGGTTGCAGTGTCTTTTACAGACTATTGTAATTATTTCCTTTGCTGGATTTGATTTCACATAAAATTTTCAACATGTTATTCTTCTTGCAGTACATGACCATTTTTTGCAGAGGCATACTACTAATGAAGAGGCTTTGAAGCAAAACAATACTTACACAGTCGTAGCACTGTGACAAGATAGAGTAGTCCTTACGGAGGTCAAACTCAACAGCAGACCTCTGGTTCAAGACCCTTTAGTTTGAACTCACTGCTCCCACTATTTGGTTTGAATTTTAGTCTCACTTTGTAGTATCTCTTTCTGTGTCCTGGTTCTTTTGGGAAGCCGTACTGAACCATTGCACAGTCTCATGGGTAGGTAGGGAGCAATAAATCTGTAAGAGCTAGGCAAGATCTTGGAAATGCTGAAATAAGTAGCTTGGCAAATCTATCCACCTGCTTCCTCCCACCTCCCCCCCCCCCCCCACTACACATTACCCAATTATATCATTTTAAAATTCAAAATTAAAATATACCAGCACAAAATGCTCTAAAATGTTGGAAATTCTATGTCAAGATATGAGCTTTGCAGACCATCTCTGTAATCTGAATTGATGCCCAAAACTGAGCTCCATCGAAGTGAAAGAGCCATAACATTATCATTTTTATGCAGCTGTGATCACGGGATACATGCAAAATCTGTCACGGTGCCTAAACCCGTGGTTGCAGAGGCAGGATGAGGATTCAGGAGCCTTGAGGAAGTGCTGTTTTTTGGTCTCTGGAGAGTTCTGAAGAACCAGGCCTTCCCCTGTTTATCATATATGTTTTCAGAAAAGCTGTCTTTTTAAGTATAGAAACGAAGGTGCTCAATTGTGCTCAATTTGGCTCTGACTGTCATATTTGTAACCTATTAAAAAAAAAAAACAACACTCAGTAGACAATACAGTGAATTATTCTGAAAATCTGGTCTCTTACAGTAAAGCGTAATGGGAGGCTTGAGACAGTATGAAAAACAGTGTGGGTGGGAACTTTGATTTTTGTCCAGCCATAGTGTACAGTTTGCTTTTTTGTAGTATTGCTTTTCTGAAGCAATAGAAGATTTCTGGGGCAGTTGTGATCTCTGTAAAATATGCATTGTTTCTGTCTGATCTTTTTGCACTTTTTTTTCAGACAAATATTCTAAGGGAAATCCTGCTTTCTGTGACAAAACTTCTGGAACTTTTCATGTGATCAGGAATTTATCTGCAATTTGTGGTTGTGCTATAATAACCACGTGGATAAAGTGTAACCTGAATGAGTATTAATGTTCCAAAACAGTAGTAATCCTTGGTATTTTTTCCAGTTTTTAAAAAATACAATTATTTCCATTTACACATCTACAGTCTGAGTTCATACTGAAACTGTAGCTATTGAAATAGCTGTTTGTCTTAACAAGACAAACGTGTAATGGTGACACTTTTCTGTTTATTTCCATTTAAAGTATCTCCTAAATATCATTGTCATCTCATCAGTTTTGACAGGAGCTACATGGTATTTGAATAAGACATGACATTTTGAATAACATTACAAGCATCTGTTTTCAATGTCTATCAAACTGGGATTTGGACTACATTCTCTTAAAATGCCCTAGATTGAAAAAATGTTTTGCACATGAAGTTAATGTCTCAGGTATGTTTCTACTGTGCAGGTTTTGTATTTTGGGACTCAAAACATACACAATCATTTTCAAATGAGGACAAACTCCCACTGACAGAAAATGATGTTGAAAGACACCATAACATGCTCTCTGTATTTGCACTTGCAGTCATTTACAGCATGGGTACTTGATCTCTGCTTTTAGTTTAGATATGTAAAAGTTAGGACACAAACAATCTCTCTTTCATATGTGAATTATTTGGCTTACAAATACAAAATGTCATGTGCCAATGTTCTTGTATACTTCCAGCAATCTGATGTTTTCGGCACTAAAGCCTCTGATTTCTATGTCTATCTGTACAATTAAATAGTATTTTCTACTTAAAATTGATGAAATACCAACTGGACATGCTTCATCCTCTAAATGGAACTCTTGCATAGTGATAATCATGTGTATTAAAATGTAACATTTATTTTGATTTGACTGAATTGTGTAATAAGTAAAGAATATGCCTATATTTGTAGTTTGGAAGTGCGTTAAACCCAACATAGCAGAAGAGTGGTGAATACAGTGTTTTTCTGCATATTGTTTGGCAGCTGACTGCTGCTGTTCATGTTAAGTCCATCCAACAAGTTTGCACATGACAAATATGAAAATGACTACGTTGTTTTTAAGAGTATATGTGATTTGCTGTAAGACACTTTTCAGTTGCAAACATTTTTTTTGTCTAAAAGGAAATCCAAATTATTTTATTAGTAATAGAAACTTAGCTGTATAGATGTAGTAGCCACAGGACTCTCAGTATTTTAGGAAAACTGCTAATGATGAAGAGTGATGAACTACCTTTTTGTCAGTTTACTTGGTTAAGTGGAATTCACAAATTGGGTTAATAGTATAGAAATAGATGTCATAATTATCTAAAATTACTTATATTCTTGCTTCACTCAGATTTTGCTGCTTTTAAGATGGTAAGAAATGCAAAGGTGAATCTTTTCGGAATGGGTCATTGCATTTGTATCTCCGTCAACTTTGTAAGTACTTAGACACCAAGTTCACAGACAATGGTCTCACTGCCTTTATCAAGCTGTTTTAATGTGTGAGATTTACTTCAATTGAAAGGAATTTTAGGCTTTACGAAAACATTTTCATTGGTTACTCCTTATCCAAAATACTCCTTTTTCAGCAGCTTATATAACACCCAGGTGCAGCCGAGTATCAGGTGTGTCAGCACAGTTCTCTCCCCAAATTAATGTGCCCAAATTAATGGTCCTTGCTAAGAAATCGCAGCTTTTTCAGGAGTTCAGGATGATACTTCTTTGCCTTTAACCTGCCTGATGAGAAGTAAATTACTTGCATTTCTGATTTGCATCATGTACATCACCTGTAATTTTTGCCTACAGATTTTCCACATGACATACGATCTGGCCAGTGCTGTGGTGAGAATCTTTAATCTGATCGGAATGATGCTGCTGCTGTGCCACTGGGATGGTTGTCTGCAGTTTTTAGTACCATTACTCCAGGATTTCCCACCAGATTGCTGGGTGTCCCTAAACGGTATGGTTGTAAGTATTGTTCATTTTTCATTGTGCTTTCTAAACATTATTTTTCTAAACAGTTAACTTAAGTGTAAAATTACATGCCTAGTAATACACTGCCCTCCAATATATTCAAGGTTACTTTTGGGTTTTGTTGGCTGGCTTACTAATCGCTAAAGTTTGCTTCATGGCCCTCATCACCAACAAAATGATACTGACTCATTGTCAGTAAATGAACCAGAAAATACTTTCAGTTTTAAGGTCATTTTGATTCCCTCAAAAAAAGACACCAAAAGAAATCTGGAAACACTCAGTTCACCAGTGCTTTCAATTTAGGCTGTAATTTCAGAGTACTCCTGAAGGTATATAATTGGTGTTTGTTTCATCTACTGTTGCCCGTGGTTTGTTTTGTAAATGAGTCATCTTATGATCCCTTTACCAACGTATTTCCAACTTAACAGTCCACATGATTTTTTTTTTGTAAGAACAAGAAGAGAAATAGATTTACTTCTATGGTACTTTTGTGTATGTGAAGAGACTGTTCAAGGATAGAATGTGGCTATGCCTTATTTTTCAGGAAGAGCAATGATATTTTGCTTGCTTGACATGTGCCTTAAAGATCAGTGGCTGGGAAGAATTAAGTAGTTTCTATCAAGTCAGATAATGAGGTAATACACAGAACATTTTTACAGGAAATGCACTGAAAAAGTTGTTGAAATGTGCTTATACCAAAAGACACAGCCCCAAGCAACTTTCTCATTGGCCATCTGAAAACATGTGTTTTTCTCGTTTTTAGAATCCATAAAAAGTGCCTGTACTGTAGATGGTCATCTTGCTAGGTTTCGCGTATTTTTATTGTAGAAACATAACAGTATTTGTAGATTTAGGAAAGTGATACTGCTCATAACTGTGAGAGCTCATTGACTAAGATTGTCAGTAATACAGACAGGTATTTGCAGTCATCAAGCAACATCTTTAATGATAAGCAGCATGTTTGCTGACACCTCATTGCACAGCTTTCCTAAAAAAAAAAAAAAAATAGTGACATATCTTCAAAAATGGGGTTGCTACAATAAAAGTAGGTCACCAGGATGCTGACTGGAACGTCTTTGCATTCTGCAGCATTCTGGGTTCTGTTTTGTAACATCTTCCATTCACATTTAGAAAGGGTACATTTTCTACCAGCTTCTTAAAGATCTGGGTGAAAACCATGCTAGTGAAAGGAAGCCTTGGATTACATTTAATTGAAGTATTTAACTTTTAAAGAACACTGCACTATTAAATTCACTCTCTTCCGTAAGAAGAGCTACATTTAATGCAAGACGGCATGTGTGCGCTGTGCACATGCTGAGGGAGACCCTTCTTTCTGCCTGCCCACGCTCAGCATTTTTTATGGAAACAACACTCACTTCTTACTGGCCACATCTCTTGGAAAGATCCTTTTTGAAAGTTGCACCTTTTTTTTTCTTTCCTTTTTTTTTTTTTCCTTTTTGTCTGGCAACTGACTCTTGCTGTTAATGAACATTGTGGGGACATCTGAAAATTAAGCACAATCATGTTCGCAGCATAGGCAGTCTTTTAGTCATATGGCAAGAAAAGAGTTGTGGACTGCCAGCCTGGAATCAGAAGGATATCTAAGGCCACTGTCAGGGAAACAACTAGACCTTTCTTCTGACCCCGTTATGATATTACCAAACATTTCCTGATTGCTTTCCAGGGTCTGGAAGTGAATTCTTTAGCACTGAATACAGAGAAGCTGTCATGGCATATCGGTCCTTTGAAATGATAGATGGAATAGAAGGATGATGATAATGGTGATGGTTACATGGTTTGCTAGTGTATCCAGAGTCTAACTGTTGATTTTGGAATTTGGAAGGGCTTCAAGTTCTTGATTCTCCAAGAGCTTTGGGAAGTGGGATACCTTACTCTCCCAATATACTGTAGCAAATAACAATTTTATCTACTCTGACTTTTAAATCTTTTATTGTTGAAATCACTGCACCTAATACAGGGATTTGGACTCAAATACTGTTGAGAAAGAAAGTCAGATAAGAATCTTGTTATTTCTTCTGCCCTGAAGTTCTTTATCTGTGACTTGCCACAGTGGTTGCCACAACAAAAGGCCAATTATCATCAGGTCTTTCCCTAGCCCCACCTAATGCACCTTTCTGTTAAAGTATTCCTTTCTACTCTGATTTTAGTCAGAGATTTTAGTAGCTTAGGAGGTAAAGATAACTCCTTGCACCTGCATGCATTTGGAGTTTTGTTCAAATTTCAGAGTCAGATAATTCTGAAATACAACCACCCTAAGAAAGGCAAAATTGTGCATCTCTGAATTTCAATCTTTTTTTTTTGAGTAGTGGAGGGTTTACGTGAGCAAATCCTGGGTTTCACACTGTGCCTCCAGTATACATTCCTCAAAGTGACATTGTTGCAAGGGCTAACCTCAGGCTAACACACCAATTTTGCTTTGAAGTAAAATTTTAACATTTATTCATGGTGATTATTGGCTTGAAGACTTATTCAAGACAATGTGTGCTCAGCCAGAAAAAGTTAGTTTTCCAATATGCAAGTTAGTTGCAAGCCTGAGGATTTGCACATAATCTGATGCTAAAGGAAGTCAGGATGCCATGAGGATGACATACTGTCTCCTCAGTTGACACAGCTCAACGTACTCTTCCAGCTCATAGTTCCCTTCTGTCTCACACATTAGTTGCATCAGGCTGCAGAGTGCAAGAGCTTCTTCTAAAAGCCTTATCCTGAAAGGTATTTTTTCTGTACAAGCTGGTACATGAACGTATTCAAATTCCACAGGCATACTCATGGTTTACTTTATAAATACTGTTAAGAAAAATAACATAGATTAAATCTAATGTGACAGAGAAATAGGATGATAAAACCAATCTGCATTTTGCTTACTGCAAAACAAATGAGTTGGATTTTTGTCTTTGAAAGGATCATTAAAATGTCATAGGGCATCATGAAGTAGACTATGAAATAAAATGGAAAGCCTTCTCTGTAAAACGGAATAAGATCACTACTGGTTAATACTGTGCCAACCTACAGCCTAAGTAGTTCAAGAAAAATGTTCAGATTACATTGGGATATTATCTTTAGTAATAAAAATAATGAGCCCATATTGTACCTGTACTCTCAGATTGGCCTTCTTGGACAGTTCCTAACATTGACCTTCTCGTTGTTATGAAGTGAAAGTCAGGGCTGGTATCTTCCTTTAATTTTTCTAAATGTGATCCCACTTGCCCACTTCTGTATCTTTACTGCCATTTGATTGCACTGACTTTATTAATACTGAGTTGCTTTTGACAGGCAGGATCTTGTGCTCTTCCAGAATATCAATATAATTCTCTTTCTTTAAAAATAAGAAGACTAGTAAATACAATATAAAAGTAAGCAACAGCTGGGTTTTTTTTCTGCTCACTTGAAGTCATGTTCCTACCAATCCATTACAGACAAAATAACAGTCAGTTACTTCTGCGAAAGTATATGGCTCTCTGATACTATTCCCAGGTTTTTTTTGAAACTAGAATTGTGAGTTTAATTCCTAAAAAAGGTCTTTTCTGAAGAGGTTTCACAGACTTTCCTAATGATGCTGCCTAATTTCTCCTTGGCTCAGAAAGCCTATTATCCGCAACTGCTTGTGTGATTTATCCTCAGCTTTCTGATCTGCATTGCTTCAGACTACTGTAGTACTTCCATAGTGACTCATAGACCAAACATCTTTATCATACTTCAGAGTTCAGGAAAATAGTTCTTTAATCAAGAGTAAAACTTTGCAGCTGAAATCAGAGGAGGCACAAGAGCAGAAAAGCACAGTGATCTTCTCCTATAGTCAGTGTGTGCAAACCGAGATTCTGCATTTTGCGTTCGGTTTTAGCTGCTGTGAATTTTGAAAAAACAGTCTGTAAGTCCCAACTGATAAGCAATTATAGCCAGGTCTTAAATGGGAGAGAGTTTCTAAGCAAGTAGAGATGAGAGATAACATTTTTGCCACTGATGCCATCTGGCCATCTAAGCATGACTGCCCACAATAAAGCATCCCTAGCAGCAGATGATTAGTTTTGTTGTGTTGGAAGTTTGCTCTGGCTTTTCATATCACCTATGGCAAAGACTCAAAGACATGTTAGTCCTTGAAGCAGCAGTATCTGAAGATCTCTAACCTATATTTTCCTGTCTGTATTTGCAATAATTGGTTGTATGGTTAGGAAAATATATGATCTTTTAAGTAAGGTATTTACCTGATGTTTCCGGATTTTTCGCATATAATGTTCCCTTAGTGAGATAAAAATTTGGCAGAGAAGTACAGAATTTAACTTGAAGGATGATTTTTTTTAAAAGCCAGAAGGAATTGTAAAGCTTTTGGAAAGGGCTTGCTTTGCTGGCATTTCTCATGGCAATCAGCTGATGTTTTCTCAGCAAGAACAATTCAGGTACTTTGGTTTCTTTATTTTTCCTTTTCCTTACTGTCCTTGCAGTTCAATTGTTTGCAACTCCTAGGTTTTGGATTTGGTGAAGTGGGATTTTGCATTATATTAACTCCCTTTTGTGTCACATCGTTTCCTCAGGGGCAAAAGCAATCGGATATTAGACTTCGGATCTTCATCTCTGTGCATTGCTAGGAAGAGAATTTGGGGATTTCTGCTGCAGAGTCTAAAAGTCTCTCTCATTATAAAATGGATGACTTAAACGAATACTTGATAGGGAAATGCAGAAATGCAGGGGATGGTGAGGATTTAGAACGACGTTAACATATGTATATGCACATAAACTAGTAATAACACATAGAACTTTAATTTCAATTCTCAACATTTCATGGTCATGAACACTATTTTCAGTTACACAAACATATGGGGTTTTTTTTCAATAAGATCTCTACTCAATAGAGCTCAAGGAATCTAGTGTAGTCATTTGTTATATTATTCAGCATTGGTTTTTCTCCTTTTTGATAATGTATCAGCTTAGCACCTTCTTCCCTGTAGCTGGCTAGTAGGGCAGATAGTTTTCTCATGAGAGTTTTCTGCATTTGATTATTATGTGATAATCATAACTGAGAGCTTCACAAATGTTTTTGAGTACCTTTTTATTATATGGCAAGATATTGTAGAGCCACATTTAAAGCATTAGATTCCTCTGACTTCATTTGCAGTGCTGAGCAATAAATGCTTATGTAGATCAAATGCCACAATCGTGATTTGGGCGCATAGAAAATATGGAACATATGGGAATCGTCTGATTACTAGAGGCACTGAGGATCTCATGAGGTACTAATGTGTTTTGTACTCTATATTTATGTACGTCTATTTAGTTATAGCAAATGCTTCTAGGAACAGATAAAATATTTAAATTGCCTATCAGAGATGGACTGTGATCAAAATAAGGAGAATTGCCCAACTTAGATAAGTGCTCTACTGGCAACATAGTTTGGAAATATGGTAATATCAATAGCAACGGTATGTAAATGACATTCCCATTTGGGAACTGACAGCAAATAATAATATCCCTTCTAGTATGCGCAGCTGTTCAAAATTCAGTTATTGCTCTGTCTTGCACACAGCACTGGCCTAATCACTGTGGTTGGTCCGTCTCCCCTTGCATCAAGGTGATGAAGTAACCACCTGTTTCGGTGGGTTGAGGTCAAGTGTTAGGCCTAAAATCATGTTAGTTCAGGAGAATATATTAGTTCATGTAATTTGACACTACAAGAAACTGCAGAGGAAAATTTTGTAGACATGCAGTGCAAAATGACAAGGTATTTTAATGGAGACTGAGGACATATATTAATTGCAATACAAAAGTTTTATATGAAGCTAGCAAGGATCAGATAAATGGAGTAGCCAAGGACACTGTTAATTTAACTCAGTGTGTCATGACCAATTAAGAGGAAAAAAAATCAAGCTCTCTTTTTTTACAACAATTGCTGAGGCTTTAGGAAGACCACATAGGTTTTGACTTAGGCTTTTTTCTGTTCTTTGACAGGTTAGTAGGTCATCCACTATTGCAGGGCTAGAAAGGAAAGTAATAACTTTTCCTTCCTATCTTCTTGCCTTTGGTGTAATATTCTATATAATTTTGCTGATGTCTCCAATACTTTTGAACTGTGTAATTTTGACAGTAGATTTCTGATGTGCTTACATAAAACCAGTTATTAGATTTCCTATGTCTCATACTTATTGAAAATATATCATTATTTATATTTTTTTTCTGTGTTTTGATTTCTACCAACAGGAAATTGATTCCAAATAATGAGCAAGTTCCTGGGATCAAACCCAGCATCTATACAGTATGCTTTAAACGTTACTTCCATCATGGCTGCTTTGTATTCATTTGTTCCATACTATTTTCTTACTGTTTCTTTTCTATTTTCTGGTTGAGATTGTATTGTCTGTTTCAAGCCATGAAACACTGCTGCAGAGCAGTGGTTTTTTTCTTCTTCTTTCTAAAAATCTGAAATATAGCAGAAACTGATTTAGATTCAGTGAAAGTCAAGCCTCACTGGTTCCCTAAGCTAAAAAAAATGACAAATGAGTTCATGTTCATGATTTACTACTATTGATGTGTTCTTGGGTTATCTTTTTGAGCTCATTAAGTTATTACCATGAGCTAATTGAGATATAGAAACTTGAAAGCTGACAAATAAAGGTGCAAAATCATTTACAGGGAGATTTAAAACTTCTAAAAGTTTAACGTTAGTGAAAGTATCCACATTATCTGCCAATATTTTGATTACAACTGAGACAAAAGTGAAAATAGTCCTTCAAAGAAGATATGCCCGGTTGTAATGCCACAGCTACACCAATTTTGGAAAATGTTCAGCATTATGAACTCAACTACTGTTATAAGCCCTGCTACTTTACTTTATTCTCACTTAAATACCTTAAACTCAATGTTGTAGTATTGACATAAGTATTTAATGCTGATGGTGGTAATTACTTCAGCAGATACTGGTGCTCAGTGCTTTAGAGAAAGGATCTAAATTAGGACACTCATGTTTGTAAGTGTTGATTTTACCACTGTGTTACTGATGTGATAATAAGTACTAAAAAGGATGACTTCTGTAATGACTTAGTTGGCTGCCTTGCATGCTTCTGTTTCTTTCAGATAGAAAGCTGGTCTTCCTTGCATAGGATAAGAATAATGAAACAATTAGAAAAAGCGTGAAAAAGCAAATTGATGTACCTAATAGATACTAGCTTATTTCTACATTTTTTCTTCGTTATCCTGAAAGCTAGTAGGAAATTATCAAGATGTGGATGCAAGAAGGGACTTGCCCATTTATCATAAAAAATTAATTTCCATGTTTCCCCTTCAAGAATCAACCGCACTCATAAATGCTTATACTGCAGTACATTGTGAAGGGATTTCTGGTAACCATAAATTACAAAATATTTTATGTAAGGCTTAAACTTGAAAGAATACAAGAAACTGCATATAATATGGTTAAGTCTAATGTTGTGTTTGATAGACATTCTAGGGAAAAATAACAGACATCATAAAGCATGCCTGAAGCAATTTCTTTAATAAAAAATGTGAACTAAAGCAGAGACAGAAATTGGACCTATCATATTTTAGAACCTTGTATCCCTCATTTGCCTTAGAAGGAATATTAAGGAGAAGTTGTAAGCACCTCATGGCCAACGGCAGCTTCTCTATTGTAGAAGAGAGTGTTCCCTTTGTTCTGAGGGAGCTGGATCAGTCTACTTTGCTTTGTCTCTATAAATTGAACAGTAAGTGTTTATCTGCATGTGGAAGTGGTGTTCCAGGTTGAACTGGGATATCAATGTGGAAGTAGCTCTCCATAGGTGGCCTTTTTTCCTGTGACTGGAATTTCCAAAAACTAAACCCTTGGAACCTTCCAGAGCAGGTTTCCCTGAGTAAATGTGGGTGCAGATACATCCAGATGAATGCCATTCATATACAGCTGTTCTTCAGCAAATCTTTCTCTTTTTCATTGCAAACCTATATTAATGTACACAGTCCAATTCTTGATCTGCATGCTTTAAGACTGTATAAAGACGATTTGTTTTGCACAAGCTGCATATTATTGCCAAGGGATCATTATCAGCCACATCACTATCAACTTTTCTCAAGTGCACTGCTTTTGCTGCTTTTAACTGAGGGGGTTTGCCATATCAAACTTGAACTTTCTACACATGGCTATTCAGCACCTGACTCATCCTGCTATCTGAAGTACATCTGGAAGGAAGTCTCCGTTGAGATGCAATTAGACATAAAAATTGGCCATCTGAACTTGTGCATTTAGAATGTTTACATTTCACATTAGAAAAAATAAAAGCAAAATACTTTGTTGTGGGCCATGTAATTTTGAACTGAGGTACTTTCATACATCAGATACTTGACATATTTTTGTTTCCCTTGACCTGTGTCTACCAGACCTACATCAGTAGTATATAGGATCTGTAATGTGGATTCCTAAAATTCCACCCGGGCAAGAGGATGTCACAATAATGTTTTAGAATCTGGTTATTTCTGAGCTTCTTTTTCTGTGGAAATATTAATATTTAAAATTTGCACTTTAATTTAGAATGAAGCTAAAAGCTAAACAAGGAGAATTCCCTGTAGAACTGTAAGTCTTGATTTGCATCCAGGTCTGGTTACTAAAACATGAGAAAAGCAGGAAATATAGACAAATGACTTGTGTATATCCCTGGCTCATACTTTTTATATGTATAAGCCAGGGATATACACAAGTCATTTCCATTTAGGCTGCACATATTTTGCCTGTTTTAAAAGAGTAGGGTAATTTTCTTTAACATTTCTCCTTTCCCTCCCTTTCCTGCTCTTTCTGCTTTCTGCACATACTCTCATTGGAGCAGACTCAACCTGAAGTAATTCAAATAGAGGTATAAAACTTTCAGAAAATAATGTAATTTGATACACATGATGGAGAAGATTTTCTGCAGGAGAAATATAGTAATATTCCACAAATTTTACATTATCTAAAATGTACAGCATGTTATATAGCATTATTATTCATAAACAAATTTTGAAGAATATCTTCTAGTCTGTGTACAGATGTCTATGTATTATTTGTATGAGTAAGCACTGAGCACTTTCTTGTCTCAATTACCTTAAACATTAAATACCTCTTCAATATATTTTATTTTCTTTCTATTATCTGGATTTTTATGTCCACTCAATTTACTGTTTAGAAGATTCTGTTGATAACAAAAGGAAAAGAACAAAGCCCTGTAGTGAGAATTTCTCTGGTGTGTATACCATTTTTAATAATTCAGAGTGTTTTTTTTTTTCTCATGTGGGAGGAATAGCAAATTTAGCATTAAAAAATTGCTAAGTATCTTATTTTAAAAAAACCTACTATAAAACATTTGCTAACCTGTTTAATCTAGATGTAAAAATAAAAACATTTTCCCTAAGT
The DNA here is from genome assembly GCF_036417535.1 of Chlamydotis macqueenii. Classification (NCBI taxonomy): domain Eukaryota; kingdom Metazoa; phylum Chordata; class Aves; order Otidiformes; family Otididae; genus Chlamydotis; species Chlamydotis macqueenii. Next base: position 15,585,714 of record NC_141593.1, on the reverse strand, counting down.
TTCCAAAAGCTATTATTGACATTACCTTCTTTTTTTTTTTTCCCTCTTTGTTTTCAATGACTGTGTTTTATTACAAAAGGTTCATGACAATCTCATATGAATAGGACTGGAGCAGAGAGAGATGTACACTATCAGGTGCAGTTCAATAACACAATTTTACCTACATTTTGCACTGCTGTTAATACAACGAGAAATATGCTTTGAAACTCTTTGAAACTCTCAGACTTCAGTCTCTCTGAAAATCACCAATGGGCATTTGAATGAGACAAGAAAATAGGTCTCATATTCTTCACAAATTACTTGTGTTCCTTTTCCAGTCCATCTCATGTATAATTTTAGTCCATCTAAGATGCCTTGATCTATAATAAAATAAGATAATGTAATTTATCTTGGATTTCCAGAAAATATTTTATCCTTTGCCATATTTTTGGGGGCAAAAATACATTACAGTGTAGTCACTATATTTGATCTTTTATATTTGGAAGAGAATGAAGTTAGCTTGCACTTCAGGGTAGCCTAGCACTTTGACAACAGTACATATAATCAAAAAAGGATTATTCGTATTGATATAGATAGAGAGGGACTTTGGTGACTGTTTTTGAACAACATTCTACCTAGAAGTGATATTTTCAAGCAGAATCTACTCAGACTGCTAGTTCAGTTTTATAGAGTGTAATTGAGTAGTGGTCAGGAATAAAGGCGTAGCACCAATCATTTGTCACTCTTTGCAATAATATGTAATATCCCTATGCTCATCTCTAATAGTAAAAAACCTTTACAATTTATCTCTTAGATACAACTAGAAAAGTTATGCCAAATCTAAACTCAGTTAAGTGTCACTAAAAAAAAACATTGACAGAAGAATATTTGAGAGGGTTTTCTATTTATTTTTAATAGCTTTTTCCAAATGTTCAGAAATAAAGTTTATGGTGTATGATAAAAACCTTTGGTGGGAGTAAAATATAAATTTAACTCAGATTCCTGTGAAGAGAAGATGCAAGAGCTCACCCTGGAAACATCTACTCAAGGACAACGGGCAGGTGTGCTATATTTCCAGTAGGTGAGGGCAGATTTGTCTCTGGAATTTTTGGACCTTTGAAGATATCTCTCTGGAAGCTCTCATAACCTATAACATTCACCTAAAGGCTGCCTGTCCCTTACCCTCATCTCTGCCTATTAAACACAGATGCAATGAAGAATATATAAAATGTACCTTTACTTTCTTGTTACTCTTTAACACTGATTGTCAAGACTTTACTCTTAAAACAAGACCTTCCTGCTGCTACAAGAATGTGCTTAAATGGAGTAGTATAAAACTTATCCTAAAATAAATTAGTTTGTTTCTAAGTTGTATGCATATGCAAGGTTGAGGTTCCCTTAGGCTTTGGCAGTCAGTATCTTTACAAAGCAGCTGTTTATGGAAAGGATAACATATAAATGCTGACAGGAGGTGCATCCTGGAAATGCCACATGCCCTCAGAAATAACGATAGAACTGCACTGCTCCTAACTGAATGTGTTTTGCAGTTTAATAAATTCTATTAACTCTAAACCAGCTTAGTTGAATTGTGAAGGCAAAACACACACACAAACACAAACACACAAGTAATGTGGGGAGGAGAAAGAAGGAATGAGGCAGTTAAGTAGAAATATAACGTCTGGAGCTGAAGTCCTTTCTTTTCTTCAAAATGTATGAGCCAGTGCACTCGTCTATTTCAGCATGATTTGAGAAAACATAAAGTTGGCATATGTACAAATACATAAAATATGAAGGATTTCTAGAGTTTAACAAAGTTTGTTGGTTTTACTCTTTTGCTTTTAAAATCTTTCAGACTTCAAAGGCCATTTGGATTATTTACTTACAGTGGTGACACTGAATGCATAATCTGAATGAACAACAAAATATGTATTGTATTGATTGTCGTAGTTTAGCCCTGCTCGGGACCAGACTATGCAGTGTCTCTCTCACTCCAAGAGAATAGGGAGAGATAATGTAAGAAAAAAGACTTTGAGTTTAGAGTAAAGGACAGGGGGAGATCCTTAAAGATACCATTATGGGCAGAACAGACTCGACTTGGGGAAAACTATTAGTTTATTATTAAAACCAAAGCAGAGAAAGAGAACAAGATAATTTCCCTCCACCCCTCCCTCTTCCCAGGTTTGACATTATCTCTACCTTCTCCCCCCTCAAGCAGCACAGGGGGGAGGAGGGAATGGGGGTTATGGTCAGTTCATCACTTGTTGCTTTATGCTGCTCCTTCCTCCTCAGGGGAAGAACTCCTCACATTGCTCCCCTGCTCCAGCGTGGGGTCCCTCCCATGGGCTACAGTCCTTCATGAACTGTTCCAGTGTGGGTCATTTTTCCACAGGGTGCAGTCCCTCCAGAACAGCTAATCCAGCACGGGCTCTCCATGGGCCACAGCCTCCTTCAGGCATCCACCGGGCTGCAGGTGGATCTCTGCTCCTCCGTGGGCCTCCATGGGCTGCAGGGGCACAGCCGGCCTCACCATGGGCTGCACCACGGGCTGCAGGGGAATCTCTGCCGGGAGCAGCGTTACTGCTCCCCCTCCTTCTTCACTGACGTTGGTGTCTGCAGCCATTCCTCTCATAAGAAATTCTTCACAATTGGCTCAGGCAGACGCCTCTCAGGTTCTCTTCACATCTCATCTCCTCTCCACTTCTTGCAGCCAGGCAGGGCCGTGTCAGGCCCAGATGGCCGCCCAGCGGGAGGCCAGGGGGTGAGGACCACAAGTCTCTGCCCCACCACTCTGCTCTGGTGAGATCCCACCTGCAGTACTGCATCCAGCTCTGGAGCCTCCAACATAAGAAGGATGTGGACCTCTTGGAGAGAGTCCAGAGGAGGGCCATGAAGATGATCAGAGTGCTGGAGGACCTATTGTATGAGCACAGGCTGAGAGAGCTGGGGTTATTCAGCCTGGAGAAGAAGACACTCCAGAGAGACCTTATAGCGGCCTTTCAGTGCCTTAAAGGGGCTGATAAGAAGGGGGATAGGATTTTAGTAAGGGCTGTTGTGATAAGACAAGGGGTAATGGTTTTAAACTGAAAGAGGGTAGATTAAGACTAGACATAAGGAAGACATTTTTTTGGAATGAAGGTGGTGCAACACTGGCACAGGTTGCCCAGAGAGGTAATGGATGCCCCATCCCCAGAAGCATTCAAAGCCATGTTGGATGGGGCTCAGAGCAACCTGATCTGGTTGGAGATGTCCCTGCTCCTTGCAGGGAGGGTTGGACTAGGTGACCTTTAAAGGTCCCTTCCAACGCAAACCATTCTATGATTCTATGAAATTAGATTTGATTCAAGACCATTTTAAACCTAATTTCAATGAAATGAGAACTTTAGTCTTTTTGATGGGTATTATGAAACTGTTTCTGTTTGTAAATCAGCTAAAACTTGTCTGTACCGATATGCGTGGGAAATGCAAAACATGGCTGCAGTAACATAATTGTTGTTTGTCACTATTCATATGTAATGCCATACATAGAGCTGTGGGTGGCTAGATTTATTAACATAATGAAACACTGTTATGGCACTGGTTTCAAGGCAAACTTACCTGAATTTCTCTTAAGTGAATGGTTTGATTACTTTGTTTCAATGCACCAACTAATAATAAAAAAGACTATTCTTTTGATTATACTAAACAGATAATAGATACTAGATTTTTAAGATCAATCTTGTTTTTTAGTGTATGCCCAGTAAATACTAAGCTTGTAGTTTCTAGAAAGGTTTCCAACCATCCACAAGTTAGATAACACGTTTTGTTAAATATATGCTCTTTTCTTTAGAATCTGAGTCCTTTAAGACATTTCCAATTTAACATCCTTCTTGACCTTTTTCAAGCAAAATAAATGCCATGCCTTCAAAATGTGGATATTTAGATATATGCCCTCAGCCCAAGAACACTTACTCTGATTGTGCGCTCTCTGCTGTATAACTTTATCCATGTAATTGAATAATTATGCAGTTTGCATTTGACCATTCCTCTGTTCTCATTAGATATTTTTTTTTTTTTGTCTCTTGCCTGCTCCTTTCTGTGGTTTATGATGCTATCTCACTGTAGTATGCTTACATTAAAGCCACTGTGCTGGAACTGAATTCACCTAGTCAAATCTCCAGCACCTCTTACAGAGCCCCACTGGCTTTGTATTGGCAAACTCATATCCTAATTTGGATTTCAGATTCAATTGCAAGAGCAAAACCATGATCATAAAATAAAATCATGGGAAGAGTCTGTCCTTAGGTATTTTATTTTCTCCACTGAATTGGAGCAAGGAAGCAATGGGGAGCCATGTCCTTCTGCTAAAACACAGGCTTGCTCAGCAGGGTTGCTCAGGGAGCTAACAGAGGTGGCTTTAACTGAATAGGATCCTGCTGCAGCTGATGGAGAGAGAAACTCTCCCCTGGAGGTGATAAAAAGCACCTGCATTAAACTTCTAATCTGAATCACCACTTGCAGGAGTCTGATTTTTGCTGACCGTGTAGAGAACCTAGGGAGATTCACCAACTCAGCCATCAAAGTGAAGTTTCTGAAGTGAGCTGACTTGAAATTTTATTATATCTTCTTTATTGCACCTTCTCACAAAAAAAAACCCAAAACAAAAAAAAAAAAAACAAAAAAACAAAAAAAACCCCAGCAAGACGAGTTGTGGGCCACTGCTCATTGTCGATATCCACGTGTAAACAATACAAAATGAAATGTACTGTTACTATTCCTGTTCATCCTCCATTGCTTAGGATCGTGGTGTTCTTCCTGTTCCTGTCTCCCTCAGACATCCATCCTAGACCTCCCATGACTAGCCTCTCCCCAAGCTTTGGCCTCTGAGCTGAGCCATCTGCCTCAGCCTTACTCATTTCAGTCAAAGCATTTTCATCCTTGGTATCCAGACTGAGGAACCTGAGTTCCTTTAAACTACTCAGGAGGTGGATGTTACAGTTGCTCTGCAGGACAATTTTGTGGATCTTCCTGTAATCAGAATGGGTGGTTAAATTCTTAAATGCAGCAAGAGGCCTTCTTACTTTCTATGTTGCAGCTATGAAAGTAACCCATATGCTTTCCAAGCATTTCTGTACAGTTAAATGGCATTACCATTGCTATGTGGATGGAGTGAGCGCCTCATAAATACTTACTATGGAGCTGTGAGAAGGCAAGTTGGCTAAAGAAAAGTTAAACCTATGAAAAGTAGGTAATTTATGACTTAGTCCTTTTCTGTATTCACTAATTTGTGGAAACAAAGTAGAGAAAAATGAAAACTATTTATGACTTGGCCATAGCTCTTTCCACATTTGACTTATTCAAAATACATTTTTTCCATCTTCTTTAGATAATAAAAATGTTAATGGAGGTAGATAGTTTAGAAAAAGGAATTAATATCTTTGAACTGCTCTTTCTCTGATCAGCAACAAATAATCTATTTGTTTGAAAACTACATGTGATATCCCACATGATCACCACTCACGTAAAAATAACGCAATGAAACAGTCTATACAAAAGACTAAACATGAAATTAGAGTTATACATCAATGGCTTTAGTGCACCTCACTTTTAGATGAAGAGGACAAGAGGTTTAAGGGGAGGAGGTAAGAAGGTGGGAAGAGGAAAGACTAAACAATACAAAATGAGTGCATGGCTGCACCCATTAATCATTCAACTATTGAGGGTTCATTCAGGTGGGAGTGCAGGACCAACAAAGTGGCTGTGTGAAGTCCGGCCTCTGCCCTGTCTGGCCACTTTCCAAGGGTGACAAGGAGCAGATGACCAGGGAAGAGCAAACCACAGCAAGCACAGAGTGACATTTCCTTTAGCATATCCTACAAGCTTTCAGAAATTTACGGCTGAGGGACTTCTAGATCCAGAGCTGGTATCCATGTGTTTAATAGCCATCACTGTGTTTCTTCAAGTACTTTGTCCAATCACTTTTTGAGTCCATGTGAATTTTGCTGTTAGGCCAGAAGTGTGGGCACGCTGTCGCAGCGTTGTGACTCTGCCATACTGCCATGGTTTCAAAGCTGGCCTTGCTGGCTCTCCTTGGCACTGTGCCCTGCACTGGAGTCACTTCACCTGAGAGGGCCCAGAGGGACTGAGTGGGCATGGGCTGCTGGTTGTACAGGAATGAACCTGTCTTTAGAGATGGAACTGGGACCTGGGTGCTCCTCACATTTTACGTGAATGTTACAGGGTCACTTGGGTGCTCTGTCAGCTCCCTCAAAGGCGTTAAAAAAAGAGAGGAGCATGTTCCCCTTCCTTCCCCTCAGAGTATGAAATTGGTACCCCAAAAGTTAGGAAATTCTTCTACAACTTAAGTTAACCTCCCTCTGGTAGATGAGGTAAATTATTTTTTTATGAGCCACTCAGTCTTTTTTTTTTTTTTTTAAATGCCTAAACATCATGTTGTGGATGGTATTCAGGCTGCTAAATCACTTTTTCTTTTTATTGTTTTAGTACTTTGAAAGTCTTGCAGACTCTGGTAAGCACCTGCAGTTTTAGGGCATCTGAATTTAAGAACAGGTCATCAGCAAAACTCAGATGAGTTCTCAGAAAAAGAAAAGCGTCTGACCTAGATCCATCCTACTTGCTTTGATACCGAGGTTTGTTCTTTTCATAGAGCCAAAATAGGATTTCAGCTGCAAAATTCCTTTGCTTCCTGCTGTTGCTGCCTAATAAAATAATGCACATTTTTGGTAGGACATAGTATATGATGAAGGACTGTTATTTACCAAATCCAGTTTCTTAAGGGCTCAGATATTTAGTAAGTTAATTTCCTGAAGAACTGTAAACTAACCAGAAGCAGCCTAAAGTCTCAAAGGCATCAAGTTAGGAAATAAATTGAAAAATTGACAAGAGAAGTGTTGCCTTCAATACCAGCTAAGTGAAGAAGAATGCTTGAAACCAGCACTCAGCACTTGAAACATCAGCCTTAAAAACTATGTTACTTAAAGAGAAAGTAAAACATGATAAAAATTTTATCTTTAGACTAAGGACAAAAATATTTGATTTTTGCCTATGTGGTACCAAACATCACCTTAGCAGGAAAGAACCCATTTTGTAATGCACTGGAATCCTAATCTCAACCTTTATGCTGATTCTGTGTGAAAGTACCATTGGTTCACCTTGATTCATTTTTAAGCAGATTAAATCATATTCAGACCCTATGCAGAAACATTTGCCTTTATGAGTGGATTATATTAGACTGTTCCAACCTACTGTAATCCCTAATTTTTTTTTTGCCCTAAGGACACATTCCTACAAATACTTACAACAAAAAAAAAATTATTTTATTAGACTATGCATGTATGTAGAACAAGGATGAAAGTATTTATTGGAAAATCAGGCTTTGAGTGTTTTGAGATGTGCTTAGTGAGAAAGCGTTGTAATACTGTGATTTTGTGCATGTCTGTCTATGTACCTTTCAATTTATGTATCAAGTTTGCCTAGCCTTTTTCTATTAATAGCCTTTACTGCCACTAGCTAAGTTGGTTGTTTCTTTCCTTGTTTTTATGTAGCTTCAAAATCACTTTGATTCAAAGAGAATGGTGGTAGCACTCAGGAAGCTAAATGCCCACTGCAAAAACCGTATAATTTTAATTTATAATTTTATTTGAGATCAGGTGCTTCACATAATCTGCTGTCTAGTCTGAGTTATTCACAGAACAGAGAGATGCAGTTCCTTCTGCCAAGTTCTCTTTTTTAAATTGGTTGCAAATATTGTCTGTGACAGTGGAGATTCTTCCTAACAGTTTTCAGTAAAGCAGAACAGTGTGGAGTCACAAGTCAGGTTTATGTCACTTCACTCCTTCAGCCATCTCCCAGAACTGTACTATATTAAGCCCACATTATCGTCTGCCTGTTCTTGACTATCAGATACCTACTGTTGAAAATTCAAAGCTTTTCTCGATGGTTGCATCGAGAAAAAAGGATTTAATAAAAGACGTGATTCAAAACTTGAGGCCTGTTAAGTAAACTGTTTTGCATCTTGTCCAGCTCCTTTCACCAACTGAAAAGAGCGGAAAAAAAGATATGGTGTAATCAGCGCACTCTGATTTTTTAGCTCTCCTGAACAGTGCTATTTTATGGACTTCAGTTTCTCATCGAAAATACTTCCTTGCAGGATTTATGTATTATTTTATTAGACATACCATTGTTTTGACTCTTCTTTTTTTCTTTTCTTGTAAGAAAGTGTTTCTCACTGGGATGCATTGTTTGCCCAGTGAAATTATGTTTACTAAAAAATTGTAGGTGTACTTACTTGTTGTAAACACTTATTGTGAACACACAATTCTTATTGTGTACTTATGTGATTACAACATATTTTCCCTTTGGCAGACAGTGTGTATCTGTTCCAGTCAGTCCCTTGTAAACAATGGCACTTAAGTTTATTTCAGGATCAAAAACAAGTGTGATTCAAACTTCATCAAACTCCGAGTGTGCTATGAGAGAGAACAAAAGCCAAATGTCTTAATCAGATTTCTAGATTATTTGATTAATTTAAATAAAAGGACCCTGAAAAACAAAGTTCAGCATAGGATGGCATGGTAACATCTGCAGTTTCAGTGGTATGTATTTGTAAAAATTTTTTTTTATACATTTTTTGATAATGAAATTGATTTCAAAGGAGGGAAGGAAGGGTGCTGTCCAGTGGTAGTAATTGTTACTGAAAATGATATCACCTGGTAAGTTTGAAAACAGAGGTATAAAAAAAATAGTCACAACTAGTAGGTGAAGTCTAGAGCCCCTTGATGTCTCCCTTGCAGAAGCAGTTTGCATCCTGTGAGAGTTCTTTAAGGACCTGAAACACAGACCCTTTAAAAACACCTGACTGCTTCACTTCATTCTGATCTCACTTTTCCAGTAGACAGGCATGACATGAAGCAACAGGTACATTTTGGAAAATTCCTTCACCAGTATTTGTCCCTTAGTTTGTCACTGACTAATTGACATGGGGGCTGTATTAATACTGGTAGATTAAACATGTTTGTTTTCTCTCCTGAAAGTCAATTGCCTCCACAGCCTGCTTCCATGCAACTGGACTTTTTAGTTACCAAGGCAAAGTGGCCTCAAGTGAACCTGTGCTAACTGCTGTGTTCAGGAGTTGTTTTGGGGAGTGTTAAATGGCCTAAGCCAATACCATCTCTTTCTGAAAAATTACAAGTACACACAAGCAAATTCCACAGTGGGAGAATGTTTCCTAGCACCGTTAAATTTTCACATGGGAAAAGCAGACATAGTCTGTAGTTTTAACATTTTACTCTAAACTTTTTAAAAGCTTTGTAACAGCTTTGTAAGCTGTAATTCCTTAAAAATTCATATTAAAATAATCCTTTGGAATGGAATGCTATTTTAAATGACATTCATGCATTACACACTTTCTTAAGTCTTCTGGATTCAGTCAAGGGAGCACAGTGACCAGGCAGAAGGATGAGTCAGAGCAGGCTGATTCATAGGCAAAAGAATAGAAAAAGTATTTTCTCCATAAACTTTCATTTATTATTTTGTAACTTTATACATACAGCTGTAGGAATCTGTGATTGTTTCTCTCATTAGGTACAAATGAGAGAACAAAGAGCAGTGCTGAGCAGTGTACAGAGAAGCCTCCCCTATGACATTCTTAGCAAATCTTCTGATGTGAACCATCTTTTTGGATGCAGTGGGCCTATTCACGTGAACATAATAACTCAAATATATGCGAAAGACTAGACTGTGTGCATGAGCCCAACATCTGCACTTCTTTTGTTGTGTATGAATTGCCACACTGATTCCACAATGAAAATTATTCATCCTTACCACAAAAAAAAAGATCATAGGTATTCTTGCCGCTTGCTCTAATGAGGAAATGTAGTAGCAAGTAAATATTCATTATTTTCTGCATCAGGAGAAACAATGAAAAGAAGAAGAACGATCTGTAATGCTACATTGTTTTTGTTTGATGGGTATTGCCAAAGACATAGCATTAAAACATGTACAAGCTGTAGTGACAGCAAAGTTACGTAATGACTCTGAATGAAGTAAGGAGATAATATTTAGTCATTGCTCCTACAGTCAAACGTTTTTTTTTCCTGTGGAACATGATGCCAAACACTTTCTAAAATTTTTCTGCCAGTATTGGTCTTGAAAGTATATGCTGAATCACTTGCACCATCTGTGATCTGTGCATGTATCAGCAAAGAGAAATGTTGAGAAGTTTCTGAAGATGTCTGCTTATTCCACCGAGCTTAGCAATTCAGTTTTTTTCCTTATATCATATGTACTTACACACTTCCTAAAATACACTCTTCTTCCTTGCACTTCTGAAGTTTTTTAGAATAACAGTACAATTTTTAGTCTTTGAAGTCTGATCTCACCTTATCTTTGTTTACTAGTTTTAGAAAGTAAGAGATTCTTAGTAATAATAGCTGTGATAAGAAGTAGAAGTTTTGCATGACAATACGTTCACCATTACATGAATTTTTAAAGAGTAAATATTGCACAGCTTTCCCATTGAACAACTTGGTTATTCATTACAGTCTTCAACCAACTTATTTGGAAGTTGAAATGGTGAGATGGTATTGTGCTGCAATTTCCTATCAGAGACTTTAAATTATGTGTCATTCTAAGGTATGAAACCAGAGGCAGCTGATGGATTGGATGAACAAGTATGTAAGCTATATATCCATATAAAAATGTATATATGGATTACTGTTGAAATTACAGATTTCATACAGAGAGCAATTCTAGTTTCATGCAAGTGTTCTGTGCATATGTTCTGGTTTTGTTTAGTGAGGGGGAGCCTAACGTGGTAGCTTCTGTAGGAAACTGCTAGAAGCTGCTCCCCTTTGTTCAGTGGACTCGGACGGGCCTAGGGCAGACCCGCTGCTGGCCAAGGCCGAGCCAATTGGTAGCAGAATGTTCCATGATAATGCCTCTGCGATAACATATTTAAGAAGGGGAAAACAGAAAAAAAAGAGGAGAGAAGATGTGAAGCAACTGAGCAGGGTCAGAGAGGGGGAGGCATGAGCCTTGTGGGCCTTGCAGGCCTCACCCTCTGGCCTCCCACCAGGCAGCTGACTGTGCCCAACTCGGCCTGGCTGCAAGTAGTGGAGGGGAGATGAGAAGTGAATAAGATGTAAAAAGGATCCTGAGAGGCGTCTGCCAGCCTGTTGTGAGGAACGGCTGCAGACGCCAAGGTCAGCGAAGAAGGAGGGGGAGGAGTAATGCGGCTCCTGGCCAAGATTCCCCTGCAGCCTGTGGTGATAACCATGGTGGAGCAGGTTGTCCCCCTGCAGCCCATGGAGGTCCACAGAGGAGCAGAGATCCACCTGCAGCCCGGGAAGGACCCCATGCCGGAGCAGGTGGATACCTGAAGGCGGCTGTGGCCCGTGGAGGGCCTGCTGGGGCAGCCGTTCTGGAGGGAGTGCACCCCATGGAAGAGATGACCCACGCCAGAGCATTTTCGCGAAGGACTGTGGCCTGTGGGTGGGACCCCACCCTGGAGCAGGGGAGGAATGTGAGGAGTTCTTCCCCCAACGACGAAGTAGTGGCATAAAATATCACGTGATGGACTGACTGCAGCCCCCATTCCCTCTTCCCTCCTGTGCCGCTCGGGAGGGGAAGGCAGTAGAGATAATGTTAAGCCCGGGAAGAGGGAGGGGGTGGAGGGAGGTTATCTTGTTCCCTGTCTCATTCTCCTGCTAGTTTTAGAAATAAATGAATAGTTTTCCCCAAGTCGAGTCCGTTTTGCCCATGACGGTAAATTTAAAGATTTCTCCCTGTTCTTATCTCAAACCTCGAGCAATTTTTCCTTATATCATCTCCCCCTATTCTCTCAGAGGGTCAGGGGAGTGAGAGACAGACTGCATAGTCTGGCCCTGATGGGGGCTGAACTATGACAGAATATAACTAGTTGACATAGGGAAATGACAGCTAATGGATAGAACTTGTATTCTGAAATATGAAAGCAGAGCATGAATTTGATGATGAGTAGATGCCAAATGCAAAGCATGAGAAACTTTTGAGGACAATAAAACTTTTATGGAAAGTTAAGTGTAACAGCTGAGAAAATTTGGCCATTGAACTTAGATGATGTAGGATTTGGTAAGAAACACATGTCTTTTTCTAGTTCTGTCTGACATGCCTGTTGCAAATGTTATAAACGTGCAAGTATAGCCTTTTCTTAGCACTCCTTTTCGATAAATTTAATTATATTTTAAATAATTCTTAAATTTAAGAAGTCTTTAAGGAACTGTTGGAAATAATGACTTGCAAGTAAATATATATAATTAACTCATATTATGACTATATAAGATGCAAATACAGTTTAATTGAATTTCCATTGGAAAAGACTGTATTTTTTACAGTAACTTCAACTAGCAATGGCTCATGTCCTCCAGATTTAAGGCAGATGTTTCCTTGAGGCCACTACTGCATTGTGGTATGTGCTACCATACAAGCCAGGATGCTTTGTGCGTTCTTTGACCTTTGAAGCCCCACCCTAAACTTTACATTCATTTTGAGCAGTAACTTCTGTGACAGCACTAAAACCAGAGGGCTTACTTGTGGGCTGTCTAGCTGCCTCCATGCTCATAAATTAAAAGTGCCTACTTTTAATGTGCACTGGGGTAGGACTGGGATAGGAGCTAGGTACTGTGTCCATAGTATTAATCTTATTTAGGTTTCAGCCCAGGACAAGCTCATGCCAGCTGCCTAGAAGGAATGGTCTCTTACCCACTAGCTCCAAAGTAGACCTGATATTGCTTGGGAGAGTGCTACATGGCCAGTGCCACACCAGGGGCATTTGTAACAGTATACCCATGTTAACCAAGTTCTAGAGCTTGGAAATGCTTTCTGATAATTTTAATTTACTAGGATAGACACAAACCATCTGTATCCTGTCAAGATTTGTATCCATCTTCCCTCCTTCAGATATCCCTTACTTTCAGAATAGCCTAAAGGGTATGGTGGGCATGAATGGATGCGTGATTGATTACAAGGCAAGCTCTTCGGGGTAGGAATAGGCTACTTCCCCACTGCAGCTGCAGTTTTGAAAGACAGAATAAAGAGTATGAGTTCAAGATCCTTGTGGAAACCACTTCACTTAATTCCTGAGTCAATCTTCACTGCGTGACTGTAAAGCTTGCCCTTGCAAACTGAGAGGACCATTTCTGTGACATGTGTAGTGACTGTGGTGTGAAAGGAAAAAGAAACTGCATGAAAAATGCAGAAACCACTACCACGTGTGCAGTATTCTGCTTGTTAGGAGATTTCTAAATCAATTTATGTCTCAGTTGCAAGGGTATGTCTGAAGAAAGGTAAGCTGGGCCTGAGGGAATGGCTATACCATGGGAATGGAATAGATTTTCTGAGGACAGTAAAATTGCCTGCTGAAAACTTCCATAGATTCCAGTAAAATAGAAATCCTTTTTTAATCCCCTGGGAAAAATAATGTGCCTTTTATTGTTGTCCCTTAGAAGGTGCTGTGTGACCTTTCTGTGATTTATTTCTTATGAGCTGAAAAGTTAATATTACAAAATCATATTTGTAGCAGGTTCGTGTGAAATTATGAGACAAAGGATGGCAGCCTGCAGTGAAGGAAAAGGCTTGGAAACAGACTTTTAAAAATCAGAAGTGCCCTGTCATTAATGTCTTCTTCAGGATAACTGCTAAATTAATGTATATACTTACAGAACTAATTGCAAATGATCAGTGATCTCTCCTTTCACAAATGTGAAGATTTCCTAATGTCATCAAGATAGATTATGTAATCAATCCTTGGATAAACAGCTTTGGTATTTCTCACAATTACAGTCTTTTCCAAATTAATGTCATTTCATTTAAAACGTTTTAAACCGATTACTGCTAATCTGGAAACAGTGATCAACCCATTGTCAGCTAAGAAATTAAATGCCCTTTTTTTTCTGATTGGTAGGAGATTTTTTTCAGCTCATAGAGGTTTGTGTTTTGTGTTTTTTAAATCTATACATTAAAACCAGAATATGACCATTTAGGGAAACATTTAACATGTATTTACAGAAATATTAGTCTTTAACAATTATATTAAAGATAAGCTAACTATGTAAAAATAGGATTCTTTATTTCATAGAATAGGCTTTTATTAACTCTGGGATATTATCTGTGAATGTGTTACGTAAAAATCTCCTTGTAATGCAAGTGCAAAAATGCTTCTTATTAAAAAAAAGTCTCTGTAGGCTTGTAGAAGAGGAATAGCCACTCCTCACTTTTGTAGAGCAACACACTGGAATGGGAGTTGTGGAAAATTCCAACATCTCATATTGAAACAAAGTTAGACTTGCTCCTGACAAACCCTTAGGTTATACAACAGAAGTAGAAAAATAATTAAATAATAGTTCTTGTTTCATGTAATAACATTGGCAGTAGCATACATGATTTATAGGATTTGACATTAGAAAGAATATTATTTTTAAGTGGTTTCTATATTTAGCATAAATCATTGAACAACACAAGTAACTGTACTGAAATTTGTACCATCTACAATGGTACTTGATCAGCACCATCTTAAAAAAAAAACCTGACAGAAACTAAAAAGATCAATGTTTGCAACTGATTCTACAAGGACTGATTGGTTATTAAGGAAAAGAAACAAATAGAAAAGCATTATCAAGTATTTTCAGCAACCAAATCCTCAGACAAATCCAGGTTGAATTCAAATCTTTTGTCAAACTTTTTCACTGGATCTTTTTCTGCTTCTACTAAACCCTTTCTACCCATCTGAGGAGCAGGGACTCAGGACCGTCCATTCACACATGTCTGAAATGTACCTAGCCTGTAATAAAGCTAAATAGTAATATCTAATTCCACTTGTATAACAAGCTTGAGATGGCCTTGACCTGTAGTCCGGGTTCAGATGCACTCAAAACGTTTTTAAGTGTTGGATCCTACCTTGGATTATATATAAATATAGAAAAGTAGATACATCGTTAAACATATATTTGTTTATTTTGTCGTACATTTTTAGTTATGTCTCTTTTGTCATTTTAACTCAATTATTCCCTCATGGTACTACATCTGAAGTAGTATTTAATTTATTTTTTTAGTCACCCTGTACATACTTAATAGAAAGCCCTCTGTATTTTCTTTCTTCTTGCTTGTCCTCACTTCCATTTTCTTAAAGACAATGGTGTTTTACTTAAAACTATAATTCATACACTTAGAAAAGATTTCAGTCAGGAAATGAAGTCAGCCAGATTTGGATTAATTCAAAGACTTTGTTGTAAAAATATCATTTTACTGAAAGAATTTTAATTTAGATTTATCACACCAAGGATATAATAGATAAGATTCGTAGGCAGGATCAATATCAGCTCTATTTTTATTTAGAATTTATAATATGCTAAAAAATGCGGTTTAGGAGCATGTATGTATGTAGCCTCGCAAGAATTGAGGTTTTGATCTTACAACCTCTTAAATACTGTGGCTTTAATAATTCTACTTCTAGCCATTAAAAAAAACAGATTTTTTTTTCCAGTGAGTTTATTATTTTCTCTAATGTAGTCTATGTAAAGTTGCAACTGCTAAAGAATTTGGTATGGATCTCTTAGAATTCCGATATTAATTATTTACACCAAAGGAGATTGATACCAGCTGGAAGGAAAGTCCTTCAAAATAGACCATACCTTGATTGCTGTAAGCTGCTTTCCTGAGAGACAGGCGACTTACATTAAAATACCTGCACTTACCCAGACAGCAAGGGGTTTCTGTGCTCCAGCTGAGTATTTGAATGCTGAACTGGAGATTTTTCAGGGAAGCTTCTTCAGTTCTTTAATTTTTTGAGTATTTTTTAAAGCCTCTAAACAAAAGGAAACTTTTTTCCTCATTACTCAATGAAATCCACCTGATTCCCAGCAGTCTGAGACAAATGTCTCTTTTTTTTTTTTAAAGTACAAACATTGAGAACCTGTTCCTTAGTAGTATTTACAACACTAAATTTTCACTTGTGAAGACAGAAACAGCTCATAAATCTGAAAAGCTTTTACTTAAAAAGTGAAACAAGTATACATACAGAGGAATGATTAATTTGTGAGTTATTATATTAGTAATTCTTTTAATTTGCAATCCAAGAATTGGTAGCTTATTAGCTAAAATAACCTGTTACTAGTTATTTTAGCTAATAGGGAGTTTAGAAAAAGCATTTTAATAGATGAAAAGCATAAGAGTAGTTAGTAAACTTGGCATTTAAATGGCAAGGGAGCAAGCCTGAAGCTCTTTGAGAAACAAGAGCATTTGAACAGAGCTTGTATGGGTGGAAGAGAGACACAAATATTGATATTTCACATGTAAATTTTTATATATAAACGCTTCTGCTGGTTTGGAGATTCATTTATGTTAACAAGATTGTTCTTTTTGGTTCTATATATTACCTGCTGTACTGCATAACTGCCTAACATTACTAATGTCATCCTAGTTTTCCCTTCTTGACATCTTCATTTCTGAAATTATTCTCAGTTCTTTGCCGTAAATACTGTGTTTTCTCATGTACGCTGCGCACCACCAAGCAGTTTGTTTTTCTGGGCACTGGATGATCAACAGCTCTAAAACTGTTCTTGTTTCGTTGCTTTGGCAAGGAAAACAGAAAAACCTGACAAGGAGTCGCAGTCAAATGTGTCGAAGTGTCTGGGTTTCTCTGGGAACAGCCCCTTTGATTCTTTCTATGTAAAGCCAAAGGGAGGATGGTGACCACACCTTTGCAGTTTTAAAAGCTTGTGAGTGAGCTGTCCGGTCCTTCTAATCTCCCAGATAGAATGGGAAGGAGTGGATACAGAAATACAAGACCCGTGTATTCAACTTTTCTTTTGAGCTGTTTTGCGCAGACTGTGGCTATGAACATGGGTTTGCTATGATTGTGGAATAAACAGACTTCTTTTGAATTGAGATGCTTCTGGTATAAACACAATATTACAAGAAAAAAAAAAAACAGGATAAGCAGACATTACAACAAATAGCACTTTTTATTTTTGTCCTTGGGAACTGAAGTGGCTAGTAAGATGAAATGTAGTGTTATGTTAAAATGTACAACTCTGAACAGAAAGAAATGAGGCCATGGGAGTATGTTCATGCGTATTAAGACAAAATACTACCTTCTTGTTCTTGATGAGTCTGCATGCTCAGCTCTTTCTAATCCATCTGCCATGGACTGTAGAATAAAATTGACCTTTAGTCTCCTTGTAATTAGGTTAACACCCACGTTTAAGAATACAGTAATGTATTAAAAATAGTTAATTTTATTTCATCTCTGTGCTAAGTATTATCTGGCAGAATCTCTGTTGCTTTGTGTAACAATTAATGTCGAAGGAATATCTCTTGTCGTGCACAGAGGATACATTACCAAACTGCTCTTTCAGAGCCAGTAATCTATGAACCCACTATACAAGTACAAATGTATTTTTCCCTTCAGCTGCTTGCTGGCTCAGTCACTTGTATCTTTTCTTGCAGAATGATTCCTGGGGAAAGCAGTACTCATACGCACTCTTCAAAGCCATGAGCCATATGCTTTGCATTGGTTATGGAGCCCGCGCCCCCGTCAGCATGTCTGACCTCTGGATAACCATGTTGAGTATGATCGTGGGGGCTACTTGTTATGCCATGTTTGTTGGGCACGCCACTGCCCTCATTCAATCTCTGGATTCTTCGCGGCGACAGTATCAAGAAAAGGTAACTCATTTTAACGTAACTCCTTACGTTTTTAAATAGATTAATGGGATGTTTTAACTGTGGAAAAGGCTGTATGAGTTTACATGAAATAATCTAGTAGCATCTGAATCCTGCTTCAAATTTCATTGAACATGAAGGTATGCAGAACACACCATGGGCTCAACGTATTCCTGCATGAACCCACTTTCTTCAGGGAGCAGACGATTCTGTTTGTCACATGCACTGAATGAAACCTTGAATGTGAAACTTGCTTCAAACTCTGTAAAATCTTCAGTGAAAACTCCATCCCCTGGTTCTGACTGTACTTTATACCTGTCTGCTGCACTCTGTGGGTACTTGATCTAGGTAGCTTGAACAACGGCCTTGAGCTCAATAGGTTGGGCATGTATATACAATTGTCATTCCGTTGGATTGCAGCTTAGGGATAACCTTGAATATGTGAAAAGAATGGCCTTTAAGTGAGGACCAAACCAAATCAATTAGTTTTGTTTGGAACTAGCTCAGAGAAATGCTTAGAAGAGTTCTTTGTATGCTTTGTACTGGTATTGTTTATACACTAATCCATGACCTGTTAGATCCTCTCCAAGGACAAAAGGAACGATGGCCAAAGGGTAGAAAAGTAGAGGGAGTTTAGCGGAAAAGAGTTCCTTAAGATATAGGAAGAAAAAGCTTGTTTGGTTCCTTGTGGGTATGATTAGAATTAAAAAGACATAACTGGGTACAAGGTGGGAACTTGCTGGAATTAGTAAGAATTAATACTGTTAGTTGTTGTAACAAAAGAATTAATACTGTTAGTTGTGTAACAAAAGGCACAGGCAAGTGTGGGTGAAGCTATGACACCAGGATATGAGGCTAAGTGTGGTGCAATAAGGAAGAAAGGATCAGAATGAACCACAGCAAGGGACAATAGGGATTTGCAGAGTTACTGAGGTGCTTGAAAGAAGCCAAAATTGTTTATGGGGAACTGGAGAGGCCATGCCAGGAGAGAGGTCAGCTAAGCAAGGCAGTGAAATCAGAGAGTTCACTTCAGCAAATAAGAAATACCCTGACCAATAGTATTTGGCATATGTCCATAAGAAAGTCCAGAAAGGCAAACTGGGCAGAAATCCTGGTATGATGTAACACAAGCCTAGGGGAGAAACCTGGCAGAGAGTAAGGAGAGGGTGACCCTGGCATCTGCTGAAGATGAAAAGGAATGGCCTGAGTTTGCTGGGCAAAAAAAAATGGAAAAGTCCAAAAAAGATTTTAGGAAGGATAGAGATGTTTTCTTTACAAGTAGGCAAAGAGGAAGGAAATGAGCATATGTGGGAGAAAAAGAGTTTACATTCAGTTTTGTTAATGTCAAGTCGCAACAAGACCACAGCATCAATGTATCACAGAGGCAGAGATAAGGGATGAGCCATAAGTCCAGTAACAGAAAAATTAGCCAGTGGCTGACACATTCATCTCATAGCTGTTTGCAACAGAAGTTTGCAAGCAAGAAAGCCCAGACAGTGTTACCGTGAAACGTAAGTGAGATTGAGAGGTTTAGAAGGAGAGGATGAGTGAGCATTAAAACCTCGAAAAATCTGAGCTCTGTCAGTGACCATGTGAAACCCCCTAATCCATCTTGGTATAAAGTCACAGCGCTGATCCTGATAGGTTGTGTAACCTGAACTAACTGGCTTGTTGGGACTGTTCTGTCAGCAGAAAGGGAAGTAATGTCATCAAAATGGGGCATTTGTAGGGCGGAATGGGGCAGAAACATCTTAACCATGAACATGAAAGAAGACATAAAGAAGGAAACCCTAAACCTAGTATAACTGTAGTTTTATTAGAGCTTCGTGTCAACATATCTACACACACATACACAGATGTATGAAATCAGCAGAAATGTCACTGTTCACCTGACCTTGCTGGCTGCAGCATGATATGACAATGTTTTGAGCATCAGAAATGTAGTGCATGTGTAAAGATATTAATATATTTGAAATGGTCTTGAGTGAAGCCAGTTTCATTTGTGTTTTCGGTGTAAATGAAGACCCAGCAGTATTCAAGTGGTATTGCATTTCTCATGTTTTCACATAACAGCAAACAAAGCTTCTTTTTTTTTTCCTTTGTTTTTTATGAACACGCTTTATTAAATATGTCGGGCATTTTTCAGTTCCTGCAGTTCTCAACATTTTAATTCTTCTTTTTGATTTTGCTTCTTACTTGTTTCCTGATATCAGAGGCAAAAGCATAGCATGGCATTGACAATAAGGAATGAAAGAAATGAGCTAGAAATTGCATGTTTCTATGCTTTAGGAAAATGTTTCTTTTTTTCTGCCAGCCATTTGTATGCCAGTTATCACAGGCTAGAGCTAAAAGATGTCTTAATTAAAGACTTTTTTCCTGCTAGTTTCTGAGACTCTGAAATCATATATATATTATCTCCGTATATAGCTATAACTAAACTGACATGTTTCTGTATTCTTGCACATTGTTTTATTGTTGTTTAATCATATATTTTGAAATAAATCTTTTATTATAGCCTAGGAATTATAAGCCATGACTGTACACTGCTAATTAATATTGTATATTTTTCTTTACTCTGCGAACTAGATAAATCGATATTTCAAAAACCAGTTTGTGCTACCCATTTGTATTTTCTAAATTGTTGGCAGATAAAGATAGCTTATATTTCACTTAACGGAGACTTGAGAAAAAGGTAAATCAAATCTCCAGCCACAAGTTTCAAAGTTTTAATATATACACTGCAATATATATTTTTTGCCTAGTGCATTGCTTTTTCTTTCTCCTGTAATTTCAAAATTGGAAAAATCAGGAGATTGCAACTTGCTTTGATTTTTTGGGCTTAAATGCTAGGATGAACTTATTTTCTTAGTCTTATATATATAGGATTTTGTATTGCTTGGCTCCATTGATTTCTTTATAAGAGTTACAGAAAATGATGTAATTAATATGAATTGCTAGGCAACACAGAATGATAGTGGAGATGAGATATTTACAGCGATCTATCATGGTTCTTCCCTGAGTAACATCATGCCAAAATCTTATCCCTCTTTTCCTTTTTTTTTTTTTTTTTAACTGTTTTTTCTACTGTAGCTAAGATAGATAGTATTTAATAAATCTATCTGTGAAATGCAACTAATGGAAGAAGAGTTCTGGTCCTTCTCACACTGAAAGCAGCTAGAAATCACCATATCTTCCTCGTTCAAATCCTCCCAAAGCTCAGGGTTTATGAAACTAGAACAAGCATAATTGAAAATGGAAAAAATAAACACAGGGAGACAAGAGAGAGCTTTCATTAAGGGAAATACGTCAAACACTGCCTAAGAGCACCAGCTAAGAATTTGACCTATGGCAAGCATTGTATGCTGAGAGACATCAAAGTATGGCAAAAATACCAATACTGCTCCATGTGTTTACTGTTATGGACCAAAGACATCAGTGACTATAAACTGTCATATGTAGAAGGTGGACAATAAAGTCACATATCAAGAAATGCTACAGAAAGGGTGCATTGGTGCATTCAGGTCACTTTGAAGAATCATAGAATAGTATGGGTTGGAAGGGACCTTTAAAGGTAATCTAGTCCATGCTGTAAGGAGCAGGGACATCTTCAGCTGGATCAGGTTGCTCAGAGCCCCATCCAACCTGACCTTCCAGTTCAGGAACAGGTTCAGGAAGTTCAGATGTTTTTCTGCTGAAGTGAGTGGAACTGTTCTCAGATAAAAAATACCTCTCAGATTGAATACATGCATCCAATCTTGGTATCGATGAGTCAAGGACCAATACCTGACAAAGGAGACAGACATGTCCAAGCCACACATACCAATCCATATTCACTTTTCAGTTATGAAGTCTGACAGACCGTTGTGCCTTATAAGATGACAGAATAAATCAATGAATCAATGGCATGTTAGCACTGTCTTTCCTGTCTTTGGTATAAGTCAAAGATGAATGTAGTAGTAAATAAAAGTAGTAGCTTAAGTGATAACTTCTTCAAAATTTTCTAGTATCTAGGAAGTCACCACATCTCAAAGACATTTCCCTCTGCAAAGGCAACATTCATTTGAAACAACCGGATATGCATATGCAGAACTTGTTAGCAAACTAGTGTGAAACAAAGCAGCCAAATGAACAGTCACTCAACAAGGAGGTGAAGATCATTAGTAAATATTTCTTCCTTTAGATGTTTGCAGCTTTTAATAGGAAGATGTTCAGCCAATGCTGTGGATGTCATTGAATAGACAGGTTAATATTTCCTCAGTTCCAGTCTGTTGTGGGCATAAAATATCCAGGAAGAAAGTCTCAACAAGCTAATAGAGGCAAGATTTGTACTAGCATACAGATTGTTTCATGCTCATAAAGATTTTTAAATTGGTTTGATAAAATGACAGCTATTAGATTCATTTTCATTATGCTATAATTCTGTATATTTGTATTTTTCTCTATTGGTAAGCAACTCAAACAACTGCACAAGGTTCAAAAATAGAAAAAAACAATCAAAACAATTTTACCAATTGCAAGCAGTAAAGAGGCATATAGTGTATTTAATTCAACCATATACATATCATAGGAAATGGGAAAAAAATTACATCTCCATATAGTAGATGCTGTCCCAGTCATGAGAAGATATGTTAAGTCATTATTAAAGCAGGGAAGAATTCTGGACTTGACGTGAACTTCAAATGTCCCAAAGGACATCTTCTTCTAACTCTATACTCTGCTGTTACCTTATCTCTTAATTTATGGTCTTTTAGCACATCTTCAGTTAAATCAGTCTAGTTCAAATGGAGAAAAGGACCTAAACATACATTTCTACAGAGAAAAAGTTATAATTGCATATAAAGATAATTTAAAGGCAACTTAATAATTGGCATTAGGTGTTTTTTACATAGACAGCATTGGAATTTGAAGCACAGGTTGCTTATTTTTCATTTCTTAAACATCCAAATAAATGTTTACAAATGAATAATGGGGTTAGGGCAGGAGGGTGGCTTTAGATTTTGCAGCATGAGGCTTTGCACCAGCTTTTCAACTCTACCCCTCACAGCACCAGTTTGGATATCTAAATTGTCTATGTAGGCCATGAGGAAACACTCAACATGCACTTCCAAGAGGCAGCAAGCTCTCAGGGGCAGCTTTGGGGCAGCAGTGGCTGAAGAATATTTCCATTACCCTTCCCCTCCACGAGGCTGTGGGACATACTTGAGCTCCTTGTGTGGTGAGACATCTGGCAAGAGCAGCCACCTCTTTGTGCTGCTTTCTCTAAGCGATTATTTTCAGTTATGGTGGAGGGGCTCTGCCATAGAATAAATTGAGACTTGGTAGCTACTTGTTCACCCAGTGATGCCTCTGCATTTTCTTATGGGGAATAGGAGTCAGCTCTTCCATGTATTACTGTTTCAAGCATTCATGGTGAAACTGAAGGTGGAACAAGGCAGATACCAAGCTCTAGGCATGCTCATTAGTATAGCTTTGGTGCCTAGGAGACTCTTCTGGAAAATCGTAGATTGCTGTAAATATCTCATCTGTAAGTATCAGGAACTTGCATATTTCACAGGACTCGAGGAAATGTTAATTCTGATCATGATGCAAATAGGAAAGGAAGAGCTATGACAAACGCAGAGCCACTAGAGCTAGTGTGGACTGCACAGACAGACTTATTCATTGAGCATGGAAATGTTTATTGTGTCAGGATAGGGCCCCTACTATCTTCATTTGCTTTCTCTTTTTGTAAGCTCATCTTTGTCAATTTGTGGTTATTATAATTACCTAATTTTTCACTGCGCCCAGTTGTGATATTTAATTTGACCTTGATCTTCCCAAATTTTGAAACGTGAAAGAGCAACAGATACTACTGCAACAAGGAAGGACAAAAGCTATTTCCCTTCTCCTGTTAATAAAAATCAGAAGTTACTCACCTTTAACAACACAGTGATAACAAAATAAACATGTTTTTTCTTTTCTAGTGGAACTGAATAGCATGCTCAGTTCCAGAGTAAGACTTTAGGAGAGGCATACAAGTGAGTCAGAACGTTCCCACTAGAGTGTTCTCCTCTTTTGCCCTGCTACTTCGTTATTCTGTTTCAGCTTCTCATTATGGTCAATCTTGCTGGAGTAATCAGGTTGTTTATTTTTGCCTTTTGTCTCTAAAAAGACAATTGGTTCCTCCTGGTAGCAGGTACTGTGCAAGCCAAGTGCTATCCACCCGGCTGCATCATACCTGTGCCAAACTGTAATAGATTCCTACTGCTTCTAAAATGACAGAGGGGACTTACTTTGATTTATTGCTGTGTTGTGGGTAATTTACCTATAAAGTGTTCTGCTGTCTTGCGTTATGGATTAGGTTTCTAGCAGTTTTCCACATGAAATCGCAGAGCAAGCTCATTACAATTTCAAGCATATTCATGATGACTATATAAAATTAACTGTGAAGACATGAAATTATACCAGAGCCAGATTTTACAAAAAAAAAAAAAAAACTTGCTTTGTTTTTGCAGTAATTATCATAGGGTAGGTTACATATTAAATTAAAAATAATTTAAAAAGAAAAAATAAAAGGAAAAAATAACAAGGAACTATCTTTTGTTTTTCAAAGTCTCTGTTTTAATATAGTGCACACAAATTACGCTTCAACTCTGTGTTTCACACCAGATAGATAAAACTGGTAGCAATTAGCCCCATTACACTAGAATGCTTGTGCTTGTATGTGTAGCAGGAAATTACATTCAATATTATCTAACATAATATTATGAGTGAGAAAATAATCCTTACTGTGCAGATTCGTTTGGTTCCTTTGCCTTGCTAGGAAGGAAGGGAAGAAAGAAGGATTGATTATTTTTATCTTCAGTCTTAAATCATAATTCTCTCGCAACCTCAATCTGTTTCTTGAGGTTTGAGTAATTAAAAGTGTGTCTGTCTTGAAAACATAATAGTTTGTGTAATAAGACATGCAATATAGACTTATAAAGGCTTTGGAGTGCATAGGATAGCAGTAGAACTGAAACCTTTTCTCTGCAAAAGAATGTTTTGAACAGTCCTTGGTACTCTGTTGTATGCCAGGTTAACAGTTTGTGCAACTGGTCACTAACTTTGAAAAAATATTCTAACACTAATTAAAGAAACCTCTATTAGAGCAGTGAATATAAAAGTAAATATCTTTATCTCCTTGTGTTTTCATAAAATGTGCTAGACTTACCTTTTCCAGCAGATTTCTGCAACCAAAAAAAAAGAAAGTTGACAAAACCTTTAGAACACATTTTCCTGAACACAAAGTATTTACTAAAAGCATAATGAAAACAAATATTTTAACAAAAATGCACAATGCTATGAGTTCTCATTGTACAGTTGGGGGTTAGGAAAATGTAATTTTCACATAAGCATCTGTAGAATCTCCTTCTGGATAAAATATTTGTTCATCAGCCACCTTTTATTATGGGCAGTGCTGGATGCCTGTATATATTCAGACAGAGCTGGGTAAATATATTTCTTCACTGCAGAATTTGATGTAAATATAAGAATAATTTTATAAAGTTTTGAAGAAAATACTGAGCAGTTTTCAAATGAAAAGTGAGGGCACGTCTTTGTGTGTTTCTTGTCAGACCTTTGATAGGAGCTGGTAACCAGGATTTAATGGAGTTAATTCCCCTAATTAAGATACTTTCCTATCCTTTTTCCTTTTACAACATTATTTTTTTTTTTTTTGGCATAGGCCTTTCTTTTCTCCTGACTTTGTAAAGAACATAAACAAATGAGAAGAGAGTACAATCACCACAGAAGAGTCTATCTCTCTTTGTTGCTGCTTCACTCCTGCAAGCATCAGGAGTTTTTCAGCTCTCAATTTGAGCAGCATCAGGCTGCTCATGGACATGGCCTCACCTCAGCCAGGAGTACCATTGACAGCAGCAGGAGCCCAAAAGGCTAATGCGAAGGAAAATTGAGGCAAAGAGCCCCAAAAGATGATTGATCAATGTAACAGAGGTAGTTGAAAAGCATCTGTGTCTTTTTTGTATTAAATGCCTGTGAGGAAAAAAGCAGCTGAAAGTATCAGGAGCCAAAGGATATGCAAAGTGAGAGGTGGGGAGGGATGAAGAGGAGAAAGAACTGGGACTGCACTGGTGGGAGAGGCTGTCAGCTTGTTTTAGGGAAGAACTGTGATAGACATAGATACTTTTAATGGAGGATTTGTTGGTGGCCCTTGAATTAATCTACTGAGAAGAGTCTCCCATTGGGCAGTACATGACCTTATCTGGAAGAAATACAAATTGTTTGGTGTGCCCTCTGACTTTTGGGCAAAGTGATAGAGGCAAGCCTTTTACTTCTACCTGCATTTCCTCTGCTTATTTTTGGAATCAGCAGCTTCTGTAAGTGAACAGTGCAAACAGAAGAGACCCAAAGTGGGAACGATCAATGATAATAATTACCTGGACACAAGCTCACATCACCGAGTCAGCCGGTTGCAAGGTTTTGGGTTGCATGTCCAGAGACAGGACAGCAGCTGATACTCCTTGCTCCATCAGATGCACCTGTAAGGCAGACAAAAGTATTTAGTGCTCAGACAGTTTTTCTAGAAAAAAAAATTGGAAGGAAGTAAATAAACTACTATAAAAAGGGAAAATGAGGTTAAAAACTCTAAGAGACTATATTGGGCCATTGATTTTAAAGCAAAACTTTACAAATTAGTGAGTTACTCTGACAGAAAAACAATGGACTAATAAAACCGTTAGTATGTGTAACACAGTAGCTGAAAATATTATTCCTTATTGCTGAAAGATCATGGTTTAAATTTCTGGTTCCAAAATATTTGAGAAACTGGCTCTTGCTCTGTAAGAGTTCATGGTTTGGGGAAGATAGCAAAGAACAGTGTAACCATGCCAAACAGTGCCAAACCCAGAAATTATTTAGGGCAGATATAAACCTTTTATTTGGGGCAGACATAAACCTTAACTCTTCTTTGTTTTTACTTCAGCTTTATTTTCTTTCATAGTTCTCAGTTTATCAGTCTGCCTCCCAGTCCCTACATCTGTGCCCAAGGCAGTCTCTGCATCTAGCAGAGATGTTTGTCCTTTTTTTTTTCCCTCAAAATCCTCCATAGAAACTGTCTGCTTTGTGGGATTTAGAGAAGATAGGACTATCATCTAAACCTTCCACCAGTCTTACCATGAAAAGAAAGTTTTCATTTTCTGAAGGATGCTGTGCCACTTACACTGATGAAGTGAGAGCTTCCAGGGGGAGGATGCAGAATAATGTGGCAAAGCAGGAAAAAGAAGAAAAAAGTGAGTAATGAAAGCATTATAGTGTGGCATATCCATTAATATTAGGTGTATGCCCCATTGCATGTGACATTTAAATTTGCAGTACAGTTAAGAACAGAGTAGGCAACAATCCTATGTCAGGCTGAAAAAATGAGCTACCTCTGTCTGCAGTAACTGAAGATGATTCCTCAGTGAAGTGGCCTCGGTTTCTACATTACAGTAGGGCTAAAGGCACAAAATTGCTCAAAACGGTGTTTAACTTTATAATTTACATTATATGCAACTGCTAACATACTTTCCCTCGGTGGCAGAGAGGGCTTCTGTCCTGGCGATCGATTTGAGAAAATTTCTGTATCAGATATGAAAAACAGAAGCAGCTTATACTTGGTGTGGCTGCTGCTTTAGCCATTAAAATAATTAATTAACCAGACAGTTATTACTATTACTAGCAAGGTTCTTACATTACACTGAAGATTTAGCTGGAGCAGTATTCTGTTTCTGCAGTTCTCAGGAATTAGCGTCCTAGAGCCCATGTGCTATATTTGATCATGACTACTCGAAATAGTATTTCACTGTCTATGCAGCTCTAAAATATATTGATTTGTTGTGAAGACATTGAAAATTCTTCCAGCTCTGTTTTCACGTTCAGTTGGGAAGGAAAATACAAATGGAAAGCCTTTTCTTGTCTCAGCAGCTTGTTACCTGCATTACGTAGCCTGTGTGTTGCTTTCTCTATAGGTGATGCACTACTGTTCTTTTGGGAAGATTTCCCACAATTTCATGGCCATCACACAAAACTTGTAGTCTAGACCACATGTCTCTTGAAGATTGAAAAGGGGCCTGGTGATCTTTTACTTATCTGTTGCATGCTTGAAAAACAAGCCCTTGTCAAAACAAAACAAAACAGAAATAATTTTAAACAAAACCAAACACTTTGCCTTTCCCATCTGGAAGAGCCCTGCTTTGCAGGGCTGTGCGGTGCCAGGTTGGCTTCAGCAGGGGTCCTGCACTGCAGCCTTTCAATGGAATGCCATTTTCAGTGCTGGTAATGGTGTTCAGAGTACTAGCTCAGAATAGAAGTGGACTTAGATTACCAATTGCGCATGTGGAAAAAGAGCTGTACTCACAGCCAGTGGTACTATAGTACAAATTGCTTTTCTTGCCATGGAAACAAAGGCTTCTTTATGCTACTCTAAAATGAAGGTGAATTTTGCTAAAATTGCAGATGCTGAGCAGAGTATTCCTAAAAATACTTAAGATGGGAAGAAATAGGCATGTATTTTGTAAATTTAATTTCTGTTAAGTCAAAGAAAATGTAAGTAATCCTTAGGTCTTTTTAATTTAAATAGTTTGTAGAAGTTTTTAAAAACTCTTTTCTAGCCTTTCACTACTTTCACTTTTTTTTTTTTTTTTTTGTAGCCTCTTATAGATATTTTGCTCACTTCTCCAAAGCTCTTTGTATTTCTCCTTCTGCTATGGAAGAAGGGGAAAAAAGAAAATAAAGGTATTATTTGACAGAAGTTCTATTATTCATCTTTAACAGCTAAACCAGGGAACCCAGCTATCTTGAATGAAAAACTTACCCTGAGTGTTTCTGCACAGAAATACAGTATCATCATTTGTTTGAGAGTTAAATCTCCATAGAGGTGTGGGAAGTAATACATTATTACTAAGAACTTTTTGCCTGTCTTTTTGGAGAATAAAAAATGAGACTTAGTCTTTATGTAAGATTTGATGCATTTGAATGATTGAATGGTTGATGCATTGAACTATTTCTTCACAACCAGAAATATCACAAGGATTGTTAGTCTATTTGTTTGAAGAAAGCTATAAATTGCCTTAAAATATGTTCTTTGCAGAATGTGCTCCATTGGGTTTTCTATCCCTGATAGGCCCTCTAGCTCTCTTGTATCTCATTTTTATTTTAATTAAAGAATTACCCTTAAGTCTTATTAAAACTAAGTAAGTTTTTTTTTGGTACCTAGTGAATAAGCTCCATAATTCTGGAATACAAGAGAATGCGTGCTGCTTACTGGCATTCCTCTCGAACCATCAGATTTATAATGATGCTTTTCAAGGGAGTACGAATGGTTGCTTGGAGTGTTGCTGTACTGCTGTGGCTGCCATTTAGCAGAGAAGCCCCCAGGTACCATAAATTCATTTCCCTAAGGATGTCTCTGAAGTGTTTATACTTCGAGACTAGATAAAGATAAGGTAAGGAGAAAGAGAAAATAAGACAAGTACAGATATTTTGTAAGGATGAAAGAAACACAGTGGCTGGGGACATGAAGAAGAGGAGCAGTTTGTTGGACAGTAGCAGTTGGTGCAAAAGGCTCAGAATAATGACTGTTGTGTGATATTGTGTGTTAACGTTGGTGATTCAGGTGAAGCTGGAGACTTGAACAATCTGACAAACAATTTTAGGTTACCTAAAAAACCAATTATAATTGCCAAGTCTCCTTTGTAAGTGTAAGGGCTCTTTGTGTTGTCCACTAGCCAGCTGTATGCTCAAAAAAAATTATGCAAGAAGGTTTCAGACTGTATACGTTAAACAATATATCATGAAGTAATGATAGTATTAATGAGGTTACCTGCTCAGAGCAGACGTTTTCTGGTCACCTCTAAGTTCCTGCAGTTCTTAAAAAATATCTTAGCACTGCAGCTGTCTGACCCTAACTCAGGTGTTTACATGTGAAATTCTTGTGTTGAGGTGGATTAATTGCGGCCAGTCACCCTGTGCGGACTCTTCTTCCCCACGAGTAGCATCTGCATGGGATGAGTCTCTGTAAGGGTTTCCCACCACCTTGATTCTGTGTAAATGATTATACTTTATTGGAAAAACAAGGTGAAATGTGATAATCTACATTGCTATTTCTATCCCTATGAAAAACAAGAGAAATTTCTCTCTCTCTCTACCTTGATATTTGCTTATACGTACAGAAAATACACTGAGAGGTGCCAGCCTAGAAGAACCATTTCCTCATCATTAGGACACTGCTGTGAAATGAGGGAATACCGGTTTCAGATCTCTGATCAGAGTTCAAGAAAAGCAATACAACCTGTAACTGAGCAACTGGACCATCTTTAGAAGAATCTCTTTGTCTCTCCCTTTAGCTTTGGACAGACCTTTCTATGCATGATAAACTTGTTGCCATGCATTTGTCTTTGAAATGGATCCATTTAAAAAGCAAGTTCTTTTTGATGAATTGGTATTTTCCACTAATTAATACAAAAAGAACTGGAAAGCCATAATTAGATTTTATCAGAGCCAGAATTTCCAGGATCAGCAGCTGTATCGTGCCAGTGTTTCTGTCTTGCGTGTGCTGTGCTGCTAGTAGTATAGCTGTTGGCACAACACCAAGCAGATGTAGCAATTACAGTGCTAATAAAACTTTTTTTTCTTATTTTCATTACAACTATTAAACAATAGATATGAAGTTACATAATTTCAACCTAATTATACCTTTTTCTGTGTTCCTTTTCTAAATTACTACTTCAAATTGCTTCTTGAAATAACTGGATTTCCTGTGGGCAAGATGCTAACAATTAAGCATGCCCATTTAGCTAAAGGCATTGTAGCACATGCTGAATTTAGCATTACGCAGTACTTCTGTATTGCAGGATCAGTGGGGTGAGGTGAAGCCCAGGCCACAGGAAACCACTGCTTGTGATAGGCCATCCCAACTTGCATCTCTAAAAAAATATAATTCAATTGAAAGTAGGCAATTGACACTTGTCACTCTGCAGAGTCAGCATCAACGGTAGCTGCAGTGTGTGTTCAGTGCATCCCCATCACAGGTCCTTGAGCTGCACAAACTGCTGCTTGTGCCCAGAACTGTACTGAAGGAGTGACGGAGCAGAGACGAGTTGATTTCCCTCACCCCCCTTTCCTCCCAGAGTGCATGTGGGGAATAACTCCTTTTGCCTGCTCTCCTTCCACTTCAGGCACATTTTTTTAATGTCTGCTCTCTTTTAGTGGCACAGGCAAATTCAAAAGAAAAAATGGAATCCAAAGCATTCCAAAGATAAGGAAAATTGTACAAGATGACTGGATAGGTATTAAATTTCAGTTAGAAAATGGCAGCTTTAAGGAGACCATTACAGAACATCTGATATTTTTAAATAAGCTGTCATCTGTACAGTATTTTTCTCACTAAAAAAAAAATCATCCTGCCTTAGGCTCGATACACTTTCACCTATAGTAGCATGGAGAAGAGATGCTTTTCTTTTTATGCCTTTGGGCTTTGATAGTTGTTTCATTAAATCAGAGTTCTGTCATTGCCTCTGTGAAAACAGGAACTGAGCCTGGTTTTCATGCTCCCTCCCTCCCCTCCCCTTTTTAAAACAATAAAAAGAAAATTTGCACAAGATAAAAAACAGACTGGAAATCAAATCCTATTCAGAAAATTCTCTATAACTTAATTAATTTCTCAATTACAATGATTGAAAAGAACAATAAGAGATTGTGTATTTTGAGGCAATTGAAAGGAAATGTTTAATTACCGCGTGTAAGTAAAATGACAGCTTAAAGTATTCTTGCAAGCAACAGTAGTCTTTTGGGGGTAATTAGTGAAAAATACATAGTAAACAGATGATAGCTTTTAGGCTAAACAAATCACTTCAGTTCCATCTCATGATAAAGAACTGCAAAAGTGAACCTATCACACCATTCAGCAGGAAATTTACTTTTACTTTTGATCTATGTTGATTACAAACTGTTAGTTTGGGTTTTTTTTTTTCTGTGAAAATATCTGTATGCTAAGCAGTGTAGCAATGAAGAATGCACTTTGTAGAAATACCTCTGGATTTGTAGTGAATTCAGCCATTCTTTGATGTGGAATGGACAGGAAAGTTATTACTTTGCCGCTACTGAAATAAGAAAACCAAATGGTTGATTGGCAGGTTCACTGCTTGGTGTCTTTTCTGAACACAGGGAGATCTGTGGTCATTTGAGAACCATCTGTGCTTACTAATTTTTAGTATGTACGGTTATCATAATGGATAATCATCCTATAAGTAAATGTTAAGGTTAGTCCTAAATTCAGGGGTTAGTGATAATTTCAGGTTTGACCAAATGTTCTGTGAGATGTCGTCCTTTGGTGCCTCGACAGTCAGATCAGAAGTTTAGCTGGCTCATGAAATAACCTGACTTTGGAGGGCAAGGGACTATGCATAAATGAGAGGTGTTTGTGAAATGGAAGTTGTTCCTTTTTCCAGAGTGGTTGGGGGAGGACATACAAGAGAGGGACAGGGATTTGAGTCTTGCCTCCATGTGAAACATGGAGATATTTAAACATGCAAAACCTTTCTTTTTTTTTTTTTCCTAATAATCTCAGTCAAAACTAGAATGAAAAGGATTTTTAAAGGGTGAACTGTACAAACACCAGATGTACGGTAAGCGTTGCAAGGGGTACAGCAATGTTTCTTGTTCCTGGTTGAATTTGCAGTGGAGGACAAGAATCCCCTTTGGCCAAGTGTATGGAAACTGTCTGCCCTCTAGTGATTATGAAGCAGGAACCTAAAGAGATTATTTTTAATATTAGAACAGAATCAATAAGTCCACTCCTATGGATGAAAACCTGTTGTCATATGGAAAAGAATGAGTATTGTAAATAGCAAATACATAGTAGCAGCTACTGAAGATAATACTTTTAAATGTTGGGTAAGACTAAATAGAGGTTGAGCTTAAACACTTGAGGAATATTTATCCAGAATTCTTTATAGTTTGGGAATGTGGTTTTGACCTTTCTCTCCTTTTTGTCTTCCAGTGATCTAAAAACCGTTCAGGTCCTCAACCAAGTACCGTAGATAAAAGCTTAGACCTGTGCTATGTTTGGATAACATGAGGGCCTTGCAGTAATGAGGAATACTTGTTAGCGAGGTAGAATTCCCTCACTGTAGAAGAGATATGATTGGTGACCATGTTCTCATCTCGACTCTAGCTGCCAGTAGCTGAAGCTGCAGGAAAGAGTCATCAGCACAGCTAGTACAGAGCAGCAGACCCAGTATATTACTGTTTGGTTCTGTAACTGTGAATTGAGGCACACAAACAGTTGGTGAATGGATTGTATGACTGACAATGACTGCAGAGAGGAGAAAAACTTTGGAGGCCTTTTATCACCCAACTGTCGGGTTCCTTGCATTGCACTGTTTGCATCCTGAAATGGAAAAGGTGCATGTAACAGTACCCTGCACTATCTACGTGCTCTGCCTAGACTCCACAGTCAAACAATGACTGGGCCTAAAATATGTCTTCCCCATCTTTTGTGAGCAGGAAAACTTGTGTCACCTCATTTACACCACTGTGTGTCAGGAGTAATGCTTGCAGCTGGTGACATGTTAAGGAGTTAAAGAAGAGAAATAAGAGAAATAAATGTGACAGGAGAAAATTGAATCGAAAATCTGTTAAATAGTCATTAATAAATATAAGCTATACAATTCTTCTCATTGCTTTCCCATTAATCTGTAACTTAATGTCTTTTATTATTAACATAGAACCCGCTTACGAAGTTAGACTGGAAGTTCTTGCAAAAGGAAAAGAAGTGTAGCCTGCTGTCTATTATTGCCTCATGTTAATCAAATTCCTCCTGGAAGAATCAAGCCTCAGGGATTTTTTCCAGACATTATTTTTATTTATACAGATTAGATTATTCATTCAGCAAACAGAAGCAATATCATGTGATATTTAGACATACAACCACGCAGCTCAGCTAGTGAGTTGGAACTATTGAATACTGGGTTAAGAGGTCATTTTAAAAGCTTGTAAACAATATATTATGTAATTTCTCAAATCGCTGAGTGAAAAAATAGAATTAATTTAGTATTTCCTGTAAGAGGGAGATAGATATCATAAGAAGGGGGAAATGTGCCATATGAAATTACATATTGTTTTTTTGAAAGCAGGACAACATTTAATTTTTACATGCCATTTTAATGGCATCACATAATAGAATATATGGAATTTAATTGAAACAGATTATAAAGTGTTCTAGCAAAATGGCTGTTTTAAAATACACAGTGTTTTAATTCAAAGTACTATATTTAAATGGAAGTTAAGTATTTTCATTATATGGTCTTTGTACAGAATTTCGCAAATCTTATCGCTTTAATCTTAAAATCTATAATTTGCTGAAATGTTTTTAACAAGTGAAGTTACTCCTTTTTTCTTAAGGAGAAAAACTGTTCCCTTCATATTCTTTCAGTACTCATTCATTGTATTTGCAGTTGTCCTTCTGCTGCAGAATGAAAAATTTACAAATGAAATATAGATATATTGCCTAAAAATTAAATGGCCATGAATTTTTTGTCAGATGAAACTTCAGTTTGCATTTTAAAAATTCTTTAATCAATGTAATTTGAGGGATAAGTCAACATGAGTTTAATACCAAATTTAAGCATAGTAGACACTACAGGTATTTCTGTGAATTGTAAACCAGAATGTTATTTTTATGTTTAATTTTTAACTAGAAATTGAAGTTTCCTGCATATTTAATAGTTTGTGTAATTCCCTGATTATATGCTTTCCAAGTCCACTTATGCATTTGAATAATTTTGAAAAAGCAGCAATAAAACCTCTCAGGAGGTTAATACGGTAAAACCTTTCCCCAGCTGCGATTCTTTGCAAATGTGTGATCATCATTCAGTTCTGCGTCCATACAGCTCTCGTTATCTCCAGATATCTCCCAGTTATCTCCCTCCTGTTCTGTATCTCAGGAGCCCTGTTGAACTCCTCCTCTTCTTCTGAAATATTTTCTGTCTGGCACATCTTGCAGAGAATTTAGGGGCCTAGAACTCCAGGGAAAAGCAAATTAATGTCAAACTGAAACAACATTAAGTGTTTATATGCTTTGAAACAATTCCCTCTCCCTGCCTCACCCCTGAACAATTTCAGAAAGTTTTTACCCTTTTCTTCACCGGGAAAAAAAAAAAAATAAAATCTGTAGGTAGGAAACAAAATCTTGTGCCTGGGAAAGTGAAGGACAAGAGGAGAGGCAAACCTCTATTCCTTCAGTTTGTTTCAGGCCTTACATCACAATAACATAGAGAAAAAGGATTTTTCCATCAATGATGCCTGCTTATATTTTGTGGACAATGCAGGAATTACATTTGAACTCCTGAGATGTAAACCCAGTGAACTTTCACAGGAAAATTGTTTCACAACATTGTAAATTACGTGTTTGTAGAAACACTCTACCAAGAAACAACTATTTGAATAACATGAAAATATTTGGACTGTGCCTTTTTATTCAACACTTGAAAGCCTATTAAGATGAGCTGGTTTTTGAAATGCCATGTACTCTGCCAGGTAAGGTAACTGACAGTCACCTGAATCATGAGTCTAGTCACTACTAAAAAGTTAAGACGGAAGAAATTTTAGAATTATATTGCTTTATTAAAATCAAATCCTTTATATGTCAGACAGTTCTGTAGTTCAGTGCATTTTGTCAGTTGTTATTCAGTGATGGCATACTAACAAGCTTTCCTTCACTTTGATTCAGAGAGGAACTCATTTCTTGCCTTTCTAATGTAGAGCACCTATCTGCTTTTTTCCATAAGGAATTTGAAATAGAAATATAAAATCCTTACCTGGCATTTGATAGCTAAAGGTTCATCAGTGCCTGCCTGTAGCATTCACTTTCTTCTTTTGATAACTAAATTTATTAAATCTCTTCCTTTAAGTATAAAATTTTAGAAGTACTGTTATAAGGGCAAATGATTGAACTTGAAAGTAATCCTTTAGAATTCTCCTGTTGGATAAGATGCTATATATGTGTGTTACAATAGAAAGTTTCATGGTTTAGAACCTTTAAATAAATTATTGTTTTAAAATACATGGTTACAGTTGTTGTTTATCTAATTGGTCAGTGCTAGTCATGCAGACCTCCATCAGGGTCAACTGGGAGAGAGATAAGGATGACAAAGGTGAGTTTATTCCATCTATACAAGACATGAATGAGATTAATTGCCCCTTCGTATCTCTCTCTGGTTATGAGAGAGGGAATCAAAATAACTGGTTTAAATTAGACACTTGACTTTTAGAAAGCTGAACTAAGGTATAGCCCTAATAAATTTCCAGTTTTTGTTGTCAGTTCACATTTTTCATGACTGTTTAGCACAGAAAGAGAGCAGTCTTAACTTTATGATTCTAAAAATTTCTGTTCAAATTCCTATTTTGGTGACAGTCGAGTTTGCTACCTTTTGATTTGCTTGATTTTTTGAAAGTAGTAGTAGGTAAAAATTCACAAAGATGAAAATTATTTTGGTATTAGGATGTATAAGAAGTTTCTGGGATCTCTCCTATGTGACACCTGCTATGTAGACCAGAATGTGTCATCTACAGAAAACTGATATGCTTTTGGGTATGTAGACCTCATCCTGCTCTCACAAGCAAAGCTGGTGTAAGACAGCAATTTTCTTTGCTTTCACATGTACTACTGTCAGTCCTTCCCCCAGTTTAGTTGTGGGCCGATTGAGAGTTTTCCAGATACCAACCTGGAGCAAGTCTAGAAGAAAAATACCTGAAATCATGATATTGTCACTAGGCTTGCATAATACTTTCAGGAGTGTGCTGATGAGTTCGGTGATGGTGTGAAGTTTAGGATGGTATAAAGCTTCAGATGCTAATATTGGAGACAGATCAAGATACTTTATAAAAAGAATGAGTTGAGTTTTGGGAGACAAAGTAGTAGGAATAGAATGAAATTCAGAAATGCAAAGTTCAAGGACTCAGTGTCACATTCCGATTTCAGATGAGAGGAAGGCCCCTTTGCATTCCAGCCCACCTCAGAAGAGTCTGGGTGGCGAGGGGCAGCTAGACCAACCTCTCACACAGTGGAGCGTGGTTTTGTTCGTATTCTTGGGAACAGAATGAAGACTCAAAATGGAGTCAAATGCCAGGTAACTTTATTAACCCAACAACAAGTTCACAGATGCAAGAGAAAGGAGAGCAAGAAAGGAAAGAGAGAAAAGAATACAGTTTCAATTGCAATAGCTACCACCACGGAGCTGCGGCGTCCCGACAGTCCAGTACACTCCATGGGGGAACGATCCGTCTGGAGTTGGTCATTTCAATGCTGGTTCCGTCGATGTGTATTCCCGTTTTATGTTCGTGTACTCATTGTATTCCAAGAGCTGGTTTTCCTAGCCATACCCCTCACCTGGCGGTGATATGCATGCCCATCACCGGGAGATCCGCATGCCCATCACTGGGAGATATGCATGCCTATTATCGCCTCTGGGCACATGCCGGCGGGAGGGGAGTGGGGGGGAGGGGTGGAGAGTGTAGGGCTAAATTTCTCAGAGTCAGCTCTGCATTCAGGTTCGCAGGACAACAGGAGTTGCCTTGCAAGATAACGGGAAGCCATTGTTCAGGTGGTGGTTTGATATTTCGACAATGTTGAGACAAATATTCGACAGTCTTTTACACCCAGGTACTAGTATAAGCTGTTGCTGTAAACTGGAAGATGAGGAGCACAGCAATTGCAAGTAGTAAGGAGAAAATGAGGAATCTGGGTGATGAAACTGCTCATAGAATGACTGCAAACAACCACTTTAATGTGTCTTGTTTTTTCCCACTAGATGGGAAAGAAATAATAATATGAACTATTGTTGACACTTCCTCTAAAATATTATGTATAGTTCTAGTAATTGCAGTTGGAGAAAGAGGAACTCAAACTAGAATGGATGGAAAAGAAGAAGTCTAGTATGCTGTCTTCTGAACAAAAAGTAGAATAGACTGCCTGGACGAGGCTGGGAAGAGACGTGATTCCCATCTACAAACACTACAGAGATAAATCGCAAGGGACAAGAGCTTTTGAGCTGCTGAATAATTTTGTACTAAGCATGAGTTGATTTAAAACGTATCTGTGTACATTTAGACTGAAATTTAGAATAAGATTCAAAACAATATAAAGACCAGGGAGCTTCTTGAAACAATATTCTGAAAGGATAGGCGGAGAGACAAATTCTAACTTTTTTTGAGATGACTTGATTTGTCTATAAGGAGTTACATGAGGTGAGGTTTTGCAGTAGCAGGGGAATAAATTCAATAACTCAAGGGACCTATTTTTCCTAATGTAGTTTAGAAACAATGCAGAATTGTGATTGTTCGTTCCTTGATGTTCATTGCTTAGAAAGGCTTCATCTTGATCAAATTGCCTCCTCTCACCTTGCTGCTCCTTAAATCTCCTTCATATTATAATGCTGCTTAGGTTCCTCTTTTATACATGGCATGCAAGCATTTTCAAACCATTTTAAGAATATTGATTAATTTATTGCATCTAAATTGAGGGACAGAACTTGCTTAATTCAGCAGAAGGATTTTACAGTGGTCTTTCTTTTTACATTTGTAATTAGTATACAGGATTTTTTTTTTTTTTACAAGTCACATTTAAAGGTTTGTCTTCAGAAGGCTGTGGCTTTGACTGGATATAAACCCCCTATAAAGTAAAGTGCTATATCCTCTTTTTTCCTAGCCTGTCTATATGCTATTCATTCTATATTAACATCTTATACAGTACATTAAAAATACAATTAAAATATTACGTTAATGTAATTTAAGGGTTAAGATTACATTTGTGATGAAAGGAAAGAGAACCTGAACATTTTTACAGATGCCAATAGATCTTTTTGGGGAACTTTCCCAGAAGTCAGGCTCTATTGCCAAGGACAAAGTCGTACGAAGTGTAAAAGGCATATTATTCAAGCTGAATTTTCAAATGAAGGTACAGGGACCTAGGTCCTTTGAAAAACCAGTCAGTTATTGAAGCTGTTGAGTGTTGCCATTTTGGAAAAATCTGACATGGGCACTTGAGTTCCTGAAAGGTATTCAAGTAGTTTGGCTGTGACCAGGTCTAAGTCCAAGTACAGTATGCAAATGTCCTTAGTTTCATGTTTTTTAATTGATACTATTCATATATTTCATAAATTTATATGGTTTATTCTATCAAGGACTGAATGTTGAGCTGTAAAGATTATTAGGACTCTCAGAATTTTTTTCAGTTAAAAAGGACAACTTGCTAGTTATGAAATATTATGAGGAAAGGACCTGGTAGGCTCAACTTATGTACTAAACTGTCTTGTGAGAGATCAACATTCAGGTTTATATTTAACAGGTTTAATTGCGATATTGCCTGTATTGGAATACTGTCTTAATTTTAATATATTTTCCCTGCTTCAGTTGCAAATCATTATGAAAAAGACCTCAGTCTTCTCCCTTGCCTTTTTTCCATATCTATTTTTTTAACAATAGCTATAATTTCCTAACCAACTCTACTAAGGACCTAATGTGATCAATGTCATAATACTCAACTTTATGCTGAAGGAACATAGCAGCAGAATTTTGTTACACAAAAGGAGCCCGTGAATAAGGTTATGGCTGAAACAACAAGAAACAGTTATTATTGGATGATCGTTGTCAGTGAAAATTTGTGATATATTACTTTACTTTGAAATCCACATAGTTCTTGAGTATTTCAGCAATTTTATATGTTTGTTTGTGTAGCATTTATAGGCATTTTGATTTCACTGATGTATATAAAATACTAGGATAGAAATTATTGAAATTATGGCAGTGCAATATATAGGTCACATTAATAACCATACTTATTTTAGGACAAACAATTCAATATTCATCTTAAAAAAGAGGTAGATGTGGAGTGGTCAGCAACACAGTATTTCTTCCATTCAGTGAGATATTGAAAAGACTGGGAATACGTAGTTGTAACAGGTATGAGAAACTGCATCAACATTCAAAAATACTGTTTACTTTTATCAAAGTGTAAGACAGCATGTAATTAATTTGAGAAAGAGGAAAATGAAAGTGCAAAAAGAATATATTCTTTGAACATGCCAAAAAAAAAGTGTATATAGTACAGAAGCACAGTGGGATACAAAACTAGGTATTTGTGTGGATAATAAAAGCATTTTAAATTGCATCAAGTATGATCAGAAGCGTTGTGATCTCCATATTTCAGAGTATAAGCCAGCTCATCTAGGGAAAGAAAAAAAGATTACAATCTTTTCATTTAATAGCAGTCAATTACATCATTATATGTTAAGAAGTTTTTTTAAAGACCTCTGAAAGCCTCTGGTTACCATAAAACATATTGAGGTTAGCTGGACCACATTTAGGGTTTTATGGAAATAAACTCATACTTGGGTGTGGTAACATTACAGAAAACAACAATCTTCTCATTTGTAAAAGTTTATCTTAGCTTTCCTTTGTCTTGCCATGTCTTCATCCAGCACAGGCTCTGCTGAATTGCCTGGATGCCTCTTGTTTTTCTCCCCAGAACCCTGGAATTGGAGTTAGTTTGCCTTTAGAGGCCTCTGATGTTCCTTTAGATATGCACATGTCTCTTGCTAAATAGTCCTCCCTGGAAAATCAGATGGTCCTTGGTGTCATGAATAAGCAAAGGCAGAAAGGCAATTTGAAATTATAAAAGGGAGTTTTAACGCAGTCATTTATATTTTCAGTGTAGCCTGGTGCTTCTCCCATGGCATAAGAAAAGCTAAAAATAAAAAAAAAAAAAGAAATTAATTAAAGTCAGTTTGAGGGATCTTGCTATAACTCTGGAAGCTCTTTCACACAGATGTAAGAAAAGCACCAGAGGGGCTTTTGTGAACGTGAAATTAAGACATCTCTTTTCTGAGTAAACTGAAACAAACAAGGAAAAATCCCAAACAAATAAAACCTCAAGCAATCCAAAATTTTTAATCTAGAAGGGAAAAGATACACGATACAATGTGATGAGAAGAGTTATTAGAGAGAAATTATTCCACTCACGTACGAAGATGATGCATGTTCAAGTGTCAGGTCTGATGGATGACTCAGGATCAGTTACAGCTCTTTCAAATATGATTAAAATACAAAGTTTTGACAAAATTTAACTTCATAGACAATTTTGTCAACTTCATAAGTATAATCATACATAGAAAAATCAGGGAAAGAAGCTGTTGAATTTTCATATTTATTCAAAGGATTCACGGTGCTAATGAGAATTTTTAAACCTTTTTGACATGTAATTTTTTTTTCCCAGAAAATAGTTCAGTTCAGTTATTTGCATTTCTTTAATGAGTAAAAAAAAAAAAATCAACAAATTCAGTATAATTATTTAAAAGTGAAAAATGTCTCCATTTCTAACCGTTGTTGATATCTATGGTACCCACAGAGAAAACAGTCTTCAAACTTAACCAGACAGATTAGTGGTTTATTACACAAAATAAACAAGACCATATTATTTTGGCTATCTTTGTATCTTCATTTTAGCACACTTTTTTGCAACTGGCATGTGACATACCACAGCGACAGCTAATGTGGGAAACACTTGATATGGCCAATAGGATTTATCATGCTGAAAAAATGAACTTGCTTTTCTGAGAAATAAACAAGCAATCATTACTTCATCTGAGTTAGTGAAAAATATCAGTTGCTGAAGAAAATAGTAAGTTAGAAGTTTTGAGGGAACACTTCACATGAATGCTCTGACAGAATGTTGGACAGGGAGTAGTAGTAGCATGAATTACACAGCATATGAGTCAAAATCACACTGAGAAAGCTGAGGAAAATATTTATTACAGGAAGACAGCGATAGTATAGTGTACACTCGCAGGCCCAGATATTTTGACGTGGAAGGAGACCTTGATAGTATTTTAGATGGTTAAATATTTGTGGGAATTGTGAGAAACTTTAAATTCCTCCTTGCAGATTTTTAAAATAAAATGTTGCTAATATGCAGTTTCACTATTATTCTGTGTTTTATTAATTTGGAAACATTTTGAGACACACCGGTGACAAGCACTTCATTCCTACTAGTTTTATTATTTCTGTTTCCCTAAAATTTCTATGTGTAAGCATAAAAGCTGGTAGAGAAAAAGAATTTGCTTGTGTGGGAGAAAGCACCTATTCAAATAACAGCACAAATGAAAGGGAGCAGTGTAAGTTGCTGGCAAAGCAAATTGCTTTTAGCATGAATGTTCTCTTCTTCAAGGTCATTCTGGCATAAAAGTCCTTCGCACTTCTCTTGCATTATACATGTCAATGAATGTGTATTTTTTGTTAGCAAGGATTGCTCTTTATTAGCATTGCTCAAGCACATTTTTATGCAAATAAGGTTGGGTAGAGGGGTGCAGCCCCTGTGCTAGGGAACAGGGTGAAGTCCTTTCCCTGTCCGTGTGTGCTGTGACACATGTTGCGTATCCACATCAGGCCACAGCAATGGAAGGCTGGACGCAAACATGAAGGGGACATTGGGCAGTTCAGCATCTCCTTGGCTTTGCTGCAGAAAAGCTGGAGCACTGTGCAGCAGCTGGGAGCGTGTGACCACCTTGGTGAAGTATATAGAGCAGTGGCAATCTCATGTCCCTTCCCTCTAAGTAAATCCATGCCTAGATTAGCTGTAACTGATTAGTAGGGTAATTTTAGAAGCAATACTTTATTTGTGCTGTAGCATGTCTGTCTTCTGCTGACCCAGAACTCTGATTCAGACCCACAGTGCATGGATAAATTTCTCCCTATCAGAACAGAAAACAGTGATGAGCATGCAAATTTAAATCTCACTTGTAAAGCATGGGGGTGAAGAATTCTTGCTTCAGAGCTGCAAGACAGCTCTACAGAGGTTAAATCAGGCTTACATATTCATCATACACTGTTAAATAGTCCCATGCAAAATAACTTCCCTCTTATTTGTGAAATGCATGTTTTACATGTGGCCTCATCTAATCTTTTGCCACTTTGCAAAGCAAAAACTAATTTCAATTCCAGAGGATGGAGCAGCATTCAATTATACAAGTTAAAGGATATGTGCTGCAGGTCATAAGGAGTGCACGTACATTATAAATTCATTTAATTGCTCTACAGAGATGCTGATACTAATTAGAACTTCATTGGCTTTTTCATTGAAAATAGTTAAAATTGTCTAATAAGCATGAAAAAAAAAATGAAGGAAAAAATTAAAGGGAGACTCTTTACATAAGTAAACCAAGTTTCTGCCAAGTTTTAACTCACCTGTAAGCCTGGAAGGGCTTTTATCCTTCTGTGTCTCAGTGCCTTGTCCTCTTCAACTGAGGCAAGCATAGGGGATCTGAGGAGCAGAAGTCTTAGTCAGGCAGTACTTGTCCATTGCTGTTTAGGCAATTTCTCCACTTTGTGAGTCTCAGATGTATCATGCAGTTTAGTAAAGTACAACTCTGAGTATGTTAGTTTGGGACTTTTTTTTTCTGAAAATTATGCTATCCAAAAAGACTTCTGAAGAAGGGAAGCAAACAAAGCAGAAGACAGGACCAAGGACTAGTAGAAACAGGGAAAACAAGTGCGCAAGGTAAATGAAGTGAGGTCCTCTGAGTTTCCTGGGTCCTGGCATCTCTCTGTTCCCCCACTTTCAGTTTCCTGATGCCATGCCTATTTTTTCGGTTCACTTCTCTCTTCTCTTCATTCCTCCTGAAGAATTCTTTCTACTTCATTATCTCCACAGATTTTAACTTTGTTCTTCAGTCACTGTATAAGCATACACAACATTAATATGTTGCATATCAATACAGCATAGCCAGTTTCTGAAATTTCACACCCTAAACTCTCACTGAATGCAGCACTAGAGATGTAGATGCATACTGTGTACAGTTTCCCTGTCTGCTGCATGGAATGAGCAAAAAATGGTGTTGGTGTACTTTCACAACTCCTGTACAGCTGGGAATTTAGGGACCACATGACAAGTGTGAAGGTTTGGCTTCTAATACTTGTAAATTAATATGGATATTAGTATTGCCATTAAAGGCAGATTCTGTAATTTATAGTTGTACTGTCACGTGAGTAATACTAAATTAACTAATATTTGTGTGAGGGTTCTCTGACACGTGAATGAAATGCTATATTTATAAAATACATAAAGCTTAAGTGGATACATGAATGAATTTTCACTTTTAGGTGCATATATATAGTAAAATTGGGGGTTTTCTTCTGATTCTTCCTTTTATTGTCTCAACAGTACAAACAAGTGGAACAGTACATGTCATTCCACAAGTTACCTGCTGAAATGCGCCAGAAGATCCATGACTACTATGAGCACCGCTACCAAGGCAAGATCTTTGATGAAGAAAACATTTTGAATGAGCTCAATGATCCCCTCAGGGAGGTAAGATTAAAGTATTTGAGTAGTTCTTCATGGTATGGAAAACTTTCATGTCTTTGCTGTTTCTGTATTGAAATGCTTTTTCTGATTCTATTCTGTAACATTTAATCTCAGTTGACCTAGTCAATGAATGACCAGGAGAATGGATTTTATAGTAGATTGACACAAAGAAATAAACAGATTTACACTCCATTCTAAACCAGTCTGTCAGAGTCACTGCCACACAAGACTGTCAAAGAGTAAAATCCTGTCCTTAATTGTTGAGGGACACTCATGGTTTTCTGCCATTCTTTAAAATAGAGAGGGGCTGGACTAGAACGGTCCTGCGTGAAAGGTTTTTTCTGTTCTCCCTACTTGCTAACGAGGCATCTATGAAACCGCTGAGCCACCAGTGAAGGGAGAGCTACTGTGTTTCATTCTGTGAAGTAGCATCCTTGGTTAAGATGGTCTTTAGTTAAGGTGAGGAAGCTGGAATATGATATGCAAGCCATTAAAGGGTCGATTGTGTTAAAACTGTAGTCTCTATTCCAGTTTTAGGGTTTCTGTAAATGTTATGTTGTGTGTTGAAGCAGTTGGAATTTTCTTCAGTAAGGTGTTTGTGTGGGAGGAAGGCAGCATTCGTCTTGCTGTAACAGAGGTAGCTGCTTAATGGGAATATAAATCTGACTGTCTTCTGTTGGGTGGTACTTATGCCTGACCTGCTGAAGGCTGTTTGTGTCATCAGTTGGCTGATATTCTCTACTGAAAAGAGAAGGAAAACACAGAGGAGAAGAATGAAGTTGAAAAATTCAGAGAGAAGAAAGCACAAACAGGAAGAAGAGAAAGAAACAAGAAAAGGGGAGAATAAAGGAGGAGCAGTCTGATACGTGATAAAACCTGTGTGATTTCCAGGGATACCAAGTAATGCTGTTCAGTATCCTCTGCCCTGGGAGAAGT
This sequence comes from Chlamydotis macqueenii, assembly GCF_036417535.1. Lineage (NCBI taxonomy): Eukaryota > Metazoa > Chordata > Aves > Otidiformes > Otididae > Chlamydotis > Chlamydotis macqueenii. The sequence continues at coordinate 15,540,731 of NC_141593.1, read as the reverse complement.
GGTGCTGAATATGTGTCTGTGTATACATACACCCAACAGAGCACAGGATGACATCTGTACATTTGGAGAGATCAGTGAAGATTGGGGTTTTTATTTAACAAGTTTTGTGGCATAAGAAGAGCACAGGTCTGTGATGGATTGTCTGTACCATTGAATCCGCTCTTTGTTGTGAAGGGAAAACATGTCATACAATCCATTGCCAAAATCAATCAAGTTCCGTATTTAAAATAGTTACAAGAAACAATGCCGTGCCCATTCCTGGGCAGCGAGGGCAGCTGGCACAGTTTTGCTATGTCTGTGTTGTGAAAGTCCAACAGTGGCCTCCCTCCTCACAAACTGCCAACTAGGCATGGTGAACGGTGCCCAAAGTTGCTTGGTCATTGCTAGATGGTTCAAGTCAAAATCAGGCCAAACCATGATTGTCCTAACAATTTCACAATACAGATGCCTGAATTCCAGTGCCTGGGACCATTTAATTTCCTAACACAGATGTAGCCTGACCCATTTCATTATATTCTGGATTTGTAAGTGTTTTGGAGGGCAGCTGGAGGGCTCTGGCTTCTGCACTGCTTCTGTCAGTTTATCCTGAGTCTGCCCTTGGTAGCTTTTGAAATGTTAAGAGGAGAATGTACTATAAAATCTATCATGTAGGACTGAAAACTTATCCCTAAAGTACAGGGGCAGTTAAAACGTGAATCTTGGCCAGTATGGAGTTTTTGTTTTCTTAAAAGAACAGAAGCATCTGTCACTGACATCAGAAACTATTTCATCTATTTCTACTCTAAAAGAAAACATTTCTTTCTTTATAAATGAAGTTCAGTATCCTTCCATTGCAAAATCTTCTTCTACTAACAGCAGTTTTCAGTTATGACACTTTAATTACCTGTCTTTTCTTCCTTTTCACCCTCCCTTCATGCTTATTCCCTCTCTCCCTCCCTTTCTTAGTCCTGTCCTCTTCCCTTTCTTTTTTCTTACTGCTTAAGAGCAGCAAGGCAAATTTGATCAAGCGCAAAAAGCAAAAAGCACTCCTGGGGAGAGATCAAGCATGGAAAATTTCAAAAATTAATGAGCTACTAAAAACATGGAGTAAGAATAGAATTTCACGGAAGGAGTGGCTTCTGGTTTTGCTGTGATCATGCTGTACTTAGCATGTCTTCTTTGTTCTCTGTATTATATAATAAAAATGTATTTACTCAGCTACAATCAAGCAATCAAGTTGCACACTGCCCTCGTGACAATACAATAGTTATTCCAGAAAAAGAACTAGAAAAAAAAAAGAAAGTGGACAGTGGCAATGCCAGAATAGGTTCCACAGCAAATCTGTCCAAATTCTGGCAGCAGCTCACACACTGTGCCCTGAAAACAGCACTTGGGTGTTTGCTTAGTAGCAGTAGCAGTTTCAAATTCTATTTTAGCTGCCACTTCAGTATCTGCAGTTTGGTAGTGCAGGTAGTGGCTTTTTGATTTTGCTAATGGATAACAAATTAGAGCCTTTTAAAGGCAGAGCACAACAGTTCATATATTGAACGAGACACACCGTCTTATGTGCCAACGACTGCACAAGGCTGTAAGGTCCAGGCAAAAGCACAGGTACCCTAGCTGCATCATTCAGAAATAAGTATTTTCTGCATTTCTTAAGTTTTTAATGAATCCTACGTTTTATTATACTTTGAGTTTAGCACAGGGTAAGAGTTAAACATTCAGTCTCCACAGGGCATTCTTAGCTTGATGAAAGTAGCTTCTGATGAAGACATTCACCTGAAACCATTGTTTCCTCACTTACAGGAAGCAGAACAAAAGAAACCACACAAACTGCTGCGTAATTATAGCATTAATGTCATCAAAGTTTATTTTAAAAGTTGCAGTATTTTCCCAACTGTCCAAGTTTACTGTATGGGCTGAAATTTCCCACACCTAGCCTGTCTCCAGGACTGATGACCTTTTTTTGATCCATGTTTTAAAATTTTGGCTCACTCTTTTTTAGTGGAAAAATAATTATGCATCATATAAATTTAATCATTTAACCATTAAAAATAGCTAAAGGACATAGAATTTGTGAAAATATGGTGTAAAATTAATTCTTACATGATAAATACTACTAATAAAGCCATATATCCTTATAGTAGAGGTAAGACTTTTTTGGTAAAAGAGGATGAATGTTCATTTTACTGAGTTTCTGAAACTTATGTATGGAACATTCATGGTAGATTGAATGATTAAAGTAGTGAAAACTTAAGAAACAGTTTGATGTATATGTGTGACTGGCTAACGTTATTGGGTAACAGAAATAGAGTCATGTTTATTGTGGGGATTAACTAGGGCTTCATAAAAAAAAAGGAAAAAGTGAATTCTGAACATTTTTAAATTTTACAAGGCTCTCTCTAGGAGCTTCATAAAGCAACTAGTAGCTGACTGTATAATTCAAGGATAAGCTTGTATTAATAAAGAAATTCCCTTCAATGACTAGGAACTAAGGTAGACACTCATTAGAAAATTAGACTTAAAAACTTTATCTTCCCCCTGGTTAAATTAGTTGCACAATTTGGGTATATTAGTCCCATGGTAATGTACTTAATTGGATGTCCTCAGCTCTACACACTCAAACTGAATTAGCCATGCATTGCCATACGTGGTGTGCTATTGCCTACTTGTAAGGAAAGGTGCTCTCTGATGAAAGTGAAGATTCAAAGGTTTCTTTTCATTAAATTCAGAAATTTCACTTTTATTGAAAAGCATATCTCCTTTTCCACAGTTAGGCTTATCTGATAATAACTGTCCAGCCTTCTTGAGAAGCAGATAGTCAGGAGACTCCTGGCAGTTACAATTTCAGTAGACGTGGAAGATTTTAAATTGCTTTGTTGAGGCCATGAAGGGTTGGATTCATCAAACCTATGCGTGGCTCTGTACAAGTTCTGCAACAAGTACGAGCTAATCATCAGGCTCTTTCCACACATACCATCCCCCTGTACACACTCTCTGTAAAGAAAACCTAGCTGACTAGGTTAGAAAAAAGGCTGTGTCTTCAAACAGCAGTTGACATGCGAAATAAATTCTGCCTTTAATAGCATTTGCAATTAACTATCTCCCTCCCTCATTTCTTGAGGTAGTAATTAGCAATTGGTAGCAATTAACTTGTTTCCTTTATATATTTATAGATAATATAAGTATAATCTCTGTTTCTTCAAGAGACGGAGATACTTGGAAAGTTTTCTGAAGTTCATATTTTTAAACTCAAAGAGTTCTTTACATCTACATGCTTGAACATCATTTGGCATTAGAAGGCCCTAGTCCCAAAAGTGGGGACTTTATAGCTGCATAACTGTCATGACATGAAATGGATGATACAGACAGCAAGAAAAAAAAATTAACAACTAAAAAAACCCCACAGCTTAGAGAAATCTCTTCCAAAAGGACACCTGAATTACAGTTTAAGTTACCTGAAACAAAGTGTAAAGACTTAGAAACGCAGAATCATAGAATACTTTGGGTTGGAAAGGACCTTTAAAGGTCATCTAGTCCAACTCCCCTGCAAGGAGCAGGGACATCTCCAACCAGATCAGATTTCTCAGAGCCTCATCCAGCCTGGCCTTGAACGTTTCCAGGGATGGGGCATCCACCACCTCTCTGGGCAACCTGTTCCAGTGTTCTACAACTCGCACTGTAAAAATTTTTTTCCTAATATCCAATCTAAATCTACCTCCCACTATTTTAAAACCATTACCCCTTGTCCTATCACAACAGGCCCTGCTAAAAACTTTCTCCCCATTTTTCCTGTAGGCCCCCTTTAAGTACTGGAAGACTGCTATAAGGTCTCCCTGGAGCCTCCTCTTCTCCAGGCTGAAAAACCTCAACTCTCTCAGCCTGTCCTCATAGGAGAGGTGCTCCAGCCCTCTGATCAACTTTGTGGCTCTCCTCTGGACTCGCTCCAACAGGTCCATGTCCTGGCTATGTTGCGGGCTCCAGAGCTGGACGCAGTACACCACGTGGGGTCTCATCAGAGTGGAGTAGAGGGGCAGAATCACTTCCCTCAACCTGCTGGCCACGCTACTCTTGATGCAGCCCAGGATGCGGCTGGCTTTCTGGGCTGCAGGTGTGCATTGCTAGCTCATGTTGAGCATCTCAACCATCAGTACCCCCAAGTCCTTTTGCATAAGTACTTTAATCTAAGAACAGAGTGTAAGAAATGTTGAAGTGGCTCAGCTCTGGCATTTGTCTAAGCCACCAGCCTCACCAGCAGTGGCTGTAGATGGATGCCCAGAGAAGAATGAGAACAGGGCAAGTATGGTATTTCCATTGAATGACTCCCAGTATTTTCAGTTTAAGGGATTCTCTGAGACTGTTGTGATTTGTCTACTGGGTAATCCTTAGTACATATGTCTTCCAGTTACATATTTACACTCCTCTTGAATCCACGTACTCTCACTGCAACCAGATAATCATTTGGCAAGGAGCACAGACCGATACCCTGCTGCATGAGAAACCACCTCCTCATTTTGAGGTTGAACCTGGCTTCTACTGTTTTTTGGTTTTGATGGCCATAAATTCTTGTAGCAAAAGTGATAGTACAGTCAATTCCTACCCAACCATCACAGGCCGATTAAGATTTTATGGAGTTCTATGATAACATCCTTAAACTGTATTTTTCTGAAGGTAAAGAGAACAATTCAGCTTAATTCTTTCTTGCACAGAAGCCAGCTCACCCCCATGATCATCCTTCCTGCCAGTCTCAAAATTTTTTCCTGGCTCTACTATAGCCTTTTAGAGATGAGAACACGAGATCTGCAGCTAGCATACTGATGTTATAATAACACAGATAATTCCTTTCCTAATAATTCCTAACATTAATTTGCTTTCTTAGTCACTGCCAACCATTGAGTTTACCTTTTTTTTTTTTAATTATAAGTGCAAGAGCTTGCTCCTGAGAGGTAATGGATACATTATTTTATGTATTTGTTTAGGTGTGTCACTTAACGTTGCTCTCCATCAGTGATTCCCAACCAGCCCATAGGAAGCTGCTTTTACTTTCCTTTTAACAAGCTTCTTCATCTTTATACAGTGCTGTTTCTGAAATTGAGCAGAACTATGTGAAGTTCTTGGCCTTTGTTGTTCCCATAGGGGTAGTGAAAGTAAGTATATTATGGTACCCATTACAGCCTAATGAGTCAGGTATAAGATTCTGAAAAGGAGCTTGCACGATGCTTAATGTTGCATCAAGGGTGGCATTTTGTGACAGTTCTTGTAAAGGAGGTACTCTCACAACAAAATAATGGAAAGCTTCCATTACTGGATTTATAGTTGATATTTGTCATTGTATCTAAGTGAAAACAGGACTAAAACTAAATCAGTTTGGTACATGTACATAAATTGAGTATATTTTTAGCAGATGTATTTGGCCCTTTAAAAATTAATTTCAAATTTGTCAATTTGGTAACTTCATTTTTTTTTCCCCCCAGTTGTTAACCTTCTCCTTTTTCCTATTAAAACTTACTTCCTTTTGTAATATCTTTCCTTCTATCTAATACTTGTATTCAGAAATCACAAAACATTATATTGTCATTTAGACTGTACTACAACCCTATGCACAAAGGATTGAGCATCTCTAAAGTTAACAGTATGAGGCCAAAATGTGGTGTGATTAGACCACAGTGTGCTTCAATTCTTTTTTAATAGTGTAGACATTATGATTTTTGGATACAGGCCATCAAACATTAAAATAATGGTAGAAAATCAAATAAGTTTATTAAAAATAATAAAGTATCAGAGTCAGTATGAAATTATTGCAAATTCCAAATATTTTGCCTCCATAATAATTTAGGTCCATGAATTTAGATCATAAAAGATAAAAAGGTAGTTCTTTCATTATAATCCACTGTACGTTTATGCATTTCTGTATGCATATATTTTTATATCAAGCTTAAAGAGGAGAACTAGGGAAAATACATGAGAATTATAGATATAGTCATACTGGAACTCATTTAAGTATCTCTTTATATAGCTATATGGAGAGAGTGAATACTTCTCTAGTGTGTTGAAAGCTTTTTTTTCACATAGACACAGATAAAATGTAACTTTAGTTCATACTCTGGAGTACTGAAGTCATGAAAGAATTATGCAGCATGTCAGTCTTGCAGAATAAATGCCGGTATACCACAGCATTATTTATTTGACAAACGCTGAGAAAAAGAAAGAACTGGTATTTTTCAAAGATCTGTGTGCCTAAATAATAGTCTATGTATACAGAGCTTAAGCAAACTCCTGGAAACCTCTTAGGAAGGACTATAAGTTTTTAAAATTAAAAATAATAACAAATGGGCCATTTGAATCATTGAATCATTGGGGTTGGAAAAGACCTCTAAGATCATCAAGTCCAACTGTCAATGCAGCACCACCATGACTACTAAACCATGTCCCGAAGTGCGACGTCTCCATGTTTTTTTGAACGCATTCAGGGATGGTGACTCTAACACTTCCCTGGGCAGCCTGTTCCAGTGCCTGACCACTCTTTCAGTAAAGAAGTGTTTCCTAATATCCAACCTAAACCTCCCCTGCTGCAACTTGAGGCCTTTTTCTCTCATCATGAGTTATTTGGGAGAAAAGACCAACATCCACCTCCCCACAACCTCCTTTCAGGTGTTAACGTTGGAAATGAGCAGGCAGTCACCAGCTGATTTGATTATTGTTTTTTAAGTTGCTTTGCTGCAGAGAGCATGACATGGCAACAAATTCTGGGTGCACACTGAACTCAGTTTCCCAGGGACCTAAGACAATGTAGTTTGATTTCCTGAGCTACGGGGAGTGTGTCTGCTCCTCGGTGTATGGACATACACGGGTGTACGCGCTGCAGCTGAGACACGGCTTTTGAATTGTCAGCCACTTTCCTTGCTGTTGCACATATTGAAGAAACTCTGATCGCAGTTCCTTCTGTGTTTGACATGCTTCGTTAGCAAATCCATCCTGAGCTGAGACATGGTTTGGGAAGTCCATAATCTGTCTGTTTCCAATACTACAGATAACGGTACAGCAGCATTTCTCAGTAATTATGACTTTGAACAGACTTGTTACTACACGTACGAGATTCCTTTGTCATAATTGTTTAATAAATATTTCAGACATGACAGTTCTTTCATGAGCTCTTCAAATATACTAATCCAAATCAAATCCCTGAATCTTAGCGCAGTATTTGCCTTTCATTTGAGAAAAATACCAGACTATTTAGATGCAAACTAATTGCTGTGAGAGATGTCAAATCTCATTATAGAAGAGTAAATACAGACTGCACCTGCTTCTGTCTGAACCACTGCTAAGGCATCTGAAGAGCAGAACCAGAAAGGTTTTCGTGGGCCCCCAGGTCTGGTGCACTGAGAGCACAGCAGCTAATGCAACAGGAGTGCTGTCCCGCAGAGGAGGATTTTGCACCATTGCCTTATTCAGTGCAAGATCATGCTTCCATGTGTCTATTGTGTCTCAGTTTTTAATGGAGTGAAGGATTGTTCAGCTAGCTGATGCACAGGTAGTGCTAGGGGCAGTGGATGGAAAGAGTCAAGCACTTTTGTTTTTTTTTCCTACATGCAGCTTCTGCTGAAAGCCAGGAAAGGTTATTACATACTAGACAATGCTTACCGCAGCATGTTCATTTCTATTAGGTCTGAATATGCTATTGTAATTATAGATGGCTTTGCTGATTTTTAGGAGGTTAAAAATAATAACAAAGTACCTGAGATGACTTCTGGGTTAGCTCAACTTACGTAAACACATTCTTTTAACATTGTGCTTGCTTTGGTTGGCTAGTTTCCTCTCTGGTAGGATTTGGAAAGTTTTTGTTTATTTAACTAAAACCAAATTATCTGTTTCCCTAATCCCTGAATTGTGACCATAAGTCCTTAACGTTAAAACAGCAGAAGGTAACACATGCTCCTTTGAACCCTTTAGAGAGTAATTGAAGATAAATGAAAGATAAAGAAAAGGCAATTCTTGATGCGGGGTTGGAAATGACATTGTCTGTTTTAATTCAAGATTAGGAGATGTAGGATCTGGCTACAGGAAAGCAATATAGTACCTTCCATGGTTCTCCATTTTCCCCTTGAGGGCTTCTGCAGTAAAAAGTCGTGGCACTTGCAGAAGTGGAGTGTGGGAAGAGGAAGAGGGGAAGCATAGGGCAGGATGCAGCCTTGATCCCAGTAGAGAATGTGGTGCAGTCAAGACAGGGATGCATAGTATGGATGTGTCCAGACCCCTTCCCTGTAAATTTCATTCTTGGAGGTGGTGCGAAAGAACATAATTTCCTTGAGTTTTCATGGTGGGATTTAAATTCCAGATCCAGAGTCAGTAAAAGTGGTGTTTCTGTATTGAGTGGGCATCCTTTAAACGTGTCCATGAAAGTCACCACAAATAAAGATTAGCGTTGTGACTCACCACCAGCAAGAGGAGATAAATATGCCGTGAACTGTCTGATGCAGAAGCAAATGCATGTGTCTATTTTTGTGCACTCAGTTCCACATTACGATTGTGGTAGTAACAGCATACAGAAAAGTACACAGCATTTCCCATACATAAATTTGGAGTTGCCTTTTAAAAGCATGTGATCTCAAAGGCAAAGACAAGGAGAACAAAAAACAACAGAGCACAAAATCTGTTCTGAATGCACATTTATGAACTTACTTTCCAGTTGGCACACTGGTGATTTAAGAAGGTAAATCTTGTTAAAGCTGTGGGAGATACCCAAATTAAACTCTGCAATGGCAATACTAGATCATTGTTTTGCTTTTTTCCTAGTGCAACTTGAACAAAAAAAAATGTACATTATTTTGAAACCTGCACAAAACTCTCTCTAATCTGTAATTTTGGACTGTTGCTGTTCTCTAGCAAACACAATAAGAAAAAAAAAAAAAACAACAACTGTCTTGTAGGTAAGCCAAAGGTGAAGTACTTTTTTTTTTTTTTCCTGAAGTCTTAATACCTGAAAAATTGGGGTCTCCTTCTCGGTTGCAAAATAATCTTTTGCAAGTGTGATCTCTTTTGATGAAGAGTCTTTATATAAGAGATAAAATGGAACTGGAAATTGAAAAAAAAAATTTATTTACCTATAAATGGACAGATAATGACGTTTAGCATAGCTGTGGATGCACAATATGTTTAATTGCACTTGTTTAGTTTAAAGGTAGGTGTCTAACACTGAAGGTACTTAGTGTCTGATATTTTTAGGGATTAACAAGAGTATTCCTCTCCTTGGGACTAAACTACTGTGATATATGATTATTAGAGGTGAGTGGAGTTAAAAATGTGCGAAATGTGGAGTCTGACACTGTGAGTGCAGGTACAGACTTCCCGGTAGCTCCCGGGCTGAGTTCAAGGCAGTGGTTTTTATCTGTTGTCTCTGTGTCTTTCATGGTACCTTCACACAGTCCTGCTCAGCGGTAGCGCTGGAGCCTAAGCCAGCCTCAGTAGGAGTGAAGCACTGACTGGGAAGGAGTTCCCCTAAGAGGATTTTAATCTCCTAGCTTCTTCTGTGGAGTCTATGTTTGTTAATTTCCTTCTACATAAATCTGTTTTTTCTTTTCCCTTATTTGTGAAAAGCAAAATCTCTGTGGTTGGCTGAGAGGATACTACTAAGTAGCTCTAATAGTTGCAAGTTTTGTGAGCTGATCATTGCATGTTTGAGTGCTCTGATCACTACAGGCCATTTGAGGCAACGGATGGTGCCTTGCTAGAAGGCTAAACTATTTTGTAGATAAAATAAATGTCTGTGTGGTTATATATAGCTTAAAGAAAAGTAATATTCTTTGTAAATAACAGCTTTTATTTCAGCCTGGATTGCAGTCATTAGTTTACTGTGCAACTGAACACTATTTAATATTTATTTCTGTGATCTCATGAATGTCACTTACATGTACTTAAAATAAGGGTCTTTCATGTAGAGGAGTTTTTTCTTGTACTAAATTGCAAATCAGGAAGCAAAGATGGGTCTATGCCTATTAAAAAAGTAAGAAAAGAGTAGAACTATGGAGAATCATTTGAAAAATATACCTGATGAGAACATTATGCTATGGGAGTTGTAACAGATTATTTGGGAAATACAGACATCGACAGTTCTCAAAACAAAAAACTAGCTACTCATTGTAGCATTCATTGCCACACATTGTATAAACACTTGTGTATTTATGAAAATGCCATAATCGTCCACATTTCACCAAGAGCAGAAAGTCTCTCCTCAGTAGTGGTTGTAAATTAAATAGTTTATGCTTTTTAGGGCCTGTCACGGACTAAATGCACTCCTGAGAGGAAGAGAAATGCTATCAATATTCTATGTGGATGGCTTAATATATAACAGACCTTGAGAGGAATTAAGAGGCAATGACATCTGCAGAGAAGCAGAAATGGAGGTGTATGTAGCTTGCTTTGTCATTCTCTAACACCAGATACGTTGTTCATAATATTTATACTTACAGCAATGGGACAAACTTAGAATGTGAGAAAGAGGTTAATACCCTTCCTGAGCCATTATTTAAAGTTCATGGCTGGCCTATTTTTAGGCCACCATGTGAGAAGATGTTTGCTGAAAATAGATACAGATCATGTGTCCTTGCAGAATATAGAACATCGGGACATTTCATTTCCAAGGAACATAATTGGGACTAGGAGCAGAATCTTCTTTCCTCTCACCTTTTTGCTTGTAGATTGTAACCTCGTTATACAAGCACACACTCTTACATGAGCTATTTTAACCTCTAAATATTTAACTAAAACTAATTTGAAATATAGTTATAATGGGACATACTAATTAGCTAAACTTTGATTTTTTTACATTAAATGTACAAATATGTACCTAGATATGTCCATGTACACATATATGTGTGGGAAAGCATATATGTATGCATATATATACACACATACACAGACTTTCAGGCATATACATGCAAATGCACATGTCCAAGATGTATGTGTGAGAAAAACACTACATTATACTCTGTAACAATCTTTGCATTGTGCTAAATACATACATTGCATTTTGTACTCCAGTATTGTCTTTGTATTTGTCACTGTTACAGTGTATCTTAACACCTATTTCTTATGCCACCAGTCTATATTTGTAATATATTACCTTAAAATGAACTGTAATGACAAGGGTTTTAAGGGGTCTCCTATAATATAAAATCAATATTGATAAATTTATTCATAAAAGTAGAGATTAAGATATAGTCTTAAGATCATTTGAAAATCTCTCTGAATAAATTATAGGAACATATTTCTTATGGAAATAATCCTCAGCCTATATTTAATTTATGAAGTGAGTAATATAATTGTACTTAAATGCTATTAATGATTAAATAAATTTAAAACTTTGGGCAAGCAGATGAACTGAAATTGTTTTGAAAAAGAATATTTAACTGACGTAAAGAACGTGGCACTACCTATGCACCTGCATCCTATGGCTGCTGTGTCTCATGCACAGATGCTAATGGCAGTTCCTGAGTGGCCTGCTGTCATCAGGCCCTCTTGCTTTTAGTGCATGTCTTGTTCTGGAAAGAAAGCACAAGCACAAATATTTAAGACCTTAGTGATTGCATGCAGAGAGCAAGCACAGCATAATTACTAAATGTAGGTGACAGAAGGCTACAGGTATCTCCTCTGGTCTCTTGTATATTATTTACATAGCCACCACCTCTCCATGCTCCCTAGAACAAAAATGTTCAGGAGGTAGAAATGCTGAGGATGTCGCATGCATCCTTGATCTGTGAAGTCTTGACCATGATTTGACTCCTAGTTGTAATGTGACTCACACTTTGTTACTCTGATACCGTGCCATGATTAATTGTGTCTGCCTACTGGGTGTTTAACGAGTCTATTGCATTACTTTTGCTCCAGCTTTTATTACTCTTACACATTGACTAGTCTACTCCTGCCAGTTTGCCTTCTCTTTCCTCCACATGATCTGCTGTCCAGGCTGTTCTTGCTGTCATCATGCCTACTCGCACTCCTCAGAATTTCTTCCACTCTTTACACCTCCAGTGCCATTTATACATCTCTTTACCATGCAGCTACCAATATTAGCCAAAGTGGCATTTTCAAGTAAATTCTATCTTCAGGGCTGGCTGGCTGTCACTCTGCTAAGTTACTCCCAAAGACTTCATTTTTACCATCTGATATATCTCTTCTGGAGCCAGCCCTCCACCCTTACAACTGAGCATCATCCTCATGTTTCCTTGTGAAACTGGCCTCTAGAATCAGCACTTTCAGTATTTTTCTACTGTGTGCTTGTGCTCCACTGCAGTGGCCTGAATGTGGGTCATGAGCTCTTTGCACTTGTGTCACAAGTTGCTACTCCCAACGTAACATCACTGAGCCCTTCTGCCTGATCCCACTCCAGCACTCTTTTCCGTAGTTTTCTTTAGAAGGCAAATTCAAATGGTCTCATTATTAGCTTCCCCAGTTCACGTAGTAAAGCAGTGATGAAGGCTGATTCAGAATTAGAAAGGGATTGCGCATCCTCCTTATCTTTCTTTTTATATCCTCCTGTTATATATAGATGTGTACCTCTGCAGCTGATGTTGTAAATATTCTAGCACGTACACACGTGGGCATTCAAGGTTCTGTGACACATTTGTCTAAGAAATCTAAACAAATCTTCTCATTGTTTACAAATTGTCTTTTTCAGCACTTTAAGATGCAGATTATATATAACGTAGCAGTGTTTAGATATTGTGTGTTAATAAAGTTAGGAGTTTGCTGTTTCTCCCAGATAGTAATACAGAGTAGGCCTTCATTGAATGGTTACAAATCAAATCAGATGCAAACAAAAATGTACTCAAGAACTCTAAACATAATTTCAGTGTGGATATTTCAAGCTCAGCTAACTGGGATTTATCCAGTAAAATCAGTAAGATTTAATTTTAGCCACTTAATAATTTTATAGAGAGAGAGACTTTGAACCAATGAGCTTTTAATTCATAATAAGAAGTAAGTGTTAACCTAGCAATTAACAAGATAACAGTATTTCTGATCCAGAGCTCTTGGAGGGCTTCAAAATAACTCGGTGAACAAATCACCACTGATTTTTAAATAACTGTTTTCCTGGTTGTTGTTGTTATTGTGTCAGCTAAACCACACATATAGGGTGTAGATAAAGCAAATTATCTTGATTACGACCTCCTGGCTGACTCAGTTGTTTTGGCCATTTGGGCTGGAGTACACAGGGGACTGGAGACTGGACAAAGAGGGAGGCATGGGATAACAGAAGCAATTTCTTGCCTGTTGCAGAGCTCACGATAAACTCTCCGTGGAAGTGTTCCTGCGTTCAATTTCTGATCTTCATCAAACAAGTGCAAATCAGAAATATGCCAACACAGAAATTTAGATCCAAGCCATAGCTTTCTATTTCTCCTAAGGAATGTTGATCTTTTCCTACCACCTAGTTCTTAGCTTCAGTAGTTTGTTTTAGCTCCCGGTCAGCCCTCTGCTACCTTCAAACACAGATTTTTTAATCCCTGCTTTCATCTACAAGTTATTCTTTTCATGGCCTTCCCTTTCTTCAGCAAGAGAAACTGTATTGTTCAGACATCACATGGTGTTCTGAATTCTGACTGACATATTTTCTACAACAAAGCACCCAAATCAACATGTTTTACCTAATAAGTCACACACATATAACTGTAACTCAAACTGTATTTGTGAAACTCCACTGTCTCTTCCTCTTCTTTCTGTCATGGGTAGCTACTCTTTCTTGCAATCAGGTGAATCAAGCGCTGTCCTGACACCACCAGCACTCTTTCCAGCACTATTCTAAAAATTTTTTTTTTCTCCCTGGCAATCAGATGAAATCTCACTGACTTTGGTGAATGTAAGCAGTACTCTACATTAAAAAAAAGCTATAAGTGGCATTTGAGCTTTTTTGTTCTTGAAGGATATAGAGTAGTAGATGCCACACAGGTCACATACAAGGTCAACCACAAATTGATTGGTGTTAGCAAGTGGTATCACCGGAGTTTCAGTACAAATGCACAAGAATGAATATGGTTTCTAGAATTATCAGATTACAATATAGAGGGAGTGACTGGAAGATCCAAAGTCAGTGGAAAAGCAATGCTGCAGTCGATATTAACCTGTGAGCAAGCAGACTAGACAAAGTTTTGTAATTATTAGCAAAATCAGCTTTCTCCTGTTTCTTAATCACTGTTTTAGAAAAACATGAGATTTGCTTCATTAATTTGTACAACAAAAATTATTAGTAATTCACACTACTCTTCCATGTACTAACACAAGTTTCTGATATGGGTACCAACAAGATGTGGGTACCAACAGGATTTTGTAAACTTCACATCTCTTACGATTCATCTTTCTGCCACAAACTGACAATACATGTGTTTAAATCTGTAGTCTCATTGGCACAATGGAACAACTTCAATGTTTGAAATGCGTTACTAAACCGAGATTTCAGTCTTAAGTGCCCCCGGCCCAAGATATTATTTAGTAAATACTATATTATTAGTGAGTATAACACACAAACATACACACATACAAATGAGAATGAAGATATTTGGTTAGTCAGGGGCAGAAAATTGAAATCATTATTATTAAATACATTTGCAAATTGCAGTTTATTTATTCAGTTAATAAAAGGGAACATTCTTTACAGCAACTGCTATATCATACAGTACTAATTCCATATTACCTTCTGTAATGAACTGTGGGTGGTTTTTTTACAAAGAGCATTCGGGAAATTTGTTCAGCAGTACAATTCAGAAGGGAAAACCTGCAAGAAATAGAGACTGGTGAACTGGCCCAAACTTTAAGTACCTATCTGGATTATTAGGACTTCTCAGGCTTTTAAAATTAGACTGGCTATCTCACAATTACAGGCTACCTTAAAACATTGCCTGTATCACTGCTCTGATTTTGATGCTTCTCGTCCTTTTCCGAGCTGGAAACCAGACTTAAGAGGCATAGAACATTTCAGAACAATGAAGAAGATGAAAGCTAAATTCCCTTTTAAAATAGTCCAGTTAAGGAATGGATGGACAGTTGAATAAATGAAAGGGCTCTTTTAAAGTCTTCTAAATATAATGGAAGATCCAGAGAAGAGAAGAATGAGATGCACAGAATTGCTCTCCCTTAAGCTCCATTAACTCAATTAAGCTGGGAAGAAGATGGATATCCTTCATCAGACTGACTTTATTGGAGATTTGGTTGAACCATATCCTCAAAAGGATTGTCCTGCCTGCATTTGAATTTAATGCAATAATAATTCTGAAGCATAAAAAATGCATATAAGGAGTTGAATAGAAAATTCTAATCAAGTAGGGAATGATAGAAAAGTATGCAGAAGGCCAACGTTTAATCAATGAAGCCAAGAAAATGTAATTAGTCAAACCTATATCCCTTCTGCTAGCAAATGCGTAAAAAGGATTACTTTCTCTTAAGAAACAGCAATACTAGCTACCATATACTTTCTTTAAGGCTAAGTTGCCTTAAATTGAGTTCATCAGAGCGAGATGGAAAAAAAAAACAAACCTGCTTGAACTCGGTCCTGGTAGAATCCAAGCAGAGGATTTCACTCATCATTTGGCTGGAAAGCATATTTATTCCTCCCTTCCTTTTGCCTGCCTAAGCTTATCTCTTGGGGACCTGAGAGCTTTGAAAATATAAATGGACAGGCTGGCCATTGGTTTTCAAGGCAGCTGAGATCACGTGGACTGCCTTTGCCTTAGATATCAGAGTTTTTTCAGGTTTTGTGAATTGTCTGTAGATCAAACATGTAGGTTACCTCAGATCAGAGTATTCTTCAGCTTTAAAATACATAGCCGACGGGGCCAGACAGTGAGGTTTGCTAAAACCTACACACTCCCAATATCCAACTGTGCTGACAGAATGGGAAAATATCCATGTCTTGAAGAAAAAAGAACTGTGTTTCTCAATGCAGTCCTAGGCATAAATGATGCCATAAATCCAAGAGTTACCATATTTGTAAGTAAAATTTAAGCAGGGTCTTTGTTGTAAAATTGATCAATATAATTGAAAAATTAAAAATAGTGAAAATCCCATTCAAAGAGAAAAATTTACATAGTCTTTATTACTTACATGAAAGCTCCTGAGCAAAATTTATTTTTAAGTCATACACTCTGTATAGCTGATTAAACAGAATGTGTCAAAGCGATTTGAACAATTTCAGGTGCACCAGAAATGAAAAATATTGCATCCTGTTGCCACGTACAGATTTTCTGGCATGAAACAAGTTGTGAGCTAATGATGTAGTCATTCCCTCAGTAGGATACTAATCCTAGTCCTCCTGATTGCCTGCTGTCATAAAATCTGTGAGAACTTAATAGCAGTGAGATGCCTCCTTTCTGCCAAAGTCGACTATAATTGACCAATGGGTTAAAAAATTACAGGAAATCATGAACACGTAAAGAATATGACTCCTTAAAGCCTAGCTTAAATATTTTTAACCTGCTCATACAGTCCCAAACCCCTAAATATCATGCTTTTTCCTATAGTTCTTTCTTAATCACTTGCTCAGTAGTTTTTCTTCTGTGAGTTATTTCTAAGAGGAAAAACAGCTTTCTCAGTAAAGTGATTTCTTCCTTTCAACAGCCAGGAAATTAACACTGATTTAGTTTCTCATCCTTTGAAAGGAGAGTGTAAAGGAGGGACACTCAGAAAAAAAAAAGGTGTACATTGTTCAAGTTAAGCACTAGATTTTTACGTTAGTATGTAGAAGTGACCTAATGAAACTAAGTTATTTTTCGATGTAGTCATAAAACAGACTTTGGTTGCATACACATAAGAAGGACATAGTTTGTAGATGGAAGTAATACATTTTATTATCTCAATTGGATTAGTGGGGAAAAGCAAAGACCTTTCAAGAACTTTGTCTGCTTTTTTTTTTTCCTAGCAACAGCTTTTTCCAGTCAGTCTAAGTAAAAGCACTACCTTTATCTAAAAATCTACTGGAGAAAAGGTCCTAAAAACTCCTACATATGCCATCTGAGAAGTTGGCCACTGCTGTGCCCTGGTCACAGCTAAGACAGCCTTGCAAATGCCTCTGTAAATGTGACATCTTGAGATGCATCGGAGCAGTCATCCAGAAATATTGAACCCAGGCAGATACCTGATGCTCTAACATCAGTTTGAAAAAATAGCCAGGAAGGCCAAGATGAATAATAAAACCAGTATAAAGGGGCAGGAACCAGTGTAATTACCTAACCGCTCTCCTATATAAAGCAGACCATTGCACCTCTGACTTAGTTCTTTTGTAACAGAGACCAATATGTGAACTAGATCAACACTTGCTCTACGTAGGTCTGAATCACTCTTGCCCTTTAACCGCTATAATATACTTCTAATCCTTTCCGGAGGCTTCACTTGGTGTTTTCTTCACGTAGAGGTGAGACAAAATCATGATTATTTCATTTAATTAAAATATCATATTGGCCAGGATATTCTGGTTCCTATCTGGCACCAAAGAATTAACTCTAAGCAAATGTGAGTGAAAGTTTTTTCTCTGCATAAAATGACAACTTTTAATTTGGCAGTTTTTTCTTTTGTTACTTTTCTTTTAAAACATGGGGCTATTTCTCTTAGCACTTTCTGAGTTACATAAAGCACACTTCTAATCTTTTCTGGTTCTTTCTCCCCAAGGTGATAGTTAAAGTAATACACAAGAATCTGAAATTGCAGCACTGCCTGTGATTAAGACTCAGGGAAATGTATTTCACTTGTTCTGAATGATCTCATATTTAAATAAAAGAACACTTTAAAGAAAAACAAAGCACTTAAAAATGACACATTTCTTTCTCTCTGAGTAATTTTCCACCTTCTAATGTCTTAAATAAGGAAAGTTTGTACTTTAGCATAAACTTTCACAGAAAACTAATCAACAAAATGAAAAACGAACGCATTACTAGTCTATAATGGCTGAAATTATCATAGCAGGGTGGTTTTGTAGCTGTGTTGGTACCTTCATTAGGCAACTCAGACTGAGCAGGTAACGTGTGTGTATACATGGATATATCCAGATATAACTTACATATTGAGAGAGAAAAGTGGACAGAAGATGGAGCCATAAGACGACACGGCAATCCAAGGGCGAAAATCCTGCAACAAGGGGCATTTTGTTGAGATTCCCAAGACGAACTAGTTCCTGTCTAGTTGTGCTGGACTGGCTGTGCGCAGAGGAGACATACAGGTCTGAATTCTCCTCTCTGTCTATATCATGCTCTTCTATGATGATATGAAGATACATTACTAATCGTGTAGGTTTTTTTCTCCAATTTCCGTTTTGTTTACTTCATCTGCCCTACTTCTCAGCTTTCACTCCAGATACCTTTTCTTCAGGTTTTGTGCTGCTGTGCTCTCACTTTTTCAGGATTTTCAGTTTCTCAATCTGTTTTTAAAGTCAACCTTCCTGCCTTCTTTTTTCCCTTGCTTCTAGGTCTTTGTGTTCCTTCTTTTTGTTTTTCTCACATTTTCTCTCTAGTACTACTCCACTTAGATCTATTTTACTATTTCTTCCTGATCATGACTGGCGTTGAACTTTCCACTCTCCCAGCCTTTTCTGTACTTGCCACCAGCTTCTATATAATTTCCAGTCAATTTTTTGCTGTCTTTAGTAATTTCCTCTCTCTGCCTCCTGGGCATGCAAGACAAACTATTCACTTTCAGAAACAGAAAACAAGCAGCAAGTCTGCTGAAAAGTCCCTGAGCAAGGCAAGGTAATGGTTAGTGCCAACTTTCCAGCATCAGCCAAGACTGCAGTAAGGCAGTCTCCTGTAGAGCTGAGCATGTAGTCTGGGACTCCTCACATGATGCCACCATACTGCCAGCAGTGGGAGCAGAGAATAAATTTCACTTGGGAGGAAGGTGGTGGATGAAGCTTTACTAAGAAATGGAGTATTTAGATGAGAAGAAAAACAGGCTTTTCCTCATCCTTTAGAAAGACATTGAGCTGGAATATCTTTTTAATATTTGTTCCCTCATGCAGAATGTACTTGAAGTGGTAGGCTGGGATTACTCCTCTTGACTTGATGACTCAGCAGGATTCAGTGGTCTTGCATGCCAGTGACACCTATCTAGTAGCTCACACCTTGCAGTGGTGTTGCTTGAGATAATTTTTGGATTCAGGCAAGCAGCACCACATCTTGCATAAAATTTTCTATGTGTTTTTACAAGCAAGACTAGTTTGTGGGAGTTTTTTAAGCTCTAATTTTGATGTCATATGTGTAAATAGTATTGTCCCATAGTGTTGCACCAGTAGGTTCCATGTCTTTGCTTGCAGTGGGTGGGAGTCATAGCCAGACTGCTCTTCCTTTCTATAAGTAGGAGTCTCCCAGTCATTACAAATATTAGTGCTCTTTTTCCTCACATTTTTTCTGTTTCCATTCCTGCCATGTATTCCTGTACATTTCAAGTTTTATGCAGCCAGGAAGAAGTCTGCTCTTGGTCTCAGATCTGTCTCCTCGTGTCTTAATCCAACCCATTTATACTTAGCTATGGAGTTCATACATGATGCAGTGTTTCCGGCATGCCAAAACCCTCATAAGAAGGGGAAGTTATGGCAATCAGAGAGGGTGGGGGAGCGTGAGGCAGTACGGTGAAAAGTGGTGGAAGAGAAGGCCTGTTCTATTTCCATAACTTATAAATAATTCTCAGATAAAATGTTCTTGCTGGAATCATATCCCCACTGAATTCAATTGACGTTTAGTGTTTGACTTCAAAGATGTAGCATCTTACTGTTCATTCACTCTACCTTTAACCCAATAATTCTGGAATTAAATCTGCATTGAATTATAATTCTATAAAATTATGTATTTTTTTTCCTATCTCCTTGGCTCATTCCAGAGGAGGGGAAAAAGGCATATATAGTGTTTATCTAAGTATATAGATCTGATACTACTGAGACCAGGGTTAAAGAGAATCGCTGTACTGCCCGTTGTTAAGGATCAATGTTCATTTCTGCTTAGAGACACTTCTGTTTCCACTTTGCCATTATATGATGACACTTTATTGTGGGATTGTCAGAATATATCATAAGTTTCTGCTAGGAGTAATACTAGGAAGTAATTTTGCCCTGTTTTTTCTTTCTTTAGTGGAAAATAAGACATTGATGGAGATACTGTGGAATTAGCTGAACTTCCCCATCATGTCTGCAAGAAGGATATCACATGGTGGGGGATAGGAGGAAAATAAATGAATTTGAACTGTGGAAAGTGTATCTGAGCTTGCTGTCCAGAGAGATGGCTGCATGGGATATGTGAGTTATCTAAGTACGAGACAGCAGATGCATGAGAAGTTGAAAAAGCAACTTCCAGCAGCAGTGTAATGGGCCTCAGTCAAGGGTATAAGAGCACTGGTAGGCAGGATATCTCCTTTACATCAGTCACAAAACCTTGGCTTTGTGTGAGATGTGGTAGGGATACTCCACTGACAATGAAATAATATTTAATTTTCCAAAGCAGTTAGGTGAGTGCTGGTTGTACTTTTCTTTTATTTGCTCTGTGTGCATTTATATACAGATGATCATATATGCTCTTCTTCTCATGTTTGGGTTGCTAACTCAGCAGATGTTGCCTACCTGAACCCCTCTCCATGTGTAATGTTGATTAATCTCAGCTCTGTCTGTATGACAACGGACCATGTTAAGTTTCCTAATACAAAGTAAGATCTGCAAAAATGAGCTTGAAACTCTTTCAGAAATTGTTCTTTTTTTTTTTTTTTCATTTAAAGCAAGTAGGATATTTGCAGCTTTTTGGTACTAATACTCTCATGTAGATGTGCTCAGAGTTGTCTCTGTAAATGTAAATATTATTGGTGGGAGATGCCCTTAAGGCCTGTAACCAGTCTTAGGAAAATAGCACTGCTTTCTGCGTATAAGGGTCTACTGTATATGCCTTTCTTTGAAGGGCAGGAATGTATACCTCTATGTTTATAAAACAAATTAAAATTCTGGGAAGGAATTCTTCCCGTTGATTTCAGCTAGCCCTGCAGCTAACTGTAATGCACATTGATATAACCATCGGAATTGTTCTGGTCAGAAAGCTGTCACTGATGTAATATTTGAAAACAAAGGGCTTGCATAACTTCATTGCTTAATACAGTTGTTGCAGCAACTAGTCTTGTTGTCAAGCAGTGTAATTCCTGTTTAATTTTTATCTTTCTGTCATATTTCCCCCCATAAAATCCAAGGGGAATAATAAATAACATGTGAAAAATTTCACCTCAGAAATACAAATCAGACTGCACTGTTGTTTCAATCACTTCACTGGAAACACATAAAATATAATGAAAAGATTAAAAAATTAGGCACAGAAAGAAATACGGAAAAGTCCAATATGTGCATAAAGAGCTTCTTTGTGAAGAAAGTAGAATGTCTTTTTTTAATGCCCATATATTTGCTGACCATTATTATCACTATGTTTCCTTCCTATTTAGGAGATTGTCAACTTCAATTGTCGGAAGCTGGTTGCTACAATGCCTCTTTTTGCTAATGCAGACCCAAATTTTGTGACTGCCATGCTAAGCAAACTGCGATTTGAGGTGTTCCAACCCGGAGATTACATTATCCGAGAAGGGGCTGTGGGTAAAAAGATGTATTTCATTCAGCATGGTGTTGCTGGTGTCATCACTAAATCCAACAAGGAGCTGAAGCTAACAGATGGCTCTTACTTTGGAGGTGAGTAGGAAAAAATGAATTATAACATTGGACTGAATGCACTATAACAAAACATGTTGAGATAACAGACACATAGAAACATCATAATAAGTCTGCTGAGTGTCTTTTGCCTAGACATTTCCAACTGCAGTGAAGAATGCAAAAAAAAAAGATTTCTGAAGAAGACATTCAGAGTCTTCTTACTGCTGTGAGGATAGTTGTTGAAGATGTAGAATGACCTTCTTGAATTTTGAAGTTATTCTGAATTAAGAGCACTGTTATTTAACAGACAGTATTTAAATAAAAATATAATAATTTCCATAGTAATTTTATAGCTATTTAAAGGTAAAATAAACAGGATGCGTTGTCTTTGAAAAGGGATACAGTTTTTGAGTCATAAATGTAAAGTACTTCTAAAAGGTAAAAATCACTGTAAGAACTACAAAATCAGGCAGTGCACAAAAGACCATTATTTATATGTGATATTTTGGTATTCACGAACATTTCAAGCTGTTACACTGACTTTTAGCACACAGCAGTGTTTATCGTTC
Source organism: Chlamydotis macqueenii (assembly GCF_036417535.1). Taxonomy (NCBI): domain Eukaryota; kingdom Metazoa; phylum Chordata; class Aves; order Otidiformes; family Otididae; genus Chlamydotis; species Chlamydotis macqueenii. The sequence goes on along the minus strand of NC_141593.1, from coordinate 15,518,540 downwards.
CAATATATACTATGAGAAATTGGACTCCCTATCTGACTAGGTGCTCTCTAACAGATGTATATTAATAAAAACCAGACATGAATTTTAATCAAAATTAAATTCATCTGGTAATCCTAATGAAAAATAGGCTTTCATTTAGATGAAGGCATCTGAATATTTATATTTGGATGAAAGCAATCTCTTTTTTTTTCCCATATAATAATTGACTGGTATGAACATGTTGTTCCTTGTGGTAAAATGTCTTTCTGCAGTAGACAAGGTGTCTGCTTCTGTGCGTAGCAGCAAGGCTGATTTCCAGAAACTGAACATTTATGTGTACCACTGCTGCCCATGACAGTTACAGTTAGTTGGTCATTGTATCAATTTTCTTTGAATCCCATGAATCATCCCAGAACTGAGTCAAAAGCCTTTCAGAAAATGTTCAATTGAAAACCTAATCAGTGTCATTTAGCTGGTATACAGAAATCAGAAGCTTAGAAAAGTGAACTGGGCTCAGTGTTTGAATGGGGCTATAGAGTTACTTAACTAATCCCATTTTAGAATAATAGCAACTCCTACTGATCTGGCCAGCAGGCCTTGACACTGTGCAGTAGCCTCTGCAAGGTGATTTATACCAGTATTTGTAGAAGCACTTCAGTAAAGAGGTCTTGTGCTTATCCCACGGGCTTAAACTTAGATGCTGAAGACAGGAGATTAAGGAGAAAGAAAAGGTAAATGCTGAGGATGAAGAAACAGGGCAACCTTGGTCTTGGTCTTCTCTCTGCTTAGCAGTGCCCCAGTTTATGAAAATGAGTTTGCAAGAGCCTGTGTGCTGAATCTGACCGTAATACTTCTCTGCACCAGCAGAGGATCAGAGGAGATTGCACATGGAAGTATTTTACATAACTGTCAGCCTGTTGTTGCTGTGCAAACGACTACTTAGCTCATCCTGTTCATCCGCTACCCTTCTTAGCAGGAATGCAGACAAAAAAAAAAAAAAAAAAAAAAAGAGCTATTTGCAATATAACATTTTGCAAGATGTTGCAAAAATTTAATACACTGCATACCAAAGGAGTTTTGCTCATCCAAACTGCAGGTGGGATGAGACAAGGGGTGCAAAAATAGGGGCAAAGGCACCCAAAGTCTAACAGCTGCTTGGCAAATGGGAGATAACAGCTGCTGCTGGATGTAGCCTGGTGTTGTGGTTTTGTTAGTGAGGGGGAGCCTAAGGTGGTAGCTCCTGTGTTGCCAGTCTAGGTCCACTTGGGAAACTGGAGAGGAGAGACAAGCAGAGGGGAGGAAGGGTGAGTGCACAGGGAGAGGAACCTGAGAAAGAAAGTGCCCTAAGATCCAAAATGTTGTGATTCAGATATGTTTTAACAAAATATCAGATAGCATTGTGAATTCCAAGAAGGGGATTTCAGACCCTGGAGAAGAATCACCTATTTGACTGCAGCTAAAAAGAGAGGAAACAAGCTGCACATCAGATAACTGTGAATTGAAAAGGTTTGATTTGTCAAAGAAGAAAAAAAAAAGTCTAATATTCTCTTCTTTTTGGTAAAGTCACTCTTTCCCTGAAATGTGTATCTGTATCTGAGCAAAGCTTCCTGACCAAAGGAGACACAAGAAATGTTGCACAGTGAAACAGTAACAAACTGAAAGAGTAAGTGTTCAAATCCTAAGACCAATAACTCCTTTTTGCCTAATGGACACATGCAAAATTTGAGGCTGACATATCATTTAAGAATGTGCAACTTATAACTTCAACTGTATAGCTCCCAGGACTGACACAATAAATCAGTATCAACACTTGTGCTCTCACAAGCAAGGGAAGGACACACAGGTGAGAAGGGTATACTGTACCTAAATGTATCATTTTTTTTTTAATTTTTAGATGTCTTATGAATTGGAAGTTCCCAGTCCCAACTCAGAGATAGTAACCACTGGATGTCAGGTGTGTCCCAGAGCTGAGTTTTCCAGTGGCCCTGGCTTTGGGGAGATTCAGTAGGAGCCTGTGGAGAAGGAGGCTTGCCTCCAGAACTCATGGAGGGTTTCACCACTATCCTACTTTTTGAATTTGGAAAACATTTAGCAAACTTACAATATGTAAAATGCTTGTATATTGATAGCATTGTATTAGTAGAAAGCTTCTTACACCCTGGAGTTGTTGGAGAACTGGAGGTTAGTGTGAAAGTCAAGATTTAAGAAGAACCAAAGCAATGTCACCAGAATTTGGGAGAAGCTTGAATAAAGACTATTGGGAGAGTGAGAGCCTGGAAAACCAAAAGTTGCAGAAATAAAGAGAGGAAATAGATGGCGGTTTGAATAATGAGATGCTGTTGAACATTTAAATTCTCTTGCCTGATCTTTGCTCTTAATTAAAAAACAGGCTTCCCTATGGATCTGGGTGTTATAAGTCTTACATGAAACTAGGTAAACCTGACATTTGCTTTGAAATTCTTCTCAGAAGAATGTGCCTGGATAACTATCTATGGAACAGATTAATCAGACTACACTTCACCTCTGCTTTATGTTCTCTGTTGATGTTTGAGGGAGGTGCAGAGTGGTGACTCTAGACTCCTTCATAGATCTGGGCTTGATATCACCTGCCTCTTTCCTCATCTGTGCTCACTGGTTTCTCCTTTTTGGAGGGAAAGAGTAAGTACAAGACAGGAACCACAGAGATCTTATGGTCTGTTCATTGGTATTCCTGTGGGAAGAGCATCCTCTCCCTTAACCTTTGTGTGTGTTCATAAATCTAATCTTCTTGAACTTTGTGTGCAGGAACATTACTAAGCCCAGCAGCACACAGAATGCTAATTTTCACCACAACAAGTTCTTTTCAGAGTGCTGATTGAATAATATTATCATCCTACGTATCTACTCCAAGTACTAGCAAGAATCTGAAACTAATTTCTGGTATTATCCTCTTCCCTAGGCCATGTACCCCCTTCACCCTCTCCCCCACTCCCCCTTCAATGGAATACACAAAATGTGTAAGGAAGCGCATGAGAAATAGTGACTAGTTTATGCTCCCTCAGATCTGCAGTCAACATACTAAAAAACAATATCCCCCGGTTATTAGATGATAAATATGTTCAGAAAAAAAAAGTGTGATTTGAAATTGGCTGTGTTCTTTCAAACCTTTCAGTAATGACCACAGAGGAAATGTTTTAAAGAGAGTGTCATAAATTATGTCTTTAACAAACACGAATCAACGGAAGGATTGTTTCATAAAGATTTAGGACAATCTATTTTCCTTTGCCTTTTACTGGCATTTAAAGAAAATAGTAAATTTTTATTGCTTTAACTTAAACTCTCTGTCCTCGCATGGTGTGTTTGTGTGAGTTTTAATAGAAGGAACTTGAATTACACAATGAAGAATATGAGAAGCTAGTTTTTGCTGTATTGTGCAGTCATATAGTCATTTCTACATCAGTGAAATTATGTAAGCCACAGTTATTAATGGAGAATTACAGGATTTTGATACTCTATAGCTGCTTTCATTGGATTCTCCATGACCATATCTTGTTATTTTTGAGGAAATACAGCAATATTAATTTTTCCTAAACATCTGTGGATTTTTTAATGTCTTCCTTCACTTGTTCCCACTGTTTTATAAAATGTTTTCCAGTTCTTCTTTATTAGGAATGGGATTGCTGCTACTTTCAGCAAAGCAGTAAGCGCGTCTTTTCTCATCGTGAATAAAAGAGAAGCTTCTCCCACTGAGACTGACACACTTTTCATATGAGGGGAAACAAGGTTGCCCTCGATGGAAATTATGACCTTCTCCTTCTAGCTGCTTCTGTAGGATGGGCAGGGAGAGTAAAATGTGACTGAAGAAGGCCAGGACAGAGTGGATGGTCAGGACTATTAACACATAGGACAATACCACAGGGGAGCTCAGAAGAGTCTGGGAAGCGAGATGGAGGTCAGCAGAGAGAGTGTGTAGGAGCCAGGTTATGGGTACTGCCAAGAAATATGAGAGAGAGAAAATGCAAGTGCAGGGAAACATCACGTGAATGAAATTGATGGGAAAGGAAAGAACATGCAAGGGGGAAGAGCACGTCTGAAAAAGACTAAAGCAACCTTCAGAAGCTAGAAAAGAGTGGGAAGGTGCTTACACCTGTCCCTTTTGAACAGCAAGTAGGAAAACCCGACTGCATGTGTGTTTGCACCTAAGTTGAATTGCAAGCTTGAGATGAACACGCTGAAATTCAGCCTTCCTGAGAGAGAGAATAAAAATCAGGAGACAGGTGAAAAATATAAGCAATTTTATTTTTAAGGATGTTGTGATGGCTAAATTATTTACATTTTTGTCATCTGACCTGTGGTTTTGAGTAGCTGCAGTTTAAAATACAGAAAATGTAAAGTCTTTATTAAGTATGTGGCAGTGAAGAATGAGAACTCCCCAATTTTTTTGTCTGTCTCAGTGCATTTTTTTTCTCTTCTTTAATACCTCGGTAGTTCAAACTCATTTATGCTATAATCCCAGTAGTAAATGGTAGGGAGAAAATTGCCAGCTTTTATTCCTACTAAGCCTTTTCCTTTCAGTACCAGGTGATTGTGTTAGAAATTACTCAAAGGCTTCTTGTGATAGGAGGAATTACTGAACAGATTGTGTATTTCTTCCTCACTAGACACTTAAAATTGGTAAAAAGCAAAGATTTGAAGTCTTTACAGATGAAGCACAAGAATATGAGCCTTTTGCTTACAGAGAAGCATAGTTCATAATTTACTGCAGAAATTTACAGAGCAGAAATAATAATGTGTGTCATGAGCCTTATCCTAATCTAATTTACATTATACCAATATACATTGGCACAAACTGATGTAATAACACTGCTACGAGGCAATTCTGGTTTTTGCTGGAGTAAATTATATCAGAATCACTCCATAGTAATATGTATGTTGGTGTTGTAATATGTTGGTGATTCAAAATGTCTCGTGATTAATAACAACAACAAACATGCAGGAGTATAATAAACCAAAGATAAGTTTGCTTTAGTTAAAGAACTCCTTTCCAACAATTTCCTTCCTCTTACTCAGTTGGCTCTGCATGTCATCAGAGCTCCTTTAGTCATTGCAATAAGATCTGGCTCTGCGAGTTCTCTTTCCCTTCTGGAAAGGCCTTTTGCTCCCTATTGCCTTGTGACCCACCCCTAACCTCAGCCGCAGTCTGCTGGGGTTCACGTGCACTGCTACGGAATGCAAGCTCCTGCTTGGGCAACAAAGGAGAAAAGCAGCATTTTGCCATTTTATAACTTGTCTCAGATTGTTAGCCCTTTTTAAAGGTTAAAGCTATCCTAAAGCCACTGCAGAGCACATTGATGAGCGGAGTGGTTTCTTGACATCCTGTTCCCCTCCAGCTGCCAGCCCCATGAAGTAAGGGGAACTACTCTGGGCGTGCAGTCCTGATCCAGGAATGCACCTGCTGAACTGCACTGGTGCTTAACCAGCGTGTTTGTGTGGGGCTTGCATGCCTGCAAAGAGAAAAAGAAAGAAATAAATCCAGCACTACCCGACCAGTAAGGCTCAGTGCAACTCACTAAAGGGAGGATTTCTGGGAACACATTCAGGACTCTGCTGTTACTTTATTTTCATTCTTGCTGGTGGGCAGAGGACTGGTTGTTCATTGTGGTCTCATCCTGCTCTTGCTGTAGTCACTGGCAAAATTCCTCTCAGCCTCAAAGAACACAAGATAAGACTTGTGTCCCTGCTATCGTTTCCTTTCTCCATCTGTTTTCCCCACCTGTATTTACACAGGCTTTCCTTTATTCAGCAACCCAGAAGTATGTTCCAGGAAATTATAACCCCTTTTCTCTGTTTTAAATAGATACTGTGTTAGAGCTGAAGGAATGCTAGGGAAATCCAAACCGAGTGAGTAGGAAGTGTAGATATATTTTTATGAATCAGATTTGGGGGCCCCAAGGAGGTTTCATTGTGTTTGCAGATGGAGGGGGTTTCCTAGTTCCAGTAGGTTAAGTGTGATACCCAATTTGTGATGCGTTCATTGCAGTTCCCCCTCCCCACTGTTTTTTATGCTTTTTTCTCACTCTTGACAGTATCAGAACACTTGGATTCATTAAATAAATCAATTTGTAGACCAACTAAAACTCATATTGCTTAAAAATGTTTTTTTTTTCCTATGAGCTTCCTACTATGTTGAACATGAAGATGTGCATGTGATTTCTAAAAACTCTTTCTATGATGTATGGATGACAGTTGCTATGTGTGAATATGAATATGAAAATGTAATGGTTTACTTCTTGCATTGTAATAAGAAAGAACTACATGGTTTATTTTACTTATTCAAAGGCAGATACCACTAACTGTGCTCAATATCATAATTCATCTAGCAAAATTGTATTTGAATCAGATTCTCATCCCCATCTTCACAGAATATGTCCCACAGACATATTATGTCATCTTTTCTTTTTCAGTTTATTTTTTTAAAAACATATAGTTCATGGAATACTTTAGATTTTTTAATGTTTTATTTTGCTTAAATTATTTAATGCTGTTTTAACACTTCTCCTTCCACAGTTGAAATTCTAATAAATTGTATCTTGCATTTGCTTCAGCTTGTAGAAGACCAATTAGACAGAACCTCTTTGACCTACCTGTTATTTATGGAGCTTCTTCCCATTTCAGAACAGCAACTGTCAGTATATTTTAGACCAGTGCAGTGGAAAATAATACCATGGGAAATGTTGAGTCACTTTAGATTACATTTTGCCACTTACTTTTTTCTGCGTACATTCTAGGTGCTTCCTTTTGATAGACTACTTTTAAAGATTTGCAGTATAATACTGATTATAAATAGAGAAGGTGCTGGTAAAGTGCCTGGCTGCTTACTGCTTTACACCTGGACAATATATGATATGATAAACAGTTTTACATTTTGCAAAAATACTGCATATGGCTACTCCTTATTCAAGGTAGTGGTGAATTAAGTCTCTCAGTTGTTCATGCTCCAATCCAAATATAATCCACTTAGTTATAAGTAGCCTTCCTGAGGTGTGATTATTCCCATTCTTAATGGCAAGTACACAATTAAATGCTTTATGGGAGCTGGATCTCCAGATCTCCATACTAACTCATGCGTAAAATACTTTTCAACTGAACAGTATAGAACATTTTTCTAAAATTATTATCTGCAAGAGGTCCTAAAAATGAAGTGTCTTTTTGGCACAGACTAGTCTGCCATTTTGAGGATATATTTCCTTATGATATAGTGTGATTTCTTTTTCTGCATTATGTTGTTCTTTTGACAATATATTTTATATAGAAACAACTATGTAGTCAGAAGAACTTCTTGCTATTCAGACAGAATATTATTTTTAAAAGTCTAAGAGACTTTTAAAGAAGATGATAGAATGAAAATAACTTACTCTGTGATGCTAAAATGTAGAAGTGGGCTCGGTTTTAGGAGTTTTATTAATTAGTAAATGTAAATATCAGTTTAACAATACTAATAATAATAATAATGCTAGTACTAATTCTCACTACCTAAATAACATAGTCTTCAAACCAAATTATAATTCTAATTCTGCGAATTCATGAACAGTATAAATTTTTAATTTAGGCTTTATATATAAAAGAACTAGTAACAAGCAAAATATCTTATAAGCATAGCCTGGAAATCCGAGGTGACCAGCACAGATAAACCAGAAGATTATTTTGCAAATACCTTCATTTTTATGCAGTAGAATTTAAGCTAAATATTTGAGTTTAGATTAAATATTTAATCTAAATATTTAATTCAGAACTGACAGTCTCTGATAATTTATTTAATAATTCAATGGGGAAAAAATGAAGTGCAATATTTTTACAGTCCACTTAAATTCAAGTTGAATAGTTTAATTTGTAACTGTTATTGTTTGCCAAACTCAAGATGACAAGAGCATAACACTGAATACATAAGGAACGAAGTGGATTTTTTAACAGGGAATAGGCATCCATCTGAACAAAAGTAGGCATAAATTAATTATACAAAATCACTTTTGGCCTTTGACTCAGCCAGTATGACAGCTAAATCTGTACTTAGGCACATTATCTTAGAATCTGAACTTAATTATTATTTTTTAAAAGAAAATAAATACCAGTCAAATTATGAGCTTTTACAAGATAATGAATAGAGTTAGTCTCTCTTGGTAGAAAGAAGACTTCATTAAAGTACAGTAAAAATATAAGGATGCTCTGTTATAAATGGCATTAAAGATAAAACAAGGACTTGCATTTCTATTTTATGTAATAATCCTACGCTTCTCTTCTGTCAAACAGAGCTTTCTTAGAAAAATTTGTGTTAACAATATAAAATAGGCAGGATGTAAGGAATGTTACTGGCCTCTGTTTGCGCTAGTCATGAAAACTTGGCCACAAATATTTTATCTTTAGATAGAAAAAAAGAAAAGAATGGTCGGTCAGAACGGAACATAAAATGTCTCTGGTCAGATAACATGCCACTTTTGTAAAGGCACTTCTATTCTAACAATCTATATTTGGCTGTCTTTTGGATGTAAAAGTAATTATGACTAACAACCTTTCTGAAAAGAATTAAATTATACTGTCAATATGTATTAAGCATATTACACTGAAATATGCTTCACAGTGTATCACCATTAACTTTACAGGAAATATGAGGACTTGAAAACATCCAGTTATATATCAGTCTTGTCAAAAATTATAAAGATCATTAGAGAATGGCTAAAATGGATTGGCTTAGTGCATCCAAATGTGCCTTGAAAATTAATATATGCCCAAAATATCTTTTTCTGTTTCAACATTTACTTATATCAGAGTAGATAATACTTTAAAGGCTCTGTCAAGTTGTTTTAGAATGATAGAATGGTTTGGGTTGGAAGGGACCTTTAAAGGTCATCTAGTCCAATCCCCCAGAAAGGAGCAGGGACATCTCCAACCACATCAGGTTGCTCAGAGCCCCGTCCAACCTGGCCTTGAATGTTTCCAGGGACGGGGCCTCTCTGGGCAACCTCTGCCAGTGTTCCACCTCCCTCATTCTAAAAAATTTCTTCCTTATGTCTAGTCTGAATCTGTTTCCTTTAAAACCATTACCCCTTCTCCTATCACAGCAAGTCCTGCTGAAGAGTTTCTCCCCATCATTCTTACAAGCCCCCTTTAGGTACCGGAAGGCAGCTATAAGGTCTCTGTGGAGCCTTCTCTTCTCCAGGCTGAACAATCCCAACTCTCTCAGCCTGTCCTCACAGGTGAGGTGCTCCAGCCCTCTTATCATCTTCGTGGCCCTGCTCTGGATCCTCTCCAACTGGTCCATGTCCTTCTTATGTTGGGGGCTCCAGAGCTGGATGCAGTACTCCAGATGGGGTCTCACCAGAGCATAATAGAGGAGCAGAATCAGCTCCCTTGACCTGCTGGCCACGCTTCTTTTGATGCAGCCCAGGATGTGGTTGACTCGTGTTGAGCTTCTCATCTACCAGCACTCCCAAGTCCTTCTCCTCAGGGCTGCTCTCGATCCATTCTCTGCCCAACCTGTATTTGTGCCTGGGATTGCCCCGACCCATGTGCAGCACCTTGCACTTGGCCTTGTTGAATGAATTTCACATGGAATAATAAGAGGTGTACTCTAAGTAAGTCTCAAAACATCCAAATTAGTAGCATGTTATCACACTGCTTTTCTCAGAGCTGCTGTAAAGTAGTGTATTAAGCTTTATTAAGAAAAAGGACTGATAAGAACAAGTTGTGTCAGGAAACAGAATTCTCACAGGTATGTGGCATAAAAGACAAATTTGGAGCAAACTAAAGAAAGGAGCATACTTTCAGGCTTGTTGACAAACCCTAAACAAATATGAAACATTTTTTACAAATAACCATCCTCTATAAATCCTATCAAAGTTCAGGTCAGTGTAAATTAGGCAATTATTTTTGGAAGAACAATTTTTCCCCACAGGAAATTTGTGCTAACTGCAATGAAATAAAGGTACCTCTCTGCCGATTAGAAATATTATTAGAAAAAAAAAAAGACTATAGTGTCCATAATTAGACCACATACTGTACAAACATGGCTCTAAAAGGCAGTAATTTTCTCAATTTTCCTTCCTCCTTAAGTTCTCTCCTTTGCTGCAGGAATGTTCCTGTTAAGCAGTGACTATATTTTAAGGTTTCTTAAATATAGGACTGAACTCAGAGCTAAATGTTACCCGAGTCTTTTCATTTTCATCCATTCCAGAGATCTGGATTTGGAGGATATAACTTCCTTTTTTTTTTTTTTTCCCTCCACAATTGTGACTAATGTTGTCGTGTAAATACTGTTTTGCACAACAACTGCAAAATAAAATCTTCATAGCTATGTTATCTTCATAACAATTTATTATTGTTTTTAGAAAATATATTACTTGAACTCATTTAATTGATGTAAGCTACATTCTGACTAATCCTAAGACCTGATGCTAGTCATTTTAATATCTATAACAAAAAGCAGTATATACCTGGCTTTTCCATGTGCACTAGTGATAATATATTGAAAGATAAAAAGAATATATTTAAAATTTAGAAAAAGTAGATGCGTTTGATGTTTTCCAGAGTTTAATAAAGAAAAAGGAGACAGAAATGCAAAATATGTGTTAAAAGAATCACATTTGATGTTATGAAACAGCTTCTCACTGTTTTCTGTATTAGAGGTGGTTAAGTCAACATGGAACTGGGAAATCACTCCATTTCTGAAAAAAAATTGGTGTCTAGAAGCTTAGCGATTATTTTTTTTTAATTGTTTGAAGTTTACATAGTGCTTTCCTGAAGAAAAAAAAACATCCCTCCCATTACCTGTTGTAAAGGTGGGAACAGTGTGCCCTGAGCTGAAGGTCCCTTCCTATGACTGGCACACCAAGGAAGTGCCCATTAGCTAGTTTCTGGTCAGTGGACAGCTTCAGTAGCTTGAAGGAAATAAAAAACTATTGATATTTGCACCATGCCAAAGAGTTGCTGTTGTAAAGAGCTACATTAGAAAAGAAGAATAACCTATTCTATGTTTCAGTGATTCTAAACCTGGCAGTTCTGGGAAACTTGCTCTGAAGACTTACAAGGCGAGTTGGTGGAAAGAGCTTTTGTACATCTAACTTTTATCTATAATAGCTTAGTAACTCATTGCTTTCTATAAAATAAACAATACTCTAATCCACTGTTCTATTCTCATAAAACATTCCCAAATACATTAAACCTACTCACCCATGCCTTTGAATTGCTTTGATTTTCCATCTTTCTGCTGGTGCTGAAAGTAACCAGATGGTCTGATAGCTGCTTGCCCATTTGCACAGCAATGTGTATGCCTGCTACAAGATGAAACAAGTTTCCTGCTGAGAAACTGAAGCAACAGTCAGCTGTCCTCAGCTGGAAGGACACTTCATTAGAACCTGTAATGTTAAATTTGACAGATGATGGAAAATCTGTTATAGGAAGGGGACAGGGCACTTAATAAACTGCTGTAGTTCAGAAATGCATAGAAACTGCTAATTATTTTTACTTGATTTTAATATGGAGAGCACTATATGGCTAAAATACTAGTTAACTCATTTATTCATTACTACAGAAAATTGATTCCTGCACCTAGTAAGGTGAACTTGTGCTTTAATTCTGATCTTTATGTCCTTGCAAAACAAAGCTCTGCATTGCAGTAATAATTCATTGTATTAATTTTTTCCATGTTACTATATGCCGTCCTAAGCTAAGAAATATATTCCGTGCAGACAGAACTGGTCTGGTGTCCTTTAATGAACCAGCTAACTACTAGACTCATAACTGTTTCCTTTATCAACATAGTTTTAGTGGACACATTTTGCCTGCAATATAGCTTTATCTTGTTATTTTGATTTACGAAGCTTTTCAATCTCTAGTCAAATGTTAATGTGACATAGAAAGTTGAGTAATTACATCTGGAGTATAATTTATATGGAAAACAAACTGACAGTTAATGGATAGCTGCCATACTGTCAGATAAACCGTACTGCCTCCTGGAGTAAAAAAGTGTTTTGCCGAGGTCTATATAAAGTGGAAACAGAAAACTACTGCTAGGGTAGCCAGTCTGTATACCCATGCAGCAAAGACAAAGAAAGCAAAGCAACATCACAATTGTTGTTAAAGGTGAACTGCTCCCACATCCCCAGCAGTCATTTTCTTGAAGAAAAAGATGTTTAGAAGTCACACAGCAACAGGGAAGGGGGAAAATGATCACCTACAGTGGCATATTAATACAGTCCACCACAATGTTGAGCCTGATCTCAATTGGAACCAAAACTGTGGCCCTTAAAAAAGGCTTACTAAGCCTAATTCTATAAGAGTTATCCTATGGGTTGTATCATTCACCTTTTCTCGAAATCAGTCTTCGTTAGTCTTATCTTTCAAGTGTGAAGAATTTCCTATCCAGGGTGTTCCGTCACACTAATGCAATAATAAAATACAATCTACACACTCCCTGTTTACAAGGTACAGATGTGGGCAAGCTTCTTTAGAAATTCATGGTGTTCCAAAAACTGAACCTGATGCTCTCACTGAAATACTGCCATAGAATCACAGAATCACTTAGGTTGTAAAAGACCTTTAAGATCACCAAGTCCAACTGTTAAGCCAAGTCCACAACTAAACCATGTCCCATGTATGTGTGCAACTGATACACTGGTGATCAGTATTGATTATTATAACCTTCAGAACAGGCTTAGCTTTAAACTTTGTCATTGTGCTTTTTAGTCAATGTCTTGACAGCAGAAAGTACATTGTATTTGAGCCCTTGTCCATGTTCTTTTGAGAGCTGCATTGTTCTGTGGGCAAGATTGGATGCTAGTAGAAAACAAATTGTGATTTTCACAGACAGATTAATTACATTTGTATGAAATATGGACTGTAAGAAGAAATGAATGTTTTTTAGCATTGTTTAGTGCTTTCAAATAGTCATTTTTCACTAGTGCACTGATTGACATTTGTTTCAGCATGTTCTAGGGAACAGTTTTCCAAAGAGATTAAATAATTAAAGTAAAACTTGCATTAATGAGTTGAATTTCAGGTTCATTGTAGCCTAATACATAATTATTAATTGGAATTGAAGACATTCTTTTGTTTGGAAAGGAAATATAGAAGTATTTGACGCTTTGAAAGTGTCAGCGTGAAGGCAATGCACCATGCCAACTGCAGATGGGAATATTAGTGAGTAATATGCTGCCACCGCTTTCTTTTTATGCTAGTAGAGAACCTTGTTTGTCCAAGCTGTTTGAAAATAGTCTGTACCCTTTGTGTTCCACTGCACACTCCTGTGCTATTGTTTGTATTTCATAGTCTGTTTAAATCAATTGAACATAAAGGAGAGCATAATTGTTGAGGACACCTGGTGTACTTGATGCCACTAAGACTCATTTTAAATACATCATTGATATTTTCATTACATTGTTCTCTTCATGAAATCTATTGTTTATTTATTTGTAAAAAAAATAATTACTTTGATTTATTAAAAGAACACAAGTGTTTGATGGGAACACATTTTGACATTCTGTGTTCCTCCTTCTGGTCCAAGTAAATTAGATTTTATATATTATATCTTATTATAGTTGAGAGTTTGTGCCAAACGAATAGCTAATAGATGAAATGAACTTAAATGCAGAACCCATACCGTTAACAAGCACATTAGTCTTGTGGCCAGAGTACAAGTGATGCTATGGATATGTATAACAAAGCAATATAGATGATGTATCAGTGACAATAATACAGCTCTAATCAGTCAGGAAACATTGCTGGAAATGCATTACATGGGTATTCATCACATGGTACTTTTTCTGTCAGAAGGCTGTACTTCATCTTTTGAATGAGACCATTCCACTGGAGCTGAGAGCATGAAGCTTTCCCTGCTTCCTGAGGAGGCAAACTCCACTGTGGCACTCCCTGAGTACTCAGTTCCTAGGCACTGGTATATTTGTCATATCTTTTCTGACCCATCCTCTATTGCCTTACCTAACTAGAAGACTCTATTATGGTTATTAAGAGGCTTCCAAAAAGACGTTCTTCAACCAGAAGTTGTGAGCTGACAGGGTTTGCAGAATACAAAGTGTAGTTTTCAGTCATTCTTTCCATTCCCCTTACTTGACAAGAAAAACAGAAGATGAAAGAAAGGGAAAAATAATTATATTTATTGCAGTAATATCCCAGAATTCCATGGTCTCATTATCCTGTGATGAAATCTAACATTGTCTCTTATAGTTTCTTCCCATCCTTCTTGTTGAAGTGGTCTAAAATACAGTGTTCTAGATTAATGACAAAAACAGTACTTCCTCAATTTTTGACACTCTTCAGAATGGTTGTGATCCATAGTCAATATTTATGTTGTTTGGGGCATGTGATGGTTTTTAAACTCAAGTACTTTTATTTGTTGAGTGTAGCAGAAGACACTTCCTTATGTCTCTAGTATTGTTTGCGGCTATTTTAAGTGAAGAAAGCTGAAAATCAGGAGGTGATCATTAGTCACACAGATTTTCCAGCTAGTTAAGTTATCTCTAAATTCAGCCATGTATGGTAAAATTTTATTCTGTGTGAGATATAAAGAATATCTTAGGAGATGGAGCAGGCAGGCATTCACTGCATTTAACTGCTCCTTTTGGGCAAAATGTCCTTCTTGCTCTTGTAACTAAAATGCAGTGGGTTCAATCAAAGGAGAAGGGGTCAGGGTGAGCTAGGGAATAGAAGAAGAAAGGACTGACTTCTCTTTGACTTGGCTGGCTTTTTACAGTAAACTGTCGTTATGTCACGGGCATCAAGTTTTGTGAGGGACATTAGGTCATGACTCTTACAATATCCATTAGTCTCTATAAATTCTCCCCAAAGCTGCTGGGGTTTAAAGTACATTCTGTGCTAGCACTAGTCCCACGTTAATTTACTTTGATTTATCCACTATTATTTAAGCATCTTAGCCCCTAAGCTTTCAGGATTAGGTGGCATGTGGAAATTCTTCAACAGGAAGTATGAGATGAAAAACCATCAAGGTTCTTTACATTCCAGCTTAATAAAAAAAATGTGTTTTGTTAAAGACATACAAAAAAACCCCAACAACAATGCTAGCACTTTATAGATCTGAAGTAAAGCCTGCAGAATTCTTTATTTTTGTAATTATTTGGTTTTCCACACTGCAGAATGATAGTTGATTGAGATTGAAAATGATCATTTGTGATAGACATACAAGTAGAGTAGGAAACAATTTCCTAGCTAGTATTTAAATACAAACAAATATGAACTTACTGCTCTTGGTTGCTACCACTGGGTAAGGAAACTCTTTCTCACCCTGCCTGAGCCCAAGAATTGTTTATATTGCTATGTGTGTTCTCATTCCCCAGCTTGAAATGGCATCAAGTCAAACACTTCTTTTTGCAATAGACTTTAATTTTTTTTTATTTTTTTAATATAAAAAATAAGTATTCTACTCCATATGTTTTGCTGTTACAAGCCTCAGACTTTGACTTTAGCCTCTATCCAGAAACCCTCTTCCTGTGCATTCAGGCATCAGCAGTCACAAGTTTGGGGCTGTTTCTTGGGACCCTGCATGTGTCTTTGTTCTTCTCTGTTCCAGAATGATGAATTCTGGAACAGAGACACTTGCAGAGAAAGGCTACTAGACTAATCAAATGGAGTAAGCTGAGGTTAAAAGGGTTCTGGTTTTTAGCTCAGTGAGAAAAGAAAAAGAAAAGGTCTAAAATAATGAGTTTACTCTCCCAAAATACCTAGGACATAAAACCCAAGGAAACAGAAGACATTTTCATGCTTCAAGCATTTTTTTCTTAGAACAGCTCTTACATTCAAATATCAATATATCATGTATTAAATTAGTTTAGTAAATCTAGTGAATGATTAAAGGAATTGGTCCTCTAAGTCAGCTGGATATTTTTAAAAAATCAATAGAATCACTTGGGTTAATTGAGTCAGCAAGCTGTGTTTGATGGCTGATGGATCATTTCTTACAACTTGGAGAATTTTTTTTTAAAAGGCTTGATAAAAGTCCAGACTGAGAATACCTATAAGCAGGGATCTTAAAGGACATTACTTATTTTTTCAGAGTAGGAAAAATAGAATTAAATACCTTCAGAATTGTCCCTGCAACCTTGCATAAATGGCAATAGAAAAATTGCTGCTGAGTACTGAATTATTACTTGTTATCAGTGAGTCACTTACTAGCTTTCAAGTTTCATGTAGTTCACTAACTTCTTTGTTTTCTGTGTGTGCATTTGTGTTGAATTTTTCTCTCCTCAGAGATTTGCCTTTTGACCAAGGGCCGTCGAACTGCCAGTGTACGAGCAGACACGTACTGTCGCCTGTATTCCCTCTCAGTGGACAACTTCAACGAGGTTCTGGAAGAGTACCCCATGATGAGAAGGGCCTTTGAAACGGTGGCAATTGATAGACTTGACAGGATAGGTATTTTTTTTTTTTTCCATTGTAGGAATTCTTAAAACCTTTCTACCTTTTATTTTCCTTAAGTTGCAGGAGAAAATGCTCAGATTAAACTCTTCTTTCAAGTTTTTGGTTTTTTTTTTTGTTACACTGCAGTAATGTTCTGTTGATCTATGAATAAGACATGTGCCCAAACAAGAAATTCTGCAATCTCACTTTTAAATAATAAAAACCATTGAGTTTTAGAAAGCTTTCATACTCCTCTGAGGATTGTTTTGTATACTTGAATTATCATTAGTGTTATTTATTAATCCTGTGTATTTATTTTGCTGCCCTCAGCACTTGATAGGGTTTATGCTGTTTCATGAGCAGTACGTGACACTTTCTTACATAGTTTACAGATGATGTCTGTAATGCTGGGAAGAGTTGAAGCCTCTCAGCACTCACAAAACCCATGTTTGTTGTGGTGAATTAATCCTTTGCAGCAAGGCTCTCGTTTCCCTTACAACATGGGGACTGCTAGCATTGATGGCTGCACACTGGCATTACTCAGATTTGCTTGCAATCAGAAAAGCAGGCCAATGATATCCCAGTGAAAGGCAGGACGATATGGCAGATTATCAAAGCAGGGTATGTGAAGTGTGCTGTTGTGCATCCAGTCATTCTGGAGCTGTCCAATAGGACACACTAAATAAAATATATGGTCTTTGGTTGGGAGTATTGCACTCTCCTCATCATTATTGACACTTGTTTTAAAATGCAGCTAAGCATAAAAAAATCATTTATCTTGGTTGGTGGTGTTTCCTCAACTTCACAAGAAAACTCCAGTGTTAGGATTTCCCCACATCACTCTTTCTCAATACAGTTATGTCTGCAGTTTCTTCAAAGTGAATACAGAAAGAACTGCAAGGCAGTGACATTGTGCTATCTATTCTATGCTGAAGTTGTGATTTAGAAGAAAACATGTTTTCTTTAATATAGCAAGAGTAAAGAAAAGAAATACAGGTATACACATTTTTAATATTTAATAGACCTATTTTAGTATTTTGCAGATTGTAAGCACTCAGTGCATTTATTTTTTCTTATCAAGACTTTTCAAACTCTTACAATTTGTCTCTCAAGGCTCTCTGGAAATGTAGTCCAACGCTAGGTAATATGTGCTTAAATAAAAGCGATAATAAAGACCAGTCTGCTCTTGGAGCAGGAATCCCGTCTGAAATGCTGTGTTTACAATATGAAATCTACACAGAACAAAAGTTAACATGTGAATCGTTTTATCAAAAAAAAGGAACAGCTGAGTGCCGCAATTGTGTTCCTGTGTGTCTGATGACACAGAAGAGTGCACATCTTGCAGACACTCAGAGCCATCAAGCAGACATCAGGAAACAGTGAACAGCAGTCTTGTGCAAGCAGGTGTCACATTATCCATGAGTTCACATTAGTTCATAAACATTTAAAAAGATGATTTCTTGCAAGCTAGTCATCACTGGTTACTAATGTCTAATAATTAGTTCCAGGGAATGTGCCAAAAGGCAGGTGTATTTATAACTTACATAACAGTTTAGTGGAAACTAGGACAGTTTTGTAACGAGACAGAAAGACATACACGCAGAGCCTGATGGCTTTTTCCACTGTGTTGTTCAGTACATTACCATGGTTACATTTTAAGAATAATTGTAGTAAGAGCAATACACTACAAGTGAAGAGGCACAGAAAGTCCAGGTGTCTTTGAGCACGGTGGCGTTAGGAAAGCCTGCCATGCTGGTGCAGATTGAGGCAGGACGGGGTGTGTGTTGGAGCTGCCTGCCAGCCTGCGTCTCTGGCAATGCCTGATCTGGCATAGCCAACTGCGGTGGGCTTACCACTGCACTGTGGCCCCTGCTGAGCCTGGTGTTTGATGAGGCTTTTACAATATATGGCCCGTGGTGATGGGGGCTGAAATGCAAAGTCAGAGTAGGGGTCTGCCCCTGCGTGTCAGGCTTGCTAACTCTTCTGCCTCTCTGTGAAGGGAAGAAGAACTCAATCCTCCTGCAGAAGTTCCAGAAGGACCTCAACACCGGCGTTTTCAACAACCAGGAGAATGAGATCCTGAAGCAGATCGTGAAGCATGACAGGGAAATGGTGCAAACCATTGTTCCCGTCAGCTTGCAGCAGATGCCCGCCCTGAACTCCAGCACCTCCGCCTCGTCGTCACGCGTCAGGACGCAGTCCCCTCCTGTGTACACTGCCAGCAGCCTGTCCCACGGAAACCTGCACTCCCCCTCACCCAGCACGCAGACACCCCAGCAGGCCGTCATCCTCTCGCCCTGCTCCTACACCACTGCCGTCTGCAGCCCGCCCGTACAGAGCCCTCTGGCTGGCCGAACTTTCCAGTACGCCTCTCCGACGGCCTCGCAGCTCTCCCTCATGCAGCAGCAGCAGCAGGCGCCCCAGCAGCCCCCTGGCCCCAGGCAGAAGAACGAGGTCCACAAGAGCACCCAGGCCCTCCACAACACCAACCTGACCCGGGAGGTGCGGCCCCTCTCCGCCTCGCAGCCTTCCCTGCCCCATGAGATCTCCACGCTGATCGCCAGGCCTCACCCCACCGTGGGGGAGTCCCTTGCCTCCCTCCCGCAGCCAGCCCCTGGGCCTGGCGTGGCCCCAGCTGCCCGAGCCACCGTCCCCCAGCGGGTCTCACTGTTCCGTCAGATGTCCTCGGGAGCCATCCCCCCAAACCGGGGGTCCACGCTGCCCCCAGCCACCCTGCAAAGGGATTCTTCTGCAGTCTTAAGCACAGAGCCGGAGGGAGACAAACCGCGGTTCGCCTCAAACTTATGATCCCTGGTAACTGTGAGCAACGGACTTGTAACGAACAGAGCACCGCCCCTGGAACTGTTTTAGCCTGTTTCCTAATGTACCCCAGCAGTGTACTATGAGAAAAATACTTTAGACAGCTTTGCCCTATGTAACGAATGTAAAAATTATATATATATATATATAACTATATATATATATATATATAAATAAATTTAAAAAACTTGTTTGAATTTGTGTCTTCCTTTTGTGCAACCATTAAAGAAGTCTAAATTTAGCTGTATTAGTACTTGTTTTTAATGTGACGACTTTAAAATCAGTCTAACTGATTTATCTGTTTGAGGTTTGCTGTTTTCATGGGGAAATTGTCAAGACAATTACAAACTTCAAACAAGCATATTAAACTAAAAAAAAAAGATAAATATTCTAACTAACACATAGCACTGACTGATATTCTGAAACCTTTATTATTTCATTTACTGCATACACATTGTTAATTTCTCATGAATAATTCAGTTGTTATTTCCCATTGCATTTCATATGTTAGCACTTTCTGTTGGGAATTAGATTGGAAAAGAAATAAATTGCAATCAGCTCCAGTCCAAAGGCTGGCACTAGCACTCCTCTGGATAGATTGTAACCTCACGACGTGTCAACCCTTCTGTTGTTTCAGAAAACTGGGTGGACTTTGATCTTCACATTGCTAAAGACTTTTACAAAGACTATAAATATTGCCATTGTAAATAACTTTTCAGACCCCCAAAAAATAGCTGCTGTGTGGTGTACCATTGCAAGGTCTTTGTTTAGGAATTTAGCTTCCACTCTTCACTTCAAAATTTACAGTTTTAAAATTTGTTAAAGCTAAGTGCAACAAAACTGTTAAATTGTAATGCAATGGCTTAAACCTACAATGTTACTTTTACATGCAATGTTTTATGCAAAATTGTACGCTTGATCCTGCAAACCACTTGTACTTCACCAACACCATCACTTTTCTCCTCCTTGCCCTCAATAGCATCTGAGAATATTCCACGCATGCTTTGGAAAAAAAAAAAAAAAAAAAAAAAAAAAAAACGATAAAAATAGGTTTGGTCAGCCATTGTAGGAAAAGGCTTTATGGTATCTTAGAAAATAACAAGCATTCATTAATTGTGTCTACCTTAAAATTCCTATAATGCTGACTTCGAATCTCTGGTTTAAGTCTAGAAGTGAGATTTTTCATTTAAAGGATTATTTGTAAACCACAGCTTGATTTAGGCTTTCAGGTGCTTTCTGTGTCTTCACTGTAGTTTTGTAGTTGACTGTGGTGTTAATTTACAAGAATAAATATAATATAGCATCAAGTCTGTCTGGAAATGCACGATTTGCTCTATGTATACTGTAACTAAATGGATAGTATATCCTAAGGCATGTATTGTCAAACATAGCCCATAGGTATGAGGTTTATTACTTTTTATGTCTTCAAAACAGAAAGGAAATGGTGACAGAAAGCAGGGTTAAAGCATACTGTTTTGTGAATGTTTTGTTTTGTTTGCTCAAACCTTCACGTGATCTTATCCACACACAAAAAAAAAAGTTCTTTCGTAATCATTAGTGCCTGATTTGTCATATTAAATAGAGACTGAAACTAAATGTGTCATAATTTAACTCATTGAAAAATCAGCATTATAGATATGACACAAGCACATATTCTGTTTCTTAAAACTCAGCTGACTCATGTTAAGGAAGTGAGTACAAAGGAGTTCTTTTCCCATTAATGCTGAGTTTAACGATGCATGGAAAAATTAAATAGCATCACAAACTATGTAATGCAGTGAATCCAGATATACTTGAGAGCCAAGTAAATATTCTAAAGCTAACAGAGCTTAAACCCATGCTGCCTGTTATGTCTTTTACTAAAATGGTACATCAAATAAAAATTTTTAAAAATCTATCAGTTTTTGCTGACTCCCACTCATCGGTAAAAATCGATGTAATTAACCCATTAACATGCTGCTGCCATTGATTAAAGTGGCCCAGAGTAGTATATGGGAAGTGATTGTTTAAAAGTGTTTGGAACATTATGGATACGCTGCAAGACCATTTATTTAGCAGTACAGTACCCCTTATATTATTTTAACACTAACAAATTCTGTCAGTTAATTAAGATCATATACTGATCTTTCAAACTGTTTAAGGTTTACATTTGATAGGAGAAATGGGGTTAGTAGCTAAATATTTTTATATATATTTTTATTTTATTTTAAGCACTATGAAGAAATATTAATTCACATGGTCTTTCAGTGAAACCATAAATAATTTTTAATGACTTTGTAATAGAGTGGACAATATCTAGGATTTGTATGTTAATTATAAAAAAAGGTACAGGGTATAAAATTATATACGTATATATATATATGTATGTATGAATGTATATACACTTAGATTAAGAAACAAATGACTCACATTCCTGTAATATAAAGGTCCATTGCTAGTTTCAGAACTGACCTGTTTTCTCTGTACATAAGCAAGCCCATAAGTATGAAATCTCACATCTGTACAGGATGAAATGTATTAATGAAAAAGGTTGGATCTTACTGTTGCTGTGAAGACTATAGATCTGATTCTTACAATAACTATACAATTGGGGATAAGTTAGATACTTTCTTTTGTCTTTGCTCAAAGCCATAAATAAATATATATAAAAGATTATTAATAAATTGAAGAAAATATATAAAAAATAAAACCATGAATATTTTTTGTTCCAATATCTTTATAGCTGAGCAAGTTTTATTTACCATGAAATAATTCTTTGTTGTTCTCTTTGTTCTGAGGCTAGAACTGATACACACTAAGTGTGGGGAGGTGGGGAGAAAACTGCCTGAGTAATTATGTGCAGTGTAGGAAAATGAGGCCTTAGAACTTCAAGGATACTACCTGATTTATTCAAGCAATTCCTAAGCTATATTTCCTCTGTAAATTAGAGGAATTCATTGCGCTAAAAACATTTTCCCCACAAAACTATCATTTAAGCCATTACCACTAAACTGTAATATTTCTTGAGTAGAAATATTTGAAGCTGAATTTTACATATATACAAATTTTAAATATCCTGGGGGAGAATCCCAAGTAGTTTTTAGTGTAACTTAAGGAAACTATTCTATCGTATTTTCACTTCATCTTACTATGTGTGCAAGTCTCAGATAGGACACCTCTAAACTTATGTATAATAGTGAGACTTCAAGGAAATATTGATGTGAAAGTAGTGTTCATTAATTATGATTTAGGTCGTTGAAAATGAAGCAGAATAGTCTATTCAAAGCAATAATAGATTTTTTTTTTCTACATTAACTTCAGTAGGATCACTATAATCCTACATTGATAAATTGTGATTGTAAGCAAGCATGAGTACTTGCATTTTCAAATTGCACCTTAAAGTGTATTTGGAATTCTTTTCAGTGGTATTAATTATTTTTTAATTTAGCATTACTGAGATATAACTCCAGTCCAATTGTAGTCAGTGAAGTGATTTACAAAAGGACCAATACTCTACTAGAAAATTCTTGTTTAGCAGCAAAATTTGGCTTTGCAGTCTATATTTGATGACTGCACAGGGTATACTTTGTTGTTTGGTCCAGTCTTATTATTTCATACAAGTTTCTGTACAGAATCAAAAGAAACAACAGTGTGATTTTAAGTGATATTTTGTATCACTATATATGATATCAATATGTACCTACACAACAGCAATGTATGTATTTTTAAAATCTGTCCGTTTCTAATATCTATATCTACCACAGCTTAATACCTACATTACCTTAATTTTAATTTTAAGAGTGGTAGCTGAACTGGAACCAGAGTAAATTTTATTTTAAACAGTAAACTTTCATAGAATCACAATCACAACATAGAATCCTATCACAACAGGCTTTGCTAAAGAGTTCCTCCCCATCTTTCTTATAAGCCCCCTTTAGGTACTGGAAGACTGCTATAAGGTCTCCCTGGAGCCTCCTCTTTTCCAGGCTGAACAACCCCAACTCTCTCAGCTTGTCCTCACAGGTGAGGTGCTCCAGCCCTCTGATCATCTTCATGGCCCTCCTCTCAACTCTCTCCAACAGGTCCATGCCCTTCTTATGTTGTGGCCTCCAGAGCTGGATGCAGTACTCCAGGTGGGGTCTCACTAGAGCAGAGTAGAGAGGCAGAATCGCCTCCCTTGACCTGCTGGCTTTTGATGCAGCCCAGAATATGGTTGGCTTTCTGGGCTGCAAGCTCACATTGCCAGCTCATGTCGAGCTTCTTGTCCACTGTCACTCCCAAGTCCTTCTCCTCTGGGCTGGTCTCAATCCATTCTCTGCCCAGTCTGTATTTGTGCCTGGGATTGCCCCAACCCATGTGCAGGACCTTGCAGTTTGCCTTGTTGAACTTCATGAGGTTTGCATCAGCCCACCTCTCCAGCCTCAGACCATGCCAAGGTCCCTCTGGATGGCATCCCTTTTCTCCAGCATGTCAAATGCACCACACAGGTTGATGTCATTTGCAAACTTGCTGAGGGTGCACTCCATCCCACTGTCCATGTTGTCGACAGAGATGTTAAACAGAGTCTGTCCCAATACCGACCCCTAAGGAAGACCCTAAGGAACGTCACCAGTCTCCGCTTGGAAAACTCTTTGAGTGTGGCCATCCAGCCAATTCCTTATCCAATGGGTGGTCCATCTGTCAAACCCATGTCTCTTCAGTTTAGAGACAAGGATGTCATGCAAGACATTGTCAAATGCTTTGCACAGGTCCAGGTAGATAATGTCATTTGGTTGTCCCTTGTCCACTGATGCTGTAACCCTGTCATAGAAGGCATCAAATTAGTCAGGCACGATTTACCCTTAGTGAAGCTATGTTGGCTGTCACCAATCACCTGATGCAGAATTACAGAATTACAGAATTATTATCAAGATTGGAAAAGACCTAAAAGATCATCCATTCCAACCATCACCAATACTTCTCAGCTAAATCATATCCCTCAACACAACATCCAAACGTTTCTTGAACACCCCCATGGTCGGTGACTCCACCACCTCCCTGGGCAGTGCATTCCAGTGCCTGACTACCCTTTCCGAGAAGTAATATTTCCTAATGTCCAGCCTGAATCTCCCCTGGCGCAGCTTGAAACCGTTGCCTCTAGTTCTATCACTGTCTACACGAGAGAAAAGGCCGACCCCTAGCTCACTACAACCTCCCTTCAGGAAGTTATAGAGAGCTATAAGGTCTCCCCTGAGCCTCCTCTTCTCCAGACTGAACAATCCCAGCTCCCTCAGCCGCTCCTCATAAGGCCTGTGCTCCAGACCCCTCACCAGCTTCGTAGCCCTCCTCTGAACGCGTTCCAGGGCCTCAATGTCTTTCTTGCAGTGAGGGGCCCAAAACTGAACACAGTACTCGAGGTGTGGCCTCACCAGTGCCGAGTACAGGGGGACAATTACCTCCCTGTTCCCGCTAGTAACACTGCTTTTGATGCAAGCCAGGATGCCGTTGGCCTTCTTGGCCACCCAGGCACACTGTCGGCTCATGCTCAGCCAAGCATCAATCAGTACCCCCAGGTCCGTTTCCTCCACACAGTCCTCCAGCCACTCTGCCCCAAGCCTATAGCGCTGCCTGGGGTTGTTGTGGCTGAAGTGCAGGACTCGGCATTTGGTCTTGTTGAACCTCATCCCATTGGCTTCAGCCCAGCTCTCCAGCCTGTCCAGATCCCTCTGGAGGGCCTCGCTACCCCCAGGCAGATCCACACTCCCAGCCAATTTGGTGTCATCTGCGAACTTACTGAGGGTGCACTCAATGCCCTCATCCAGATCATCAATAAAGATATTGAAGAGGACAGGCCCCAGCACCGACCCCTGGGGAACACCACTTGTGACCGGTAGCCAGCTGGATTTAACTCCATTCACCACCACTCTCTGAGCCCGGCCCTCCAGCCAGCTCCTTACCCAGCCAAGAGTGTACCCATCCAAGCCATGGGCTGCCAGCTTCTGCAGGAGAATACCGTGGGAGACAGTGTCAAAGGCTTTGCTGAAGTCTAGGTAGACCACATCAACAGCCTTTCCCTCATCCAGCAGATGGGTCACTTGATCATAAAAGGAGATCAGGTTGGTCAAACAGGACCTGCCCTTCATGAACCCATGCTGGCTAGGCCTGATCCCCCGGCCATCCCGCACATGCCGCATGATCTCCCTCAAGACTATCTGTTCCATAACCTTCCCTGTAACCGAGGTCAGGCTAACAGGCCTGTAGTTCCCCGGATCCTCCTTACAACCTTTCTTGTAAATGGGAGTCATGTTGGCAATCCTCCAGTCTTCCGGGACCTCACCAGTCAACAAGGAGCGCTCATAGATGATGGAAAGCGGCTCGGCTATCACCTCCGCCAGTTCCCTCAGCACTCTTGGGTGGATCTCATAGAATCATAGAATCATAGAATGGTTAGGGTTGGAAGGGACCTTCAAAGGTCATCTAGTCCAACTCCCCTGCAAGGAGCAGGGACATCCCTGACTAGGTCAGGTTGCTCAGAGCCTCATCCAGCCTGGCCTTGAACGTTTCCAGAGATGGGGCCTCCACCACCTTTCTGGGCAACCTGTTCCAGTGTTCTATAACTCGCATTGTGAAAATTTTTTTCCTAATTTCTAATCTAAATCTACCCCACTCTATTTTAAAACCATTACCTCTCGTCCTATCGCAACAGGCCTACTAAACAGCCTTTCCCCATCTTTCTTGTAGGCCCCTCAGGTCTTCCTTGTTTCCCTCTTTGGAAATGGTGGTTATGTTTCCCCTTTTCTAGTCAGCAGGAACCTCAATGGGCTGCCACGACTTCTCAAATATGATGGCCAGTGATTTGGCAACTTCATCCACCAGTTCCCTGAGGACCTGCAGATATGTCTCATCAGGTCCCATGGACTTGTGCACCTTCAGGTTCCTTAGATGGTCTCGAACCTGCTCCTCTACAGTGGGCAGTTCTTCATTCTCGTAGTCCCTGCTTTTGCCTTCTGCAACTTGGGTGATGTGGCTAGAGCCCTAACCATTGAAGACTGAGGCAAAGAAGTTGTTGAGTACCTCAGCCTTCTCCATGTCCCAGGTTAGCAGGTCTCTCATTTCCTTCCAGAGAGTGCCCACATTCTCCCTGGTCTTCCTTTTAACCCTGATGTACCTAAAGAAGCTTTTCTTGTTGTCCTTGATATCCCTGACCAGATTTAATTCTGTCAGGGCTTTAACCTTCCTTACCTGATCCCTTGCTGCTTGGACAATCTCTCTGTAATCTTTCCAGGCTACCTGTCCTTGCTTTTGCCCTCTGTAGGCTTCCTTTTTTTTCAGTTAGTCCAGGTTCATCCATGCAGGCCTCCTGGCATTTTTGCCCAACTTCCTTCCTCTTTTTGGGAGCTTGGACGAGGTAATCCTTGAATATCAACCAACTTTTCCCTCCATGGCTTTATCCCATGGCACTTTATCCAGCAGATCCATGAAAAGGCTAATATCTGCTCTCCTGAAGTCCAGGGTAGAGAGCTTGCTGCACACCCCTCTTGCTGCCCTAAGGATTTCGAACTGCACTATCTCATGGTCACTGCAGCCAAGGCTGCCCTTAAGCTCCACATTTCCCAGAAGCTCCTCCTTGTTGGTGAGAACAAGATCTAGCAGAGCATTTCCTGTCTTGAGGCATGTCATTAAGAGTTAAGCTTAATACGTCTATTTTCAAAACTTACCCACAAGCTCTTACACTGACTTTAGTATTTCTATCCATGTGAGTTCTTTTCCACTTTATAGACAACATTGTCCAGTGAAGAAAAACTTTTTTTTTTTTAAACAAACAAACAATTCAACTTTTCTGGGAATGCACACCAACTTTAGTAATTTCTGCTGTTCCAGAGTCCTGCATTCATACAGAAAAATGTTACAAGATAGGAACAGAAAGCCTTTGTTTAGCAATCATGGTCTGAGCTACAGGCATTATCTGGTACAGTCTAGAGTACGCTATAAGAATTGGGTGTGCAAATTTATTTTCTTAGTGGATTTGGTTTTTCCCCTCCTTTCTTTTCTTTTTTTTTTTTTTAAACAGGGAAGAGTAAGGGCATTAAAATTGCCCTAGACCATATCCTCTGAGAAATACATGTTGTGAATCTTGAATCTATACATTTTTACCATCAATGAGTACCCAGTGCTCTTTTGCATACTTAGCAATTTGAATCACCTACTTGACCAGTGCAGTGGGTCATAAAGGTAGATGGTGTAATCTCTGGTCCATGGTTACATTTCCCTCACCTCTATGAAGACATGCAGTATCTTAACATGCAGTATCTTAACATGCAGTATCTTAAGAACTTACGGTAGTACTGAATTATTCAGATCAAGATATGGGAACATTGGAAAGTGCCAGTAGGCAAGCAGAGTATCCAACTAAATTAATTTATTTTAAATCTACCTGTGTATCTTCCATATGTATTTTAAAATACTGCTACGTGCATCTACACACAGTTTAAAAAGATATATGTTATGAGAATGAAAACTACATTTACCAACTCCTTTAGATAATTTAAGATGTACACCATGGTTCAGGTGATCCTTGGCCTATGAATTGACAGACTCCAGTGCACATTTGAACTGAAACTGAACTTTGTCCCATCCTTGAAACTGTTCCAGTTATGTGATGTTATTTCACCTGCTTGCAGAAGATACCATATTTTTTACCATTCTCCATTTTTACATGTCAGCTTTGCAGTATAGGTCCCCCTACGCTCTGCATTGAACACAGCGTGCAGTGCTGAATTAGTTCTTGCTGAAAGGTCATTGGCAAATTTGGATCAAGCAGAACTGCAGACCGAAAGAGAAGAGAAGATGCCAAATGCCAAGTCTACAAGTCCAAACTAGTCTGTCCATGTAAAAGGGAAGCAGGTACTTGAACCATTTCTCTGCAAAGTCAGCAGGCACCTGCAGGGACTTTGATACTGAAAAAAAAAATTGATACTGATACTTTGATACTGATACTGAACCGTGGATCTCAACATACTCAGGGTCCAATCTGAAAATGCATCTGCAATGTCAGCTGCTTCTGGACTCCACAGTTACTGGAAAGTTTACATAGACATAAGCAATAGTTCCTATAGCACTAGCAAAACACCTGTCCCCTATTCAGTGACTACTCTACTCTGTAAATTCCATATTGTAGTTGACATCACAAAATCTGAGACATTCTCTCAGTGGTACACTGCATGTGACCATTGCTCATTGATTTACTTACACCTTTTCTTCAGGGAGCAAAATGTGTGCATTTTGTGTCCTATTTTGTCACTGCAATGTAGAGGTTTTAAATTGAGAGATCTAGTTTTGAAGTAAGAAAAGTTCCTGTGTATCAGAGGGAAATAACTGCAGATCTCAGTCTTCATTGTAGAAACACATTTTGGGGTTCTAGACTAGGCTTTTTTTAAAATTTGATTTTAAATTTCTCTGCAAAGACAACATAAAAAAACGAGTTTGCTGTGCTTGTTACAGCAGAGGTGTAGTCTGTGTTGCTGATGAGATGCCTGCATCATTTTATATTAATTAGTTTTTTCTAAGTGCTGGAGGATTTACATCCAACTATTATCAGTTCCTCTAGTCCAGTCAAGAGGCAGTGTGAGCAATAACTGCCACAAGGTCATTGTCCGCTGCAACAGGCAATCTTCTAGGTGAGGAGAGAAGATGGATGAGAACAAAGAACCTAAGTATTCCTAAATATTATCTGGACTGATAAATTCACATTTGAATCCTCTATGATACAGTATATATGCCATTGCAAACTTTGCTTTTTTAAAATTTGCCAATCAATGCCCTTTCTGCCTATGATTTGTATTCATCCTGTGCTAAGTCATCTTGGCAACAGAAATGCGTACCAATATTTGGAGGCAGTGCTGTGTCTCAATTGTACTTCAGTTTAGCTGATACCTATATGTTGATATTAAAAAAAGATTAAGAAATATTTTTTAAAAAACTCCGATAAAGGAAGTGCATTGTGTGCGTTTTACCAACTAATTTTATGCTAATGCCTTCCTCCAGGAAGGGCTCAAGTAATTTTCATGATTCACTTGGACCTTTGGTACTATATCACAGCTAATTGTGCCCTCGGCAGAAATGGTGAATGCTGTCAAAAAATCAAAGAAAATGGTTTGGACATCTCCTTTCTTTTCTCCATAACCAAGAAGTTTTTCAACAGATCCACCAGACAAACCATATTCTAGATAGGACAGCTCAAGACTTTTGCCTTTGTTCATATCTGCTTTGCGAGATAAAAAGATGTGGACACAATTCAGAACTCCTAGTCCAAATCTTGACTGAGCTAATGCACACAGAGAAATAAACTTTATAGAGCATATGACAGTCTTACGTCAACTAGTACATAATATCAGTAAGCAAGCTTTTAGACAGTGGAAAAAAGTTCATTTGTTCACCACTCTATACAAGACTGAAGATGGTATGTGCCTCTAAACACTGTGTAATCTATTGTGTGAGCTAGATCAAAGATAAACTCTGACCCAGAAAGAGAGAAACTGTGTATTTGGGCTTTTAACATCCTGTTTTATTTGTATACATTTAAATCTCCCAGAAAAAAAACCAAATCCAAATACAGAAAAAAGGATCTGCGACTTTATGAATCACTTAGATAGATTTTGATCCTCTGTAAGTAAGCATTACAGTTGTGTTTCTGGTTTCTATAAGGGCTGAATTACTTTGAAAGAAAATGTCTCTCATAAGACATCTCTCAGATTTGGAGTTTGAGAAAATGAGTATTTTACAGCATTTATTTTCTTCCTTGGTTCTATGATGGTCAAGTGTTCTGTAAAAGAGGAGACATGCTTTTAACTGGTCTTTTGCCACTTATTTTACAGCTTTCTAAGAAAAAAGAAAGTAGGCATTGTTAATAGCTGGCAAAAACTGACGTATCTGGGGTGAACTTCCATAGTGTAGGCAGTGTCATTACAGAAGATAGCACTGAGCACAGAGCACCATATGTCATGGTCCCAGTTACACTGGCTATTTCAAGTCCATGATTGTCAATGAGGTCACATATTGTTTATTGCTGCATTCTTCTACGTCACTTTTTTGCTCTCTTAACCTGTCCCTAATAGTCCTGTGCAAGACCGAGATACTGAATATCTGGAACATACAGAAATTCTTACGTCTTCTAGAACAGGTTTTTAATAATTTCAGCTGTGACAGATGATAAAATACATTGTATTAAGTGGAATGATTGTTCTCTGTTTTGTTTCTCAGGTGTTTGGATTAGCTTCTCAATAGTAAAGGGATGTACTGATGTCATAGCCAAAGAGCAGTGAAAAGAGCAAAAGTTACAATAACAATGAGTAGAAGAAAAGCAAAGAGAAGTGCCAGTGGCAGAAAAAAAAATTACTTCCTTGAAATAAGGCATTGTGTTGAGATTCCCTGAAGGACATAAAAGGGATAGGAAAGATGACAACATGTCATGTCCTATTTAAGGCTGCAAAGCAGCTCTGTCATGAGGGTAGTGATAAAGCAGGGGGAACAGTAGAAATCTCTCTCTCTTGTTTCCATCACAAATATGGGACTTCTTTTAGGCAATTTATATCATTCACTTGGAGAACTGAAAACAGATAGACCCACTTTGATGGTTGCTTCTGTTGACATCAGAGCTGGCCCTGCTAGAAGAGTGTAAGAGAGAGTGTTTGGAAAATCACAGAACTTGTGGGTATTCTGGGCACTTTTTGTCACTGATCCCATGCACCCTTTTAGCACTTTTTGTATATAGCTGAAGTGAGCTTACTATGAGTCAGTCCAAATAACTTTGATGGTAAACACAAAAAATACTACTGATTAGGACTTGGTGGAGGCTGCGACACAGCATAACCAGCATATAAGATTTCCAAAGATGCTTCTTCCAAAGAAACTTCTAACTTCTAACACCAAAACTTACCCTCCCACACATTCCCCTGTCTTCCTTATTTGCTGTGGTAAATTTGCTGTGGCTTATCTCCCATTTCTTTTTTTGCACACCCTGTAAGTCATTTGTTGGCTTCTGGGAGTGAAGCCAGAACATCACTGTACTGGCGGTGAAAGGCAACAAATCATGACAGTACCTCACAGAACTATGATAAATCTGTCTTTGGCAGTCAGAGACTATAATCAGAAAAGGTTGCTTGTTTCCGTCATGGTATGTCCTGCAAACATTAAGAGTAAACAAAGGTATGCATTATTTTGAAATCCGTCTAAAAGAAAACATCCAGAATATGATTGAATTCTATCTATTTGTACATTAGGGTTTGGGGTTTTTTTAACATTACAGTAGGGGGAAGGTGAGGTCAGTATACACAGTAACATCAAGTCTGGTATAAATAAGTACACTACCTAGCAACTATGCTTACCACCCCGCAAGAAATGAGTATTACGAAGAAAAGAGGTGTAACATCTAAGAACACTCACAGAAATTGCATTTTGTGGTCGAACATCTTATCTGAATAAATATAATGTGAATTTGTTAAAAGTTTATTGCTACTCAGCACTTTGAAGATATATTCTTGCAGCAAAATGATGGAAAGATATTCAGTATAAAGAAAAAAATTAAACTAAGAAATACAGAGTATAACAAAGCTGGAACATATTCTGTTATCTATGTAGATCTAAGTCTCCTGTGTGGGCTTATGAAATTATGAAAATATTAAATATAATACTTTAGATATTAGATATATTAATTTAGACTTTTTTCAGCAAGTAGTGTCTAGAGCCCTCATTTATGTCATATATTAAGATTATGCCATATACTAAGATTAAAGTTCCAACAGTAGGCATAAGTTTTGATTATCACCTTTATTTCTTTTATCTCCTTTTGACACTAGCAAATAATGTTTGAATACAACAACAACAAAAAAAAAAGGCTATTAACCCAACTGAACAGAAGGGGTTTTTTTTGAGAGCCAGAGCAAAGAAATCTCACACTCTGCCAAGGCCTATGAACAAAAATTCTTCAGCTCTGCTCCCATAGTCTCATGGCAGTACCAGCCCTTCAGCTCTGGTGCATCTGTTCTGCACAGGATTATTCATTTAGTAGTTCATCCACTAGCCTCTTTTCTAGACTTCCCAAGTTCAACTCATATTTTCACTCTCTTCTTCTGGACAAACACAGGCCATTTAGAGTGATTACCTGCCTTTTAAGGCTGTTTAAATGGTGCGTACCTCCATTGCATGCATTGTGGGACTGGTGCACAGTCCAACTGGCAGTCAGTAACTACCAACATCCCTCTGGGATCACTATTCAGGCCAATACTATTTAATGTTTTCATTAACACTGATGGTGGGACAAAGTGCCACAAAACTCTTACCAAGTTTGCCAACAACCTCATTTGTCACAGGAGGATGGAGGGGAAGGAGTGGGGAGCAATTAATAAGCTGGAGGACAAGGGTGTTCAATGGGCTCTCAAACAGGCTGGAGAAATGGACTGACATTGATCTCATGAAGGTCAACAAAAGCAAGTGCAAAGTCTTGCATCTGGCGTGGAATAATCCTACTCAACGTTATCAGCTGGGGAATGGCTGTGTAGAAAACAACTTTGCCGAAGAGCTGGGGGATCTGGGGGTCCTGTGGACTACAAGGTGAACATGGGCCAAGGTTGTGCTCTGGCAGCAAAGGCAGCAATCAGCATGCCAGGCTGTATTAGCAAGGCAGCAGCCAGCAGGCTGAGGGAAGTGATTCTTCCCCTCATTTCAGCACTTGTGGGACTGAATCAGGAGTATTGTGTCCAGCTTTGGGCTCCTCAGTGGAAGGAAAACATTGATCAACTGGAGCAAGTCCAGCAAAGGATTAGCAAGATATCGAGGAGGCTGGAGCAAGTGAGGTACAAGAAGAGACTGAGGGTGCTGGGCTTCTTTAGCTTTAAGATGAAGTGGGGGAGGCTTGGGGAGACCTTATTGCTGTCTGTGAATACCTGATCAGAAGACACACACGAGGTGCAGCCAGACTCTTCTTGCTGGTGCACACCAATAGATTGAGAGGTGATGAACCTATAGTTGGAGCATAGGAAGTTCCAATTAGATATAACGGAAGAATATTTTTTTTTTACTAAAAGTGTAGACAAACACTGGAACAGGAGCTGAGTGAGGCTGTAGGATCTCCATCCTTGGAGATGCTCAAGACTCAGCTCGGCCTGGCCCTGAGCAACTTGATCTATTTAGCTCTGTTTTGACCAAGGTGTGGTACTGAATAAACCCCAGAGATCACTTTCAAACTAAATTATTTGAAAATTGTATGATTGCAATATCACCATTTGTGCCCACTGTTCCTTTCCTCTTAGCACAGGCTGAAGAAGCTTTGATCCAATAGCTTATGTCTCCTATGACCTATGACCACCTCTTCTTTGTTTTTAATATGGAGTCTTTTCCTGGCATGGAGGTTGTAGAGCAGCCCTTGTAGAAGGTGCTTTAGGAGAAGTGGACTTTCATTAAATCGCTCCTCTAGTTAAAAGAAAGGGATAAAGAGAAGGACTCAAAGGAGTGGAGAAAAGGAAAAGGCAAGAGAATGTTTCAGGTAATACGATGCCCTTCCTGCTGGAAAATGCTTAAGTAAAACTGCCAATTCTTTCCTCAGGCAGTGTTATTTCTGCATGCACTAAAGCCTCTTCTGTTCACTCAACTGACAAGTATCTTCACTATCTCTTGCACTTAACACCATGGTGCCAGCAGGCTGGGCTGCTCTCCCTTCTGTCTCCTGCTATAAACCAGAACAAAAACTGTCAGCAAACTTGTGGTAATACAGCCAAAACTCAATCCTTTTTTTTTTTGTTGTTGTTGTTGGTTTGTTTTTTTTTTTTTTTTTTTGTGGCAGCAGTGCAACAGGCAAAATTAAAGCTGATCTAAGCATCTTTCTTATGCTTCTGTGTGGATTATAGCCCATCATCCTCATCTGTAATACAGAAACCAGGATACACCTATTTTGTATGCACTGTCACTGCTTGCACACAAGCTGAACATGGGCCTGCATGTTCACTCTGTATTGAGAGGAATTAACCTATTTTGTTCAACTACACATCAAACTGATTTGGTGTGTGTGCAATGAATCTTTATGGACCAATAATACTGAAAAATTAAAGGTAGGAAGGAGAGCTAATACCTGTAAATGCTGTTATATGAGGAGACAAGTCTTCAGCTGGTTATGCGTTTCTTCCAGACCTACCTAAATTGTGTTACAACCATTGCTCTTCATTCAGTGCCTTCAATTAGGCTTCAAAAAGCTGGCTATCAACTTTGTTCCATTTTTGAGGATAAAAGGTGCTTTCTGGTTGAAATCTGAGCAGTAGACAGGCTTCTCTGGCTTTGCTAGCTGAGTAGCATCATGGAGATTTCTATAGGGCAAGGTAGTTTTTGTTACTGAGATTGTTTTCTCATTTCAGAGGACAGACTCATGGAATTTTGAAACATTTCCTTCCAGTCCTCAGACCTTGTGGCCAGAACATGGGGTAGTTGAGCTGGCTAAGAAGAACAGCAGAGAGGAATCGCTGCCCAATGCAGTTGCAGATTGCTTTTGCTAGTATCTTATGCAATTAGGAGATTAAATATTAACATGGAACAGTGGTATACCGCATACTGCTGCAAGTTTATTATGTATCTCAAGTTTGGTGGTAGACTCTCTACGTCAAAGAAGATTTTCGTCATTTTTAGGTACATGCTACAAAGTTCAAGGCTGTATACTTAGTTAGTTCCTGAGCAAATTACCATGGTAACTACAGGACCATTGTAACACTAGCCTTCAGTGAATCTAGGTAGCCAGGTGAGGTGCTCCACTATCATTCAGAGTCAGCTCTGAGTCATTGCACCATATCTAAAGATTTCTGCAAGTAGTCAATATTACAAGAAACTTCTGCTACTTTTCTTTTGGCTTGCGTATCATACTCAGAAACACGGATTCAAATGAATCATCTTTCTGAGGACAATGCGTAAGCCAAAAGGAACACAGCAGGAGTTTCTTATCCCTAGGGAAGCCTTCTGGCCATGTTTTTGGAAGAGAAAAAAACAACTTGTGCTCTGAACAAATGTGATTTACAGCCATTGAGAGACATAAGATGCAGAGCCTTACACAGCTGAGTTCTTACAATCACTTTTTTAGATTAGAACTACTTTTCCAAGAATGATGATTTTGCCCAGTTAGTTACATCTTGGACTGCATGGGACCTGTATTTACCATAGGACATAAAAAATCGCAAAGCATTGCATTACACTCTGGCCCTAGGTAGGAATTAATTTCATAAATTCCACAGTGGTCAGTTTCCTTTATTCTAAGCAATAAAAAATTTAAGAAAATCTGAAAATTAAAATACTAATGTATATATCCGCCACTGCCACTCTCTTTTTAAGATTTCTTTTTTGGCCTGTCATCCTTGCATTAGTTGATTTTTCCATTGTGTAAGTTAGTAATAATGCCCCATTTTATGGCATTTAATTGCTTTATTTTGTTGTAAACCTATGCTTTTGGCTATTAAGTACTCTTTTTCTTAACAGTTAATGATGATTTACTTGATTTAAAGCTAGCCTTACATCTGTAAAGATAATTTGCAAGCCCTTGTAATTAAAGTGTAAAGTCAATCTGGCAATTTTGTTCATTGCCATCAGGTTTACTGATTCTACTTAGCCTTAAATACATTGCCAGAGCACTGATGCTGAAACAGAGACATCTTAATAGCTCTGCTGGCCTGTATGCAGACAATTGCAGTCTATACCCAAGTTCAAGAAGAAAAAGTCAATTGCATTAACTGCTGATGTGCAGGAAACAATTTGTCCTGTGATGTGAGAGCTGCCTTGCAACTTTTGCTTCTCTAGTGTCTGTTATGGGCAATATGATGAAAGAAAGCCCTATGGATTATACTGATGTAGGGACCGAGACAGTTGACTGAAATGTAAATCTGTTTTTGCAGGTAAGTGCTCTAAGTAGGAAAGATAGAGTTTTAGTCTATACTGTCTGCAAAGTGTTCATCTGCAATTGAAATGAGCAACTCTGCTAATAGTAGAGTTTTGCTGATCAGTTTTTTTTTTTTGTCCAGGAGTGATCCTGCAGCTTAGGGACTCCATGTATCCTCATTGCAGCTGTGTCAGCAGAATCCTGTGGTGCAAGCTCAAGAAGCAAATGCTATATGCAACTTTAGTGACTGTATTTGAATTTGCAGAGTCAATCATTTGAATAAGCTTTGCAGCAGAAAATATTTCCTGAGCTAATCTATGATCTGAAGATGTGCACAGTCTGTTTCAAAAAAAAAGGAATCAAGCTTTATTTTTCTCTGGCCTGGAAATCTTTGTTGTAAGAATCATGTACAGCTTTGGAAAAAACAGGGAAATAATGATATAAACCAAAATTACAGTGTTTGTGATAGTGGTTATGTTCATTCTAGGTGAAATAGAAGTCAAGCAAAGAATTAATTACACATCAGGCACAGTTCATATCGGTGACAGAATAGTTCAGTGTTGAAAAGGTGGCATCAGAGAAGACCTGTCAGTGTAATGGAAACTGAGAAGTTGGATGTGTTTAGCTCAGAAAAGATTACTCTCCTTTTTCTTAATTGCCGTCTCTGCAAATTGCAGATGGACCATATCTTCAAAGTTTTTTGTAGCATCATTAAAGTCTTGTTACAGGAGCAAGTATAGGCACTGGCTTTAGTGATACGACAGACAGCATTTAGATTTGGGGTTTCTAAAACTGAAAAGAGCTGAGTTGAAATGAGATACTTGAATTTATTTTCAGTTCTTAGTAATTCTTTTTTTTTCTCTATAAAATAGTAACAGAAGAACAAAGTTGATTAAGAACTCTGTATGACTAAAACACATATGTTCTGTTATTATTTCCAGTTTGCCTCACCCAAGAAAACTCCAGGAAGGGGTACAAATTTATTTTATTTGTATTAGTCATGTCTTTTTCATGACACAGGTAACTGCTGCTTTAGGGAGCTTACAACAGTGCAAAAGCATGCACTGTGGTTTCTGTGAGACATTTCTTTACATTAGGAAAATATTTTATTAGCTAATTAGCTTAAAATTAATTGGGATTCTTTTCAGAGATACACAGTCAACTGTCTTGAAACACAGTTTTTAAAAAATGCACAGAAAAATACAAGATATGGCCCTAGAAATTTGAGAGGAAGAGTGCTGATGAGATACTTGGGTTGGTTTTTTGTTTGGTTTTTTTTTGTTGTTGTTGTTGGTTTTTTTTTTGTTTTTTTTTTTGTTTTTTTTTCCCTTCTTCATACTAAGGAATTGAAAGATCTTCCTTACCCATCAGATCTATTTTCAGCTGTATCTCTTTACTAGTTAGGGGATTTTATCCTTAACTCATCCTATTGAAAGAACATTGTACAGCATCACCCACTCTGTCTAACATTCATCTCATTGTTCTTCTTAGTTCATATTTTGTAAATGTCCTCTTTGTCTTACAATAACATTTAATATTTTCCTAGCTAGTCAACATAACAAAGATATTAACAATTTCTAGCTAATTCTCGGAATAATCTCGGAGACAAGGAAATCTCATTATCTTCAATTTACAGATGGGGAATGGAGTAACAGGACTAGAAATTACTGCCAGAGTCACGAGTCAAACCATATCCTTACTTCTAAGAGAGCCCCAAGTTCACTCTGCCTCAGACAGTGCATGCAGCTTTTACTGTAAGTCTTTCTAACCCTTAATCAGACACCTCCCTTGAACTTAAGCTGTTGTCCAAAACAAAGTAAGCCCAAGTGGTGTAAATTTTGAATATTGTTCTGCCTATTGCCATGGTGATATATGAAACCCCAGAGATGCAAAATAAGAATAAAGTTGGAGTCTCTCAGAAAGAATTAATTCCTTTGAGGGGCAAAGAAATGACTTTGTAAGCCACTGAATTTGAAATCACCAAGCTCCAGTATAACTCACTGCAAGGAAAAATAGCTCACTGCATGTGCATATATTATGAACAGCAATAAAGAAATAAACTTCCACTGCCTGCTAGAGCACATCTGTTCAAATGCAGCCAGAATTATCTCCCTGAATGTGGCTGTACACTGCTAATCAAACTGAGGTTGATGTAACTAGATTGTTTATGTCAGAAAATTCAGAGTCTGATGTCACTTGGGTACCACTTGTGCCCTGTGTTTCAGAGAGTAATGCTAAATGGAAGGAATATCTTTCAATGTTTCTCCCAGAATACATGAACCTACTTGAAAGAGAAAAACAAACTCCTTGGGCCCAAGTGCCCCTCAGGATTTGGAAATGGTACTCCAGTCAAAATCGGCTCAAAAGGCGTAGAAGAAAATAGAACTAGGAGGTAGTATTTTATTTTCTATGAAATTAACTTGGCTGCTGGAAGACCAAAGTCCCTTTTACAGGGATCCCTTGTTAACCAGAGAATGTATTCAACCATGCTTGAGATTTAGCAATGTAAAAGAAAAGCACATGAGGAAAGCATAGGGAAAACATCTCCTTGCCTTTCAGCTGCATGTGTCACTTCTTAGCAGTGCTCTGCTGTGTCGTGTGACTCTGCCATGGTGTTAGGCTACCTACTGAGTGCACAGACAAAAGAATCACTCATAGGCTTGAAGTGGTATGTCAAAACTATTAGCAGCATTCAGCTATGTTGCTTCTCTTCTGCATCTTGGTTTTACAGTTCTCATTTTAGGTGACAATCTGCAAGACTTTTTGGCAAAGAGTAACATAAAAAGTATTGCTTCAACAAGAGAATAAGTAGCTACTCAGAAAATTGTTAAGTAACTACTTAAAACCAAACCCCAATAAACTTTTCTGCTAAGTCAAAACCTTTTCCTGTGTTGAATCTTCCTAGAGAATAAGAGCCAACTGAATATGCCTGGACTCCTTTTTAATTCAAACGATCTAAAATGATGCAAAGCACATAGGTAATGGGAATTCTCATAA
This sequence comes from Chlamydotis macqueenii, assembly GCF_036417535.1. NCBI lineage: Eukaryota > Metazoa > Chordata > Aves > Otidiformes > Otididae > Chlamydotis > Chlamydotis macqueenii. The sequence goes on along the minus strand of NC_141593.1, from coordinate 15,479,482 downwards.
AATTTTTATATAAACAACAATGCCCAGTGGTGTTTGTTATAGTCATCTTATTATGATATGATGTTAACAGTCCTCACTAGTTTACTGTGAGTCTTCCGATATTTCATACTTTTTTTAACAGCCCCAAAACTAGATTGATGAACATATTGGTATGTCAGCTTCACTAAAAGAAAAACAAACTAAATCTTACTGCTCTATAGCCAAGCTGAAAATATGTTCAGAATGTGAGGTAAACAAACAAAGGAGCCAGGGACAGGCAATCTCACTAGTATTTACCTCTAATGCATGATTTTTAACAGCCTAAATTGGGCATTGTCACTTTTCTTTGAAACCAATGGAGACAAAACCTGACAGAAACCCCAGTGCCCAGTCATTCCCTGACTATACTATGATTTGTGCAAGCATGGATGGAGGGCCAAGCTGTTTTGGCTTTCACCTTGCCATCTTGCTGCTTCATTTGAGACAGCAGCCTGTCACCAACATGGTGTATCCTGAGAGTGATAGTACTATCTGATCTATTATACACCAGCTATTGTCAGATAAAACGTTGGTTATATTTTTGTACTTTCTTGGGCTCAGTATTCAACCAGTTGCTACTTTTTCACTAACTTGATTAAATGTGAATTGCTACAGTGAAAGAAAATTCAACATCACTGATGGATGACAGAGAAACTCCTTAATTCCTTACTGTAGCAAATCTGCATCTGAATAGGATGTAAATATCCATCCCATTTTAAATTAAAATCATTTTAATAGTCTAAGAAAGCAACATTTGTGAAAAGTAAAAATGGCTTTTAAAGATATTCAATACATTAATTTGATTTGTATTTACTTTTCAACCAGGTAAATTTGATCTTTACTACCACTGGATAAATAGTAGGAGACTTGAATAGAAACATAGTTTACAGAGTTTTTATATATACATTGTACACATTACAAAACAATGAAAGTTTGTAAACCATTACTTATTATTTTGAGTTATTTCCTTAATTTTTTTAAGAAAAAAATTAATAACTTACAAGGCAATATTAAATATTTATTGATAGCTCTGTTCTAAGTTATTCAAGCAAGATAGGCCAGATCTCCAAAGTCTATGCTCTGTTCTAATACATGGGTCTCATCAAGTGTTGACTGAATCAACAAGGCTGAGTCTCCATTAATTCAGTGAGCACTAAACTGAGTCTACAAAAAGTGAGATGGTTTTCTTTACAATACAGAAAGAAAAAGGATTTACATGACCTGCATTTCATGAGCCTTGTGAAAATACCAAAATCATGCATTCTCACATATGCACACATACATGTATATACATATAACCACTCTACCTATTTCTCTAGATCCTTATTATTCTGGTCCCCCTCAAAAATTACTTTCTAATTCCTATAGATAAATGAGGGAAAGATGTTAGGAACAAAAAGATTTGTTCCCTCATAGGTTTCAGACTAATATTTTACTGCATCTTCTGGAAGGGTACAAGCATTTCTGTCTGCTGTCTGTAGTTTAGGCTTTGCCTACATTAGTATTTTGGTTCAGAGCAGTTGTGTTTTTCAAGCAAATCCCCTGATCATCCCCCATGTTGGTTCTGGTTGCAGAAGGGTTCAGTTGCCTTCACAGACTGAGTTCTGGGCCTCAGCCTCAGCTGTTTCAACCTACTGATCTGCTCCTGTCATAGCAAATTGTTGGTGCAGAAACAAACAAAAACAAAGGGTTGGGTGGCCTTTTTGACTTTTCAGTCTTTTATCCTTGGGTATATTACATTTGGTCATACTGGGATGAATACTTCTGTTCTTTGGTCTTGGAAGTTAAGTAGTTCTAGACTGTCTAAGGCATGTTTAGGATACTACACAAAAATACAAATGTTTGTAGGAGTAAGTCAAAACCACAGAAAACCAGACCATAGAAACTGAAACTTGTGCTGAAAGACTCAATTTGTCCCCAACAATGAGCTGTATTAATGGATGTGTATAAAGAAGACTTATATAGCAGACAACCTGATAAAAGGCTACATTTTTACCACTTTGCTTTATTCATTTAACACTTTGCCATTCCTTGAGCATGAGATACAGCCTCCCTGCAATGCTGGAGCCAATCCTGTTTAACATCTTCATTAATGACCTGGATGATGAGGCAGAGTTCACCTTCAGCTAGTTTGCAGATGACACAAAGTTGAAAGGAATGGCCAATACTCCATGTATTGGTTGTACCACTATTCAAAGGAATCTTAGCAGGCTGGAGATACAGGCCAACAGGACACTCATGGAGTTCAAGAAGAGTAAATGCAAAATCCTGCATCTGGGGAGGAATAACCTCTGGCATCAGTAAATGCTGGGGGCTAACTGGCTAGAAAGCAGCTTTGCAGAGAAGGATCTGGGAGTCCTGGTAGACAACGAGATGGTCATGAGCCAGCAGTAGGTCTCTGGGGAAAGAAAGCCAGTAACATCCTGGGCCACATTAGGACTGTTGCCAGATCAAGCAAGGTGATCCATCCCCTCTTCTCGGCACTGGTGAGACACATGTGGAGTGCTGGTCCCAGAGCTGGGTTCCTAGATATACAAAATAGAGTCCAGCAAAGAGCTACTAAGATCACTGAAGGCTCAGAGCATTAGACATACCAGGAGAGGCTGAGACAACTAAGATTGTTTATCCTGAGGAAGGGAAAGCTCAGGGGAAATCTTGTCAATGTGCAAATGGCTGAGGATGGGAGGAAGTAAGGAAGATGAAGCCACACCCTTCTCAGTGGTGCCCAGTGACAGGACAAGAAGCAATAATCACAAATTGGAATTCAACATTAACATATGAAGGAATTTTTTTTTGCTGTGATGGTGGTCAAACACTGGATCAGGTTTCCCAGAGAGAGGTGTGGACTTTCCATCCTTGGAGTTATTAAAAACCTGACTGGACACAGCTCTGAGCAACCTGCTGTAGGTTACCCTGCTCTCAGCAAGGGGGCTGGACTAGGTGATGTCCAGAGCTGCTGTGCACCCTCAGCTATTCTGTAAGTCTGTGATCTTGGGTGGAAAAGGTACTTCAAGCCCCCTCTCTTGGCTCTCGAGTTGAGATGCCATCCTTTTATTTTCAAGGAGGCCCATATGTTAAAGATTATTTCATCATGAGTAGACATATCAAATCTATCTTAACTTTCAGATGTCGCTTTAGTATTGCAACCATGGAAGAAAATAATCTCTGCCCATACATCAGTCACAATAAATTGAAATTGTTCATCAGCTTTTAATTCCAAAATGTTCCGGTAACAGCCATTTTCTGACTCAAAGCATCACTTTTTAGTTACAAGCTGTGACACCTTTTAAGCTCTGGATTACATCTCTGTGTGTTTGCATTCTCCTCATGATCTGTTGAGACTTACAAATGCTTTCCTGTGCAGCCATCTCTGAAGAGCTGAAGGGGAGTGCCAAGAGAGTTTCCCTTGGTTTGGGCAGCTGCCAGGGTGGAGAGAGATCCAGGAGATGCTGCTCCTGCAGAGACAGAAAAGGCTCCGGCCATTTGAAAAGCAGCTAGTTGTGATGGGGTTAACTGCCTTAATACCAGAGCAAAGGCTGCTGCAGACTTCAGACCCTTACGAGGGCTTTCTGTAAAGTGTAATAGGTTTTTCTTGATGGATTTTAAAGGCATGGTGTAGGAAATAAGTTACAGATCTATATTGACAAGCTGAGAGCCTGCAAGGTGCCCCACTGTTCCTTGAAAGACAGACCAGCACCTCAGGGATCCAAACCGAATGTTGCTTCCAGAGGCTGCCATACACTTCCCCCCTAACAGCTGGAGACACTGAGTGACTGTGGCTTGGCAAAGGGCTCCTAAAATTAATATACATTAATTTCAGAAATTTCTTGGTTAAAGATGGTTAATGCATGATTTTTCCTCAGAAATACTCACAATTTAGGAAATGTTCTGTCCCAAGACCAGACTGTTTCTCTGAACTCTGTTATCTGTGCCTCAGGCAGTGCCATACTCTTTATTTTTCTAGCAACATTCGGCTCTCAGTTGGAAGCTGTTCTTGAGGGCACGTTTGAAAAGCAGAACACCATTCTCAGAAGTGCAGCTGATGGAAACCTGCAGTAAAGCCATCAGTAAGCTGTGTGTTGCCTTTGCAAATTCAAAATAGGTACTGTTTTATGGACCAAGTCTGCACTCAGGCTCTGTTATGCACACAGAGGTGAAAGCCCATGATGGACGAGCATCTCAGTAACACTGATGCAATGTGGGTATGGCCACAGCTACAAGTCACTACAGTGGGGTCAGGGCTTGAATTTGCAGCGTCAGCAGCTCTGTGCTAACTTAATCTCACTCTTTGGTGAAGTCAAAGTAATGTCCTTCTCCATGAAAAATGGGAGTCTATCTCTCACCATAGAGTAGGAGCATGCCCAAAGACGCTGCTGAGACAGTGCCAGTTCACATCTGGTGTCCACTCATGACAACAAGTCCGTGTGTTTGTTTCCCATATTGCTGCTTGCACCGCAGAGGCAAGCAGGCTAGAGTGTCCTGCTTGTTTCCATCATCTACTCCATTTGTATGTGGGCATGCTGTACCAGTTTAACCAAACAAGCACTTTCTAATATTTCAGTTACATATAGCTTTACATGATAGCACACTGTGCTAGTGTAAACAAGGTCTTTGCCACTGACATGCTTCAGTAACATGTGGAGCCCTAGGAAGGTGTATAAAAAGTAATTTGGGGTGGGCATATCAGTGTCTCTGTTTCTTTAATTAATATCTAAATGCATACATGGTGTTACAAAATAATTAATATTGAATCAAATTTAATCACTGTTTGACTGTCATATTATCAAGTAGGTATGGAACTGTTACCTGTTGCACACTTAGCAGCATTTTCTAAAAAGCTCAGCATACTGAGCTCTGAATTACTGAAAAAATATGTAGTCAAGTACATAAAAAACAGAGGTGGCTGCTTTAAAAAATAAAAAAAAAAAAGGAAAGAAAAAAGGTCTTTCTTGAGTAGTGAAATAAATTTGCCTAGCCAGGAACATGCTGAAAATCTAACTCTTACTGTAAAGAGTACTGTGTGATCTTATTATAGTATGGTGAATTAATGTATTTAAGTTAGAACAATAAAGGATATATATCTACACTGGGATCCTAAGTGAGACTCTGGTGACTTTGACACATAACATTTTGTATAATATATTACTCAGGTCTCCATTTTTTATAGTAGACGTTCATTTTTCACTGCAGTAAGAATGGCTGTTTGATATCACTGGTTTTCAACATCAATGTGCTTTATGAGAAAAGAAATACATGCTGTTGGGAACACTATCCATTTAACGGAGGAAAGATGATTAAAGGACAAGAAATTATTCAAAGTGTTGGCAGTAGGTAAACCTGTGGGATATAGTGGGGAGTTTTCTGGGCAGAAGTGAATTGGTAATGAATTTTTTTAAAATAAAATGTGGCTGCTTTGAAGTTGGTGAAATCATAAATAAACCAACAAAATAGAATGGCCTTCTTTAATACTAAGATTGCAAAACTGCAACAGGCAGGAGATTTATTTCAGGAGAGTACTGGGGGGAGGCAGTGAGAAGGCAGTGAGTTACCAGCATTTCTGGTGGCCAAGGTGCTGCTTCCCTTGGGCTTGGTCTGCAGTCAAAGGGAAATTTCCACTGACTTCAATAGGCTGTGCATCCAGTCTCCTTCTAACAAGCTATTGAGATTTTTAATTCACCATACGGCTCATAATAACCAGATCACTACTAATAAAGCTCAGAAATTATATTAGGAATTCAACCACAAAATTAGACACAACCAGCTAAGTCAGAAGTAGAACAACAATTAACAAAATATTAGTAAATGTAAATATCGGAGAATCTTGTGACACCTTTATATACCACCAAGAGCACAGGATCTTCATTTATTTTTATTAAGTGCCTCTTGTGGTAAACAATTAAACAGCACCAGCAATTCCTTTACTCCAGCTGTCATTCTGATGACATGAATGCTTAGGCAACTGACATCCAATTTCAGTGCTATCCAACTAAATAAATTGTGAAGCCTTTGTGCTGGTGCAGTAACATACAGTCATCTCTATGCAGACACATACACAGATTGTGTGGGGCTCACCCCTTTAAAACTAATATGGTTTCAGCCAAAGAAAAGTAGGGGAAAAATAGCTTGAGAGAAATTTGAAATTATTTTTCAGTGGTTTTTTGGGGGGCAGTAATAACAGCCTAGACTTCTGAGTGTCAAATTGAGAACAATAAAGCTGATTCCCAACATTCAGGCTCTTTCTTTGCTGCCTTTTTTTTTTTCCCCTCCATTTCAGTCAGCTTGAACAGGGAAAACAGATTGGGCAGCTTTATCATGTACAAATGCTGAACTACAGGTACAAGTAAAAATCTTCTTTATTAATTAATGTCAATTCAAGGTTGCCTATTAATTTTGCATAAGGAATTATTGAAACTTCCATTGCCTTTTTCCCTTACCCAGCCATTACCATTCTGTATGTCAGTTAGAACTACAGGTTTTGAAACAAATGTTTGATTTCCATTACACATGGTTGTTACACAGCTACAACTTTGTAGTCTCTTCTGATTGGAAAATAGTTGCCTACTTAAGAGATTCTGGTGGTTTTGGAATTACTTTCTCCAGTAGTCTAGAAGTCATATTTAAAAACGCAAATAAATAGAAGTCTAAGTAATGAAAGGCTATTTAAAGGAGGTGAATTAATCAAATTCTGCATCCCTATTAGAAATATTTCATGCACATTTTTTAATATCCGTTATCCTTATATACACTTGGAAATCATGCCTTGGATAGGCTGAGAAAGTGTGATGTTCATTGGCATTCATTTCGTTAGCAATGTAAATCACTTTAGATTACATATTTTGGAAGTGTCTCTTGAAAAATGCTGATTAGCTGAGAAAGAAGCAAGCACTGTAGATTCATAGTAGACTACCAAATTTTTAGGCTGTCCTTCAGAGTATTCACCTTGACGGGGCTCCCTGCTATAACACATATGATGAGTTAGGTGCCTACAAATAGACTTGTGACTGAGCAGGGGGAGGCCTGACCCAGAAACAAAATTTCAAGGAGAAAAGAGAGCCAAAGCTCTCCTCGGAGGAAGCAATGCTGAGCCAGGTACTTCTTTCTAGGCCAAAGAGACGCACTTTCCTCCATCCAGGATTCAGAGCTGAGAACCCTCATCTGGTGCCTGTACAAAGCCAGGCCTTCATTTCTGGCTGAAAGCTAGGCCTATTTGCCAGATAAATGAATAAAAAAATCATTTGGGATATAAAGGATTGCAGCTCAAATACCCACTCTCTAACTCGGCAGTGCTTCCGTCACTAGGGTATTGCATATGGAGATTTTCTTAACACTTCCAGTTGAAACTGGTCCAGTGTGTTTATCTCACAGCCTACTGGATAAGACGTTTTGCAAAGAGGTGCACAGTCTGGATTAAAATTTCTGTTCAAAGCAAGTACAGAGCCTTCCCACGACCCAAGTGTGCAACCACATTGCAGGCCTCTCAGGTCTTTAGTGTGAATTTGAATCACAACCCAGCAGTTCGGTCACAGTTCGTATTATATATGGGCTTTCCCATCACCTGGAATTCATTCATTTATGGGGGAAGTACGTAGCTGAAGAGGAAGACTCTAGGAACAGTAGGCACCTGTTTAATAGCTGATGGGCTCATGGTTTAACAGCAGGGCTGCTGGGAATACACAACTTTTGTGTGTTGGACCTGGGCACCTATAGTTCCTTGGGGGCTGCATCTTCTTCAGTCACAGCTCAGAAGTCAGAATGAATTTTAACACATTCAGTTTCAGACTTGATACAAGAAAAACATTTTTCACAATAGGCGTGGGGGAACACTGGCACAGGTTGCCCAGAGCGGTCGTAGATGCCCCATCCTTGGAAACATTCAAGGCCAGGTTGGACGAGGCTCTGAGCAACCTGATCTGGTTGGAGATGTTCCTGCTCCTAACAGGGGGGTTGGACTAGATGACCTTTAATGGTCCCTTCCAACGCAAACTATTCTACGATTCAGTGATTATCAGGTCATTGCATTTTTACCTTGTACTACTTTATAAGATCTCTGATTCGGCATTCTCAATCTACATGTGCAGCAATATCTCCTAGAGGATGCCAGGCTCTTCAATACTGCTTTTTTAGTTTTCCACTTCAAATGTCCCATTTTCTGTGACAAAAAAAAATGCATTTTCATGTGCCAAGGTGGCAAATACTAGACCCAAAGTGACAGTTGTCAAAAATAGGCTTTTTTTTTTTCTGATAAGAGGGCTTCAATTGAGTGTATTAAAGGTAAATTATTACTTCATCAGGCATTCGAAGACGTTACCCTCAGTGGCTCCATGACATAATATGCTTGAACAAGGCCTGTACTCTATTTTTTATTATCACATAGCCGAGCCAACCATTGCTAGTTGCTTTTGATTCAGGATAATTTACAGATTTCAATAACAGAAAAGCTATATCCTCAGTCTTCAGGATTTTTTCCATTTTCTACTAGTCCCTTTTCATGCTTGTTTATAATTTGCTGGATTTTTACATCACCTCCTTTTTTTTTTATCAGATTTTGTGTATTCTGCAATGACAGACTTTGCATAGAAAGTTTTCCAGGTTTAATAGCCCTAAATGTCCAGCGTTAAAGGTTGATTCCTGTGAGTTATCATATTATTTACATTTTATGTACCTGAAACTGTAAAAGCCAACATCATCTTTAAAATGTATGTATTTTAAATTCATATACAGAAAAATATCTTATCTCTCTTTAGTTGTTATACTGCAGAATTCTGCTAGGTGAAAGTGTTTCTTTCAATTACATTCATTTAACTAGTACTCAAAATAAGGCAAACTGCAGGAGAGAAGAAAGAGCATACCTTTCATTTCCTTCTTTGACTGGTTTGGTGGTTTCTTTTCATCGTAGTCCAACCTATTTAAAGCATGTGTTGCAATCTTCTAGTAGCTAATAAGCCATTGAAAGCCACAAGCTCGATCGGTGAAATTTTTCTTTATAGTAGGGAATGTTGCTGTTAGTTACAATAAGAGCATACCTATAAAGCAGTGCTTCCTGCAAGACATTTCTAGCTGAGACATAGGCAGTGCCTATTACTGAATCATGTTTGTACAACAGATTTACAACTTCAGGTGAGCATCTCAGAGTATGTTGCGGAATGTCTTCATCAGTCGGAAGCACCAGTTTCCAAGCACTGAGACACGCTTCACTGATCATGTGTCTCAACATAAAGCACGGATCAATTAGGCTTACGAGCTGGCCTTTGCAAGGGTGCTGAAGCAGCTGAGGTTGGAGTGAGGGTGGTCTTGCTTGCCTAAGGCAGCTTTTTGGGTCTGAGGGCATGACTGCAATGCTACATAAGGCAGTCCAGCACCCAAAGGTTCCGAACGAATGACTCTCATGCAGGCGAGCACAGATAGCAGTGCGCAGGAAGGCAGAAGGTGCGCTCTGCCTCAGCACCTGGGCTGGCCGGGGCCCAGAGTGTGGTGGACGAGTCTCTGCTGTACTGACAGGGTGCATGGGCTCGGGCTGGGAAATCTGTGCCTTAGCCAGCGGTGGTCATTTGCACAGTGCAACTAGCAAGTGTACGGTCATCTCATGAGTTTGCAGTGCTCAGTTTATAAGCCACCCCTTGCCAGAGTTTCTGAGGACTGTAGCCACAGGTGGAGCTCTCAGTAACGAGATTCTGGGACAAGCTCTGTTGAAGGTGAAATAGTGATCTGACACAATTTTTTTTTGCTCCCTTACGCATATCAGCAGTATCTATCTTTCAGGGACACTTTCTAAGTTTTTAGGAAAACTTAAAACTTATGCAATCCCTAATGGTGTTGATTCTTAAAAATTTGTTCTAATTCACATCTACTTTGTGCAGCCCTGATTTTTGCATAAGCTTTTCCTGCATAAACATATATCAACTTTTCACTTTCAGATATCTGAAGGTATTTTTCTTCAGATTTTTTCAACCATCTTGATAGAACCGTTTGTTCAGTAAGAGAAAGAACATACTGTCATATATATATATAAAAGTAATTTGAATAAAACAACATGTTCTTACTGATAGTATTTATGACTCATTTTATCTAGTTCTTCCTGATGTTTCATAAAACGCTCATCTATTCATGACATGTCCACAGGAAATGGGCATGGAACCTTGCTAATGTGTATGCATAAAGCTTTGCAGGATTTTCTTGAAACATATTTTTCATCATCTTAGTTATAAAATCTTCCATCATTATATCAGAGAAAAAGCGTAACAGACACTCAAGTTTTTGTGAGTCTTTGCCATTAATAGTTTTTTTTCTTCTCAGGCGCATTCTTTACTAAACATTACCTATGCGTTTCACAGGTTGTGCATTTTTTTATGTATTCTTTATGTATAACAAATATATATAACACTTAGGCAACTGCAATCGCAATCTTTAACTCTCTGACAGAAATGTTCTGGTTTTGTTTAGTGAGGGGGGGCCTAATGTGGTAGCTTCTGTAGGAAACTGCTAGAAGTTGCTCCCCTTTGTTCAGTGGACTCGGCCGGGCCTAGGGCGGATCTGCTGCCGGCCAAGGCCAAGCCAATTGGTAGCAGAATGTTCCGTGACAACATCTCTGCGATAATGTATGTAAGAAAGGGAAAACAAACAAAAAAAAGGGAGAAAAGATGTGAAGCAGCAGAGCGGGGGCAGAGAAGGGGAGGCGTGAGCCTTGTGGGCCTTGCAGCCCTCACCCTCTGGCCTTCCGCTGGGTGGCTGTCTGGGCCCGACTCAGCCTGGCCTGGCCGGGCTGCAAGAACTGGAGAGGAGATGAGATGTGAATGAGATGTAAAAAGATCCTGAGAGGCGTCTGCCAGCCAGTTGTGAGGAATTTCTTGTGAGAGGAACGGCTGCAGATGCCAAGGTCAGTGCAGAAGGAGGGGGAGCAGTAACGCTGCTCCCGGCAGAGATTCCCCTGCAGCCCATGGTGCAGCCCATGGTGAGGCCGGCTGTGCCCCTGCAGCCCATGGAGGCCCACGGAGGAGCAGAGATCCCCCTGCAGCCCGGGGAGGACCCCACGCCGGGGCAGGCGGATGCCTGAAGGAGGCTGTGGCCTGTGGAGGACCCTCTGGGGCAGCTGCTCTGGAGGGACTGCACCCCGTGGAAGAGATGACCCACGCCAGAGCAGTTCATGAAGGACTGTGGCCCATGGGAGGGACCCCATGATGCAGCAGGGGAGGAATGTGAGGAGTTCTTTCCCCGACGATCAAGCAGCAGTGTAAAACAACGCGTGATGAACTGACCGCGACCCCCATTCCCTCTTCCCCTCTGTGCCACTCGGGGGGGGGAGGTAGTAGAGATAGTGTTAAGCCCAGGAAGAGGGAGGGATGGGGAGAAGTTATCTTGTTTTCTGTCTCATTCTCATGCGAGTTTTAGAAATAAATTAATAGTTTTCCCCAAGTCAAGTCTGTTTTGCCTGTGACGGTAACTTTAAGGATTTTTCCCCGTCCTTATCTCAAACTTTGAGCCGTTTTTCTTATAACATCTCCCCTTATTCTCTTAGAGGTTGAGGGGAGTGACAGAGAGACTGTGTAGTCTGGTCCCGACCAGGGCTAAACTACGACAAGGATTTTCTTGAAACATATTTTTCCTCATCTTACTTATAAAATCTTCCATCATTATATCAGAGAAAAAGCATAACAGACACTGAAGTTTTTGTGAGTCTTTACCATTAATAGTTTTTTTTTCTTCTCAGGCGCATTCTTTACTAAATATTACCTATGTGTTTCACAGGTTGTGCATTTTTTTGTGTATTCTTTATGTATAACAAATATATATAACATATTTAGGCAATTGCAATCTGTAACTCTCTGACAGAAATGACATAAAATAGGTTTTCTTTTTTTTTTCATGAACTCACTCCTTGTCTGTCAACCAAGCTACAATAAAATAATGTACAAAGTAATGAACAGAATAGAAAGGTTTTATTTCTTCTGCAGAAATATTCTGTCTGTTAAAATGCCTACTCCTGTTTAGCAATATACATAATAAAGAGAAAGCTCTTAGAATCATAAAATCGTAAAATCATAGAATGGTTTGGGTTGGAAGGGACCTTAAAGATCATCCAGTTCCAACCCCCCTGCCTTGGGAAGGGACACCTTCCACTGGACCAGGTTGCTCAAAGCCGCATCCAGCCTGGTCTTGAAAACTTCCAGGGATGAGGCATCCACAACTGCTCTGGGCAACCTCTTTCAGTGCCTCACCACCCTCACAGCAAATAACTTCTTCCTTATATCTAATCTAAATCTACCCTCCTATAGTTAAAAGCCATTATCCTTTGTTCTATCACTACATACCCTTGTCAAAAGTCTCTCTCCAGGTTTCTTGTAGGCCTGCTTTAGATTCTGGAAAGTTGCTATAAGGTCTTCCTGGAGCCTCTTCTGCAGGCTAAACAATCACAACTCTCTCAGCCTGTCCTCACAGGAGAGGTGCTTCAGCTCTCTTATCACCTTCCTGGCCCTCCTCTGGACTCACTCCAACAGGTCCTTCTTATGTCGGGGGCTCCAAAGCTGGACGCAATACTCCAGGTGGGGTCTCACAAGAGTGGAGTAGAGAGGCAGAATCACCTCCCTCAGCCTGCTGGCCACGTTTCTTTCAAGGCAGCCCAGGATGCAGCTGGCTTTCTGGGCTGCAAGTGTGCATTGCTAGCTGATGTTGAGCTGCTTCTCACCCACCAGCAGTCCCAAGTCCTTCTCCTCAGGGCTGCTCTCAATCCATTTCCCGCCCAGCCTTTATTTGTGCTTGGGATTGCCCTGACCCATGTGCAACATCTTGTACTTGGCTTTGTTGAACTTCATGAGGTTTGCATGGGCCCACCTCTCCAGCCTCAAGGTTGGTCTGGATGGCATTGCTTCCCTCCAGCATGTCAACCGCACCACACAGCTTGGTGTCATCGGCAAATTTGCTGAGGGTACTCTCTGTCCCACTGTTCACGTTGGTGTTAAACATGTTAAACAATGTCAGTCTCAATAGTGACTGCTGAGGAACGCCACTCATCACTGGTCTCCACTTGGACATTGAGCTACTGACTGCAATTCTTTGAGTGCGGCCATCCAGACAATTCCTTATCCACCGAGTGGTCCATCTGTTAAATCCATGTCTCTCCAGCCTTGAGATAAGGATGTCATGCGGGACAGTGTCAAGTGGTTTGCATAAGTCCAGGTGGATGATGCCATTGCTCTTTCCTGTAAACCTGTTGTAGAAGGTCACCAAATTTGTCAGGCTTAGTGAAGTCATGTTGGCTGTCACCAATCATCTCTTTTTTTTTCCCATGTACCTTAGTTCTTGTCTTAGTACTGTCTAAAAATATAATTTATTTTCAATGATTAAATGGTTTTTGTGATGTAAGTGATATTTTATCTATGTCTCTTTACCTAGTGTTGAACTCACCTAACAGATTCTAAAACTCATAAGTACTTAAGAAATATATTTTTATACTTTAATTATACAAGATTTAATTTCTTATATGTGTCCCAATATTTCTAAATATTTGGAATTTCTCTACTTGCAAAGATACGGATTTTAATCTTGATATTTTTTACTTCCAGATGGATTTCTCTTCAATTCTTTGAGTGTAATTTACCTCTGTATCTATTCAGACAAGGCAAGTTTTTGCATTTGTGCATATCCCTTTACTTAGTAGCACAGAATTGGACAAACTGCTCCTTGCAGTAGAATCTGTATTTTCTGTGTAGTTTAGTGTGCTGTGTCTGCAGAGCACAGGCACCCTGTAGCCCAGGGAATGCAGACTGAAACCCATGTCCACAGCACTGCACAGGGGGTGCAGTCTGCCAGGGCCCAGGACCTGCTGTCTCCAGAATCACACAAGTCTGGAAGAAAATACAGCAACACTGGGCAACTCCTGAGTGCATCGTTACAGGAGGGACTTTACACAGAAACATGACCAATGTGTGCACACAGATCTTGCTCGCTAGGTAAATCAACACAGGGGCAGGCTAATTGGATCGTGACTTTTTCCCCATTTGTCTACCATGTTTACTAGATTTGTGTGTTTCCCCTTGATTGCTCTGTTAGTCTGCTTCTTACTGTGAAGCTAATCTGTACCTTCAGACATGCCATGAGGAGATGTGAACAGCATGACGAACCCCTCCTCGGAAACGAGTTCGCAACTGTTCAGCTGTAGCAGAAGCCATTTGGTGACACTGTTATTATAAGTCTTAATGACCTCCGCTCCCCTCTGTTGCTTTTATTATATTTCTCCCTTCAAACGGCTTCTAGAAGCTTTAGGAATTTGTCATATAAGAGAATTAGGATGAACCTGAGCCAAGCATGTGTCTGGGTGAGAGAGGAGGTGGGGGGGGGGCGGCAGGGGAGGGCGGCGGTTAAGTTACTCCAAAGGCTGTAATAACCAGCACAGATTCCTTCAATTTGTTGTCATTCTTACAAAGACAAGATTTTTTAATGACCAGGGAATTTGTAGGAGAATGATGCCTAAAAGCCTACACCAAAAATCTGTCCTTTGTCTTTTTGTTTTGGTGTTGCTAAATACATTTTAAATAGTCTTAAAAACTGTTGATGGTGTAAGACATGAACAGCTCAGCTGATCTTCAGCTTCACCAAAGATATTCCTGTGACATCTAACTTAGCCACACTCTGGTTTTTTTTCTGCTTAAAATAGGTTAATAAGTTAATAACTGTATGTCCTCATCCAGGAAGCACTCAGAAACACAAACAATTTCAGTGCAAGTGCTTAAAGAGATTGAGGCTAAAGCCACATTTTTTACATATCAGATGACCTGGCTCAAGAAAGAAGATGTGCTAAAATAGTAACAGTATTGAGTACTAGGTCTGGCTTAGTAATTACTTCTATTTTTCTGTAAGAATTTACAAGGCATGTATCCTCCCTTATCTCCTACAGTGATGAGTATTAATATAAAAGCTCCAAAAAGCTTGTGTCAGCTTTCACAATAGAATCCAACCCTCAAGTCACCACCCAAATAGTTGTTCCCTGAGCATGTGGTTCATCCGTAAGATTAAGAAAATAGTTAAATTTGTTTGAACAGGTGACTCCATGGAATTTCATTAAAACAACTCCAATTTTGAGCCTTTGCATTTTTCATCTCTGCAGCTAGGAAATATTGAAAATGTCTGTATACTTAAAAAAAAATATTAATGATAACAAAAGTTACAGGGTCGCTAACAGTTTTTGTATCCAACTTCTGCATGCACCTGCCTTTTGATATTGTACTAAGAGTCAGCAGAAAAAAATCTGTAACACTGCAAATATATTTTGGCACGTAGAACGACACATCTGGGACAGCACACATCACTGTAAAGTATCAAATGCTGTGAGGTTCCCAAACAGCACTACTTGCAAAACTAGAAATAGAAATAGGCTAAGATCATTAAACAGCAAAATTCTCCTAAAATAGTTACACAGGTAGGGAAACATAGTGCTTACTGAGCACTTATTCATTAGTTTATTACACTTTTTCAAGTACCTTCATTAACCTTTCACTGGGAATAGTTGGGGTTTTTTTTTTTTGTCTCTAAACTGAACATTGTACTTATTAGGAAAAAAATTAATCAAACTATGTTTTTGGGTTTTTTTTTTTTCAATTTCTAAGTCTAAATCATTCCTTTTAAATCTTACTGTGTGCTTTGGCTGTGTATGACCCTGTGCTGGTCACACACACGCCCTAGGGGGAATGGTCAGTTATTAGGTGGTGCAACATGGCACTGAAAAACATCAAGCCTCCTTACTAGAGGGTGTAGTACGTATTTAATCCATGCGTAATCCAGCTAGCATTAGCACTATTTCTAATTATTTGAAATTAAATGCACAGATGTAAGAAAAGATTCATGCTGCTTAAACACATGGTAACACAAATACACTCATGGACTGAGAAAAGCGTACAGATTAATGATTACCTTCAGTTTCAGAAGGTCGTGGTACACTATGCCCTCCTTCTTTGTAAACATCCAAACTAAGAAGGAGGCTGGACCACTGTGTTTTCACTTCCCTGGAGTGCCATGCAGGGAGTACAAGTCCCCCGGCCAGTGCAGCCTTCTGCTTTGAAGTAAATCCCCGTTAAACACAGAGACAAAAGATGACCAGCTGTAAAATCTCTTTTCTTGGAGAGCGCTCAGTGTAACCATTGGGACTACAGCAGTAGTAACAGCAGCAAGTTTGTTGATCCTGCAGTCATTTCAGAGGACTAAAAGAATAATTGTGTGTTTGTGCCTCTCCTTATTCTCTGGTAGCTGCAACGCGACCATTCTTCCCTCCAAGCGGAGAATCTGCATACCTGACCCTCACCCAATTTCCAGGCTGCTAATACCATATCATCATATAAAAGCAAAGACACCCAGCACTCAAATCTTGTAAGTCAAAAATGCCTGTCTTAAAACAAGAGACAGTATAATTATGAGGTTTACCAAAGTAAATAACTCCTCTACACAGAATCCACGAGCACTTCTTCAAATTACCGTGAAGGATTAGTTAGTTGTGCTTCAATGT
Source organism: Chlamydotis macqueenii (assembly GCF_036417535.1). Lineage (NCBI taxonomy): Eukaryota > Metazoa > Chordata > Aves > Otidiformes > Otididae > Chlamydotis > Chlamydotis macqueenii. The sequence goes on along the minus strand of NC_141593.1, from coordinate 15,462,975 downwards.
GTTTAGGATATTCAGTGTGCTTGGTATTTCAACAGCGGCCTGCTCTGTTCTGAGACTTATAAGCCAGCCTGCCTGTGGAAGATGTTTCCTTGAGCTGTGCTAGATGGATTAATCCATTCACTTTGTTAACCTCCCCACTGAAAATTTTACAAAAGCAAACAAGAAATCCTTTGCAGAGAAGTTCAGCTAGTACTTCATCCTCGTGAGGGGGCACAAGCCCTGAAGTACACAGTTTGAACTGAATGAACTGTGTTACTCTCACCGTCTTGGACTACCAACGCATAGTATAGGTAATGGCTCATCCCTAGGGTACACCTAGACTGGGAAATAGATTGTATGTTAAAGTATGTTAGCTCACACATTTTAAAAAATTAATTTTTCAGATGGATTTTATATTTTTATACTTATATTTTTTTATATTTAAGAAAACCGATGCAGCCTTTATAGTAAGCTACATTCAGACAGATTCCTCTCTCACTTGTTGAATAGTCTCTGCCTTGCCTGTAGGGCCTTGTTCCTGATTTCATTCTCTCTTACTCAGCTAGGACTTAACTGGTACAGTTGCAGTGTGGTCCTGCAGTGAGGCAAACCTACAAGCAAGTTTACAAAGTGGTAAATGGATCTGCAACAAAGATCAGTAATGGAAAAGCCCATTAGCTCTAGACTGTTAAAGCTGTGAAAAAAACTCTCTACTTCCACTTCATTTGCCTTCACAAATAAATGATAAGTTGTGTCAGTTATACTAGAGCAAACAAACATTTTGGACTTTTAAAAATCTGCTCTGTGTAGGTTATGCTGCTGGCATCCTTACAAATACATTTGTAGTTATTGTAGGCAGAAAAGACAAATTTATTACGTTTTGTTCGAGCAGAGGTCGTTGCAACATTGGTGTTATGTATTCTGGAAGTCTTTTAAGCCCTTTGAATACTAAATGGAGATTCATTGAGCTGGAACCACATGCTGAATCTTATTACAGTTCAATCAGTATTGCTTCTAGCTTTTATATATCTAGCGGGGTCAAAAATACATACTGAATGTGAAGACAATTGTTTCTCTGAATTATTTTCCAAATTAAACTTTCATTTCCATTTTTCAAACATTCTTGCAAACAATCCACACTGTTTGTACTGAGCATGGATATTATGTATTGTTGCACGAATGCTGCACTTCATGCAAAGTTCTCTGCAGCACGTGAGTTGCAGTCCCAGGGCTGTACAGAGAACAGAGACTGCAGATTTCTGACTGGCCAATGAGGGTGATCAGTTTTTGAAAACAGTGTGAGATAAATTGCTTCTTCCCCTAGAATCAGTGAGTCTTCAAGCTGCCGTTCATTTTTTGGTCTGGTGAGAACTTGGAATTAAAAAAAATACTGACTGTGGTGATACTAGCTGCTTCTGAAGAGATCTGCTCATGCTTCCATGCTAGTGCCTTGTGCAGTTTCATAAGAACTTAGAGTAGGATAATGTGTCTTTGATTTCAGTTCTGGAGAGAGCAGCAGAAAGTCTTTTTTGAGAAATTGTACTGAAATTTGCTGTGGATTCAAGATCTGTGTTAAATTTTACCTTTGTCATTTTAATTACTTTGATTTTTTATTTCTTTGGAGAAACGGGTCTTTGAGATAAACTGAGAAGCTGACCTTCAAATGCAGCTTATTTCACCATGCCTTCTTAACTAATTTATTTCATTTACCACTTCCTTCTCCCTTTTGCTAACATCTACAAAACATACCTGAGCAAAGGTGACATTTGTTTTCAACTGAGTGCTCATTCTTTCCAAGGGAGGTAGAGATCAAAAATATACATGAGGGAAACACTGTAATTGGGTTGATTCAAAGAAAAAAGATCACTTCTGTCTAGTTTCTAGCATTTTCTCCACTTTCTTAATGCACAGTAGTAATCAGAAAAGTGTAGGCAAAATGCTGCCATCATGTGTCTTTGTATTTATACAGAGGTCTCATAATTTTTCATTTGTCTCAGTAAGTTTTACTCATCTTTTTTTCTCCTTCCGTCTCCCACCTCCATCTCATTTTTTTTTTGGAGCGGTAGCTCCCAAAGTGAGTGAGCGTTGTTAGAGCTAGGTCAGCAATCTCATCACCTTCTTAAAAGATGTGGCAGTCATTGCATGTTAAATATGGAAATAAATTGCCCTATATCTAGCCACTGAAGAAACTATGAATATGTAGACATCAAAAACTAGACGATGCAAACATGAACAGCGCCCAAGCCTTTCTTCTACGCCTAAGAGCTTTGATGGGGGAAAAAAAAAAAAGCATAGAGAAAGGAATTGATTTGCCCATAGCTATATGTCTGGTTGCCCAGAGGCAAAAGTGACAAATCACCTCAGAAAAATAATTACAAAAAGGCAGTCAAGAAAATGCAAAGCAAAGAATTAGAAACAGGTCTCTGGGAGGAGGCAGAGAGATAGAGCTTTTGTCTGAGTGCTAACTGAAAGGCCTTTTGGATCATTTAGCAAAGCACTGCCTTCCAAAGCTCAATCTCTGCTGTTTTGTAAGAGCTGAAGGGCTGGGAAAACAGTGCAGGATGGAGCTGCAGTCTGGTCCCCTGCTCCAAGTCGAGATCACCTATTCCTAGAGCTGTCCTCACAGAGGTTTATTTTAATAGGACCTTTAAAAATATCTGGACATAGTGTTTCCTCAGCCTCTGTCTGCCAGTCAGTTTCTCATGCTACAGTACCCAACTCTGCTTGCCCTTCTGCAAATTCCAATCTAAACTTCACTTGATGTAATTTAAAACTATTGTCCTATTCCCAAATAATGTAGAATTTTTATTCCCTTAGTTGCTTTCTCATCTTTCTTTTATTACCTCTTCTCTGGACAAACTACTCCAGTATCTTCTGCCTTGTTTGTAGGTCACATTGTGTAAACTTTTTTACTTTCTGTTTGCAGAATTATGATCCCTTTGCAGGCAGGATGTCGTTTATAGCCAGTGTAAATAGACAGTTTTGTGTTAATATTTGATGCCCACATCAATATTTACTCCTAAAATATCTGAAGGACCAAATTTTGTTATACTATTTGCCCTTGAGCCAACATTCTCCCTTAGTCAACATTTTTTAGAGGGTGTAGTTTGTGGTGAATTTAGAATCGTTCACAATAGACGCACAAATGTGTGATATAAAAAACTGAGTACACATTCGTGACTAAAAAGATCTTTTAATTTCCAATGCAAGTCAATGTGCAGATGAGAGAGTTTTCTGCTCATACTGGGAGAGTTGGAGGAACTGAAAAATATCAATAATGTACTGAATTTCCACTCCAGTTACATGACAGCCAACCTATTATCTAGTACAGAGAAATTTTGATATCACTTAATGCTTTGACGATTTTTAATTTTTATAAAAGCTCAATGTTTATTTTTTTTTCATCTGACTCTCAGTGTAAGGCTCCCTTGTGATTGTCAGTGGGCTGGCTGTAGGGAAACCCTGATTAGAAAAAGAAAATGAAAGAAAAAAAGATAAAGTTCTCTTCCATATTTTCCTCAAAATCTTAATCAAGAATATAATGTGTTGCAGTATGTTGTCCATTCTGTAGGTACAGATGTATGAAAATATTACTGCAAAGTAAGCTGTGGTGTGAGTTTTTAATCAGCTATTCCACATTACTGAGACATTCAGTCTCTTCCCTCTTTGTCAAATGTAAGGTCTCCTCCCACTCTACACATGAGAACTAGGGTACGTTGTACTTAGTGAAGCTGTGTATGTGTGCTTACCAGATGCTACATGGATTACTTTGCCAGTAATTTATAATTCTGTATTGCATTTGCGTTCGCCACTTGATTCATCATCCTCTTGAGTAAATGGATGTACACCCTTGGGTCCTGACCTTGACCTTCAGTGCACTGCAGTTACACATCTTTCTTCTTGGGATTCTCTCAAGCCAGCCTGGATGATAGCCAGCCAGTTTCAAACCTACATACATGTTTTCCTTTAGAGCCTTAAATGTAATCTCTGATTAAACTTCTCAGTTTTCTGTTTAGATTCTATCATAATAAATTGATGTGTATGAAACTGCTTTGGGAGGCTGTAGAATTTCTGTCACTGGAGGATTTTAAGGACAAGTTAGAGAAACAGCTGTCAGGACTGGTTAGGTATAGCTGATGTAACCTGGAGGTAAAATAGGTGACCTTCTTAGTTTGTTTTTCCTCTTTTTTCTTTGATTTTATAATTGGCCACTGGAAATCCAGGCAGAGTCAGTGACTTTAGTCTTCAGTATGAACTCTTCTTCCAAAACTGAACTAAAATGCCATTGTTTGTTTGTTTGGTTTTCTATATGGATAATTTGGAGTGTCAGGATATTTTGTTCCAGCAGTTTTCAACTAAAAACTTCACCTGGGTTTTTTTTTTTGGCACAGGCAACCTTTTCCAAAGTGTCTTACAGCCCTCACGTAATATGGGCAGAGACAGTTTGTATATATTATTCCTTTGCAAAACACTGCAAAAAAAGGAGGGCATTTCCTTTGCTTCTGTCTTACCCTGCTGGATCTCTTCTACATGACGAAATTGGAAATAAAATTAGAAGAAAAAAGCAATTAAACCAAACTGAACTCTATCTCAGCACATGCTTAATACCAAAGTAGAAAGTTCATGCAAATAACCTAAAGTAAAAATTACTGCTGCCTTCAATGCACCAAAAAGAGTTTATTTTTATGCATGCAAACTTGAGTTGCAATATGCACAGCAGCTTTAGGGTTATCTGAAACCAAAGTAACAAGTGATTTAAGGAGACTTCACTGCCTTTGCCTCAAACCTAGGTTTTTATAAAATAAGATATAGAACAAGGAAGAACACTAACCCCTGGTAAGAACATCAGGACTCGAAAATGTGCGTTAAATATTTGACTGGGATGTTATGAAAGACCTTTTAAATTAAGAACAGACTATTGTTTGTTTTATTCATACCATGACAATGCTCAGGAACACTTCAGTGAGTTTCTTCCCAGATAAGACACAAATGCTCTGATCAGTCCAACTGATATTTGAAAATATCTTGAGCTACCATTTATAGAGTGGTTCTTATTTAAGAACCAGACATCTTGTTACTACAAGCAAATTAGGTTATTGAGACTATAGCTGAGGATTTTAGGGAAAGTTTTGCTCTTTGTGATGAGCCCCTAATTTATTTGCCTACAATTTTCTCTTTAATTGAGCACATTGAAACCACCAATTGATTTCAGTCTCTTGAAGTCAGACTTTCCTAGCATATTTATACGAGAAAAATGACCACTTTTTAAATGGAAAAAAACTAAGTCTTCCTGCTGAAAAGCTTTGTACCGAAAGTTTCAAAACCAATCTCCTCTGCCTGCTGTCTGTTCCTTTTCCCAGCAGCTTTCCCTGGCTTCTTTGACTGCCTGAAACTGCACAGTTCTCTCTGGGTCACCAGGGAAAGGTGTGATTTGGAGCGTGTTGTCTTTTGGTTTATGGGTTTTTTTCCCCCTCCTCTCATGAGCTTGCAAGCATAGCTGTTCCTGCACCTCAGGCAGGGTCAAAGTAGACTCAGCTCTTCCCAGCATGAAACACTTCCCATAGGCTTCTGCACTTCTGCCCAGCACACAGCCCTGGAGAGCAGCTGGATAGGCAGCCTTGTACGCCCCTAATTCTAATAACTAATAAACCAGATATGATACATTAGGTTGTTTTTACTTTTTTTGGGGCAGTTTCACTTATATTCCCACTTATGTGTCTTGTCATATTGCAGAACAGAAGGTGAGAAAGATGCTTCTCCTTAAAGGACATCCCAGGTTCTCTGTAAAGGTGAATCAATAAGTATTTGCAGTGTCTGCTTTGCGATTCAACACACTTAAATTCAAATTGCAAAAGTCTTTGTAAAGGGTCATTTGCTTGTCATAGGAATTATAATTTCCTATGATATGATTATGATAAAGTGTACAAATGTTTCCGGTTTCATATAAAGGAGCGCATCAACACTGGAAGTTTGTGTGTGTCCTTACCGGATCGAGTAATCTTTCATTCCAGTTTGATTCAAAGAAATACATTTAATGATCTGCCAGAATTTCATACAAGTTTATTTTACTTTATGTACTCTACTTCATGCCAATTAAAAATGTAACTCCTGATGGCCTTGATAAACTTTAATTTAACAGAACTAAGAAATATCTTTTAACCAAGGAAAACAGGCATCTCCAGAGTCTCACTAAAGTAAGAGCCTAAAATAGATAGGATGAATCACTGCTTGGACTTGTGTTTGTTGATGAGGGAGGGAACTTAAACAAATTGCATTAATTTAGGCATCTTTAGCCATTTCATGTTAGTTGAGACGAATCCTATTCTAGATGTTCCCATGGAACAAAGATACAATTTCAGGTTTGACTTTTCTGAGTGGAATGTTGCCATCATTCTTCACATAAGGATGTCTGAGGTGGAGGGCTGAAAGACCACAGCAGATTTAACATTCATACAGTGTAAACACAAAGCAAAAAATAAGCACAAAGGAAAATTATTTTGTTGTTTGCAGAACCATGTTTTTCAGGTAGAAAGAGAACAGTGTGAAAGTATACGGTGTGAAACAAAAGAGAGAAAGCACAGGCAGACATTCTAAATTGATGCTTTTCCTCTCCAGCATGCCTTGATTCATTTTGTGTATGAGGATTCCATGAGTTGAAGGAAACATCAGAAAAACCCAGACAAACAAATAAAACCACCTTTGAACAAAATATGAGATAATCGCAGAGACAACAATATGGTGCCACAGGACACAGTAGGAGAGACATGAGGCTTGTGGCTTCAAGTTTTGGGCAGGAAAATTTAGCAATTGCTAAAAATAGCTTGAGATTCTGGGATCATATCTTAATAACTTGTCCATTTTGGTTGCTGGGATTTTTTTATCATTAATAGGTCAAGCATTCAGAGTTCAGTTCAGTGTGCTTGCTATTGATCTTAGAAAAATCTGGCCAATTAGCCAGAACCTTTGTGGAAGCATATTTTAATACATTTTCAACATTAGCATCCATGCCCCTGGGGAGGAAGGCAGAACTGAGAACCGCCAGAGGCAAGGGTAGATCAAGGTCAGCATTTATAACTTCTGTAATGAATTCTGGACCTTGTACCCAGAAATCTTTAACTGAGGGGCAATCATAAATTAAGAGATTTAAAATCGACCATAACTTTGGTCCAACAAAAAGGCTCTTTATAACTTGATTCATCTTTAGGGAACACAGAGACTTACATAACAGCAGACTAACATTTTAAAAGAAAGTTTTCCCAAACTAATTTTTCTGTAGACCAGCAATCTGATAGCTTTCATTCCAATCATCAGTCTAAAACTCTCCTTATAAACTGGTATAATTTATAGGCCTTTGAGCGATTATGTAAATACAGAACTTTGACAAAATTATATGAATCAAGTGTTGCATTTCCTTTTTACTCTAGGCAAGAAAAACCCAAACCCAAACATTTTATATATGCTTACTGGGAGAGAGAGAGTACCAAAACGTAAAAATTGAGGAGAGTTTCTGACCAAGGGAACACATTATTCCAGGATTTGAGGCAGAATATTAAGAAAGATCCAGAATTTGACTTTGACAAAGTAATTAAATCTGGCAAGCAAGGGAATTTGCTTTATCTTCTGATGTTTATAGGGGCAGATAGTGGTTCTGCAGTTTGGACATGAGAGAGAATATAAAATGAGAAAGAAGAGACCTGAGGGAGAAAGTTGTGTACTGTTCAAACTCAGAATTGACAAAACCAGTACAAGTTGTTGTTCATGCTGTAGCATAAAATGCAAGATAAAATGATGCCCAGAAGCACTACTATACAATGGTTTCTCTACCACAGTACTTGCTAAAATGGTCACAATATATTCAGAGAACTAGGCTTTGGTCCTCGGGCACTGACATAACTAATTTTCATTTCTTTGCATATAGAGGGTCAATATTAGCTAAACAAGAAACACTTATCCCCATAGCTAAGAGAAGCTTAACCAAGAGAGAAAAGCTTTTTTTTTGTTTTCAGATGCAATTATATGGGAAAGATTTGTTTGATCTTGATGCACTTTCTGGAGCTGCTAACACATACAAAGCGAGACAAAGCCAAAAGTTTGCATGTATAGTGGAGAAGAGATCATGTTTGCTCTCAGTGTTTTCTCTGGCTGCTGTGCAAGGCAGGCAGAGAGTGAGAGGCCCCCAAGCCATGGCTCAGCCGTTCAGTCAAAGGCGGGTAGAGCTCCCGGCAAGAGGCAGAGCAGTTGCATAGCCAAGTGCCAGATGAGATGGAGAGAAGTCTCAAGGGATCCATAGGGAACTGTACTGTTTTTTCTGAACTACCACTTGCTCTGCAGGAAGGGAGCTGTGCCTGCAAGAAATGCTTTAATTTTAATCTATTTCACCCTGGGTTTTTTTTTCTATTTAAAGAGTTAGTTATTCTAGAGTGAGTTCTGAAAAATCTGTAGATTTATTAATTCAAAAGTCATGTGAGTTCTGGGTGTATTCCCTTAGGGAAAGTGATGAAGGCAGTTCTGCCTGCACAGAGTCCCATCACAGCATGCCAATCAGTTTAAAAAAGAAAAAAAAATAAAACCTGCCTTTCCAATATTGAAGGGAAAGCAGATTGTGATTGCCCAAACTGCTATTGAGGATAAGATACAGCAAAAAATTATTAAGACTGTTTGGACAGTGTAATCATAGCCTTTGCTGTCTCTCTCAGAGAAAGCTGCCAGGCATAGCTGGGATTTTGCTTAAACACATCTGTGTGGTGCTTTCCAAAGTATATTAAAAAAAGGTGATGAACTCATACCAAGGTTATTTGAGACAGAAGAATGCAAAAGATCATGAAGACAGCTTATGTAGGTCTCACATATGCTGGGATATTGAGAAATCCTCACAAAATCTAACCCTGTTATAAAATTAGTGATGAGTTCATGCTCAAGACTGGATCAGCTAGTATCAAATAAAATACTTCTCCTAGACACTTATAAAATTCCCCTGATTTTTATTGACTAGGTAGTACTCAACAGCTTACTGTTGCTATTATACCTAATTTCATAAGGTAAGCCTTTAATTTTGATGTCTGACAACAAACCACATGCATGACTTTAGGCTGCTCATAGTAAGACTGGACATAAATATATATTGGAAGTCCCAGCTATGCCAAGTGATCCAAGAGCCTGGTGGAAAAAAATAATATAGCACCTGCCACTGCGTCAGCATATTGATAATAAGATTTGCTAGCACCACTTCTACCTAACAGGAGATCCACTGAAGACTTGCTGATATAAAAGAAAACCAAAAAATCTTCTAATTTATTGTCTGTAGCTGACAAAGCTCCCTAAGAGAAGACACTGTACATATGACTGTGATGGTAAAGAATAGCACAGCCCTATGTGATAACAAAAGCAAAAGTCTTTCCATGCAGAGACAAAAGGAAAAAAAGGCAATATCTCTCAGTGAAACAATAGCAGAAGAACAGAGAGAGGCCTGAGCTGTCTGTTTTGCCAGCCAAGGCCGAAGCCAGAAGCAGCTCCAGCAGCTTGAAATAGCTGAGCCCCAGGGAATGCCATCACCAGAGTTGGTGGCCCAGCTGCTCCTGATGTGCTGATGGCCTCAGAAAGCCTCACTGCACTGCAGGACAGCACAGGCACGTAATAAGTATTCACAGTTCTTATACTCGAGAAGTTAACCATAGGTACCCAATTTTAAGTTCTATACTTTGCTAGTTGTGTTTTATTTCTGCTAAGCTGGGAAAACCTGATAAAGGGAATGCCATTATTTGAGAAGTTCTAGTATGAGCTATTTGGCACTCAGGTCATTAACAGCATAGAATTCAAGTCCCCAGTTTTTAAACAACATCTTAAAGATATTCTTATATCTTTAGATCAGATGTATCTTATATATCTCTCATATAACTTCTTTTACTAACATTGTGGAAACGTAGACTCCATCCTGAGCCTATGATGTAAACTCCTGAGGAGTGCACCAAAACACAACTTGTGTCAGCACAACTGCACTTGTGAGATAATTAGGCAGGATGCTGTAGTCTGCAAATTGAACAGAGCTGGGGCAAGGATTCAAGCTCTGGCCTCCCACTATCCATTTTGCTTAATAGGCTTGGTGAGGTGAACAGGTCAGAGGCTGTTCTCATTAGCCAGTGTGGATGAGGCTGCTCTGTACAGGGGTACACAAGGTGTGCCAGGATGCTCACCCTTAGGCTGGCCACCTTCCCTGCTGAGGCTGTCTACTTTGTGTCTTCTGTCCCCATGACTGCACAGCCATGAGATCACTGCTAAAAAAAGCTGATATACCAGTCTTAAAAAGTCTGTAGCTCTCCAAAAGGATATTGATGCTGGCTGCTGCCTGGTTTCAACACTTCCCACCCAAGATCTTCCTTCTTCACACAGATCCCCAGCAACTAATGAGTTTAGGCTCATCCTGTGCTCTTTTATCCACATGTATTGACCCCATAAATCGCACTGTCTCCTCAGATTTATGCGATGATATTTGTTATTGTAATGAGTCAATGACAGCCCCTCTTTGATTTCATATATTAACTGCCAGATAAAACGTTTAAGCAATTTTCTTAATGAGACTCTTGCTTTGAGGCAAGGGTAACAATGGATTGGAAGCGCAAACTTTGCCAAAACATGGTCTGAAGCTAAATTATAACACAATGGTGATAAAGCGTTTATGGAATGATTTTAAATGATGATGATCATCTACTTTGTTCAACACATTTATTAGAATTACTCTTCAACCATTAACTAGCTAGGTCTGTTGGACAGAAAGATAAAGACTCATTTAAACATTACAATATTGGAATGAGGCCATAATGACCGAGGAGGAAGCAAAATCCTATACCTGCTCAAATCATGGTGATGAAAAATATCTAAATGCACAGAGTTATTAAGACATTGAATAGGTGATTGTTTTTCATCTGTGCTTTCATTTATTTTTTACCAATGAGGATGCTTAATACTTATCTTTTGTTCATGAAGTGCAGGGGCGATCATCCGGAAATAGTCATTTTTTTTCCCTGGATTTGTCACCAAATTTTCAGTAATTAGAATCTGATGTAGGGTTATCGGTTTCCTCCAATTTCCTGCTGCTCAGTACCATCTACTAGGTAGCAAAGGATACAATTATTACTTGAGAGTGCTTGAATGACTTCTGGTAATTGGAATTTCAGTAAACCTTGCCAGGTCATCTAGCAATATTTAGGGAGACATCTGAGTCATCGCTCTCTTGACAATCACCTGACTTTTTTTCAGATAGCAAAGTCAGTAGATGAATTTACATGTTTTTTTCATGCAGTGGAAAGGATATCTTATTTGAAATGCTTGAGGTGCTTTCTATTTCATGTTCGTATGACTGTTAATGCATACAGCAGCCCCATAAACCCTGTGGGAGGCTTGAAAATATTTGATTATTTCTACCTTACCCGTCTTTTCCAGAGTGTATGCAAGTCTAAGATACAATGTAAAAGAAGCCTTGATACACACACAGTTTTTAAGACAAATAACTCTTGCCTTCAAGGTTGCTATTAAAACAAGCACAACTCCATTCTTACTTGTTCTAAGGGACTCTAACTTGGATAATTATGTGTTTCCCTGTTAGCATGGCCTGGTCTCAGATCTGTTTCACTCTTTTATAGCTCTTGCCTTGCCATGAGTGCTGGTAGCTCAGGCTCTCTTGCTGACTCCCGTGGTCCTGACGTCATGTACCCCTTCCCACTGCCCTTCCGCTTGACTGTCCAGTGAAGTACCCAGGCCATGGGAAATTCATGTGGCAATGATTCCCACTCGTTCCTGCAGAGAACCTACCTATGTTATAGACATGTCTGCACAGCAAAATAGAGATGCAATTGTGGCAAGAATGAGGTGGGTTTAGCCTTTATAGTGTGGAGATAGTGTGGCTTCAGCCACATGTGTGTGACCCAGCCTCTGGGGACCGTGGATACATGATCCTGTACACAGTCTGAATTTAGAACCATGCTAAAGTTTTCTTATACTGGGATCATTATCTCATCTACCAAGATTAAAATTAGCATCATTATTTCAAGTCAACGTGGATGCCATAGTCTCATCTTCATTTTGTGGCCTATAAAAGGGGAAAAAAAATCACAGAATCAGAGAATAGTTTGGGTTGGGAAGGACCCTAAAGATCATCTTGTTCCAATCCCCCTGCCCTGGGCAGGGACACTTCCCACTAGACCAGGTTGTTCAAAGCCCTGACCAACGTGGCCTTGAACAAAAAGTCTTTGTGCCATTCATTCATAGATAAAGTTCATTCAAATAACTATTTCCAGGAATTCTGATTCCCTTTTATCTTTATCAAAAGTGTAATGGCCATTAAAAAAAATAAAAGATATTTGAAAAGGGAAGTTTTCAACATTTATCTTAATGTTCACGTTGTGCTGCTATGGTCTGAGAGTACATTTCTATACTTTTTGTTCCAGTGGACGGAAGCTAAGAAAACCCACAGTGGTGAATTTTTCAACAATATAGAAGCCACATGAACCCTAAAGAAGCCTCAAGTTTAATGTATTGTCCATTTTCTGATCATATTGTTTATGCTACATTATTGCATGTATCCTATATATGCAGTAAGTATGTCAAAATGTATCAAAGTTAATAAATAGTAACTATTGAAAAAAATATATAGCACTTTTCTATACCATAGATATATGATGTATATATATATATAGGATATTTGTAACAAACACAGTAAGGATGGATGGATAATTTAATTTTTAATGTTCCCTGCCAATGAAAGCATCATACTAAACTTCCTACAATCTGAGAATGACTACAGATGGTGTAGCTGTTTATTTTTTCAATTAAGCCAATTACGTTCAAGGGTAATTGACTAATTTCCCCTAAATTATATTTTAACATTATTCCGTCACTTATTTCAGCTGGTTGGGATAACCAGAGTTATCTTGGTCAGCATAATATGTAGGCCTGTTACAGCTTACAGACAAATTCAGTTCTCCTTTGGAAGTGTTTTTTATTTTTCTTATTTGTGTTGCATAGATGCCGAGTGATTGTTGACAACAGCATTTGGAAGCATGAGGGAGATCTCAGGATCTGATTTCTGTCTGCTAAGAGATTTGCTTTCTCTTCCCCTCTGCTCAGTAGTTTGATCTCCTAGGACAGCTGGAACAGCGAGCCTGGAAAGTATGGTGTTGGTAATAGAGAGCAACAACACTGATAAAGATAATTTAGAGTGAAAAAAGAGAGTTTTGTTTGATTTTTGCTCATAAAACTACCCTATGTACTTTAGTACTTTCCTGAAGTGTCCGGCCTGTCCTGGGTGCAGCTAAACTAGTGACAGTAAGGCAGCTCCCAGTTCCCTGATCCTAAACCTCTAAATTTGCTTTACTGGAAATTATAGCAACCTAAGGTGTCTCCAGATTAATGATTAACATGGCTCTGGCCCCATAGGAACTGTCTGGGTGTACCTAAAGTACAGCAACTCTGGCTGGCAGGAATCTGTGAGAGAAAAGACATGGGAGAGAGCTGTGCAAGTGGCCAGGGACCTCCTGGGATGTGGGGGGATCCCTAACTGGGCATTTCTGGTTGCCTAGGGCTGCATGGAGACTATGGTGGTATGTAAGGAACACTAATGTTAGGCTACTTGCTCAATTTAAAAATCTGACTATTTTCTATTCTGTTCTTAATTTTTCAGTCATCTAGTCATGGAATTCCTCTTTCGGATGCAGCAGCTGAGCTGTGTCACACCATTATTTGGCTTTTTCTTTGTGGGAGGTATGGGCAAAAGGATTTTTATTCTTCTTTGCGAACATCCTTACTTTGAAGAACAACAAGAGCAGTGAGACCTGGCTGAGATACAAATATGCCATGGAGGAAAAAGCTCATTTATCATGGAAATAGATAATTGCACAGGAAAGTTCCATAAAAATGAAAAATTATTGGCTTGAAGCATTTGGGCTGTTTTAAACTAAGATGTTGTTTGAAGAAAGCAATTTGATAGTAAAAGAACATTTTCACAATAAGTTTGAAAAAACATTTGAAACAGTAGCATTATATATAAATGAAATCTGCCAGTAGCAGATTTGAAAAGAAGGAGATGCGCCCTTAGGGAAAAAAAAAACACCTTCCTTATGCTTTAGGTATGCATCATAACCTGGTCCTAGAAAAGAAATTGAGTTATCCTGAAAATATGTGGTCCTTTCTGTAGGTAGTTTTCATCATTTGATTTTACTCTGTTGGCAATATCTATCTACTTTTCTAATTCCCCTGTGTAACACTTATAGCACTTCAGGAAGCTGAATAGTAATCTTAGTATCTATGTTTATTATTAATTAGGTGTGGTAATGTTTGAAGCTTTCACGACATTGATGTCAGAAAAATCACAATAATGCTAAACTTTTCTGACAATAAACCAATTAATGTTTTATGTGGCTAAAAGCAGCTGTTCTCTGGCTCCCTCTTCCTAGCTTCCAACCGACATGAGCTTGCTGAGGGTACAGCACCTCACCCAAGGTATCTTCATTAGCTCTTCCCACTTGTGTAGATTTGCTCCAAATAATGGCATGAGAGAAATTTAGAGCCCCTTGTTTAAAGATGTAGAGTGACATGTGAGTGCTTTCCATCCTCCACAAATCCTGCTTTGGGATGGGTACTGGCAGAACCTTCCCAGGTGTTACATTTATGTATTGGAAACACAAATCCTGCTTTGGGATGGGTACTGGCAGAACCTTCCCAGGTGTTACATTTATGTATTGGAAACATGGTATGAGAAGGCAGTTTTTCCTGATGCAGTGGGAATATGACTGATCGATGCTCCAAAGATGCCCCAAAGGCTTGCAGGGTGGTAGCAGACAGCTGCCCTTGTGTTATGCTCTTTGTGAGCCACCTAACAAAGCAGCACAAGGGCAGTCTCACAGGGTAACTTACTTGAGGACTAGGAATTGTCTACTTAGGTCCACCAACTTGCCCATCCTCATTACAAAGACTTTAATGAAAGACAGATTGTGCTTTCGTTCACCACAAGCATTTAAGTCACTATGTCCTGGAACCTCAAGTCTTCAACTAGCTGCTTAAAACCAGATGCTGTAAATGCACAAAAATTTAAGTGTTGGGCTGCAGTAAATATGATGAGATAGTCTCAGAAGGAAAAATGCAACTTATTGTTTCCAGAGCTATGTTTTCAAGACACATCCTTTCATTAAGGCAGTGAAGTCCAAACAATTAATAATGAGCTGTTATCAAGGCTTAGCCCTTAGATTTCCCACCCCATGTAATATGCTCAACTGGAAATGAAATAGGCCTCTGAAAGCACTGCAAAAGAGTTGGGACTCCCCATTCATTCAGAAGCTTAAGTTATCAAAAATCAAATCCAAAGGAAAAACTAAAGGGAATATCTGCCTCTCCGAGTCAGGATGTTACTTCTGCTGCATGAGCTTTGCTAGTGTGAACTTCCATTGGGCTTTCAGGCACAGTTAAACAGGATGAACTGGTGGATATTTGGGCAGGCAAAGGATGCGCGTGTGTTACTCTCTTGCTGGAATTTATGTCTGTAACATAGCATATTTTGATCACATCCTCCTAATTTGTGACTTACGCAAGAGAACTATTTTAAGCATGCTTCAGTATTTAATAATAGTGCTGCTTAAGCTAAATGGTGAATGGCCATGGCTACTTTGCAGCTGGATCAGCTCCCCAGTCCAATTCACCACAAAACTGCATGAATACTATGCAAGCATTACACGGAGATGGAAAAGAGGTCAGAGATGCAAAGGGAAGGTGCACCAATTAAAACCTGTACTGCTACCAGGGAGCTGTTTGAGCAATTTGCTTTGGGCTTACGACAAGAGACTCTTATCTGTGTTTGTACTTTGTTTTCCAGTGATCACTGACAGAAATGTAGAATGTAACTATACTCGATATAGGAATCCAACATGACAGGTTGGTGGCAGAGCCATTTAATTTCCAAAGTACATTCATAGCCCAGATTGTCTCAATTCAAACAGAAGATTAAAGCAAAATTAATGTAAATGCCTAGCCATATCTCCCGATACCTGGTATATGTCACTGCATTGGTCTTCTCATAGCAGCAAATTGCTGATTCTCATTATCTTTTTCATCACTATGAGTAATCACTTCATCGCTATTTTTCATTTGACTGTTTATATTTAAATTAAATCCTGATATATTGAAGTTACATTGTAAGGGTTCGTATCTGCTGTTCAATCAGTGGTAAAGCTGCAACAACAGACAAGCTTTCTAGTTCTTAAACCTTCTTTATGTCTGAAATAGAAGTAGTAAGTTGGAATCTAAGACGAGAATGAAAATAATTTTGCTTAGATTTTAATTTAATTATATCAATTTACTCCTTTAGAATTTAAGCAGAACTTTGCGTGTGAGCCTGCAGGTGAGTCCTGGCAAGTTGTGAGCATGGCCTTGTGCCACAGATAATGAATGACTATGCCTGTCACAGAAGCAAGAAGGGGTTGCACAGCAAAAACTATCTGGCAACCTTAAAAACTACAGTATTTGACTATACAGCTACACATTGTGCTACATATGCAAAGACATTATGTGGATGTGTAATACCGGACCCCAGAAAGACTGGCAAACTTCAGAGGTCTGGGTCAGAGCCACTTAATCTACTTTTAGCATTTTAATCCTAATTAAACAAAAGGCAGATGAAAACATGAAGCAAACACATTTAAAACATTTCTTTAAAATACTTCATTAACATCTTATAAAGCATTTCATATTATAAACGTCTTTTCTGGAACTTTCTATCTCAAGAAAACTATCTGAATTTTAATGCGGCTAATAACTTCTTCAAGAGTAATGAAGCAAGAATGCTGAATGCCTTTGTCAGGTACCTGCAAAAATGGCTTTCCATGAGCTTCACTGATCATGAAGGAAAAACTGTATCAGCTAAATATTCATCTTATCAGACACATGCACAATGAAGCATTGAGATCTTTAACTTACCTTTTCATTAGATTATGTCTTTACAAAGCGTGGTGCTTTCAAGTCCAGAAGGTAAGCCGTTTTAGTACTCTGCGGTAAATGTACTAATTAGCAGCCATCACACAGTTGAGCTAGCACAGTTTTTTTAGACTAGCTAGCAGGCAAAGTCCATTTCAGGTTGCTTCTGTTCCCCATCCTGGCTCAGACACTACCCCTCCCTGCGTGGAAGTACTTTCTGAATACAGACAGGGCACATGAGCATAAACACTCAAGTACATTGTGTCTCAAAGAAACAGGAACCTAAATCTTCAAAGTTATCACTTTTTTAGCACTAAATTTGCCAAGTTCAGTCAGCCTTCCTAGAGAGAAATGGAACACATTATGTGATAGTTCTGTGAACTATAAAATGAGATCTTTTATGTATGGTTCTGACCTAACTGCACAGTTCTGACTTAGACCAATTTTCACTTTCTTAGAGAAATCTAGTACCCTTTTGCACAACACTTTTGTCTGTCGTAGGACTGAAGAAACCACTGACAGAGAGGTGGATCTGTTACTTTTAGTGTCATTATTTAAATTAGTTTTAATTTTAAAGGAACTTCTTTTGTAATAGACTGTATTAAATACCTAGAAATATAATGATTGGAGAGCAATTAATCTCATGGTTGGTTTGAGCAGCAAAATGAGGGAAATCTTTATCTTAACTGCTTATTCTGTTGGTATATGAGATATTGTGCAGAAATTAAAAGAAAACTTCAACTCCATTGAAGCCAGGGGTCTAGGTAAGAAAGAATGAAGTCTGAGAGCAAAGGGTGCTAGATGTTTATTTTTGGGGCTGTGAGGAAGCACACACACATCACTAGCTCTCAGCTCGGTTTCCATTTCAGATAGAAGACCAACAAATATGAAGCATGAACAAGAGCTGAATTTGACCTGTTATTCCTGAGGATACTTTCAGAAGATTGTGGTAAAGAATGACTACACACTTCACAAATGATCCCTGTGACCTGGTCCACATCTCTCAAAGCTTTAGATCAAGCTCTTAGGAAGATTCCTTTATTGCACTTCCTCCTTTGAAGTGTTCTATAAGTATTTCTTAAAATACAAGATGTATTTCCTGAAATACATGTAATTAAAATGAATGTCTCAGCTAGTCTCCTCTTCCTTTCCTTTTTCTAATTCAAGTAAACCCACTTCTGTTTAGCCAAACGGCATTGACATTTTTCCAGTCCAAATTTCATTTCAGAGCCTTTAAATCTCTGGATAACCCAGGCAGATTTTAAGACAAGGACATTAAGTGAGATGAAGCTTTGTCTGTCCATCTTACTTAGTTTAAAATCAGCCCAATGCCAGGAGCCAAAACACTGTTTCCAGAAAGCTGAATGCATGCCAACATTTACTGAGGTTCCTTGCCCAGGACAGGCTTTATTTAACATTAAGAATCTCCACTTTTGCACTCAAAATAAGCTTTGCACCTAACACAATAAATGATCCTTACTGTTATCAACAATTTATCTCCCTGGAGAACTCAGAGGAAGGAGTCCTGGAAGTCCTCCACAGGTCAAAACAGATGCGGGCCTTCGGTCTGACTCTTATTAACAAGAAACTCTGCTGTGTTGTCTGCTAAGTAAAGTCAAATGACATTCAGATCTGAAAAAATGCCTTTAGCTGATTATCTGTATTCCTAGGTAGAGCATACTAATCCAAATTTGCCTTTCACACAAAAAATAATAGATATAAACAATTTTAGCTTAGTAGGTTAGCTTCTGTTGGTGGTGGCCTTATTCTTGCAAACTTGTGAGGTTTAATAAGAGTTTATATACTTAAGTAAAAATTCTGCTTGAAGTTGCTTGATGTATGGGTCTAAAAAACCTGAAGTTATGGAGAATTGATTGCCCATCAACTAACCAAAGGAAAAATAGAGTAAGGCAACCAAATAGATTGTGTATTGCTATTCTCCTTTAAGGCAGAAATGAAAATGGGTTTTACCTTGAACAGCTTTCCTTCCGACTTATGGTATATATAAATATTATAAAATGGAATGAGAAAAAGTAAGTTTCCCTTAAGCAATACAGTTGCTGGCTTGACCAAACCCAGTTGCTGGCTTGACCAAACCCAGAGTGACACAAAAGCTAGGAATACAAAGTTGTTTGGAGCACAGGAACACAAGCAGCAATATAGAGCATTTTCCTCCCTCAGCTGCTTCAAAAATTCAGGACTCCTGAGAGCTTTGCTTTGCAACCTCACCTCTCTTGGACATTAAGATAATAGCAGCCATAATCCTAGCGTTGTCCATAAACTGTGTACATAGAGCAGCCACAAAATTCAGGATTAGCCTTTCAAAACACAGGTAGCAGCTCTGCACCAGCAAATCATAGTGGCTGAAGCCAAATTAATGTACCTCTTTTTTCTGTATGAAAGACTGTATGCTTCTGAAGCTGTTGTATGTCTCATTCAAAACATTTGAATTTGAGCTCTTAATTGTTTGGGTTGGGTTGCTTTATTTCTCTTGAGATGCCCAAATGTTACTTTCCTTGAGATAAGACATGACCTTGTCATCTACATGATATAGTCGCGAGGTCCAGTCCTGTTTTTTTTGTGGTCTTTGGGGGGATGACTCCTTCCCTACATCATCTTCCTGGCTCTGCAGAGAGTAAAGAGAATTGTTCATCATGGCCAAGTGATTGGAGAAGACTTTCAGGTCATGTTATGTCCTGTCCAGAGTATAATATGGTTGCTACACAGAGCTTCCTTGTGCTGAGGGTCTGTGCTGTAACGGATCAGGTTCAGAGGTTGTAGGTCTGCTAAGCTGGAGTTATCTGGGGATTGTCTTAATGTGAGGATGGAATTTTCCTGCTAGGCAGCCCAATGAATCTAGATCTTTGTTGTAAATTGTAGGATATGTGATCTGTGTGCTATTTCTCACTATATTTGTTCTCTCAGGTTAAGCAATCTGTGCTGAAAGTCAAGTGTTCCTCTACACAGCCTTGCTTGTCACTGTCTTACAGCTTCGTGCAACTACAAATCATGTGTGAATGAACGGTTCTTCAAACATCAAGACGTGTAAGATGCTGAAGATGTGTATGTAAGTGTACTACTTATGTTCAGAAACAGTGCTGAAAACATTTCCAAAAACCTCCATACAGTCATCAAGCAGACATGAAGGTCATGTTGCTCTGAAACTGTGCAGTCAGGTAGTAAATAGGGATGACTTTGAAGCACCAGGGTGCCTAGTGATGCTGTAGACTTTAAATGAGAAAGCTTGCATGAGTGGCCACCCAAAAACTCAATACAAGACACTAGACTGTATTGTTTGAGACCTAAACTTTTACAACTCTTAGAACGTGTTCAGGAACAAACTTAACTCTTCAGATCCTTGTCTCAGAAACCATATGCCTCTTCCCCCAACACCTTTACCCACAGGTTAAGCAACCACACACTCCTACCATTTCATGATTAGACATTGCACTCAGCTAATATACACACTCAGGCTACCACCAAAGTGCGGTAGAGCTCAGTTTTGCAACTGAGTGATCACAGTCCTCATCTTAAAAATATTTTTTTAAAAACCTCAGATATTGTCTGACACTGAGTGGTTTATATTAGTGAACTAGAGCTGTAAATAGATCCCAAATTAGGTAAGCCCTTGACTTTGCACAATAGAACAAAAGTCCTACAAGCTCCTGTAGTGATGAGCTCAGATTGATCGGAGTATTGCCCCAGATTCTTCCATGTTTCTCTGAGAATAAAAATCTTGGTTTGTTTTCATATGGCTTCTGTTTCTGATAATAACATGTCTCTCCATATTCACCCAAATCTCCAAAGGCATGTTCGGCATGTCTGTAAGATTAAACAAAAAATGTCAACTAATGTCTGTTCCTGTATGAACTCCTAAATACAGGAATAATCAATAGCCCACTACACAGAGTTATAGATGTCACCACTCCACACTCGCAGCATTCAGGCTTCTAACAGGGGAGCTTACAAAGACCAAGTCTTTTGATGATCCAAACAGCTGGGATTATACTGTGTGTGTGGCCAAGAATATTGAACTGGCAATTCCACTGCTGTTGTAAGAGGCTCTCATTGATTTGTCAAGTTGTTATTTGTCCTCAGTGGTTAAAAAAGTAGTAGACAATTCTAGATACTTTTCCTTGAAAATAGGGATCAAATTGAAGCTATTCCCTGAAGAAGTACATTCCAACCCTTCTGTGATTAGGGAGTATGCTAACAGGAATCAAGCTGTTCAAATTACTAGGTCCAGATAACTTGAGGCTAGGCATTCTAATAGTATTGAAGATAGTGCTGAGTTCCTCTTTTTTTTTTTTTTTTAAGTAGCAGGAACGCTGGAAGTTTGGAGCAATACTTGTTTTACTATAGGGCAAAAGAATTATCCTATAGGCCAGTTAAGTGAAATTGATCATAGGCAACATAAAGGACAAAGATGGTGAGAGAATAATCTAATAAAGAATTAAAGGTGAATAATGTAATTAATGTCAGTTAATGTGGTTTTTGTTTTTTGGTTTTTTTTTACAAAAAAACCCACCCCTAATTCTCTAAAGAGACAGGAAATCAGGTTAATAAAGGTAACTATGTAAATACAATATACTTAAGATTTTATATGTTGCAAGATAATATCACAACTAAAAATTCTGCACGTTTAATGAAGACCCAGCTAACTTACAGAACTTAGAAAGGAATTGTCAATAAAAAACAATAATCAAGGTGGAATATTTCCTATGGAATTTGCTAGACATCAGAAGTCTATGCCAGAAAACTGTTTTGTCATAGTTTAGGAAAAATATAACACTAAAAATAGTTTAAATTCTACCTTAGAAATTCTGCACTAGAAAATACAGTTACCTTCAAGAGGATAAAATAACCTCTTCAGTCTCACATAACTACACATCTCAGGTAAGCTAAACTTGTTACAATCAAATTCAAAAAGAAAATCAGACACACACTTATAAGAGAGCAGATGAACAATCATTAGAGCTCTCAGTGAAAATAAGGATAATTTTTCAACCAAAAATAACTTAT
Organism: Chlamydotis macqueenii; assembly: GCF_036417535.1. NCBI lineage: Eukaryota > Metazoa > Chordata > Aves > Otidiformes > Otididae > Chlamydotis > Chlamydotis macqueenii. The sequence continues at coordinate 15,441,021 of NC_141593.1, read as the reverse complement.
ACTTCAAATGAATATACAAGGTACTGGACTCAGTACAGAAGCATGTTAAGTATTAATTACCTGTGAGTTACAGAAAGCCAGGTTAATGGTTTTAATGGTACTTTTTGGCTTCATAATCCATAACTCTAGCCATATATTTTTCTGTCTATGTCCAGGTGGATTTTTTTTTTTTTTTAAAAAAAAAGATATTTATTCAATTTTACATCTTTTTGCTCTCAATTTGGAAGTTAAGATCTTGGAAAACTTCTTGGAAGGCGTGGAAGATTTCTTTTTTTTCATTTGCAAAATGAAGAAAGAGAGGACATCTCATTTTTTAGACTCAAGGTCACACAGTGCAGAAAAAAAAAGGACAATATAATGGAATCAGTTTCATTGAGTGCCAAAAGGACTTACATAATGGTCATTTGTTCACTCACAAAACTGAAATATTTATAATATTTTCTAACCTCAGTTCTACTTTGCTGTTGGTTGCACTTCATATAATTTGTCAGTATGTATTTGTTTCCAGAAAAATTGAAAAGCTGTAACAACAAAAAGGAAAAAAAAAAAATCACATTAATTGGAACAGCTGCTCTTTAGTTCTAGAAAAAGAAAACATGAATAAAGCTACTACAAAGTGTATTTTTCTCTTAGAGCCTCTGATCTTTTATGATCATTTGCTATGTACTCCTCTATGATAATGAACACCTACTGTAACTTTGCTGCTCATAGAAATTACAAAGAAGTGTCAAGAAAGTTGAGAAATGTGGAAAAAAACATATGCATTGCTATCTGACTTTTCTTGTAGAGAGCTTCATTGTGACAGTTTTTGTCCGTAAAATACTTATTTTGGTGTGGAGCGATCCAGGATCAAAGTCCTTGAAGAGCTTGTGCATATAATGATTGTGGAATCATTACAATGCTTGTAAAAATATTTTTTTTAAGCTTGCCAAGAAAAGCTACATATATATATTAGAACTTCTTCCAACACTCCTTCCCTTACTTCCATCTTTTCCTTACCATTATTAATACATAAATTATATAACAGTAGCATAAATTCTGTCCTCTATTAAAGGAATTATTTATATGCACATATTCAATATATTTTAATCCAATATCGGTTGCTAAATATTTAAGATAATTAGGAAAATTCCCAACATTAAAGTTAACAATGATGAGAGGAACAACATAGAGACAGGTCTGAAAAAAAATCGTCAAGCAATATTGCCTTCAACCCAGCATCATGAAGCATGCTAGACTCAATTAATGCACACTTAGTAAAGATGGTGCTAGGGTCAACACTGGTCCTTCTGCAGCTCCCTGAAGCCATTAAACAAGAAGCAAAAAAATAGTAGTTAGATATAGTCTGAAGTAGTGCAAATTTTGCCATAACCAGTGGAATGGAAATCTGCTTTCTTTACCTAGAAGTCACAGAACAAACCATTCACTAAGACATCAGCATTATTTATTTTTCAAAATAATGGAATAACAATAGGCTATTCACATTTGCCCATGGCTTTTGGATAGTTAGACAAGGCATTTGAGTAACAGGCGTTTTTCATATTTTAGAAATATCTGTTTCCTTTGTTATTGTATGCATACTATATTGTATGTATACATTATATAGATTGTTTTTCTTTAAATATACATACAAGTAGCAGGAAAAAGAAAAAAAGTCAGATTAGGCCTTCTTTGGAGTAGAATTCATTCATTCTTCTCTGCATGTGGTGTTTTCAGACTAGACTGGGACAAAAGGGCTTCAGAGCATTATTTTTTTCAGTGGATTGGACATGGAAAGCTGAAAAATTAATATAATTTCTTTGACTTTAAACCCGTTAAGGTTACTGTGAGACACAAACACGAAATACTTTGGTTTATAGTCACTGTCTGCAAGCAGCATCTTTTAACTGGCCTGGCAGCCCTTGTTCCCATTTTTAAAAAGGGGAACAAGGAAGACCCAGGGAACTACAGGCCAGTCAGCCTCACCTCTGTGCCTGGCAAGATCATGGAGCAGATTCTCCTGGAAACCATACTAAGGCACATGGAAAATAAGGACATTATTTGTGACAGTCAACACAGCTTCACTAAGGGCAAATCATGCCTGACTAATTTGGTGGCCTTCTATGATGGGGTTACAGCATTGGTGGACAAGGGACGAGCAACTGACGTCATCTACCTGGATTTGTGCAAGGCATTTGACACTGTTGCTCATGACGTCCTTGACTCTAAACTGGAGAGACATGGAGTTAATGGACGGACGACTTGGTGGATAAGGATTTGGCTGGATGGCCACACTCAGAGAGTGGTTGTCAACAGCTCAATGTCCAGGTAGAGACCGCTAATGAGGGGTCAGTATTGGGATCGGCCCTGTTTAACATCTTTGTGGGCGACATGGACAGTGGGATGCAGTGCACTTTCAGCAAATTCACCGACGACACCAAGCTGCGTGGTGCAGTCCACACACTGGAGGGAAGGGATGCCATGCAGATGGACTTTGACAGGCTTGAGAGGTGGGCCCATGCAAACCTCATGAGGTTCAACCAGGCCAAGTGCAAGGTCCTGCACCTGGGTCAGGGCAATCTCCAGCACACATACAGGCTGAGTGGAGAATGGGTTGACAGCAGCCCTGAGGAGAAGGACTGGGGAGTGCTGGTGGACAAGAAGCTCAATGTGAGTTAGCAAGGTGTGCCTGCAGCCCAGAAATCCAACAGCGTCCTGTGTTGCATCAAAAGAAGCATGGCCAGCAAGTTGAGGGAGGTGATTCTGCCCCTCTACTCTATAGGAAAGATGGGGAGAAACTCTTCAGCGGGGTGTGTTCTGAAAGGACAAGGGGCAATGGTTTTAAAATAGAAGGAGATAGATTCAGACTAGACATTAGGAATTTTTTTTTTTTTTTTCAATGAAGGTGGTAGAACATTGGATGTCCCCGCTCCCTGCAGTGGGGTTGGACTAGATGGCCTTTAAAGGTCCCTTCAAACCCTAAAGATTCTATGATTCTGAGTTAGTAGTAAGTAGTGAACAATCTAGAAAATGTACAACCATTGCTTTATCAGTTTCCATATGGTAAGGCTGATCCCTGTCTTCCAAGTGCCTACACCTCTTACCCTGAAATGTCTTTGGTTTAGCTATTGAAAAAAATATATATGCCTAAGGAAGAAAAGAAAGCATACTAGCCTGAGCTGCAGTCTCTCGCTGTTGACTCAGAAGCACCTGGATTGCTTCTATTACACCCACTCACCAGTGGTATTTTATGGGCTGTCATCCACCAGAAGGAGATAGAGCACCTATGGAAAAATTGAAATAGGCAGAGCAGAATATTATGGCCAGCAGCAAGTGCAGGACTAATTTTGATCAGACCTCAGCATTCAGCTAAGATGAACATAATCTGTGTAAATCATTTGTGGGTGAAACCTTTCTTACCTGTCCCTCTCTAGGCAGAAGTGTGTCAGTTTTACTGTCTAATACGTACTTTCTGTTCTTGGCAATCTGTGATGAATTGCAATGTCCTTTTCTCCAGACATACACTGATGAACAGTGAATAACATTCTTCCTTTACAAAAGATGTCTTTAAAAAAATACTTCTTAAATTATATCAGTTGCCATTTGAGCCTGAAGCATCTGATAAATTCATTTCTAAGTCGTTTCTCCCCAGGTCTGCTGCTGTGTTCTGTAAAAGACACAAGACTCTGGTTGGTTGATCATATGGAAAATTTAGGATTGAAGTCTTCACTATGACTGAAGTTTAGGAAAAAAAAAGTAAGAATGCTGTTTCAGAAATTAAGAAAAAATTAAGACAATGTCAAATAATGTTATTAAGATGAAATTTAATGTAAGTGTCTACTAAAGTAAAAATTAATTTAGATTTTTCAGGATCAGCCTGTGAGTTGGAACTGGAAAGATAAATGCTGCTTACAGCTGCTTAGGAATGGTGAAAATTTTGTGGATAACATAATGTAAACCAACACAGAACTGGTCTGAGAGTATGAGCTGAGTAATCCAATTTTTAATTAAATTTGCAACTAATGTACTCATCATAAATACAAACCAAAAGTTTTCCACCTTCATTGCTGTTAGTGCTCCACCACGATGCTCATCACACAGTGGTTTTGACATGTGCACTGTTACTCCAAGCACTTCTACAGGTAACAGGTTACTACTGTAACTTAGAATCATAGAATAGTACTTAAAGAGAGATTTCAAAAATAAAACCCTCTTTTTAGTTTCTTCGTTACATCACCCTTGAGATGTTTTCTCATGTCAGGGCCCAGGAAAGTTGGGTGCTTCAGAAAGGAAATATTGAGCAGGAAAGGACCCCATGCTGACAAACAAGAAACATGGCAGAAAAGGTGTGTTTTGAAATCCTGTGTCTCAATGGAGCAGGGATGCTTGAGAAAGAACTATTGGGAGGTGCCTCGATCTGTTTAGGACTCCTAGTCTACAGCTGTGTGCTAAAGCTATAATCTTGAACCATTTTTTTGAAGAACAGAGCAAATCTGTATCTTTTAAAATCCTAATAAAGGAGGCTGCCTGCCCTTCAACACTACAACCAAAGGGACAGAGAAATTACCTGGAGAGGAGAGGACCTGTGTCAACCAGAGGGAGGCTAAACCCACAGCTCTGATCTGGTGGAAGAGTGCCCTACAACTAGGGATGCTTTGGGCAGGACACTTGTCCTCTTGAAATTGTGCTATCCTGAAAAAAAAGGAGAATTCAAAATACGCAGGAACAGAGAGTGGGAGAGCAAAGGAAATCATACTTTCTCTGCAGCCTGATGGTTAGTGCATTCATCTGAATCACAGAATCACAGAATTATTATCAAGATTGGAAAAGACCTAAAAGATCATCCATTCCAACCATCACCAATACTTCTCAGCTAAATCATATCCCTCAACACAACATCCAAACGTTTCTTGAACACCCCCATGGTCGGTGACTCCACCACCTCCCTGGGCAGTGCATTCCAGTGCCTGACTACCCTTTCCGAGAAGTAATATTTCCTAATGTCCAGCCTGAATCTCCCCTGGCGCAGCTTGAAACCGTTGCCTCTAGTTCTATCACTGTCTACACGAGAGAAAAGGCCGACCCCTAGCTCACTACATCTGGAAGACAAGTGTTGCGTTTCTGTAGGATATGACAATATTTAGCTGAAAAATCATAAAGCATATGCATAAAAATATGTTTCAAAAGTAGCATTTTTATTTTTACAACATTAAAAATTCTGTATGTCATTTTCGGTCTTAAAACTATGCATTTTGGGGTGAGGAGGGGTTACAGTATCATTCAGAAAGAAAATAATGTGATGTAATAGTTGAGGTAATACAATGAAAATGCAAAGAAACAGCCTAGATCGGTATGTATCTATGTTCAAACCTTATCTTTTCACTACTTTAGGGCATGAATCAGCATCAACTGAAACTATCATTTGTGAATCAGCTATCACTAGAGATTAAAACAAATATCTGGAGAAAGGAAGCTATAAATCTTATCAGCTTTATTGAAAGTCACTGCTTGCACATCTGGCAGTTTTGGTAGGTTACACCTTCTGTGCATCAAACAAACCACACCAAACTCACTGTTCATTAGTTTACATCAGTCAGCTGCTGAGCAGTCACTGCAGCTTCTTACTACAAGCACTACAAGCAGGTGTGTTTCAATATCAGGAAGGAAATTTAAAGTGAAGACATGGTGGGGTGGCGGAAAGGTATCTGTTATTTCTGAAATATAAAACATAATAGTGTTTTATTTTTGGCAACTATCTTTGGAGCCAGGCAAGCTGGTTTGTGGTAGAAGACTATGAGCTTGGGTGGTTTTTTAGTTATATCTTCTAGAAGAGGCAAAGTCCTAATCCTGCCTCTACTGATCATGCCATGACGTGTCTGGTGTGGAAGGTGCTAGACTTGATCACAAAAGCAGAGAAGTGATGAGTATCTGCAACAACTATTGAGATTTAATTGCTTTAAAAACTTAAAATACAGGCAACCTTAATTTTGTTTTAAAGGGATGCAGAGTGTAGACTTCAGAATAGCAGTCCCTGTCTCGTGTATCATATATTAGAATCATAGTATCATAGAATAGTTAGGGTTGGAAGAGATCTTTAAAGGTCCCAAGTCCAACCCCCCTGCAAGAAGCAGGGACATCTCCAACCAGATCAGGTTGCTCAGAGCCCTGTCCAACCTGGCCTTGAATGTTTCCAGGGATGGGGCATCACCACCTCTCTGGGCAACCTGTGCCAGTGTTCTAATGTCCTAATGTCTAGCCTGAATCTACCTCCCTCCATTTTAAAACCATAGATTGTCTTGCTGCAAATGCATCAAGATGGATAAGATGCAATGAATATATAGGAAAACATAATGTCTAGATCCAATCGGTCACTATTTGGGTCTATTTATATCTTTAATTGGCTACATGACTTTGTCAGGTAAGGATACCCCTCGTCCTTGCTATTATTTAATTTAGGCTTAAGCATTTTGTCTGAATGAAAAATGTTCATTTACAAATGGATTTCAGGGCACTCATGGGATTTGCATGTAAAAAAAGAAAGCCTTTTTTCTCTTGCTAACAAGCATGACTAGACACTGTAGAATGAGATTAATTAACATGTGTCCTCAAATTACCTTAATGCTTAGCAGAAACAAATCTCATCTATCTTTAAAACTGTGAAAATCCAAACTTCATTAAAATTACACAAAATCCCCCTACAAACTACATTTTAAAAACTGCAAACTACTTTTTAAAAAACTACTCCTTTACACTTAATATTGGTACTTCATCAGATGTCTATTAATATTAAGACATAACTTTGCTACCGTTTAAAGTGAAACTTGTTTTAAGTGCCTATTTCTGATACCAGTAGAAATAGCTTACATATTGAAATGAACAGACAGATAAGTCACTTAAAAATCATAAGACTGAGTTGTGTAGTAATGTTGGTATTCTCCCATTAACCTTGCTACTGTCTTCCCCCTGAGCGTATATACATTTTTCTTTAATGTTACACAGAATGGAAAAAATACATATCCTTTCAGCATTGTAAAACAAAAGCAGAAAATAGAATGACAGTGATGCTTTCTATATCTTAAGGCAAACTCTTTTCTGTTTTCCTAGAAATCACTCTTTTTCACAGTTTTTGTACAGGTCAGTTTTAAAAAGGATATGTTCGGAAGATTAGTAATGAATAATTAGTAAAGAATGTCTAATATAGTCCTTTGCTGATGTTCTCTTAGTCTTCACAGCTTATGAAGGTTGCATTTCTTCACCTGTCCATGCTGCGGACACATCACTATTTTCCTGTAACCCATCACTAGACAACCTTTCCATAGACGGTACACCATATCATGACACTTATGGTGAGTGATGCTCTGATTCTCCCTTGCATATCCACTTTTTTAGTTTTTGGTACTGACAGGGATGGTTCACAGAGCTTAAAACATTAAAACTGCTCTTTACATTTGGATCAATAACTTGATGGGAAAGAAATTACTCCCCCATCTCAATTAACTTCCAATACAAGAGGTTTTCCTCAGAATTTTACTCAAATCATTTATGACAGCTCTGACAGGAAGATTCCCAGCTATCATCTTCATTGCAGGAACAATAGAAACACATTTCTATCTTCTCACTTTTGTTCTATTGTTCTTCTGTCACATAGATCTATTTAATCTATTTTATTTGCAGCTGACAGCTCAACAGAAAAGAGGAAAAGAAAAAAAAAAAAAAGCTTGAGTAACTTGAAGTTTCTAGGAGACAGAGAAAAGGAGGGTGAAATAAAACTGCAGTGTTAGTGGTCCAGTTGTTACAGCTCTCATTCAGAACATATGTGAGGCAAAAGCAAGTCTCCCAGTATTTCAAAGGAACAAGGGCTAAGGTCAGATGTTTAATGCGTGGGGTAATTGGAAGCAGTACAGGTGGTGAGAGACACTAGGGGGGTTATTAGACACTATGGTGATGCAGCCATGAAACGGGTTAATATGATTCCGTATTTTAGAAAAGATGCTCTGCTCTAGTCTGGAATTTTCACTTTTTGAATCCAGGAAACGAAAGCTTAAGAAGGGATGTAACAATAAATACATCAGCACTGTTATGACTGGGGAGGATGAAGAACTACCAAAGTTAAAAGGCAATACTGGCACAATTACGAATGGTTATAAACTTGAGCTGAATGTGTCCAGTCTGAGCATTGGATAGGTACAGCGTGGTGGAACGATTTTTTAGTGCAAGCACTGGAAGCACAAGCCCTAGCTAGTTTTCACAAGGAATTCTAATAGATATATTCCTGGGATTATACATTACAACTGCGTATCATGAAAAAAGACTGGACTTAATGATGTAAGGAGCAGCTTTTGCATCCTCGAGTCTTAATTCCAAGAGAAACAATACAGTTACTCACTGTCACCAACTGAGACCTCTAGAACTCTAGATGATAGGCAAATTCTGTCTTCTATTTTACTCTGTTGTTTTCCAGCTAAATGCTGGAAGACAGTAAAGTCATGTCATTGTTATTAGTTTTTCAGGTCAATTCCCAGAGAGATTCTGGAATCTCCATCCTTTGATATTTTCAAAACTAAGCTAAACAAGGCCACGAGCAGCCTTCTCTCATTTTAGAATCATCTCTGCCTGAGTATGAGCTAGAGTAGAGGTTTCTCTCAGACTATACTTTTCTGCCTCTTACTGAGAATTGTTCCCAAATTAATTTCTACTATGGTTTGTACAAGTACAGATGCCTGAAATAAAACACTTAAAGGTATTTCCAGAATCACATTCAAAATGCCACTTTTGCAAAGCTTGCCTTCTCCCCATTAGGTCTAATAATTTTCTATCTGCTGAGTAAACATCTTCTTACAGATAATTAAAAAAAAAAATGCTCAGTTTCCACATTACTAGTTGGATGTAAGGCAGCTGATTAAATACTTTAAAAAATAGTAACCTATTACAGGTGTCTCTGCATTCATTTCAGTGTTAGATATTATTATGTGTGAAAAAAAACATTTTAAACAAAAATAAACCTATCTGGTTCCTTTTCCACAAAGGGAGGTCATGTCACTACCAGCTATTTTTCAAGGAGTACCTTGTTAAAAATCTTCCATAAAACTTAAGAAAGAGTTAGCATTGTTCCTTTACCTCTATTCCTCTCACATTATGGCAAACTCATTCTTGTTAATTACTTGTGTCCCATAATGATACTTCTGAAAGTAGTTTTTTTTTGTTTTGTTTTGAAGTTTAAGATAGCCCAAAATGCTAGGTATTAGTAATAAAATGTGAAAAAGGAATATGTCCAGATTCTCACAAATGTTGTCACTACCCATCATTACTGAGTTATATGTACTATAAGTATTATCAATATGTTACAATAATGTATATTTTCTCTCAACAAAAACCTACAGCCTATTGACATCTATCCACCTACTAGCTGTTATGAAGCCAAAATCAGATTTTAATGACGATGAGTAATGTCTTCTAGGAATATCACATTATTTCATTTGCATAACCTTGAACATGGACAAGTTACAGTGGGAATTGCGTCAAAATGGTTTATCAGTTGCTTTTCTCTTTCTAGTTACTGAGAACAGTGTGGACCTAGCAAATGGGCACGTCACGAGATTTCTTTTCTCTGCTACGTAACTCACAAAATGAAATGTCCTACAACAAAGTAAAATCACTCTGCTTTATTCACTGTCAAAGCGTGCAGTGCACTAGGTCTAACACCTTTTCAAACCTGACGTCTTAATCTCAACACAGTTACTAAAATTAAAAACGTAATATGTAACCAGCATCTCTTCAAAGTTAGCAAAAATCTGAGAAATACATATGTACTTTTCCCTCCTTCAGAAGTGAAATCTACTCACTCCCTACATAAAGTGAGTCTTAATCAGCAGAAATGGTTGCAAATGAAAGTGTCCTTGCCACCTACTTAGACTTAGAATCCATGCCATTTAGCCTGACATTGCCCAAAGTTTGACATTGTTGTTACTTTGTAAGCATGAAATTTTGGATATGTTTAAGGAAATGAAATTAAGGAAGACATTATTAAGTTATCCTGAATGTTACTGAGAGTATCTCAATGTGATCAAAGAAAATTGAAAGTAGATTTGATGTCCACTCTATATGACAGGACTGGTAATGGAAGCTGAAGGAGTAAATGGATTAAGATACTGGAAATGGGATGATATTATTTTGTGAACTCAGTAGCCTGGCCCCACTATCCAGGTGGATGTCTGCTCAGTTCATTGTGGAGTGTTCAGGATGCAGATCTCACCTCACTCTCCTACAGCTGGCTTGGATGTTTAAAAGCACTTTAATGCAAAAAGGCATTTCAGACAATTTGCAAAATGGCAGAAATAAAGACCCTGACAATTTTAACAATGGAACAAACTCTGCTAAGTTAATTTGAAGCCAAATTATTTAAACATGCACAAAACTGTATTTTATGTTGTGTTTCAGTTTTTGTTTTCTGGCTCAAAGATAGATAAAGAGCCTAATAGCATGGTTCTTGTACAGTAACAACTATAAAGTGCTTTGAGTAGCATCAATATGATAGGTCTTAGCTAAGCCTCATTGTTTAAATTCCAGTACAGATACTGTAAGGAATTAATTGTCTCTCTGATTTTTTTTGATCACACTGATATAAGTTAATCTTGTTGTTTGCTAAAAAAAAAAGTGAAATTTATAAGTGACAAATGTAAACACACATACCCTAACTGTATGCTGATGTTTTCTAATGTTGGTTCCAACCACCTTAGCTACTTGGGAGGGCCTCTCACAGTCTAATCCATACAAGCTGACTAATGGTTACCTACACATAAGGGTTACCTGCACAGAAGAGTTACCTAAATTAACTAGACATTCATTCCGGCAAAGAGGTAACAACGTCTCTGACAACACTTGGGGAAGTGTATTGCCTTAAGAACATATCCTTAGTCCCTCTTCTTGATCAAATTGATATTTAATTACTCTTGAATAGTTATTTAGCCACACAAGGTACTTCAGTGATGAAAGACCTGCAAGAGTTAAGTTCTTAAGTGTTGTTTAATAGCTGAAAAACAGGAATACAAGTGGTGCAGACTTTGATCCCTAATGTGGTAGTGATTTGTGAAAGTCCTCTTTGTCAGCCCAGGCACCAAGGCACCTTTGGTACCAAGGCACCTTTGAAAAATCTCATTATCTAATTGCTTCTTATGTATGTAAATAGCTGGGTAACTCTGGCCTTCAGGCTCTCATCACAACCAAAAACCCATCAGAAGGTGAGCATAAATTTGCTACTGTTGCATAGCCTTGTTTTTTTGTTACAAGAATCCTTCATAAATGTCTTAAAATTTAGAATAAACTTGAATTTCACGGATATCCTGTGAAATTTGGATAAATCTGCTCTTCTTAGTCGTATGACTCCTGATTGTTCATAGTTACACGCTTCGGATGCTGCTACTTAGGTTCACGGACATGAAGTTGATGTTTCTGCAAGATCTTATTTAATACATGACTAAAAAGAGTAGATTCATTTATGACTCGTTTTTTTCTTTTGTAGGGTTACTAATAGATTACAGTGTGATAAGGAGAGTGAGTTCAGTGTTGAATATTTGAATAGTTTTAATAACACTGAATAAAGAGCACATTACTGTATGTAAAAAAGAGTGAAATGGAAATTAGTTTAAAATAAAAGGAAGTGAATCATGCAGTTAAAGGAACTAAGTGGATAAGCAATTGAAGGAACATAGTAGTAACACATTTTTAATCAATAAATGAAAGTGAAAAATAAATACTACATTCTTATTGAATGAGAACTTCACTCAGAAATTCACTTTTCTCAGTAAATTTCCAAAGTACTGGAAAATTTATGTATAAGCTTATATTGAGCAATTAACCACAGAGAAAATACCATGACTGAACATCTACTAAGAAGAAAATTATTTTAAGAACCCAAATGAAACAAACAACCAAAACCAAAATCAAGCACTGATACAAAAAAAGCATGCATGCTATTCTCTGTAAAAATTCATACACCAATTCAATGTAGTTCCCAAGCATGTTAAAACACCTTGTGTCTGTCCTGGACTGATCTGCTCAGTTCCAAGCCTCTATCAACTCCTCATCCTTCCTGAGCAAGGACTTTCTGCTCAGAGCATATGAGCTCTCATCGAGGCCATTATCATGCCCATGTACCCATTACGTAGCCATGCCATGTGGCTGCAAGACTCTCATGCTGCTTTGTATTTCTGATAAGACTTTATCTCTTAACAACTATGGTGGTGCATCCAGGTTGTCCAAACCCTCCATCTGTGCATCAAACCTATGTCCCCAGGTCAAAGAATTCCTGTCTCCCTGTCATATTTCAGCCCTGATCAGGACCAAACTACGCAGTCTCTCTCTCACTCCCCCCACCCTCCAAGAGAATAGGGGGAGATAATACAAGAAAAATGGCTCCAGGTTTGAGATAAGGACAGGGAGAAAATCCTTAAAGTTACCGTTACGGGCAAAAAAGACTCGACTTGGGTAAAACTATTCTTTTATTACTAAAAACAGCAGGAGAATGAGACAGAGAACAAGATAACCTCCCCCACTCCTCCCTCTTCCCGGGCTTAACACTATCTCTACCACCTTCACTCCCCGAGCAGCACAGGGGTGAAGAGGGAATGGGGGTTGCGGTCAGTTCATCACGTGTTGTTTTATACCACTGCTTCATCACTAGGGGAAGAACTCCTCACATTCCTGCCCTGCTCCATCGTGGGGTCCCACGCATGCACCACAGTCCTTCGTGAAACTGCAGTCCCTCCGGAACAGCTGCCCCAGCGGGCCCTGCATGGACCACAGCCTCCTTCAGGCATCCACCTGCCTCAACATGGGGTCCTCCTCAGGCTGCAGGTGGATCTCTGCTCCTCTGTGGACCTCCACGGGCTGCAGGGGGACAGCCGGCCTGACCATGGGCTGCACCATGGGCTGCAGGGGAATCTTGGCCAGGAGCCGCATTACTCCTCCCCCTCCTTCTGAACTGACCTTGGCGTCTGCAGCTGTTCCTCTGACAAGAAAAGTTCTTCACAACAGGCTGGCAGATGCTTCTCAGAATCTCTTCACATCATCCATTTCATCTCCTCTCCACTTCTTGCAGCTGGGCTGGGCTGAGTCGGGCCCAGTCGGCCCCCTGGTGAGAGGCCAGAGGGTGAGGCCTGCAAGGCCCACAAGGCCTGCACCTCACCCTCTGTGCCTCTGCTCCCGCTCAGCTTCCTCACATTTTCTCTTCTCTTTTTTTTTTTTGTTTTCCCCTTCTTAAATACATTATCACAGAGGCGTTATCATGGAACATTCTGCTACCAATCAGCTCGGCCTTGGCCAGCAGCGAGTCCACCCTAGGCCCGGCCGAGTCCACTGAACAAAGGGGAGCGACTTCTAGCAGTTTCCTACAGAAGCTACCACCTTAGGCCCCCCCTTCACTAAACAAAACCACAACACTCCCTCACAACCCAACGTGTTAAATTTATGGTGCCATCATTTGGAAGGCACCCAATTTTCATTTGAGATATTCACTAAACTTTCTGTTTCAGTCTGCTTTTCTGAATTAACTTTTCTGACTTTATATCCTAAATCCCAAAATTAGGAAGCCTATTATAGCATATGGTAAATATCTTGACTAAAATAGCAGACTGTGATTTTATAAAGCTGTCATGGTTTTCTTGTTACTAAAACAAATGCTTAGCATTTTACAGCACTCAAGATTCATTCACCATGAAAATCAAATCTGCCAAGACACATTCAGGTTTTAATTCAAGTCCAAACCAAGAATGAACTCCTGCTTTGCAAAGATGGGATCTGTGTCCCTGGTGGCCAATCACAGTTTGATATGCTTAGGCTGTACCCTAATTTTCCATTTGACTACTCAAGAACATCCAAGTTAACCTGCTCAGATTTTGACAGTTCAGTATGCAATGTCACATCAAATAATGTATCAATTCTTCTAGTCTATTTTGTAAGTTGTATTGTGGGATTGTTAAGGGCAAAAAGAAAACAGACCTAAGAGGTACAGCTAGGAATTTATTGCTAGTATGAATTAAGTATTAACAATGTAATCAACAATATATTATTAGTGAAGATCTATTTTTAATGGAAAAATAAATTAAAATAATGAAAACTGTTGCAGAAAATTAGTTTCAAGGTACTAGATTTAAAATTAATATGCAACAGGCACATAACTGCTTCCTGGTGTCTACGCCTTTCTTTCATGTCATGCATACCCTTTCATTGCCTCTTGGGGTCCTAATGTTGATAGTGTCCATTTGGTAAGGGTGATGCAGTGTACAACAGGTCATCATCATCCTATGTTCTTTGCCAAGAGATGTGTGCTCTTGGTATGGATGGTCTCATTTTCCTCAGTCTATGATCTACATAGGGTAATTCTTATCTTTGCAAACATGTTTCTTACAACTTGCTCTTTCTTCACTGGTCTGAGAGTCCATGTTACTTCAAATTTATTATATGTGGTGGTTTTTATGTAGCTGCTTGTGTTTATTCTTTGCTCTGTTTCTCCTACCTCTATTCTGCCCATATATCTTCCTTATATCTAATCTAAATCCACTGTCTTCCATTTTAAAGCCATTACCCCTTGTCCTACCACTATCTCTTACTCTAAGCAGAATATGTTGGTTTATGCTATTTATATAAAACTATGGCTACACTATATGAAGAAAAGTAAAATAAATTAGACATAGCCATTAGACAAATTGCTGTTACAGCTAAATCATATAAACAAAGCTCCAAACAGGTCAAGACAAGGTCAGAATGAAGCAAGCATTATAAGCCTCAGTGCTGAGGCATTGCAGACTCAATACAAAGTTTGTGTGTCTTACCACACTACTTCAGTTACTGCGCTGTAGTGCTACAGGATCAACTGACAATCGCAGTCGAAACGTAAACCTTAGCACTGCACAGATATATATCTCTGTCTATATATATCTCACAAAAGGTGTTGCTATCTCTGTTTCAGCACCTTGTAGAGCTTGGGATTACATTTGCTCTGTTTTCTGTATGGCTAAAGTGGTGCTGCAAGCACAAATCTGTCACTTTGATACAGCCAGCTTTACTCTAACTTTTGGTCTTTGTACAATGCCAATAAAGCTATAAAAGAGATCATACTGCCGTTTATGAGCTGGGAAAGTAATATCCTACTACAGAGTACGATCACACCTTGCTTACCTGACCACAACAGGATGCCATTTGTGAAACACTTATTAGAGAAGGCCATATAGAATAAAACTGAAACAGTATTTCATAATGAGTCCCAGCAGGATATCACAGCTAGCATCAAAGCTTGTTCATATTTAGTAAGGACAGTTACACAACTAACACTTGGCAACAGGTCAGCCCTTTAAATCTGTTTATACATGGACAGTCAGGAAAATCGTGTAGGTTGATTCAACATCATTAAATTTCTATCTAGTCACTTCACAAGGAGAGGAGTCTCAAACTGGTTCCACTTGATTTATTCTGAAGACAAATTGAAGCAACTTCATATATGACACACCTGAATTTATTTGAGTGGACTGGCTATTCTGAATTAATATTAACCTTTTCATCAGCATACTTATGCCATTAGCTGCATTTATAAGGACAGCAAGAAACACTAACTTAAAGCACACAACCAGACAATTAAGACATTCAAACCAGACCGGTGTCTAGATAGATCTGAAACTGCCGTAAGTGTTTAGTTTGAAAAAGAAGCTGAGTTAGATACTGCCATAACTAGCAGTTTTTAAACAGCCATTTATCACAGCCAATTAAATGATTCCTTAGGGACTAAGGAGGCACTGATGAATGAAATAACCATAGCGGAATACAGCAGAGACTTGAGATGGTAAACTGTAGCTCCGTAGATTTTGTCTTGCATACTTACCTGCATTTTCTGTAATACCTCTGCCAAAAACACCTTAGACTTCAATGCTATACAATAATGGGACTTGTATCATATTAGTGCAGATGATTGTGTTAAAAAGTCAAGAAAGACATTTTCAAGCACACGAGATTTGATTTAAATCAAGAGTCTTCTGTCAAGCTATCTCAGCAATTACAGCTATTTTTACACCAGTGGCTTGGGTTAGCCATTAATAATGAAAGGGCATAGGTTATGAATACTTTACACAAGCAGCAGAAAAATAATTATTAAATGTAATGTCTGCGGCAGTCCACATGGAAATATGCTACCGCTTGTGGGCATACAGTACTTCCCTCTACTGAAAATTAAACAGCAAAAAGAGCTATTTAATGGATAGTATTCATGCTGACTAATATTAGAGAACTCAGGAGACTAGTCCTGAGTCGCAAGCATATGGACAAGAGATCAGTTTAAGCACTCTGAAACCATCTCTGAACAAATTTTCTTCTTCCTGGGGAACCTAATAGGAGCAGTGTCCCTCCTTTAAAGCCGAAAGATCGGCAGAGTGAATTCTCACAGTATCACACAGTATATTTAGGATGTCCACAATCCTCATTGCTGTTCCTCAGTGTTTCTCCCTTTTCATATGGGATCTTGCCACTATGAAGAAATGAAATTTTCCATAGTTCTTCCACAGCATGGCAAAGCTTTACAGAGTAGCGAGATAATTTTTTTTCAGGTAGTCACTTAGTTTGGTTACCCGTTCTCCTACAGTACAGAAATCCAGGATGTCTGGATCAAACAAAGTCTCATTTCAGCAAGCTGAGGTTATCAACAACATGATAGCAGCAGATGTAAAACACCTTGTGTTAGTCTAACAAAAGGATATTAGCCCGATCAAACTAGCATAAGCAAATCTGCCTGCCTAAGGTCTTATGAGAACACTTTATACCATAAAATATCAGCAGAGACTGCACTCATGGTGAGCTGTAATCATGCAGGCCTGAGACAAATTTTATCATTTTCCTCCTGCTGGCTGTACAAAAATATGTTCTGAAAGAGAAAGAAGTTGGAAACAGCTGCCTCAGCTGGGCAGACTGCAGACAGCTTGAGAGGAATACCACAAGATAATGCTCACACATGGTCTATTAAATGCTCAGGAAGAACTGAGCCAAGCCAGATTTTTTTAACTACAGTTTAAAGATACTGATATGTTTCTTCTAAGTTAATAACTCAAGTAAAAACATCTGCTAGTTTTGCCTAAGTATCTTTAAAGTAGCAGAAGTGGATCTAAATTGGAGGAAGGAGAGGGAGAGGACAGAAAAATGCAAAACTAATTTTTCAGTAATATTGGGGCTTAAAATGAAAAAGAAATTCATGAAAAGTGTTTGTGCTCTGCAGTTAAGAACACAGAAAATCATAGAATCATAGAATTATAGAATTTGGGTTGGAATGGGCCTTTAAAGGCCATCTAGTCCAACCGCCTTGCAAGGAGCATGGACATCTCCAACCAGATCAGGTTGCTCAGAGCCCCATCCAACCTAGCCTTGAATGTTTCCAGGGATGGGGCAACATGTTCCAGTGTTCCACCACCCTCACTGTTATAATTTTTTTCGTGAGTTCTAGTCTAAATCTACCCTCTTTTAGTTTAAAACCATTACCCCTTGTAAATGACCCTCTTGTATTATGGTGATTCTTTTTTGGTGATCATCACTTCATTCTAATCACCCATTTATATTATGTTTATAAACATATCTAATCTTATTTATTCACAGATGCAAAATCTCCACCTACCATATCTTACGGTCCTGTAAGATAGATTTGTCTGCCAAGTGCAAGTTATGCAACATCATCAAACATGCTAAGACACATGGGCTGTTGTCAACAGTGACTTATTTGTTAGGAAAATGGGCTCCTCTGCTCACTAGCATGTTACCAGGTATGCAATTTTACTCAGAGGAAAGAAACATTCAGGTGATGTTAGAGATAACATACACCATCCTGTAAGGTACCAAGTTGTAAAAAGCATCCCACAGATATGAGAAGCAGAAGTGCAATCTTCTCTGGAGATCAAAAAGGGCCCATTAATAAAAAGGAATCTGAAAGTGAAGGGACAGAGACTTCACAGCAGACTGTGGAGTGAGGAAGGCCAGCTGAGCCCATCTGGCCTGGGCTGAATGTCAGATTATTCTGACATTTCTGTGCCCCAAGTGGTGGTTTAAGGTGGTCAAATCATGGAAAGACAGGGAAGGGAAAGGGGGAGAGATTTGTCACAGGGAAGGATGAAGAGAGGTCTTTGGGAAAGATAATGTACACAGAGGAGTAGTCAATTCTAGGCATGTTCAACATTATTTTATCTTTACCAGAATTTAGAAAGAAAAATGGTATTTTCAAAGTTCTGGTTTTGTTTAATATTCAAATGCATCTTCATTTTATGTATACTGTCTCATGCACATATACTAACAGTTGCTGCCCTTTGCAAACGTCTTTTCCTTGTGTTCTTAGATTTTGCAAATATTTATACTCTGAATTTTACAACACACCTAAGTAGCAAGTGTGTGAGCAGTACTTTGGAGTGCAGATGCTGTGTTTACCTGCTATATGTCTCCTTAGAACTTTCATCTACAAAAATAAATCTTATTTAAGATATGGCTAGATTAAGAGAAACACAAAGCACAACAAACATCATCTGAATACTTTACAAAACCAGTGAAGACAGCTCCCTTGGCTCAGTTCTGGATTGAAAAAAAAAAGCCATCTTCAGATCTTTTTTATCTAAAAAAAAAGTCTCTTCACTGATCCTCCTGTTCTGGTAATGCAGGTTCAGGATGTACCAAGCCCATTGAGCACTACCTTCTCTTTCTCCCAGATTCTCTTATGATTTTTTTTTTTTTTTTGTCTTGGATATCTTCTATCTCTGCTTTCAAATCAAGTTGGCTTTTTGGTTTTTTGTTTTTGTTTTTTTTTCTGGTTATGAGTGTGCACAGAGGGCCTGGAGAACAGATGCATTCGCTGAGAGATGTAACACTGTAAATGAGAAGATGCTCTAATGATGCTTAATCTGCATCTTTCAAAAAATAACTATTCAGCAAAAGCCCAGAACTTCACATTGTAGATTAAAATTGTCTCAAGTTTTTCCAGGAGAGTTTTAAAACTCTTTTATTTTTATCCCTGAAACGTAAATTATTTGAGCAGCATATTGCTCTGTTATATAACGGATCTACAGAATATTAAAAAATGAAGTTATGTAAAAAGTACATTAAAAAATTTATGTTCTTGATAAATGTTACCAGTTGTGATTGCCATAAAAAGAAGCTTCAAGATAGCAAAAATACATCAGATTTTTTTTTTTAACATTCCAAGGAGAGACATATTTCTTTGTCAATAAGAAAAGAATGAAAATGGAGGGATTAAAGTTCTTTATTTAGCAATCTTTTAAATTCCCTACGGCGTGCAATTGAGGCAAAAGGTATCACCTGCCAATATGCAGTCAAATGATCATTTATATTAAGGAAACTGCATATTTAATAAAAATAAGGGAAAGGAAAATTACCTGTTCAATTTTACTTCACACGGAGCCAGAATTCAGTGCAAATCACAAGCCTTAGCATTCAACATTCAATTTCCTTCTATCAAAATGTGTTTTTAAGAGATTGAGCTGAGTTTCAGATGTATAATTTACACTCACAAAGCAAAGATATCTTATTATTACAATCATATTAAATGTAAGTGGTCTAAAAAAAAAGATTTAAGTGAAATGGAAATGGAAGTAAATGGAAATGTGAAGTGACATGAAAATACTACTTCAATATATTTGTTAAGTGAAGTCTGCAAGTGTCATCACTATGATATCTATAAAAAATGCAGTGAATATTGAAAAATCAGGGAGTTGAAGATGCATCACTTGAGCCAAATCAGAAGGCAAATGAGCTTCTCCTGTGGGAGGTGCTGGGCTCTTTTTAAAAATATGATCTATCAGAAAGTGACAGATGCTTTCAAATGTCCAAGGCAGGGACGATTTCTGTGATAAGGTACTAAAACCAGGTATACGGATTTAGGCCCAGCAAATTCAGACTGCTCAGCCAGCTTTTCAGATGAATTTATTCTGCAGATTTGCAGAAGTGGCTAAAAATATTCAGGATTACACCAGCTAAGAATAGGCATCTTACATGTATGCAACATTTCTAATAGGTTTACATTCACATCGGCCACCTGTTTAAAGAGTATGGATGGAGAAAGAAATCAACAGTAAACATCCTAACAGAATAATCCTGCTGTTAAAAGAGCAGAGTGCTGTCCTGAATGGGAATTGCATATAGCTGTTGGCAAGATGATTAGTGGTACCATTAGCACCTTTAAAATAATCAGACTCACACATGCAAGTTAAATTCTCCTTAGGATTTGTGTTACTTAACAGAAAAACTGAACTGAATCAAGTATTTAAACCTTATTTTTGGATCTGCCTTATTACACCACCTGGGATGGGAACATGCTGATCTGCTCTGATCTGCACTGACCCCCCATCAGCTACGTCTCCATAGCTCAGAGCACGGCTGGCAGGAGCTCTGCACAGGTACCAGCATCTCCATGGTCACGCCTGCTGCTGGCCGCAAATTGAATTAACTGGCTCCTGAGCACATCCAAAATGCTGACTTCTACATTGTGCAATTTCTAAATCTCAACGAGGGGAGAGATGTCCTCATTTCTCACCAGGTTTCTTATCTACAACTATGTCAATTTTCACAACGATGTTTAACAAAATTCACATTTTCATTGTGCAGCTTCTGGCTCACAGCTGAACCAGGATCAATAACCAGAATACAATAAATAATTGCTATAATCTCATTATTTAAAATGAGCAGTAGTTTTCTCTGATCTGGATAGGGCCCTAATGCCCTAGCAGAACATGATTCTGATGGAAGGCAGGACCATTTTTTCCCTCTTAGATTCACTTTGCAGAAGTAGTTTCATGGCTCATTATAGTTCATGCCCTTTGGAAGGACTGATTCAAGCCACTGTAGTGACCTCCTGTGAACCCTACACTGGAATCACATGGCATCAGTAGGATGTGCCAATAACACTCACACAGGTGGGAAATGAATTAAGAAAACTATAATTATGATCCATCACTCTAGTGTTATATTATTTGTGAGCACTATCTGGGTAATGTTACAAACTGACCCAGTAAGTACTCTCTGGGAATTCCTCTGAAAGTGGAGTACCACTGAACTCTTCTACACAGTTGTGACATACACCTTCTGGAGAAAACCAGCAGGAAATCTAGGAATAAAATTTAGCGAAGGATTTCAGTCTGTGCATGTGTTTACTCTAAAAAAAAAAAAAAAAAATTAGAAAGCTTTGCAAATATTCTGCAATGCTTGTGTCTCTCATCCTGCTATGTGGTGGGAGACTTTTTGGCATTTCAGTCTAGATGGAGTCCCACTGCCACTTTTCTTTCCAGCCTCTCTCAGTGTTGTCCTTCTGAAACACAATATCCTTTTGAATGGATGCTTAGATGTCAAACTTATTTCTCATCTTCCTAGGCTATTGTATGGAGACACTGTTGTTTCAAGAACTTGAGAGTCAATCAGAGTCATGTTCCTGCTTTTATCTTGGAAAGAGATCAATGTTCAATAATCAGAGAAAAGTGTCCTCAAGAGAGTCACAAGAACAGTACTTTTAGAGTCCATACATCATTTCTGACAAATAGTTGATCATTTTTTTCTGTAGAAATTTCCAACCTTCTCAAGATTGCTCCCTTCCTCATTTCAGCAGCCTTTTACAGAAAAACAGTGAAGTGTTAAGTACCTTCCACCATTGATCTTGATGTCCTTACTTTTAACAGTCCTAGCCCACACAGTCTTGGCTGATAGCTCATACCTTCCAGAGTGCCCATTTTCGTCCATTCCCTCCCCTGGGCAGACCTTGATGGCAGGCATATCACAGGACGTGGCATGTCCTGAGCCACCAATCCCACTCTGCAGGAACTGTGTCATATTTCCCATATATCTTGGACAGATATTTTAAGGTTGCATGAATCATCCGCTAGGATGCTGATCATTCCCCACTGCTCTGTAGATGGCTTCAGTCAGGTGAAATATGTCTCCTTTGCTCTTACCTACCTCACAGAGCTTTCTCCTTGCCATTTGCAGATGAAGAAATTAAGTTTATAACAGAAATTCTATTAATTCCTAAACTCATTTGCTTCATACTTTGTAATTTAATTCTATTTCTATTACTAAAATCTGCAAAGTCTTTCAGTGTTGTAAAAAATATTATTATGATATTAATAGTTTCTTTCTTCTTTTTCTTTCTTTATTTTTTTTCTTTTAAGAGAAGAATCCTCCTAAATCTCCATAAATCTCTATAATTTTCATTTGCATGTTGCTACTTTTCCAGCAGTTAAAAATTTTAAATATTAGACAAGCTCAGTCTATTAGCCATTCTCATATTTCACTGGCAACATCCTTCTTTTGCTTCCAGCACAACCAGTTACTCTCTCTGCTGTAGCCTCTCTCTTACATTCTGTACACTTCATGCACTAATCCTTATCTTCTCCCTTTTAAATAAGAATTGTCACATCAAATGCTTTATTGAAATCCAGATAGATTACATCTACTTCATTTCCCTTGTCTAACATGGTCTTATTTTATCAAAGAAACTTATCAGATGTATCTAGTGCTATCTCTCTTTGATAAGTACAACATGGTGTTCACAGAGTTATCCAGACATACCCTATGCATACGCACTATCAATTTACTTTTCTTTCCCAACGGGACCCCATCACTCTAAGATAATTTCATCCCTATAAGACCACATGTTCTTACAGTGATCCATATCCATGACATTTCTTATGAAGAGACTGAATTCCAAGTGAATTATGATTTTATTCTTAGGTTCTTGTGATCTGAAGCAGCCTGAAGACCTCATGTAAAGCCGAAGATGGGACTAATCCCAGCAACATAAAAAGTCAGTGGAATATTCTCTGAGGAAACTGACTTAAAAGGAGCTATACTTGTGATTGTCATGTCAGATGATAGATTTTATTCATTATGGTTATTTTGGTAGAGGCATCTTGCTGCTAAATGGTCTTTCCTCTTCCATACGAATATTAGGGTTTACAGTTCCTGCAGGGAAAATTGACATGCAATTATTCCAGTGATGTCTTCTCTAATCCCACTCTTATACAACTCAGTCGGCACCAGCAGCAAAAGAGAAATGCTCCAAGAAAAAGATAAATGAAATGTCACCTTCGAAGGGATATAGGATTTGACATACCAAATCAGTATATTCATTGTCTACAGTAAATACAGGATCCCATTTTCAGGTGACTGAGTATTCCTGATGCTTCAGAGCAGGGACAAAAATAAAAATAGTAAACCAGCTAATTTACCTGACTTCTTAGGAAAATTCTTTCCTCACTTTCACAGTGGGTATCGTGAAGCACCCGTGAAATACGCTTACATCAGTTTCAATGGAGCTGGTGCCTAAGAGTATGCAAGATTGAGGTCACACTAAATATAGCTGAACTAAGAGCATTGTTTCTGGGAACCAACACATTCATAGTAAAGAAGATAAAATCAGCCAGATCCATGGCTCAGAGATGAGAGAAGGGGATTAAAATAACTCTTCAAATTTTCCTCAGTTCTTACGACTAAGATCTGAGACTCGGTCGTTGTCCCAGGAGTGTCCACTATGAAAAATTAAAAAGATTTTTAAAAGCTGCAGGTTCATTGAATTCTCCATCCTCCTCTAGCTCTTCTCTCTCCATTCTCTTTCTCTTTATGATTTTCTTCTCTCTTACATCACACCTACTTCACTAATCATAATGTTTTTTCATCCATCTGTCAGAGTAGTCCATTTGCATCTGGATGATGCATCTTCCTTTTCCTTTTCCTTTTCCTTTTCCTTTTCCTTTTCCTTTTCCTTTTCCTTTTCCTTTTCCTTTCCCTTTCCCTTTCCCTTTCCCTTTCCCTTTTCCTTTTCCTTTTCCTTTTTCTTTTCCTCCTTGGGAAAGTAATTTAGAATTGAAAGTAGAGATGACAAAGAAAAGGAACTGTGAAAAAATTATGATCAGTAGTGCAGTTATCATGCATATAATGACATTAAAGCACCCCTTGTGATGATAACAGAGAAAATTCTAATATTGTATTATTTTTTTCTTTTCACTTTTAGCTGTCCAAAAAGAATTTATTTTTTTTCTTTTAGGTAAGAGAAGGGGCTTATTACTAGCAAAGAATAAGTAGGTAATCCTGGCACAGAAACTTTAAGTGACTTGTTGAAATTTACACAGAAAGTGTGAAAAGTAAATTAAGATCATCACACCCCAAATGTCTTGAGTAACACCTAAGTCTCTTAATGTCTCTTAATGATATGAACATATCAGAAGTTGTGACTGTATATGCACTTTAGAAGGGCAGAATTTGTCCCATCATGTTGTATGGAGAAAAGTATGAAACCCTACAATGTGCTTTAATTTATTCTCCTGCGTGCAAACTCATCGTGTATGCAGAAACAGACACTGTGGTGATTAGATTTAATGGGATTAAGACTCCCTGATGCCTTGCTTGTACAGTCATTGTTCAAATGCTTATAGAAGGAGCATTTTAATTTCATTTCATTGCAAAACTCAAACTTCATTACCTCTTCAGCCCATTTATAATTTAATTCATTTCATGTTATTTATTTTATCTTCTAACAATTACACCTCTACTTCACCTTCCTAAAACGTGTTCTTTCTTACTATACACTATTCTCTGTAACAAGCCTGATATTGTTTGTGAGTTGTTGATTTTCTGGTTGCAATTTTCTCTTTAGTCCTAGTTACTATGAGACCTGTGTTCCTTGTAACACAAATGCACC
This sequence comes from Chlamydotis macqueenii, assembly GCF_036417535.1. Lineage (NCBI taxonomy): Eukaryota > Metazoa > Chordata > Aves > Otidiformes > Otididae > Chlamydotis > Chlamydotis macqueenii. Next base: position 15,416,330 of record NC_141593.1, on the reverse strand, counting down.
TGTGTACACAGGTAGCTGCTTTTCTTAAGCCATTCCCCACAGTGCAAAATTCAATCTCTTTTGTTCAAGCATAAGTTCACCAGAGAGAGTAAACAGACTAAAGGGAACAGATAGCAAAGACCCATTTTCCTCTAAGTAACGCTGCTGCTCTGTTTTTGGCCAGGAAACTATTCTCATTTCTATGCACAAGGTGATGATTTAACTGCTCTGATGACCAAACAGAGTTCGCTGGATCACTTTTTAGTGGCATGAGCGGGCATATATTCCTGCCAGATTGTTGAATCTGTTTTTGTTGTGTTAACCTGGGTTGGGCAAAAAGCATTATCACTGTGCTGGAGCCATTCTAGCTGCTGGTGGTGTCACTCAGAAAGAAGGGCTGCATATCCACAAAGGGATTGGTAAGGAGGCTCTGGAGGGCAGGGAGATGCTGGGGAGGAAAGGAGGAAGGTGGCTGCAGCATATTTGGAAGGCAGGGATATCAGCCCTGCTCCCTCCATCCCCACCAGCTATACAGGCACAGCAACTCTTCTCATGCAATTTGCTTCTGCAAATCGTAATGCTTAATGAATGTGCAATTGCTGGCAAGAAGATTCAAATTTTTCAGAGCAGAGCCTGTTCTTACTTTATATCCCATGCAAGTTCTGTTAGCATTGAATAAATAATACATTAAGCATGGTAGAAAAAGATCGCATACAGCGTATACTGCATTCAAGATTGTAATGTATAATGCTTTACAACTGTTTTCACGTTGATGACACTATACTAAAGCATCTTTGTAATATGAGATCTCGCTGCTACTCTATCCTACTTTTAATGGGAACTATAGGATGTATTGTTAGCATACATGCATCTTCTGTAATATGCAGCAGAGAGAAGAATTTTTCAACATCCTGAGCCCCTTCTTGCCCCTAATAATTGTCCACATAGTTCCTGTATATGTGGTTTATATCTAAAGCAAGAAAAAATCTCATTCATCCATTCTAAAAAGAATAAAGTCAGATCAGTGTGCTCTAATAGGAAATCAAAGATAGAGTGATTTTAGCCACAGTCCAGCCCCTCTAGAAGGAATGTTGAGAAAGATCTAAATCAAGCCATATTCAGATGACAATTAGTTCTTAAAAATCTACTTTGTATATGGGCCAGGGAGTGATATATATTGTGCAAATAAGCAAACTAACGTAGTCACAGTGGTCTTTTCTTTTGAAATATGCCCTACAAAGGAAAAAAAAAGGGAAAAAAGATAGATGCATTCTTTTACACCTTCTTAATGCTAAAGCAATGGCTGAAAGGTTTAATATGTTGACTTAACATGGTCTTGTGGTGGGTGCAACTCCAGTGTATCATGCAAAGCACTAGAGATAAAAACTTGTATTTCAGAAAAATAAAAGCCATTATTTCCTCCCCTAAAGAGTAAGGCAGAGATTAACAGTCAGGGGTCGGACTTGTTGCTACAGTTTCATCTTACCCAACATTAAATATAAGTTGATAAGGATAGGTAAAAGCTAAAAATTACGGACATTCTATCTGGCTTGTAATCCTTGACCTTTCACATGGTGAGGATGATACTTTCCCACCATGTGATTTCCACATTCACCTTTAAGAGTCACTCGGGTAGTTATTAAAATATTCAAAGTAAATGTAGGAATGAGAAATGTATATTGTCCATTGCCAAGGTACTCTGTAGCCACTTCTACATGAATCAGTTTACCGAAAATATTGATTTTAGTAACAAAATACTGTTCCAGTATGAGTTGGATATTTGGAGGCACATTTTTCAGTCTTGTGTACAGCATGGCCTGTAAGTTATCGGCTACAGTGTAGAAACACTGTTCTCCTGCTTCTTAAGCCTCACAGATGATAAGATAAAGAACAATGCAGTTGAATATAAGTAATTTGGAATTAATTACTTTAGTATAAATAAGTTTTTTATGAATTTATGAATCATAGTCTCATGATTCATTATGTATGTTCCAGTAATGTTCAGGTAACTATGTAAAAGTAGAAGCTTCTATATTGGTATAATTAGCAGTAATAAAATGATGAAAATGCCTCTGATTGAAGGAAAAGTACAAATACAATATTACAAGCTGTTTCCATGAAGGCAAGAGAAGCAGCAAAATGTATCTTGAACAGCAACTTCATGGACAGCAGCAAATGGAGTCACTGAAGTAGAAAAATCACCACATAGTAATTGAAATAACTTTGTGGACTTTCTAATGATACTGTAAAACTTGTCAAGTTGCTTCACAGAGCATCTTGGTCTTAATTTTTCACATACTTGAAACTATCTCTAATCACTTTAGTTACAGCTTTCTAAAAGGGGTGGAATCATATGAAGTATGCTTATCACCTTTAAAATATCTCAGATCAAGTACTGCTGCTGCATTTCCTGCTCAGAATTATGTAAATTTAAAATATTATGAAACTATTATAGGAATTATATAGGCCTAATTTTTATAAACTGTACCTTGCTTCTTTGAATATTACTGTTCTGTTAAAGATAAAAGTATTTGAGGATACATTATAATGCTAGAGTGATAGATAGATATGAGTTATTTATGATGTCTTGTAGGTGAGTATTCTGATTACAACTCTGAATCACTAGCTGCTGTGGCATTAGATGCCCTTGACGGATCATATCGATTCCTTAATGTTTTTATGCATTTTAAAATGCTATTTAGTTCATGGAGTTAAACTTAGCAATTGTGTTATGTAGAAGTTTGATAACTAATTTTCTTTCTTGGGTTCCTTGGTCTGAATCCACAAGATGTAAGAAAGAGTACTTTGACTTATGCCCATAGCTTTGAGTTTTGGAGGGAACATAATTTTTGGAAAGACCAAACCTCTGCTTTATTCCTGGTATTGCTGTCAGTGACAAGCTAGGTACCCTTTTGACTAGACATTGTTTCAGTGATTAGCTTTTAGTCTAAGATTATATAATTAATAGCAAAGGATACTGCTAGAAAAAATAAAACCAAGCGATAGTTATTAGTTTACAAATCATTCAAGCTCAAGTATGATAAAAGGACTGTGGCAGAGGAAGACTCAGTGAGCTCCTGGTAACACAGGACATTAATATAGGAAAAAGTGATTTTTAATCATACAGGTCTTTTGGAAAACCATTTGCACTGTCCAGTCAGTAAATTGTTAGTTCTTTGCTTTGTTAATTCACCTTACCTTCTCTTCCATTGATATCTTCACCATTCAATGCTAGTATTTGGGTCAACCAAAAAATATGGATTAGAGAGACATGTTTCTCCATGTTTTTTGATGAAGACTAATGCAAAGAAATCAGTTAGATTAATAGAAGAGTTTATCTAAAAACAGAAGAGACTACATCCATTTATATAGCAACCTGATCTAGTTGGAGATGTCCCTGCTCCTTGCACAGGGGTTGGACTAGATGACCTTTAAAGGGCCCTTCCAAGTAAAACTGTTCTATGGTTCTATGATTCCTTCTTTAGAGAATAGGCAAACGACATTGTGTTGTAATTTCTTTGTGAAATCTGTAACTTCCATGTGAGTAATTGCATACTGAAAATAAAAATTATCCAATCATGATTTAAAGACCTCAAATAACTGAAAATCTGGCATTCCTAGAGAGGCTATTTTAATTATTTATTATCCTCATTGTTAAGAAAAATTGCACCTTATTTCTAGTATGAATTAATCTAACTTCAGTGTCCATTAAGCCTTTTATTCTGACAAAATACAGACCTGGCTACTATCTGAAAATTCTTTTCCACATAGGCATGATAAGGTCACCCAATTAGTTTCCTTTTGATAGCTAGACTAAATTTCTTTCCTGTGTTACTGAAAAACTAGTTTTAACACCTTAGGTCATTTTTGCTGGTGTTCCTGAAACTTTTGAAGGCTATGAGTGTCCTTTTTTTTTTCAGTTTGCTGATGGCAAGTAGACTCCAAACCAAACACAAACATAGCTGCATATCCATAGTTCATATTGCCTTGCTATTTCCACACTTACATATTCTAGGAGTGTCATTAATCTTTTATTCAGTGTCAAAAAGAGAAGTCTCATTTATTTTTGTTAGATTGAGAGCACCTTAGACACCTGTTGAACAAGCTAGAAACTTTCAGATCCTCAAAGCTAACCTACTGCCTGAGTGATGTGCACCCACGTTTTGACAGGGACCTGCAGTTCTTTTTCAGGGTAGATGCAAAACGAATCTTAGTTTAAATTATTTTAATTTTCTGACTGTTCAGCAGTTAGGACCTAGCTCACCTCTACTCCCTGCAGGAAGGCATAAACTAGCCATATGTTGACTTGTCTTTCCTGCAGATCCTAATTGGACATCTTGAAACACAACTGGATGAGCTCAGCCAAATAAATAAATATTACCTTCCCTGCTGCAAAGTACTTTTTGACCAAGTTCAGCAGTAAAAGTTGCAGAGTCAAGTTCCACCTTTGCCAATTTAAGCTGATACCTACTTCTTCTGTCACTTACAATTGCCCTTTCAGCCCTTCCTTCCAGAGCTATCCAACTTTGCTTAAAATAAGTGTCCATTAAGAAAAATATATGGTATAAGGAACCTTAGTTACAGTTGTCCTTGTACAAATATATAACATTTAAGGATACTAAAATTCTTTTTTCTGCACAAAGACATATCTTACCTACTGTGAGAGAGAGAAAGGCTCTATCCTATCTCCAGACTCTGCTTCTGTGGCATTTATTTATTCCATGCAAAACAGAACAGCTTTAACAGACATATTTGAAACTAAGCAGCTTCTAGTGTTTGTCTTCTCCCACCACCCCACCTCCCTTGCCTCCAGGACTGTTTAATATTCTGTAGATGGTGGTACTCTTGTTAGACTTCCTTTCGGTGGAGGTCAGAACTGAACCTGAGCCAGTCATGTGATACAGTGATTTCTTTAGTAATGGTAATTCTTTTTCCATTTGTTTTTCCCAGATGAATAAATATGTCTTCACATTCCAAAAAAAGAAGATGGGGAAAAAAAGACTCAGAGAAGCTGTGGGATTTCCAACCTTGGACAAATTCAGAATTTGTCTGGACAAGGCCCTAAACAACCTCATCTAATCTCAAAGTTGGGTATATCTTCAAAACTGGCCCTGCTTTGAAGAAGAGGGAGAACCAGATGGTCTTCAGAGGTCCATTGCAATTTGAATAATCTTAGAGTGCTACAACTGTCTTCACTTCTATAAAGCATGCTTAAATCTTGGGAAAGGTTTATTTACAATCTACCTGTGTCCGCACAATTTTATATTGGTTAGGGAGCCTATAGTAATGCTCAAAATTTAGTGTTAACGTGAAACTCTTCATGAACATTGCCTCTAAATGCCTAGGGGATCTAGGAATCTCAATCAGATCATTAAATAAATTCTGGGAGCCTAAGAGCTAGGACCTAAACCACTTTGCACTAACATAGACTTTTTTTTTTTTTGTGGATTTATTAATTTATTTATTAATATTGGAAAGACTTTTTCAGCTGTACAGCTTTTGAACTAAGCTCCCATCTTTATAAGTGAAGCTTATGTTCTCATATTGCAAAGGTATGACATTTCTTTTGTTTGCTATTAAAATACATTTTGTTATTCTACTACAGTTGTATTCTCCTTAATTGCTTTCTTTCTACTTTGTACTCTTTCAAAAACAAAACTGAAAATTAAAGAAAATCTTCTATCCTAGTATGGAGCGATATGAACAGATGAATCATTACCAAATTTGTAAAAATAGAAACACCATCATTTTTATTCACTATCATGTTTATACAGATTTGGGCTATGTAATTTTTTTTTTTGGTTGAAGGAATGCAATCACTTTTATCACTTGCCAGTTGGACAATGTCATTAAAATTGGCGATGGTCCCTCATTCTCCCAGGAAACACAGCACTTCTGCGAAATGTGATTACCTCATATGAATCTGTCATTTCACACACTTAAGAGAAACATAATTGTTGCCTAATGTGTGATTCTGTTTCAGTTTACATTACTCTAAAAAAAGAAAGAAGTGTTAAAGCATACTACTATTTACTCAGAACTGATTTTTAGTCAGGTTTGTTTTTGTTAAAACTGGAAAAATTTCAAAGATTAATGCAGAATTTTGACTGTACCATATTCAAGAGCCCCTTCCCATTTTGAATTCTATGTAATACCAGATCCCTAGTTCAAGTGATCGAGTACCTCAAAAACAACAGACCACACTCGTTTATGCCAGTGGAGGATCTCGTCCATCAAACAGAGCAAACCAAGGAAAGTCCATTCCAGCAAGATGATTTACCTAAACATCCCAACATTTCACTGTTTTTTGTGAAATATAGTGTTTACAGCTATGAAGAATTAGTTTAAAATCCTGCTGTGAGAGTTTGCACAGATTACATGTAGTTTCTCATACTGGGCCAAACAAATGTGAACCTACATAACACTGGATTCAGGAATCAAGAAGATTGACTTTCATTTTCTTTATAAACTGTCAGTAAAGCTTTGCACAGTTTGAATAAACTCCTCCTTGTTTAGACAGAGTTTTCAAGGAAAACTCTTTTTTTTTTTTTTTTGACCGAGGCAATGTACAGTCAATTTTCATTGCTAAATCAACTCCACACAGGTATATCTGAAATTGCTTTACATGTTCTCAAATCATATTGTAGCTGTTGACACTATGTATATGCATCAGAATATTAGGCTTCATAGACTTCACAGACTTCACGTGTACTGAATTTCTTTGATGTGACAATCTATGTGGAGAACAGAATCTTTAGTCTGAAAGGGTGACTATCCCACTTGTGATATCCCACTGACCCACATGAGATCCTTGTCTCTAAACTAGGGAGACGTGGATTTGGTGGATGGACCATTTAATGGATAAGGAATTGTCTGGATGGTCCCACTCAAGGAGTTGTGGTCAATGGCTCAATGTCCAAGTGGAGACCAGTGATGAGTGGTGTTCCTCAGGGGTTAGTATTGGGCCCAGCACTGTTCAACATCATTGTCAATGACATAGACAGTGGGATAGAGTGCACCCTCAGCAAGTTTGCTGATGACACCAAGCTGTGTGGTGCAGTTGACACACTGGAGGGAAGGGATGCCATCCAGAGGGACCTTGACAGGCTGGAGAGGTGGGCCCATGCCAACCTCATGAAGTTCAACAAAGCCAAGTGTAAGGTCCTGCATATGGGTCCATACAGGCTGGAGGACTAAGAGATCAAGGGCAGCTCTGACAAGAAGGGCTTGGAGATATCAGTGGATGAAAAGCTGGACATGAGCTGACAACGTGTGCTCACAGCTCAGAAAGCCAACTGTATTCTGGGCTACATCAAAAGAAACATAGTTGGCAGGTCAAGGGAGGTGAATCTCCCCCTCTACTCTCGTCTGGTGAAGCACCACTTGGAGTACTGTGTCCAGCTCTGGAGTCCTCAGCACAGGAAAGACATGGACCTGTTGGAGGAGGCCATGAAGATGATCAGAGGGCTGGAGCACCTCTCCTGTGAGGACAGCCTGGGAGAGTTGGGGCTGTTCAGCCTGAAGAAGAGAAGGCTCTGCAGACATCTTATTGCAGCCTTTCAATACTTGAAGGGGAATTATAAGAAAGATGGGGACAAACTTTTTAGCAGAGTCTGTTGTGATAGGACAAGGGATAATGATTTTAAACTAAAAGAGGGGATAATTAGACTAGAGACAAAGAAGATTTTTGTTTCACAATGAGGGTGGTGGAACACTGGCACAGGTTGCTCAGAGAGGTGGTTGATGCCCCATCCCTGGAAACATTCAAGGCCAGGTTGGACAGGGCTCTGAGGAACCTGATTGGGCTGGAGATGGCCCTTGTCCTTACAGAGGCTTGGACTAGATGGCCTTTAAAGGTCCCTTCCAACCCAAACTATTCTATGAATCTATGAATATTATCTCTTTTAGGTTTTTTTTAGTCTTGTATCTTTAAGCTTTCTACAGTAGCATCAATACTGTATTAGGCTGTCTCAGATATTTCCAGCTTAAATAAAAACTGTACTCCTGCAGTCTGTCATATCAATTGTTTATGTTAAATCATTGATGAAATCAGTACACTTATAAGAAAAAATCTTTTGCAAGTTGTTCTCATGTTAGTCTGAACTGAAGAAAAATCCTTCCCCATTTTTCTGACTCTTTTTTATTCTCCTAGACTGAGTGGCTTTAACTTCTATGCTACCAGCCCAGGTTTCTTTGGGGTGTACCTTCATGCCACATAACTGTGCGGCTACTGACATAATCTTAATATATTACTTTCAGCAGGTCACGGAGGGAACATCAGACAGCTTTTGGACAGTACTGGCCTAGATTCATACCAGGATCACAAGAAGATTCAAAAATTAGAGCTAGTCCTATGTCACATTCATTCATGAATCTGCTGCTTTGAAAAACTGGAGTGAAAAGCAGAAAAAGGGCCTGAAGAAGGGAAAGCCAAGGGGGGGATCTAGAAGTTGCTTTTAGCTACCTAAGACATTTCTTGGAGGTGCACAGTCAAGGATGAGAGTTTACTGGCACAAGTTGCAGCAACAGTTCACTGTTCAGAGCAGCTGGTGCATCTCTATCCTTGTTCAAAACACAGCTGAGCAAGTCCCTGAGTAACCTAGTGCAACTTCATAGGGGACCCTGCTTCAGTGAGGAGGCTGGACTGGCCAATCTTCTGATATAAAGCATTTCATGCTTCTGTTCCATGATGCTGAAGTTCATCAAGTTATTGAAAAGTTTATACTACCTTTTAAAACAAATACACTATTTGAATTTTAAAGCAATTTCTTATATGCTACCCCAAGAAAATTTCCAATACAAGACCCTTTTAATACTTTGCAAGAAAAAATATATCTCAAATATACTGGTAAATTGTCTGTCAATATTAGATTCCTCTTAATTCTAGTATTTAACACAGTAACCTCAATGGAATAAACAAAAATGTTTCTGTTGTAAAAAAGATTCATGTTTTCATAGAAATAATTCCCATAAAGACAAAATCTCAAAACCATAAACCATAATGTAACATAGTTATAACATAAACCATAACATAAACCAAATAACTGGAAATAATATCTGATAAATCAAAATAAATCCTTTTTTTTGCTATCTATTTTTTTTTCAATATTTCTGTTCTGTGACTAGCAGAAACACCTATAATTGAATTATGTAAAAAGACTTATTATTGGACTTTAGTTTCATTTTTAAGAAGGCCGTAAGACCACTCTGACATTTTCAAAACATTTACCAATGTACAGAAAGGCTAATAAGAGGCTTATTAGAACTGATTGCTTCCTAGAAAATATTATTGTTTTGATCAGTCTCTTTTTCTGATGAAAAAAAAATTCCAAAATGTTAAATAGCTGCCAACCAGCTCTAAAGAAGACCCTATAAAAACTGAGCTGTGCCACTTAAACAATTAAGGTAGATTTACAAAAGCCTGCTGCAGCAGAAATTCCAGTTCAGCCTTTTATACGCACCTAGAGTACATGAAAGTCACCTTGCCCTCCACTCCACTTCCCCTCTCCTTTGTCCTTCAATATGCGGTCAATCACAACCTAGAAGAAAGTAACAATATAAAAGTCAGCTCCAATTTCTGCAACCTTTTAAATTTTATTTCTACTGATGGTCTTTAAGACCTGAATCCTAAGGACAAAAATATTGTTGTTTACTTCTAATGGAATCAATTTTGCTTATTTTTCCTCGTAATTACAGGCATAGAAATGTCATTTCCAGTTATGCTTTGTGAGGAGATGAAATAGAATAGATGAAGACATAAAAAGATAATAAATAATAAGTAGATAAGAGTGAATAATTCACATTTCACAAATGTCCCTCTTTATCAGGTCCATATTTGCTTCTGAGCCTGTCACTGACTTCTATTACTGCAAATTATTGCTGGGAATATTGAATTGTGGAACTAAGAGGCTAGACAAATGATTTAAACTCGGAGAATTGCTTTCACCTCAATTAAAGCTGCTTGCACAATCGTTTTGTCCTCATTTTGCCTCAGTTCTGTTTGTCACAAGTATGAATGTTTGCAGTGCTATATTTACCAGCAGCCCTAGGCAGGATCAGCTCTGCCTTTTGCCATAAAGGCAGCACGGGAAAGCATGCTTGCTCATGGAAAGCTTCGTAAAAAGGAGCTCATGGAGTCATGGCCTGACTCTTCAAGAACCACCAACTTTTCTCTGTGACAACTATTTCCATGCATAAATGCTTGCAGAAACCAAGTAGCAATGACAAAGTAACAAGACTAGTCAATATATAGAAGTGGAGGTCCATAAAAAATACCAGCCGAATCGTTTCGCCGAGTACCTTACAGCTAAATGCGTGTCCAGACATAGAGCCTCTAAGATCTGCACCAGAAAAGGGAAAACAAGATCTTTCCTAAAATGTGATACATTTAGTTTTATACAGATAAAACATGAGAGAAGCCCTAGTATTTTAGCAAGTGTGTTGTCCTGGCTGGATCAAGGAAAAGCACAGGAACAGATGCCATTGTCTGCATCATTGGCTTGCTGCACTCTCCAGTGACAATAGAGCTGGTTTGGGCCTACTGAAATAGCAGAAACTGCTTGAGACCTCTTTATGGTACAGGTTGCTCAAATATTTTACTATAACTGGTGACATTTGTTGCTGATATGCATATAATATGTGAAATGCTTGGGGATAGATAAGGTGAACTGAGCTGTATAAATGAAGTCAAGATGTATTTTTTCTTCTTTTATTGTGAGCAGATCATATTCTTGATCTATGAACATAAACACAAGAGGGATAAAAAGGTACTTTTTAATGTCAAAGACATTTTCTTTTTCTTTTATTATTTAAGCCAAATATAAATTTGTTACAAGCTTTAAGACTTAGAAGTAGTTCAAGATGTATAGCAGTCTTTAGAAGAAATGGTTACATGAGTTCGATCTTATCTTACTTTCTGCTGTCAAGTTACTGGAATTTGTGAGAAGGTGGGAGAAACAAAAAAGACAAGCTATTTCAATGCAGTGCAGTTTTCTTTCTCTCCTGTTAAATTGTGAAGATAAATTTAACATGCACACACAAAAACTGGGAGTTTTTATCTGAACTCTGCTATCCTGAGTTGTAGCAACTTAAAAAGACCTGTCAGTGGAACTAACGGAAAAAATATTTGGCAGGATAGAGTCTAGTCAGTGAAAATTAAGAAATAATAGAACTACCTTAGTGGACTTCACATTAAATAGTAGAAAAATCATCACCCAAGCATGGAAAGTGCTACCTCTGTGAAGACGAATTTGAGATCCTTTGGATGTCATGTAAGTCTAGTGAAAAAAAAAAATGGACAGAATATGATTATAATTATAGATTAATTTCTGTGTGCATATCGATACACATGTTGGAAGGCTGGAAAAAAAAATTACAAAAGCAGAAGCCAGCATAGATCTATTACAGTCCTTGTAACATGATCTTAAGAAAACCAAAGAAAGTGAAAAAGAGATCAGCTTGCTTGACAGGCAGGATTTTAAGGATACATTAGTATTTAGAGGGGGACCTTGTATGATACTCAGACAACTCTTTCCTGCTGAGGGATGTTTACTGTGCTTGAAGAATTGGAATGTATATATTTCCATTTCATGATTAATTCCTCTTCTTGAAGAACCATCCAAAAAGACTGCATTTTAGCTCATTGTTCAGGCTAGTAAAAAAAAGAATAAAAAGAAAAGAGAAAAAAAAAAAAAAACAGAAAAATACTTGAAGGATCTTTTTGTGTCCCTTACAATGGAAACACACATCTTGTACCAAACTGCAGAAGAGGGAAGCGTTGTGACAGGACTACACAATTCAAAAGCTGCAATTTACAGCCATACTAGTTTCCAGGAAAAAAGCACTACTTGTCCTCTTTTCAAACAGAGCAGGACTCAGTGATATATATATCTGACCGTAGAATTGCAGACCTGAGCTATTATCCAGGAGTTAATCTTAGCTTGAAAACAACTTTCTGCCAGGGTTTTGACGTAATTCTGGTAACTTTACACATGATTAGGTACTATTGCCTGTCCTCCCACTTCCTAGTATCCCAAGATGGGAGAATGTGAACCGAGTAAGTATAATAAAAAGCTTTCAACCCAAATATGCCTCCTGAATTTCTCGGAAAGTGTTTCAAGAGCCATGGAAGGATCCAAGAGGCATCAAAATCTACTAACTGCAGTAAAACTTTTCAAGCCAGAATAGCTGCTTTTCCTGCTATGGCTATCACTACCTCAGCGTGTGATTCCTGATTAGTTACAGGTCTCTGTTGGAAAACCAGTCCCAGAAGTATTCACCAGCTGTGTGCCCCACCATTTTATTTTTTGTGAGAGATGAGATATTTTGAAGGAGCACAGGCAAGATATTTTAAAGAGATTTAAGTTTCTAGTTCTTACTAATATCAATGGGCATGGAGGATCTAAGTATCTTTAAAAATCTGACAGCTTGTACTGGCCTTTTTTTTTTTCTGGCAAATAATCTCTGAGCTTTCTGATGAAGTGAAAGAAAAAAAATTAAAATATTTAAAAGAAGCAGAGATTTCTCTTGAAATTTTCTGTTAGCTGGAAACTAATTTTCAATTGCAAAACAGTTTGAAATAGTCTTTTGACCTTTCCTCTATACAATAATTTTTCCTAAAAGCCATATTATATGGGCAGCAGAAAATGATACATGTACTTTCAGAACAGTTACTAAGCCTGAAAAATCCTAAATGGAGCACCTCAGTCTCCCTCAACAGGTCACCCACAAAGTTTTTAGCATGATGACACTGTCTTTCCTATTAACACAACTCTCATTTTTATGTAACTGTCAAGAGGTTTTCATGTCGGCTGAGAAAAGTTTGTTGAACTTCAAGGTGACTATTCTTTTTTTTTTTAATTATTATCCCAAAATAAATGTAAGTCTGAATTTTGTTAAGAGAATAAAATTTTCTTTGTTTCTTTCTGCTGGTAAAATGACAGCAACATTTGGTTGACAAGAGTGCACTGAACATAGTTTATCTGCTGAAGGAAGTAAGAAGCTTAACAAAATTATTTTTTGTTGATAGAAGGAAAACAGACTTTTGAGGAAATTAATTCTGTCATTGGAATAAAGTAGACTTTAAAAAACTTCCTTCTGTCTACCACAAAGGAACTTGTCTGCAAAAAAGCATTTTGCTCCCAGAATTCATTATTTGTCCAATTTCCTTGCAACTTTGTCTGGCAGATTTTCTCTGATGGTTTAAGTTTCACCCTGTATACCCTTCTAAGTCACTAAAAAGATAGACTTAGAATGTTATGTACATGAATGAGTATTGTGAATAAGACTTCCTGGACACATTAAATTTGGCAAGTTTCTTTGGTCATTCATTGTTTTTTTGGGATTATTAAAAAAAAATGTCTAAGTGAAAAAAAAAAGTGAATTGTCTCTTCATGTGTTCCCCTTCCATATGTATACCAACATATGCTGTATCCAGAGTATCATTATAGGAGCTCAAACACTGTTCCACATCATATGAGGACACAGTTTCTGATACCAAAATAATATTATCCAGCCATACTGTAATTTACTGCAGTGTTTATTTCCCGTATGCATAGGCAATTGCATATGATAAAAGAAAATTAAACATCAATGTTTTGCAAGTAAATTGCTCTTTCCTTGTAATAGTATCTTGGGCAATATTATAATCACAGAAAGGAACAGGAATAAATTTATCCATATTCTCATCTTCTCCTGTTCTGTTAATTCTCCATAAATTGTTACTGTTTTTTAGGACATTTTTCAAGCCATCTTCTATACTATTAACTGCTTATTATTCAGTTCTTAATTTAGTCTTTCATGAGAACCTGACCTGTAGAAAATCAAGCCTTCTATTTCCAGCATGAGAAACCAGGACACAGAACCAACAGGAATGTATGGGTTTTGAGTATTCCCATAAATTTAAACTCTTGCTCAGTTTTAATTTTTACATTTATATAGTGTTGTATTTCAGCATCTTCTGACATGTGCTTAGTTAGCAACAGCAATGTGAGACTGATTAAAAGTGAAAAGAAGCAACTCTGAAAATTACAGAGAGCAAACATTTGCACAACTTGACCAGTCAAGCTGGAAGGCAGAGATGGTTCTGAGGCTGACACTATTTGCCAGTATGCCCCAAGATATTTCATTTGCATTACAGTATCTTTTACATAAGGGTACCATTTAATTTTACCTATAAAACACCAAAAAATCAAATATCCCTTTATCTGATGCTAGAGTTTTGTCTGAATTCTCCTTATGATGTACAGCTCACTCAATCACTATGAATTCCGCTGTGTATATTTCCTCATACTGCCTTCAACCAAGGTTTGTCTTTAAGCTTTAACAGTTCTGTAAGTCTCATGCTTAGACAATCTTGTAAAAAATCCCTGTTAACAAGACTAATTTAAATAAGTTTTCCATTGCAGTTTCATTACATTTAGGGAAAAAGAGCCAAAAAAAGTTGTCACTGGGTACACTACCATTGCTCCCAAAAAAATGTAACTTCAGTTCCTTTATTTAAATAGAGGTCACAAATCTACATCATGTATATGACGATTAGTAAGAAAGATGCATTATACTGATGTTTATTAGAAATGTAATATGAATTTTCCTGGAATATATATTTAGGATAATTTATGAGAACAATCCATGCTTATTATGGGGTTTTTGTACACGAAGTACATGTAAACCTAGCCTGTTTCCTATCAGATTATTTTTTAATCTGATAAGGTCACTTAAGAGTATTAGCAAGTGTGAAAGGTCTGATATAGTACAATAAATCAGGTTACACTTCACAGGATTGTTAAAACAAAGGTACCGCAGTGGGAATCACATCCACTAAGTGTTTACAGCCAAATACAAATACAATTTAATATACTGTACCAGATGAAAAAAATCATTATCCTAAAGAAAAACATACACTCTACAACTCTGTATTTAATATGAGACATTATCGTATCCAAAGAGTAACTAAGGCAAGGAGCCTCCATTCCCAAATATCCACTGTAAAGTATCAAGCAAGGAATTCAGTAAACACAGAAGCATTTTCAGGACTTATATGAGTCTATTTCTCTGGGTGCAAATATAGCAGTAAAATACTTGTATTACCATCAAATCCGTAATGAAAAAGTAGAGTTCCAGATCAATATTTTTAATAACATCAAAGAGATTACCACTCAACAGAGTTAATCTGTGCCAAGCTTTTTCACACGACTAATTCTCTCTCAAATGAGTAGAACTACTGAAATGCAATACTAATTAAACAACTGAGATATGCTTCGGAGAGATAATTTCTTTTACAAGTCCTATTCCTAGAGGTTTGACAGTTCTTACTAGTCATGAAGAGCTCCCAGTCATCCCTAATGATGAAAGATCTAAAAACTCTGACAGGTGTTGTCATTGAATTCATTAGTATAGTCTTGAGTTTTATTTTAACAATAGGAATTAGATTATCCAATATATCAGAGCAATGTTGGTGCCATCTATAGTAATGACACAAGAACACAACAAAATTGTTCATAAAAGAAATATACAAAATGTACAATATAAATAATGAAGAACAACAGGAGTGGGATTCATCTCACTTGATTCCTACCATCCAAAATCCACACTAGGTATTAATTCCAACAGTTTTGCATATCTGTTTTACAAGGGAATTAAGTGTTGCTGAAACTGCTTGCCTCCATTGACTACAAGAGTACCTTAACTCTGTGAACTTAGATCAGACACCTGACTTTTAGCCAACTACAGTTAGGGGAGATAACTTCTAGAGAAGTTATCTAAGCTTCTAGAGAAAATTCACCAGATGGATCTCCTGAAGAAACCTAAAATATGTAGAAAACATAGAACTCGCATACATTTCAGATGTATGTCAGATAATCTGTTGTTCTTCACTGGAACTACATATAAAACTTCTACAAAAACCAGAAATTAAGTACATAAAAAGTCTTTGCAGAATGGACCATATATGCTGCAGTTGAACATTAATTTATCTTACATATCTAATTAAAATCAACACACAGATGAAAATCACAGCTTCAAAACTGAGGCTGGGAAGAGGAGAGACATCAAAAGCAAAATTTTTTAAATCCCATTATAATTAAATTAAATAGATTCAACAAATACATTTGTTTTAATCCTAAGTGTTTTAATATTTGCAAATAAATAGTTTCTACAAGAGTTTTAATATTTTTATTTTTCACCGTGAAGTAGAATGAAATAAATTCTTGATCAACACATTTTAGAAGTTTTTTAAAATGGCCTTTTCTCCAAAGAAACATGGTTATAAGCCTACCTCTTTTTTTTCGTTACAGACACTTATGAACATCCTTATTGTCTGTAAGAAACATTCTCTATAAATAATACAAAGCTATTGAAAATTATATGATTAATTACGATCATAATAAATTTATCAAAATAATAAATTGATTTACAATTTTTGTCTATGCAGTTGTGACAACATTCATCATTCCATCAGTTCAGCTAAGACAAAACAAAAAATCCATATGCAAGTTAGCCTTGATCTAACACTATGAATTAACAGTTTCTTTGTCTTCTAATGAATCAAAAATTTGTAAATGACAACATGACAAATTAAATATTTCTTCAATAAATATTTTTCACAGGGAAAATTAATAGGTAAAATTATGTATCTATAAAAGTTATCATTGCATTAATCTAATTTATCTGAGTTATATTTCTTTCCAAAACTTCTGATCAAAACAGTAATTTGATCAGATATGTTTTTATAAGACTCCTTTAGACATATAGCATACTATTGCCATGATATTAAGGCAAACTACATTGAATCATTTATCTTAATAGGATTGTAATAATTGGAGGGTGAAAAGGAGTGTTAAAAGCATTTTATTTAACTACCTCAGTATTCCTAGCTGCATCTTCCGACTCGGATTTGTGCTGCAGACTTGCAAAGGAATGTGATTTTCAGTTCTAGTAAAATTCGAGTCAGTTTAAGGAAAACTAAAACTTGATATATTTACCAAAATAAATCACTTCCAATAGTAGATGTAGCTACAGGCCAAAAAAAAAAAAAAAAAAAAAGTAATATTTTAGAAAATCCTAAACTCTATTATGATTCGGAACATGCATCAGAATTATTTCATAACTTAAAGAGTGTTCCAAGTCAAATGTCTATTTTGAGGAATTTAAATAGCCTAGAAATTCTCTAGCTTATTATTGTCATTTACATTCCACATTGTACACTAGAACGATATTTGACCCACCCACACAAATACATAAAGACTGATTTAATAAAGTTAGATGTTCCAGGGCTGATGTGCCTTCCCAGGCTATTGAGGAGGTATTTCAACTGCATAATTGAATAGATACGATCTCTTCCAGTCACAAAACTCATAGTTCACTTCCTGCAAGGGAATTATTCACGTGGGTGTCAGGGCACATTTCAGCAAAAGCTGCAGAGTCGCTGCCCTCATACCAGAAAGAGGAGACATCTAAACAAATTGTCATCTTACTGGGATCTAGAGTTTTCAAAATTCTCTCTTTTTTTTTTTTTTGATTAACACTAAATAACTGAGAGTGGCTGATTATAAATTTGCACTACTTTATTATGATTATTATTACTGTCTTCTTGAAAAATGTTAACAGAAGCAATGTAAGCATTAAAGGTTTGTCTTAGGTTTTTTTCCAAACTCATAAAAGGGTCACTGAGTCTCTTCTATAATTTTCAAGCATCTAAAATTTACTACCAAGACTATCCTGACTGCTGTGTGTTAGTTTAAACCATGATCTTCTCAACCTCATTTTTCTAGTAAGAATAATTATCTTACAGGTCACGATGAACATAAATATAGTAAGCCAGGATTTCACGACATTTACAATCTGATGCAGAAGAGCTTAGTAACAGCAGAATTATTTTTTTTTAGCAAACTAGTAGCTTAACAGTAAAACAGTTAGTAGAGTAAAAGCAAAAAATCAAAGTTAATATAGCTCTCTATGCCTTCAGAATCGTAGAATCCTAGAATGGTTTGAGTTAGAAGAGACCTTCAAAGGTCATCTAGTCCAGCCGCCCTGCAAGGAGCAGGGACATCTCCAACCAGATCAGGTTGCTCAGAGCCTCATCCAGCCTGGCCTTGAATGTTTCCAGGGATGGGGCATCCACCACCTCTCTGGGCAACCTGTGCCAGTGTTTCACAATCCTTGTTGTAAAAAAAATTTTTCCTAATATCCAATCTAAATTTACCCCCCTCTGTTTTGAGACCATTACCCCTAGTCCTGTCACTTCCCGTCTTTCCTGTGGGCCCCATTGGGGTACTGGAAGACTGTGATAAGGTCTCATCAAAGCCTCCTCTTCTCCAGGCTGAACAGCCGCAACTCTCTCAGCCTGTCCTCATAGGAGAAGTGCTCCAGCCCTCTTATCATCTTTGTGGCCCTCCTCTGGACCCTCTCCAACTGGTCCATGTCCTTCTTATGTTTGGGGCTCCAGAGCTGGATGCAGTACTCCAGGTGGGGTGTCACCAGAGTGGAGTAGAGGGGCAGAATCAGCTCCCTCGACCTGCTGGCCACACTTCTCTTGGTGCAACCCAGGATGCGGTTGGCCTTCTGGGCCACAAGGGTGCATTGTCTGCTCATGTTGAGCTTCTCATCCACCATCACTCCCAAGTCACTCTCCTCAAGGCTGGTCTCAATCCATTCTCCACGCAGCTTGTATCTGTGCCTGGGATTGCCATGACCCTGGTGCAGGACCCTGCACTTGGCCTGACTGAACTTCATGAGGTTTGCATGGGCCCAGGCCTCCAGGCTGTCAAGGTCCCTCTGGGGACCCTCCAGCATGTCGACAGCACCATCCCTCCCCTCCAGCATGTCGACAGCACCACACACACCTTAACTATGTTTGTTTAATAAAGGAACCATTCTTGAATTATGTAAGAAAGCTAATTTGCTGTCAAGATCCAGCAATGTTAAGCTAGAAGGATCCCACGAAGATGATAAGAGGGCTGGAGCACCTTTCCTATGAGGGCAGGCTCAGAGAGTTGGGGCTGTTCAGCCTGGAGAAGAGGAGGCTCTGGGGAGACCTTATAGCAGTCTTCCAGTACCTCAAGAGGCCCTACAAGAAAGATGGGGAGAGGCTGTTCAGTAGGGCTTGTTGTGATAGGACGAGGGGTAATGGTTTTAAAATAGTGGGAGATAGATTTAGATTGGATATTAGGAAAAAATTTTTTAAAATGCGAGTTGTAGAACACTGCAACAGGTTGCCCAGAGAGATGGTGGATGCCCCATCCCTGGAAATGTTCAAGGCCAGGCTGGATGAGGCTCTGAGCAACCTGATCTGGTCGGGGATGTCCCTGCTCCTTGCAGGGGGTTTGGAGTAGATGATCTTTGAAGGTCCCTTCCAACTCATACCACTCTATGATTCTATGATTCTACGATTCTATGTAATTTGGTTCATTCATACAGGCAACGTAAGACCAGCCATACCAATATACCTCTCAACATTTACTTGTCCACCATAGCCATCAAGACTTGCACAGATAAAGCCTCATTACTCTCCCCAGAGTCTATACAGAGGTTGGCCTTCTTTCTAGTTATAAAGTATTTCTTAACACCTGTTCTGAGTCTACATTGCTGCAACAAAATTTGACTATTTCTCTTATAAATTTGAGGCTTCTTTCATATACACCTCCTCCATCATTTCTTCTTTAGTCTAAACAATCCTGAATCTTCAGATCTTCTCTATGGGAAATATTTGCTGGATGCCTAGGAGTTATGTCCTACTGAAATGTTTTTGGTCATCCAAGTCTTCCTCAGAGTGAAGTAACTTACTCTAGACTAACGCTTTACTCATTTTGCATAGAACAAGGTTATATTGCTTATCTCAAATTATTCTTCATTCTCTTTTCCAGAATATTTGCCTTGTAAGACATCAGTGCTGCATCATGTTCCATTTATGATCCAGACCCCTCTGAACACAGAGGCAGCTACAGTGCCAATACTGTATCCTACAGCTGCGTAGCTCTTTATCCCTGCCAAAGCCAGGACTCAATGTTTGTCCATGTCAAATGCTAATTTATCTTCTTCAGACTATTTCTACAATTTCTCTACATCATGTAATTTCAAAACTTTTCAGCGAATCAGTAGACCTTTCCCGGCTCTTTGCATCTTCTAAGAGTGAGCAGCAATTGACGAAAACACAGAATGGCAGCAGGGTCAGAGCAACCCTTACAGAATACCACGGGATGCCCCTTCCAGTTTTATTCAAAATAATTCTCCAAGTGGGTTCCCAAACAGACTGAAAGCCATGACAGTCTGGAGAGAAGAAGGCTCCAGGGGGACCTTATAGCAGCTTTCCAGTACCTAAAGGAGGCCTACAGGAAGGACTGGGAGAAACTATTTAGCAGGGCCTGTTGTGATAGAACAAGAGGTAATGGTTTTAAAAAGAAGGAGGTAGATTCAGACTGGATATAAGGAAAAATTTTTTACAATGCGAGCTGTAGAACACTGGAACAGGTTGCCCAGAGAGGTTGGTTGATGCCCCATCCCTGGAAACATTCAAGGCCAGGTTGGATGAGGATCTGAGCAACCTGATCTAGTTGGAGATGTCTCTGCTTATTGCAGGGGGATTGGACTAGATGACCTTTACAGCGGGAAGGGACTTCCAACCCAAACTATTCTATGATTCTATGATACAGTACTTTCATGTAGACCATGCTGCCCAGCATGTTAAGCTACTCCACAGTTTACAGGACTATGTTTATGAAAGCTGTGCCATTGCTCGTATCTACTTTGCTATATTTTTTTGACTGCACTGAAGCTCTTGACCCTGCTTAGTGAGCAAATGACACGAAAACATAGTATGGGCAAACACAAAAGGAGGCAGATGGTATGCTTTGTTTTTCCTAGTACTTGTTTACCACCCACCAGGGCAATGCTCTTGGGTCAGAATGGGCTGTGACAGACAAGAAGAAAAGAAGCCAGATGTTCACTATGAATTGTTGCTGTATCAAATTAATGCCAGTCTGAAATTTCACCAGCAATAAGATAACTACTCCTATGACACAGAAAAAGAAAAAAAAGAAACTGTAACAGATGTTTCTAGTTTTCAGAAAGATTTTTTTTATTATTTCACACTAATCTAAAGCTTTAGTGACGCAAATTTCTCTTACTGTCCCCAAGACGTACAAAGAATAAGCAGATGCTTCTCCTAATCTTGCAGTTCTGATCTGAACATAGGTCAAAAGTATGACAGAGCTATACGGTAACTATCCTCAGTCCTGGGAGCCATACTGGCAACTTAGTGGAGCCATCCCAGGGGACTAATTTTCCACTCAGGGTAGGCTCAGATCATGCGTATGAATATGGTCATGTTGCTGCCAACACCCAAGAAACCTTGCTCATAGCTAGGTCAAATATCTGTGTGTGGTACTGCATTGCATGGTGAAGAGATACTGAGGAGAAAGAGATACAAAATCAAATGTTATATGTCTGTCTGTAAACTAACAGATCATCTGAGGAAAGGAAAAAAAAACCCTCAAAATTAAACAGAAAGGTAATCCTCTAAGGCTCCTAGTAACTTTATATATATTAATTACTTCATGGTGACACAGCTATACACATTATGGATTAATAACTAACCTACTTTAAAGGAAAACCCCAACTCAATCTCATTCTGAAGTTAATCCCTAGCCTGTGTGAAATGACATATTTTCCTTACAGCCAAAGACACTGCGTCTGATTAACAGCTTCAGATGTGGCCCACTAAGGCCTCTTCCATATTGCCTGCAGCCATGACCATTTGGTGCATCTTATTTCCGTACATCTGCACTACTTCCCCTGAAGTGACAGGCCAGGACCTTGTGTAGGGACATTTGATGCTTTTTCATGTGAGCTGAACTATGGCCATTCACAGTAGATGTCCATGTGATGAGGGTAACTTTTAAAATACATATAAACTTAGAAAATGGAGTGGGACTCACAGATTAAGGGAAGGTTTGCAAAAGGAAAAAAAAATGTGTTGCTAAATAAAGTGGTCCTTTTAAAAGGCTGAGCTTGACTCTATTTTAAAACAAACATTTTGACAACATGACTATTGAGATGGCAGCAAGCACCTTCATTTGCAGAAAATGTCTACATTTTCATTTGTTCGGCAGAACAAACGTAGACTAGAATAATTTCAGTTGTTTTTATCAATACTAAAATTACAGTGTAGGAGAAAAGGAGTGTACAGGCCATCAGTAGCTCACAAGATTATTTTTTGTGCAGTGAAATGCTAGTAAAGCTAAGGCTTCAAGTATTCATATTTACAAGTGTTCTTAACTGACATACTGTTCAGTCAGTTCTTTTAATGTCAGATCTTTTAACCAGACAACCATTGCTATAATCTAGGGTACAGCTGTAAAAACACAAATGCTACAAACACAAATTGTCATAGATGTATTCACTAGCATCTAATCTACATAAGCTTTTTCTTAAAATCTTGAAATGTTACGGCTTAGTGCCTTTCTACATAGTATTTTAATTCTACAGTACAGCAAAACAAATAAAACCTATTGAAATAAATTCATGTCTTTCTTTTTAAAATTCCTTCTATCTAGAAGACACATTTTTGGTCTTCCCGATTTGCTGAGAGCGTTGGACACATCAGAATTCTCCAGGGTCTACTCACTCAGAAAACATCAACAATAATATCATTAATTTGGTCCCCAAAGAAACATTACTCTGGAAAGGAGAACAAGCATGTGTCTGCAACCCGTCCCACGAAGAGGGAGAGAGAGAGTTGCACTCTTGGAAAGAATCTATTACACCCACATGAAACACAGTGTCTCTTTAAAGTTTTATGAATAGTGCTTAGTGACGTGGAACCACTAACAATGAGTGGAACTAAAAATTGCACACATTACAGGTAGCTCTGGTTTATGTTTTAACACACTCTCATGTATCAGAAGATATTTTTGATATTTGATGATTGTTGTTTAATCTACAGACATTTTAATTAGTATTTTATCACTTGAGATTAAAATTTTAGCAGCACTAAAAAGTTTTCTAACCTGTATTATATGAATTGCCTTTTATGAATGTAGAGAGATAAATACAGACTTATAGTAGCGTTGGGCATTTCTTTGTATAAACACAACACTTAGATTTCTCAACAGTCACCAGGTTCATTTCTTTTAACTGGACAAAACTCAGCTCTGGAATGCACTCTAAAATACAAAGAAATGGCACCAAAGAGATGTAAAATCAAAGAAGTGGGCCAATGGAAGAGGTAGGACTAATAAAAGGTGTTACTAATTCCTTAATTCTTATAGCAGTAGCTCCTAGCTCTCATTTGCTACCGATAAAGAATATGATAAAAAATCTGATGTGCTCAATTCTTCAACAGTGCATGCCTGCATTTATACAACAAGCAAATCAATATCTCTTTCACATATTGAATAAAAGGAACAAGAGACACAATGGAACATGGGCTTCAGCGTGTGCGTTCTGCTTTTTAAGAGCACACATCTTATGCCTCCTTCTTACACCTAGGGAACAGGAAAGTCCCATTCCCCAGCCAATGAGATCTGTATGTATAATGATAATTCACCTAATTTCTTCAGTGAGGTCACCTCCTCCCATCCTTTCTCCATTATTACCTGCCTGCTTTTGCAGTAAAACAGTATTTTTAGATGTAGAGAAGCAATCCCATCAATGGTCAATATGAAACAGTAAAGTGTTTCAGCATCAGTGGCCAAACCTTTTGCAAGTATATTTGGCGTCTTCCAATTAGAAAGGTAAATGTCTTACTCCACATCTGATGAAAGGAATTTTTGATTAATCAAAATGTAAATATGAAAATTTAATCCAAAAGTATTGCTGCTTTGTGCAGAAGAGGGGAGAAAAAAGAATGTCCAAAACCTGATTTACTTTTGCTGTCCAATAGTCTCAAGATGGCCAGCTTACCACAATCTAAAAGTAGCCCCCCCCCCTTCCAAATAACCCCTAATGCCCAAGGTGATCTCAAAGTAATTTAGCAGACAGAAAGAATGAGTTTCAGACAAATTAATTTCTCTCTACTAGACAAAATCACATAAAATCTGTAGTTTGTACTGGTTTAAAGTTTTGTTAATAACATTGTCCTCAGTCAAATGTGTGCACACATGAGTTTTGTGCTGCACATTCTGACTTGTCAGTGAGTCCTTCCAGCAATGCATAACCAGCCTGAGTGCCTGATAACAAAATGTGTAGCAACTAGAATCTATTTGGCATTGAACTTCATCTATTTTACCTGAATTTCATAAACTAATTTCAGGTTCACATCTCATAGTTTGTGACTTCATACAGTCCTTTAATTGTGATGAGAAACAGGCAAAATCACAGAGATCTAACAGCTGTCAGGTACAGATCTACTAGATTTACCTGGCTGGTATCATATAAACTTGAGTTATTCTTTCAGTCTTTCCTCTGCATTAATTTCTGAGCAATGTAGGAAAGAGTTGCATAAATAATATAGAAATGGCTCAGGCATTTTAGGGTCCTGTGACCTGGGAAAGTCCCAGCAGGTCCCATCTTTCAGTCTGTGCTTGTATTGCCACAACAGGTTTCCAAATAGTGCTAGCAAAAGGATCAAGAAGCTGGAGAAGGGATTTAATGAGTGGAGGAGGGTCTGAACTTCCTCACTGAAGCAGCAGGAAAATAAGTAGTAATTCCCAGCTCAGCTTTTCAGCTGGGAAGGTGTGGAAGAATCTAGGTGGGGAGTCCAGTTTATGGCACTCTGTGTAGACAGTCTAGACAGTTTGGCTTTATGGAGCTCACCTGTCACAGTGATGATATTCCAATATGTATTTGGACAGATGTTGCTGTCTTACTGAACAAAACATCTGTCTAGATCCTCATATCCAACTTAACTGGTCAGTGAAAATGGCACACCGGTGTAAGATGTTTATTTGCAGATGTAGTAACTGTATGACTTTATTAGTGATCTATTATTTAATGAAGATGGATACTGCTGGCTAACAGAAGCTGCTGGGCAAGCTTTCAACAGTCTAGACTGAGTTCACGTCAGTGATGATGGAGCCAGACTCTTCTTAGTGATGCCTAGTGACAGGTTAAATGGCAATGGGCATTAACAGAATTGCAGGAAATTCTATTTAAATAGAAACTGTTTTATAGTGAGAGGAGTGAGCATGGGAGTTGCCCAGAGAAGCTGTGAAGTCTCCATCATTGGAGATATTTAAAACTCAGCTGGAGGGGCCTCTGATCAACCTGCTTTAGGGGACACTACTTGGAGCAGGAGGTTGGACCAGACGATCTTTGTCAGTGCTGCCTTCCAGCCTCAGCCATCATGTGATTATGTGATGTCCGTGTTCTGTTCTCATGCTTTTGCAAATCCTATGTACTCTTCATTCTCTAGCAATAACAATTCATACAGAAAATTGCTTTAAACAGAATCAATTTGTCTTTTGAGAGACTGTATATGTTTCAGAAACTAGAATATTATCTAGTGAATCTTCAACACCAAAAATTTCAGCATCAGATTATATACATCATAACTTGTACTAAAGAGCAAACATGTTCATAGTTACATTAAAATGATGTAATAGTAACATCAGTTACTCAGCTAGGACCAGCTGAAATTATTCCTTTTGGTTTTAATAGGATTTTGGCCAGACACGAAAGAGCAAATCTTCACAAGTAGGCAGCAATTAGCTCTGCTGATATTCATAGAAGTTGGAACTTATGGGAGCTGGTTTTCTCTCATTTCAGGACCCCATTCAAGAGTGTTTTGGTGTTTAAAGGAAAGTAAGCACCATCTTAGTAAAAAACAAACAAACAACTTTTTTATTCCAGTCACCTGATAACATCCACTGCTTGTCCTATCAGACATTCCCATTGCCATCAGAGTGATAACCATCATATGTCCACGTAATGTAAAGCCTGTTCCAGCTTTCTGTGACTCTGAGATTTCTTTTAAATATAGGACAAAGAGGCATCACAGGTGTAAAACAAATCCATCTCTGAATCTAGAGATGGCAGTATAAACTAGTCATCCAAATTTTAACATAAATAAGATCTTGCATTATACAGATTTTGTAAATCAATACTTATAATTAACCTACACGATTCTTAACTAGTGTCAGAATATTTTCTGCAGAAGGAATGGTACTATGATACCATATATTGCTACTACTCAAGAAATACAGTATATATTTGGCCCCATGTAGTGCTAGACTAAATCTTAATTTGTGGCTGGCTAGTTTAGCTGTAAAACCAAGTCAAATTTATGCCATCTCCTGAATATTCCCATGCATGAATATTTAGTAAGTTTGACACAAGGCAGAGCCTTGAACATGGGCAAAAATGTATTTCATGCTTTATAAAATAACAAAATGTGTGTAAATGCTGGCACATAAATTAGTGAAGAAGGAAAACACAGTAAGTATATGCTCAATGGTAATGGGAAGATAAGCAAAGGTAAATAACAGTATATGCTGTGCTTCGGTCTCATTTGAGGAGTGGTAATAACTGAACTAAGTCAATAGTCAGTATATGGTTATTGCTGAAAGGCTCTGAAAATTAGGAGCCTAAGTGTAAAAGTATCTCCTGGAAATCAATATTAAAAATGACAGCAAATTGGTAAAATGCATTGACATGTCAAAGAAACAGCCTGCAGGGCAATTAATGTAATATTTTCCAAATTTTAGCTATTGTTTATGGACATTCAGCGCCTCCAGATGATCGGAAGTTTTGGACTGTCCATTTGGAAATATTTTAATAATATTGAGTTATAATAATATAATATATAATATAATAATAATATAATAATATTGAGTTATTGAACTCAGCATAATCTGAGTTCAAATGTGTACGTCATGAAAAACCATCTCAACAACAGAAAACATCACCAGTGTTCGGTAGTTGCATCGGCCTTTGAACTAGGAGTGTGTGTGTGTCTCTACGTAAACATATATACAAACACGTACTCACACATACACATTTAAATGTGTATGTAAAGGCTGACATCCCAGACTTAAATTCCATAGTGGTCCAAATAGACTTTCAGGCTGTTTCCAGTGTTTGTAAAATTAACTACATAGTATTATTCCCTCTATGTTTCATCTTTTTAGGATGATTACTATACCAAAACCAAAGATACACATATGATAAATGCTGCCATATCCATTGCCTTCTGATTCTAAGTCCCACATTCTATGCTGTACTTACGTGTAAATCATATTCTCTATCATATTCCATACTATATTTAACAGACATTTCTTTTTAATGTTTTCAAGCTCTTTCAATCTGCTCTGTTAAACAAGAAATACGTACTCCATGTTTGTGTATTGTGTACTCCACTACATACATAACTAAGCATGGGTACCTATCAAGTGCCAGAACTACTTCAGTAGTTCACCACCACAGTAATCCAAACTCAGCAGCAATGGCTTTTTATGTCACCTTTTTGTGCACAGCCTAATTGCTGTTTTTACTTTCTTGATTCAAACAATGTTCTGGGACACAATTTTAGCCAGTTTAAATTACACAGTACTAGCAAATAAGTATGGAGTATTATGTACTAAATTATACTAGATGTGTACATACTACATATTTTGCTTTAGAATTTTGTTAGTTGTTAATTAAAATAACAAAGAAAAGACATGCAAGTATAGATGTGGCTCTGTTGAACAGAACTCATTATGTTCCCAGCATTTTGCTCAGGATATTCTTCTATTTCTGGTTCAACACTAAATAGAGAACACAAAGAAAGAATATTCTCTAGGAAATACAGAGGCGATATCTGAATTCCTGACCCTCTTCATGGAAATTAGATGCTTCCTACTTTTGTCATGTTTAGTAGCATCTTGATGCCTCACCAAAAAAAAAAATCATACCACCCTGTGCATACAAGGGATGAGACATGTAAGTACAGTGATGCATTAAGAGAAGAAAAATTGAATGTTTTAGTAAAAGACACTGTCTTTACAGATCTCAAATATCAGTATAATTTTTAAAAATCTAAGGATAATATTATTTCTAAAATTATTGCTACTTTAATATTAGTAAAGAGTCCTCTTATTAATCTATTTTCCTCTAATCTTGGCTTGTTTTCCTAATCAATATAGTTTGTTACTAGAAGACAATGAACTAACTGACATATAGCTTCAGTGTTATTTTAAGATGAAGAATTATGTTTTCAACAGTTTCTTAATTCAAGTAATATATATATCCATATAATGCACTTCAGAGATTAGTTTTTTCCTCAAGAGGACAAATTGAGATTTTGCACATTTTCTCTGTTTGAATTGGGAAACACTTAAAATTTCGACAACAGCAACAGAAAGCTAAGTTGCATGATCAGTTTGGGTTAACAAAATTTAAGGTTTTGTTTGTTATTCTTGGACTTTAAAGCCTAGGTAAATCCTGGAATTCACGCTGAATTAAACAATTTCAGTGTAATCCAGAAACCTCAATTGTTAAATTATCAATAAAGTAGACAGAAATAAAAAAAAAATATCTTTCTTTTGCTGGGAAGCTAAGCTGTAAAGCCTAACCTCATTAGTTTCTCTCTCACAGTTTTCATTCAAAAATAGTAATTTCAGAGATGCAGTAGTTTGTGAGGAAGTAAAGTACATATTTCCACATCAAAATCCCACCAGCTAAGATACTTTATCTAAAGTGTGTTTTATAGTGCAAGATAGGAAATCTTTTTCAAGTCACATGCTGCTACTTTTGCACTAGCTAAAGCCTTATTGCAGAAGTAGTCTTTCTGAGATTAATTTAGCCACAAAGAGGAGAGTATGTGTGCCATATTTTTATAGATGAAGTTTACCATGACCCCTTGGCTCAAACTAATTGGTTTACAGATACTTTCTTGTAAACTAACTGGAAAAAAAAAATTTAAAAAAGGAATAAAATGCAGAGGAAAAAAACAAGCCTTTCAGATTAACAGCCTAACAGATAAACCCAACTCAAGAGAGATGGATTTATACTGATCATGAGAAAACAGGATGAATATGCAAATAAGTTCAAAATAAGTGGTAAATGAAGAAAGAAAGTAGATTTTCAAATGGTAGGACACATTTTTAAAAATATAGAGTATGACAGAGAGGAGTTGGATGCAAAGAGGCCATATTTTCCAACCCCATGGTTTCCAACCCCATGCTTTCACCAAACTTAAACCCAGTAATGAAGAAAAAATGGCAAAGTTTGACACACCTCTATCTGTCTATGGTCTAACTAAATACACACGTGTTCACCACACACCATGTGTCAAGATCTAGTTCTAGGGCTTGACTGAATTTGTTTACAGGGAGAATTTTTGGGTATGGTGTTTTCAGAACATCTCAGACAGTGAGTTACTGGGAGACCTAAGAAGCAGCATCATCAGCAAAATCTTTGACCATGCTGTTGCTGGGAAGGATGCATTAATGACACTGATAATGTTGAGGAAATGACATTGTAAAGATTAGTTTATGGCAAAAATAACTCTGTGGAAAATAGGTCAGATAGAGGCTGGTCATATCCAAGACATTTAGCCCCCGCATCCTCCTTAATTTTAAATGCCTTTGGACACAGGATGAAAAATACACATTTCAACGGTTTAGATTTTTTTTTTTCCTTAACTAATTTGGGAGACATGTTTGATTTTTTTCTGAAGCAAAAATGAATTCTGCTACAGCAAATATGCTACCATTAATAAAAACCAAACCATTTGAAAGACGATCAGAGATGCATATACAAAATGACAGCTACCTCCTTTAATGTTCTTAGAATAACAAACTTTAACATTAAAAACAACTATATTTAACTTTTACAATGTTGGAATGCAGAGCAGAATCCTCAGGCAATGATTCCCAAGATGTTCAAGATTCAGATTTGACTCTCCATTCCATCTAATTTGAAGCAAAACCTCCTCCCTGCCAGTCTGCTGGCAATAATGAGTGGATGACCTTTAGTTGGAGGTGAGTTACTGTTGTGAGTTACCTATACTCTTTACATTAAGAAAAACAGCACCAGATTCTCCTAATGCAATGTGAATTCCTTACTCAAAGGAATGTAACAGAAGCAAAAGAAAAGAGTAAGAAGTGTGACATGATAGCTCCACCGCAAGTGATGCAGTTTCCCAAGAGTATGTCAGTGAGAAAGTTGTGTCATTGGGAATCTTATTCTTTTATTTCTTCTTTCAAGTGCAGACAAGGAGAAAACAAACAGCTAAAGGACAAAACATTTAGTTCATGAGCCCTCATCTCCAGCAAGAAGTGAGTGTGTTAGTTTTATTTAGTGAGGGGGGTGCTACGGTGGGAGGAATGTGAGGAGTTCTTCCCCCGAGGAGGAAGGAGCGGCATAAAGCAAGAAGTGATGAACTGACCATAACCCCCATTCTCTCTTCCCCCTGTGCTTCTCGTGGGAGGAAGGAGGTAGAGATAATGTTAAGCCCAGGAAGAGAGAGGGGTGGGCAGAAGTTATCTTTTTCTCTTTCTCATTTTCCTGCTTTGGTTTTAATAATGAATAGTTTTCCCTATGTTGAATCTGTTTTGCCCGTGACAGTAACTTTAAGAATCTCTCCCTGTCCTCATCTCAAACCTCGAGCCTTTTTTCTTATAATATCTCTCCCTATTCCTTTGGAGGGCGGGAGAGTGAGAGAGAGACTGTGTTGTGTGGTCCCGAGTGGGGCTAAACTATGACAGTGAGGGAAGTTCTGCTTCCTATGCTATGAACCAAGATAAGGGACTAGGAAAAAGGGTGAAGCATAACCCCATGTCGCTGAAGAAAACACCATACCATGGCATATTGTGTTAAAAAAGATATCCCACTTGGTTTCTCTGAATATCACTCCAGAAACTCTAAAACTTAATAAAAAACTGGTAGACATTTTGCAGGATTTTAGACCCTCTATTACACTCTCTACTTAATTGCGGAGTAGCTTACTGGTGGAAAGGTGTAGGAATTCTCCACCAGTGGCAGAATGGGCTTGAATCCGTTTCTTAGATGTTACTTCATAAGACTTGTATGCCTTACAAAATCAGGACAAAGCAGCATTCTATCTCCCTTCTGTATAGACACTGGATCCAGGCTCCTTTTTGGTTTCTGTAACACAAAATTACCAAATTCTACTGTTAAAAGCCACTCTTAGGGCACTGAGGAAACATCTGGGTTTGTCCCTTAATACTGCATTTGGGAAAGTGACTGAACTGGAAGAAAAATTGTCTGAGAGGCATTCATCACAGCTTTTCATGTTTTATTTTAACCTGCTTTTCTTTGACATCAGTGTAGTGACTTATAAGTCAGAAAATGGTATTGTGTACACAAATAAGCTCACCCAAAGGTATATCCCGTAGCTTTGATGTCAGAAGGATAAATCTCACAATGCCTCTGAGAGTTGTTTTATTCCTAGCATACCAATGGTATAGGACATCCAAGTTTATGATGATTTGGCTTTGCAAGGTGCACATCTTGAAAACATTTGCACTTTTGTTCAAACCTCACAAACTGTTTAATTTCACTGGCATTGCTTCCTATTTTCACTAGTTCTGTTCAGAGCAGAACTTGGCCCAGAGTCTAACAAACAAACTTGACAACTCATGATACAGTGAGACATGACCCAGCACACTGAGCAAAAAGTCACCATAACAGATGCAGAAAATCAATTCTGTTGTACTAGAAAAAGAAAAAGCAGCTTCCTTGGTTTCAAAGGGGATTTTCTGTCATTGCAGAAAGCAGATTTAAACACAAAAGGCAGTGATCCTGCGTGTTAGTAGTGGTAGTAATTTTCTGCTCTTTACTCAGCTGAAATCATGAGCTACTCAACTATTATTTTTTCTTTCTCTGTTCAGCCATTTTAAGGTGATGTTCTACAGGGATGGTGATTGGTATACTTGTTTTAATCCACTACAAGAGAACAGTAAATAAAAAGTAGCTCAAACCTCAACTACATGAACAGAAATGGAAGAGGAAATAATATTGAATAACAAGCAGGAACATAGTGACAGTTAATTAATCATCAGTATCAATCAGTTAAAACTGTGCTTCAGTATCACCTCAAATGAGGACATCTCTACAGACATGTACAATCCACCTGTCTATAGCCCATTTAATCATTGATTTTTTTCACCCCTTGAGCTGGCAACAGTGATTGAGGGATTGTTGTGGGTTTTTTAATCTATAGGAAGAAGATAGAAAAGGTGGGAATAAGCTGAGATTCACAGGTGACAGCAGGTGTGTGCAAGGGTCAGAACAGAAACAGGGCAAACCACACACACTAAAGGAATTCAGGTGCCTAAGTTCAACTGTTTTAGAAGTTCTTGTCTACCTGAACCCACACATGAGGAACTCTCCTCATTTCTATAGCCCTTCTATCCTGCCTAGTGCCATCATAAATGCAACGTTTTACTGACTTACCAGGATCCAGTTCTAGGAGGGATGCATCCCATTGCCAGCATATCACAATAGACGAAACCAGTCTTTCTGTTGTAGCTCTCCAGTGAATTTATCTATAAATTGCTCAGAATATCATGTCCCAGACAGTCCTATGCTCAAACAGAAGAGTTGTCATGATACCTTTGGAGGTATCTGATGTGTATGTCACAGATAGTTAGATGCAAATCAAACTTTTTTTTTTAGCACTGACAAATCAACTTAAATTAGATAATCTTTGGGGCCCACTATCATCATAGGCCCTCTCCTATGAGGACAGGCTGAGAGAGTTGGGGCTGTTGTGCCTGGAGAAGAGAAGTCTCTGGGGAGACCTTATAATGACCTTCCAGTACCTAAAGGGAGTATGAGGAACTGATGAGAAAGATGGGGAGAAACTTTTTAGCAGGATCTGTTGTGAAAGAACAAGGGGTAATGATTTTAAAATGGAAGGAATCAGATTCAGACTGGACATAAAGGAAAAATTTTTTATGATGAGGGTGATGGAACACTGGAACAGGTTGCCCAGAGAGGTGGTGGATGCCCCATCACTAGAAACATTCAAGGCCAGGTTGGACGGGGCTCTGAGCAACCTGATCTTGTTGGAGATGTCCCCGCTTCTTGCAGGGGGGTTGGACTAGATGACCTTTAAAGGTCCTTTCCTATCCAAACTATTCTATGATTCTATGATTCATCCTTCTCATCCTGGTCCATTTCTCTGGTCTGCTTTTTCTTGCATTTCTTCATCTCTCTCCTTCAGAATCTCAGCTCTCACATTGATTCTTGTTCCCCTTGCCACGCGCCTGTTTCATTTCCCACTGCTAACATCCACTCTCAGCTCCCTCTGCCTCGACATGCGTGCAGCTAGTGCAACAGCCTTGCACAGCTCCTCAGGCTTGCGCAGTGGAACAGCAAAAATCCTCCCTCATTGCCCACAAGTTTTGTAAATCTGCTTAAAAAACAACAACAGAAATCTCCAACAATCAGTACCCATTTCTATCTGCTGTATGTGAGTAAATACATACAGAAAAGTGAAGAAAAGTGACCAGAAAAGCTCTTTTTTTAGAGCTTTTTTTGGAGCCAGCAGCAGTGCTGTGCTTGGGCTGGCAGCTTGTGGGAGGGCTCCTGACTCACCAGGGGTGGAGCTGACACTGCCTGCTCTTTATCTCTGGTAATTGACCTCGACCCATTTGCTGTGTGGATAAAGAGAGACCTGGGAGTCTAGTTCCTGCCCACACAACGCAACACAGAAGGTGTGGAAAGCCTTTCTGAGCATCTAGGGTGGAGGTAGTCAGTATCTGAGGGTTGCCTGCACTGCCCATTCAATTAGGTGACAGTGGGAGTGGAGGTTGTGTCTTGTATCAGCACAGGTGAGTGCTCTTGTCTTTTCTCAGGTAACTTGCTCTCTGGTTGACAGGCCCCGGCACCAACACTTCAAATATGGTCCTCACCAGGAAATGGGCTTCCCACGCAAAGACTGTGACAACCCAGACAGAGGGTCTGCTCCATAATGTGGCAGTTCATGTTGCTGGCTGCCGGGAGTGCCTCAGACTGCTGCTGCCAAGGGAGGATGGGAAGGATGTGACTTGCGTGCAGTGTGAGCAGCTAGATGAGCTGCTCAGCCTTGTGGTGGAGCTTAGGGAGGAGGTAGATAGACTGCGGACCATCAGAGAATGCGAGCGGGAGATTGACTGGTGGAGTGACTCTCTGCGAGAAAGGCGCAGAGATTGCACTTCCCAGACTGAGGGAGTATTGGGAGTAATGGCCCCTCTCTCTCACCATAGTCAAGCAGGGAGAGACAGCTCGAGAGGAGAGGAGGAATGGCAGCAGGTCTCAGCCCGGCGTCGCAGGCAACCCCCATCCCGACCTACCTCGGTTCCCCTGGTCCCTCTCTGTAACAGGTATGAAGCCCTGAAACCAGAGGGAGAGGTGAGTGATGATGACACGGGAGCGCTGCCGCCAAGCTTGCCCAAGGTGAGGCGGACGGCTCCACGTTTGAAGACTGCCTCCTCCAAGAAAGAAAGGAGGGTGATAGTTGTGGGCGACTCTCTTCTGAGAGGAACAGAGGGTCCAATATGTCGGCCTGACCCTACCCGTAGGGAGGTGTGCTGCTTTCCTGCGGCCTGGGTCAGGGATATTTCTAGAAAACTCCCCAGCCTTATCCGCCCCTCTGATTATTACCCTTTATTGATAGTTCAGGCTGGCAGCAATGGGATTGCTGATAGAAGCCTGAGGATTATAAAACATGATTTTTAGGAGGCTGGTGAAGTTAGTTGATGGAGCGGGCATACAAGTAGTGTTTGCCAGTATTCCTTTGGTGGCAGGGACAAACACTGAGATAAGCAGAAAAAGCCATCTTATAAATGCATGGCTGAGAGGCTGGTGCAAACACAAAAATTCTGGATTCTTTGATCACGGGGCGGTCTACTCGGCACCTGGCCTGAGGTTGGCTGATGGGAATTGCCTGTCTCCAAAAGGGAAACGGATACTTGCCCAGGAGCTGGCGGGACTTGTAGAGAGAGCTTTAAACTAGATGGGAAGGGGGAAGGGGATAAAGCCAGGCCTGCTAGAGATCGGCCTGGGGAAGTGGTATTGGGATTAGGAGAGAGGCGAGGGGCTCAGCTGAGGCGCGTCTACACTAATGCATGCAGCATGGGGAACAAGCAAGAAGAGTTGGAAGCCATAGTGCGGCAGGCAAACTATGACCTAGTTGCCATAACAGAAACGTGGTGGGATTGCTCCCATGACTGGAGCGCTGCAATGGATGGCTACAAACTCTTCAGGAGGGACAGGCAAGGAAGGAGGGGTGGTGGTGTGGCTCTCTACGTTAGGGAATCCTTTTCTGCTACTGAGATTGTGACTGGGGATGATAACATTGAATCCCTATGGGTAAAGATCAGAGGAAGGGCTGACAAGGCAGACATCCTGGTGGGCGTCTGTTATAGACCGCCAAACCAGGATGAAGAGACAGATGAGGTATTCTACAAGCAGCTGGCACGAGCTGCACAGTCGTCAGCCCTTGTCCTCATGGGGGACTTCAACTTCCCTGACATATGCTGGGAGTACAGCAGAGCACAGAAGAAGCAGTCTAGGAGGTTTTTGGAGTGCATAGAGGATGCCTTCCTAATGCAGTTGGTCAGAGAGCCCATGAGAGGAACTGCCCTGCTAGACCTGCTGTTCGCAAACAGGGAAGGTCTGGTGGGAGATGTGGAGGTTGGGGGCTGCCTTGGACAGAGTGACCATGAAATGATAAATTTCTCAATTCATGGTGGAGCTTGGAGGGGGAATAGTAAAACTGCTACCTTGGACTTCCGGAGGGCGGACTTTGAATTGTTCAAGAGACTAGTAGGGGGAGTCCCCTGGCATTCAGTCTTAGCGAACAAAGGGGTCCAAGAGAGCTGGTTGCTCTTCAAGAAGGGAGTCTTAAGGGCGCAGGAGCAGGCGGTCCCCCTGAGCCGCAAAATGAGCCGGCGGGGAAGAAGGCCGGCGTGGATGAATAGGGAGCTATTCTTGAGGCTCCGGGAGAAAAAGAGAATCTACCGCCTGTGGAAGGAGGGATGGGCAACTGAGAATGAATACAAGGAAGTCGTTAGGATGTGTAGAGCTGAAATCAGAAGGGCAAAAGCCCAGCTTGAATTTAACCTGGCCACTGGGGTGAAAAGGAATAAAACTCTTTTATATATACATTAACAGTAAGAGGAGGACAAAGGAGAATATCCACTCTTTGCTGGACGAGGCTGGGAATGTGACCACTGAGGATAAGGAAAAGGCGGAGGTTCTGAATGCCTTCTTTACGTCTGTCTTTAAAGGTCAGACCAGTTATCCTCAGGGTACTCCTCTCTCTGACCTGGTAGTCTCGGCTGGGGAGCATGCTAACCCCGCTGTGATTCTGGAAGAAACGGTCAGAGACTTACTACTCCAACTGGACTGCCACAAGTCCATGGGGCCGGATGAGATCCACCCAAGAGTGCTGAGGGAACTGGCGGAGGTGATAGCCGAGCCGCTTTCCATCATCTATCAGCGCTCCTTGTTGACTGGTGAGGTCCCGGAAGACTGGAGGATTGCCAGCGTGACTCCCATTTACAAGAAAGGTTGTAAGGAGGATGCGGGGAACTACAGGCCTGTTAGCCTGACCTCGGTTACAAGGAAGGTTATGGAACAGATAGTCTTGAGGGAGATCATGCGGCATGTGCGGGATGGCCGGGGGATCAGGCCTAGCCAGCATGGGTTCATGAAGGGCAGGTCCTGTTTGACCAACCTGATCTCCTTTTATGATCAAGTGACCCATCTGCTGGATGAGGGAAAGGCTGTTGATGTGGTCTACCTAGACTTCAGCAAAGCCTTTGACACTGTCTCCCACGGTATTCTCCTGCAGAAGCTGGCAGCCCATGGCTTGGATGGATACACTCTTGGCTGGGTAAGGAGCTGGCTGGAGGGCCGGGCTCAGAGAGTGGTGGTGAATGGAGTTAAATCCAGCTGGCTACCGGTCACAAGTGGTGTTCCCCAGGGGTCGGTGCTGGGGCCTGTCCTCTTCAATATCTTTATTGATGATCTGGATGAGGGCATTGAGTGCACCCTCAGTAAGTTCGCAGATGACACCAAATTGGCTGGGAGTGTGGATCTGCCTGGGGGTAGCGAGGCCCTACAGAGGGATCTGGACAGGCTGGAGAGCTGGGCTGAAGCCAATGGGATGAGGTTCAACAAGACCAAATGCCGTGTCCTGCACTTCAGCCACAACAACCTCAGGCAGCGCTATAGGCTTGGGGCGGAGTGGCTGGAGGACTGTGTGGAGGAAACGGACCTGGGGGTACTGATTGATGCTTGGCTGAGCATGAGCCGACAGTGTGCCCGGGTGGCCAAGAAGGCCAACGGCATCCTGGCTTGCATCAAAAACAGTGTTACTAGCGGGAACAGGGAGGTAATTGTCCCCCTGTACTCGGCACTGGTGAGGCTGCACCTCGAGTACTGTGTTCAGTTTTGGGCCCCTCACTGCAAGAAAGACATTGAGGCCCTGGAACGCATTCAGAGGAGGGCTACGAAGCTGGTGAGGGGTCTGGAGCACAGGCCTTATGAGGAGCGGCTGAGGGAGCTGGGATTGTTCAGTCTGGAGAAGAGGAGGCTCAGGGGAGACCTTATAGCTCTCTATAACTTCCTGAAGGGAGGTTGTAGTGAGCTAGGGGTCGGCCTTTTCTCTCGTGTAGACAGTGATAGAACTAGAGGCAACGGTTTCAAGCTGCGCCAGGGGAGATTCAGGCTGGACATTAGGAAATATTACTTCTCGGAAAGGGTCGTCAGGCACTGGAATGCACTGCCCAGGGAGGTGGTGGAGTCACCGACCATGGGGGTGTTCAAGAAACGTTTGGATGTTGTGTTGAGGGATATGATTTAGCTGAGAAGTATTGGTGATGGTTGGAGTGGATGATCTTTTAGGTCTTTTCCAATCTTGATAATAATTCTGTGATTCTGTGACATCCTCTGTAATGTGTAGATGTCTCAAACCCAACTTCCTTACTGATAAGTTGCATGTCAATAGAGATCACAGCTGGATGTTAAATACTAATCATTGAGGTTTCAGACTAGTCTGACCTTTTTCTCACCCAGTGTTTTAAGATCTGTGTCTCATTTGGTCTAGTTCCTAACCATGTTTTTTTAAAAGATGCTTTTTGGAAGAATTAGAACTGCCCATACACTGTAATCACCAACCAGACACTAATCCAATCAAAGCACAAATCCCTGACATGTCCCATCTAGCGGAAAACATTGCTGAGTGCTTATGAGTTTGAAGCAGTTCTTGATGAAACCAACACAGATCAGCCTTCAGCACAGACCCAGCACAACAGCTGAGGAATTTCAATTGCTACACTGCAAGTGCTCCTCTCAGCAGGAAGGTTTTCAGCAGCACTGGAGGCATAAAACTCTCCCATTCCTGCGCAGGGAACAACAGGACCTAGGAACCGGCACTGGTTGAGCTATGCAACAAAGAGAAACAGCCTGCAGGAAATTATTACACATGGTTTCACAGATGTGAGGAGTGAGTCACCTACACCCCACATCTACAGCCAGATGCATGGCAACCCTAAGTGGCATGGGAGAATTGGCACAGGAGGGGAGTGAGCAATACAGGGAGGAGAAGCCAGCAACCAAGCTGGGCGCTAATTTGGGGGTTCCCTGTTTCTGGGACAGTTTCCCCAGGTGGCCAAATGCTGCCTTTCACTGGAGATAGACTGTGGGATGCTGATCCAACACACAGATACTTGAGACCTAAAAATGAAATCCAGGGTATTTGTCCTGTTTCCTTGGAAAGGGGAAGAAGATGCTGGATGTGTTATTCAAATTAGCATGCCAGCAGCACAAATAACTGATTAGTTAGTCTGATTAGACTTTGTGGTTTTCACTTTTTAGAGTCTAGGTTGTGTGCAGTATTTCCTACTTTCTAAAGTGTGAAATAGCATTTTCTGAGACTGGATCGTGATTTCTGAGATTTGTTGGAGGTTCTAATTAAATATTGATTCTTGCATTCAGCAAATTGGTTGTTAATATCAAATGTCTGACATTGAACACACAGATCTCCCTGTCATAGATATACATACATTTCATTTTACAGCTAGTATATTTGGCTGTATTAAAACTGTATAAAGAAGGATCGATTCATAATTTATTGCCAAGAAGTATGTAAATACATTCTAATAGTTATGCAGTAACCATTTGGAGAATAAACTGGTGGATAGTTCAGTGGATTCAACTATCAACACAAAAACATAGTCAGCTGCAGATGCTGTGCTAGTCAAATACAAATTAGCACATAAAAAGAGCAGTTATCTCTGTGAAACCATTCCAGGTACTAAGACATTGATGGCAGGCTCTGGCAATAATTGCTCCAACAAGAAACAGCTCTGGGAATCTAATTGACTCTCAACAGCAGAAGAAAGTGAAAAGAAAGTGAATTCAGTGTAGAGGGACTTGGCTGAGACCATGAGGAAATAATTTTGGTTGCTTTCCCAATACTTTCTTCATGAAAAATGAGCTTCTAGTATCTAGTAGTTTAATAATATACTACATCTGAAGTAGGATTACATGCTGCTTTACAGAAATACTATACTATATGTTCTGCCAACTGATAGCTTTTACTCCATAAGTACAGAATGTCTTTCTAGAAACTGAAGTTTAAATTTTCTCCTTTATGTGCATTTACACACACTTTAAAGTAGCTTCTTTTAATGTTTTAGTAATAGAGACTTTCTACTAAGATTCAGTAGAAATAAATCACCAATTTCAGCAATCTGAAGACTGAGTCATACTTAAGTGCAGTAAAATGTAAACCAGAGACTACTTCTATTTATTCTCTTTTATATTTATGGCTGCTTTCATTTTTGGTAACGTGGATCAATAAACTATATTTGAAGTGTTCACTTTCCACTCACACTGACAATACTCTACTCTAAGACCTTCGGACTAGTACAGTGAACAGAATTCTGCCTTGCAACTGTGCTTGAAGGATATTAAATCTGTTGCTTTTTTTCCCCTTGGCTTTTCATAAGCTTCTTTTAAATCATACAATTTTCTGCTGCTGCCATAGGATTTTGTCAGCTCCCACTTAACAAGTTGTCAAGCAACTACTCAAGCAGTAAAAGACATGTCTCTGTAGAACTGTAAATTATTTACTGTTTATTGGTAGCTGAAAATTAGCCTAACTAGTCCTATGAAACAGAACAGTAAGAACTAAGTCCTTAATTAGTTGTAGTGGTTGGCAACACTAAATATAGAGTTTCAAGTCACTATGAAAATGGAAGTGTAATTACAGAGATGCTATTCCAGATCTTTCTTGCCTCTTTTGAAAATTCACAAGTATCTGCTCCCTACCGGCCTCCCCTGCCCCTGACTGCTACCTGCACAATCACTAGCTTTATGTATCCAGTCTGTTCTGATAGGAAGTGTGATATTTCAGCTTCTGTGCCTTCATAACATCCTCAACGAGGTGGACTCCCAATACAGGGAAAAGGTGAGGAAGACAGGCACACAGGCTTCTAGCATGGGAGTACAGAATCACCTCGACATGACTGTGGGCTGTTTGTAGGAAAGAAGACATGCCACCAACCTTGCTTTCACAGTGGTCTGCTGACCTTCTGCAGACATCCTACCAGACCTACCAGTGGGATCCAACAGGTCTTGCCTTTCAAGCAAACATCTGTCATGTGCCATTCACTCCTGTGTAACATTTCAGTCTGTTCTTAAAAAAAAAAAAAAAAAAAAAATTATGTCTCTCTGGACTCCTAAACAAGTGTGATAGTGTCTACCATTTATATGATGTTATTTTTAAAGCAGTACATCAGAAAGGCAAATCCAGTTCCTTCCTCATCTTAACAAATCCATATCTCCTAAAATTCATCCTTAAGTACAGATTTCAAGACTTCTGTTTAGTTTGGACCACTGAACAGCAACAAATGCAACCTTTATGGAGGGAGAGTGAGCACAATGCAGGACAGAAAGTGTAAGGGCTCAGTCTGAAAGTTATGTCTCATTATTTTAATCCAATGACTAAAACACATAAACAACATTATTCTTTGATGAATTAATAGTTACTATGCAGGCTTTCTCTACTCTTTTCCTCCCTTCATCAGACTTGTGCTGGCAACAACTCAGGCAAATTTGGCAAATGTTACAAATCAATTCTGCCTACAAACTTGGCCATCCCATCTTCTGGGGATAGGCCAACTCACCTCCCACCTGGTGGCTTGGGCTCATGCCCATGTATTGTTTAGCTGAGAAATGAGGAATGTAGGCGGAAAGAGCTAGAAGTAGCAGGAGAAGAGGGAGGAACAGTAGTTTCTGCTGACTCTCTTGCCTTAGCACGTGGCCCTACTCCACGTGTCTGGTGTCAGCACTCTTTAATTTCTTGCTTTACATTGCCTTGGCTTCAAAAAAAAGGAAATGGAAAGTGATTTCCAATCAGAAAAGCTGACAGCATAGTGGACAAAATGTATACTTCTGGACAAAGCAGAAGACGCATTTATGAAGCAATGGAAGAAGCTCACCTGTTCCTGCTAAAGGAGTAGGATAGGGGAGTTTTATAACAGGCAAACTGCAGCGCATACCTTTGCCAAAGGAAAAAGACCACAACTAAAATTAGTGACAGTCCTGATCCTACCAATATTTAGTAGTCTTCCACTGTTAAAAATCATAGTATCAGGCCTCTCAGGGGAAGGCAAACATAGCTGTGTTGTGGCATGCTGGTCCTAGTAGAGTTCTGCAGAAAGATAGAAAAGAAAAAAAATTATAGTTAACACACTTGATTCAGTTGTAAAAGCTGAAGACAGTCACTATTAGGAATGATTGCATTCTGTAGAGCATATAGGGCTTAACAGCACTGTGGAACATATTTAAAGGCCACCAGTGGCTGATCACTTCCCTCCTGAGTTGCCAGGCATTCCTGAAGAAGTGGAAAGACTGGTACTTTATCTAGCCATTACTGTAAGTGTTGACTACAACAGAGCTCTTACCTCAGTCACTTCCCTCTTCACCTCTTTCCTTCATATACAAGACACTCTAGTATTTTTAACAAATTTGGAACTTTTTTCTTTTTTTAAAAAAGTAAAGCTCACGTACACTTTTGTCAAGCTTTCCTAGTCTAGACGTTCAGTTTTATCTTGGCTAACTTAAAAGAACTCAAGTCCCATTTACGACCTTCAAGGGTGAAAGTTGATAAAAGTGCCAAATGAATAAAGTAACAGTTTTTGTCCAGCAGATATTAAGGGTATAGAAGGACACTGGGAATTAAAGACTATAACCCTGACTTCTGTAGTTGAGTTTAAAAAAGTGCTGTCAGCTCTTTATTCTTATAAAATTCATCTGTGAAAGACCTAGACTGACAGTAGCAGATAACAATTTAAATGGAACTATTCGGTAATATTTCTAGCTGATTTAGAATGAGCTGTAATGGATCATCATAAAGAAATCCCTAATTGGCTTGCGTTCTGTCTGACAAATGTGCCCACAAGTGTAATTTTATTAGGGAAGATTTTCATTTGTTTCAAAAGAAAACCATGTTTTATGCTGGAAATGGCATAGCTGGCAGCATCATTCCGTGATTTTGATAACACTTTCATTTGAATAAAGATGTCCCATCTCTGTTGTGAATTAGCAATGCCCAGATATGATACATCTAAAGAATCAGCTGAAAATTTCTCTGTGGCATTTTAGAAATGTATACATAAAATTATAAATACATAGAATTATGCAAAGCTTCAAAAACATAAATAATTTGCTTTCATATGATGAGCAACAGCTGAGGAATACTCTTCCTGGAAAGCACTGGAGTGTGCTGGGAAAAGGGAGTCTCAGCAACGCTCATGGAGATAGTGAAACACTGAACCAGGGTAAGAAGTTTAGTATTTTATTATCTCTCACCATCACCTTCTTCCGCTTTCCATAAACTGCAGATGACCCTACTTAGAATGGAATTGCCTTTATACTTTTCCCTCTGGTTGAAATGTATGCCTTTAAACCACCATCCTCCTCTGCACAGGTTCTTTCGCACACAAATTTAAGGCCAGACCTGCTGTGATTGTCACTGGCTCACCCAGCTTTCTTTGGAACAGAGCTTAAGTACATCTTTCAATGGATTTAATGGATTTCAGGAGTGGAAATCTATTTCCTCCCTACGTGTAATTTCTTGGGTACCAGAAGGTCTGCCAAACTTTCCTAACACAGAAGTGTCATGACTATGAAACCTTCCTGAGCTGAGTGGACAAAACAGGTGCATGAGTATCTCTCACATCTATGGCTTTTCCAAAGCCAGAAACAGAAGATGAAGTTCTCCTCACCCATAAGGAAGACACCTGAACTATTTCACTTGGCTCTTTTAGAGCCACTGAAGAGAAATAGGCAATTCTAAGCCATGACTTCCCAAGCTCTTTTAGATGTCTACTTCCAGATGTAGTAACACTCACCCTGACTTTCACACTATCTTCACCCTTTGGAAGGCCTGGTTTTCTAGGTACACTCTAAGATTTATATGAATACCTATATTGATTTGTACTTGTGTTATGACATAGCTGGACTCAAAAGTAGTGCTCATTTTTCATTCAATGCAAGTAACTAAGAGAGTGCTTACCGAGGAAGTGAGAAGCCTGGTTTCTAGATAGGCCTTATATAAGCTTTAAAGTCTGACATCCTTAAGGAGCACCCGTGAGGCTATTGCATGTGCTAAGTAAGCTAATACCCTCTTGTGCTGGATCTTTGTGTACCCAAGAAACAAACCATGTCCCTATTATGGTCTTTTGGCATAAAAGAG
This sequence comes from Chlamydotis macqueenii, assembly GCF_036417535.1. NCBI lineage: Eukaryota > Metazoa > Chordata > Aves > Otidiformes > Otididae > Chlamydotis > Chlamydotis macqueenii. The sequence goes on along the minus strand of NC_141593.1, from coordinate 15,372,718 downwards.
TATGGCTGGTAGCCAACAGCTGAGAAAATTAAAGCCCCCAATATATGTGCAATACACTTATGCAGGAGATGATGGATCAGGACCCAGAAAGAAATAACAGATGGTGAGGCCTCAGTGCAGACCCCTACTTTGTAGATTTTCACAACAGGTATACAGGCTTGTATTTGGGGTTTATGGATTTGAAAGCCAGTTTCAAAAGTATGTAGCTTCTTACTGTGAAATTGTGCAACAAACAGAGGACGTTGTTTCCTATATTTTGCCCTTACTAGGTGAAGAGCAAACAGCTTCAGTCACTGAAACACAAGTTACAGGCAAAACACTAATACTACCAGTCCATATAAAGGCATTCCTTTATGGTTTAGCATGCCAAAAGGGTATTAGTCTAATTAAGCCCTAGATTGCCGTTTCCTAATGCACCCAAGAAAATCAGAGGGTAAGGAGCAGAATCTATTAGTCCTGTGACAAATATTGTGACAAGAGCATTAGGAAAAATACACGTAACAAAACTGTATTTGCAAAAAATCCATAGCCGGCAAATAAAATAGAACAAAAAAAGATTCAGAATGATGCTCAACTGCTTTAGCATAACCACCTAAATTAGAGGATGCAGAGAAGATAACAATACTTATGAACAGTTTTATGAAATACAGTTTTCTATGCATAATTAAAAATAACTTGATATCCATAGCAGGACTAACAAGACATCCACTTACAAAGTTTTTTAATAAAAAAATCCTAAAGCTAATTTTATGGGATTAAATTGGAATCAAGGATCAGCTAGTGTAATTCATAATAAAGTTTACAGGAAACTGTATATTCTGTGACCTAGGGAAAGTTCTTAATTTTTTTTTTTTTAGTTTCTATCACCACTAACTACAAGAGCAGATGAAAATCTACAGCATCTCTTGAAAAAAAAAGAGCTTTTATGTGGCATTTGGAAAACAACAGGTTTAAATTGTGAGTGAACTGAAGGCACTTTTTATGACCGTTCAAAACAGGAGCCACTAGCTTATATCAAGCAACTAAAGCATCATAAATATTATTCCAAATTAATTTGCTCTCTGAAAGCCTAGCAAAGATTTAAGAGAAAACCTTAATCTACAGATACCAAAATGCACAACTGTTTAATTAAAAAATGAAATGCTGTAGCATCTCTGTTAGATAAGATTATGTGTTTTATGTATTGATTGGTAACAGCAACAGAGAAGCTAAGTAACATGTTTAAAACCACATAAAAATTTACTGGCAGGATTCAGGATGGAATTGCAATCTTTTCTCGCAGTGAGCTGCCTGTTGTATCATACATTTTTAACAGAAACACTCCAATCCCAAATTGTTAATAATGGATCATCATCATAATAAAATCATCAATTTCTGCTGTTAAACTCATGAACAATCAATCTACAGGGGAAAAAAAAATGTTGTAATAAGAGACTTTCGAAAGAGCATAGCTAAATGTACCTCTTCTACAGAAAGGTTCTAGAGTAATAAAAAATAACTACAAAGGAAAACAGTTAGGGAACAGATAGAGATCCCGTCCACTTTAGAATAAACACGAGGAGTGATCACTTGATTGCAACACATCTGGAGGTGCCTGAATGATTACAGGTGAACTTGTGTTGACTTCTTCAAAAGTCTTCTGCAAATTCCCTTTGGAAAAAACCTTAATCAGTAGGCTTCTTTCCCTTTTCAAGCATAAGTACACATATCTTACATGACATCTATCTGGGTTATGAAATAACTAAGGAAACATAGATGCCTATCTTGTCAGAAATACTTTTCCCTAGCATTTTATCTAGGCTAATGCAATAGAGTATCAGACTGTCTTTATATGTAAGACTCTGGGAAATTAAAAAAAAATCATACTTCGAAGAACTCACTTTTCAATAATTATCATCTCCCTTATAAAAAGGATGAACAAATTTTACTTTTTATTTTGTTTCAGCAAATACCAAAGATATGCAGTTATATTTTATTCCAAGTTCAGGAAGCACTAATGCATTTGTAAGGATCAAATGGTGCATATATTTAAACATGGAACAGCATCTTACATGGGATTGCACAGGATATGAGTAAGTGGAGAATTTGTTGTGTCATGACTTTTCTTAGTTTCAGGAAGAACAGATTTCACTTCTGTGAGCATGAACACTTTTAAATTTAACTTTTCCTCTTCCCTTTTCTTGTCTTCAGCTCCCAACACCATCTGGAGAAAGGGATGGAAGACCCTGGCAACTCCTTAATAAAGACAAAGGGTAACCAGAGGCTATGCAAGATGGGAAAATGCTGCATTAAATTTAAAATGCAACATCTTCTTATGCAACAGGGAGATCCTTCTCAAGACTCTGCACACATAGAATTAACTAAGAAACATCATAAACATCACCATTTTTCACTCCAAGTGCAAGTCATATTTTTTGACCTTGTCATTTCTAGTGTAAGCAGCATGTGTCAGTATCTGTGTATAAAAATTCAGAAATGCAACACTCCACTGCACACGCTTCTCCCCCCGGGGAGAGAGTGAGCGAACAAACACATGCCAGATGGTAGTCGCATTGCTCAGTGCACTACTGGAAGGCACTCAGTTATTGCAGAGATAAACACAACATACAGTAAAAGCAGAAAGTCCCTACAGAGCAGCCGCATTTTGGTGCTGTGTGTTTGTATACTGCTTAGCACAATGGAGTCCTGATCCATAACAAAGTCCACACAACCAATTAAGCAAAGGACAGTGACATTTCCTAGATTTTACATGGGTGGATCTAAAGGCCAAAAGGTGGATCAAGATCAAGGGCTCTGGTATGTAGCTTCTTACTGCAAAATTGTGCAGCACACAGAGGACATGAGTAAGTCTATCCTTTAGTCCTTTGTACCACCATCACAATATGATGCTAGGAATAAGGCCACAAGCATACAAAGAATATTTTCAAACTTCAAAGACTTTGAAATATTATCTAGTTCAAAGGTTGACACTGTTAGCCCTCAGTTTACAGAATTTCAACTTAATCCTCTAAATTTGAATACCATTTTCTCAATTCAGTCATAAGTATTAATAATTTCCTTTTATTGTAAGGTTTGTACATGTGGTAGTATGTTTTTATTACCTAATAATTTCCATTACAGAGGATTCTGCAGGAAACTTTACTTTGAGGATTATACTGAAGGCCAATGTTTTTGCCAGCTTTTAAAAATCATGAGGTATAAATTGTCAGGTGTCAACTGGTCTTTTAAATTCTATGCAATTTCACTCAAATTTTGCAGGATGATTTGAGGAGAGGGAGAAATGGTATTTTCCTTCTGTTGCTTGGGCTTCTTGGAAGATTTTGCCAAGGTAAGGCCACTGGAAACAGCCACTGAAAGTGGCTGAGACTTTGCTCTTACAGTAGCTGCATTAACTGCTGTGAGGTCACAGTGACCAGAATAAGTACATGGCTATAAGGTCGATTCTACAGTTCAAGTGCAAAGTGGGTACTTATTAAGGTTTCAAGAGTGACAGCAAGCTCTGTACCTACCTGGTAGTTATTTTTAACAGTGCTTAACATTAAAATATGTGATTACCATTTTTCCCTTAGAAAAAAAATGCACAAATTTGAGCAAATTATGTAAAAATAGTGACAACTGAAGTTCTTTTGCTTCACTGTGCAAGCTGGACACAACTTGCATTTGCACAATGGTTGAAAAAAATGGCCAGTAAAAGGAGGTATGTTTGGATGGATGGTAGTAAATCTGGCATTTCTTTACTTTTGGGAATCTGATTTTTCTGTCTAAATGATAATCTTTTTCTAAGCACACGATTCTCATTTGATGGTTGTGGGTCATCCTAGCAGCTGATACAAGAAAAGTGTGTCATTCAGGACTTTATTCACTAATTATAAATACATTAAGCTTACAGTGAGTAGAAAGACCAGAAAACTAACAGTTGCACCTGTAATTAGAAAGTAAATGTTTTCAATAAAGGAGGCTTAGACTTGAACAACACTAATGGGTGGATGAGCTGAACAAGTGTATAAGAGGACAGGTGCGCTCACAGCTGCTTATCAGGTGTTTCACTACATCTGTGTATTTTCAGTGCAAGAGATAAAGCACCTTCAAGGCTCAAGTCCAGAGGTCTATAAGCAATACTTAAGTAATTTCTCCATCTCTAAAATGCACATATGAATTCAGAATGCACAGAGAGTTAACAAAAATCTGCACATTAAAAAGAATGGATTTTTAATTGTTCTTCTAAACCAACAAAATTTAGTGGATAGTCCACACAGCATTGTTGCACTTTTCTGCACAAAATAAGCTCTAGTCCTACTCTCATTTTGTGTCTCGTGACATTACTAGCATAAAATAGGGCACAGTCCGAGAAATGCTGAGGTTTTTTCTCATCTTACATGTTCCTCTCATTCATTTTTTGGCATCCAGGCATTTCTGCTTGTCATTCTGTAATGGATTTCTTGCCATTCAAATGGCTTTGTCAATACTACTGAACACTCAGAAACTTAATATATATATTTAGCAAAAGCCTGTGTGTCACAGTTCAAATTGAAGAATGAGAGGCTGACCAATAAATGCTGCTGCTGAGGCTGAGATAGGTATTGTCTAACAAATTGGATATTTTACACACAATTTTATGAACTCTGCAACAAATAACTATATAACCTAATTTAAGTGAATTACATGCCATTAAAACTAATCAAAATACACTGATATCAGAAATGGAGAAAGATGAAAGTCAGATGCGGGAGAAGAAATCAGATTTTTAATTTTTTTTTTTTCTGTTATTCCTTAAGTCTCATTCAGATCATTAGAAATGTAACATAACAAGAGTCATAAACTTTGGTTATAAAAATTAAATGCATTTTTCACATCTAGATCTCACAAATATCATGCATCAGTCAAAGCTTGTTAAGTCAAGTTTTCTGTTATTTCCCATGGTCTTTCTTCTGCTTTATCATCTGTAATAGTACAGACAGTGTTAAAAACACATCAGAGTGAAGCTGCTAGCAACAGCTCACTGAAGAAGGATTGCAGAAAAAACCTCACTGAAATTCCCAAAATGCCCACTCTTCCTTTCCTGAAAATAAAAGACCCATGAAACTCCTTAGACACCGCATGGTTTATAAAACAACAGCAAATCCAATCAATTTTGTTACAAAGGAGAATATCGCTTGATCTGACAGACAGGGTTTGGTTGTTTTTTTTTTTCAGTAGTAGACAAGCTGATGGCACTAGCAGCAAGATAACTGTGAGTTCAGGTTAAAAATGCACTAGAATTTTTTTCTCAGCAATGCAGCTCAGTAGAATTTGTATATAATGAGCTCCATGGTAGTCTGGAGATGAAAGATGATGACTTATTAGAAGAGATTGTTTATCTGAACATTACCATAAACAAGTATTTGATGAAAGTGTCAGCTCAGTATTCAGAGATTTACTTTCTTCTTTACTGGCATACCTGAGAACCAGAAGACTATCTGTAGTTTTTGAGGCTTTGACAACATGTTGGCTGCTTAGCAGTCTATAGGAAAACCACGGATAGAGATTAAAGCTTATTTTTGTAATTCATGGCTAGCAATATATAGAGAGAATGTCTTTGAAATGGCAGTCACTTCTAACACTCACACATTTCAGCGAACTGTTTCTCTCGTTGGAATGAGGAACATAAAAAACATTCCCTGAAAACTGAATAAAATAATACTTTCAGTTTTATTCTAGAAGTTTTTCTTATAATAAATACAGCTAAGTTTGTATGAGTTTTATATGAAAATTAGTATTTGAACAAAAATGTTTACTGTTGATGTCTTCATTCAATTCTTTTATTTAACATAGTATGTTTTTATTTTAAAACTGGGGAAAAAAATATCATGCTTTCTTCATAGGAAGTCTACCCAAGGAAAGGTTTTTTATTTTTAGTTCTGCCGCTTACAGGAGAAAATTTATTTCTCAGAGATCATCTTTGCTTTGTTGCCAGTATCCAAACCGAGAAATTCTGGGGCCGTGGAAAATTTGAATCAGTTTGCTAGCCAGAGTTTTTAGGAAGTATCTCCATCTTTACAGCACACCGGGTTCTGGCAAGTGGCTGGCACAGGAATTACACCAAGGTGTAGAAGGAAGGATGCCTCCTGAGTACAGGAAATTAGCCATATGTAGCCACAACATGGCTCTGCACCACCCAGTCTGTCTTGCTGGCTACACTGAGGCAGAACTGCATCAAGGAAGGATAAAAACACAAGACTATCAGGAAGGGACTCAAACCCACCCAAATGTGGGCTATGTTTCCACTGGAAAATATCGAAGAACACATCAAGGAAAAGGCTGCAGAAATGCGGGATGCAATGGCCATGTTATCACCCTGCCAGGCTGGGACTTGCACTCACAGGTCCAGAAAAATCAAGCCTGGAAAGGTGCTCAGCAGTCATCTGGCCTTCACTACTCCTGAAGGCAGAAGTGCCTTTGCACAAGCTTTTCCCTTCACTTGCACCCTTTATTACTTCCAGAAGTGACAGTACTTTAATACTGGTGCTTCTTCATTGTTGTAGCTTTCTCCTCCATATTCGAACTAAGATACTTTTGTGGAGCTTTATTACTTTTTAGATATATTAAGCAATGTAGATGAACATTGAAGTATCTTATGATTTAATTAGATTCTCAAAGGGAAGATTATTTCCCTCTTCTGAATTCAGAAATAGTGCTTTTTTATCTTTATGTAAATTAGTTGAGTGCAATTGGTCTGTAGGAAGATTATTCCTTATGCTGACCAAATATTACCTTTCTTTTGTGTTCTTTGAAACTATTTAGTTCAGTGATGCACACAGAAAAATATAATAACACTTTTTAAAAAGTTGAATTAAAATGTGGAAACTATCCTTAATTCATCTTCACTGTCCTCTTTTCATGGGGCAGAAAATTAAATACATGTGAAATTTGCAAATGTTCCATGCAAATAGTAAACATCATGAAAAAAATTCTGCAAATTCCCTGAACTATGTTAGCCTCATCTAAAATTTAATTAACTCATTTTTATTAGTTTATTATTTTTACTCTGGACAGGAGCCTTTCTCCTGTGGCTAATTTAGCCCTGAGAAACTGCATATTTGTGGCATGGGGAAAGGATGTCTTCCGGGACTGTGGTTGATTAAATAACAAAAACAGAGCAGAAAAGAGGAAAGAAGATAACTCTGCTACCCTGTGGGTAAGATGTCACAGATAAGATGGGTGAGAAATATGTTAATGTCTAAGGTGGCCCTGGTGGTCAGGTTTAGCCTGACAAAAATTAGATCCTTGTTTATTCACTGTTTTACCATGTTTGAGCTTGTGATGCCCTACTCTGGTTGCAGAATAAGTACAGTGGTGAATCCTGATCACTCTCTCCCGTCCTTCCAGGCTGATTTAGCAAGAGGCAGTAAAGTCAGTAGCTCTAATTTATTTGTGATAAAAAAAAAAAGCATGCCCATTACTGCTGAAAATATATAGGGAATTGATTTGATTATTTCTATGAAAACCGATTATAACTGAAAAAGTCTTTTGAAGACTGATTTCGAAATAGAACCTACCTCGTAATTGGCATCTTCTCTAGCAAGCTATTACTCTTGCATGCTTGTACAGAAGTGAGTTGTCAAAGACAGCATCTCTGTGTTTGAGACTTACCTGGGAAAATGCGATTCAAAGCTGTAACTAGGATTTTAAAGTGCCTATCCTTGCATTCTTAGATGGACAGATCACCCTTTGACTGCTGGGATTAGACATAGCTCCCATACTTTTTCAGTCATTGTAGCAGGTAAATGCAGAATAGTTTCTCCCTAGTCTCTAGCCACTACTTGTTTCCCTTCCTCCTCAGTACTCTGTGTATTAGGACAGAATTGGAGGCATTAGATCATGCTGATTAACTATCGCCCAGAACAATGCAGGAAAAGGAGTGTTCAACATCTAGGTCAACGTTCAGAGACAGCTCCTCATCACAGTCTGAAATGACCCAAGGCAGAAATCCAGGCACTATCAAAGTGTATAGGAACTTTTTATTAATTCAAAGGTCAATACACCCACAAAGAAGGTAAAGAAACTAAAAGCAATTTTTCTCTTGATGCCTCAAAAAAAAAAAATAAAAGAATTTGCTGTCAGTGAAGAATTCTGCAGCAGTTTGAAGAGAATTCCTTAAAATTAAATTTTACCCAAATTTCCAAACTGCATCAGTTTGAACATACCTTAGGCCCACTGGTGTATTTAAACAGAAAATTCTAAGCAAATTCTATGTCTTTTAGCTATCATTACTAAGGCCTTCTGTTCTTCCAGAACAGTTGTATTAGTTCAAACCATAGGTGTCCTCAGGCCAGTAACTAATTTCCAGTTATTCCCTAACCACCTTCTCCTGGTCACTTATGAGTATATAGACCTCTGTTTTTCACCATTCCAAAAACACCCTTGTCTGCTTGCCACATATTCACACCACTCCGTAACTTCTTCATCCTTATTGCTTTTCTCAAAATCTTTTCCTAATCTATGACATCTTTCTAAGTTGGCAAGACCAGAATTGCACAATTTCTTCAAGATTCAGACATACCAAGGATTTATACACTAGTAAAATTATGGTTTTTGGTTTATTTTCCCTGGTTTTCCTTCTCTTTCAAAACATATTTTGGGAGTGCAGAGGAGTTAAGTCTTATTGGATAATGATTTCATGTTCCTACAGAACTTCTGTAATTCCAAAATATTATTGTTGAATATTAAAATTTTCTCACTTATTTTAGATAAAAATTTTAATATAAATTTAATATTAAAAATGTTATTTTTTAATGTAAAATTAAGATATTTTCCTTAAATGCATTGCTTAATATTTATCTACACAGAATTTCAACTGACACTTTGTCATTCAGTCATTCCAAAATTAGAACTTAGTTACTGACTGTAGAGGAAATGAACAAGCCAAACTATTCCACTGAAATATTAAGTTTGCTCATGTAGTGAACCAGAAGTTTAAAGGTTCTGCATAGTAAGTGCTGTAATTGTTTGTGCCCCTTGGGAACATTTCAACATTTGTATGAAATGTAATTTGTCATAATCCAGATAAACAGAGAAATATGCTACACTGGCATGCTGTGGAATACACGCTTAGTGAAGAATTGCTTGGCTTTCTTTTCTTCAATGTGCTAGAAATAGCATTAATAAACATATCAGGCTCCATCTCAAAGTATCTGCCTTTCTTGTCTTTGAGGTCTTATTAAGGAAAAAAATGCATACAAATATGAACTCTGAGTGACATAAAAACACTCACCAAAAAAAAAAAAAAAAGAGAAAAATTCTGCCACAGGCCCAGGAAGAATGTGTCAGCTGTGAATAGCTCAATTTTGACAGGCCTCAGTGAGGATGGCTTCGCATAGCACCTGTAAGCAATTAGGGAAGCCTTTGCCATGCCAACTGGAGCTCCACACGCCAGCGGTAGCCAGAGTAGACCCTGGAGAACACCATGTGTCATTGTGCAGTGACAATCAGGTTGACGTCGCTGAACAATCTCGGTGATCCATCTTCTGGGAAACATATTGAAAAAACACTATCTGAGACAGCATGTGTAGAGACGCAGGGAGGTCTCACACAGAAAAGAATAATGCTTAGTTCAAGTGAGAAAGTCCTTGCGCTTCTTCCAGGACACCTTAATTGTTTACTTAAAAATAACCATCTAGCCTAAATAATTAAGACAATCTCATCAAACAAGGAATAAATAGATACTCTAATGTCTTGTAATACAAATTTGCATATGCACAAAAAGGAGTGACAAAATTCCATTCTGAACATGTGTTAGTGTTAAAAACCAGCGACCACTACCACTGCTGCCTACAGATCCTACAAACTCAGCCTCAGTTGCACCTAAGAAAACTGAGAGCTTGCTATAGACAACACGCATTAGCCACACATCACTGCATAAAATATACATTTTCATAATCTTCTTGTGAATCAGAAGCATACACTAAATATTAATGTAAATTTCGGAAATGTTAATATTGTAAACATCAAATGCAGCAGACATGAAAGGAACAGTAATTTTCTTACTGACTACAGGAAAATATCCATCTTGCTTCATATTGATGTTAGGCTTGTTAACCACCCTCAGCTCTGCAGCTTTGCTGAACATCATTTCAATGTTTTTGAACTTGCTGATTTCTAATGATGCAGAAGTCTGAACAATGAGAACGCACAATTCTAATTATTGAAAATAATCATCAAGAAATATCTTATTAGAAACTGCTGTTAGTTGCTGATATACTGACACTGACAGCAAAGCGTAGGTAGTGTTAGTTCAAGATGAGAAGGTGTAAAGTCAAAAGAAATCCCCTGATGAAAAGTCTTACGGTAGAAGTCACACTTCGGAATATTAACTTTCTAACTGAGACACGAATAACTGGAAAGCCAGTGAAAGAGCATTCATTTATTGTAGAGATTATTTTTAAAGATCCATATGAGTTTTTTTCATACAATTTCTAGAATATAACTTATTTCTTTCATTAAGGGAGAGAATGTTAATAGTTTGGCTAAAGAAGGAAGGCAATATAGAATCACAGAATCACAGAATATTTGGGGTTGGAAGGGCCCATTAAAAGTCATCTAGTCCAACCCCCCCAACCTAGAGCCCCCTCTAACTGGCCTTGAATGTTTCCAGAGATGGGGCATCTACCACCTCTCTGAGCAACCTGTGCAAGTGTTTCACCACTGTCATTGCAAAAAAAAAATCTTCCTTATGTCTAGCCTGAATCTACCTCTCTCTATTTTAAAACCACTACCCCTCATCCTATCACAACAGGCCCTGCTGAAGAGTTTTTCCCCATCTTTCTTATCAGCCCCCTTTAGGTACTGGAAGACCACTATAAGGTCTCCCTGGAGCATTCTCTTCTGCATGCTGAACACCCCCTACTCTCTCAGCCTGTCCTCATAGGAGTGCTCCAGCCCTGTGATCATCTTTTGGACCCTCTCCAGCTGGTCCATGTCCTTCTTATGTTGGGGGCTCCAGAACTGGACACAGTACTCCAGGTGGGGTCTCATCAGAGCAGAGTAGAGGGGCAGAATCAGCTCCCTCAACCTGCTGGCCATGCTCCTCTTGATGCAGCCCAGGATGCGGTTGGCTTTCTCAGTGGCAAGCACACATTGTCAGCTCTTGTTGAGCTTCTCATCCACTAGCACTCCTAAGTCCTTCTCCTCAGGGCTGCTCTTGATCCATTCCCTGCCCAGCCTGTATTTGCGCTTGGGATTGCCCCTACTCACATGCAGGACCTTGCACTTGGCCTGGTTGAACTTCATGAGTTTTGCACGGGTCCACCTCTCCAGCCTGTCAAGGTCCCTCTGGATGGCATCCCTTCCTTCCAGCGTGTCAACTGCACCACAGAGCTTGGTGTTGTTGTCAAACGATGTATAGATATATTAGTATATAAGTATATTGTAGTATTAGTATGTATAGTATGTGTACATGTATACATATGTAAGTATATATAGTATACATAAGTATGTAAGTACATTATAGATGTATAAGTGTATCATACCATATTCTCTAAATGGTCCTATTAAAAGATTTCTGTTTGACACACAGATGTCATAAAATTTCACCCACATTATAGCTCTAAATTTATGAGTCCCTGCCCCAGTCAGCCAGCCTCAACTGAGCTGCACATGTACCCTGTGCAGAACAAACTAGACTACTGTGGCAGCAACAGGGACATAAATTTAAGAATTTATGATGACTATGGTAAATGAATTTTCTTTAGTCTTTAGATGAAGGATCTTGGAGACAAGCTCAATGCAGCACTTGACAGGTTCTCTTCATTGCAAAACCAGAACCTGAAGCTGCACCCCAAGAGGACCCAGGCAGAGCAGGGGAGATGTAGGTGACTCGCCTGCCGGCCTGAGCCCGTGCAACAGTCGGTATTTTTCAGTTTGCAGTGCAGTGGAGTAAATCAAACGTATCTTTGACTTGTTTGATTCATTTTATGAGTGCTGTAGAGTCAATCTGGGAATGTTCAATGGTCTAATACACAGTACGTCTGATGCTATGTTCAGTACTTCCATATTACTGTTCAGCACACTGCGGGCGGAGTTCTGGTGGATACCATTGCAGTGCATACACAAACACTTATTGTAAGGTAGGTTCAAAGAGAGCCAAATTTTAAAAAGAACATATTTCACCAAGTACCTAGGGAATTTTTTTCAATTTTTCTTCTACTAACAATAAGAGAAGATACAATTACTTTTAAAGTCTTATTCTGCACTTTAGATTTGCATATGAACTGTTTAGCCTGTTCTTATGAGCACCATGGAAAATGCAAAACAAGACCATGGGTATAGCAAAAAAAGTTTTCAGGAGGCCTCAGGAAATCATAAAAAAAAAAGGCAAAAAGAAATGAGGAAAACAGATCTTAAAGGGTGAACAGTTGGGTTTATAGCTGCCATAAAATGGCTTTCCTTTTTAGCCTGGGGTAGACTACAAGAAGCATGAAGTCACCAAGTACATGATCAAGTGAAGACACTCAGACTTTGGAGTATAAATTATGATTTCTTTTCATACTCAAGTTTTCACCTATCATTTGAATTTGGGTTTTGGATTTCTATATAAATATTGTTAATGCAGACAGAGCTCCTTTTTATCAGAGGATGAAAATTCAAATACTTCTTTTGGATGGAATAGAAGACTACTGGTTTAGACCTGAATGGCCTGACATTCAGAGCAGACACAAGTACATATATCAAGGCAACTAATTAAGGCAAATGCATCCATATGAAATTTACAGCCTCCTACACAATTGAGTCTAACAAAAAAATGTGCTGCCTGCAAGAAAATTTTCAGTTGAAGAATGATATGCTGTTTAATGTTTCTGTGAAGTAGTTACTCAGATGTTTTTAAAATTGTAAGATAGCCTTAAAAAAAAACCCTAAAATTGTATGAGAGGATGAGAAGACCTAAATTATATCAGTACATTTGCATTCTCAAAGGCTTTCATTGGCATATAGAGTATAATGTAATATTTATCTAATATACAGTTTGGCATTGCTTTGTTTTTAAAAAACTCATCTTTTAGGGTTTGGTTTTCCAACAGAAAGTTGTTCACTGGAGTAAAGCGCCAGAAATGTGGTAACAAATGGCATGAGCATAGTTCACAGAATATTTTCTCTGACAACGTAAGCTGGAAGCAAGGAGGTAGAACATTTTGTTCCATGATTCAGAAAGCATGTTTGCATTGCAGATGATTGAAAAGTGAAAAGTAGAACAAATGCACCTGCATCGATCTCCACTTCTGATAGCAAGACTTGTGCATTTGGGACTAGCTCATCTGTCTCCTTACCACACAGCATTGCCCACTGAGGACACACCAGGCAGGCATATGAATTAGCTACCTAAAACATGTAGAATATCACCTTCTTCACTCATGACAAAGACTGCTGCTTCTCAATTATTGTGGTTCAGAATAAGTTAGTCCCCAGTGTTGAAATGCACCCCATGCATTAAAGAAATCATTCTTTGAGTAAACAGTTGCATGTCTTATTCGCTGTATGTTTTGCTATTGTGAAAAGTTTGACATTATTATTTTCTATATTTCAGTACATAATTTGTCTTTTTTTTTAATTCAGTTTTGCAATTTTTGATGCGCCTTATACAAACAGCTCCTCCAGAATGTCCTTGAAAGAATTGTTCTCTCCATTAGATCTGAAAAAAAAGTCTGTGCCTGGTAAGAAAATGAAAGCCAGAAAAGAAAAGATTTTAGGACAAGTAGTGAACGAATATTGTTAAAGTAATGGAGGCTGTAATCTGGTTTATATCACTGACTTATTTTTTAGTGTTGTGACCAAGGTTGCTTTTCTACCAGTGCTGTTCCTCTTCTACTGCTAGGGACACTCCAGCTGGGACTTCTCAAAACCATCTGAATTTGTGCATCTACTTCTAATTTCACATAAACTGGGTGCCCAAATCAGTTAGACTTCTTTGAAAACCACAGCCTGACTAAGCTATCTTTCTTGAGGACAGCATGAATAGGCTTTATCTGGGGAGAAGCTCAGAAAGGGTTTGTGAGTAGTTAAGGTATAAACAAGCACTTCATCTCCAGGAGCAGCTGGTGCATAGGAGGGAAGCACAGGCTTAACCTTTCCCCACCCACCTCCAGCAGGACCGCACATTTTCTCAAGAGGAGTCTCCATTCACCCTCAGAGGAATGCAAGCTGATTACTGGCAAAGCCAGGCCAGGAATCACGTCCACATACAATTCCATTGCAGAGGGTAATTACAGTGAATCTGTGATCCAGGTCCAAGCACTCAGAGTCAGCTTAGGTAATACTGAATGTACTTATAAGACAATCCCCCTTTGATGGTCAGGCCAATTTTAGTTTCCTGTTCCCTGCTTTTTCTCCTGCACCATTGTTTGTTGTCTGCCTTACAATTTGCCGATACAAATGAGGATTATTTTTTTTCTAACTGCTTCATTTCACTGATGCCATATACTCTGCAGCCCCACAAATACCTGTAACAACACAACTAAGGAAAAGGCAAACAGAGGGGAAAGGAGGTGGAAAGGAAAAGAGGGAAAGGACTTGAGCGAATAGAAGTATCCTCAAAGCCAGCTTCATCAGTGCACCCAGAGAAGTGTTGCGAAATGACAGTGCAGTTACAAAAGCTTCACAGTAGCCACTGCTCCTCAGCTGCGTAAGGCTGAGAGACCTCAGTACATTACCCAGCCACAGAGGGGATATGGACAGAGAAGGGAAGGGAGATGTTCCTAAAGCAAGTGCTACTTCTCATTGTCCCCTGCATAGGTATAGGTGGTCACCTTACCACTAATTTTCAAGAAACTGTTAACACCTAATTAAAAATTATTTCTAGATCTTATTTGCTTATTTTTAATTAGACATTTGAAAACTTGCAGAGTGGCAAAATAAATAAATAAATGCCAGCAGTTAGAAGTAAGTGTTACCTGAAGATGGAAAGAGACAGTAGGAGGAATACACCTATACATGACAGGGAAAGCAAGAAAGTGGAGGAAAATAATTGCAAAGCAGGACATGTGATGGAGACGAGCCTTAGGGCTTCTGGGCACAGAGCAATGGACAAAGCTGTGCTGCCAGGTTGGCAGAGGACTGCTGCTGGGAGTAGCAGGGTCTGTGCCCACGTGTCAGGCTGGGTAGGGTTTTAACCCCACATACTACCATGGTGATGATGTACAATGTGAATGTAGCCATAAGTTGTACTTCTGTTTAAAGAGCTCCTCAAGTACAGACTGATTTAGCTTACATATAAAGTCCGTAACTCAAAACTTATCTGAATAGGGTGATGAAATACGCATCTTTTTGTATGAAAATATCCTGCTTTCCATCAGCCTTGCCTATTGCCCCCTTTTTCCTTCACAACAAACGTCCAAGCTCATCATACAAGGTTTTCCTGGAGAGTTTACAAACTGTATGACAGAAAATGGGAGAGCAGAAAATGTTAATGATCACTGCAGGACACATGAGATTGTGTCTCCTGAGCCCTGTGTCTTATCAGCTATGCCACTGGGCCTCTTGCTGAGCAAGAGCAGCACTACTTAACCAGATAACATGAGTATGTTGAAGAGCGGAATTATCATAGATGTTTTCAGTGAAAAAAAAAAAAAAATAGTCTTGCTGTACTCTCAGGAATGGAGGAGAACTAATTGCAGACCAGTTCTTTTTCCTTTGACAAGCACTCTTGTTTGCTGTCAGCACCCAGACTGGCTGCTTCTGGTGCCATCACGGGCTCCCTGAGGACATTCCTCTTTGGTCACAGGCTTTCAACCTGTCCGTGCTCTTTCTCCTAACTGATGCCTGCCATCCACTACAATACACCTCAGCAAGACAGACTTCACTCAGTGTCTGCAAACAGACAGTCTCCTGAGTCTACAGACAGCGCGAATCAAAATCAGCCAGATTTGATAAAGATGTATTCAGAACAAAAGCATCACAGGGAAAACCACTGAGAAAACAATCCCTAGCTCTTTCCAGGTTGTCATCAAGAATCTGTGAGGAGACACTAAGGCAGAAGACCATCTTTGCAGAGTCTCTGTTCTGGTCAGTCTCGTTTCACTTCTGAAAGGATTGAGTGACTCCTCTGCTTCAGCTAGGGTTGTCTGATCTGACTGAAGGGCACCAAAAGCAAGAAAAAAAAGTAAGATCAGACACCTCCCTTCCCTGTTTGGGTGCAACATAAGACAAGTCACCTGCCTTGCTTCAGCACCAGGGATTTTCATTAAATTATGAAAATAATTTATGTGAGTTATGTGAGTTCCTGCAGGAAAGGTCTGCACTTCTGAGGTACATATCACATTTGTAATACTGACACAATAGTCTTTGAATATTCCATGTAGCCTTACTGTCTCCACTATCGCTATGAAAGTTTCATTCAAAAAACTCTTCTCAGTAGATGAGAAACCTGTCTCTACTCTTTGCTTAGAAACAGTGACAGAGAGATTATAGGACCAAGCTGTTCTCCTAACCAGGCTGCAGCTTTAAGGAGCTCCTTAGTGACAGATGGTAGAGGAATATAGAACCATCACACTCGCTACATCCCCAATCTGATCTGAAATTTAAATAACCTGACTCATTAAAGGATAATGCATATGCACTTAAACAACATAAAAAACCCGGAACAATCTAAATCAACAAGCGCTATTTCAACGCTTAATGTTAGCCAGTGACAGGTCGTTAAAGAGCATCAGCTTTAGAAGAGGGTAGAATTTCTCAGATAATAACAACAGCAACAGGGGGTTGTCAGAAGCACAAGCAATCTCTGCTAAAACACTGAGATTCTGTAGCTGCTGCCAGAAATCATGTCCCCTAAACAATGTAAGAAGGATCCAGAAGAGTGTTATTTTCAAAAACCGCAGGAGTACGTACCTGCAATTTCTTGTTCTGCTCTACTACATTCAGATGACATGGTACTGATGCATTGTAAGGCCTGAATCTGCTACATACCTTTTAAAATCTTGCTAGTGTCACACCAACACACTATTTAATTTTCACTTTTATTTCCCCCTCTTCCCCTCCTACATAGCATTAGAAAATTATTTTATTTTAATAAGGTCTCAAGAGTGTTGTTATTTACATACACTTCACTGTACCATGGGAGTCAGTAGCATTTGTAATAGCTCGCATCCGGGTAACTGACAAAATTTAGACATTAAGACACACAGCTCAAGTCAATGTGCAATAATTTCATGTCAAGCACTAACTGTGTTAAAAACAGTAATTTCAGTTTAGGGGAATCACCACACAGAACTTAACCTCCAGGTGCTGATTTTATTTCTGTTGTAAGAGTGCAGCAAGTTCTTTGTGGTGAAGCCGGCCTGGCTGGTGCTGTTCTCTGCAAGGAAGTGGACCATGCGAAGAGGACGGGACAGAGTCTTGTTGTATTGCAGAAATATCCTATGCAGGGAGCTGAGCAGCCAAGTAAAACTGCACCAGGTTCAAGTGGAGGTGGCCAGGCCCTTCACAAGGCCAAGAACGTGGAGTGGTGAAAGGAGATGGAACGCAGGCCCATGCTCTTGTCATATTACTATGATAAATGTGTCTAAAGCTGCGGTAACAATCAGGGCAGAGATATTTTCTCAAAGATGTTTTCTCAAAACTGCTTAATAAATTCTGAGCAGATTAAAACAATAAGAAGCAACATTCAGTATTTTTTTAAAAAATCATCCTTCTCAACAGAGAAGGAGTTATTAGATATGTTAACAACAAGGAAAGAAAAAGGTGGGAATTTTTCTGTTGTTTACATTTTTTAAATTTCAAATCAGCTACTTGACTGATTGTGACAGTTCTCCATGGATATTGTGCCTAATTTTAAGTTCTGTTTTCTACAACTGCCTCTAACCGATGTTTCCTCTTATACTAAGTACCTTACCTTTTTTCCTTCCTTCCTTCCTTCGAAATTTTTTAATTTCTTTTTTTTATTTTTAACTCTGATTCAAGAGCCTAATCCAACTGAGTGTTTAGTTCTTTACCACTTTTAGTCTGAGGCACTGTGTGTCGTGTTATTACAGCATCAGAGGAAAGTGGCCTATTACAGAAAAAACCATTTATGTTGTAGGATGACAGTTGAAGAAAGGAACAAAGGAGGAAAGACTTTGGAAAATAGACTAGGAGTTCAGTACAAATGCGTAGGTAATAAGGTGAGTAGCTGCATATCAGCACTGAAGCTCTTAAAATAATGACCGTTTCAACTTTGTCTGGATTCTGAGTCAGCTGAAAGATAATCACCCATCATTGCCGACAGAAAACAGAACTAGGTCGGAGAAGTCTGTGGAGGAGGAAAGAAAAAAAGATCTTTTGCTTAGCATTTGCAATTGTTGATATGGAGCAATGTTAGAAAATGTGCATCACAGCAGCCAGCTGCTCTTAGAGGGAGAGGAGGCAGGGCCGGCTCGCGGGCCCTAGCCGGCTCCAGCAGCCTGCCAGGATGTATTTCATGCCGGAGGTCTGCCTGCTGGGACCTCTGAAGAGGCAACCTGCGAACACAGCAGAAGAGTTTCATTCTACTTACATAATTAAATATTTTTTTTTCTTTTAATAAAGAAGAAAGCCTAATTCCAAGGTAGACTTTTATATACGTTACTGGATTTGGCTCAGCTTCTAGTCACTTCTGGCGAGCTCACCTTAGGAGGTCACTGGAAGCTGTGTGGAATCTAGGTAATAAAACTCCTTCCTAATCCACCCCTGAATTAGCAGCCAGAAAAAGCAAGTCAGGGGAGCAGTATTTGTGACAGATGGCCGAGAGATGAAGGCACAAGCTGCCAGTACCAGGTGAGCCAGGTGAGCCTTGGGTCCCCCAGCTGCAGCCCCACGCAGCTTCCTGCATTCACCCCACCGACCGAAAGAGAAATTGCGGGGTGCCAGTGGTCTGGCAGTGAATGAGCCTGCACCTGATAGCTGTACCAAGCAGGACAAGACTGCTGCTAAATCACATTGTAAGCATCCCACGCACATAAGTGCAGTGTTGAGCACTTAATCCTGAAACATGGGTTAAAAAAAAAAAGGAGTCTGTCTTTATTCACAATTCTTTCTACTTTGGAAAATACTGGATATTACTACTCTTTCACTATTACACGGCATCTTTGGTAATTGCAAGCAGTAATAATATATTTAATTTGTTCTTCCAAAGTGCATGTGTCCTTTTGAGGTTTGTTGATAGTTTTTTGCTGTTGTTTTCCGTTTAAATCAGTCAGCTGCAGTAAGGCCTCTGAGCACCTAGCTTGCAGCCTGCTGTGTGCATATGCATGTGAGGAAAAAAGAGTTCCCAACTTGAAAGGCCTTTAAAGTGATGCATGGCCACCATATGGCTATTTTGCATCCACATACACCTATTTTTCTTCTTCCAAGTGTTTAATCAGAGCTATCCCTGCTAAGGAGAGGGGGGAAAAAAATGAATTAGCATATTCTTATGGTCTTCTGTAATTTCCCTTCCCTCTTTAGCATCTATATTCCAGAACTGACAGGAATCTCATTACATAAAAAATGATCAGCACTCTCGCTTTGAGTGTTAGAAGACTATGTTTTATGTCAGTGTATATAAATAAGACCACAACAGCAATGGATTTTTACCTTTATTAATAGTCTACACAAGAGAAAAGAAAGGAGAAATCTTTTAAAACTTCTTTCCAGAAAAACGTTGAACACTATTGACTAGCATCAATATGAAATTCTTTCTCTCTTTCACACAGTTTCTGCCAGGAGGAAGAATTGTCACCAACAGTAATACCATGAATCTTTATGATTTCCAGAAGTCCTGACTTCGCCAAAGAAAAATCTGTTTATACTTCTGAATGAGAGATAATAAGGGGAGGCAAGGAAGATGTACTGCAAATCCAGCCATTGGTGTTCACAGCCCTAGGTTGTAAAGTGGACAGATGCCTTCGATATCTTGAATACTATAAAGTGGCATGTAGATATGACTATGTGGAAATATAAAGATAGATAAAGAGGTAGTTTCTCTGGATTTCTTTCAGGTGGTGGCATGTGTTGTTTTGTTTTCCAAAGTATTTTCTCCTGGCTGAAGCCAAACTATTTAAAAATGGAAGGTAGCACAAGCAATGGACACTACCTCAAGTCAAAAGACAGGAGGTGAGACAGCTCATTTGCTTTAAGTGAATCTATGCCAAATAAACTTGAAGGAAATAATTTCAGCTATTGTCAGTCATGCAGATCCAGACTAACTCCTCAGCAGAGGAGCAGACATGTACTACTTTCTGGAAATAAAATACAATTAAAATTTAAGTATGCTTTATTATTTTATACATAAATTTTAGGCTTGAATGCTTTTATGGGGGCATACTACTGAATCTGAAGCCATTTAACTCAGTCTCTAGACAGACATTAAACAGTAGAAGTAGAACACAGACAGATGAGAGGAAAAGAACTCTAAAACCTACAAACAGCAAAACCTTCCTATTGATTTTTCCATTCTCACACAGGCCTTCAGAATCCAAGATTATCACAAGGTTATTGAAGTGCAGCCCCTGGAATGATATCCAGAAACAAAAAGTAACCCTGAAGCTCTGAAGGGATATTACAGGAACAATAGGAATCATTGTACAAAAGTGTAGACAGCATGTCTTAACCTTGTTTGACGTTTACATTCAGCAGCAGGACTGTTTGGGTTTAATATATAGGAGCGAACAACACTGCAAGGATGTTTGACTGAAAAGACTTCAGCTCTTCTGTTTTCAGGCAAGTACTCAACATCCTTCCGTTCACAAGGAGTTCATGTTCAGTCTATCAATCCACTAGAAGACATTCCAGACCTTTAGCAAATCTTTTTCCTAGATACTCATGACCAATTAATGTCTATTTGTTGTTTCAGCATTTTCTTTCCAAGTCCATTCCTTCCCCATTGTTTACTCTGCTGCTAAGTTTGTTGGTAACAGTCCTAGCCCCTTTCAGTTTGCTGCTTCTTTTGCCTGTGTGAAGATGAGATCTTCCTCCTCCAAATTGTCCTGGAAACTCTTCTCTGCATATACGGCATTTTGAATTCCTCTTCCTTGTACACTGGTGATCAGAACTGCATGTTGGATGATGTCTGAGATTTCACCAGTGCCTTACAGAAACATATTCACAAATATCTTCTGATCTCTCCTTGAAACACCTTGGCTGACTTTTTTTTCTGGAATCAGAGATGTCTTTTACAGATCTATATTATCCTGATGACCATAATAGGGTCAATACTGACCTTGCTGTTTCTTCCTCAACTATTTTCAACCTGTGATCTACACTCTTAACAGTATTTTTTTTTTATTAGTACTCAAATGTACAATATCTCTTAATTTCTTCTCAAGACCACGTGCTATTCAAATCCTTCCATGAACTTACATTGCCTGACAACAATGTATTGTTTGCAAATTTCATTAGTATACGCCAACTTATACAACAATAAAGGTACTAGATTCAGTCAATCCTGGAACAAATCATTGAGGAACATTACCAGTCCTCTTTTGCCCTAGTAAAATGGTCCTTCTTTTGTTACAACCTAATGTTACCACTTTACCTACCTAGTGTGCTTGTACTAATCATCATTTCCTACAGCTGAATTAATCTTTTAGGTACAAAATTCTGAATCTTGATTTGTAAACTCTGAGAATATTAAGTCTACATGTCAAAAGAATTATGATATAAACTTCAAGTTCTGAAGTCATAAGATCTTCATTGTTTATTTTATAACTATTCCACTGGGTTTTTTTTTCTTTAACAATACAAAACAATTTTTCAAAGCCAAGTATTTTCTCAAATTTTTGACAAACTCTCAGATTTCTAGTGCTCAAAGGCTTTGTTCAAAGGCTGTAATCAATGCAAACTTAAAAAATATTTGCAAACACAGGACTTTGAAATGATGGAGTATTTTTGGAAGTTGCCAAACAGTGGCCAACAAGCATTAGATACGGTAAAGCAAAAATCATTAAAATTATCCTCAAATAATAATACTATCCATATATTAAGAATGCAGAGATCTGGCAATGGCTTACTTCAGCCATGTAACACTTATTAGCATAGATATAGTGATAAAAATCAGGTAATTTTTGACATACAAACAACTAAAGATGTCTTACAAATGTCACCAATTGAGTGCAAGTGATTGCTGGTATTTTTTTACACTCTATCCATGAACAGAAGAAGATTCTGTATGTCTGCTGGATTTGCTGACGTTTTGTGACCCCAGAGAATCTCTAATTAGATTTTCCTTAAAGCAATCTTCCTTTTAATTTCTGTGATTTAAAATAATAGTTAATTTACTTCAAGGAAAAAATCCTTCTTCTCCTACAGTGGCAATTTTACAAAAAAGAAAAAAAAATTACAGAAGTATCATATCCTTTGAAAAGTAAATTCTACTAACTTGCCCATCACCAAGGTCTATGCCTGTCTCTAAAGTTAAATATACATGCTAGCTTTTTCACAATGCAATATATCTAAAGGCATCTCTCAAAATAAATGTAACTATGATTTTCTTCAACCTATTCATATTTTTCCTTAAACACTGATAGCTACCTGTGTGTATGTCCAACACTGTTCCTTTGCTGAAGATTAGCTAACAATTCTTTTTTTTTTTTTCTCCTCTTTTCCTTCTCTACTCCCCTCCCACCCCAAATGATGACATAATCCCTCTGCTTTTAAAAGTAGGATGGCACTGCAATATTTCAGTCAGGTCATAAACTGAAATATACCAAAGAGAGCAATTTTATTTAGGAGTGATGAATTCCATAATACAATTTCACCAGAAAGGGTTAGATGCTACATACAATCTGCACTTTTGTTAAAATACAAATCCTAACCTACAACATCACTTAGAGACACTAAATTTGTACTTCTTAAAGCCTGAACAATAAATCTGCTTATTTATATGATTTAAAATGCATTTCATTTATTCTATTAAGCACTACCATCCTGTGAAACTCAAAGCAATTCTCCTGACTCTGTCAATCACATACTTTGTATTCATAACCACAGTTATTTCAGCTGCTAACAAAATTGATTTGCAAATGGTTTTCAAATAAAATTGTTCTGTTGCTTTGCCTTCCTATGCATACTCATCACAGTTTATGTTCTTGGATATTTGGATTACTGATAGTTGTAAAAAATGTTCATGCAGTGTTAAAGTTTAAGCAATATCAGAAGGAATACCGGTTACTACATCTTTTGCCACCTAATCTCCTATTTCAAAAGCTCGTTAGGCCATGAGTTACGTCATACAGAGCCAACTGCAGATAAAGTTCCAGATGTAGCCTGGTCTTCCTTAACAGACTATCTAATGCAAGTCATATAGAGTGCGAGAGTACTGTTCATAATCTGCTATTTGTATTGGTGTTTTCCCTCTAAATATTCTATAGATGCTGAAAAAGAAGCTATATATCCATTTACACACGGATATGAAGGAAGTAAATGAATGTGTTGAATGTAATGCTAAGTAACCAGCACTTACTAAAAAATACAGGACACAAGGCTGTGTTTGTTTATGTAGAAGAAACTAATTTAAAATGTATACTGTATTCCAGAAAGTAACCACAATACTTGATATTACAAATCTGACCTTAAAATACTACTTTTGTTCTTTTTTTTCTAAAAGTAATTTTTTTCCTTTATTAACACAAGGGATTAACTTGTGTTCTGGGCCTTATGATTCATCTTCTTTAAAATTGCTCACTAAATGTTAATCAGTTACATTGTACAGTAGGAGGGGTCTATGTTTTTATCCTTTTCAATAAAAATGCATTGAACAGCATAAACAACAAGCTTTGAAAAGGGAAAATGCACAAGTCACCTCCTCCGATCTCTTTGCTACCTCTGACACCCTTCCTTTGTCTCCCTCAGAGCTGAAGAGATGCCTTGCACGGGAGAGATTTGCTCTGGTGTCACTGAGGACACACTACAGAGGTAACAGGATTGCAGGAGTGCAGCTGAGGACAGACTTTGGCTGGCGGAATGTTTCTTACTGGTCGTGTAATGTGTGATGGAAAGATCCCAGTCTGACTCTGATGGACTGCATCAGCTTGTCAAGGTTGGCAGCTAAGGAAATAAAAACCTTGTTTATTGTAACCTGGGCACATTTGATAAGGATTGACTGAGACATAACACACGCAGACACCCAGAGTATAATGTTTAGAAGCTCTTGCTGTTCAAATAGAGCCACACTTCAAACAAGCATTGTCCCCTATCTCCCATTCACTTAGAATAAACATTTTAATTTGCATGCCCAGATTTTAATTGGTACAGCATGTGGAATTAATAGAAACCATTATCTGTTATATCAGCATGACCTTTCTGTGAATTAAAATATGTCACAGATAGAACATTAAATGAGAGAACAGAGCTCTCTAACCTCTAAATCCAACAATTCTCTGTAAACTGACAGCACACTCGGTACACTGCTGTAGAGTTACTGGCTTTGAAGTCAGCTCAAAAAAAATTAAAGAAGGAACAAAGCTGCTGGTGGGTGTATTCCTAGAGCTTTCTCAGCCTTCTACCCACTGAAAAAAGTGTTCAGGAGAAGAAAAGAAACTAATTCCTAAAGGCCGCAACATGTTTGAAAAAATTATTTAAAAGTGGTTATCGATAAAATTGGTAGCAAATAAAAAAATATGTATTTGACTGAAAAATGAGAGGGAACATAAAGAATGAGATTAGTTCTGATTGATGAAAGATGCCAAAAATTACAATAATTCCTTTCCACCAAAGGTAGGCTTGAAATGTCATTACTGAAATTTTAGGGTGGCTTTGAATGACTGGAGAACACTGTTTTAAGACCTCATTTGGGAAATTTCCTGCTACCCTGTCTTATATAACTAATAAGAGGATTATATACTTCAAAGCTGGATTTTATCATCCTACTATGCTGACCAGAACCATCAGTTCACTGGTTTGGCTGATAAACTGGAATTAGATGTCAAAAATGGTCCTTTTCATAATAGTAAGTAGTTACATATCCTAAAAAAATTATAATTCAAATAACCAACAACAGCAAAATATAGTAATGAAATTCAATAGCTAACTGAAGTTTAGACTCTTGTAAACAGTAGAAACATTTTTTACTAAAATTAGAACAATGTCAAGATGCTACAAAAAAGAATGATGGTATTATGCATCATAAGATGAGAGACATTATTATTATCTGCGGTTTCCTGCTGCTGAGCTCCAGATGTAAATTCTGCCTGAAAATAATGCATTCACAAAATAGTGTCCCATCCTTTAGAAAATGCTGCATGGAAGATGCATCAATCTACACAGAAAATATAAATACACTTGCAGCTACACATACACAAGCACAGTTATAACAAATATTCTATAGGTATGCGAGGATATGAAATCTGTGTAGGATTACAGAAATCTATTATTTAAGAAAAAATGTCTGATCATTAACAGAGATGAGGAATTCTTCAGTTAGTTGTGCCTTCACATAAGAAATGATAAAATAATCACATTCATACCTACTGTTTCAAAAATGCAGATATGTTTTTCAAAACCATGGGCTTGACCACTGCTGACGAAGCTGGCATTGAACTTAGCCTGCACCAATGTCCTGACCATTGTACTCCTACATAAAGGTATTCAGATTATTTATTTTGTGTACTAATCGATTTCACCTCTGTGATGTAAGTGTACTCAGCAATCTGATAATAGCTTATCTACAAGTAACTCTCCTCTAAGCAGATATGGTCAATCTGTGTCACTTGAGCCAAGTATCCCAGTGAAGTTGTACCAGAGAATGACCTGTCAGGTAGTTCAAATCTCCAGCTACGGCACAAAGTAAAGTAGCAAAACTACTCAGGCAGATATTTTTTGTCCCTTACTCATAAGTAATGCAGCGATAGAGCTCTTATCATGTCCTGCTATTCCTGGAGGTCTCCACCTCTTTGGCTCTCCTCTTCCATGGGAAAGGTGATGAGGCTCCCAGCCAGACAAAGATTCTGGTTCATGGCTCTAAAGGCCAGTTAGGAAAGCTGGCCACCTCCTCTTTATTAAGACGTTATTCCAACCCATCTGAAAACTACATCATTAACCTCCTATGTTATAATGCTTCTACTGTTTGTTTGAAAAAAAAAACCAATATACTCACTCTTTAAAGTTTGCTTAGATAATGATTCTAACAAACTAAATAGAACCAGGAGATTTCAGACTCGTTCAGCGTGACAATGGCAGGCCTCCTGCTTCCTACCCACATCCTCCCATATTGCCCCTGGTTGCTCAAATTTGCATGGTGAGCCGCCAAAGGTTATCTCATTATTACACTTAAGGACCAGTCACCTGTGAGGACATGAAATCTTCACAATTCAGCTCAGATCCGGCTTGTGCTTATGCCTGAAGGCTTCTGATGCTGGCTGATGAGGGAGGGTGCATGTTTTTTCTCCTTTCCTGTTAAACAGTACAAATTATTCATTGCTTTTACCCTGGAACAGGAGGTACCCCGACAGCAAGGTAAACTTGCCACTATAAGCCTAGCAGGCTTTCAACCCAGTGAGCCTCTTAAAATGGCAGTTTCCCAGTGTCTTCATCTCTAGTTAGACCATACTCACTACTTTCCCTGAGGCCAAAACTGCACCTTTTTTTTTTTTTTTTTTATTTCCAATCAGAAAAGCAGTGCTTTGAGTGGGTAACGAGTAATGTGTAGAGGACAGCTTATGAGTAACTTCCTAAAAGGCTAAGTAGGCAGGGGCTCTTCATAGCAAAAGAGAAGATTGAGTTGCTATGGTCTAGCTGTCAAACAGCAAATGTCACTGACAAATAACTGTGAAAAGCAGTTTCCCACTATGAAATTATGAGGTAGCCGGTTTAAAACAAAAGGAAATTTGGGAATAATTTTCAAGTAGCACATAATTAATTAATTAATTAATTTTAATGAATTCGTTGCCGTGAGATGTCACTAACCATAATTGTGCAGAAAAAATCCTACATTACAGAAATATGTGAATTGATTTCAGGAGTCATTGAGTACATAAACATAACTGAACAGATGCAACCTCCAGGACTTTTTTAAAATACTGATTGCTGGAGCCTGAGAGAATCACAAGAGGAAGAATAATTTACAACTTGTCTGGTTTCTTACAGGTTTCCCTAACCATCTGCTACTGACCACTTCAAAAGCAAGGATACTAGGCTAAGTAGACCACTGTTCTGTTTTGCTATTGCACTCTCAGTTAAAGAAAAAAATTTACTGATTCATTTACCTATGTTTCACATATGTGTAATAATACCAACCAGTCATAAAAGTAAAAGGTACCTATTCAGAAAATTGTGTTATTTCCTATATCCAGTGAAACTATTGTCATCAGGAATATTCAATCATTTGTGTCTTGCATTGTGCAGAATCAACAACTTAATATTGACTGCCTACAGCCCAATTTACAAGAGCTCTGGCAGTTGTTTCTGAGGGCAAAAAAAAAACAGATTTGAATTTTTGCAGGAGGATGCTGAGCTCTTTTGCTATGCTCAAAACATTATACGGGTCTAATACTAGCCCCAGATGAATTTCAGACATCAGTCATCAGAGTTCTGCAGATGCAAACCAAATCCTGTCACTGGGCACAAGATCCAAAGTCTCTCACATGCATCGCAGGTGGTTGTGGGAGAAAGGCCACCATCTACAGGAGAATAGTTCCATACAACACAGTAGGAAGAGAAATGACTACAGTATCTTGCGTTCACAGATGCCTGCTAAGCAGAGACCACTGCCAGCAGACAACCCTTCAGCATGACCAGGGCACCCATATTACAGGTTTCCACTGCCTACATAACCTTGCTATAAGGAAATGTCATTATTTGCAGCTTGAGTTTGTTGAAGGCCACTTCTTAAAACCTGTGATGGGTATCTAGGCTGTTGCACTCCTTTGCCACATATGCCCAATGTGTCTGTGAAACATGGTCCCCAAGGACAGCATCTCTCTTACCTGTCATCTGTGCTTGCTGATGCCCAGGGGTCAAAGTGACTAAATTCCCCCTATAAGCCTGTGTCTTATGTTTCTTATTTGTTAGTGCTGCTGAAGATAGAAATCAAGGTCAAGATAGAAATCACTCAGGGGACCTCACATTTCACATCTGGTGCAGCTGACCAGGCCTACTGAGGATATTAACCAAACTTTAGCATTGCTTTAGCAGACATACTGCTGCTAATTATCTTTGGCAACTTATGTGCCAGACACCTTATCATGGACTGTCAAATCTCTCCACACAAAGAGAGTAAGAAGAAAGAAAGGATGACAAATCAGGGGCTAGAAGACTCCCACTATTGATTAAACAATTATGTATAAACTTAGGGTTTTTTACTAATAGGTAGAGTCCTGTAAATTGCACTGTCGTCAGAGGAGTTACCAAGACAGAGTCATGGCTCAGACCAGGATGGATAGGTTTGGAGCATCACACAAATGCCTAAGCTTCAGCGTACAGCTTGCGGGGAAGCACTGAGCAGAATTCCCATCAACTTCATTTGAAACAGGGCTAGCTTTAGGCATGGACAAAGTAGGTGATTGCCTGTAAGAGCACACTAATGTTGGCTGTAGGAAAATTCCTGCAATGAGCAGCTAACCTCTGCTGCCTGTGTATCCAGCACTGTTTTGTGTTTGTCTCCACCTTATGCATTCATCCTTTTTATCCAACATCATGAAGCTTCGCTCTATCTCAGCTCTATCTGTCATCTGTGAAATGATGGCAGAACTTGTCATCAAAAGGGTAGGGATGGTTTGTAATCCAGACTAAGAAGTGGAAAGCAGTTGTGTTTAATTCTAGTAGGGGAATAAGGTTCTGCTTGTAGTAGTGGGGAAGTCAAATTGGCCACTGAGAGAATTTCCCTTCATGTTAGGTGTAGCAAATTAAATTCTGAAAAGCCAAGAGCCAGATGGACCTTCTGTGAGTACAGTGGAGAAGACCAAATTCAGTTTAGCCAAGTTGTCTTTGCGGAACTTATAATTAGGGGTTTGGTTTTGTTATTGCTTACTGTTTTTTTCATTCTTTTGAACTGAGCATATTTGATGAAGAGCTTTGGCCTTCCTTGGAGTCGCACGCTTTTTTGGTGGAATTATACTTTGTCACTGAAATTAACTCTCAAAATAGATTAATAAAACAGGGCTAAGAGAAAACTTTGCAATGCATTTTTTAAGTGTATGCAAGTCTATAGTTCAATTCCAAAGAACTAAGTGTCAGTCTAGAATCTAATAAAAGCAGTATGGTGCTTAGTACAGATTTGTTTTTCCCTTTTGCATGACTTAAAAATAGCAATGGATAATTTCAGATGGAGCGCTCCCTCCGGTTTTGGGCACCATCTATTAGAAAAGCTGAAGAGAATGTAAAAAAGATCAGCGACAATTAAGAAGTTTGAAATACAGGACACAAAAAGAGGAATTCAGGTTTCCCTAACTTAGACAAGAATGAAGGGGAGTGTAACAATAGACTTCAAACATGAAGGAAAGTGAAATAAAGAGTTCAATTGTCCTCCATGCTAACTAAAGATCATGCAAGGAGCAAACACTTAATTTCAAATTATGGATAGCACCTTAGGAAAAATATCTAACCAGAATTATAGTTAAGTACTAGGAATATAGTAGGATCTTCACTGACTGTTTTCAAGACTTTATAAGATGAACAGCCACTGGAGACAGTCTAGGTATACGTACTCTTATCTGGAGCCAAAACATGTTTCAGTCTGCAGTGAACAGGGATAATCTCAAGAATATATATCCCAGATCACTATATTTCAAAACCAGACAGAACAATTTCAATTATCTCTTCTGAATGTCTGCATAAGGAAGGCTGTGAAATTCCAGAAGAGTCCAGACTGCCTTAAACAATCAAATCTAGTAGAATCAGGAGGGAAAAAAAAAAAAAAAAAAAAAAAAAAGACCAAAAAATAACTCTTATATTTCAACAAGAAAATAGGAATTTTAGATTCAGTGATCTGTAACAGAGTTCCCAGGAAAAAGTACAGGAGAAGATCATGCAACAAATTATTTATAGGTTCTTACAAAATGGCAGTAACAGCTAAGCAACTCATGCCAACCCACTCTAATATTATTTTTCGTAGTGGGCACATAGAGCTTCTGACTTTAGTCAGGAGTTTGACACCATATGACCTGATATGCTTATGAGCAAATTATGGGAGCACAGTATAAAGGAAATTAATGCAAGCTTTTGGTAAACCTAGCTAAAAAGTGTCCTCAAAGATGAGCTACAAATAATTTATTGTGAAAGTTTATGTTCTCTTGTGGGCTTTCTTGGACCTTCATAAATATTTTCATCAAAAACACTGATGATGAATCAGAGAATATCTTTGTTAAACCATCAGATGATAACAAGTAGGTAAAGACTGCAAATGCTTTGGAGACTACAATTTTAAGAATTTTAAAAGATCTTCATAAACTGTAGAAAGAAGTAGGAAAAGGAAAAATATGCAATTCAGTTAGGTCAAATGCCAGATATGGCATTTCAGCAGAAATAGTCATCACCAACAGAAGACTGAAAATGAATTAAGAGATAACATTTCTGGGGGAAAAAAAAAAAAAGAAGAAAAATTAATATTTGACTAGATCAGAAGTAAATGTGACTTAGTGTTGTCATCTTCTTGCAAAAAAAAAAAAGAAAAAAAAAAGCATATTGAAGTGTATAAACAGGGATGTTATAAGCATGGAATATAGTGCCAAGAAAAGGTCTGGAATTTCTGTTACTCTAAGCCTCAATGAACTGGGATAGGAATGCTTAAGAGCAACAGAGCATTCTAGGCTTTTACAAATCTATTCATATACATTTGAATGTATGTTGGTTTTCAGGAGATTTTACATGTTATTCATACATATTCATCTGCATTTCTTATAGTCTTGCCAACCTTCTGACAAATAGAGATATCAATTTGAATATACTTGTGGTAGCAATCATTACTAAAAATCAAACCAAAGGTCAGCAAAAACCTTTAGGGAATTAGATGATTCTACTCTAGGTGGACTGAAAAAAATGCTGAGAAACTGTTTCCTTAAAAAGAATAATAAAGGAGGTTGTTAAATCATCTACCAGACAACGAGGGCATTCTTTTAATTACAGAGTTTAACTGAAAATGTAATGGTAGATTGACTATAGCATAATATAATTACTATCAAGGCCATAAAGAACAAACGAAATGGCTCTGATTAGTAAAGTTAAATCACCAATTTTTGGGTTACATTAAACATAGCTTTTCAGAAACACACTTTCTGGAGACATGTTTGATACTAAGTCATAGCTCTTCTGAGATGCAAGTGATTATACAGGCTCTCAAGAAGCAGTGGCAGCTCCTTGGATTTCCTGAACACATATAGTTTCTGACAACTTATCTTTGCCCCCACTACTCCAGTCTTTGTTGAAATACAAAGGGCATAGCTAGAAAGATGGTTATGTTGGTTTTCCATCAATAGCAGTCCCATAAAGAGCCAGAACAGAGCTGAGAGTTGATATGTATGGACATATGTAAATCTGGAAGTACCTAATTCATTATAAAATCTTAAAAAGATTGTTCTTTTGCAAAAACCTTAAATTATTTTTGCCTTAGGTTTGTGATAGCAAAGTTGAGGCCTTATACAGAATCAAAACTTTTCAAAGTCTACTAGCATTTCTGAGTGTGGCCAGCATGTGTGTTTAACTCCTTGTACGTCCTGCATCAGCCTTTGTTTTTGCAACTACCAGTCAGCTCTTGAGCTTGTAAATGGAAGCATGATTGCTGCTTTCTGCCATATGGAGCAATTTACATTATGGCAGATAGCTGCCTTGCCACCTCAAAAGATTGTAAGCAAATGATGATATTGCACTTAAATAGACTAGGTAGAGATATCTAAATGGAAGCTAAAAATCACAGAAAGGGCAGAATTTGAGGCAATGTCAAACTAATCACTTAACACATCTTCCTAGAAGAAGGAAGGAATAAGCATGTTGAGATCTCTCTGTAACATATTTGTCCATCTGAAGGCTTGCAAGCAACAAGCAGAACAGAACAAATACCAACATGTCTTATACATGTCCTGTTAATATATCCATCTTGACAAAAAAAAAAACCCACCTTTTTAATATTTGCCTTCATTCTTCCGCATGCAGGGAAACTTCAGCAGAGAAAGTTCACTTTCACCCTTCCCTCCATAACACCATTGCAATGCAGAATAAATGGCGCAGAGAAAAGCACCTGAACTTGATATCATCATCTCTCTTGTTTCTTGGCAGCAAAGTTTTCTTACTATTCCATCTGCCTGGACAGCAAAGGAAAAAAAAATGAAAACATAATAAATTAACAGTCAGATGAAGTTTATAGTGCTGACTTTTTCAATGTCACATAAGGATAGCCAGATGGAGTCTGCAGGAGTTACTTTAAGGACAACTGACCGGAGCAGAAAAGACAAGTATTAACATTCGTTGTCAACTATTTTATGTAATGCCTTAGGCCTGAAATCTCCCAGCCTTGCAAGCTATCCTTTCACAAGAACATGAAAAGATAAAGCCGTACACCATCTGTACTCAACGTATTCATTCACACACGTACCAAATTCTGCAATGTTCCCTATAGCTGCTGCCCTCTCAATCAAGGTTCAGCAGGATCTGAAGCTTGTAATCCTCATATAACATTCCCATAATTTTAGAAGGGGATGGGAACAGTTGAGCTCTCAGCTTCTCATCAGTTCACCTTATCTGCATCCACTTTTGACAGACTCTGTGTTGTACCCAGACAAAGTGGCAGTGATTTTTGCATCCATAAAACACTGTGATAATGCCAAGCCCTTTCAGTTCTTCATGGTGCAAATGGTTCTGCTGTCTGGACAAGGCTGTGCCAAAAAGCTAGGGAAAACTGTCCCAGAGACAGTGTGGAAGGTCTGGGAGGAGATGTGTCCCTGCCTCAGCTGAAAAAAAAAAAATTTACATCCCTTTGAGTTCTTCTCATCCTTCAGAGATCACACACCACCCACTGCACCCACGGCTTAAGAAATATCTGTATTATAAGAGATAATACTGACAGCACCTAGTTCTGCCATCACAATGTTGTTAGTAACTGTACACACTGTTAGTCACAGTTCCTGCTAGTCAGATAAAAAAAAACATCCTGACAAGGCTGATGACTGCAAGTGTCTCTGGATAAAAATCCCACCAGACATTAGCATCCATCTTCTCTCTGGAACAAATGCAGACTTTCCTCTTGCTTTGTCCCACAAGCTTCTTGATAAATTTCCAGTACCAAAATATCCTCAAGTAATTGCAGCATTGCAATTTAATTGCATAGAAGATATACTGGAGCCCTCCCTACTGTATTTGCCCTCCGTCGTTGTGACAATTTGTAATTGCAATATGAAACCCTGAACTAAATTCTGACATCTCATTTCTAAACATGTATGTATTCTTTTACTTAAGAATCCCCATTTAATTACTTAGAAGGTTCAGATTATTTATATTCATTTCTCCATTTCAAACTAAGATCAAAACATTACTGTTGTTCTTCACACCAAACTGAAAAAAAACCTGCAACTAAATAAACAGTAACCCAATTACAAACTGTAGAGCAGAAAATTCTACTTGGACTGACAAGGCAAAAGGCTAAATAGTTTATTTGCAGTACTCCTATTTTATCTGCTGACTTAACTTTTTTAAGCTATTTTATCATAGGAAGAAAAGTAATATTTTACAATAAAAGCATTATGCACGCTGCACAAATTACAGAGGTGTAGCCAAGCATGTTCGTTGTACTGTTTTCCTCGTACAGGCAGCACTGTCTCAGAATACAAACTTCCTAACATAAGAGCTTTTTTGAGTAGGAATATTTCCCTCATTACAACCTTAAACAGACACATTTATGTCAGTATAAACACGCTTTTGTAGTTAACACTTTCGTATAAGGATTTATCACAAGTCAACTATCTTCAAAGGAAAACAGTGAAGACATGGCACTCAGATGGAGTTCTCTGCAGAGAAACCTGGTCCAGCAGCATTCCAGCCATCTCTCCACCTGAGAGATAAGAGTGAATTTCGGTGATCAGAGCCATTCCTTGGGATATACCCTGCAGTTCAGAAGACAGCCACAGCCACCCATCAGAGTAGCTCAATACCAAAGAGGACTTTCTAGCTGTTACTGTTGTGCTGAGAGTAGCCTTAAACTTCACAGCTTGGTACCATCATATCCAGTCCCAGGGCTGGGTTAAGAAGGACCTTTGGCTTAAGGGAGCTGGAATTAAATCCTCACAGATCTTTGTCCCTAGGTCTATTTTCTACTTGACTGCATATAATCTTTAAGATTGACAACTGATGTAAACATTGTCACTTTAAGTGATGGGACTCCACCTAAGTTTGCTGTAGACCCGGAATGCCGGAAGAGGGGCATGGTTCTCTTGTCAGCCTTCACCAGCAAAGCACAGGTCTTCCTTGGACTGCCACTTCCACCTCATTGTATCTAATTTCTGCCAGCCTCTCCCAAACGAGGAAAGAGAAACCCTGAAGGGCAATGCACTGTGCACCTCATGCCCCAGCTGTGTGAGAGTCTGCACTCCCCACATCCTCAGCATCCGGCAGCCCTGCAGCAAGGGGAGCTCCACTTGTGGACACGCAGGACTTTTTTTTTTCTTTTACAAATTTGAGCTGAATGTTGTTCATGAGCAGAAAAGCACATGCAGCTCCTGAGCCTAAGGCTTCAGTGCATCTGTCAGAGCAGAGCTAAAATAAGGTTCAATATTTTGGCTTCACTATACTGTACAAGATTATTTGGCACCACAATTTCTGAGTTTGTGAGGGCATGCCTTCAATGTTGTTTGTTATTATCTGGAATTAAGAGGTCAGTTTAAGGTCTTCTGAGCTTTTCATTTTGGAACATTGTTTTGCTACCCATGCACACCCTTCCAGATAAAATGAAAGCAGCATAACAAATATTCAGTGAGAATCGCAGTTCTAACTGTGTGTGCCATAGGGAGATGAAAATCTCCTTTCAGCTTGAGTATTCATCATGGAGATTCCTGTAAGTTCAAGACGCATTTTCTAGGCAGTTAAAATCCGCTAATTATAAAACTTCTGAATCTTCCGTACACTATGACTCTTAAAATTGCTTCAAAAACTGCCTTTTAAAACTACAGATGTAGGAATTTTCACATAACATCTATCTTCATTTGAAACGTCTCAGATGTCAGAAGTTCTGCCTTCTGGGACAGATTGTGTGGTGAGTGATTATTTACATATACACAACAAAATAATAATTTAGTTTGCTGTTTTAAACCCAGCAGTATTAGCATTGTAGTGCAGGCCCTAATTACCTTCAGAGACCAAATAAACACCTGCAAGGTCAGGTACTGACTTTAAGGGTGGAAGAACATGACCTCACACCTCATTCAGGTGTTACTAAACTGCATGGTGAGCCACTAAGCAATTTGCTTTTATGTTTGCCAGGACAAAAGCACTACTGACAGAAATAGCCCACTGAAATTCTTCTCTGTTAAGGATATGCCAGCTGCTGGAAGTGGGGATGTTCATGAGTCTACCAAGCTCTTCACTTTAAATAAAGTTGTGGCTTTTTATTGCACAACAGTTTCCACCTGTTCAGGAAGATTGTATGGCAAAAGTTAAGATTTCTTGCCCACAGAAAGAAATTAGACTTAGACTGTAAGAAAAGAACTTACGCTTTGATTTCAGGCACATTTTGGACAGATCTGGTTACTGGTTTCAAGGAAAAATCTTGAACACATTAAGTAATTTATTTTATTAAGTAAATAGAACAGCAGAACACCTATAGAATCTATAGAACATTATTTGTTAAACTTGCTGGATATTTCTTTATTCCATATTAGTCTGGTTTGTGCAGCATCATACCTTTCAACTGTCTAAGTAGATGTCAAAATATAAATGAGAATACAATTTCTGTGATACAGTCACTAAGTTCTACAGCATTTTGAGTAGCTCTACAGGAATTTTGAGTATAAAAGATACTAAAACCACCTGAGCCTGTTATGTCATATTTCAAAGGTAGATTTCTGAAGCTCTTGTCTTTTATGGTTTGTTGGTACAAACCTAGGAATTATTCTAACTACAAACATTGCAAAACATTTCCAGATGCAACATCAATGACATTTTGGATGAGAAATTACTTTTCTTAATATGTGTCTCATGGAGCCAATGACATACTAATTCTTAAATGTAAGGCTCTGTTTCTGCCCAAATGTACCTTTTTTAACACTACTGTTTTGCCTGTGGGAGTGGGACTTTAGTTGAAGTAAACTGGCATGTTAGCTAAATCTCCATGTTATTGAAACAACAGTGCCTTACAAGGTCCTAGGGAACTTTCTGACATTGGAAAAAGCACTGGCATTTGGCAGGTAGCGCTCTCCTCTGGTTATCTGCTTTCTGGACTCCAAAGTCTGTGAAGAGATGCTATTTTTAATCAGTTTTCATGCCTTAATTTCTTTTTTTTTCTTTTTTTTTTTTTTAGTATGGATTAGTTACAATAGTTTTTAGCAAAGAGATTAAGCTAGATAAAAAATGATTTATTGCCAAGTACACTGAGTATTTGGCACCAGCTACCCTAACCAACAAATTTTGTGTTGATGTGTTAAATAATCTCTTGTCCTACTTCTCCATATGTGAACCTAGAAATACCTATCTGAGATTATCCTTTTCAGGTGTAACCTTCAGTGACCCAAAATAATGACAGAAAAACATTGTATTTCTGATTCCTGAGGCTTTTATTCTTCCTTGTCCCCAAATAACATCATCTTGAGTTCATACATAACTGCTTCCCAGATGCCTATAGATTCAAAATAATCATGGGATCTTCCTAAGCCAGGGGAAAAAAAAGGCTTTGCACTGTAGAAGTAGCACAAAATTTCAACACTGCACTGTAATTTAAATTCTCTGTGCTATGCTTAGCCTTGAAGTGATATTCTGAACAGCTTTACAGCCTCTAAATGGAATGTTTCCTTATTTCTTTGATGATTGCCAACTGTCTACTACTGTCTTTACTATCCTTGAAGTAACTACATGGGAAAAAAAAAAAAACCAGAAAAAAATGGAGAGAGGGAAAACATGACATACTTGATCATAACAGAATGGACACTTTGTGTGTCCCCCAACTCTACTAAGTATTCAGAAGGACTGCAAATATTTAAGTAATTTTACCCTTTTCCTAAAAAAAAAAAAAAAAACCTGGCCTCTAATATTAGACATGTGTTACAGGGGTTTAAGAGTATGCTAAAAATACAGCTAGAAATAAATGCAGTAATAAGCAGTATACAAATAAAACCTGTCCTAAATAGTATCCACCTAATAACTATATACTAAATGCATTTTTTTCTCAGTTCTATTAAATTGCAATTCCTATGCAAACCATAATCACAGCACATCTGCTAATCCTACTTTCCTATTGTAGTCTATAGGAGTTTCAATACTGAGTTCTTAACCATGAGTTGTTATACTGAGCTCAAACACATGGTTGCTCAGTGCTTCACTACATAATGTTATCATGCACGTGCTTTCTGCTGGCTCACCAAATACTACTTTGTCCCTAGAGTATGACCCTCCTCTGTTTGAGTTATACAAAACAAATTCTGTTGGCTTGACTCAAAGTATGACGGCCATCAATGACATGAACTAAGGCTCCCCACACCAGGATAACGGAAGTCCTTCCCCCGACAACAGTGGACCAGATCTTCAGCTTCTAACTGAAAATAAACCACGTGGCAATGGCAGTGTCATAAGGGAAAGGTAAGGAAATAGTCCATATTGCTCTGAATGGGAACTGGGAAGCTGCAGGAATTCAGCCTCCCATCAGCACCCCATCAAGACTGGCATACAAATCTGCAATTTCTCCCCGCAGCTGCAGCCCGGCCTGAAAAAAAAAAATTCTCACATTTAACAAGTTTACAAAATGACAATTCTCAAACAATTGCTCTATTTAACTGCCCAAATAGGCCATCTGGTTTTGCAGATAAAGTTAAAATCAAATGGTTAAAGCTGATAAGGTTTTCAAAGTGTATTTCTGGCAATCATAAAAATATTTAATAACATCAACTTCATAGGCTTTTCCTGGCATTATCTCTGCAATGAAGTCTTCACTTGTCACTCCTGGTACTGAATATATTTTCAGCAGCAAGAGACATTTACTAACCTGTGGTAGAGTTGTCAAAACATTATGAGATCATATAGCGTTGGAACTGAGAATAGAAAAATTGCTTGTGTCCACATAATTAATTGGGGAAGAAAACACTAGGTCCTGCTTTTTTCTGTATTTCCCATTCAAACACCAAATGCTGATCAATTTTAATTTAAAGACCCTCCAATTAATATTATTTTTGCATAATTTTTCTCTTAATCACTGATATCTTCCAGAAGGTTTCCCCTATTTACCTCAAGATGCTTTCTTTTATTCTTAGAAAAGATTAGCTAGCATGCAAACAGAAATAACACTGGTTTCTATTTAGTTTTCAGAGTAAATAATGTAAGGTAATAGGAAAATCTACAGCAAAGATTCACAAATAATGCCAAAGCCAGGTCACAGCATGTGCACCAGTACTTCCCTGACCCATAGTGTAAGGTCCTGCATAAGATAGCAATGGTTCAGCAGCAATTGTCTGCATTTAATGGTTATTGACAAACTACACTTCCTGCTGATGAGCTGATTGAAAATAACTTGCAACTCTGCAGTGTCCCAGCGATTAGGAAAAAATTTTTCACAATGCGAGTTATAGAACACTGGAACAGGTTGCCCAGAAACGTGGTGGAGGCCCCATCCCTGGAAACGTTCAAGGCCAGGCTGGATGAGGCTCTGAGCAACCTGATCTAGTCGGGGATGTCCCTGCTCCTTGCAGGGGGATTGGACTAGATGACCTTTGAAGGTCCCTTCCAACCCTAACCATTCTATGATTCTATGATTCTATGATCCAATGGCATTTGAAGCACCTGGTCCGGGTCAATGGAAAGAGACAAGTGCTTCCAAGGAGAATTTGTCCCCTTGAATGGGATCTCTTTCAAAGATCTGACTAGATTCCTTCTGTAGGTATCACAATTTTCTTTGTCTTTAAGAAAAGTTAGACTAATCTCAAAATATCCCTTTTCATGGGTACTTCAATCACATGGACATCTTGCAACAAACCCAGAAACTATATAAAGCACATCATAGCCAGCAAAAGCCTTACATTTATAATCTTCAAAGATTCATAAAACTGGAGCAAATGATTCATAGTTCCTATTGCTGCATCTTAATCGTGCACAATTCACAGTTCTACTTGGTTTGGGTGCAAAGTGAAACTTCAGTTACGAACAAGATGTGCTTAAAGTATTTGAATTTATTCAAGCATCAAACTTACATCTCAAAGGCTGTAGTTTTGTGATGCAAGCCCACACTCTCTCACAAACATAATGGAAGAATTTGCATGAGAGCCTCAAAGCAAAACTGATCTGTTTACGACTGCTACAGTGTGATATACACTGTGCAGTTTGTGCTTTCTGTTCTGCACAGCAAAAAGTAGGAGGCAGAAATACAAACCGTGGAGGCTAACATTTGGCTCTGAACATCCCAGAGGTCATTGATTGCCAGGCCATGTCAGTTGGAGTAATCAGAGTACCTGAAACTTCTCTGGCAACTCGTCAACCAACATCCTTTTATTAGAGGAGGGAAAAAATATCCACTTTAGTTATTTTTAACTCAAAATTGGCTAAAAATAGTTCTGTTGAAAAAGGAAACAAAAAGACATAATCTCACCCTCATTTTCCCTTTCTCCCTTGCACTCTTTTAGTGGAGATGAAGTATATTAGCCCATCTGAAATTAAGAGGCTACTTGGCATGAAGCCAAATATTTAATAGCCTGAAATGAAGCCAAATTGTTTCCTTCTCTCTCTGCATCACTTTTCTATCTGCTTTTATATTGTCTTGGTTGGATCAAAGCCAAGAGACTAATATTAAAATATTTCTAGCCACTTGGGATGTCTATTGGAAAACACCTTCCATTACTGATAGAACAACCTGCAGCATGGGAATCCTATCCTGAACTTTTTTGGAGGAAAAGTAAAAGCATCTTGTTAAAACAACAAATGACTTTTTACCTAAGAGTCCTATGTAATAGTCTTCTTATTTTCTAGGAGATTACCATAAACTATGGATAAACATAATGAAAAATAACAATTGTATTTAACTCTGTTCCTTTGGCTCTGAACTGTGAGTCAGACCATCTGTCTTCCCCTGGATTGCTGAATGAATGGAGTAACATCAGCCCTGGCCAAATATAAATTAAATATTTATGACATTATTCAAAATAACACTGCTACAACATCCACGGAAAACTGCCAGCTACTGCTTTTCTATAGTTATTAATATTTATAATAAAAAATGAACTGAACCCTCCTTGCCTACAAACCCAGGGAGTATTTATTCCATTAGTGTCAAAAACACTTTCCTCTGAAATTACCTGAGTAACATCAAAGTAAACTTGGACCCATCATAGCAGCAACATGTCACTTGTGTTTCAGACCAGAAGAAAGGATTTTATGACTGAAAGATGACTTTTTTTCCCCCAACTTTATCATTTTCATGTGCTAAAAGATACTGCTTATCCCTACAAACATTATCCAGGCATAGATATAATCTTTAATGAGGAATGCACAGATGTATAAGAAAAGTAACTAAATGAGTTACTAAACTAAACATATTTTACACAACATAATGTCACCATCGGAAGTTCCACTGCTTTCAGCTACCCAGAACTACAGTATGATGCTGCATATTCATCTCAGCTTCTACGTATTGTTTTCCTGCCTCTGATTTGAAAAATAAAACAAAGAAAACACATGATGTCATTTGATAAAATTGTTTTGAAACAGGTTTGACAGCTTGCTTATAAGCTGCAACTTGCTTATAAGTTACAACTTGCTTATAAGTTACTACTCTCACTGTCAGAAATAATTAATTTCCTTTAAAATACTGCCTGTAACTGAGTGATAAAACGGCTGTGGAATTGATTGAGGTCAAGATTATTTGAAGATGTAACTAAACAGGCATACTAGTGTCATACAGCTGTCATTCTAAGAAAAGCTTCTTTTTGAAGTTGACTAGAAGCACATATTCAGCTCCCGCATAGGGTATAATTCCCAGTAAATTAAGTATTCTTCTCAGCTAAGCATTGTCAGCACCAATGGCTTCTCCATCATTTTGTTTACTGAAATCCTTAAGCAATAGATTTCTCTTCTCAATTAAATACTAACCCTAGACATAGAACCAGAAAGTAGATTTTAATACAGTATCATAGTCTTTCAACCTTAATAACGAGCCCTCCTAACTCCAACTCACAAATATTCTCTCTTCAAATAAGTTAGCAGAGGTAGGTCATGGCATGTTCTTATCTCAGAGTTAATAGAGAACCTATAAGGATCCATCTCTGCTTCCCATGTTGCTGACAGGTATCGTACTTTTGTTGATAGGGAAGTCTCTAAGTTGCCAATATCACTGCACAAAACTTCCAGTGTCTGCCAAAACTTATCTACTCAAATGTCTTATATCATTCAGTCACAGAAGCCAACCAACCTTCTACCTTACTAAGTCACCCTACTTATACTCTTCTAGTATATCCTCACAGATATAATTCTTCTCCATTTACCTTTGCACATCCAACTGCATTACCTTTCTGTATTACTTTAAATCTACATTTCTCTAAATTTTGACATTCATGGAATCTCTGAAGTCACTGAAGATAAAATAACAACAACCATTTAATCTTGTAGCACTTTGAGTCAGTGAAACTGAGCACACTTACAAATGAGCTGTAGACAACATTGTCTCACTCAAAGCACTCTTACAGATGACTTGCAGACAACATTGCCTCTATTGGAACAGGGAATGAAGGGAGTATGAGGAATTTGTGACAGAGTGAGCTGGGCAACAGACATACCACTGGCCAGGAGTAAGGCTGGTAACAGCAGGCAAATCTACCGAATCCCAGGGAATTCTGATACTTACTGATAAAAACTATGAATAACATTACCTGGGGATCACTGCGTGTACTGTTTTCAGCTGGGACAGAGTTAATTTCCTTCACAGTAGCTAGTATGTGTGTCGTGGTTTTGTTAGTGACGGGGGGCCTAAGGTGGTAGCTTCTGTAGGAAACTGCTAGAAGTCGCTCCCCTTTGTTCAGTGGACTTGGCCAGGCCTAGGGCGGACCCACTGCTGGCCAAGGCCGAGCTGATTGGTAGCAGAATGTCCTGTGATAACGCCTCTGCGATAACGTATTTAAGAAGGGGAAAACAGAAAAAAAGAGAGAGGGGAGAAGATGTGAAGAAGCTGAGCGGGGGCAGAGGCGCAGAGGGGGAGGCGCAGGCCTCATGGGCCTTGCAGGCCTCACCCTCTGGCCTCTCGCCAGGCAGCCGACTGGGCCCGACTCGGTCCGGCCCGACTGCAAGAAGTGGAGAGGAGATGAGATATGAATAAGATGTAAAAAAGATCCTGAGAGACATGTACCAGCCTGTTGTGAGGAACGGCTGCAGACGCCAAGGTCAGTTCAGAAGGAGGGGGAGGAGTAATGCGGCTCCTGGCCAAGATTCCCCTGCAGCCTGTGGTGACGACCATGGTGGAGCAGGTTGTCCCCCTGCAGCCCATGGAGGTCCACGGAGGAGCAGAGATCCACTTGGAGCCCGTGAAGGACCCTGTACTGGGGGAGGTGGATGCCTGAAGGCAGCTGTGGCCCGTGGAGAGCCCGCTGGGACAGCTGTTCTAGAGGGACTGCACCCGTGGAAGAGATGACCCACGCCGGAGCAGTTCCACGAAGGACTGTGGCCCGTGGGAGGGACCCCACGATGGAGCAGGGGAGGAATGTGAGGAGTTCTTCCCCCAACAACGAAGCAGCGGTGTAAAACAACGTATGGTGAACTGACTGCAACCCCCATTCCCTCTTCCCCCCTGTGCCGCTCGCGGGGGGGGAAGGTAGTAGAGATAGTGTTAAGCTCGGGAAGAGGGAGGGGTGG
This sequence comes from Chlamydotis macqueenii, assembly GCF_036417535.1. Lineage (NCBI taxonomy): Eukaryota > Metazoa > Chordata > Aves > Otidiformes > Otididae > Chlamydotis > Chlamydotis macqueenii. The sequence continues at coordinate 15,329,815 of NC_141593.1, read as the reverse complement.
GGGGAGGTTATCTTGTTCTCTGTCTCATTATCCTGCTATTTGTAGTAATAAATGAATAGTTTTCCCCAAGTCGAGTCTGTTTTGCCCGTGACGGTAACTTTAAGGATTTCTCCCTGTCCTTATCTCAAACCTCGAGCCATTTTTCTTTTATTTTCTCTCCCTGTTCTCTCGGAAGGTGGGGGGAGTGAGAGAGAGACTGCGTAGTCTGGTCCTGATCGGGGCTGAACTACGTATTTTGAATTTGTGCTGAAAACAGTGTTGATAACACGAGGATGCTTACACAGAATCAAGGCCTTTTTGGCTCCCCGTGCTGCCCCACCAGCAAGTAGGCGGGGACTGCACAAGAAGCTGGGAGGGGACACAGCTGGGATAGCTGACCCCCGCTGACCAAAGGGGTATTCCATACCTTATGGTGTCAGGCTCAGCAAAAAAACTAGTGGCGAAGCTGGTGAGGGTCCACAGCTTGGGACTGGCCGAGCATCTAGTCCGTTGGTAGTGAGCAATTGTTTTCATTTGCTTTACTTGTCTTTCTTGGGTTTTATTACTCTTTCTTTGTTATTTCCCTCTTCATTACATCATTGTTATCATTACTATTATTATTTTTTTAATCTCATTTCAATTATTAAACTGTTTTTATCTCAACTCATGAGTTTTCTCACTTTTACCCTTCAGATTCTGTTCCCCTATTCCACTGTGGGGGAGTGAGCAAGCAGCGATATGGTGCTTAGTTGTTAACTGGGGTTAAACCATGACCCTGTGCTGCCACAATAAATTTAGGAATGTGGGAGAAATGTATACATGCATGTTAATGATGTGAGAGGTACGTGGTTGCAGCTTAGGGGGTAGTACGAATGTCAGTTCACAGTGGGTGTTTAAATGGAAAAATGTTGTGAATGAGTACTAGTGTGTGGAAGCGTAGTACCTCTTTGTAGCAGCAAAGGAGCGGATCTAACATTTATAGTAGATCAATAGAAAGCTCCTTTATAAAAGGACGCAAAGAGTTTGCAAACATTAGCTAATCTTGAAAAAAGCAATGCATTCACACTCAGTTTTTTTTCAGGGTTACCTTTGGGAACATGAGGATGGACGCTCACTTATAGTGATCAGTAGCAATTAAAGGAAAAAAAAGAGCAGCACAAAGATTTCTCAGCACTGCATACGCTTTATTAGAGCCAGGTAGACCTATGTGTATTGCAGGCACTGACACCAGCCAGCAGGCTATTTAAACTCCCATTTTGAGGACAATTGGTTTGGAATGGAACACAGTGTTATTCAGGTCGTGGAGTAAATTTAGAATAATTTCATTTGTCTGAAATAATTGTCATCTTATGCTCTCTTTGCCTAAATGCTCTTCCAGAGCAGGAAGAGATATAACAGACAACAGTCTGATTTCCTCTAACTTTCTGTCATCTGACATTTAAGTTACCTGCCTGGAGCAATAAGGCACTCTTCACAGCTCTCCAACATTCACTGCAAACTTCAAGAAATGAATTCACTTATTTCCCTAGGCCCTGGTGTGTTACAGTTGTACAGAAGATACAATTCATCATAATTGTTTGTGAGGGGCATGTGGCATATATGAATGACAAGTCATATCCAAGCAACTGCGCGACATGCCCTTTATCCAAAGAAAATAATCAGCCCTAAGAGAATGCAGCTGGTGTAGCTTCATTTAGAATATTTCACAGTGGTTGAGACAATCTAATCACTTTCTGTATCAGAACTGGTGTAGAACATAGGAGCAAAGCGTGAACTCATAATAATTTCAAATTCTTCTTACCAAAGCACTTCAAACTACAGATTTTAAATTGTATCATATTAGGCACTTACACATTTTATTTTCAAAACCACCCACCTACCCTTATCCTACTCCTATCAGAGAGAATTAAAATCTGAAAGATTACACACGATTCATAGCCCAGTAATAGGAAACCAAACATTATTTTCAACACTGACATGCTGAGGATGCTGCTGTTCTTTCCTTTGTAAATGACTGCGTCTTAGTACACAAGTTTCACAGATCCTTGAAAGTAAATTCAAATAAATTTATCGAAACTAACTGCAGCATAAGGACCATTTTTTTTATTTTTTAAAAAAAAGGAAAGTAGAAACTAATGCAGAAAATGTGTAAACTTTTGTCAGTGACTGCAGACAGCTAGGGAACATATTTATATTCACACTGCAGTATGTAAAACTTGCTATGTAATTCAGAGAAAAAAAAAATCTCAGGCTGGGAGAGAAGTCTGTTTACAGATATTTACAGGAACTCACTCAGTTGCAGCCACTCAGGCAACAGGATCTCTTAGAGAGAGCAGATTTATCCTTTTATAGCCATGGAGTCCCCTTATGCAATGTACCAAGGGGTATATTAAACATACATGTGACACTTATAAAACAGAATTACATAACTGTACACCAGCTAAACTCTCAGGTTTTGATCATTTCAATCTGTTGTGTGAGAAATGCTACTGAAGTAAATGGACATTTTTTTTCTGAATAAAAATATTACTAAATATTACTCATAAAATATTACTAAAAATGTTACTCATACTAATTCTCATGCCAAACATATTTGAAACAGGAAGGCTAAGATGGAGGGACAACAGCCATATTCTTATTCCTTGGGTCTACCAGTCGTCTGTGGAAAAAAAAGATATCCAATTTCAATTTTAAACGTCACCAAAAAAAAAAAAAAAAAAGAAAGCAAAGAGGGAAATGAAAGTACTACAGAGCTGTGAATTTACTGTATTCCCTTGGAGTCAGCTCTGCTTGAGAACCTGAATTGCTTTTCAGGATCTTGGTGGAAACCTGCAGGGTATGGAGAGGTTCTGCAGGGACTCTTGCCAAATTAGACTTCGCTTACTGGATCCAAGCTAGTTTGAGATACTCATTAAAAAACCAAAACTTTCCTAACATATTTGTTTACATTGACAGCCCTGCTCAAATATAGGTGATGTGTTTGAAGAAATTTGTTGTGACTTCTTTCAGTGGAAGCAATTCAGTTTCACTACAGTCATCTTAGAGCTCCTGCCCCAGAGCACTTCATTTCCTACTTCAGAGCAGTACTGAAAAAACAACAACAACAACAAAAAAAAAAAACAACAAAAAAACCCCACCCCAAAACAACAAAGCACCAAAAATACAGGTTTTGCAACAACATAACCATATTCATAACAACAGGCTGGTAGCATTCTCAGTGAAATGTTCTGCCTCACACACTGTTTTCTTTGTATAGCACCAACAGTCTTTAGTTTCAAGCAAGTTCATCTGCAACATTTTGGGAGTGGAACCAAAGCCTCTTCTTTTCATGCACTCAGAAGGATGCAGGAAGCAATCCTGCCTGCCTCTGTGGAACAAGGAGCAGCATCCCTGGGGAAGATGTTTTCTTTATCACACCTTGTTTCAAAATACAGGGTTGCTGCAGAGGGGAACCTTACACTGCTTTATTTTCTTGGATAGCCAGGCAATGGTTTTTCATTAAAAAATAATTCCCGGAGCCAGAACAGCCATGTATTTTCTATTGTGAATTTTTATTTTTTCAAAATGAAGACTTCAACAATATTCTGACTTGATTTCTTGAATCTGAATCGCCCTTAGTGGCTATTGCATCTCTACTGCAGAGTGCATAGAAGCATGGTCATAAAATGAGCTTACCCTTACAAAATAATAGCACAATAATAATGTATGTGTGTGTACATGCATTAGGGCACTACCTGCCCTTAGATGCTGATAATGTATTTAAGAAGGCTACATTTCATATCATGTAAATGGCGCAACATGCAACAGTATGTTTAAGTCTTATCAATACTTCCATTTTTAACTAAAAAGAACAAGGGGGAAAAGTTTTGCAGGGAAAGGATTACAGATCAAGCTAGATGGATATTCACTTCCAGATTAATGCAAAAAGTAAAGATAGTGGAGAAAAGGAATGAAAATAGAGAATGATTAGCATCCTAGGGACAAGCAGGTTCAAAGGAAAGTGAGAACTGCTAGCAGTCAAGCTGAGTAAAATCTAGCAGAGAAAATTAAAACAAACAGAAGGTATGTCAGCCACAAACACCAGAGAAAACAGATTTTTCTCTGATACCAAGTAGGGCAAAATAAAGGTATTCTAGCTAATATCCAAACAGAAAATCAATATTTTACCTTAAACTGAATTAGGCGCCTAGGAGAAAGGCGATCATGAAGTCAGTAATTCAAATGCTGAGATAATGTTTGATTGGTTTCTGAAAGGGAACCTGGCTGCCTGCAATAGCAAGGAACAAATTCAACGACCTAGAAAATCCACTTCAGTCCCATTTTTCCTGATAAACAGATATTTTATGACAACCAGAATGGTAACAGAGTTGTAAAGAATGACTGCTGTTAAAATAACCCTGCTAACAAAGTGTTAAAGAGTTATTAACGAGATAAACAAGTCTCAGGTTTCTGTGTACAGGGACTTGAGCTTGCTTGGTTGCTATGGCAGGTGTGGTAGGAAACACAAGTCAAAGTTTAGAAGTGTACTGACTAAGAGAAAGTAAAAGCAATCAAAACAAGACATTCTTCCCTGAATTTGAAATCAAGGGATTAGCTAAACAAATGTAAAAAAAAATCCTCCTTTTTGCCTTTCCACAGAGAGTTATAATTTCACATTCTGTTAAGCAGGCCTTTGCCACAGAGAAGAGTTAGTTTTGTTCTTCAGAGGCACTGCCCTTGCCTGTCCACAAGAAGAGCATAAGAAACCGAACAGGACCTGCCTGATTCCCGCAGGAGCCCAGCCCAACAGGACACTGCTTACCAGGACTTGAGACTTGGACAGTATCTATGTCCTTGCAGCCCTGCATGGAGATCCAAGACTCTGAACTTGCCCTTACACTAACTTAATATTACCAGAACAATGGAGCTTAAGAATTATATTTAAGTTTTAGATGTATTTAAGACCTTTAAAGAGGCTACATAATTTTAATACATATTTTTGGATATCCTTCGCTTGTCCTCTTTTCATACACCCATAGTCTTCATCACATCATTTCTAAACTATAGCAACAGTGGCCTGTAAGTCAGACCAGGGGATCTACAGTTCCTGCTGCACTAGAAAGAAATTAAGTGGTCTTGACCCCAATACAGTATTCCTATTGCAATTCCGATCTTCTTTCCCTCTCTTCACAAACTTTAAAATAAGCTTATCCCAAAACATACTTAACTTAATGAACTACCCTGTTTCCATTTTCCGAGTCTCCCTTTCTAGCTTCTTGTTTACCAAGTGTCCTTACTTATGCATGATCGTAACCTAGTTGCAGTCACTGCTGGAGGAAGGTTCCTACGGTAAAATCAGGATCAACCTCTGAGAGCAGAGATTCAGCTCGGTCAGGCAGGCACTGTTCTCTAGGGGTGTTTGCTGGGCCTCTGATCCTGGCCTGCTCTGTTGCCTTTCAATGTGAAATATATGGAGCTGACTATGCTAACAGAATCAAAGATTAAGAACATGGGCTATTGCACAGTATGAGTAAATAAGTGTGAATAACCTACATCTATAAAAACTGCTTACACCAGCAACTTCCAACAGATGGTCACGCAGGACCCCAGGATGTCTAACACACCCCCACCACCCCCGCCAAGTTTCCATATAAAATAATACAGTTTCACAGTTTGGTCAAATTAGAAAAAAATACATTCAAATGGAAAAGGCCTGTTCCCAAAAATGCATGTTATAAGACAACAACTTTCCAAGGGGAATTCAGAGCACACTACTACTGCTGACTCAGACCATCTACTGCTCCTGCAAAATAAAAAGTTGCTCCAGTCACCTTTCAGCATCAAAGAGGTTACAGTGCAGCCCACTATGGACATATTTTGTTTTCTTTAAATTAGCTCATTCAAATACCATGGGGCTTCCAATGGCAGGCTGCAGTTCCATACAAACTAACGGCACGGGTGTTTGTCTTACTTCCCAGCTGAACTCTGCAGCCCTGCTGAGCTCCATGCTGTCCTGTTGACGTTGCCGATGTACTGCAGCTGAGCAGTCTACAGTCAGCACAGGGACGTCTATACCTTTACATCTCTTCAATTGCAAATGATGACTGCTGTGTTAAGTGTTGTAAACAAAGGATGCAGAAATACATTTCTGAGTGAAAAGCAACAGTTGTCAAAGTAAATGCTGAGATGCACGTGTGGATTTGTTTAATTAAGTGACTGAGTCTGAAGGAGAGACTCTCTCTCAGAAGTTGCTCACATCCTGCAAAAAAATAGTTTTGAATGTGCAGAACTGGAATAGAATAACAAATTCAAATGTATGAGTGCACTTCATATAACCCATCTGTATTAGTCCTACAAATTTGAATCAGTCCTGTAATATTTTATTCCCAGATTATACTTTTCTTGTAATTGTTTTGTTTATCCTGTGAAGTTAGCAAACTCTAGCCTTGCTAGGGACTCCACTTGCTGAATTTTTTTTTCAGATCAGTCATTTATTTTATTTATTCATGTATTCACATTTAAACTTTAAACAAGCTTATGATAATTTTCACATATTTCACAAAATTTAATGTATTTCTTAGCACAGCACACGTGCACAAAAATTACCAAGAATATCAGCCCTGAATTCCTTGTTCTTTCTTTACTTTCACACAGAAAACTAAATAAAACAACATTATTGTTGTTGTATTTAAGCATATCCAAGTATTTATGGGATAGGAAGGATGGTCCAGTGGTTTCAACACTTGATGGCATCAGCTTAAAACATCCCCATGAGGGCCTGAAACTAATTATTGGGACTTTGCAGCTAAAATAAAGGAGGGAGTAAAGAAACAGATAAATAATCAAGTACTAAGCTAACAGGGTATGTCATCCATAAAAGGATTCACTGAAAGGTTTTAGTGCATCTCGTGCACACAGCTGAGTAAACAAAAAAGACCAAGTGCATCACAGACATTTATCAGACCATTCACAGTTTAAATTAATTAGAATACAGTCATTCAAGAAAAAAATCACCAACTTCTCAAAGAATTCTGAAAATAACAAAGAATTATAGGTACTAAACCCTGAAATCTCCTTATGAAATAGAAGAGTCCTTTTGGAACAACTTGCAGTATCATGTCTGTGAGTCAGAAAAATTGAAAGCGCTGAAGGAACTCAAGCTGGCAGAATAACCTGCTACCAGGACCAAAATTTGTTCTGCTCACCATGGTTAACGTACTTTGCTTTACCAAAAAAAAAGAAACAGGAGAGAAATTCAGAGGCCTAGTGCTCTCTCTCAAAGCATGCCAAAATATTCAGATCACGTATTAATTCCTGGAGAACAACGCACTTCTGCATCCTGCGGGGGAGCGCATGTTACAGTTAGCGCGTGGTTCTGTGTGGCCAAACTGAGGACATGGGATTCCAAGGAGAATTCTGGTTCCTTGAGGTAATGGAGTCAGCCACAGAGCCTCAGCAGGTTTGTAAAAGATTCAGCCTCTGCAGACACTAATTTTAGTTTTGCAAATATGAGATTTAATGTGATTATATTAAACAAATAAATACATATATATGTATATTGACCCTATAGCCACACAGGTTCAATGTAAACACAGGATTAACTGTCTTCTGACCTGGGCCATAAATTAGTGAGATTTCTTTGCTCTGTGACTACAAGACCAAGAAAAGCAACATGTCCAAGAAGATCCTATGATCATGAATTCCCCTGCTAAAAGATGAGGAGGTACTTAAATAGATATAATAGTAAAAAATAATACTTTATCCAAAATGATTCCATTAGAAGCATTAAGGTTACAACATCTGCCATGCGCTTGTGAGTAGCCCGAAAGAGTGCAAAGACGCAGCAGCATCTGCTACTACAGTTCCTTCCGGCTACCCCTTTGCAAGTGAGGTCATCCAGCTGCTGTAAAAGTTAGATTTAGCCATGCTTCTTTCAATCTCTTTTTGTCTAACTGTGTGTGTAAAAATGTTAGTAATTTTTGTTGTTGTTTGTACATTGCAGAAAACCATGAATATTTAATTCTGAAGCTAAATTAATCATACTAAAATTACAGATTTCTCCCCAAATGCAGTCTATTCTGGACTTGGTATTCAATTTCCTTTCAGACAGTAGAAAATAAGTACTTTTCTGCAAGTAGTTACTGTTTCAGAACTCAATGTTCTTTACCTAGGAAGTCTGAAAGAGTTTTCTATCTAAACGCAGTGCACAAAAAAGAATTTCTCTACTTGCACTTCAAACATTAGTTGTCAGATGTACACCTACTTGAAAACACAGACATGGCAATCAAACCTAATTACCAGAAACTAAAGGAATTAATGCAAGCGAGAAAAAAAATAGTACAAAATAAAGTTTTTCAAGTCTGGAAAGACATATAGAAATAGGTTGTTTGGAGGGTTAGCATGACATTCATCTTTTTCCCGTTAAAGGTATTTTATATCAAGTCTGTTGTTCTGTTAGCACATAGAGGTATCGAAGATATAAGCAGTTAATATTTATTAAAGTTACTGGCTCTGCAACACACAAAACAGTCCAGATGAACCACAGATCTGCAACATGAGTATTCATGTACAATATATCTGGGGCCGTTCACTGATAGACATGGCTTTAATGATTAAATCACCAGCATTAATGAATGACAATAAATGGCAATGAAATCAATACACTCAGAATGATGAAAAGCAGAGACACACTTTTTCACATTTGTAATTCTTTTGCTTTTTTTTTTTGTTATGCAATCATCCTGCCTGTTATTCCTGATCCACTCCCCCCCCCGCCATTAAGATCTGAAACACTTGGCAGTTTCACTTGAAGTTGCTATCAACAATGAGGTCTCCAGGTTAGTTAGGCCCCTATAAGCTTTCTATAAACAGATAGGTAGATATACACTCAAAAATAATAACTTTTGATTTTATAGGTCTACTTCTACAGTCAACATCAGCAACACTTAGGTAGCTGAGTGGGGAATGCTCTCAAAGGGAGAGTAAAAGGTAAATATACATATGGCATTGTGCTATAATTCAGTTAAGCGACCAGTCAATGAGGAGACACCACGTGAAACCACATTTCCTCAGTTCTGGTGTTCACAGATCTACTTTTTTGTTATTTGGATAAGTAATAAATTCCTGTGATCCTAGACAGTGTTTTGTGTTGGAACTGTTCAGGCACATGTACAGGAATGGGCTTAACAGAAATGCGTGCATGTTCATATCCTCTTCAATACAAAATCAGCCCTGTTCCCAAGTCACTGTCGTCAGCTGCCTGAGCACAAATGTACCATCACCCTCTGCTGGAAAGAGTTTAATCTACAGTCAGAAGTGACTGAAAATACTACATCCAGAACAAAACCTGGGCACACAAAGTTAAAGGTTGCAACACATCATTTTCTTAGATAATTATCACCTACATTAACGCAGATCATTGTGCTGGGCACCAAAACTCCCCATGTAGCACCAGGGCAAAGTCAGGCTTATCAGAACAGGAATCACAACAAAGACTTGGATGGTCCCAGAAAATTCCTGAATGCCAAACAATAAGAAATGCTAATGACACTGACTTGTCTTCAGTCTGGTTTCTCACTAGGTTATTTGCGGCAGGCTGGGGCTGGGGGGGTGAGGGGGGGGGCACAAGATACGTTGGTTCTGGGGTTTATTGATTTTGGAAGGAAAGTGTAGAGCCCTAAAGACTTTGGTTTTGTTAATGAAGAACCAAATTCCAATTCTGCCGATAGTGAGATATTTAAGAGCTCCATTCTGTGCAGCATAACATGAGTTCTTGGAACGAACAGTGTGTCCTACCATCTCCTTAGTTTTCTTTGTACCATAAGGTGAGTACAACACAGGCAAAAATCCTACCAACATCAGACAACATTTGGACAAATAAAATCTGCCGTGTCAGACTACATCCTTTTGATATCACTTGATTACTTGTTAATGTGAAAAGTCTATCAATTAATTCTTACTTATTAGCAATTTTTACAAATATCTTTCCTCAATCAACAATTAAACAAAGATTTTTAACCTTTAAAGCACACGTATAGGACCTCTGCTTCCTTGGAATTAAAATATTTGAATTTCTATTCCTTTCCTTGTATATCACTTGTTCGTTTTAGTATAAGTAGAGCTGCTTGCTCTGTTTGCCATATATAAGAGCTATGGTAAGCAAAGAACTCTTGATGGCCCAAACACAGTCCTCAAAAAAAAAAAAAATACAATCATGAGACAAAAAAAGAAAAGCCAGCTGCTCAAATACCAAGGTCGAGAGAACTAAATGAGTAACAGATGGTACGAACTACCTTTGGCCATCGAAATCAAGCCCAAGCAATATACTACCCAGTTGTGCAGAACAGTGGAAAAGAGATAGGTTCAAGTGAGGGGACACACATAATGGCCTGAGGGTTCCAGCAATGAACTTCTTGTAGTGAGGCAATGTTTATGGACCACCACCTCCATCTCTGTGAATCTCTTTTCTTTCAGACCTGCAAGCAATAAAAGCTGTCCACTCTCTGGAAAAATGTAAGATAAAATGAGATATGAAAACCAGTTGCATTTCTGTTGTTAAAAATAATACTATATATAAAGCAATTATGTGGGTTTTTTTTTTAAAAAAAAGCATGCAGTTATTTTCTCTATGTCTTAGAAAGAATTAACTGTTACAGACATAGACACAGATATATGATGAAAAGATACTGAGAGCACAACCAGCAGGGCATATTGGAAGTAAAATAAACAGTTTATTTTTAACAGCACCTTTTAACTTAATTTTCACCAAATTCTGTCAGTGTACTGGGCACTGCTTGCTCCCATGTGTAACAGCCCAGCTTGACAAAAAATACTTGGGTATCTCACTCACTCACAGCATGGGCATTTATGGAAAACATGGTAGATGCCCATGTGGGGGTGAACCCTCTCTCAGGCTTCAGGAAGCACCAGCTGGAAACAGCAGATGACGAGTTCAAAACAAATACAAGAAGGCGGTTTCCATACAGTGTGCAACCAGTAGTGAAATTCTTTGCCACAGGATGCTGTGGATGCTGAATTTTAATGTATGTAAAAAGCAACTGGACAATTCATTGAGGAAAAACACAGCAAGGACTATTAAATATAAAGACATCCATCTCAGGTTTGATGAAAACATGTATCACTGTATATTCTTATTGCATTCCTCAGGCATCCACTACTACATAACATGAGAGGCAGAACATTGTTTAGACTAGCCTTTGCCTTGGTCTGGTACAATATGATGTTTTCCAAACCCAGAGCAATGGGGTTTGCCCCTTCCTCAGACTCTATGTAACCCTCCTGGTGCTTAAAACTAACCATTGGTTTGCAGAGTCCCCTGCATATCTAAATGTCTTCTTCTGAATATGCACAGACACATACCAGTCTTGACACCAGTGTGCAACCCATGTCTCCCTCTCCTTCATCAGCTGATGCACTCTCAGAACACCTAGAGACAACAGCCACCTGCAGCTGATGCCACCCCATCCTATCTTCCACATCTCACATGCCCTTTTAGCCACTTAGTCCAGTGGCAAGAGCAGTCACCAAGGCAGAGAAGATGGGATACATTCCTTCTTCACCTTCTAAACTGAAGGTTAAAACATAACAACGAGATGGATGATGAAGTGCACTTCTTGCCCAAGTGCTCATTATCCCAGGCAAAGAAAATGTATTTTTCTTTCCATGGGATAGCTTGAGAATGTGATATGTACTGTCTGCTGATCAGGGCAAAGTGAGAAATGGGGGTCCTAATCTGTTTAGTTAGGGGAGAATTGAGCATAGGCTTCTCCCATGTTGGGTGAGCTCTTCAGCTATGAGGTACAAAAACATTGCCACAAATTCCTTCGCCAGTTTGAAAGAGAAGATCAACTCCTTTTCAACTTTCTGCATAGATAAACTTTACATATCTAGCTAAAAAAAAAAAAAAAAAAAAAAAGACTCAACTTGCAAACTCAACACAGAGAGAAGTGTGATCCTGGACAGTAAAATAGAGAGCTTTGGGGCACCTTTAGGACTGTCCCTTTCCAGAGGATTCCCTACTACCTAGTTTAGGGTCAAGGTTGGTGTCAAAGTGCTGGAGACTTTGAATCCTCTCCTTCAGCTCCTTATTCCAGGCTGTGGATGCCACTTGTCTCTCTCTTTTTCTTTTACTTTTTTTTTTTTTTTTAAATTTAGTCTGCATTACAGGAGATTAATAAGTTAAAGTGAAGCTATCACACATTTCTCACCATAACAGTGAAAACAAGAACAAGAGAACCCTTGTTCCAATATGGCGCTATGATGATCTGAAGATCCCATTGCTACAGTTTTGGATACACATCTGTACGAGCTACAGCTGCTGCTCCCAGACAACTCCTTCTTGCTCAGCATTGACCTCTGAAAGAGGTTGTGGAACAGTCTGGCATCCACATGAAATGCTCGTGTGATTTTTTCCTCAACACAGTTCCAACAAAATAAACTTGAAATTCACTGTTTGAAATAAACTGGTTCATTCTGGCTGAGACTAAATTATACATTCTAAAAGTCCTCAGCCAGTGGATATGGGGAAGACAGAAACTTTCAGCAAAGAGGTGGTCTCGGGACAGATAGCAGTGATTTCTTCAAATGAGCACAAACGTAGCTGGAAAGGATACATGCCACAGTCTAAATCACCAAAGAAATAATGAAACTACCAGCTAGGATTAAGAACTGAGCAACACTGATAATCTAAAAACAAACCCAAAGATAGTTCACTTTCAGAATATTGGGTTTGAACTGAGAACAGGACATCCAGAAAGACAGCCTGAAATGTGAAACTAAATTGAGAGAGACAGAATGGGGTGAAGAGGTAAGCTTGGGAGTTGCCTGCAAAGAGAAGCTAGCAAAAGCTCTCACAGTGCTTTATATCATTTAAACACTAAGAATAGGGAGGGAAAAGAGAGGGAAATCAGGACCCATGGATGCATGTGAAATAGTTCAAATAAGGAAGAGGAGATGTTAAAGGAGATTTTTAAGCAGCAGTCAGAGAAATAAGAGGAAATCAACAGAACAAAGAGAATATAGATTTGTAAGATGAAAAAGTGGAAGAATATAGGAAAATGACAGGATTGTCTGTGTCAAAATAAGGTAATTGACTAAACAGGATGAGAATTCAATAAGAGTTCATTTAATTTTTACTTTCATATATATTTCTGAAGGGTTTTTTGGACATGGCAATGAAGCTGAATATTAGAAAGATAAATATAGTTATAGGAAGCCCTAGAAAAGCCATTCTAGAGTTGACTTGCACTTTCAGATGAAAGGATTACTGAGCTATTTGGACTGTCTTTCAGAAATCTCTACAGCTCAAGTGTGTTCATATACACTCATATCTGGCATTCCGTTATAGGACCACAGTACACTATATTACCTCTCAAATAATAATACCCTGACTGTGCAGAGTCTTACCTATTGTTAAACTACATATTTCCAATTTCCAGATTTTCCTTCCACAGAATTTTCCTAAAAAACGTGCTTTTATATATAAGGTCATTTCAGGTACAACTTTAACAAATTAGCAGCTGTTATGCCACTATTAGTCACTGAGAAATCCAGGCTGTTCCCTCATTCAATTATCATGCTGCCAATTCCATTTCCTGGCTTTTGTCTTTCAGGCCAACGCATGCAGCTCAGGGAAAATTCACTTCTGCTGTCCTCTAGACCTAACAGTACCGCATCACAACAGTTTTACCTTAGAAAATTATGAATAGCCACTGATCAACAACTTGGATACATTTTGGGGTGAAATGCATGTAAGCAAATTGTATTTACATCTAATAAACTTGGGAAGAAGATATGTTATAGCCAAGGCACATAATATAGCAAAGTTTACTTGTTAAATTTCAAACTATTTTAAGATACAGCTTTTACTTGTACATTTAATATCATGCCCAGTCAGCTTACACACTACCTAGATTTTTACGCCTAATTGACAGAGACAGCTAAAAGCAACAGTGTTCTGTAATAACCTAATTCTCAAGCCCCATCTGGAAGCCATCTATCTTTCTTGCTTTCACTAATTCTATTGGAAAATCACTGGAAGTACTGCTGTACTGGTAAGAAAAGAAAGGCTAGAGAAACACAGACACTGTGTGAAACTCATAATCTATAAGAAATTTGGAAATCTTTTTTTTTTTTTTTAATTCTTGACTACTTCAGGGCAAGCATGTAATTATTATTTCCTGTTCCAGAATGCTTTCAAAAAAGCTTTTAACCTCTTCTGTCATTTCTGCAATGTGTTCTGACTCTTCACCTTTCTTTTCACAGTTTATATAAAATCCTTCAGCTTCTCTGTTCCCCTGATTCCTTAGGAGAAATTTTCTGCACTTGCTCTGTATTGAGGTCACACTTTCCAAACACAGGTGACTGAACATCACAGTCTTCCAAAAGACTATCAGCAGCTTGGGCATTGCAGTTAATAATCTCAACCACTTTCATCTTAAGTATATATAAAGACAACTTGCTACATATTTTAGGCTCACATTTGCCTTTTTTTTTTTCTGTTTTCTCCCTCCAAAAGCAATAGCCAACTGCTGTCTTATAGTCATTATGTGATTAACCAATATATCAGATTTTTTTTTCTCTGTAGTTAATGAGCCCCTAGTTTATGGCATGACCTATGTATGCAACCTTGCAAACCATATTAATAAAATTAATCTTATTTCTGGAATGCCAGTACTCAGATACATTAAGTATTTTCTATGTTGTGTACTGGTTCTTATATTGATAATTCTCCCAATTTTGTCTCAAAAAACTTATTAGAATTCTTCTGCCCTTCAATGCTATCATTAATGAAAACATTAAATGACACTAACCATAAGATTTGTCCTTTGAGAAAGTTTGTCAGACCAACTATGCATTTCAGAGATCCTATCAGCACTTTAGGCTCATTTTTAGCAATGCTAACCTACGGCTAAGTCTTACAATTCTTACACTAACCTCCTTCTCCTCTATTTTAATTAATAATATCATAGCTGTAACTGTATCAAACACTTCAGTGAAATGTAGGCAGGCTTCTTGTTTTCAGTGAATCATTTCAACATGAAAAGCACTAAGATAGTACAATGTGATCTACCTACTGGTAAGCAGAAAATGGGGTGAATTATGATCTATATGTCTTCAATCACTATCCCCTTCAAAATTTTTCTTAAAAAATAGTATTGAAATAATATAACAAGTCCATAATCACCTGAACCACTTCTTCATCTGTCACTTTTATCTGTATATTCCATTTTCAGTCCTGGGGTGCTGGGCCACAACAGTGCTGCTGGAAACAATCCAGTATCCCTCACTTTTGTGAGATGAAACTAACCAGGTTCCCTCCCTCTCCTCAGGCAGTTCAACCTCTCTTTCCCTCATGCTGATAAAATTCATGGCCTCCTCCATGTACTTTACTAGTCCATCTTCAGTCAGATTCCTTTTTGCAAAGGGAGGTTTTCAAGGATATTTACTGTGTAAAGCATCTTTAGTCTTGGCCCATCCTTGCTTCTCATTATCCTCACCTGCTCTTTTCTTGTTCTGTTTCCATGTATATATGAGAGAAAAAAAAATAGTATTTGCTTTATGTTTTTTTTGTAAGACTAAACTTAGCTTAACTTCTCACAAGTCTCATTTTATTCCCACCCTTTCTGAATTCCAAGATATACCTTTCTTTGCCAATCAGATTCTTTTCCCACTTCTGTATTTGGTTCTTTGGCCATAACTCAGTTAAGGAAGTTGGACCTGCCTGGCTTCTCACAGGCAGCACTTAGCAGTTTACAAGATCATACCCTGCAATGGAATAAATCTACATAAACTAACTCTGCATAAATTAAGTCTTAAAATGAAAACAAGGAAATATATCAAGGAAATATGTTCTGAAAACATTTCCCAACAGAAGGAGTGCAAAACTCCTGAACTTATTTTGGGAATAAGATTTCCTGACTCAATGGAGGAAATTTTTATTATTGATAACCTTTCTTCTATTCAAACTCTTCTTCCTTATTGAAAACAAAAATGACAGTTCTTAAACAAATGGATGCATGAAGCTGTATACAGTCACTTATCAGCTTCTCTTATAATTAGAGGATAAGGATCTAACCTGCACATCAGTCCTCAGAGAGAGGACCACTATCCCAAGGATGTCAAGCTTTATTGGACTGCTGTGGCTACGTACTGGTGTTCAAAACGTGGCACAGGATTTGCATACCTTCACATCAGATCAAACTACGGTAGTTTCATAAATTTATTTCTCTGCTCATAAAGGAAGACAAATTAATTATTATCTGTTATTCAGACAGAACTGAAGAATTCCTTGAGAATCTGAACTATCAATGCTTTATTAAATACAGTTTATGCTTTGCATTTCATTGAAGACTGATTTGCGTGTTCAAGGCTTTCCCATTAAAGATTTGGGGTATTCTTAAAGATTATGTTTCCTAACAATAAACTAATTCTGAAAATTTTTATTCAGTTCTTGCACTTCTAGTGTCTCTGTCTTCTACTGAACTTGCTGTTTTCACAGAAGTTAAACTAAATTAATTGTCTTCCTTGTTTCAACCCTTTCATAGCTGTGTTATCTGGACACACATGCCAACTACCATCACATAAGCCTGGTTTCTAGAGGCTAAAATAGGGGAAAAATAACATATTTCAGAACATGTTCTTTTCTTCCTTACACCCAGAAGCTAACTCTTTCAGAGCCAAGAACAGAAAGAAAGGAAGATGGGACCTGCTTCAGCTTAAGTTTTTTAAAATATCCACTGGTTTTCTGTGTTTTATTCCTAACTGCATGGTTACAAAGCTGTATTAAGATATTCTATCAAGTCAGATGATACATCTAAAATCTGACATTCCATAGCCTTTCCTTTGAATATATTTTTTTCTATACAGTTTTGAATATTTTTTACGATTTTCTGACCTTGATTTTAATATATGGTTTACCTACTGCTTTTACTACTGTATATAAGAAAAATCACCACCAAAAAAAAGGCACCAGGACCCAGACTTTTTTCAGCAGGCAAGTCAAATTAATCTTTTCTTACAGGATGCCAGTCAGATGCAATTCAAACACTATTGTAAATTTTGAGGATTTCAGAGAACTGTTACCAGTCACTTCTATCTGAAAACATCGGCCACAGAGAAAAATCTTAGTTTGGTTGTTACTGATAAATCCTATACGGACAGAGTGTATTTTTGCTCAGAAGACACATTTGCACAACATGGCTCTGGTATTTCATTTACTATATCAGAGATAGACCTGTGTTTTTATTGGCAGAGCAAACTAAGGAATGGTCTTACCACGATAACTCAAAGGGCATTCCACAGGAAGAAAGGACTTCACCAGTCCAACATGAAATTTTAAACAATGCAGAAGTCTGAGATTTGCTCCTGAATAACAACAAAATACCTTCTCAAAATAAAAATAGAGCATACTAAATCCACCAGGTACTTATTAACTGTTCACATTTCATTGCTCCCAACTAGACAAGCCATAATATTTTCTTGATTTTTTTTTAAACAACAAAAACCAATTGGTACCACATTTATCAAGTCTCTCAGTATATGGCACTAAATGGAAAGTGGTTTGATTTTCTAATGCTTTACTCTTTCCAGGGAGACAATCATGGCTGAGATGAAATACACTGACTTAGTATTTTCATGAAATGCGTGGTCTGTGAGGAACTCTCCTCAAACTTGCATGGAAAACTATTCCCAAAAAATTCGGCCACAGTATTTGGCTTTTCTTTTTATCAGGACTACATCCAAACCCAGAATGTGCCAGTTCTATAGCTGGAGGCTGATGCTTCCTCTAAGGCTTTCATTATACTAGAAGCAACTCATGTAAGTGGCATATAAAACGTCCCATATTCGCAAAAACAGCCAGTAAAATTGTCACCCTGTGATGGAATCAAGTCCTCATATGAATCCAATAACATATTTTTGGGAAGCGCTGGCTTAGAAGAGTGTTTCTCTAACAAGATTAAAACAGAAGGCCTTTACGAGAACACAGACAGCCATGCCCTATGCTCAGACATGCTTAACAATCCCCAGATGGCAAAGGGAACACTGACTGGAGCCCGTTAAATAGGGCTTGAATGAAAGTGGAAGTTTTTGTCCATCTTGTATTTCTTCTTATTTCATTCCATGTTGGTGAAAATTCCTCCTTGTGGTGGACCCACTGCCACATGTGACATTTCCCTGGCTTTAACAGGATCAAGCTAGCACTGGGAGGTGGGAGAGGTAAGGAGGAGGTTATTGTCATCTGTAACGTAACTGGAGTTCAATCTTGCAGCTCTCCTTTTCTTCAGGATATCCACATCACTGAGCACAGCAGTATCTAGGCTGCTTCCCTTTTTTCTTCTTTCAAACTCTAATAACCTCTTAGTCACACCTTATCTTATTCACAGCCAAAGTTATGACCATTTTCAGCTACTAAGACAGTAAAAGAAGAACAGAAACCTCACAATCCCTTGTTCATTCCCTGTTGGTTTTTCATTAACAGTGCAAAAAAAAAAAAAAACATAAATAAATCCATCTGAGTCTCCATTTATGAAATCTCTACCTGATCAAGCAGGGGAATAGAAAACGACCCATCCAGACAGATATGCAAAGCAAGCCAAGCTGTTCCTATTTTCCAGCAGGAATTCTGTCACACACAAATTCTGTGTCTCAGATGAATTATAACTTGAAACACTTGAGTAAATTACTCCCAACTACTTCTGTCAGCAGCGACTGTAAGATGTACCTCTTATTTTCAGAAACTGGAAAAACATCTATAATATGTTCTTTGAAGACCTCTGGTGGCAAAGACTGAGCATAGACCTCCCCACTCTAATTTGAACACAAGTACAGTGGCTGACTGCAGTTTTGCTGTAGGACACAGTACCTGGAACTAGTTCAAGTAGACAAATGTTCCAAGTCGCTCTATATAGCTCAAAAATCTCGCTATAGATAATCTTGGACACTATATGCAAACTAATAATAAAACTTTGTTTTTCAAGATGTAAAAGTGTCTCTTTCAATGGCCCAATTCCATCCAAGTGGTTTTGTTTTATGAATTAGCTTGCTGTCAAACTATCCAAACAGCTTTATTTCTTGCTCCTGTCCTGGATCAGGATGCTAACATCTACAAAACCACAACAATATAATTGTCATGAAAGGTTAAATTGACATCATCCTAGTGTTTTTAGCCACTTTAAAAGAAATTTTAGTACATCCGTTTCTCCCGGAGAGCAGTAACCACATATCATCAAGACAAATGGGTCAGGAGTAAAATGAAAGATTCACTCAATTTGAAGTTGGATTTCACAAGAAAGGCTGAAATTAGCATCCTCTCTATTTAAAAAAAAAAAAAACAGAAATGCACCCTTTCATGAATAGATTTCCTACACATACCAAATGGGCAATGAGATGTCTTCTTTTCTTCAGTAACACCAGTAAAAAAGCACCACAACATGTGAAGGCAAGACCGTCAGTCAGATTGTTTACTGTTTGAAGAGCCTAAATCTGTGGGGACTCAGAGTCCCCGCAAGCCACAGCACACATATTCCCTAAATGCTGAGCGCTCCAGCCTCACAAGCTACTTTTTTCTTTATTTAAGGTGCCACTAGAAGTCCACTAAGCTCTAAGATGGTGGCTATAGAGTTCTGAGATGTGCATTATTAAGAAAAAGTTACTTTCACACTTTACAGATAAGCAGCAAGAAAGAAAAGAATACCAACAGCCAGTCTTTATCTCAGGAACTGTATAAAAGTTCACAACAAAACCAGAGAGGGCTGGGAACATATCTGGCTCTGTGAAAAGGTTACAACAAAATAAAAAACATTCAAGTTTCTAAACAAGAGACCCACTGCAACATTTTCAACAAGATTCCACTGTTACCCAGTTTACAAAGTCAAAGCTAATCTCCCAGATAAATCAGAAAGATAAACAGTGACAAAATGAAACCCCTACAGATGAATCTTCATAAAGTTCAATTATCTTCTCCAGCACAGTTTATTCAGAATATTGTAGTGACTTATTCTAGAAGCCTGCTCCTACCATTACACCCTATAAGTGTAGCTGTTCCCTAGAAAAGAAGTGGACAAACGTTACCTCATCTGTGCCTTGAGCAGATAGGAGTACAAATTATTTTTGCTGTTGCTTTTAACAGCACATTATATCCCTTACCTTCAGTATTCACAAACTAAAAGAAGTTGTGCCAAATTCTATTATCAGTTACTGGAATATTGAAAATAGGGAACTCCACTGAATCAAGCTTCATTAGTAGCATTTAATGTTTAAGTATAATACTGTGACATCAGTAGGCAGAGATGAAAAGATTTCACGTTATATCTATCTGTAAAACATATGTAATACAACATAGACACCCCCAAAAATACTGAACTAGTTAGCTCCAATGCCAGTTCAACCCCCTGACTTTGTGAAAATCAGTGTAAGCTCATTCATGCTGATTCTTCTAAAACTGAAATGCAAGCAATAAAATAGTTACTAATGTGATGTCCATTACTTGGAAAAGTAAATTTTATGCAAAGGAATGTAGCTTAATAATAATAATGTTGCTTCACCCAGAATGGTGTAAAAATGTAAACCAGGCAAGTTTGTAGAAATGTAGTGTCTTTGCTCAGACTAACTGATACAGCCAGAATAAAATTAGACAAACTTCTGGACATTTCTTCAGGTCTGCAATGTTGTCTGAAGTACATTTTCCTCAAGCAAATGTGGGGATATAATTTTCACTTGAAACTTGAAGTTCATGGGAAATTTCCTATAGCCATTTTTTGGTCAAATAATTGTTCTAAAGCCAGTTCCTATTAGTGACAACTCATTTATTACTTACTCATGCTAGAATGCCAAATTTCAGCTGTGATGAGTGAAAATTACATATTTCCCTAGTCCATAGGCAGACCACTTTTCAAAGTCAATAGGTAAATAATTCACTAGGGTGTCAATCAACAGAAATTATAACTTGAGCTATGACTCCCTCCAGCACCAAGCTGTAGACCAATTTCCTTGCACTCTTCCAATCTTGTAAAAGCATATTTGAAAACTATATTTTCAGCAGTCTGCAGATCTATCATAAGGAATAGTTTAGGATTCATTATCTGACATTTACACTGCAGATGGTCCCAGGAAACACAATAGAGTTGTCTCAGGTTCTAAAAACAAGATGATGTAGAAATGGGAACAGTGGAGATTTTGCTAGCTGATTGCTAAGCTTCCAATTCAAAGAGTATGTTCAAATGTACAGCTTCAGTCTAAGTTCAGCAAAAAGAGGAATTTGGCCCTAGATGACTTGAAGTCACCTAAGCTAGCCAGGAGTGAAACGATGAGGAAAGGTGTGGGATGTAGTTGCTTATAAAGACATTCTGGCCACAAGGAGATCCCATCCCACCGTTACTCAGACATCATTTGCTGTTAAGCAGTCTCTTCAATCCTGAAATTAGGAACCCACCTTCCAAAAATAAGAAGGGAAATAATCAGAAATGTCTATCAGCTCAGAGAGTAGTGCCCTTACCAGACCATGACAAGATTGTCTTCATTTCCATTTCTAATATACTTGCTTAAAACTGGTGCTTTGAATATCTATCCCAGGTAAGTCTTCTTGCCATTGCTTAATTTTTCCAACGTAGATTACTTAGGTTCCTCTTCTAAAGTTTTTAAAAGTATTAACTGGGCAAAACAAAAAAACCCCTCTATATTCCAGTGATCAAGAAACTCTCTATATTCTGGGAAATCTGGGAAACAGGGTTTAATCCCTTCTGAAAACCCAGACAAGCAGGAATTTCAGCAATGGCCTTCTGCATTTTAGGACAGCTCCTTAGCCATAAGTGAAGTTATGCAAAGTCTAGTTCATCTTTTGACCACTTTTCTGAAGGTCACTTCTGCTTTATTGCATCTCTCCAGGATTATCTTCACATTCATGATAGTCAGGGAATGCCTCATCTAAGAATTGCTGAGGGTGGCCTCTGAGACTGTGGTTTCAGATACAGTTCCAACAGTCCTTAGCATGGAAATATCAGTCCTTAGATGTTGTCCTTAGTTCATTAGTCCTTAGCTTTGCACTACTTGAATGGCAGATACTCAAATAATATAATATTATTATCAATTGAGCTGAGAATTAGGAATTCTAGTGACATACCTAATGACTTAAGTATCTAAAGATGCCTAAAGCCATAGGTACCTAACTACTTTGAGGGTTTACAAGAGCTTATAAATATGTCCAGACTGATTCATACTGCTCATTCCATGTGCCAGAGTAAAACAATTAATCTGCTTCAATTCCAATACTTTGCTTTTTAAGAGTGTTTGTAATGACTGTCTCAAATGTAGAAACCTGAAGGGCTCTCTAAACTCTGTTTGATAGATGTTTTTTCTTGTTTAGAATTTGAAGAATAGATTGTACTGAGACAGAGTATGAAATGAGAAAGTAAATAAAACAGCAGCTGCAATCATTCAAAAAAGGAAGTGCAAGTACCTGGTCTGAAATTATATGATATTGTGAGTGCATGATATCATAAAAATAATTTCATCCATGCTATGACCAAGAATGTATGGAGATTTAAAATAGAAAATAAAAAGTATCATGTAAAAAATTTCTCCACAGAGCTCTTAGCCCAGGACTACTTGAGACTGCAGCAAAATGGGAAGCTACAATGATGCTAGAGGAAGTCAATTTTGGGGCATTGCTGGCTTAAGCATTTTGCAAGGATAGAAAACAAGCCCATTTGCAAAACCGACATTTGCCCAGAACTTGAGTTTACTTTAGATGGATGATGAGTGGCATAATCCATATAACAAAGGAGAGAAAAATAATTCTGCTCTGTACTCATCCTTTGTGGTCCTTCAGCAGTCTTATAAAAATTGCATCATGGCGGTAACACTTTAAGGTTTTTTTTTTACTTTCCTTCTTTAGTAATGAATTAGTAATGAATGCTGCTCATCAATATTCTTTTGGATTCCTCAAATGCTTTCAATATTCTGTAAGACATACTCTGCATAATTTGTGGTGTAAAACAAATATTTCCTTTTGAATAATTTACACAAATTACACTTGTATTACAGACCAAGTTTATTTTCTATCACAATTTACTTGAAATATGATTACGTATTTATGTTATAATCCCATTGTATTAAGCATTGTATTAAGCCTCTTTTCTGCAATTTTTCTTTCAAAACATATACAAACAATTGCATTAGCCTTATACTTGCAACATCCCCTTGACATATACGTAAATGCTGTATACTTCTGTTTTGCTATTTGACACTATGTTTTGACTCTGTATTTGACTGCTGCGTTTTGTTATTTGATTCATAAAAACAGGCCTTAAACTATTTCAAGACTACATTTCCTCTGCTCATATCACCCTTGTTGTTCTTGAAAGAACTGCAGACCTAAACGCATTATCTAAGGAAACACGAGTTAGACAAGCAACTGGTTCCAATCACGGGTCATAATCTCCCTACCCCATCAACCTCATCTTGCTAAACCCTCCTAAATCCTCTAGCTTCTGCTCCTCTAATCATGAGGGTTAGAAGCTGCAAGGGCTGCTTTTCACTTCATTAAAATTTCCTTTTAATCTTTTATAATCTGTTAGCACAGTACATAAACACCCATCAGAAGCTTATTCCTTCAATTTCACAAAAGGGGATAATTTTACTATACATTCCGTATTTGCAAAGTTAAGCTTCATTTCACACCACCATAAACCTTGGTCAGAAGGATGAATAGTTAAGCAGTTGAGCAAATGGCATTTACAGCTACAGCTGGGTGCATTATTCATTGTGAAGCATTTATTTGGTGAAGTTAAACTTTGGTTTTGCTTATGAAACATCTGAAAGCTGATCCCAAATTATTTCAGTATGTGGGGCTCTTTTCAGAAAGTACATTTCAGACTGTGTTGTTGCCTGTGTGCCCCTTGCATGACTGGCTGTCTAAATCAGACTAGATTAGTTTTCCTTCCTGAGGGGGTGACTAAAACTTCTTTTAAAGAGGAGGAACTGCTTATCCCAAGCACGTATTGAATAGGTCATCCTCTGTCACAAATTTTCAACATTTTAGTGAGTAAATTAGCAATTACCTAAATATTCAGTCCCAATTATTAATAAAGCACGTTTCCCCTAAAAACGGTGTTATCACTTTATATCTCTACATGAGTTACATAAATTTACAGTCCTGTGGTATAAATGCCTTCAGATAACTCCTCTAGGAAAACATAACATACCCACAATACAAGCTAACAATATAAACAAAGAAGTAAAAAATCTCAAACAATTAGATTCTTTCAAACTACATTCTCTGAGAAGTAACATGAGAGTGGTCTCACTCACAAGAGCAGTAATTTAGCATCACTTTCCCTCTTCTTCCCTTTGTAGAAGCACAGAAGTATTTAGGTTGGAAGGGACCGCTAGAAGTGATCTAGTCCAACTCCCACTCAAAGCAGGGCTAAATTCAAAGTTTTATTCCATTCTATTCTCTTTCTAATCTTCCCTTACAAGCATCGCATGATAGAACATGTTAACATTCAAGACAAAGGGAACTGACAAATTTCAACCTGATGTTGGGTATATCTAAATTATTATTCTTTTCCTTATGTTTCTCTTCTTAGGGTGGGTTTAGGTTTGGTTTTGGTTTTGGTTTGGTTTTTTTTTTTTTTTTGGAAACACAAAGCACTGAGGTCCTCTGTTTTTAGAAGCCAGAAACAAACATGAATAACACGAATATTAAATCATAGAATCATAAAATAGTTTGGGTTGGAAGAGACTTTTAAAGGTTATCTAGTCCAACCCTGCTGCAAGGAGTAGGGACATCTCCAACCAGATCAGGTTGCTCAGAGCCCCGTCTAACCTGGCCTTGAATGTTTCCAGGGATGGGACATCCACCACCTCTCTGGGCAACCTGTGCCAGTGTTCCACCACTCTCATTGTAAAAATTTTTTCCCGTATGTCCACTCTGAATCTGTTTCCTTCTATTTTAAAACCATAACCCCTTGTCCTATCACAACAGGCCCTGCTAATGAGCTGCTCCTCATGTTTCCTATAAGCCCCGTTTAGACACTGGTAGGTTGCTATAAGGTCTTCTCTGAGCTGCCTCTCCTCCAGGCTGAACAGCCCCAACTCTCTTAGCCTGTCCTCATAAGAGAGGTGCTCCAGCCCTCTGATCATCTTCATGGCCCTCCTCTCAACTCTCTCCAACAGGTCCATGTCCTTCTTGTGTTGGGGGCTCCAGAGCTGGATGCAGTACTCAAGGTGGGGTCTCACAAAAGCAGAGCAGAGGGGCAGAATCAGTTCCAGAGATCTGCTGGCCATGATCCTCTTGATGCAGGCCAGGATGAGGCTGGCTTTCTGGGCTGCAGGCACACGTTGCTGGCTCATGTTGAGCTTCTCATGCACCAGAAATCCATTCTTCGCCCAGCCTGTATTTGTGCCTGGGATTGCCCTGACCCATGTTCAACACCTTGCACTTGGCCTGGTTGAACTGCATGAGGTTTGCCCTGGCCCACCTCTCCAGCCTGTCCCTCTGGACAGCATCCTTTCCCTCCAGGATGTTGACCACACTACATAGCTTGGTGTTGTCAGTGAACTTGCTGAAGGTGCATTCAATCCCACTGTCTATGTCACTGACAAAGATGTTAAACAATGCCAATCTCAGTACCAATCTCTGAGGAACGCCACTTGTCACCAGTCTCCCTCTGGACATTGAGCTGTTGATTAATACTTTAGTCCCTGTACCACTGTAACCAGCAGCCATCTCTAGTCATAAATACAGGCCAGCTCCTTGTCTCCAGAGCAATCCCACTTGGAAATACACAAAATTGTGAATTGCATGAAGGTTCTGAAGCACTTCCTTGAAAACAGCCAGCATAGAGCTGCCACTCGCAAATTTGATGAGGCACTGTTTAACAAGTATATTTTTCATATATAGCTTTGATAATATGTTAAAAAAGAGAGAGGAGGATTGATATATGGGTTGCTAGTTCTAGGTATAGTTTATGTGCAGAAATATGTGGTTCTGCACACCTCCCAAAACTTTATCGTACAGTTTATTTTGCCACTTCGTCTTAGTTTTTTCAATAGTTCTCAGTTCTGCTCTTTTTTTTTCAGCTTTAATATGTACCCCCACTCTTCCAGTATTTACAAAAATCCCCTTGTCTTCATTGGCATTTCTCCACACAAAAGACAGTATGTTTCCTCAATCCCAGATTTTTTTTTGGCTCAGAGAAGTCAATAACTATTAGGCTTCATACATTCATATACAGTAACACAGCAACCAAGTATTACAATTGCTACTCTGGCAAAAGCTTCAGTAGAGTAACTCCAAATTTATACCAGTACAACTGAGACTACAATTTCTACTCTATTAACTGCAGCAGAAGCTTTTCAAAACAGCATCTCAGTAAAAAAGGAGTGACAGTGAAGTAAGGAACATAAGGTTAAACTCCATCTGCAAACGAGCTCCTTGGTTCTCTTTACAGTACTCAAAATAGGCACTTTACTATTCCACTTTACATTTCATTTTCTTTTCCTCCACAAGAGAGCGAAATAAGTGTGTGCTTATTTGAAGGAAAAATCACTTGTCTCACTGGGGTTTTGCTTCCATTAGGTACTCATCTGAAAGTCATGCCGCAAACAGCTCCTCTATTCTGATCTTTACATGACATAAAGGACAGCATCCAAAATTAAAAAGCCCTGTCTTTCTCCACACAACATATAATAAGGAATCTGCATTAGGTTTAAACAACAGCAAGCAAGCTTTGAAGTTAACTCCAAGTGACACTAAAATCTCCATGCAAATATTGAAAGGCTCTTTCAAACCTTCCATCACTGATTTCAATATTGCATCCTCCCAGACTTCAGCTCCAGCACCGTACTCCATTCGTTCGCTCTCTCTCCTCCTGTGATGACTCCTCCCCTTCTGCCAATTACATTATTTATCATAACAACTATTCTGTTCTCCATAGGAAACAATAACTACAACATTAAAGGATTTTTGAAACTGCTTACCTCAAAACTGGTTTGAAATTAAATGAATTTCTGTAGACAGGAGCTAAGCACAGGATTTTAAAGCACTGAATGTTGTTAAAAACTTCCTTGACCTTCCCTAATGAAATTATGTAACCTCCTTCAAAAGCACAATAGAAAGCTTTCAGTATGCTATGATGCCACATTCCCACACCTCCAAATATTGCTGAAGACTGCTGAGAAAAAAAAAAAAAGGGGGGGAATGTCGAAGAGAAAGAACACGAAGCTGAAACATGCGAAAAAACCCATTAGAAGTCCATCCAGCTGTTCCTCCTAGTGGCTGAGACCAAGACATGAGAAGTTAACCAGATACTGTTATCACTTTTAAAAAATATTTGTTACATCTTCTGTGTACAGCAGTGCTTGATGTTCTGAAGGATATTGAGATTTCTGCATGAATGCCTGGGGAGAAGCCACCTTGACTACCCAGTCCAGTCTCCTTTTGAACAGCAGTGTCTGGGATACCCAGCTCAGAAGGATCCACAGAGCATCTATTCCCCACGTTATCATATTTCAAGCATCACAGAACACTTCTAACAAACCGAGACCTGTAGGAAAGCTACTCACTGTAAGAAAGAGGGAGACGGAAAGCATCACTGCTCTCTTTGAATCAGTAGCAGCAGAGACAGTTAAATTAATTCTCAGCAAGACTGAACTGTTCTTTGGAGGGGTCTCTCCCTCCATTGACTCCAAAAGAGGTGAAGCTATTACATAGCATAACTATGCTTTAGTCAAAGTGCTTCCATTAGGCAAGGTAAGTCTCCATTCTCTATTAACTATTTCTTAAGTTTCCTTTGGCAACCATATCTGAACACCTAAAGGACCTTAAAAGCCCAAGAAGGAGAAGCAAAATCCCCTGCAAGGGGGGTCAGCACTGATCCAACTTCTGGTGGGATTCACACAGGAGGCTGCTACCCTGGTTATCGTACCCGAGCTGAAATCCAGGACGCACAGTTCAGAGGTACCTGAAATGGTCTGCCCAGAAGGAGTTTGGGAGAAGATGGGTGTGGGATCTCAGTGGGGAGACTAGTGAGAGCCAGGGGTGCTCCAGAAGGGTGAGGGGGGAAAAAACCCCTCTGTTTCTTCCTCACAATCCTTCACCTGATTACTACTGACTCCCCACCCATGCCCTTCCCTCTACTCATAGCACCCAAATGCTCTGGTGCTTGCCCCTATCTCTGAACACATACGCACACGTGCTATCAGACCTCTCTTTTGGTCAATCTTCTCCCTAGTGCATGTCAGTAGGATTTTGGAAGCGAGTCCCTTAGTAAAGATATGTCTAGCCCAGAAGTGCCTCATCTTGGTTATTTATTGTCAATATCAATTAAATTTATTATTATATAACCAAAGGAGCCACACAACTTGCATTATTTTAATCCCTTTAGTTACTGTTTTTCAAAACAATCATTTTTAGATCATACAAATAATCTATCCTCTCCTATAAAGATATTTCTCTTCACAGTTTCAAGACACACAATTCACTTTTATTCCACTTAGCTCAGAGTTTGCTTTTAGGAGATAGACTTGACTTCTGTCTTCCCAACTCTTTCCTTACATTATTTGGCTCAAGTGGTACTCAGTGAGGTGTTTCAATCCACCCTGCCCTTTCCTAGTCATCTTTTAACAGAGAAGGTAAAACAGCAATATCGCACTTGACATTTAAACTTCGGTCCCAATTGCTTCCAGCCATCCACAGATTCAGGGTAATGCCATAGTCTGATCCAATGGCTCGTAACAAAAATATAGTTGATTTATATAAGCCATAATTCTTTGTGCACATATGACATTTTCAGAAAAGCCCAGTAGGTATGTCTCCAGAGAGAGCAAACGTCCAAACACACAGTCATTACGTTGATTTTGTTTAGCATCTCTTCAATGCCAGGCTGGCCATGTGCTAATTCAGCTCATGGCTAGCATAATACCATGCTTACAAGTGAGAAAAGCAGCACACTTCAGAAGTTATGTACTGTCCAGTCTGAGCCAAGCTGAACATTTTATTTAGTGGATTTGTATTGTAATGGAATCTTGCCAAACATTTTCAAAAGGAAAGTTAATGCCTGTAAAAGTACATTTAAAAAAAATCAAAATATCTATGTACTTTAGAAACCTAAATTAAAATTCCATTAAAATCATTAGGATTTAGGAATCTAACCTGTTTTGATACTTTAGAAAATCCTAATGGGAACCTACCTTATTGCAACATTAAGCACGTAAGTATTTTTTTAAAATATCCACTCCCAAATGATGTTCATCAAGAATAACATGCTATTAAGAAACAACATCAAATTATAGCTTATTACTTTCAAAACTATAGTCATCTAGCAGTGCAAATCCCTTGTGTAAACACAGTTACAACCCTAAATCTTATTAACCTACCAAAGAGTCTCACTCTTAACTCCACCTCAATTTTATCTTTATGCTTTTGGATAATTTCTCCAAGAAGCAAGCATTACTGTTTCCTTGCTTTTTCCCCATCCTTTGCTTTCCTTATCAACTTGAGAAGCTTTTCATGGCAAGGTCTGTCTGTGTTTTCATACAGGATTTCACAAAGACTTTATGTGGGCGTATCTGCCCTATTAAAACAACAATAACATATTTGACATGAGCTTCTCAACAGTAACTGGATTAGAGCAGGTCATTATTCAGACAGGTAAAACGCTGCATATGTTCAGAAAGAATGGTGTCCTACTCTAGCAGTTCTCATCAGGAGGTTCAGGAAATGTCTGATTTTTAGATCTACGTTTACATACAGAATGAAACCTGCATATTCAAATACAAACGACACCAGCTGAGTCACCACTGCCTGCTGTTGGATTCTGGAGGGGAGGAGACACTTGGGCGTGGCAGAGGTCACATGTAAGGAATTACTATATTGATAGGAAGCTCAGAGGCAGATCTGCTTGAGGTAAACTTGGATATACAACAATTCAGTGTACAGCCTTAATTTCATTCTTAGTGCTAGTACTCTACCAAAAAGGAAGATGTAACATAAGGGTCTTCTCTTCTGCTGAAGCCATTTGCAGCTGCATATCAAGTAAAATTCACCTTTGCTGAATGAATGCTCAAACATGGATGGCCACAGCAAGACCGAAAGGGAGAAAGTCCAGGCCTAATGTCCACTATTTACCCAAATCTCTGCACATAGCTTTTTCCTACACATTTATATAGTCTTACCTACATATTGACCACTAGTAAATTTTCACAGAATTGTAGAGTGGTTAAGGTTGGAAGGCACCTCTCATCTAGTCCACCCATCCTGCTCAGGGCAAAGTCACCTACAGCAGGCTGCCCAGGGCTGATCAGTCTCATTTTGAGTATCTCCAAGGATAAAAATTCCACATCCCTCCCTGAGCAACCTGTTCCAGTGATCAATTGCCATTACAGAAAAGAAAAAAAAAAAAAGAAAAAAAAAGTTTAAGTAGAATTTCCTGGTTTTCAGTTTCTGGCCATTTGCTCTTGCCTTCTCACTGAATACCACTTAAATAAATCTAGACAAATCTTCTTCACTCTTTCCTATCAGGTATTTATATGCATTGATAAGATGCTCCTGAGCCTTCTCTTCTCCAGGCTAAACAATCCTAGAACTTGAGTTTTAAAATTCCAACTCCTGATCACCTTCAACTACTGTTGCAATAACGACAGAACCCTCATGGATGATGTACCGGAGACCTTTATTGTCCATCAGCATCAATCTTTTGTATTTTTCCTAAGTTCCACGTGAAGTGCACGTGCCTGATCATCTAATTCGATTGGTAGCAACATACTGTTCATGCGCCTTAAACTTCATTTGGATTGGATATAGATTTTTAGTTGTCTTTACTATTTTTGCCTTATGTATTTACTTATCTTGTTCTCATTGCTGTTTTTTCTTATTGAGCAAGTGGTGTTAAAGGACATAGCTCAAATTCTTTAATATCAGGCAGCTGTACTGCACTCTCTGTTCCCACAAACTGCTTAGAGAAATATGCTGGTGCAGAAACTGTTTTTTAAAAAGAAAAACAAACAAAAAGTCTTCACAGGCTGAAAATCGAGGTTGAAATTTAAACCTGCTCTGGGATATCTGACTGACAAAAGCACGCACATTTGCAGAGCAGACAGTCTTGTGTTAGAAGCTACACCATCCAATAGTGAAAATGATCCTGTATCGTGTCCCTTGAGAGCAGTAATAAAGTGTACTGAGCTGATTACAGGCTAAAGGAATACTGAAAATAAAAAAAAAAAAAGAGGAAAGAAATAGAAGGAATATATTGTTTAAAGGAGACACATTAAGATAAATTCTTGCTATACAAGGAAAGAAACAAATTAAATCAAGAATGACTTAGTAGAAAGAAGAAAAGTAATACAGAGATGATTCTGTAGCAGGAGATGTAGTTCACTAAACTGAACTTCAAACAGTCATTAAAAGACCAAGAAGAAGTGCTGAATGTTCACTCAAATAATGTTTCAGCTACAGACAGAACCTTCAAATTATGCAGAAACCAGGCACAATTAAAAAATAAAAGAGAGGATATATTAAAAATTATTGCGGATAGTTACAGGTTAATACAGCTGAGCAGACACCATAAAGCTGCCTGTCCTGTCTGGAAGAATTATTTATCATTCCAACAGCATAAGATAGATAGCACTTAGTTCTGCAGAGACATAAAAAAGCATGCCAAGTGTCCTTTTACTTCTTTGCCTTCTTCAAGGATTTTTTTAAAAGGTTGCATAGGGCACCTGTTACTGGTGGTACGTGGCCCACCCAGATCATCTTCAAAGCTGAAGAAACAACTGTCAACCTCACATCTTCAAACAGGACCTTCAAGACCAGTGGGTTAGTTACCAGGCTGAATAGCATGGCAGACTTTAGACTGCCTGCTTTCATTCTGAATTAGATATGAACAATCCCATTAATCCTGTAGGACGATGTAGTGAGGTTCACAACTTCCTTCTTTTGCTTCGCAACATGCATTAATAAATGTCTTAGTAGTGTCCATATGCTACCTCCTTGCGGCTTGTAAGCCTTCTTAGCACATTTCCAGATGTAGGACAGCCAAGTCTTCCAAGAAATTCAGTTCTGAAAATCTATTTTACCTTGTATTTACCAGGTAAACTTTACATAATTTTTCAGTACACTAGAGAAGGGCTGCAGCACAATCCCTGTAACCATTACTAGTCTCCACTTACTAACATCCTCCAACAGTTCATGGTCCAGGATTTCCAGAATCAGAACAGGATGAGCTTCTTCAGTACTATCTGGAACCTCTTCTGTGGCTAACCAGCCACAAGATGATCAGCCCTGCCTGGAACTCCCCCCGAAGATCCACCTGACAAATGTCTGAAACCAAATCCACCTAGACCTAGCTGAGCAACTTCTCATTTCTGTCATGCTCTTGATATAACCTCAGTCTGTATTAGATTTTCAAATACAGTGTTACTTGCACTTACCATCCTTTCACAACAGCAAAAGAGTGGAAGCTGTTACCTGTTTTCCCCTACCAATCTCCAACCATTGTGGGATTCCACTCTCCCACTACTCAGTATTATCCAGGAATACCAAAGTAAGTTTCAGTAATGGAATCCAAGAACACTCCTCCTTTAGCAATTACCTACCCTTTCTTTGACAGGGATTTGTTATGTTTTGCTTCATGGTGACTGGCTTTATTGGTTTTTTTTGGTGGGAATGACAGTCTGTTGGATGACAGAGAATGTGAAAAAAGACCCCTTGTCTCACATCTGCTGTTCCCTAGTCCCAGACACAGAGGACTTCATATTAGCTGTTATGTACATTTCTAAATCATTATTTTAGGATCCTCAACTTGTATTTCTTGAAGGTCTTGTCTCAGTGGGGTTCTAGTATACTACTAGAATATAATTTATGGAGAGTCACATACTGTTTGCAACCAGTCTGGTTTTGATGCTATCTCAAGTTTTGTGATTGCTAACTTACTTCATGGTCTTAATTGCCAGCTTATTGATGTTCCAATTACTTTGATGCTCCCATCCACTTGATAAGTTCATTTACTTTGACACTTCTACTCACTTGATAAGTTATTCCTCCATGAAAAAGCACTTCTTGTGTAATCTCTTCTGCAAGCTTTCTTGGGGCTGTGTTTATTAGACTCAGTTATGATCCACAGGATGTTATTCTTTTGTAGCAGACTAGACTTTGTGCTAACTCAATGCAAACTTCAGAGGTCTCCTACTCTGTAGGTGCACTTTGCTTATACTACTGGTTGAGGATGGTTCATTTCAGCATAGCATGCACCAGAGAGACACTTTCATTGCTTCCATCAGATATACTGCCAGTATGCATGGTAAATACAGAGCCAGTAGGCCAAGTTGTCAATAGACTCTTTCACCAGCAGTCAACTCCAAGAGTTGCTCTTGCCTCAGGAAAAGCCCCCCCAGTGGAGCTTTAGAACAAGGAAATCTTCATCTGCTTCTGAGATAAAAGGAGTAGCATGTCTTCTCCAATGACAAAAAAAATTGAGTACAGAAGAGATATCAGGAGAGACCAACCATACACTATAAATGTTGAAGCTATTTCTCCTGGCTGAAAGGAAACAGATCTACCCCAATAACCTGGTGCAACGTGACCCTGTATAGATAAAACAAAGTTTCAGAATCTTCTGTTCTTCTCCTTTCCACTTTAAATTTGGGAAAGGTTGCTTAGGCAGTTCCATTCCAAGTCACTACTTGCAGTCTCATAATCTGAAACAACAGTGCAGTAATAATTCCATAGATCAGTTATCCACTTGAAGGTGATACAAGTTTTAAACAATATAGTTCAGTACTAGAGAAAATACTTGCCTCATTATGTAAACCCAAATCTTATTTTTAGATTTCACCTTATATTCCCTTGTGATATGGCCCAAAAGGCCTAAGCAGAAATTAATACAGGAAAAAGGATCCAAACTTGGAGACTTCCATCCTGTGTTCTTTGAGTTGCCTTTCTTTCTTTTAAACAGCAAACTCAGTAAAATAGAATGCTAAATAACAATCCTACAGGACTCAAAGGAGTAGAATCATGGGAGGTTTCTGCTGAGGAAAGCTCAAGAATAGGAATGCTGCAGCTTATAAACTTCCTACTTTTAAAAATATAGTAGCTATACAATCTTTAAAGAAAAAAAAAACCAACTTTCTTTTTACTTTATCCTTGTAAGGTAGCACTGAACACCCTGAACAGATGAGTACAAGATGAAAGATTGCCGTAGAAAACTACATACATTATGATGCTTCAACTTTGCTAGTCAGTGACAAAAAAAAAAAAAAGCAGAACGCCCATTATGCTTTTTTCTCAGTAGAAGGTAAAACAGTGCCACCCGCAGTTCTTCCAGGGTACCCCCTTGTGTTTTGAGACCGCTGCAGAAAGCTGAAGTTGGTACTTTGCAATTACAGAGGAGCCAGCTCACACTAAGTCTTCCTAACTCACTCCAACACTGGGTTCTGCTATCAGGTTACACGTCCACGGTAGTATTTCACTCATTAGTAAAGCTGCACCAAGAAAAAAAGGTTGTTCTTTGAACTTGCTCTACTACAGCTGAAGCCTTAGGATAGACAAAAGGCAGAATCACAGAAAATTAGTGTTTTTTTTACCCTGGGAGCAGGAGCCTCTTTTGACTTTATACGTCAGCTTTCCACAGCCACTACTTGCATGGAACTCATAGTTTCAAGGTAAAGGCAATACCACATTGCATCAACTACATAGATCGTCTCCAGGGTCAGAATACTGAACTGTTTTTTTAAATATTCTCCCATTCATTTTGCATCATCCCTTTACCACACCAGGAAACAAGTATCAATTACTCTCTGTTAAGCTGTCACAGGTCATTCTCTATACTCCACATGCCTACCCAACAGTTTATCTTCTGGTCCTACATGGAACATTCGCTTAATCCAAGGATTATCAGTGATCAGAACTAGTAACACTCAAGCATTGTTAAGACAAAAAGAGCACTTAAGGACTCTTCCCTTCTGTTCAAAAGAAATTGGTGCTCATGCCCATCTTACTTCTCTAGATTATCCTCTGCTGGTGGAGAAGGTGGCAACTAGAGCTCATTCCAACATAGCGAAGAACCAATCAAATAAGACTAAAACTACCTCATCTTTAATTAGAAAAATACTCTTAAGTCAGTTTACAACAGGAAAGAGGATACTCAACTGCTCAGGCTGAAGAATGTGCAGGCAAATACTTCAAGAACAGTCATGTATGGTTCGGTACTTTCTCTTTAAAAACAAGCTACTTGACTCTTAAGAACAACCCTGGAAATTCCAAAAATGTCAGTCACAGTGTATGGAACTATGTAAAATTCTAGGCATCTTTAATTACCTCAAAAACAGATATACTTTGTTGGTAAGTAAATATTCCTAAACAGTCCTTACATCTCGTATCATATTAATCAGATTAATTCATTAATCAGAGCCATGGTTTGAGCTCAGCTGTGGTCTACTAAAAATAGCCATAAGGTATCCAAATATCAGCAATGAAAACATCAAGATGTCTTCAGCTGAAATCAAGGTCCCAAGCTAAAGGCAAAACTGTAGACTCCAAACGCATTTGAGAGTTCTCTCTGCGGTTCCTGAGGTGACAGGAAAATGTGCATGCATGTTCATGACGGAATCTTTGGAACTAAGTTTCATCATGTTTATACTACTGCTCGATGAATGTCTAAAAATTTACCTTGCTATGTCACTAGGTTGCTAACCATTCACTTTTAAGAAACAGTTTTCATCCTGAGCTCACTTTCTCTTTAGAGTGAGTAAGCATTTAAGACAACAAATTTCTTTTCAGGCACAAAATTAGAAATTTTTCACTAGTCCTGAATATCAAGACAGCAGTTACCTAGTGACATAATGAGACAGTCATATGAATTCATACTTTGCTATGACAGCTCAACGAGCTATGGATGTGCTAAAAGAACGTATTCACATGACTTGGAATTAGTGCAACACACTTCTAATAGTAAATATACAAGACACTAAGGTATTCTAGACATTTATTTTTCAGTGTACAGTATCATACATTTAAAACTAAGAAATAAAGCCCAAACACCATAAAATATGTATATAGCATTTGCTAGACAAATACTTGACTAAGAACAAGACATTTTAGCTCATACTTCATGGAGTTACAATGAAGTTCAGGCACATCAACAGGAACACTTTATTGTTTAATGATTTACAACTCTTTTGGTCTGTTTAACAGAAAACGAACCAAATGAAGGAGAACTTCATCATTAAAGCCTTTCACACTACCATCTTCCACAACATCATACAATGGCTTACTGTCTGTACCCCAACAGATATTCTTCCGAGGATTATTTTGAATAGTTTCTACAGTTAGTGCTAAAGTATTCAGCTGGTAACAAAAGAAAGCAAAGTATCTTCCATCAGTCACTACTGCCTGCGATACAAAAGGACGGGTCACATCTGCTTCACTCCAGAATCCTACAAAACAAAGAAACAACACTAGTTATAGAGGACTTTAAATTCCTGTCGGCACACACATCTAAATCCCAATCCTGTGATACAGAAAAATACTAGGAATTGCAGCAGCAACTTAGTACGGGAAAAAGCCCTGTCTGCTTTAGCAACACAAGCATTCTTCATATAGACTAACTAAAATGCAACCAAAAATTAAGAGTATTTCCAAGATCAGGGACATAGTGGCATATTTGCATTTTGTACATAGTTCCCTATTACTGTCTGATAAAAACACCACACTGATCAGCCATGTGACTTTTCAAAATTACTAAGTTATTAATGCATCAAAGTTGTACAAGGGATCTGAGGGGAAAAGTCTTTCAACTATTCCACGCTGCTTACACAGCAGTGAACATTCAGTTCATGACAGAAACGTGCATACGTACACAGGAGCGTAACTGACTGTAGCAATCAGACAGACAACAAGAACACTATGTCAACAGGTATTAATGCTTCAAACAACCCCTGCACACACAGGTGTTTGGTATTACATGCAATGAACACCATTAGAAACTGCTAAAGAACAAACTTCACAGATTTGAACCATGTTGTCCTTGTAACTCATAATGCATTTCCAACCATACTGAGCTTTGAAGGCAAGACTTACATGACTTCAATGTTTTATGTCCGCAAAAAAGTCAGGCTTTCTAACATACCATTAGACAAAAAAAAAATTAATGAGGAGGCAGTAATATACATCATAGTCAAATGATTTTCTTCCATGTGTTGTTTCACAAGTGAAAATCCTCCAGTAACAGTACGTAACACTTGTATTTACATGAATAAGCAAAAGGCTGATCTCGTCTATCCATTCAGGTCTTTCAGAATTTTTAGACAAACCAGCATAAAATCCTAAAGTAAGGCTGCTAACATTTTTCTTTCACTGACTGTAGTTTCATAGAACTGACATTTCTGAAACAAAGGGCTAAGCAACACAGTTCTTTCAGAAATAAACAAACAAACAAACTGCTTAGTATCTACCACCTTTCCGCATAAGAAATGTGGAGGGAGCAAGTGAATGCAGTATTGAAGGGTTTGCACAGGCTTAGTGTTATATATGAAAAAACAATTATCTGCGTAATCAATTCGATTCAAGTCACCATACTCAAAGACAAAGTCGTAACTAACTCCCTTGTATAAGGTCTGCTTCATTCATTGGTCCAATTAAATTTTTAAGACCTACTTGAAGGATGGTCTTCAGAAGAAAAAGCATGAGGAAAAGGTGCTGTGGAGGAAAGGTTAGAGAATTCTACATTCATCACTAGGAAGCATTAATCACCTTGATACATTGCTTGTGCTGCTGTCCAGGCAAAGAGACTCGCAATACCATTAGCTCGATAAAGAACTTCGATCTGATCCTCAAGATGTGCTCTTACAAATCTCTCAGATTTTAGTTTATCAGGAATAAGATGAAACTGGGTGTGTCCATAACAGCATGGATCTGCTACCTTTGATCCTGTGTCCCCAAAAATGAAAAAAAAAAAAAAAAAAAAAAAAAGAGTCAGTGAGAGAACACTTCTTAGTATGCATAAAAACTCATCTTTACTATCACACTCCAAACAGGAAGTTAGAACGTCTACTGTAGATCTGCATAAATGCTGAGATTCCTCAATTCCTGAGTAAGACTGGAGGAGTTGCCCAACTCCAAAAGGCAAGAGTTCATGTACTAAAATGTCTCTGAGGAGATACATCAAAATTCAAATCCAGTTTTCTACCAATTTTCTATTCAACCCAACTCCCTTAAGCAAATCTGGACACAGAGTACCATATGCACATGAGGATGATACTCCCCATTGTCTAACCGACGTAGAATCTCAGTAGAGATTTATATGCTATAAAAATGTTGATGGGAGGAGAAAGGTCGGGGCAGCAATGCTTGGTTTGGGGTTGGGTTTTTTTGGTAGTTTCAGTTTTTATGCAAAAATAGTAATTAACATTTCATGACTAGGAACTCTTACCTATAAATACCTTGTTTTCGTACTGCTTTTTGAACAACGGCAGTTTGGATGGTTTGTGATTAACAACGGGAACGTCTCCAAGATCTGACTCCAGAGGTACAATCTTGAAGGAAGTAGAAAAAAGAAAAACCATAAGTCACATTTCTCACATCAAGTCTCACATAATATACCACTTCTTGGTCAGACAGCAGAAGGTCCAAGTCTTGCTTACATACTGAATAGATATAACTTTAACTGAAATTCATTTTTTGCAAGAGAACTTCTAAACTTGTGATGAGTACATGCATCTTACATTGATGTCTAAATTTTCTGCAATACACAAAAAATATTGTGTGAAACTCTGCTAACAAATCTGCCAATTGCTACTATCTTCAGAACCAGAATCTGCCTTTGTAGAAGATGAGCAAAAACATTTCTAGCAGCAGTCAATAAACTAACTTGAACCAGCAGAGTGACTTATAGGCATTCAGTGTTTTGTTTTTCCTAAACACCAAGCTCTGTAACATCTGACAGTACTAACCTAAGCAAACTGTAGAATTAAGCTAGCAAGAAGTGTTCAGCATTTTACAGAAAGTGGAGCAAAGTTTTCCATTTGTGGTGAAAACTGGACAACAGAGACCCTCACAGGCTACACAATTACCACTGTATAAGCCTACAAGAAAAACATCAGAATATTCAATCAGCTTCTAGAAAACTGACCATTCAAGCAAATAACTGTTTAGCAGTACTAGCGGGTAAGAGAGCTCACATTCAGATAGTACTTGCTCTTTCTTACTCCATTCTTTTCTTCCCCATTTCTCTCACTTATTCTCCTGCACTGAGGAGAAAATGATCCACATCACATTTCTTACATTTGCCTCCCCTTACAAGCATAAAATGAGTGAAAAACTCAATTTAATTAAGTGTAACAACATACATTTTACCTAAGGCACAAAGATGACCAACTTGAAGTTTATAAAACTGTCTCAATATCTATAAAGCAGTTACCCCAACAAAGCGGTAAGGGCATTAAGACTTGAAAAATACACAAATGTGCTACATGCCTGATTAAGCAGATCTTTCACATACTACCTATCAAATAGTTTCAGTGGCTGTCAGAAACATAAGTGAAAATGCATATTTCAACTTGCTGTTGAACACATCCACACCTGTGGAAGTTGCTTTGGTACACGGATCTGGAGGTGTGGTTTATCATCTATCTGAAACCGCACAGGATCAACTCGACCCTTTCGATGTCCATGAACAACAACTTCCTCACCATGATGCCAGTAATAGTTAACTTCAGGTTTTAGATCTGGAACAGAACAGAGGGATAGCAAGAAATAGAGATCATCCCTTTGCATTTAAAATCCTAACGATTCTTGTTCTGTAGCTGAAGTAAAACAGAAATATCAAAATTCCCTCGCACCATGTGGGACGATGGAGATAAGATGAACTACTAGTGATGGTCTGAACAACTTGGCTACACCAGCAACACTCCTGCCAGGTTCACAGACTGGCCCCACCACCCAAGGGCTCCCACGACCCACTCCCTCCCAGTCCCACTCCGCACCAAGGGAGGAGGCAGTCAGCAGTGGGTTGCGACTGCACAGGAAAGCGGTGAGGGTGGAAACGAGCTGCGTAAGGAACGGGCCGGGCGTGTGATCCTGACGGCGGAAGAGGATCGGCTGCTTCTTATTCTGGTAGAAACTCTCCTGCAGGAGGGCGTCGCAGGCGAGGGATCGCAACTCGCCCATATCCAGGTACGGCGCCGCTCTTGCCGGGGTTTTCCCTGCGCCTGGTGCCGCCATTCTCGGCTCTGTGGCTTTGGCGGCCTCGGTTGCCACTCCCGCCGCGCCCCCCGGGGTTTTTGCGGCCTCCGGCGCCACGGCTCCCGGAGCTTTCCCGGCTGCCGACGCCGCTCTCAGGGGCAGCCCCGGTACGAAGACGGTCTTCGTGAAGCTCTGGTACCAGCGGTCGGCGTTGAGGGCGAAGGTCTGCGGGTAAAGCATGTACTTAGGCCGCTGCAGCCGCCCGTAGAGCCGCAGCTTCTCCTCGATCGAGGCCGCCGTGTGCACCCGCTGGTTGAAATACTCCAGGCGCCGCCGCCTGGCCGCTTTGCTCTTCGCCGTGATGGAAGCCACTACGGGCGGGTAGAGCGAGTCGGGAGGCTGTGCGGGGACAGCGGACTCCGTCTGCGAGAACCAGCACCGGCCGTGCCACAGCAGCCGCCGCCCGCTGGACGCCGCCATTTCGCACAGCCGAGAGACAGCGGAAGGGCAGCGTTCGGCAACTGGAAGGTTTGATTGGCCGCTGGGAGCCACGTGAACAAGTTAACCTTCCAATCGGAAAGCTTCTTCGAGAGAGAGCGCGCTGCCGGGACAGGAAGGGGCGGGGCCTTTCGGGAGGCCCGCTTTGGATGGTCCCGCTCTGGCGGTGGCGTGGTGCAGCTTCTGCGCATGCGTTTTAGGCGCCCAGCAGCCTCTGCGGAGACGGGAACTACAACTCCCGGCATGCACAGCGGGAGGCCGGGTCGGGGCGGAGGCCGTTCTCACGGCCGGCTCTGGGCGTGTTGGTGGTTGGCGAGGGCGCTGGGCCGGTGGCTTTCCCTTTTCTGCCCAGTCCGAGTCCATACTTACGAGGGAGGCCCACATCTCAGTCGGAGCGGTTGTGTTGCACAGACAAGTAGCCTTCTCCCGCTCTCCTTCGAGAATACAGCATTTTGGAACTGATTTTCTACCTGCTCATTTTCGGGAGATAATTAGCCCCCCTCACTTGCCTGGCTGGTTTGAAAGACCAACTGCTCAAATCTAAATGACGGTGATAAATTATCTCAAAAAAAAAAAAACCACCACAGATTGAACCCTTTTCTATAGAGAACCCCTACTAAGGACGAAGGATTTCGTACAAACCGAGAACCGTAGCAGAAATACGAGATAATTTGTTGACAAAATCTGGAAATTTGACTCAGCCCGTGGCACGAGGAGCACAAGCCAGCCTGAGGGCCTCTGCATCTGTCAGTGTAAACCCTGGGCTTGTCTGCTCTCTGCTACTGTGGGAAAGACTTTTTCACAGGGTAGGGGGTCCCCACAGCCCTGAGCGTGAACAGAAATAACAGCCTGTTGGAAACTGCGAAACCTGTGAACCTGGCTTTAATAAAGGAATTCAACTGTGCTAAATTATGATCTACTATAGCATTTGTTTATGAAACTCAAAATAAGCAAAAATTGTCATACTGGCACTGCAAGAAAGGCTACAGTTACTGCATTTTAATCTTTGAGATTCTGGTGGCAAGATGAAGCTTACTATTTATTATTCTTACAAGTTTTCTTCTTTCATTATTTTTTAACTCGACCACTTGCAGTATTCTCGGGAGATGTTTTTTTTTCCTATATTTCCATGACATTTCTGTATTGTCTGAACTGTTTGAAACATTCAGACTGACCAGACTGGGAGAGGAAGTTGTGAGTGGGATTGGGACAGGAGGCACCTTACACACATCTCAGATAATCCACTCCCTTCCATTAACTTCCACTTAACTTTCTGCTGAATTGATGGTCAGAGCTGCAATGGTATTTGGAGGAATTTTTGGAATACAGGAGAAAGATAGAAACCTAGTGTTTGGGTTGAGATTTTCCAAGAATATAGAATATAAAACCATTCTCTTCTTTGAGAGGAAATAAAATGGAAATTAAAATACTGTTAATTCATGGATAAACAAAAAGCGACCTTTACTTAAGACTCACAATGTATTTTATACAAGAGAGATTTAAATGTTCAGTTGCAACTCAGTTAAGTATCAAGTATTTATACTTTGGATGTTTAATTTTGAATCCAGCCACTCTTCACTAGAAGGGTGAAGGGACAAGGCCTTAGATCAGATGACTGACCATTTAGGGAACAACTTCCCTCCTTTTCCTCGTCCCACATACTATAGTCTCCAAGCACATCTGGAAGCCATTTTTTCCCTTGATTGGTAAAGGACAATGGCCAGATGTGGCCAGGGTAAAGCTATTGAATCTCTTCCCTTGTAATCACAGCCAGCGATGTCATAAACTTACACAAACTGTTATGTAAAATCACCATTACTGTTCTTGGGCATTTCACTGCTGCATCTCCTGTTTCAAAACTTGTTTCCTTCGGTGGTTACAAATATTATTCTTATTTCATGCTAAATGTATTTCTGGTCAGTTTATACCTGTTTGCTGTTGTGCCAACATTATCCTTTAGTTTAATTAGCTGTTTTTCCTCTACAGTGTTTACCTTCTAAAATATTGATGGAGACCAGGCATATCATCTCTCAGGCCTCATTGACAGAGACCAGACAAGCTCTTCTCACACAGACAGGTCTCCATTTCCCTGATCATCTTAACAGCCCTGTCTTGCATTTCCTCCAGTTTTGCGTTTGTCGCAGGACTATGTGACCAGACTGTACCCATTATTTTATACAAGGGACTGTATTACGTACACCAAGATTGCTAACATTTTACCACTGTTAAAAACCTTTTTAATCATGTTGTCAAATCACAATTGCCTGCCTTCCAGCCATACAATACTGTGAAGAAGTTTTACACAGGATATTTTAAACCCTCAAGAAGTTCAATACAGAAACTGAATATAAGTGGTGAAGTAAGTGGAAGTCTAAAGGACCATTTTTATTTTTTCTACTTTATTCAAAGGCTTTAAATGTTTCCTGCACCCTGAGACTGACTATAACATTATATAAGAGGTGCCAGGAACCAGTGCTGTGGTTTAACCTCCATTTAAAATCCCTGGATTATCTACTGATGTTCTAGTCACAGATAAATTTTATTTGCTTGGTGTACATTGTAGTATCATTCCTCTTGATGTGGGAGCTGCTAGGACTGGGATAAAAGACCCCAGTAGACAGTCCAGTTAAAGGTACTAGTGTACTTTGCTGACAGCTCCATCATAAGCTTTTGATAAAATATTATCCAGCCATAGATCTCTCCATTCAAAAAAGCAAACTGACAGTTCAAAAAGGATCTGTTTTCTGTCTATACTGAGATAATCTGCAATATCCAAGTTATCCTAAACCTAAAAGTATTGACCAGGTTTGTGTTGGCTAAATAAGTGCTTAAAAAGAGCCTGGATTAGAAAACTCATACTTTGCCTAAAATGTTAAACACAAATACTAAATCGAATGCCATAGCCTCAAAATAAATCTCTAATATTGAAAGTAGAAAAAAAACTTGGATCTCATCTTGGAGTACGAGAACCAGATTTCAGCCAAGCAGGAGTACCTCCAGGTTGAACCAGTTAAGTTTTAGTTGCCTGTCTAGCCATATGTTTTGTATGTGACTCAGGAGTACGTCCAAAAAAGAACTTCAGTAAGGACTCTACCTTGCCCTCTCATGCCTATGTAAAGGTATGACTAGTAGTGAAATTCATCTCTTTGTTGACAAAGTTAATAGACTAACCCAAAATGTCCAAGGTATTTCAAAACTGGAAGAAATATATCTCTCCATAAGATCTTTTCACCCTTTTATTGGCCCAGCTCTCTTTACAAGACATTTTAAAAGTTTAAAAGTTCGTTATTCTTCAGACCAAGCATGAGCAGGCAATGTGCCCTTGCGGCCCAGAAGGTCAACCGCATCCTGGGCTGCATCAAGAGGAGCCTGGCCAGCAGGTCAAGGGAGGTGATTCTCCCCCTCTACTCTGCCCTGGTAAGACCCCACCTGGAGTACTGTGTCCAGTTCTGGAGCCCCCAACA
Source organism: Chlamydotis macqueenii (assembly GCF_036417535.1). Classification (NCBI taxonomy): domain Eukaryota; kingdom Metazoa; phylum Chordata; class Aves; order Otidiformes; family Otididae; genus Chlamydotis; species Chlamydotis macqueenii. The sequence goes on along the minus strand of NC_141593.1, from coordinate 15,285,700 downwards.
CAAGAAGGACATGGACCAGTTGGAGAAGGTCCAGAGGAGGGCCACAAAGATGATAAAAGGGCTGGAGCACCTCTCCTATGAGGACAGGCTGAGAGAGTTGGGGCTGTTCAGCCTGGAGAAGAGGAGGCTCTGGGGAGACCTGATAGCGGTCTTCCAGTACCTCAAGGGGGCCTACAAGAAAGATGGGGAGAGGCTGTTTAGTAGGGCCTGTTGCAATAGGACGAGGGGTAATGGTTTTAAAATAGCGGGGGGTAGATTTAGATTGGAAATTAGAAAAAAATTTTTTACGATGCGGGTTATAGAACACTGGAACAGGTTGCCCAGAAAGGTGGTGGTGGCCCAATCCCTGGAAACTTTCAAGGCCAGGCTGGATGAGGCTCTGAGCAACCTGATCTTGTTGGGGATGTCCCTGCTCCTTGCAGGGGGGTTGGACTAGATGACCTTTGAAGGTCCCTTCCAACCCTAACCATTCTATGATTCTATGATTCATTGGAGAAAAAGGCAGTGTCATGTTCATACTTACAGTGTCTCTGTGACTGACTTAATGGATGAAGAGAGGGTGTCAGCTTCTTCCCACCTGCTTCAGATGAGATTTCTATGTTAACAGATTTTTTTGGTTTATGTACAGTCTACAGCATTCTCCAGCTTAGATGACGTCAGTATGCTTCATGTAAAATACCACATACCCAATAGACACAATCCTAACTGTTGAAAAGATGTTCATTATTTTATGGCTTGTGTCTTTAGCTTATTGTAAAACAGATTGTACATTACAATAACAGCTGACAGATGATAATTTAAAGCAACTCGTAGCATAGATACATGCACTAGGGTAAAGCCATTATCATCTTTACCAAATGAAATCTATGAGCAAAACCATGTTTCTTTTATGATTTTCAAATATCTTCATAGGAATATAAAATTCATATGACAGGCTAAAGTCTTTAATTATGCATCCTTCAAAATTAAAGTGTTTCTAGAGCTATGTAGCACTCCAAACAGCATCAATTAGAATTAAGTCTGGGTTATGTTTCAACTGCTATTTTAATATAGTTTCTGAGACAAATTCCTTTTTGGCTAAAATTGCTTATATTCGTCTATAGATCAAAGATCACACCACACCTTCCCCCTCCCCCCCACTTAAAGCAAAATCAGAGAACCTTTGTTAGAGGACTATGGAAATAGGGAAAAGAAGATTTGGTTTTGAGCAAAGATTCCTTTTAATTAGGAAAAGATGTTAAAATAATTAACTTCAAAGTTGGACCACTTTCTAGTTCCCAGGTGAGAGCCAAGAGTCCAGAAGAATTTAGTGAAAGCCCCTCACATAATTTCAAAGTAAGGAGTCTTCCAGCTGGAAATTCAAAATATGTACAGGCACATTCTACCTTCTTTGGCTTTAGATGCCATTACAGCAGGGCAGCTGAGAATAATGATGATATTTAAGACCACTCTGGCTTCATAGTGCCATAAAGATAAAAGCTTATCTTGAAGACATGCTTTGACAAAGCTTGGTTTCATGACATCAATGGCCATTAGCTAAAAATATCAGAAGTCCTTTGGGAAAACTAGATTTCTTAATCAGTTTTATATAGTATTTCAGTGCTATTGTAGCAATTACAAAAGAATAGCTCACATATTCACCAGGTTTTGGGGAGCATCTAACTAGTGGGCATCCCATATGTGCTGTTTCAGGCTATTGCATGCTATTTTCCAAAGGTTTGTTTTGTATCTGCAGAAAATGCAGGAGTGTGAGCTGATTTTAACCTCTACTCTTTGAGATAGCTTAGTGCTAAATGAATAATCTTCATTGTGAAATTAGTGAGTAAACTTAAAGAAACACAAGTTGAGTGACTAGAGGAAAGAATATACTGTAATTTTGAAAGGCAGAGGGAGCTATTTGGATTCTGATGTGATAGCTAAGTGGCAATCAAAGCATTTGCAGTAACAGACTTTGTCACTTGCACAATTACAATATTCAGATGGTGAAAGAGGTACACTTTTATGAGAAAATTTATGCAGTCAGCTATAGTATTACAAAGATCATGCAAAGGGAAGACTGATAAGTAGACTCAGCTCAGTATGAACTGGATGAAGAACACAAGTGTTGCAGAAGAAAGCTGATGTATATAAATATTAATATAATATGGTGTTACTGAGGTGGCAAGTGTTTATGTTTGTTATTAAAAGGTGTCACAAAGGTAGAATTTGAAGAACAGCAGGCATTTCACTTACTTTCTCTTTTCTTCTAGTATCAAGGACACCAAACTTTTTCATACAATTTAAATGGAAAATTGGAAACCTAACTTCAAGTCTCATCATTAACCCATAGACTTCTTTTGGCAAATGAGGGCTGCTGCCTTAAAAAAAAAAGAAAAACAAAACAAAAACCCACTCATTTCCTAAATCTGCATAATGTGAGCTCTGCTTTACCAACTTAGACACTTATTTTAGACAACCAAAAGATAATTCTAACTCTCAGAAAATTAAAAGTCCAGCTACAAAAAAGGCAGACTTTCCAATATCCATCAAAACCCAAAGAAGACAGCCTCCACAGACTGTATCTCTAGTATATCCTCTGAATTTCTCGAGCTTCACAAGTGAGCTTCTTCTCACTACCAGGCAAAAATGTTGACCTTGCAGCATTTCTGGAAACTTCATTTCAGACTATTACAAGCCTAAGGAAGCTACAGATCTCAAGGATACATTGTGCTAAATGAAGACTATCCTGCCATCTGCATTATATGCTACTTCTACATTCCTGAGAAGCACTTAAGGAAGATAGCACAGAGCTGAAGAAAGACATGAGTCTGCTCTTCGCAGACATTTAGCTGATGTGGCATTGGAAGGTGTGCTGCCATGCTTGACATGGTAAATCCACGCACTGGACTTACTAGTTCAAACCCTAGACTGCACAAAGAGACTTTCACTGGACCAGGTATGATCTATGTCCAGCCAGCTCGAAGACTGAGCCATTAAATGGACCCTTCATTGCTTGTGTAGCTGTAATATTCAATGGTATAATAAACCCAGTACCTAAAAGTCTACGTGAACTGTGTTGGTTTTATTTATTATTTTTTTAGCTTCTAGAAGTTTCCCCTTTGTCTGGTGGACTCTGGTAGGACAGGTAGGTCCAGGATGGACCCACTGCTGGCCAGAGTTAAGCCGACTGGTGATGGAATGTTCAGTGATAATGCCTCTGTGATAACGTATTTAAGAAAGGGAAAATTTTTTAAAAAAGAAGAAGTGAAGAAGCAGAAGTGGAGGCAGGGAGAGGGAGGTGCGAGCCTTGTGGGCCTTGTGGCCCTCACTCTCTCACTCTCCCACTGGGTGGAGAGGAGAAGAGATGTGAAGAGAACCTGAGAGGTGTCTGCCTGAGCCCATTGTGAAGAATTTCTGGTGAGAGGAACCACTGCAGATGCCAAGGTCAGTGAAGAAGGAGGGGGAGCAGTAACGCTGCTCCCGGCAGAGATTCCCCTGCAGCCCGTGGTGCAGCCCATGGTGAGGCCGGCTGTGCCCCTGCAGCCCATGGAGGCCCACGGAGGAGCAGAGATCCCCCTGCAGCCCGGGGAGGACCCCACGCCGGGGCAGGCGGATGCCTGAAGGAGGCTGTGGCCTGTGGAGGGCCCGCGCTGGGGCAGCTGTTCCAGAGGGACTGCACCCTGTGCAAAAATGACCCACACAGGAGCAGTTTCACAAAGGACTGCAGCCCGTGGGAGGGACCCCACGCTGGAGCAGGGGAGGAATGTGAGGAGTTCTTCCTCCGAGGAGGAAGGAGCAGCGTAAAGCGACAAGTGATGAACTGGTCATAACCCCCATTCCCTATTCCCTCCTGCGCCACTTGGAGTGGGGGAAGTAGGCAGAGGTAATTGAAATGAAGTTAAGCCTGGGAAGAGGGAGGGGTGGGGGGAAGTTTTTTTTTTGTTCTCGTCCTCATTATCCTGCTTTGGTTTTATTAATAAGAATAAATAAGTAGTGTTCCCCTAGTTGGTAACTTCAATGATCTCTCCCTGTCTTTATCTCAAACCTTGAGCCTTTTCGTTACATTATCTCATTATTTCTCCCCTGTTCCCTCAGGGGGTGAGGGGAGTAAGTTAGAGAGTGCAGAGCTTGGTCCTGAGCGGGGCTAAACTATGATAGAATACTTAACAGTATAGAACACACAAAAAGAACCAAAGGCTATAAGCCTTCCTTCTATGAGAAGGAAGTCCTGATGACTATATAGATTTCTAAAGGCAGCACCAGGTTCAGTTTCTGCCTGAATCTGGTATATCTGTTTTTTACATGATGGAAAAATCCACAAGTGTACATCCTTCTCAACCAGAATGTTCCACACTTGAAGCATCATTCATTTAGTTTTAATAACTTGAGACTTGAGAGCAGTGTACTTGGTAATTTTTTAAAATTGCATCTTATTCTAAACAGTAGAGGAACCTTCATTGCTTAAATTCTCAAGTGCTAACCACAAGAAGTACTTAGTTTGTCTTCCCTAGTGTACAAAACTTTTAGTATATATGAAGGTCAGCTGATATTTATCCTTGGTGCTTAATTCTAGAGGATGACTGTAAGATAAATACGTGACTTGACTAATGACTCATGACTGACTCACATTCAAATGATTGCTAAGACTTTCTAAAAAGAAAAATAAGTATGTATGCTCAGATTTTTTTTTCATGTGGACAAGGGACAAGCAACTGATGTCACCTACCTGGACAATTTGACATTGTTCTGCACAACATCCTTGTCTCTAAATTAGAGAGACACGAATTTGACGGACAGACCACTTGGATGATAAGGAATTGGCTGGATGTCCACACTCAGAGAGTGGTGGTCAATGTCTCAATGTCCAAGTGGAGACCAGTGATGACTGGCGTTCCTCAGAGGTCAGTATTGGGACCAGCCCTGTTTAACATCTTTGTTGGCAACATGGACAGTGAGATAGAGTGCACTTTTAGCAAGTTCACCGACAACACCAAGCTGTATGGTGCCGTCAACATGCTGGAGGGGAGCGATGCCATCTAGAGGGACCTTGATAGGCTGGAGAAGTGGGCCTGTGCAAAATTCATGAAGTTCAACCAGGGCAAGTGCAAGGTCCTGCACATGGGTCAGGGCAATCCCAGGCACAAATACAGGCTGGGTGGAGAATGGATCTAGAGCAGCCCTGAGGAGAAGTACTTGGGGATACTGGTGGATGAGGAACTCAGCCTGAGCTGTTAGTGTGTGCTTGCAGCCCAGAAAGCCAACCTCATCCTGGGCTGCATCGAGAGGATCATGGCCAGCAGGTCTCAGGAGCTGATTCTGCCCCTCTACTCTGCTCTGGTGAGACCCCACCTTGAGTACTGCATCCAGCTCTGGAGCTCCCAACATAAGAATGTGGACCTGTTGGAGAGGATCCAGAAGAGGGCCATGAAGATGATCAGAGGGCTGGAGCACCTCTCCTATGAGGACAGGCTGAGAGAGTTGGGGCTGTTCATCCTGGAGAAGAGGAGGCTCCGGGAAAAGCTCATAGCAGTCTTCCAGTACCTAAATGGGGCTTATAAGAAAGGTGAGGAGAAAGTCATTAGCAGGGCCTGTTGTGAAAAAAAAAATGAGGAGTAGTGGTTTTTAAATAGAAAGAGGTAGATTCCTACTAGACATAAGGAAAAAATTTTTTAGAATGAGGGAGGTGGAACACTGGCACAGGTTGCCCAGAGAGGTGGTAGATGCCCCATCTCTGGGAACATTCAAGGCCAGGCTGGACGGGGCTCTGAGCAACCTGATCTGGTTGGAGATGTCCCTACTTCTTGCAGAGGTGTTGGACTAGGTGACCTTTAAAGGTCCCTTCCAACCCAATCTGTTCTATGACCCTATATCCTTAAAGTGCTGATATACTGACTTTCTGGAATAGCTTCCTTTTAGCATCATAGAAGCATGCAGACTGGAGGGAACCTCCGGAGGCCACCAGTCCAACCTGCTACTCAAAGTAGGGCCAGTTAGGTCAGGTTGCTAAGCACTGTGTCCAACCAAGGTTTAAATACCTCCAAGAATGTAAATTCCAGTGCTCCTGTGGGTCTCTGTTCCAGTGCTTGACCATCCTCATGGTAAAAACATTTTTTGGTATATAAAGCCAAAATTTCCCAAGTTCTGTGTCCTGCCTGTTGCCTCTTACCCTTTTACTGTGTTTCTCCAGAAGAAGTTTGACTCTGTCTTCTCCGAACTCTCCCATTAGGTACATTAAGACAGCAATCAGATCTTGCCTGAATTTTCCCTTCTTTAAGATGAAGAAGTCCTTGTCCCTCAGCCTCTCCTCACAGGGCAAGTACTCCAGCCATGCGCAACCTTCCACAACAGCCCTCTGCTAAACTTACTTCAGTTTGTCAATGCCCTTCTTTTACCAGGGAGTCCAAAACTGGACACAGCACTCCAAATTCAGTCTCATAAGTGCCAAACAAAGTGTAAGAATTACGTCTCTCAGCCTGCTGGCTGCCCTCCTGTTCATACAGCCTGGGATACTGATGGCTAGGGCACACTGCTGGCTCATGCAGAATTTATTGTTATCAAGACCATCAGCACGTTTTCTGCAAAGCTACTCTCCAACTAGTCAGTCCTCCCACCTGTACAGATGTGATGGGGTTATTCTGTCCTAGTCTTTGCATTTGTCTTTGTTCAGCTTCAGGAGGTTCCTGTCAGTCCACGTCTCCAGCCTCTCTAGATTGCAATAGCCTCAGTACAGTCATAGCCAGAAAATTGTATGGACAGTAAAATGGCTTATACTACATACCACATATAATACCAAATTTACCACATATAATACCAAATTTACCAAATTACTTATAATACCAAAATTACCAAATATACTACATACCACATATAATACCAAATTTACTTGGGAACCTGATACTGGGCTAGCTAAAGGTGAAGACAAAGGAGGAGGGAGTCAGTGTATGGTGAAAAAATTTAGGAATTCTCTTCACTGTTGCATTTTTAAGGTGTATCACAAACATTATAAGCACTTACCACTATTGTGTTTGGAGATCATCTCATTGATAGATCTGTCCTTAGAATAACAGACTATATCTGTGCTAGTAAAGCAACTGGCATGGAGCAGCGTACCTCCATACTATGAACCTGTCTTGGCCCCCCAGCCAAGGGGCCATACACACAGCTTGTTGGGCACGTCCCCTGCCCAAGTCCAACAACTACTTGTGAGGGTCCAGCTGGCCTTGATCATGGGCTGGTCCAGCAGGTTAGTAATTGTTATATTTGAGTTCCAGCAATAAACACAAGCCCTGACACTGGTTAGTTTCCTGTTACAGATACTGCTTTAGTTTCCCTACATACCCCCATCTTTTCTCTTTTGTTGTCCAGACTTCTTTTTAAGACACATTTCCAGCAGTTCTTTCAATGACTGAGCGATTAGACTTTGAATGAGAGAGAAGCACCAAACTAATTTTAGTATGACTCATCTTACCTAATTACTATTACTATTAGACCATACTAATTACCAAACTAGAGAGAAAAGCACCTGAAGGGTGCTTTGTTCCATCCTTTCTTATAACTTTTTTCTCAGAGGGATAAATCACTCCCTGGAACTAAGTCCCTACTGAAACAGTCCATCATGTCATTCTGATGGAAGTAACTCTTGAACTTAAATCATTAATTTAGAGAGAAAAATCCAAGCTGTTGTCACAATATTTTCAAAATGTTTTATAATACAGCTTTATTTGCAGACTACTGAATTACTCCTTTATGACAACTTTTGTTTTTGTGTAACTACAAAGGGGGCAATTATGTGTCAGAAATTCAGTGTTTGGTGAAAAGCTGATACTGAAAAGCGAATGAATTAAATATGTAAAATAGCATGTCGCCTACTACTGTCAACATGCTTCAAGACATAAGGTGAAGGGCTGTGCGGTACCACTAGATGTCACCGTCCTTCCACTGAAAATTCATCAGCAACCAGCTGGCTTTTCTTGCCTTTTCTTACCACACTGATGAAGCCTTAGGTCAGGTTTTGCCGGCTTTGTTGCTTTGTAATCCAATCAAAAGCTGTTGTGTTTAGATAGTTTTAAACTGCTGATTCTTAGGTGAGAACCCATTTTGGGGTTTAATGGGAGCCCCAATTCATGAATCTAAGAAGACACATTGGATTAAGGTAATTCAGTAATGCTGCTGCAGCTCAATCCAGCAGACAGTGGGTTGGTGGAGAGTATGAAGTCAAGATCCTATTCCTGTCTCCTTTCCTGATATACTGTATGACTTTGGCAAGCTATTTCACCTTAGCTTTTCTATTTTCTGTTTGCTAATAACACTAGCTTCCTCAGTGCAGGAACTATGCCCAGTTATGTTGTTTGTTGGATTATCTTTACCCTAATTCAGTGACAGGTATTGGGCAAAGGATGTGAAAAAAAAAAATAGCTATGTAGGTCCAGCCGAGAAAAATGCTGGAGGTAAATATCCACCCCCTGTTCTAGCCTTGCTCATTATGCCCTTACTCAGTAATCACTAAAACCTCCATAGAGCCAGGGCTGGGCTTAGAGGACTTAGTGGATCTGCTTAGTTCTGAACATTTGAAGTCATCAGTTCCTGCTCCCTCTCAGTTTATTTCACTGAGTGGCATCACTTTGCATTCAGGTTTAAGTTAGTAATATCCTGTCTGATACAGATAGGAGCCAAATTCACTTCATCTCTTAGATAGGCCATCCATCTTTTTCTACTCTGATCCAGGATAAGGTTTTCTACTTTTTTTTTTTATCCATGTCTTTCACAGAAAGATTATTAAGTGAAACATTACAAAAACACCTCATTGATAGGATCTTTCTTTTCTCATGGAGAGAACTCCCATTTGGAACTTAAGGAGAAATATCTATTCTCATGTCCAATAAGACAATAGAGAAAATGCAGCCTTCCCTGCATTTGAATTTTCTCCTATCTATCTTATTGCATTAGGTATTTAAAGGAGAAAAACACAAAAATAACTGCACAATATCTACAACAGAAAAGACCATAGCTAAGGCCAAGTCAAGTGTGTATACTCCAAACACAGACCCAAGCAAGTATACTCAACATGGATCTAATAAGCACTGAATTTCCCACTGGCAGTCCCCTCTCACTCCTGCAGTGATCCTCTCCTTGACTTGAGATCCTGAATTACAAGGTATGAGCAGGTAGGACCCCAGACATGAAAGGCTCCTTTCATCTGCTGATGAGAATTATGTATTTTGGATTTGAAGAAGAAAAGGATTTTTTAAGCCAACTGGCCTGTCCCATTACCACTGCAGTATGAATTATTAAAAAAAAAAATAGTGACTGATGAGGACAAGTACAAAGGTTACTAAGTACTTCCTATAAAAAGAACATAAACTGTCAGTACTAATATGGATGCTGATTATATTTAATTACACATTTAAATGTTTAACAGCTTGGCTGAGACACTCATGTCTATATGTTAGCAATGAAAGGCTGTGCCAAACGTTTTTCTTCACCCTGTCAGAACACTAGGTGACAACACAAAGTAGTAGTCCACACTGTCCCCCGAAGGCTGCTCAAGTTTGAAATGCCATACAGGATGGAAAACAATGCACAGACTGCAGAAGAAACAGCAATAAACCTGCATAAGATCTCACAGACTTCAGTTTGAAATGGGCACCATGTGAATTAACTTCCAGCCCATCATGTGCATTTTTTCCCACAAACACATAATTTTAGTGTTACATGTTCTGAAATGACCGAAGGAAAAATTTATTATATTCCAATTAGATTTGAAAGGTATTCATAAAATCATAACACCATGGATACTTTCAAAAAACATAGTTTTCTCTGACAAAGTGTTTGATAGACATTGGTCAACCACATATACAAACCACAGGATTACTCCTTGAATGAATGTGACCTGTTGTGTCCAGTGAAAGCTGTCAGTTACTCAGTACTCCAGTCATTTTAAATGAGATAGTCATTATGTCATAACAATAAGCTTTTATTCTTTATGCAACATTGTTATGTGTAGTGCACAACACAGACTTAAACGGCTTTCAACTCTTATTTCAGAGCCATTTGTTAAAAAGATAATGGTCTGGAGCTTCCCTCAGAGAAAGCTGCTGTGCTGAAGTTGGATTGAGAAGAAGGCAGTTTCTGTACACTTGGTTTTATATGCACTTGGTTTCTGATAATTCATTTCAACACTGTTATATCATATTACGCTAGTAGCCATGGCAGAATTAGTAGCAGTGCTGCAAATGGTAGTGTCATCAGGCAAAAATGTATAGCTTTGTGGTTTCAGAAAAATGAAGGCATTCAAAGTCATTAACATATAAAAGATTGAATAATGGCCTTTACAATAGACTGCTAAAGAAGACCAGATGTTGCTCACAGGAGATCTGAATCTGGGCGACAAGATATTGCTACTTGTTCATTAAATGAGACAATCAAAAATTACAATTGCACTTCCACTAAGAGCTCTGTAGATACAGCAACTCTTCCACTCTTAGCATTATTTTAACGTGACAGCTATGCTGGGAGTCTGTTAGAGCATAGATAGAAAATTCACTGCTAAGGAAGCAGAAGTGAGTAATCTTATTTCTCAAAAATACATGTAATTCTATAGAAAACAAATCGTAATGTATCTATATATCTGTTGTAGATTAGAACGTAGAGGAACATCCTTTCCTAAACCGGCCTTTTTGCACAAAGGCACATTGTGAACAGGTAACTGTATATTCAGAATGATGTAAAGAAAAACAAAAAGATGATGACTGGGACAATGTCAAGGTTAATTACAATATTGGCAAGCTGTCATTATATACTGCTCAGATTCAGAAGTCCACTCTTAAGTCTCCAGATAAGATCAGTTCATTAACATACATGTATGAGGTTTTAGAGGAGAATGAAGGATACAAACTGACATCTCATGAGTTTTTTTCAAGAAATCATAACTTTCAAATGAGCTTTTAAAACTTTGATCTAAGATGTTCAATGGACAGCCCTAGGGCTAGCCAAAGAAACATTTATTATTTTTACTTTATGCAATTTTAAAGTTTACATATGATGTATTTTATGTAGTCATTTAAAAATAAGTCATCTTGGGTAAAATTAATCTCATCAATTTATTGATACCTACACCTGAGCAGGTGTTTAGGTTAGGGAAGTTGTCCAGACTTCCCACATAATCTAGTAAACGGAGTCAGTGGAGTCTAGAAGACCATTTCTCTGTCTTTTAAATAGACACCTACATTTGGTCAGCTGAGTAAGCTCTCCAGCTATTCTCTGTAATGGGAAATTCTGCATCTAGCCACCGTAGCAGAAAAACATGTGGTAGACACCAAAGCTGAATCCATGCCTGATCACATCTGTGGATAGTACCTTCTGTTCAGCTAACACATTAGAGCTAGACAAAGCTGACTAAAGGTGTTTTGATAGCATAGGCAAACTTGAACGTTACTGTGACATGAATGAGGCACTTGCTGTTCTTACTGCCAAGGGAAAGAGGCAGCTATTGCCCTGGCTCCATGCAGTAATTTCCTCTGCATGCCCTTGCCCCTCTCACAGTTGCCCCAGCAGCAGCTGGCTTGCCTTAGGATTGTGATTTGTGCAAAGCAAGAAGACAGGCCATTGTGCAGTTCCTGCAAGTGTGCTGCTCCAGCAATTGCCTTTATAGTGCTGAGGTATGGCCCAAACCTACTGGAAGCAGTGAAGAAGTCTGCATTTTCATTCAGAAGACTCTGAATTAGATTTATGTATTGCTCAAGTATCTGAAAAGGCTGTTTTCATTATTTGGTTATTAGCTAATAGCAAGTATTTAGATAAAACAGGTTTCAGCTACCAAAACTGAAGAAAGAATTTTAAAAACAGCTTTGTTGTCTGTCTGGATTTTGAGACATTGGAGTCACTCACAACACATTGTTTTTATAGCTCTCCATAACTATATAGGACAGAAACTTCCTGTAATTTTTTTTTTCCACGAAAACCTCTAATTTCATCTTTTCATGCCAGTCCAGAATGGAAATAAGTTTCAACATACCAGAATTTCCTGTTGGACAATATGTCTTTTTTTTTCCTTGTTTTAAAACCTTTGCTAGAACAATATCTGAAATGTGATTTCTGATGCACTTCCTTATACCTACACTGTACCTTTCTTTGTGTCCAGCAATTTGTGAATTCCCTCCTTCAATTTTCTCATTTTCTTCTCCTCAGAGTTAAACACTGAGCCTGATTTGCTTTTTTTACTCTCACATTTCTTTCAGAAAAAAAAAAAGTCACTTTTAGAATCCTGCTGCTATAACACATGGCCTGTTACATATCAACAAATCGGGGGTTTTTTTGTTTGATTCCAGAAGAAGTGGAGTCAGCAGTTGGAACCAGACAATGTCCTTCATTTTGCTGTTTTTATTTGACAGCATGGTGTATAGGGTAAAATATTTATAGCATTTATTGCTCTTATATTTGCTCTTCCACACTAAATATCTCCATTTCAAATTAACAGTTTGGTTTAGGGCTCTAACCTAAAAATATATATTTTTGTGTGATTACTTTATTTCTACTCTAGTTTTGCTTTCTGTTCCCTAACAACATCTCAGCTCTGTCCTCCAAGATGTAATCCTTCTTCTGGGATTTCAGAAAAACTTTAAAAAATAAGTCCCACAAATTATTTTGAAAAGCTTAACTTCCCTCAACTTTCCTTTTGGAGTGTCTAAACTCATCATTTTCCCCTTCAAGCAGAGGAAAGACAGTAGGTATAGCTGCACTTAGGGTGGGCTGTAAGCCTGCTCTTGCTCACTACTTTGAGCATGTCTGGGCTTATCCTTGGATCTAGACATCTTAATAGTATTAAACACTTCTCAGCAAAAAGTCAATAGACAGTGTTAAAACACCACAATTACCAATACCTGGACTTACTTCTTACAGCAGGGAAGGCTGAGGAATGGTAGAACATATACACTAAGATTTGTAGCATCAAAGGCTTTGTGTTTCATAGAATCCTAGAATCACTTCAATTGGAAAGGACATTTAAGATCACATAGTCCAACAGTTAGCCTAACACTGCCAAGACACCACTAAACCATGTCCCTAAGCACCTCATTTACATGTCTTTTAAACACCTCCAGGGATGGTGACTCTACCACTTCCCTGGGCAGCCTTTTCCAATGCTTGATCACCCTTTCGTTGAATAAATTTTTCCTAATATCCAATCTAAACCTCTCCTGGCGCAACTTGAGGCCATTTTTTCCTCATCCTCTCATTTGGGAGAAGAGATTGAAACCCATCTGGCTATAACCTCCTTTCAGGTGGTTGTAGGAGCAGTAAGGTCTCCCCTCAGCCTCCTTTTCTCCAGGCTAAGCAAACCTCCTCCCTGAAAACGAACGTTACCCACCTTTATAACCAACACTAGCGTGTTCCTTGCCTAGCACATAATCTTAACAAGGCTCTTCTGCCTGTCCAGCTGACTCCCTCCCTTTGGGTCTTTTCGTTGCATGCTGTCCATCTGGGGATGGAGGAAGTTGTACGAGGTGGAGCTGCATGGCACACATGGGGGTGTGCCCTCCAAGCAGCAATCTACTCTCGTGTCATCGCCTACCATACCTGGTCCATATATCCACAGTCTTTCTGGCCCTCTGTGTCCTGAGCAAATATGGTCTTCTGAGGACTTCAGTGCAAAAAGAATTCAAGTATTTAATACTCATGTCAGTGTGCACATGCTTAAAGTTAAGCAGAAGCTTAAATAATAGAGGTAGTTTACAGAATCAGGGTCTAATTCTGGCAGAGGACTATATATTGGCAGTATAAGTTCTTCCTCCCGAAAAGCTATATAAAGTCCCTCTGCAGGCCCAGATTCTAAAGCACTGGGGCCAAAATCATCCCTGGAATTACACTGTTAAGCTTCCAAAAACAATTCTGTAAAGAAAACAGTCTGTAAGCCCAGCAGATGATTTTGATTAATAAGAATATGTTCCTAAAAGTAAATTTACAGAGACTCTTAAAAAGTACTACAGTGTTTTTAACAACTAAAACAAAATGTGAAACAAAGACATCTTCTAAGATAACACACACTTAAGTTTACAAATTACCTGACAGATTTCTCAAAAGAAAATAGCTTGTCTTAAACAAAAGAGAGATGCTGAGGGGTGGTACTCTTAAGTGTGTGTGTTTTGCCTTTGCCATCTATATTCTGGAAACATCTTTGGAGGTTGCGTTACATGAGGCAGCCAAATCACCCCTAATTTAGAAGTAAGCATGAGATTAAATAAGCTTTTTTTAAAAGCCTGTTAAAAGAAACTCCTCCGTTTCTTCTCTCAGCCACTTTTGTTTTCCCTGCTTCACATTCTCAGCACTGTCCAGATGTGCGTGTGCGTGTCTGTATGTGCGAGCTTTCATTATCATGAGTGCTGCTATTTGTGAGGCACTAGTTTTTGTGAATAAAGGTCTCAGAATTCATGTGCCAGCCTACCAGTTCTCTCCCTGTAATAAAATTCATTTTAAAAACATGGCACTTCAAAAAACTCTAAAATTGGGATTGTATTTATATGGTTTTGTAGATTTCGAGTTGTGTTGCAGGGAGAATGGGAACAGAGTTCCATTTATTTGCAACTATTTAAATCTTACATTTCACTGAAGACTTGCAGAAGGCTTGAAGAACTGAAGGACTTAAAAAAGACATAAAAATAACAAGAATAATGAGAAAATCACGGGCTTTAACAATTCTTTCTCCCTAATCTTTTCCCTTGCTCCAGGATATTTTCCTTTTTTGATTAGCTTGTTTTTTCTTGTATTTACCTCAGAGATGTACACAACCACATCAGTGCTGCCATGCCATAACTCTCTTTGCTGCTGCCAGCCCCTTGTCCCAGCCCCAAACATGAGCTTTCACAGTTTGCTGGTAACAGCGTCTTTTCTCCTTTCCGCTGTTTATTCCGGTTCTTCTCAACTTTTAAGGGAAAAAAAAAAGCCTTTTAGTGTTTCATTTTTATTTTCCTTGTGCATTCTAATAACAACTAATCAATTGACCCCTTAGGGAAATCTGGTTTTCCTAGTTTTTTGACTCCTATATGGCAGTAGACTAGAGGTACGTGCCATGCTGCTCTGTAATTAAAAGGCTGTTCAAGAGATCTAGGGATATGATCAGAGGATGACGAGAGAACTTCACAAACTGAGGCATCAACAACATTGAGCTACGATCAGAATGGGCAAGTTAAGGATCACAGTTCTGGGCTTGCATGACCTGGTTCTGCCTCATTCACATGCTGGCGTACTGCTGGCAAATGTGGACAAACCTTCTCTCATTGACCCCAAAACTGGAAGTACTGGAGACATCTACAAAGGCTGACATAAGCCAGCCTGTGCCCAGATGCAGTCTGGCAGCATCAGTCCTGAGCTCGTGCGCTTGGCCAAGGGCTTACTACCTTGGAAGCCTCACCACACTGACACAGCTGGACTCCATTTGATTCCAAGTGCCTATTTTCACAGAAATCTAGGCTTGCCAGAGCAGTGGGGCCACAGACTTCCAATCTCTTCTAGATAAGACCTCATTTCCCTTGAGAGTGAGCTCTGGATGCATTTATCTCCTGAGCAGGAATAGCCATAAGGTGTTAGGGGAAACAAAGGTGGAAAAGAAACTTTTCAGCTTGGAAGGGTAAGGGAAGGCCATACAGGACAGCAGGAATAATGGAGAGACAAGCAAAGAGTGGCAATCTGTGAAGGAAGGCCACAATGGCAGACAGGGAGTTGTCTGCAGACTCCTGATGCTGCTGGTTGTCATTCAGAAAAATACAGGCGTAATGTTTGAAATTACAGGCAAACCCTCAATTGTCAAAAAGAAAATGAACTCTGACTTCTGCACACACACAAAAAAGCTGCAACTTATATTTAATTTATTGGTTTTTTTTTTTAGTTTCCAAGGGAACAGAACATACAGTGATTGAAAGCACATGTTGCTAAATTGATGCCCTGGAAAAATCCCAAGTGGCTTAATGTCATGCAGCCTAATTTAATTTGCATTAATAGTACAGTGTGCCAAAAACATGGCTGGTAGTGTGAGGTTTGGTGTTTGTGCTACTGCAAAAAGAAAATGGAAATCATCTCAAGGTTTTAGCGTACTGTGTCCACTAACTTGCCCAATATATTCCGGGTCCAGAGCCCCATAATTATTTAGGTGCCTAAATGCCACTGTCCTTGTCACTTTGAGACAGTCTGTCCTACCATATGGGGGTGTCTCTGTTTGGAATCAAGTTTAAAAAGTGTAACAGAGGCATTTTAAAAGTTAGTTATAATGAACTCATCCTAAATACGCTGCAGATTTCAATGGTATTTCCTATACTTCCAACATCCTAAAATACAAAACTAGTGACCTCTTTAAACCAGAATGAAGTAAGAGTTTCCATTCCACAGCATGGTAACAACAGCATAGCCACCAAAAGTTAGAGACTGACAAAAAAGGCATGTATTAAAATTAGCATCAGTAGGAAAGGTGTTAAGATCAAGCTTAATATGCTGTGATGGTGACAGGTGAACTTCTAGCCTTGCTGACACACAAAAATATTCATGCAGCTCAGGGGCTTTAAGATTCACAGCTAGCACTTGAAGGAGTAAACAGAAGTCGTGATATCTGGTGATTCCCTTTGCAGATTGTGATGACAGGAATAAATATGTTATTCAAGCAAACAGTAAAAAGTCAAGAAACAAATAATGTGCTGTAAGCAGGGTCCATCAGGTAAAAGAAGAAGCCATAAAGGCATTAGCGCTAGGAGGAAGACCAGGGAGAGAAAGGTCTGTTCTGCTGCTCAGCAGAAGGTCAGAATTATTGGGGAGAATTTGATAAAGAAGACCAAAACATTTAATACCTTTTGCACTAGTTTTCACTAACAAATGGTTAGTGAAATGGTTACCACAATTAATGCCATCAACAGAGAAAAATTCTTAGCTTTAAGTGGGAATAGGTAATCTTAAATATTTTCAAATTATCAGGAACTATTACATTTCATTTGTCATTCTCAAAGAGCCACCAAATACAACTTGAAAAGCATTAGCAATTGTCTGTAAACAACTTAAAGTGAGTCGATGAGTAGAGGAGAAACATAATGCCAGTTTTCAAAAGATGGGGAAATAATACATGGAATTACAGGTTTTCTGCTTAAATGAAATTCCCAGAAAAAAAAAATTTGGAGCAAATAACCAAGCTATTCATGGTCATCCACAAGAAAACAGATAAAAGACTAGCAGCCTATATGGATTTATCATGAGTAAAAAACCTGGAGGGTCACACAGAAAAAAGTACATGTCATACACCTGGACTTCACCTTAGTCTATTTAGAATCACCGGTGACTTAGATTATGATAGGATAGAATTAGATTATGATAGGATCCTGTACTATTCAATAGAGAGAGGTCTGAAGCTCTGCACGTAAACTGGAATAATCCGTTACCTGAATGAAGAATAGGTAACAACAGACTAGGATGCAGTTCTGCAAGAAAATAATTGGAGAAGAGAGGGATTAACAGAGGATCAGTCAACGGTATCAGATTGTTATGAGAAATGCAAACACCATACTGCTATATAAACAGAGGTATAGCTTGTCAGACATCTCACATAACCCTTCAGGATTCGTCAGGGTTACAGTACTGTGTGCAGTTTCTAACCACAAAACGTTAGCTTCTTTTTGAGCAATGCAGGAGTAGATTGCCTGGGGAGGTTGTGGAGTTTCTGCCAGTCCTTGAAAACAGGGCAGATAAGCACCTGTCACGAGTGTCGATACCTGTACAGTATTCTAAGCAGTGCAAAGGAAAGGTAGCTGTAAAGACCACATTCATAGGTCACAAATGTATCTGGAAAAATTAGCATTGCTATACAAAAATAAAATAGTGAACTGTGGTACTTATGCTATTGCTCAAATGCAGGCAGATAACATGTGCTGCTCTAACCGGTCTTTGCCAGTCTATGCCCAGCTTGTCACTGGGCATCTGCAGGCTCCTAATACAGATTCTACTCAGGTATTGTTGAGTCCTGTACTCTCTGGGACAGGTCCCCTCACGCAGGGGCCCATGCTAGGAAAGAAAAGAACAAGGTCTCGCCTACCTGCGGTCCTGCTTACAGAGATGTGTGCTGTGGTTACTCCATGCAAGGCAAGGGGGCACCAATTTGTGCCCCTCTTTCACCATCTGCAGGCACACAGTGCAAGAAATTATCTTCTCCTTACATTAAACAAGTGTGTCATTGTTATGAAATATTTCTTTGTTACTCAAATAATGAAAGTTAAAGGGTTTTTTGTACTTTCCAGCTTGATGTTTTTCTTGGGAGTACATTCATTATCATGTTATTACAGAGGAGATACATGCTGTCTCCTCTGCAGTTACAGGACATACAGATCCAAAATGGATCAAAGACACAGGCACAAGGTTTTGATCACTTGAAAATAGAATGGAAATGTATCATCACTCTTCTTTCAAAGCAGATTACAAGTAATTATGACATATGGCATATGCATTGGAATAATTTTATTTTGCTGGCACAGGTCTCACTCCACAAAAAGCTCCATTAAAAAGCAAAACTAGAATTCAGACTCTACACTTTTTTATACCTCAGTTCTGGACTTCTGTTGGGCCTGTTTTATTATAGTCAATTAAGGATTTTGCAAGCATGGCACAAATCGAAGGCCAGGTCTATCCCTTGAAAATAAAGTTGCAGGTTGAAATCAATGCAGTTCACTGGGAAGTGGGCTAAGGTTGGAAGTTAGAGCTTTAGCTCATTTAATTCCCTCAAGCTAAAACAGGCATCTGTTGTAAAACAGAATTCATGGTCCTCATACATTAGGAGTTTAGTCTGCATTTTAATAATTCTGCAGGTAAGCTGCTACTAGACCTTGATTTGTCAGATCACACGTCTCCTGGCTTTCTGGTCCTGGAGTAATTTCTAAACCTTCTCTCCCTCAGGGAAAGCTCTACTAGCATAATTGTAATGGTATTCATGCATTTTCAGTGTATGACTGTGCATTTTCAGTGTATAAACTGCATCCAATTCAGTCTTCCTATGTATTTCTTAGCATGATTAATAGTTTCTATAGCTTAGAGTGCCTTAGAGCTCTAAATCCTTTGCTTTTTATTAGCTCTGAGGTATTTTTGTATTTTGTCATTATGCCTAACAGATTCCCTTTTCCATGCCACAGCTGTGTAATAGATAGCAAAAATACCCAGCTCACGAGCTTGACTCTTTAATCTCACTAATGAAGATGTGTGATTTCAGCTTCAAAAATGCCTGGTGGTGTGTCAGATAATATAGAATCTGTTGCATTTCAATTCAGAAGAGGAATATTACCCCCAGCAGCTGTGGCCAAGTTAGACAACTGGTTCCTGAGACTCTTGGTAACTAGGCGCTGAACTTAAATGCTTTGCCTTGCCTTCACAGAAAACTACCTGTCTCCTGTGACTAGTGAGGGAGCTCAGGGAGAGTGCTTAATGTAGCTGGCTAAGTTACATGCCTCAAGTGGGACGGTGTGAATCCCCCCAGCTTTCTAATTTAGAAGGTCTGAAGCTGGAGAAAGGGACCCATTCATTTTTTCCCATAAATTTCTGCATCTGTCCTTTTGGCATTGTAAATAAAGTTAAGGCTGTTTCTTTCTGTAAGTCACTGGCAGAGTTTGGAGAGTCAGACACTTAAATGAGCTGTTTTTTGATTCATCCCATGCTGATTTAGACCCACACTATTCCTTTCGTCTTCTCTTCTCTTGCCATTGTCTCTGAATCCAGATTTTTTTCTCCTTTGCCAGAACATACTCATGTGATGAGCACAAAGCAGTGCTCTTATTAGGACTATTAACTTCCATTTCAGGAACTTAACGACAACATTCCTTCTACCCTCTCACTATCCTCTTTATCCAGTTAACTTCCATGGCATGATTTTTCAAAGTTTTATAAGGTTCAGTTTCTATTATAAGCGTCATGGAAAGGACAATCTTTTTTTTTGATGATGTATGAACTGTGCCATGAGTTACAAGTCAAGTATTTTGGAGTTAAAGTAAGGTATTGTAAAAAATGAACTAATGCTCATACCCAAGAGAAGTTATCAAGGAGCAGAGATAATCTGCTCCCACCTTCTATTACCTACCTAAATTTACCAACAATATTTTCTGCTGTATAAAGACATGTGGCTCTGCTGTGTTCTGTAATACTTCTTTTCTCTTTCCCACAATTTGTTCACATGTCGTCTTCCTACATTACAGTGTCCTTGTACAGTGTCCCTTTCAGGGACACTTTTTACATTGCAAAGCATTTTGTACCTTGTAGATGACTTAAAAATAACAAATAATACTTAGGACGGGATGCAAGCTGATATAAGTGAACAAAGATACTTATAACTATTCCACATAAATAAATGTGCTTAGATTTACCACATACCCTAGAAATGAGAGAGAAAAAAAAATTGTAATTTGGTACAAAGGGTATTTCAGGCATTTCTGTACATTGTTTGCCACTGTCACATGTAGTTACCTTATCAAAGTCCATTGAAAAATTCGTATAAGCTTTGCAGGACTTTGAACAAAACCCTTTGGACTTTTTAATATGTTAAATTTATTGTGTAATTTATAAACATGATCAGTTAAATAGGATTTAATTCAGAAAGAAGAGCTTTTTGTTTTGTTTTAAGTTTGCATACAGGCAAAAGAATATACAGGTGTCAACTCTCTCTCAGATCCACAGCATGCAGGTAGCAGATGGGTGTCCACCCCTCACATGGAATAATACCATTTTAACATAGGATTTTTGTCCAGCATTTTCTTACATGGTTTTGAGCTTCTCCCTGTTGTAATTGCTTTTATAGCTGAATCTGGTAGTCTGTTCTATATATTTTCTGTAATCTCCAAAGAAATTCCTCTTGCATTCCTCGCAGGTTTGACCCACTTTTTACTTTAACCATGCCCCTCAGTTCTTGCACACTTGGCACAACCTCAAAGAAGATTTACCATCTGCCCACTTAGTTCCCTCCCAATTTTGTATGCTTCTGTCAAATCAACTCACAGTTACCTTTCCCCAAAGAAAACAGACTTTACTCCTGCTACTTTACTATACTTTCTCCTATAAACAAGATCACAGAGATGAGGAACCACATTTGAAGAAAAAAAAAAAAAAAAAGAACTGCATGGAAATATTTATTGTTGTAGTGAATGACCAGGGCTGTAAGGGAAAAACTAACTATGTTTATTTTCTGCGGTAGTGAAGTTCATATCTGAAAAATAATGTTGTAATACATGTCCATTACATTTAAAAAAAAAAAGTCTATTAGTAAATAATTACAAAAAGGTGCAAATGTCTCATTACACAGAAGTTATAGCCAAGATTAACCATTCGTTCATTTTCTGCTCCCTGGCTCCTCCTCAAGCAGAGAGCACCCCTTTACAATTTCATACTGAAATAGTGCGAAGCATAGGAACTTTCTTGGTATAAGCCTTTAAAGTATTCTGTTGGTGTAATTCCACATCTTTGCATGAAGTACATTTGAGGCAATATAATGAATAAAAATGAACATAGTGGAGTATTTTAAGGTTTTAAGGTTTCGTTTCACAGTGGGATGAGAAAAAAACAATGTATTTTCAAATAAATATAATTTCTAAGTGAATGTGCAATGGAAATAATTCATCAATAATACTTTTAAAGCATATTTCAATAACTGCTTATAAATCTTAAGTACTAAATAAAGGAAGCTCTGACTGGCCTAAAGATAAACCGCAGCTAAAAAAGTATACCATAAACAAAAAAATTTGTTTCTCATTATGGGACATACTTTGGTTTTCCCATTACTAAAAATTGGACACAATATTATAATCATTTACCTTGACCTGACAGCACATTGTTCTGGAAAGTCTAGAAAGACATCTGCCAGACAATCCTTATTTATCTAGACTCTCAGAAAAAAAAAACCAAAAAAACTTGTGAATGTTCTTCAAAAAAAAATGAATATTCTTCATACTTCTGGAATTTAAAATCCTGCCTTTGGGGAGCTAGGTTTTTTAATAAATCTTGATAAAACCTAAGACCAGTCACATCTCAAATAGTTCACAGGCTTCTGTCTTCTCTTATATTTTATGTGCCATATAAGAAAACTGAAGATTCACTGAATAAATTAGACCAACAGGCAGATAAACAAGCACCACTTCTGTTTCTGTGTTTTTAGGTGCTCTGATTATTGGATCATAGAACAAGTGTTTGATTCCTTCTTTCATACCATTTTATTTCTCCTCATTTGTGTATTTTATGCTCTCCCCGTTCATGAGGGCATTTGTCTCATCTAATCTTGGGTGTCTGAAAACTGAGTATGAAGTTTAAGCCTTAAGGCATGTGTACTCCTTTTCTAGTCTATGGGCTGTGAGAAGAATATCCAGAGGGCAATTCATTGGTGTAGTATGTGGAATGAAAATAAAAACAAGTCAGCTACACATCTAAGTAAGCTGCTGCTTTACTGGAAACTAGTTCTGTCTTTATCCTCTGTTTTGGATGTACTGACTTTGTCCAATCTTCCAAGGTAGCTCCCACTGAGTCTGGCTTGCAGAACAGTCATAATTTCATCAGGTTGAATCACTAAATTTTGAGTAATTTTGCTGGTTGGAGCTACTTTGGTCTGTAGAAGAAACTTGGAAAAATACCGTTATAGTATTTTTTTTAAAAAATTATGATTGAGTAATTGAAAATTAATGAAAATCCATTTGGTCTCCCTTGGTTAAAATTGTACAAATAGTGTAAAATACTATGAAATTTCTGGTGTAAAGTATTACTGTTATCTAACATTTTTCAATCTTTATTAAGCTGAATTGGCAATACAAGCCTGATTAGCGGGAAATGTTAACAATTATGCAGGTGTTTTAATTAAATAAATTTTTATAGCAATTTGAATTATCATATGCAAGTTCATAGTCGCTATGAATTGGCATAAGCACAGTACATGTTTTTTCCTCAGCTAGTGCACTAGAACCTGTTACAATATCAAAGAGATTCCTCTTCGGAGCATCAGCTAACTGGATTTGTTAATAATTACTTTTGTATGTCAGCATTATTCAGCATAGTTTAGAGTGCTTTGTCAAGCAAAGAAAAGGAGAAGGGGAAAAAAGAAATGACAGAACTTCTCTCTAGTAGCTTGTCTCTCTAGTAGAGTACCTGTAAGATGATCCAGAGCAATATAATCATCTCCCATAAGAAATCATTTAGTCAAGTTGTATTTGTTTATGACCTCAACAGAACAAGTCTTTCAGGAAGATGACAACAGGGGGAAGTACACAATGCCCTGCAAGTTTATCCATGCAGAAATAAAAGTTGGTAATCTCCTTTATCCACTGCTCTCCACTCCATCTTGGCTAGTAAATGAAGTAGAATTCAGTTTTCAAATCCTTTGAGAATAGAACTTTAGCTTTTTTTTAATTAAAAACAAGTTTATCTTATTTATAAACATTAGTATTAGGTAAGCCAACATTTGGTGTTGTCTTTCATAAATATATCTTGATGCAGTTTTGTGACTGTTGAAGCACAGGTGCTAAACTGACATATTTAACGTATTACAAGTAATTCTCTTTACTCTTGAAGGTAGTATTTTAGTGCTATGATGGGTTGAAAGTAATTGTTCAGATTAGATGATCTGTTATCTTACAGGCTTCTATATAGAGCACCATCAAAAGCTAAGGTGCTATACTTCTGTTCAGCTCTGCTAGAGAGGAGAAATCAGTGAACATCATATGTACGTGTAATACAGTGAGGGCACCTGCAGTAATCTTGAGGTCTATCCTATCTGCCTCTAGGAAAAGCTCTGGAAAGAAAAAAAAAGTTGACAAAGGTGAGGTGGATGTTATGAGTGTACCAATGGACCCCTCCACCTTTCTGTATGAGCTGGTGGCAGTAAAGCAGCTATTTTACCTTTATTATGCCAAGAAACAGCAGCTTTGCAAACAGAAATAATTTCTCCTCTAAAATGTCTTCCGCATTCCTTTCAGTTCATTTGCTATGCAGTTTTCACCATATGAAGAGGTGAACAGATATAGTTACTTGTGTGCTTGCTTTTGAATTGGAAGGTTCAGCTACCTAATGCTTCTACCCTGAAAAACAGTAAAAATGAAATAACTTGTGCTCCATGTGCCCATGGAATAGTACTAGCACTCAAATGGTTGGGAAAGAAATGCTGTGACAAAATCCTTTTATTTGACACAGATGCACCATGGAAGTGTCCCCAGTTTGAGCAATCACAGGACCCCAGCTGGAGGCTGTGGTCAGATGGACAACATAGTTTGAATATGCACACGTCTTTCCCCGCAGGCCCCTCAACTGCTGGGTGAAGGAGGAGAGTAAGGTGAGGGAGAAGACAGCGGGAGCCTACAGATCTAAGAACAAATTCTGGTAAATACGTTAACAGTCTCCAGGATGGTACAGGATTTTAAAAGAGGCAGAGTATGGTACATGGATGGAAGTGGATGATGTTGGGTGCTCCTCTGCACCAGATGTGCAGTAGACAAGCAAGTCTAGCTGCAGGGAAATGGTCTTGCTTGTTCTAGTCTAACCTCCACTGCCGTTTCCCGTGTGTCTCGGGCCCAGTGCGGTTTGCTGGGCTAATTGGGTCACATCCATGATTTTTGCAAGCCAAGAGAATTTTTCAGTTATTATAATCAGCAAAAAAATTCTGAACATTTGGATGTTCCCCCAGCCATAGCCTCAGAGACATTCCACCTCACTTGGATGACCAAAATGGGCCCCTGACCTCCCAATGCATCACGGAGGAGAGGCAGGCGTCAGGGCTCTCAACTCAAACCTTGCCAAGAAACCCATCTCCTCCTCTTGCCAGTGAAGGGAAGATGAGGAGGGCCCTCACCCACGCACCGTGTTAAGTGCCTGGAGGTGCAGGAAGTGAATCTGCATTCACGTTTGGTAGCTCCCTTCATTGTGCCTCTCCAGTCCAGCCTCATTCATCATCTCTTTTCTCTGTGGATCTTGGAGCTTCCAATGTCCTTCTCAGAACTGCCCACTCCACTCCCTCATGGAAGCCCCTACTCATTTCCCTTTTCCCAGCTGCCACTGGAATGGCTTACCACAGGAAGATAGCCATCAGCTATGCTTCCTTTCACAACCAAGTAATAAAAGGGAGAACTATGAAAGGAATACAACTTCAAAAAGCTTTATATCAGCTTAACAATTAATGGAAATCAAATGCCTCTAAAATATATTCCTAGCAACATTTAGATCAATAGCTTCCAAACATGTTAATATATTTTTGTTTGGGGATTGTTTAAAATAGACTCTTTCAGTTTATGAAACTCACCAGCTCTTTGACAAATATGTGAATATTTTGTATACCTTTACTATTTTGCAGAATGTGGCATAAGTAGCAAGTTACACCGATGAAGCTACGGTAACAAAACCTGTTAGACTCATAGTCTCAAACAAGACTTTAAACACACTTTGTTACAGCAGTTTAAATGAAGTACTCTGCCACTCATGCAACTGGGGGAAACATAATTATGCTACATTTCTGCTTTGGAAGAAATCTTATCAAGGTCTGAAAGCTTGAATACAGAGCTTTATTTTCGTTCTTAACACATTCAGGCTGAGTGGAGTTCTGCCTCAGCTCTGGTCCTTTCTTGCTTATTCTGTCAAATCAAGAAAAGCTTTGTTCTGGTCAAGTAGCGGTGGTGGGTAAAAGTTCAAACACTCCACGCACATACTTGAATAATTCAGTTAATAACTGAAAGCTGTGTAAGACTGCACTCTAGCCAAGATTTGCATAACCAATCCCTGGTAATATTGCTGTAGAAGCCAATTGAATTGCTCTTCAGCTTTTGTAGATAGTCATTTGGGGAGATGCAGGAAGTGCTGATGCTGGCATCTCTGACATCTGCTCTCCTTCATCCACCCAAAGCTAATTTAAAAGTAATGTTAACAATGTTACAGTAACTCCAATAAGGATAAATCTCTTGAACTGGCTACTGAAGTTAAGTCATTTTGTAAATTAACCTGCTTCATTTATCTGTGATTTGTCCATGAGTATGGAGATACTCACATTTATTCCAGATCAATTAAAGATTAAATAATCTGTGTAAGCAATACAAACTCCAAAGCCAATTTATAAGCACTTTATTGTAAGCAGCCTTGTCAAACACTGCATGAGGAGCAAATGAAGAGACTAGGCTTGTCTCTTTCCTTGTTTGCTACTTAAATTTTTAACCATTAATTTGGGGAACTGAGTTGTGTCTGTGGGATTTCATTTCCTTTGTACCAAAGATTTCTTTTTAATACTTGGCTTTTAGTCATGCAAATTATGATGTACTCAAGTTCCAGACAGATAAACTAATGTGGACCTGCAAAAGGAGTAGTAATTTGTGATGCTGAATTTTTTCTGTGATGGAGTAAGATCATTTCAAGGAATCAGGCAGTGGAAAATGAGTTTGTAAGTTCAATGTGAAGTCTTATGATCTTCATGGGTGTTTTTGGATGAGGAAAAAATATACCCACAGGTTGCTTTGGCTGCAGAACATAGAAAGCTGTGAATTCAGCTACACGGATTGACAGATAGAATTTACTTCTACTTTTACTCTGTTACCGCCCAACCAGGTGAGGATTTTCAAAACCACAAAAAGGCTGTTAAGTGCTCAGTTAGACTGAAAATATCTGGAAGTTCATTGCTTCACTTTTCTGTATTCAAAAATACATATTTTTGTTAGCTTTGTGTCAAATGTAAAGCTGTTACAAACAGTTTCATAAGTACTTTAGAATAATATTTTACAAGAATTTAGACAAATGTTGATGTCCTTATTCATGCATTGGTGCCTATCAGTACTTGCTGAGTAAAAACTAACACTTCCACTATTTATGAGAAACAGATTTGACCACTTCAGTATTCATAAGATTTGCCCAACAATTTTCTGTTGCATTGAAAGTAAAATTTAGAAAACGTAGATATTATTTGCACGCTACACTTTGAGCAACAGGTCTCCATATTTGGCAGCTGAAACCTGGTATTTACGTATGTGTTTCTGCATCCTAAAGGACTGTCATATCTAATATCTTTGAAATTTACTCTCTGAGAATGCTATTATGCTGCCCAGAGATGCTGGGAAGGAGTAAACTGCATAATCTGAAGGGAGTACGAAGTGTCCCTAGAGGCCTGCCTGGCCAAGAGAACCAGGGTTGCAAGCAATAATGTTCTTGTATTTGTACAGCACCAAGGTAGAAGAGAAAAAGTAGCAATTTGAAATGTCTTCTTTAGTAACAGCAAAGTTTTGGAGATGCTTGAAGTTTACTAGAGCCCTCTTGCCCATAGGCTCAGTTAGGTATGAATCTGAGACCCTTCTGCAGTGGAGCCCATGGCAGAGGAGAGGCAAGATGCAGCAGGCAACATCCACTGCAGCTGCATCACCAGCGCCATGCATGTGCACTCCTTTACCTAAGGTGTCCAGTAGTGTAAAGCAGACCTCAAGATTTAATTTCTTTGGCAGAACTGCATTTCATGGGAAAAAAAATATGTAGTTTTTAAAATTCCATAGTGGCCCCCATGTCTAAGTGGCTATCACGTGGGGTACCTCCCACACAGGATCTGTTGGCTAAGCAGCTTAATGCTCTGCACAGAAGACCGGATTCACCATCAAGTCTGAGAATTCTCAAGACTATGAGTCAGCTGTGCTCTCAAAGGCAGGATGCTCCTCCTTCCTCAGCCAACAGTGCAAAAGAGTTCATTACTTCAGAGACGTCAGTGGTTGTGTGAATAGCTTGCCCAGAAAAGCTGGGAATGCTCCACCATTGGAAGTGTTCAAAGCCAGGTTGGACAGGGCTCTGAGCAACCTGATCGGGTTGGAGATGTCCCTGCCCATGGCAGAGGCGTTGGACTAGATGACCTTTAAAGGTCCCTTCCAACCCCAATCATTCTGTGATTCTATGATAATACTGATTGTATGGTAATACTGTAAATCTGAAGAACTAATATGGGCTTTGTAAAGTGTATGGAAAGAATATAGCACATAGGAAATAATTCAGGGATCCATCATGGTCATCTGTGACAAGTATAAACATAGTCCATTAAGAAAGTGTTTCCAGGATGCCATAACCACACATTTGATTGGACACTAACTGGCCCGTGCTTTGGATCTGTTAGCTACACGTAGGCATTAAGGTACATACTGCTCTGATGCTTCCTGCTTAAGCAGGAAAAGCCTGCAAGAGGCATAGAGGCAGAAGCCAATGGGCACAGGGTCAAGAGGCACTAAGAACTGTCTAACGGGTTCTGTACAAACAACTCCCTGCCTGCCAGTCTTGACACTCAAGAGAGTCAGGCTGAGAGATCACTTCTCATAGCCAGACCAGGAATACTGATCTACAACTTCTTTCGAGTCTCCAAAGACTGACTCGTTCTTCTCCTGATCCCAATTAGTTCCTACAACAAGAGGGGATAAAAAAACCAAAGGAATATTTTTATTCTATCTGAAACAATACAAATTATCACCAGTCAGCAAATGCAGTATCCTGGTTTACCTCAAATTCTTATTTTTGTGATATCTCCGAAAACCTGCAGTTGATAAAGACTCTGGCAGCTCCAGATGATTACTGGAAAATTGTTTTCAGGAAAAGCTATTCTAAGAACGCTTTATTTTAAAAGATACATACACTAAAAGTGCCTCATTTACAGGTGGCTGTATTACTGAAGATGACATGCAAAGTATGTGTAGATGACCCAATTTAGCTGTGCTAAACGATACTGGACTTTGCTTTGCATTAACTGATTTTTACTAATTGCAATAAACTGGAGTACAAACCTTTCATAGACTAGAGTTAACATATTTAATGCTAGATGAGGTAACAGACACTGTAGTATATATAAAAAAAAAAGAGGTTTTAAAAAAATCAGCACTAACATGGACTATGTGATGGATGTAATACACACTGAATCTAGTTGCTGATCTTTATCCAGCACTCCAGAAAAACTGTAAATTGTTTGGAATATGACGATACTTGTATACTGCCAAGAAGCAGCCAATTTACAAACTGAAATACTCAGGTCATTCAATCAGGGCAAATCTGGAAGAAAAGTAGAAGTTAGTAATAAAAGAATCATCTGAAAACTGGATAATATAGTAAAATAAGAACGTTTCAGACTTACCAATGCAGTATATTCAGTTAGTGTGAGTGCTTTTCACACTCGGCCAGAAAAATTAAGTACGAAATTTAAGAGATTTTTCAGTTTATCACTACATAGAGTAAAAAATCCCTTAAAAGTAGCACAAACTAGATGACCCTTGAAGGTCCCTTCCAACCCTAACCATTCTATGATTCTATGATTCTATGATTCTAAACTGCATCCAAATATTTGGGAAAAAATACATAGGCTATTTATGTGATTAGATCATCTCCTTAGGGTGAGCAAGAACACGCATTAGAACCTCTGTATCGGGGAAAAAATAACAAGTAATTTAAAATTATTCTACACCATAAACACACGGAAACTATTAAATGTTCATATTTCAGCATATTCACTGAAGTAAAGGCGTATTTTAAGACTGCAGATATTTGGCAATAAATTGCTTATATGAGCAAATCTTCCTCTTTAGGTTAACTGAGAATTTTGGATTATGGCTGTGATAAGGCAACATTTATCCTATGCATCTTATTAAAAGAAATCAGGACAGATTGTATGCTGATTTACAATCTGAGAAATCCCCATAGAAGGTGACTTCATTATGCAGGCTATAAACCAACACAGAACTTATCTTACTGTATTTAATTGAAGATATTCATGAGCCCAAAAAAATGCTTTCATTTACACAGGCATAACCATCCAAAGATGAGATCAGAACTGAACTCTTTAATTTGATAACATTGAAAGGAAAAACAACCACAACACAATTAGAGAGTGTATTCCTTCCTACATTAGGAAGACGAAAACTAAGCTTAATTAATATACCAAGCTCATACTAATATCCTTTTCATTGCTTCAAGAACACCCAGAAGAGCAACATTTTGCTGTAAAATTAAATTAAATACTTCTAAATTAACGTACTGAATATCTAAAATCACTAAAAAAAAAATCTTACAAGTTACGATAACTAAGAATTGGTGCTTTCAGTCCTTTTCTGGTTACATTGTTCTAGTTCCTGTCATTACTTTACATAGAAATTCTGTAAAGTAGTCCTACTATCTTCTGTGTCTTTTTATTGCAATGAAAAAAATTAAATTATTTAAAATTACTAAATAAGTAAATTGTAGAACACCAGACAGCTCAACACAAATGGGAATTTTACAAAAGTAACTTTCATTATTGTAGTCTTGAGACTTTTTTTTAATCTGAGGCTATAGAAAACTTGATCTTAAGATTTTCAGAATTTAAAAAATACATTAAATGAAGATTTTTAGTTATTCCACAATGTGTTTATATGATGTTTCAATATAGGGAGGTAATAAAAAAAGGGTAAACTTTATCAAGTAGGCTTTTCCTCAGTGGAAAAATCACTAGCGTTTGGACTGGATAGGTTCTGTTCACCTGAGATCAGCAACTAAATTTGCAAATTAAGGCTCAATATGGCAAAACTTCTATCTAAAAATATAAATATGCACCTGGTAGGAATTTCAAAATGAGATACTCTGTCTCCTTTAAACCAATGCAAGCTCACCTGATATTTTTTAAAAACTTTCTGTCTCTGCCAGTCTTTAAGTAACTTTTAATAGCAAGTCACCACATTCTTGCTTAATTACATGATTCTAAAAAAAAATGCAAGTAAGAGAAAAAATTAGTTTACATTTTGGAGGAAAAGTAAGGGAAAAAAATTGTGCAAGTGAGCAGGTCACATGTGAATGAAGAACTTTGAAAGAGAAGCTGTTTGTAATTAAGAGGTTACCTATAAAATATATATTAAAAACACTTACCTCACTCCCTTACTGACCAGGCTTTTCTGTTCAAGCCTGCCTTTTATTTAATTTTCTGATTGCACTCCCACCAATATTTGTAATATCCTCTCTGCTAGGCGGGAAAATATTATCACATCTTGCAGAGGAAACACAGAACCTTTGCACAGAAATTTTGGCAGATTAAGATATTTCTCAGTTCATCTTTTGCTTTTGATTATGGGCCTTAAAATTTGCCTCCAGCTTTCTGGGTACCATTTTTCTTTCTATAATCAATTGCAGACAATGAATGTAGCTGTTCTGAACTGTTACAGGAACTAGAGGGCACTAAAACAAAGGCCGGCTGGGATTTGGGGTAGGACCACCTCCACCACCATCCACTCTGCTTACACTACTGTACTGCCTCTGCAGTTTACTCTGCAGTTTTCTCCCTCTGCAACAGAGTCTACCTGTGTCCCACTGCCACAATTCACAGACTCTTGTAGTTGTAAAAAACCCACCTAAACTGTCAGGCTAAGTGAATATGAATTGTATAAGTCTCCCCTTCCTCCATAGCTACCAGGAGGAGACGAGTTTGAGCAGAGGAGCATGGAGCTACATCCTTGTGCACCAGGTAGTTTGTCTGTTGGAGCTTGCCTAGCAAACCCACGGCATACTGAAAGCCAGGAAGATCTGAGTTACAGCAAGCATAAATTTTAATTGTAATTGGTAGCCAAAGACTGACATTAGCTTCTCAATACTTCTAGACCATAACTTGAGTGACCTTTGGAAATCCAGTCCTTGGTGCCACAAGCCCTTCTGAGACTCTGGTTTAGACTCCTAAATTATTTACACATATTTTTAACCTTAGTAAACCTTCAGTCAAGCACCACTTCAGATATTTATGGTCCCTAAGCTTTTATTTTGCACCAGCCAGGAAAAGAGTTTGTATTTGAGGACACTGTGACTAAACAAGAAGTCTAAAAATTCAAAACATGTTGCTGCTCTGATTTAAGAAGATTTAAGATTCATTTTAAGAATTGCATCGTGCTGGTTTATCTCTTAGAGGAAATCTCCTGGTACTAAAGATAATGCAAATCAAACAGCACATGGGAAAAAAGTCCACGCACACACTGAAATCATCCCTCTGTGTCTGTTAATCTCTAATCCCTGGATATTTCAGACAGATTTAAAAGCAATGTCTTCTTACAATGGGATGAGCTGAAGAACAACAAATATATTGTGTGGGGATTAAAGCAGTTTAACACTTTGTGGATTCAGGTCTTCCATGATTTCTGTTCTTTGAGCACCCAATTAGAAAGTGGGCAGTGTGGGCCAGCACTGTGCCCTTATAGCAAAGGTACCAGCCTCTCATCACAGGACTCAAAAAGCCTGAGGTACAACCCTAGCCCCACCACAAGGCAAGGCCACATGAACATGGCCAACATCCTGTGAAGCAGGGGCTTTAGCCTCTGCCACCATGGAGCAACTGTGACTGCCTGCAACCTCACTGCTCTTTAACAGGCCCCGTTACTGTCCTGGCACACTGTGCTCAGGGCTCCCGCGGCATACACGCATGGCGTGCATGCTCAAGCAGGACCACGGGCTTAGGCTTGAGTCTCAGCTTTGAGAAGAGCAGCAGTGCTGGGCACTGAGCTGAAGCTGCCCCTTCTCTGCCCACTGCTTGGCTGTGGGGTGCTGGGGGTCCCACACAGTGGCTGTCCCAGGGCCACAGGCCCTGCTGAAGACTCCCAGTGAGCTCCTCAGTCTTCCTGAAGCACCTCCTCCTTCAGGTACCCTCTGCTAGCTCAGGCTGTGCTGGTCAGCTGGGAAATGGGGCTCTGGGACTGGTGAGCAGCATGCCTCGGGGGAGCCGAGGGGACAGGTGTGGAGAGCAGCCCACGGGGCTGGCTGTCCCGAAGGGCTGCTGCTGCTTTTCAGCCCTCAAGGGACCCTTTGGGAGGCCCTTACCTCTCCTTTGCCACCGCTTGTTTGGGTTTTCTCTGCTTTTCCCCTAGGGTGAGGAGAGCTCAGGCACATTGCACATTTGTTGTTGCAGGACATGGTGCTGTGTGCTGAGGTGGCCACGAAGGAGAGTGGCTCTGCCATGACAGCCAGTGGGAGCCAGCTGCAGCAGGCAGGGCAGTTGGAGGCATCAGAAGACAACCTCCCATGCCCCATCAATGCAGCCTGCATGGCCCTGTGCTTCCATTGCTTCTGCTTTGGCTGCATCCAGTGGTGGGCCACCATGAGAGCTGTATGCCCACTCTGCAGGAGGCCGTTCAGTCGTGTCCTGCGGGTGCTGCCAGCAGATGATGAGGAGGAAGAGGAAGAGGTTGACTCTCCTGCCTGCCGCCAGATGAATGTGGCCAGGGAGAGGTCCTAGAGCAGATCCCTGTGGCAGCGCTATGGCCTGGCCAGATCTGCCATGAGTGGTGAGCCCCTAGCTTGAAGGAGGAGGCCTGTGGCATGCGACTGAGTGTCAAGGGGTGACAGAGCTCCAGGGCCCTCAAACACCACCTCCCAGCAGGCTCCTGTACCCCGTGCTTCGTGGGCACAAACCCCATTGAGTGTCAGGGAACGTGTGGCTGGCCCTGGGGGTGAAGTCTGCATTGGCGCACTGGCCCTGCCACCCCTTTACATCCAGCTCTCCTTTTGGAGACTCCAATAAGCATCCAGTTGCTCTTCATGGGGTGTTATTTCAAAACCTAAGAACAACCCATAGCAGGAAATACTCTCCAACATTGTCTCAACAACATAGGAAATCCAGAGGGAAGAATTTTCTGGAGTGTGCAGTGATTTTATTTTACTGTGGTGGGTTTACCTTGGCTGGCTGCCAGATGCCCACCGAACTGCTCTATCACTCCCTCTCCTGAAATGGTGGGGAGAAAATACAACAAAAGAGTTGTACGTCGCTGTAAGGACAGGGAGATCACTCAGCAATTACTGTCATGGGGAAAACAGACTCAGCTTGGAGAAATTAATTTAATTTATTGCCAATTAAATTCAGAGTAGGATAGTGAGAAATAAGAACAAATCTAAAAACACCTTACCCCCACCCCTCCCTTCTTCCTAGGTTCAACTTCACTCCCGGCTTCTCTAACTCCCCCTTGAGCAGTGCAGGGGTTGGGGAGTTGGGATTCTGGTCAGTTTATTATGCATTATCTCTGCTGCTCCTACCTTCTCACGCCCTACCTCTGCTCCAGTGTGGGGTCCCACCCATGGGAGATAGTTCTTCACAAACTTCTCCCACATGGGTCCTTCCCATGGGCTGCAGTTCTTCATTAACTGCTCTAGCATGAGTTCTTTCCACTGGGTGCCGTCCTTTGGGAACAGATTGCTCCAGCATAGGTCCCCTGCAGGACCACAGGTTCTGCCAGAAAACTTGCTCCAGCATGGGCTCCTCTCTGCAGGCCACAACTCCTGCTAGGAGTATGCTCCAGTGCACGCTCTTTACAAAGGCACAGCTTGCTTCAAGGCACATCCACGTGCTCTGGCATGGAATCCTCCATGGGCTGCAGGGTAGTCATCTGCTCCTCCATGGTCCTCCCTGGGCTGCAGGAGGACAACCTGCAGCACCATGGTCTTCCTGAAATCATAGAAACATTTAGGTTGGAAAAGACCCTTAAGATCATCGGGCCCAACCATAAACCTAACATTGCCAAGTCCACCACTAAACCATGTCCCTAAGTGCCACATC
This sequence comes from Chlamydotis macqueenii, assembly GCF_036417535.1. Classification (NCBI taxonomy): domain Eukaryota; kingdom Metazoa; phylum Chordata; class Aves; order Otidiformes; family Otididae; genus Chlamydotis; species Chlamydotis macqueenii. Next base: position 15,251,208 of record NC_141593.1, on the reverse strand, counting down.
TACATATCTTTTAAATACCTCCAGGGATGGTGACTCAACCAGTTCTCTGAGTAGACTATTCTAATGCTTCACAACCTAAAGAGAATAAATTTTTTCTGAATTTTTCCCTGGCACAACTTCAGGCTATTTCCTCTCATCCTATCACTTGCTACTTGGGAAAAGAGACCGACACCCACCTGGCTACAACCTCCTTTCAGGTAGCTGTAGAAAGCGATAAGGTCACCCCTCAGCTTCCATTTCTCCAGACTAAACAAGCCCAGTTCCCTCAGCCGCTCCTCATAAGACTTGTGCTCCAGACCCTTCACCAGCTTCATTGCTTTCTTTGACACACTCTATCACCTCAATGTATTTCTTGTACTGAGGGGCCCAAAACTGAACACAGTATTTGAGATGTGGTCCTACCAGTACCGAGTACAGGGGGATGATCATTTCGCTACTCCTGCTGGCCACACTGCTCCTGATACAAGCCAGGATGCTATTGGCCTTCTTGGCCACCTGGGCACACTGCCAACTCATGTTCGGTGGGCTGTTGACCAACAGTCCCAGGTCCTTTTCCACAAGGCAGCTTTCCAGTCACTCTTCCCCAAGTGTTTAGCACTGCATGGGGTTGTTGTGACCCAGGTGCAGGACCTGGCACTTGGCCTTGTTGAATCTCATACAATTGGCCTTTGCCCATCAATCCAGCCTTTCCAGATCCCTCTGTAGAGCCTTTCTACCCTCAAGCAGATCAACATTCCTGCCCAACTTGGTGTTGTCTGCAAACTTACAAAGGTTGGACTGGATCCATTGATAAAGATATTAAACAGAACTAGCCCCTATACTGGGCCCTGGAGAACAATGGCTTTCAGAAGCAGCACCTGTGGGCTGATGTTGAGGAGGAAGCCTAGACAACCCATTTCCAGTGTATTCAGTGGCAAATTCACAGGAAATAGCTGTGGCTAGTCATGCCCTCATCAGAATTTGCATGCAGCTGCAGACATCCCAAGTTGTCCTGATCATAAATCCTTGCAGTGTTACAGAAAAGGTCGAGCCACAGACTCTCCAAACTTGTCTTCCTTACAAACCATTGGCAAGGAATGTAAAACTTCCAACCCTTCCAATTTCAATCATTTTGTGATTCTGTGATTCCGTATTTGGGAAGAAATATACCTCCTCTGACTTTATTCAGAGACATCTCTTGGAGCCAGCCCTGCCTGCTTTCCCCCTGCCCACAGCTGCTCTGTCTTTAACACTTTGCTCTCATCTTTAGTTAGGGCTGTGACCAGTTGTAGACACACCAGTTGTGACCATTATTAGACACCAAAGATCAGTTCATGCCTTAGTCTGTCGAAGAGTCCCCTCTTTGTTGGCGGAATAATGAAATTCATACACATAGTGAACAGTGTAGTCACTTTTGAATGAGTCATCTGATAGATATTCAGATTTCAGAGATTATTTTGGCCACTTAAAAATCTGGGAAATGAGAGGCAGAGGACTGTTTCTGCCACTCAGTTAGTACAGCCACTGTTTATAGAGACACCAAACAGCCAATGGATGACATTCATTAATGCTCTTCAGCACAGCAGTGCTACTACTTGACTTCATTCTGACTTCCCTCCACATTCATCTGCAAGATAAGTAATAAGGAAGAGAGTAGTCTTTGGAGACACGCGTCTAATGCCTGCATCACATGTGTGGGATGGTGGAAGGTGGAAGCCCCAGCCGCAGCACAGAGCTGGAAACAGAGATGGGTTGGAAGGGCAGCACGGACAGAGCTGAGGGAGCTCCTGATGAGAGGAACCAGTTCTGGCAACACATGATTCCCAGGTGCAGGATCCCGAGCTTGGGTTTATAGAGCAACTGAGCAGATATGTTCCCAGTGCTCATCAGAATACTCAGCCCTTTGTCTTTCAATGATAGAAAATATATGGTTTGGGAATTGCATCTGGAAATGAAATGTGAATTTATTATATATTTTTGATTCAGTTTACTTATATCCCTTGGGAGATACAGGAATACGTGCAGGCAGTTGATGAAACATGTATTTATTTGAATGGAAAAGCGTATGTTTCTCTGAGCAATGAAGTACACTATATGACATGAGTTTTACTACTAAAGATACTAATTCTCATCTAGGAATAGGGTTTTGTTCCAATTTACTCTTGTTTGTGGAAGTGAATAAGCAAAAACATTGTGAGTGCTTTAAAATCAGAGATTGCTTCTTCTATTGATTTGTTATCATCAGGCAGAACTAAAAATGCCTAGCTTCTGTTCTGAAGGTAATGACAGCTTTTTCAGAACCATTTCTAATCCATTCTGTATATCTCATAGTTTGCCTGGGGTACCAGACAGGCATAACTGAAGAGGCTGGGGACAAAAAAATATTTCTGAAGGAAAAGTTCTCTTCAGGAAGTGAATAAGTACTCTTGTTATTAATCCTCTGATTACGGAAGCTATAAGCAAAAAAAAACCCTGATTGATCCATTTTGTGTTGTGCTGCTATAGAGATACATAAGTGTAGTAAAGAAATCTTGAGCGACCACATGAATGTCTGCCCAAGAGAAAAACTCTCCTTGTGTCTCCTAAAATAATCTTTGGTGAACCTGCTGATTTCAGTTAAGAATATCAAAAAGACAACTGTTTCAGTGGTTTTGTACTTCCAGTTGATTTGGGGGCTTAGAAGCCAAGAATTCTTTAAATACGGATTGGAAAGAAATGCACAGAAGAAAAGTATCCTTTCATCTTTTTGTTTCTGTCAAATACAGAAATGCATATGGTTTTACTGTGATGTATTCCTAAGAGTTCATATTTTTAGCCCACACACCTTCAGCTCTTGAGTGCCAGTCAAACTGGAGACATCGATTGGTCACAATCTTACCTGTCCTTATAACAGTAGAACTTTTTTTTTTTTATGGGAAAGCATTACAATTAAATCCAAATAATTTTTCTTTGAAGCATGGGAATTTCTAAATTCTAATGGAGTAGACAAAACATTATTTAGGCATAATAAGAGCATCAGCATTTATTAGCTTAGATGCTAATGCTAGATGTGGAAGAGCACGATCTGTGTGAGGTTAGTAGCAAGAAAGGCTTAAGATGTCTTTGGATTACGGTGCCATCTTTGTTACTCCTGTTTGGACTGAGACATAACTCCTGGGATATCTCCATTTGTTTCACTGATAATGGACATTACAGACAGCTTCCCTAGTTCTCTTCCCGTTAATACTCATACAAGTCTGTAGTTTACAGGATTTTGGAGCTAAATCTCAGCTGATTACAGATGGCTTTCTAAGTGAAGAGATGCAATTACAACACCTAGTTGACCTTGACTGTTTAGGAATCCTGTGATAGGCTTTTAAATACACAGTTTCAGAGGGCTGGAAGAATTAAGGGACTCAGACAAAGCAATTGTGTGGATCATGATGAATGCACTGGTGGAATGACTTTGAAAGTGTAAACTCTTGAACTGAGCCTAGAAATTCTTTTAACTGTGGTTTATATAAACATTTCACATCCTGCTCCATAGCAAACCTGTGCCCTTAGTATGCTAAGATAAGATTAAGGTATAGTGCTTGGAAGTATGCAGAAATTGTTTAACATATAACCTTATAGCATGTTTTCACTCCTTTTTAGCAGAACATTTACATTTTATCTGAAGAAAAAGTAATATCCTGTTGTAACAACATTAAAGGCTTGTTGGAAACTTTAATAAAGCAAATATAATACTGGCAAAGGTTTATACTGAAATATGGCATTTCATTGGCTCAGCCTCATGATAGCAGCAGCAAAGCTATTGTTATGTTCTCAACTACCATATATATGTGCTGTTATATTAACCACTGCCCTCCAGCTTGCTGCCCTTCCACTGAAGCAAGAAAATTGTCTGCTTAAAGAGGAAGAGGCAATAGGAGGCAGGAGTGGGAAGGACAGAATTTAATGGTTTTCTGGTTAAGACCTGAGACTGAAAGGCAGGTGATCTGGGCCAAGAATTTCAACAAAAGTAGATTCCAGATTCAGGCATCTTAAATTCATCCAAGCCCTTCTCCCTAGTAGTTCCTGTTGACTGGCTCTGGGCCACAGGAGGTGCCCTGCCAATAGAAAACACCAGGCACAGAGAATTGGGTGGAATTTAATGTGTGAATCAGAGCCAATGCCTATATACAGTCATAGAGGCGCAGTCATGTTGCCATTTTAAAATCACTTCAAAGACCCCACACAGTCATAGGAACCTAATTTTAAGTAACTTGGCTTCCTTTTTTTTTTTTCCCCACAGATCTTTTGGTTTGCTGCAGTGAGAACTGCACCACATACAATTATTCTGAAAATTCACAGCATTTGAAAAACAGTACAATAACAAAAAAAAAAAAAATCCAGCATACTGCTTGGTTTGCTCTGGAGTAAGCTCAAAGGAGAAGTTCTCAACAGAGAAATGATGCTTGTCAGTTTAATTCTTTCACTGATTTTTGTCTTATGGAGATATGTGTTACGCCAAGAGAGCCAAATGGTCCTCTCCAAGCAAAGAGGTTGTCTGTGGACCCTTGGCTTTCATAAGTTAAGGGAAGTCACTTTACATGGAAAATACAAAATATGTAGAAGATGAAGGAAGAATTGAACATATTTATAGCAATGTATTCCTACTTTCAATAGCAATTAATTTAAAAAAAAAAATCTAGAGGTATTTTGCCCTTTTACAACATCTGAAAGCTCTGTGCCTTTCAAGATTAGGTTAAGTCATACATTTCCATATACATATTTCTATGATTCTATATTCAGATAATATAATTGTTTTGGAGAAAACTATCTTCTTGCTATCTTTATAATCACTTGTCTTATTTCCATTCTGCACACATAAACCAGCTCTGGCGCTTCATTGCTTGATCCTTTCAGGAGCACATCTATGTCTTCTGGTACTGTTAGAAACAACCACAGCATATTCCTCTCTCATTAAGAGTCTGAAGCAAATTGCACTGATAACTTGCAAATCAGCCATTTGGCTTCCAGAAGCCTTGTGTCAGAATTCAGTTCTCATCGAAGTGCTTACCTTATCTACCAGCCTACCTGAAAATACATGAAGAGACCACATTCAGGAGGACCTTATTTCTCTCAACTTGGAAATGAACTATCAAAAATCCCCATTGTTAATATAATCCATTAAGGAACACAGATTTAAATGAAGTGCATAAATGCCACTGTGAACCATGATGTATTATTAGCAGAACATCTCAAACACACTGTGATTCAAATGCGGCTTTCAGCTAGCAAAATGAAGAGGCAGAAATAGAACCACATGCATTTAGTTCTGTCTGTCCACAACCCTGAATGGAGGATGACTGCAGGAGCCTTAACTCAGCTTGTACATCTTGTCTTAGTTCTAATTTAAGCACAACTATTTCTGACGCCATCTGTATTCAGGATTAGAAGTAGACAATGTACTAAATTGGAAATCTGAATCTTGGAGGAGTAATGTGCCTTCAGTTGCATCCTATCCAGTCTTCTGTGCCTTGTTCCCACCTAGGGAGTGACGGATTTTTGTGTTCATTTACATCGCTGGTCTAAAAACACCATGACTACCCAAAACAGAGAAATTCCACTCAGCAGGCCACCCAAATGGTGATTTTTGGCCACCCAGGCTCTTACAGGTAGTGAGATGCTAGAACTGCTCCATAGAGTTAGACCATAGGAAGAATTATAGCTCTGCTACATATGCCCTCCACAGTGATGGCTTTCGGAGTCCAACTAATGGGACAGTGTCACCATAATTTATATATATCATTAACCCCTCTGTCACAAGAACCTAAGTTTTCTTGCCAATTACAATTATCCTAATTAAGAAGCATATATCAAGCTGATTATTACCCTGCTTTAGTGTCTGAAATAATTCTGCCTTTGGTCTCATTGCTGATTGTCGAAAGAAACTGACTGTAAGTTAAAAAATACTCCAAAACCCTCAATATGCCAGTTGTAGCTGGGCCAAGCAATGACTAATAGGGACAATGTTTGCAAGGATTCTGAGTGCATAAACACCCAGGAAAGAGAGTTGAGATATATTGGGTGGTCCAAAGAGATATTAGCAACAAAAGAGGAAGGATGTAAAACAACAAAAAAAAAACCAACAAATTTTATTACCACCAATTCCCCTGTTATTAAAAGCAGCAACTGCTTCTGCAAAGACTGGAGAATGCCATTTGAAAGGAGCAGATACAATCATGATTTGAACTTGAGATTTAAGAGGGAGCAAACCTAAGGCTTCTTCTTTCCTTCCCTCCATCTCTGCTTGAGAATATTCTTCCATAAGCAGATGCTAGGAAAGGCGAGACACCATAAATGAACAGCTGGCAGATGATGGGGCTTCCCATTTGATGGGATTCCCACTCCAAATTAAGTGAGAGCCATGAGGGTCTAATGGAGAAAAAACCAGGCCCACTGAACTTTTGGTTTGGCTTCTGTCCTTTCCTCAGATATTCTATGAAGTTTTACATATTTTTCTTTCATCTGACCTAAGTCCTTTGGTGGACAGCCTCAGATGAAAGGCATAATAATTGGCCAAAATTTTCAAATATACTTAGAGGTTGGGAATACTTCAATTTCTGGGCAGAAGAACTGAGTGAATCTGATTTATAATTAATTGGGAAACTGTTTTCAAAAAAACCCAAGATTTTCTGACTGTTTCTGTCTGTATTAGGATTAAACCAAATGAATCTTTTCATGAAAAAAAAAAAAAGGGAAAAAAATCTCCACCCAATTACCCTTCTTGCCTCCAAAAATGCAGTAGCTCCAGAAATAAACAGTTCATTAAGATATATTTGATCAGTACCAATTGAAGACAACATACTTGAAGTCCACAGTTTATATCCACAAGAGAAGGAGAATCTGGTTGAGAAATCACTGATTTAGAAAAGACCTTGTACTGTCATCAATGGGAGTGTCACCCCAACGTGGTGATATAAAGGACTAATTGATTCTTGGTTATTTAAAGAAAAGAAAAAGTGCAATAGAAACAGAAAATTCTTGACATAACATTGGTACAATCAAAATAAGGATATTGTGTCATTTCTAAATTTAATACCCAGACTTAAAGTAGAAAATCAAAATGTTGAAGATGTGGGGAAAAAAAAAAGAACAACGTAAAAATGATAGAGAAACTAAAATACAGTCATTATGATATGATATTCGGTGTATCTAGGTCATCAAAGAGAAAGTTAAGGGATAATCCAAATCTTTGCACATCTGTTATGGGAAGGTTGGGGTGTTTATTCTGGCTGGAAAAAAAAAAACATTGTCAGATCTAATAGCAGGATGCTCAGTAAGATTTTAATTTAACCTGAACATAAAATTGTTTTAAATTGGAATAGAAAGAGAAGGGATGAAGTCACCAGTTCTTGGAGTTATTATTGTATAAGTCTTTCTTAAATGTGCTTTCATCAATGTTTTGTGAGAAGTTTTGCAGCTCACAGGTGTAGGCAGTTGGTCTGCACCGTCATATTTGAGCTTGGATTCACTAAATCACACACTTTAACCTTCTTTCATGGGGGAGCTATTCCTCTTGGTAACTCTTTCCAAAGAAAAGTTCAAGAGAGCTACTCCTTTCTCCCAGCAACTCCCTATGTGTTAGGTACAACAGTGATTTCTTCTTTTCCGTTATCCATTTTCAGTACATCAGTTTATGTATGTGCCCAATGGCTGCACGGTTCTCAGTGAGCACTGCCAGGCTTCCCCGATCTGCTAATCCAGTTTTGCTGGAACAATGAGTAGGGATGATGAAGATCAAAGGTTTGCATCTGTAGAGTCGCACACTGTTGTTCCAGAGCAGACAAGGAGAACTGCTTATTTTACTACTATGAGCAGGGATAATTCATAATGCCAAACAGAAATTATGATACAGAAAGCTCTGTGTAAATGACTACTTGAAGAAAAATGGTAGTAAAAAATATAAAATATAAGATAGTAATTTATTTTAGTGACTATTGCTCAGCATCCCTCTTTTCTTTGCATTAGATTTATCTAACATTGCACAAAGAACTGCATAATTCTGCTGCTCAGCAGTATCTTGCAGATGACTTTACTAGGCTTGTCTGCTTCTGTCAAACTTTGAATTTCAGGTCTCAAAGGACTGATGTAGTGCAGAGTCTCATCAATAGATGTTTCTGATTCAGATATCAGAGGATTGGAGAGTTCCCATGTCTTAAGCTAATTCTTCTCTTTCTTCTGGTTTGATACCTTACTGTTGTGGTTTTGTTTAGTAGGGGGGGCCTAAGGTGGTAGCTTCTGTAGGAAACTGCTAGAAGTCGCTCCCCTTTGTTCAGGGGACTTGGCCAGGCCTAGGGCGGACCCACTGCTGGCCAAGGCCGAGCCGATTGGTAGCAGAATGTCTCGTGATGACGCCTCTGCCCCTGCTCACAGAACTTCATCAAAAAGAGTGAAAAGAACACATGACATCATCACTAAGCCTCAGACACTTACACATTAAGTAATCTATGAAAGCCATAAACAGCTGACTCTCACATCTTACTTAAACCTCTGTAAAATATGTGCCAAATTAGTCATAGAATCATAGAAATATAGAATGGTTTTGGTTGGAAGGGACCTTTAAAGGTCATCTAGTCCAACCCCCACTGCAAAGAGCAGGGACATCTCCAACCAGATCAGATTGCTCAGAGCCCCATCCAACCTGGCCTTGAATGTTTCCAGGGATGGGAGATCCACCACCTCTCTGGGCAACCTGTTCCAGTGTTTCACCATCCTCAGTCTAAAAAATTTCTTCCTTATATCCATTCTAAACCTACCATCTTTTAATTTAAAACCATTACCCCTTGTTCTGTCACAATAGGCACTGCAAAAGCTTTTCTCCCCATCTTTCTTATAGGCCCCCTTTAAGTACCAAAAGGACACTGTAATGTCTCCCCAGAGTCTCCTCTTCTCCAGGCTGAACAGCCCCAAGTCTCTCAGGCTGTCCTTATAGGAAAGGTGCTCCAGTCCTCTGATCGTCTTCATGGCCCTCCTCCGGATTCATTTCAACAGGTCCATGTCCTACTGTCGTGGTTTTGTTTAGTGAGGGGGGGCAGTTCTCCAAGTGGCATCTCAAAAGAGCGGAGCAGAGGGGCAGAATCACCTTCCTCGACCTGCTGACCACACTTCTTTTGATGCAGCCCAGGATGTGGTTGCCTTTCTGGGCTGCAAGTGCACATTGCCACCTCATGTTGAGCTTCTTGTAGTTCTCTGGGTCTTCCTTTTATTTTTAATTCAAGCTTGATTTTTTTTTTTTTACAGAGGAAAAGAAAACTGAATCCCAGTTCCATTGGTCAAAGCGCTCAACATGATGAATGTGCTCAACATATGAACTGTGAGTTCACAACTTAGCATTCCTTTGACAACATTTCTTTGTGACAGCAACCTAAGGTTCCGTTTTCTAAAAACACTGCTCTATACCAGGGAATAGAGGCAGAAAGAACTTGTTCTAGGTAGACCTGAATAAAACTGGTCATTGTTTGAAAATGTTGATTTCCAAAAGCAATTTTTTTCTTTAAAAAATAGACTTTTTTTTTTTTAACTTTCATGAGAAATCTTCACAGACTCAAGACAGAATTTTAGCCCTGGCGTGATAAAGATCTATTATTCTCTTCGTCTGTAAATGACTGCTCTGGACCATGTAATAAGACAACTTAGGTTTTTGGCAACATTAAACTTCACTCCTCATTATTTCTTTTCCTAACAACTTTGTCTCATCCACTTATTTGATGAACAAGGTACTGCCTAAGTCTCTAGGAGACAATATTATATGACAATGTTCACAGAAATAGCTACCTACATTCATCTCTCTTAACTGGCCATTGTATTTTGTGAAGTGTCAGTAAAGGATTCTGAAAAACAGGGCTTGAAGGAGTCATTGAGATGATGCCCTGCCACCATCCATGAGCAGGTATCCTTATGCTGTCTCCAAGATTATTGTTCACAGACCTCTAGAGAGTGAAAGTTCCCATTTTTTTTTCTGGCAAACAATAACACAGCTTCACTCTTCTTATCATTAAAGAGTTTCTTCCCAAAGACTAAATGAACTTTCCCATTTACTTTTTGTCATAGCTCCAGTGGACACAGAGGACAGTTTATTCCACTGCTCTTTGCAGCAGCCTTTTATGTATTTGAAGATTGCTATCACATCTCTCTTTAGCCCTCTCTTCTCTGAACAACCCACTTTCAGTCTCAAGACTGGGGGATCCTGGTGCATGAATGTAGATCTCTCTACTTTCCACGTCACGTGTCTGCCTTTCTTCCTAGTGCCCGGAGCAGAGATCCTGGCAGCAGCTAATCAGTACATTACCATTTTGCTCAATGAGTTTTGCCTGGCAGATGGTTCCGCGGCCCTAAGGCAGTGGAAAGGGACAGTGAAGAAGAGGGAACAATAGCATGGTTCTGCATTCCTAGAGAAGCATATGAATGATTATGTTTGTCTGATACAACTATTTTAATCAAAATGTCATGTGAAATATAGTCTTGGAGAAATTTAGGGCTAGAATATCAAAACATTATCCTTTATCAGACATACTTGTGAACTTGTTTAAAAACAAAAACAAAACCACACAGCAGGTTTTTCAATAGCACCTATTTTTCCATGAATCACGATAACTGGAAATGATTATATTTTTAGTCTCTCAACTTTCTTGTGTGGCCATGTGAAGCTACTTGAGTTTAGTAATTCAGTGTGCTTAGTTTTTTTACCTCATTCATGCAGGTATTTTGTCATAAATTGCTGGTATGCAGGATCTCAGGCTTGATATTGTAATGCCAGATGTTTAACCATACCCTTTAAGCAGCCCTTTAGACCAAGGAAAATCTTTAATCGTCACTGCTTGCATAAGCTCAACTTGTATAACTTGTATAAGCTGGGTGTCTGCAGCCTGAAAGAATGCAGCCTGGCAGAGGACTACAGTAATAATGGGCCAGCTAGAAAAAGCATCATTATTAGCAGGGAAATCATGGCATCTTGATTCTAATTTTTTCCAAAGACAGCTAAACCATACAGTGCAATGGATCGTTCCAAGCACATTTTGGAGTCATAAGCCACAACATAAATGCAAAGAAACTAACAGCATTAAACAGAAAAAAAAAATGTGATTTCTTAAAAGAGATAGCATTTGGACAGTCTTGTTCATTCCAGATCCTGCTCTTTGATGCGTGGAAAATTCAGTATTCCTTCCATTTTTCTATATCTCCTGTAATATATTTTTTCCTGAATTCTCTGTATTTTTAAATCTGTTCTTCGGAGTGACTAAGGTGTACAGTCAGAAGCCGTAGTTGGTTATACTTCCCTTATTATCCTTAAGAAGTGAGAATAGCCAAGAGCTGGCTGATCCTTTATTACTATGTTCAGTAAGTCAAGTAAAAACCTCCAAAACTACAATTAGTAAAGCTGGCTTCCTCGCATAAACCTCTCTATTATTACCTTTTCTTTCTTTATCAGTTGGAATCCATTTTGGGCAAACTCCAAATACTACAGCACTGGCAGCCAACTCGTCTTACACAGTAGACCCAAGCTACTCACTTCTCATTTCAATTATCATGTGACAGAAACAAAACCAAACCAGGCCAGCCCAGAGACAGAGTCCCCAAAACAGAATATCGTTAAGAATATCCATCTCAAACAACCTTGTTCCATGGTACATAAAGCATAAACATACCACCCAACTTGTAGAAATGTAGAATCAACTAAAATTACTCAGATTGCCTCATTACAAAAACTTGATAGGATTAGAATGGATGTAATAAATGATATTGTTATACAGCTACTCAAACTGACTTTAAACTACTGTGACACTGTTTCCATGGAAAGGGTCTCTGGACTTCTGTTTTGCTTTTTCTAACATTTATCATTCACAAAAGAAGCCTGTTCATTTGCCTTAGAACTGCATTGTTCCACACCAAGCTGCCAACAGCAACAGTTCATTTGATTTCACTTTAATAAGAAGATAAATGACCTTTGGAGAAAATAGTCAATTAATAAATAGTAAGATGCATTACTAGAGGCTCTTCAGTTATTTCTGAGATATAAACATGTGCTCATTTCCAAAATACTTGGAGATTGAGGCAAAACCACCAAGTGTGTAATAATTCCATTCCCTGAAGATCTCTGGATGCAGTTTTATAGGGAGAAGACTTTAAAAAATCCAAGATGGCTGGAGTGACTTTTGCCCTATGCATCAATTTCATCAAAACATGAGAAAAATTAGGGAGAAGGCATATTTGTTCTGGCTCAATCCCTTTTCCCCTCAGTCTTTACAGTTATTTCAGTATTCCCAGTATACTTAGATTCTCTCCAGTTGATTGAATATCTAACCCATTTGTCATATATTCCTTTTAAAGGTGAATGAAATCTGGCAATAAAGTCTTAATGACTAAAACGCATATAAAAATTGTTTTTAAAATGCACTAGAATGACTGGCCTGGTTTTATAAGGCTATTCATAGCACAGGCCCGGTAAAAGTAAAGCTCTATAAATATCACCTGCTTTGGGAATTGTGCAAGTATTGCTTTAACACTTGGAACAAGTCTGCAGTCTTGAAATTGTGTGTTATTTAGCAATTCTTCTTTAAGAATAAGATGATGTGTCTTTGCCTTACAGGTCCCTGTGGATTCCATATCTCCTAGCAAATGGTCCAGCACCACAGTGCTCTGTGCTTTTCCAAAACTAAAGACGTTCTCAGAAGACTCCAGCCCACTTTGCAGAAGGTAAGAAAATAGATGGCACACTATGTATACAGCATGTAGACATATGTACCTCTTAAAAATGTTCCTCAATAACTTCACACAGACTAGAAAGTCATTTAAAGTCAGGCAACAAGAAACACCGAGTGTAGGAGTATGTCTGTAGGAGGCAACTCCTACTCCTCTCTCAGGCCTAAACCTCTAAAATGTAGTGGCATGTTAGGTCCTTCTGTTACTGTCAAGTTACTGCCCAATCTAGGTACCTATATGAGCAGGATTAATTATTTTTAAAAGGGGTTATGGTGGCCATTACCTTTAGATAATTATCTAAAATGCTGCTCAGCACACTAATCTGGAGGATAAGAGGCTTGAGTCAATCTGACAAGAGCTTGACTGCGTGCAAACCCACATCCTGGGAAAATGCCTTAAGTGTAGTGCCACAAAGGCAACAGAGAAGAGAACAGCCCTGACTCCAGCTGTTCAAGTGGGCTACCTGCTGTGCACCAACAAACAAACACATAAATACAAGGTTCATTTCATGAACAGAAAAGAGACCAAGAAGGAGTGGTCAGTTCTGGATTCTGGTCCTTCCTTAGTTCTAGGATTTGGGTTTGATTTAAGCCTGGTTTTGGCTATCTAGTGTGAAATACATAAACTACCCAGCAGCAGCTCACCCATTTCCCACAGAGCACCCAAAGCACCAAGTCAGAGGACATCTTCTCCTCCCTTTGTCATTCTTGTAGCTTTAGAAGCCTCTCCTCAGAAAAAAAAAAAATAGTTTGTGACTCTACGACTGCTGCATTCTTCTGACAATATAACCATTTCCTCCCTCCAGGCTGAGGTGAGCCTCCACACTTTCTGAAGGAATGCTGTAAATAGATCTGGACACTGTCTCTCTCCTTGTATTTTTGAACAAGAAGTGACTGTTGCTACTGTGTTGTTTGCATAACTCCATGAAGCAAATCTCAGTTCTACTAAGTGAGGGGGTGATGCAGGAAATGCCATACATGGAAGATTCCTCCCTTTTTATTACGCTCAATTTTAATACAAATTGTCAGAGAAAGCAGGGGTACAAAGTGCCATCAGGGTCTGACACTAAAGATTTGTAACAGGTACACTATATTGCACATTGTTATTTCTAATGTATCTTGTTCCTGACTTCTTAGGTTAATAGCTGTGTTAGAGCCTCCAAAAATGCAATAGGACTCAGCAGTGCATTTAAGAATTATTTTATTTTATTTGCATAAAATCTTACAGGCCATAGTTGATTCCAACAAACATCTTAAAGGTGAATTACTTCACAGTCTGCTACCATACCTCCTAGGTCACCCACTTCTTCCTCACAGTCACCTTTTAATATATTCTCCAGATGAGACAGAGCCATTTTACTTCTGGGAGGACTGCCTAATCTCTTCATCCAAGGAGAAGACTTTAAAGTAACCCTCCTGACTAATCTCTCTCAAGCACCACAGACTGCTGATTTGTGAGGTGACTATCTTTCATATATACCACATCCAGGCCAGATGTCTCAGCTATTGTAAACCTCATCATGCCTTAATGGGACAGTTAAAAACTCTGTGCATTTAACAAAATTCAGAGGTCATTAGCATCAAACATAAGGGAGCAAGCAAAATAAATTGGAAGAGATATCACAGGCTTTGATATGAAATGATACATGTGAAAAACAAACTCCTTCACAAAGCAGAGTGAAATATCTTCGGATAATCTGGCAAGTTTCATCTTGAAAATAAGAGATCTTGTTTAGAAGTATGTATGTATAAGCAACATTAAAACATTGGGACAATTACTTCAAATTTTTCAGGGAAAAAGTTTTCTCTTGAACTGATAGTTTCCATATGTAATATCGGGAAGCAATGCATAATTAAGTGATACTCATAGCATATAAGAAGATAATTACATTTATGCTTATTCTTATTTTGTAATGTTGCTTAAATTAGATGAGTAATAAAAGCTTATTTTATGAGAGAAGGAAACCTACAATGGCGTTTCTCTAGGGAAAGACTCCTTCTTCATTTTAGTAGGAGGAGTTAGATGGAACAATATTTATTTACTATTTCAGTCAATCTGTTGCCAATTACTCCTGACTTATGCTTTGTTTGAACCAGAATCTCTCTGTAAGTCCTTCAATAACAGCTAGTAATATTATTCCCTAGCCTCTAAGTACAACCCTGATAGCAGAAGGTAAGCATTTAAAGTGTTCTACAGTAAACTTTACAGTTAATTAGCTCAGAGATCACAACAGACTTCTATGTAAATCCATCCCCTAAGCTGACTCTTCCTCATGCTCTAGTCAGTCTTCTTCTCTATATCCTGTTAATGAAGGAGAGCTTTCAGAGTTGTTTTCATAGTGCTCCTCCGTTGTGCTGGAGATAGCGATCTGCATTTGGCTCATAATCTCACCACTGTTTCTCTGTTCCACAGACATTCTTTAAGCCTTTTTGTTTTGTGGAAAAAGGGTAGCACTTCTTGCATGAAGCTTCTTGCATAAGGAGACATCCACAAATAACTTAACATTTACATAGAAATTTTGGTACGCAAAAGAAGGCTAAGTTTTTGTAAATGAGGTTTGGCCTCGATCAGCAAGTAAACTAGCAGATTGTCAGTGAAGAAGCCTGAGGTCTCTTTAGAGCTGTATAACCTGGTAAATCTTTTCCCTGTTCTTGTATATCTCTTTTCTTCCCCTCTATCACTTTCCTCTCTCTTCCAACTCTCTACTAACCCCTGTGATGCTGATGTTCTTTACTATATCTTAGTGAAATGGCTACAAAAACTGGGATCCTAATCTTTATTTGCTAATATACCTCATCACATCAAGTATATCAATTTGACAATGTGTAGAACAGAATCACAAAATCAGAACTTGGGGATGAGAGGGTGTTCGTGATTCCCTTTCAGCCTCCTGACCCTTTTGTAGTTTTCAGTGGGTTAGCTTTGGGAAGATTACTTAGCTTGTTTCCTTAAGAGGCTAGCTGATGTGCAGCACCCTCTATTCCCTCCCTAATCTCACCACTAACATCTTTGGTTATATTCAGGGAAAAGCAAAGGGAACAAACCCTGACATTATTGACATAAAGACAATCTGAGCCCACTTTTCTATTTGTACTGGAAGTTCAAGTGGGCCCAATAGAATGTATATGTATGAAATTTTTAATATGCATTGGGAATTCAGGATTCATAGGAATGTTTTAACACATAAATTCACTCTCCTATCCTAGAGGCAAAGGGACACTCTGTACTTACTCGAATCCCCTTTCATATGTTAGATACCCTTCTGCTTTGAATATGCTTTAGATAGGTCTCCGCCTTACAGAACAGGATTTGTTGAATGTGTTTAAATGTTCAAAACTAAAGGGAATATTTCAGCTAAGCATGATTTTCAAATGCACAAATTATATTTAGACCTTAACTTACCTTTTTGTCTAGGAAAATAGCTTTCCTGATTGCTTCTTTAGTAAGATTATCTTTGAATGAAGTATATCTCATGGCAAATTGACATGTGTTTCAATGCGAGTTCATGACTTCGTCACCTGCACAAGTCACTGTCCAGTGGTCAACAGAAAAGAAACCAGCAACTACTCTATATGGCTCTGTGAGGAGAAGAAAACACATCTTTCTTGTTTATAGATGGAGAGCTATGTAAACTTTCACATCAGCAAGTACAATATATATTGTCATTGAGAATTTAATGTTTCAAAAGAAGAGAGTGGAATATCTTCCGTTGTTTTATAAAATTTTTCATCTTTTTATTACTTTCCTTTCACTATAAAGTAAAGTCACTATCTTGATATTACCAACATTGTTATATAAGCAACATGTTTTCCTTAGTTGTAATTAATTAAAAATATTTTTTACCCTTAGAAAAAATCAGAGCTTTGTCACAGTCATGAGATAGCAGCAAAGTAGATTGGTCTCACTCCATAGAATGTGAAAAATTTATTTGTGATAAAAAGTGGATGGATGAAAAGTATTGCATAATAATAAGGTGGTAAATAGATTGTAGATGAGATTTCAGGTTTAAGTTACCAGTTCTAAATGATTGTGTTGCAAGAACATCATCTGCCCTGAATTTGATGTTCCGTAACTAAGATTTCTATGGCAATTGTTCATCTATTACACAATGTTGACAATCACATTGCCATTGCATTGTACACTTACAGGCAATGTGTATGGTGTGTTCTTTTTTAAAGTAAACTTAGATAGTTTGTCTAAAACATAACCTTTACTGCAAATTATTTTGGAAAAAAATCCCCTATAAATTTTAATTAGTAGAGAACACAGAGATGTCTGTATGTTAGACTTTTAATAGATTTGGAAATACTATTTTATGTTTATTATTTGTGATGTGAAGTCATCTATCAGTGGCCTTCACCTGCCATTTCTGTTATTAATGAAGGCCCTGGCTGAAACAGATAGCTCCATCATTAAAATGAAATCCTTCCTCTGTGCACCACCTCTGTGTGTATCAGTAGGGCTGTAGGCTAAAAGTACCGCTATTTAGCTGTATAATTTTTCAGATGCAGGAAAATTCTAGACAGATCATTCCGAGCCTTGTGAACTTTAATCTGATCAACATTTCAATGTGCACAACAACAGCAGCAATGGTAGTGCAGTCTGAAAAAGGCCAATGGAAATATTGACTAACTTCACTCTAACCAGCAAGCTTTAAGAAAGGAACATCATCATCAAAGTCACAGTGGCTTGAGGGGACGGGCGAAGAAGGAGATTGAACTGATACAGAGGCCACCCTCTTGAACTCTGTTCTGCTATGGTATCTGTTTTGTAATTTTCCCACTTGATTTTTGTGTTAATGAAGCTCATTTAAGATAAGCCATATGCCAATAGTTGTCTAATTCTGTCAGCCTACTGACAAGGGAAATAAACACTTCCCTTTCCTTCTCTGTTGAAGTCAAACCAGATTCACTCAGATATTTTGTTTCTGTCACATGGACTGGTCTGTCTTCTCAAATGGTTGTAACGCATCAATCCATCTGATAAAGGGCAGTTTAAGGAAGGCAAAGCATGGCACTCTGCTCTTTAATCTGTCAAGGCATATTTTCCTTTGCTTTTGAAATGTTCCAGTATCCTCTGTCAAAGGCAATATTTTTTTTATTTCATCCTAGCATTCATATTAATTAATCTTTAAAATATAATTGCCCAGGACAGCGCCATTTGTGAAGAACACATCTCTCCTGTCTTATTTTCTTGCTGTTGCAGTAAGTATATTGCATATAAAGCTGCTTTACATTTTGCAGACAGAGAGAGGACATTTTAGTGGTCAAACAAGGTGAAAGGAAGTTAAGACTAAAGGAAGATTCACTTGACTTCTTTAAAACTTTTTATTTCTCTGCCACAGAATTTCTTTGCATTTTTATGACACTTTCGATACCATGTATAAATCAAGCAGAAAAGTGGCTGATTTTGACAACCATCTAAAGTTTCTAATAAAGGTTTAAAGGAGAGAGATTTTATTACATCTGGAAGATGAGTTTGTCACAGAAAAAAAAAGCAAAACTGACTTCAGCAAAAAAAAAAAAAATCTCTATCTTTTACTCAACTCTTCCTAAAAGTCTTGCAAGAAAGTTTCCCATTAGCTGCATCTAACTGGGGTTTCCATGTTGGCATTTAACACTAAGTGAATTTTGTTTGTCAAATTTGCTGTGGAAAGTCTGATTATCGGGTTAAATTACTAGGATCTGCACACTGCTCTGGGGCTGAACTAGTTTGAACCCTTTGGTGGGTCACTTTGTTGATTTCCAAAAGCAGTTTCTGTTTCTGGATTTCATCTTTCGTAAAAGTTATGCAGTAAGTCGTCAATGACACTTACGCTTTTCTGACTTCTGTACATACAAGACTTAAAATATACTTCCTTTATGTAGTGTGCCTGTCAAATAAAGGATGTAATTACTCAAACTTTCATTTTAATATATACGCAGATTAAATACTCACACCATAATGAGTAATTCATTTAAAGGCTTATGAAAGCAATTAATATGATCTAATACCAATGTTTGGTGGTCGCACTTGTTTGTCTGATAGAAAACACACAAAAGAATGATATATAATCTATGGCACTGACACTCAGACAGAGAGGTAGTATAAAACAGAGCCCAAACTAATGAGCTGTGCTGCAGCTAGAGAAAGGAGTCAGTAGCAGAAATTAGGAGGTAATTACGCAGTGGCGCAGACGAAAAAAAGGCAACATCAGTGGGACTTTGCTAAAAACAGTTGGAAACATTCATACGGAATGTCTTACTAATTCTCTTACTAAGTCCATGTGGAAACTGGGTCCAGATCCTGTGTTATCTTCTACACTGCTATCTGGCAATCACTTTTTCCATTTGAAATATTAGTTTCCTTACCTTCATGCCTCACTTGCATGAAATAAGAAAAAGTGACAGTGTGCCCTTGATTAAGGCATTTTCCCCTGTAATGAATCTACTCTGTTGAAATATTTTTATAATTCAGGTTTAAGTCCAGACTCCATGTACTTAAATCCAAAAGGAAGAAGGACAGAGAAAAAAGAGGCACATAATAAAACATTTTCATACCTATGGGACAAAATCAGGGGACACAGAGAAAGCTGAAATATCAGGTTCTAGGATGACTGAGTAACCTGTTGTTTGGTAGAAAGTACACTAGGAGGTGTTACATGGGCAAGGAATATAATAAAAACTAATTTTTGAAAAATCACTCTCTAGATTATGAAATATATAAAGCAACATTTGGTGTAGAGTATAATTAAGCAGACTTTACAATGCAACAGTAAAGTTTGTTTTTTAAAGGCTGTTTGCAAGGAAATACCAGTTTGGATTGTGCTACAGACTACATTGCTTGAAAACATGGGTTGTTAGATTTGAACAGCATGCCTTAGGATGAAGTTACATCAGAGGGACAACATGAGATGAGCTGAATCACCTGACTCACCTGTAAGGTAAAGCAAAATCTTCCTACCACAGAGGAATCCAGCTGAGCATCAGCATTATAACTTCAGGTCACCCCAATTTGAGAACAGCACAACTGCTCAATTGTCCAGTAGGGTGGGAATGGAAAGAAAATATCTTCTTCACTCAACTTATCCATAATTTCTTTTGGCAGCTGGTATCACTAATAGGAAGATCCAATGAGTAGTCTTATAGAGTCTAGAGCATCTGCTAAGGCCCTATTACCTGCCAGGTATTACCTTTTCAGATGGTAAGTCTGGAAAAGACTTTGTAAAATGTTTTTCACTTGTATGTACTGGCTTTTTCACTATCTTATTACAAAATAAAAAGTACTTTGCTATTATTCAGGGTATGCAAACTAGCCATTTTCAAAGTTATACGTGAGACCTCTCAATAAATAAGTGGTTCGTTTTCATTAGATGCAGAGAGTCTGTGTTTCAGTGTACACTTGAACTGGTTACACGCACAAACATCTCTCAGAGTACTCAGTATTTGCAAAAGCATCCCTTCCAGTTCCTGCCACTAGATAGTGGATCACAATTCATGTAAGAAGAAGTACTCTTGTTGCCAATTTCCATGTTGCTGGTTATTCTTATTAGTCATAATATGGCCCTAGAGCTGCCTTAAAAATAGTACACTGGACAGCCAATTTAAAAAATATTGATTTGAAATTGAAATTCTAATTTTCATCAGTAGCATTTATATAAAGAAGAAATCTTTCCATTAGAAATATTCATTAAAAGCTTGGGAACATTTTAGTATCACTATATTCTTCACCTATAAAATAAATTATTAGTTCTGATAGTAAAAGCGTCTTGAACTGTCTTTCCAGAGACTCTCTAGTCACATGTAATGATACATCATAGACTGTTGCCATTCCAAGTAATTGTAATGGAAAGAACGAGACAAAGACTGTGATCCCAGTGGGAGGTCTGCTATTCTTGGTCTCTGTTTTCCTTCTGCTCTTCCATTTCCAGCTATGGATTCTTCTTAGAAGAGTGGAGTAAGGAGTACACAGACGGGTACACAGACATAATACATTCTAATTCGGATCTTGGATATCTTTCTCTTTTTAAAAAGGTTGACCTAAATAAAATGACTAGCAAATAGTTCAGCTCCCTATAGAAGAAAGCAACAAAGTTATTTTTTTCTATTTAATAAAAACACATGGAAAGTTAGGACAAAATCCTAAATCAAGCAGTTGTGCTTTCCTCTGAGGTATATAATACTTAGATTTTACTTAAGTAGAAATATCTGAACTTCTCTTTTCTCTCCAGGAGAAAGATAAGAGAGAAGATTAAAAAAAAAAAAAGAATTCTCACTTACAGAAGTTCATAGACAACAAATCAAGTAACTAAGGACATTTTTCTCCTCATCTACTTAGCTGTGAACTCTCAAAATCTTCACTGGAAGAGCACTGAGGAAGGAGTACGCATGTTTTAAGGAAAATGCAACATGAGAAGAAAAGAACTTAAATACACTCATTCAGTAAATTAATTCTGTACAATTTGCACACATACTATAAAGAAATAATATATTTGGATGCATACAGCTACTCATCCTTGGCATGTATATTTTGGAGTGACATGCAGCCAACAAACAACTTTGCAAATAAGGAACACAATGTTGCCTAGAAATGATGCTTTTCTTTGAAAAGATGAGTAATATTCCAAGATGAAAACAATTAGTATTGGACTTGTATCATATTTTTTCCAATACTTTCAAAAGAACTGGAAAACGAAGAGACACACAACAATAAACTTATAAAAACAAAAACATGAAAGGAAAATTAGTGAAGTTATTGAGAACTGAGTATCTAAACTTGGGCTCTTGAGTCTACAGTAAAGTAGCTGTATATTAGACCTGATTTTTCAAAGGGCTGAGATGCCAGCATCTTCTATTAAAGCTGACATTTTTCAAAGTGTTACACTTAAGTGTTTTCACCTGGGCTTCAGCTCATGATGTTAAATTCCCATGTTCATTAGTTCTTGGAAAAGTAACATAAATGCTCTGCAAAGTAAAACATTATGAAGAAAGGAAGTACAAAGACAAAAGACAAATACAGTCTTAAAGGAAAACACAGTATCAAATACATCTGAGATGTCAGCCTTTGTCTCAGTACTTTTGGTTGTCAAGGCAAGTAACGCCTGTTATTTCTCACATGCTTGGTTTTTCCAGAATAGCAGGAGGTAGGATCAGACCTAAATGTAAAGGCATATTTAAAGGTTCATCATTTGACTGTGGAAACATTGATAAAACTGACCATGCAGTCTTCTCTACTCTGTTGGCTTGTCCTACTGACAGACTGAGTCTTTTGAACAGCCGGCTAGCGGTAAACATCTGGGAATCACTTCTGTATTAACAAGTGTTCTTCATCTTGGATGCTAGATGTATACAGTTCAAAGCCAGCAACGTTGTCCCTACTTGACTTGTTTCCTGAGTTTACATGCACAGCGGTAGAATGGGCTCAATTTAAGTTTAATTGAGCTTAGTTCATTGCACTATGGCACTCTTGATGTGAATATAGTTTATCCTTCAGTTCTATGGAGGACACCTCTATAAAAATAAATTGTTCCTCCATGCATTTTTATTCCATGAAAGTATCATGGAAATTTTATGTTTTAACGTAACCTACAATTAGGGAAACTATAAAATATATGCAACACATTTATTTTGCTTGAGGTACTTCTTTTTGTTTAAGTGTTACGCAATATCTTATGCATTGCTTGATTCACCATCCTTTATGGTTATCTTCTGATTGTTTTACAATGGGGCTAAATATTCACAAGAAGCAAGAGGAAGCACCATTCTCCAATAATCAGAGGAAGCAAGGCAGAGAACAGATATTGGCATTCCAGAAACAGTGACTAGATTAATTTCGTCAGGGGAGACTTTCTGGCAGTAAGAACCAGGTAACTCCCATGCTGTGTAGAAGAGTACTTCACCCACTCCTCAACCTGTTCTAAGCGTGCAAATCTGTGTTACCTAATGTACTCCTCTCTGCTGTAGTGACAGATGTTAATTTGTTTGCATCTGTTGGTCGGTGGTTTCAGTTTTTCTTCAGTCATGGTACAGTTTAAGTTCTTCACTTGTCTTTTTTTTCCTGCAATCTTGTCATAGAAAGTCTAGAAATACCTTTTTTTCCTCATAGACCCACACTAGATTCCTCCACAGACCACCTTGACAGAAGGAAAAAGGAAACCATAAAGGTAGGATTGTCATAAATCAGGAAGAAAAATAGGACTTAGAAATGAAGAAAAAAAGAGACAGTCACAGTTAAACAAAGAATCAGTTATTTTTGAAGGGCAAGAGAAAAGCAGTGCTGGGAATTGTTTGATTATTATTTTTAGAGAAGCATATAGTTTCATACAGCCAGTTTTTCTAAGACTGCCTGTCTGCATATTTAGTGACTTCAAAGAGCTGCTTAGCCCAGGCAAGCAGATCAGCTAACAATATGCAGAAATTATTATGAGCACAGGTACTTCTGTCTGCACAAAAAGTGAAATTTTGTTCAAACAAAAATACAGTAAGCTCTGAAAACAAACATATTATGGATGCATGCATATACTTGCCTGCTTACATACAATAATTCTAAAAGGAAAGTAAAATTAGTAATATTCAATATCAGAAAAGGACATAAACCAGAGAAAGGAATACTTATCATGACAGATCCTTCGTAGTGTAGTGGCTTAGATGACCTGCCAGATGAATGACTGCTGGTCTGGGGCAATGCTCTGGCAAAAGAAAGCCCTTATAAAATTTACAGTCTTATTTGGTTGAAGGCATTTGTACCCAAAACTGATCAATTTTATCCAGGGTTTGGGACTATTCCTGTATTCCTTATTGACACAAAGCTCTTACACAATGTATTATTCTCCATCTGTGCTTTCTGGAGTGTCAATGTCCAAATAATTCTGTCATATACTGGCACATGATGATTTAGCCTAAATTATTCAAACTCTCATCACCTTTCAGTTGAACATGAAGCATTAAGTGCCTAGGAAATGCTAGCTGGTATAAAACAGTACAGATTGTCCTTTTAGTAATACTGGCTACTGTAAACAACTCAAACTTGCATCCCATTCAGTAAAGATAACAACCAAACATATTTGGAAGAGTCCAAAATCCAAACCCAGTATATCAGCATTATCGCCTAATGTTCCAGGCTTCCTTTAATAAATTCCTGCTCCTAAAGTAATGGTACTCAGTCGGAAAAGCCTAATAATTGTCTGTGCAAGGAATGGGTGTTTTCAGGGGCTGATCCACAGCATGCTCTGTGTTCCGCAGGGATGAAGAACTTGCTTGCTACCTTCTGCTCTAAAATAATGTCCTCAGCATTTATTTTTTGCCTCTACCATCAGCATGCAGCAACGTGAATCTATCACTGAAGCATACCAAAACCACACCACTTCTTGCACATCTGCCACTGGGGAGGAGATGTGAGAATGAACATGTGGCAGATGTTACTTATGTTGCTTAATGCATTATTGGAAGGTGTTCAAATATTAGGGTGATAAGGTATCATATGGAATACAGTAGAAGAGAACAGAACACAGGCAACAACAAAACCTAGGAAAGTGCAATTGTGCTGCAAGGGTTCTGGATTTTTTTCCCCTTCCCTCACACCAATGTTTTCCCCAGCTTAATGATCTCAGTCTCTCTATTAACCTTAGAAGAAACAAATGTGTTAGCATCGTGAGGTCTTTTTCCTCTTTTTCTGGCCTTATCTAAACACAAAACTTTGAACGCCTTGCCCTTTTTTTTTCTTTCTTTTTTTTTTTTCCCTAGGCTTGTGTGGAAATTTGTTCCCTTAATGTGGTGTTTAATGGAGCTATTTTACTGCTTCCTCTAATATGTTTATGGTTTGTTCTGATATGTAGATAGATTAATAGAACTGAGGGCCCAAGCTGACCTCCAGGTCACCTATCTAATCTGACTTCCTGCATATCATGAGCCACAAAGGTTACGTCTACATCTTACAACGCAGCATGATGAAGAGATGCTTGAGCTAACTCCAGAATCATAAATATTTTTGTCACATCATTATGGCATTCCTTCTGAGATGATTAGCTCAGTTGGAGCACTATATAACATAGCTCTACCACTGCTGGATACAAGCTAATATTTCTGCATGAGACCCCAAGGACACACCAACTCAACATATTTCAACATGAGGCTGCTTGACTTATGTTGGCATCCCCTCAATTTCCCTCAGTTTCTGATGCTCGAGACAAGCTAAAGATAATGCTGAATATATATGCTTAAAAAAAAATAATCTTTGCACATAATTCATAATTTGTATGTTTTGTAATATAATATTAGATATAAATGAAAAATTAAGATAAGGAAGCCTATCTTAAATATTCAGCTAGAAAAGTCATGACATATAGGGAGACACGGTGATAAGCAGAACATGAAATTATTCTCATTGTTTTTAAAACTTTACATGGCAATATGCAGAGACTTCCAAGAGAACTAGAGTCACGCAAAATTGTACACTGTGCAAAAGCAGTAGCTGACTCTCTACTCCTTCAGGATCTTGCTCTTCACTTGCTTGTTGGAAATAGAATGTAGAATGCTTCCACTGGCAGAATTTAACCTTAAAGTTGTTTGGGATGGGAAACATGGAGCTAAGAGATCTCTAATTTAGTCATTACAGCATATATTCACAAATGATGAATCTCAGTGATCCCATTCCTGAACAGCCTGAAAAAAAATCTGGCAGCAGTGTGACCTGTCTTTTATTACAGTCTCTATAGATTTTTTTCGTATGCCTAGTATCTATTCAAATGCCTTCATTTGCAGGTTAACATACTTCCAACACATCAAGCAAATAGCAAGAAAAACAGATAATAGCCAGGCTTTCACAGGCTTACTCTGCATTAAAGAGCCAGCTATATGGAAATCATCACAGAAAAGATAATCACTGTTGTGATGCAGAACAAAGATAGTAAAATGTATACATTGTATTAAATGAAATTAATTTTAAAGCTTTGCTTGGCTGTTTTACTGAATGAACTTCCTCTGTTTAGTCCTTCTCCCTACCTTGCGTGATGTAGTCCCTAGTGAAGTGGCTCTTTCTGGCTACGTCACAACTGGAGAGTGAACGTATAGGGGGCTAAAAACATATGGTTCATGTTTCAATAGAAACACTCCTTTTTCTATATACAGCCTAGCAGGGTGAATGTTGGCTTTTATGATG
This sequence comes from Chlamydotis macqueenii, assembly GCF_036417535.1. NCBI lineage: Eukaryota > Metazoa > Chordata > Aves > Otidiformes > Otididae > Chlamydotis > Chlamydotis macqueenii. The sequence goes on along the minus strand of NC_141593.1, from coordinate 15,225,369 downwards.
CAGATGCAGAAATGTGCTATTGTTTTGATTTTGACCTATGCTTCCCCTATCATCCTCTTGAGTTCACAATCATCTATAACTTTCACACTGAAAAGCAGTGATATGAATGTAAGAAGTCACTCCACTTTTCATCAGAATTCACTTAAGGCAATATCCATCTTCCGATTGGTAGCCCTACCATGCAGGGTAATAATGGGGATTTATGAGCCACCAAACAGTTACAAATACATGTGTAAGAATCCGCAAATGAATCACTAGCATGAGTCAGAAGTAATGGAGTTTGAGATTGGCTTTAAATGCAGCAGCTTCCATTTGGCTCTTTATTCATAACAAATGTACGTGATCACTAAATAGAAAATTAATTTTTTTTAAAAAAAATAAACAAAATCTCTATGAATGCGAAATAATAACAAAAGAAGCAACTGTGGAACTGATGACTATATTCTTCAGTTGTTTCTATTGCTTTTAACATGCCATTTGCTTTCTGACTTTCAGTAACTGTGTCCTTTATTGTCAGCCTAAAATTGTATGCTAAATACTTATTCTGCTTCTGATCAACCATCAGGCCAATGACCCCACTAGCGACTGAGATTTTAACATGCTTGCTTCTGTTTCTGTAGCAAGATAAAGTGGAGGAGCCTTCCTGCTCTCTTTGAGATATGTGTCAACACAACTCGGCCTTCATCCCACCTGAGCATGAAGCCCCATGATCAATGGTCATTTTCATAAACTGGTGTGTTTAAAGTAAAATATATTTTCTGACATAGTACAAATTAAATAGTATGTTCTGAATCTTTTTTAATTTTAATATGGCATCAGAGTTCCTTACTTCTCTATTGGAGTTTAAAAGTGACCATTTTTAAAAAAAAAAAAAGAGAGAGAGAAGGTGATTGATACTGAAGCATATGAACAGACAGGGGAAAATATACTGACACTGACTCAGATCTTCCCTATGAGTTCACAATGGGATAAAAGCGATTTTGTTTAATTCAAGGCCATCAACACAGAGTAATAAAAACAGGAGAAAAAGGAGGTGATTTTTGCTCACTTTTTTTTTTTATCTTTATAATCTTAGTTGTACCTAGAGTGAGTATAAAATCTGGGGGCAGAGATGTGACGTTTCATTTGTTTTTTTTTTTCATTTGGTTGCTCTGTTTCTAGTGAAACATTCAGCCCCTGTACAAGTAAGTGCAATGCTACAGACAAGTATAGCTTTTGTTGTTCATTTAAACTCAGTGTTTCTGCCATAAACCAGGCTCAAGTACTCTGTCGACACAGCCTGTGGTGCTATGCCCTTGTTTTCCAAGCCATCAAGACATAGCTTGTCTTCAGAAACAAAATTTGAATATGAATCAATCTGCTTTCTCTCTTCTCATAACAGAGTTTCCCTGCCTGGAAAATTAGTTGGACTTGATTACCAAAACACAAGATAAAAAATAGGTTGTGTGGATATTCAAAGTGCTTTGGCTTGTGTGTGATCTCGAGTTCTAAGTTTGAGCATAGACAGATATACTCCCTTGGACACACATGCATACACAATGAAAATATGAGTTCTGTCACAGAGATATAATCCTGTTTTATATCAGTTGGATTTGGCCAGGAGTGTTTACTTCAGCATGTGTTTTGTTATTTACTGCAATTAATTATTTTTTTAAATGTTAGCTGTATATAATTTGACTTCTAGTTAAAAGTTTTAATGTTCTTGGTTTGGAAGCTGTATGGCCTTATAATTGGTGGCATTTTCCATAAACATCTATTTTGTCAATAGTAAAACTCACATTCTGCAGGACATTACGAAGTACGCAGTGAAAATAAAGAGATGGCCCATTTCAAACAAACAGAGGAAAGTCAAGGGAGCAGATATTTAGTGCCTCAGTCTATCTGCCATTTGAAGACAGAGAATGTCTGGTTCTTGTCAGCTCGCAATAGGAAGCAAAGCAGGATGTAAGAGCTGCTGCAGTATGGAGGAAAAGGGCATGCCAAACATCATTCATGTCAAGTCCATTGTTTGATCCATGCTTCTTTACCCTTTGTATCTTTGCATATCTATATCATTTAAGTTTTGTCTACATGAACATGACATCCAGCTCTTGAGCTCACAGTCAGTTTTCAAGCACTTCTAATTTACGTCCTGAACATGTAGCTAATTATCCTCTAAGCCTATTCACACAGCTATTAACGGTTATAATGCTGTTCATACCTTCAGTTCATGTGCTCATTTAGTCAACGTTGTCATCATAAAGCAACAGGAAAAAACTCTTTAATAAATTAATTATTCCATAGCTTTCAGAAGCGTTATTTCTGAAGACTTTCTGACTAAATTTTCATTAAATGATTCTGTTGCTCCTAGTTCTTGCATCATGCGTTACACTATTTTTAAACTGTAGTCTCAGAGATCATTTGAGATCTCAGAGTCTCAGGTGTCTCAGCAGGAAAATTTCCATGCTTACTTCAACACATTTCTGGGCTAGTGTAATAAGATGTTGCTTGCTATAGGAGATACTATGGATATGTGGAGAGAAGGTTTTGGAAGTAGATACAAACTTTGTTTTCTTTAGGTTCTTCTTTTGCTAGGAAGATGAGGGGAGAATAATCACTAAGAGATGTAAAGCTAGAGAAAAACAGACCTAAAGATGTCAGCTTTTTCTCTGAGACTAAGTTGGGAGATTGGGTCCTCATAATAGTTCATGAGGAAGACAAGGCAAAAAATGCTTGTGGTGTAAGTTTGTTTATATACAATTGGCTACCAGCAGTATTTCTCATTTCATTAGTATGTGAGACTTCCTTGCTTAGAACTTGAATTCAGGTTGATTTTCATACCCCTCCCATATAACAAGTAATATGAGTACTCAGAATTTAAGCACTGGTGCAGTATTCCCTTGAAGCTTGGGACTCAGATTTTCCATATGCCAAGATATTTGCTTTTCAATGCAAGGTAAAATTTACTTATCAATGCAAAATGTGTAACATACCTGTCAGAGTCTAGGAATGATGCAGGGCTGAAGTCATGGACACACAGTAGTATACAGAATCATAGAATCATAGAATGGTTAGGGTTGGAAGGGACCTTCAAAGGTCATCTAGTCCAACCCCCCTGCAAGAAGCAGGGATGTACTATAAATACCTATTTCACTGAAGAAGGGCTGTGCCCATTGAAGAAATAATCTGCTATAATAAAAAACAAAAAACAAAAAACAAAAAAAACTCAGAAGTTCCATAAACCAAGTTCCATTCTGTCCTTCCAGTACACAGAAAGGAAAACAACACTTCTTTTTTGTTGTTTCTCTATGTAATCTATCTCATAGTACTCCTCCACACATTAGGACTTGCAACACAAGATGCAAATGTTACCTTCAATCCCACATGAGAGTTGACCTGCCACTAGACTATGTATATATGAATGAACGGAGACCCCAAAAGCTTGCTTGTCTTCTGTTTCCAGCAGTGAGTCCACTTACCATTACCACTGCATATCTGGTTTTCTTGACACCTTTAGACCATTGCAAACTCAACAAAACTGTAACTGCAGGGTACATTCTGGTGAATAGAATCTCATCTCAGACTGCGTGGACAGCTTAAATTGGAGGCAGGGAGTAAGAGGAAAAAGAGTCTCCTCAGATCCAGGCATCTAAACATTGACCTCTGAAATACAGTCAGGAGAAAGCCCCATATGATTCAGCTTGTTCAGGCAATCATTCAGCATTATGGCAAGCACTTGTACAGCTGAATCAAAGTTAAATTTACTTTCTCAAGAAGCTACTCAGGTTTAGTTTATGGGCTTATCCAAGTATGTTAATGGGATATGTTATTGGCTCAAAAATCCTCTCCGTGACCAGAAGGGTGCATTCTCTGCGCAGAATTAATTACTTCAAAACTTGAGTCTATGAAGACACGTACCATGGGTGGAGTCTAGCTAAGTGTTTCAGTGTTGAAATAATGGCATAAGAAAGACATCTTTTGACTGCCTATTGTAACAGTGCATATCCTCATGTGGAAAGCATTTTTACACCCTATTCATCAAACAGAAAAGCCTCCACTGACGCAGTACAATTGTAAACAGAAAGATTTTAAGAACTTCACACAAGAAATCTGACTGTAAAAGTTTATGTTACTGCTGAAACTCCTGTTGATGTCATGTTGGCAACCAGTTGACTTCCTCAGCATCTGGTGCTACTACACTTGATCAGGTCAGTGGTAGCTGGATATGAATACACTAAGAATGGGAAGGCTACTTCTAGCTTGCTCTAGGCATGCAAGGCAAGAAGCCTTGGGGCAACAGATCTTGGAACAAAAACCCCAGAATTTTAAAAAAGAACAAATACTGACTGTAGGCAATGTCCAGCAGCTAACTCTGCTGAAATGGAATGAAGCAAACAGGAGCATTTCATGCAGAAACCTTGTCACTTCAAAGATAAGAAATGAGAAATTTCATTACACAGTGTCTGAAGAACAATTTCCTTGTGAATGCTGACAAGACTTATAATTAGTTGCCTATATGTTGTCAGAGGCATACAAAAAGTTCATATTCTGTAACTAGACCAATTGAAAGATTTTGTAGAATTCAAAGAAGTAATACATAGGATTGCTTCAAAGACAAACTGAACTGTGACCCAATGTAATTTTCAGTCCAACTATTATTTTTATTTAATTCATATGTTAGACCCAACTGATATCCAGTGCAAGGTTGCTGTCAATTTTCCTTCAAAAATGATTTCTTAAGATATTAGCACAGCTGTTCAAACTATAGTTACTTCTCATAAACCAAATATAAAAAGGAAATTAATCTAGAAATGCTGAAACTCTACCATATGCTATGGTTATTTTGACAAAACTTCATCTGCCACTGCAAAAGTCTGTTTTTTTCAAGGATTCACAAACACACCATTAATATCTACAGTTCAGAAAACAGCCAGCTATTATTCTGGGAAATTACATGGTTTGTTGACTGCCCCAATAACATTCAGTTGAACTGTTTGTTAGAATGGTTTCCAAAAGTTCAATTAATATTTAAAGTCTTTCTGCAGGCAAAAAAAAATAGAGTCCTACAGAAAGAAAATCTTTTCTCATTTATTCAACCTAAACCAGATCTTTTATCTTGTGATGATACAACTGGTTTTTATGACACTAGTCCAACTGTTTCTAAGACAGTTTCTTCTATCCAAGCTGGCATAAATTTGTGCTCTGTCTACTCAGTACTAAGAATTACATAACAGAGCCATATCTGAGGTAATAAATGCTGAAAAAAAATTTTTATCTATATTAGAAGGCATATCACTGGTATTTAGCAGTACTTTCATTAATTAAAACTTCATTAAATCTAGTGTAATGAGACTGGTGTAGAGTAGATGGCTAAATTCATGTTTTGCTAATTTGGCACAAAATAATAGTGTCTGGACAATGTTAGGCAGAGTACTGGGAAGGCTGGAGAAGATTCATCACTCCAACCTGAGTAAGTTTTGGACATAGGCATATCTGTATTTCATAGATTTCATGCATCACGTAAGTCCTGGCTCTATATGTTTCTGAATCATAGCTGGGGTCTAATTAAGGGTGGAATATTGGCATTTTAGTGGGTCACCAACTGGTTATGGCAGGGAGGTAGGTGCAGCTTGCTTCCATACACCATCCTACATGGGATGTCGTTCTGACCCTTGTATATGCCTGAATGCATTTGGCTGAGGCATATAAATTAGAAAAATTGCACATCCATATGAAGGCTAAGATTTGAAGCAGGAGAAAATGTGACTGTAGTTTACATTAAATCCAGTATGGAACAAAGTAGTTAATGCATTTCTGCTTATGCCTCTGTTTCTTACATCTTCCAACGGAAATTGGAAACTTTTGTTCCATCAGAAGTGCTGCAAACATACATTAAATTATCTTTGCCATGTCTAGACAGCTGGCCATTTTTACAGATACTACATGAGCTCCTTAGAATGTTAAAAAGTAAGAGATACTCAGATTTTAAACATTTGAATGTAACTTAGGTTAAATTAAGCAATGGATCAGATATCCCACAAGGCCAATCTAGAATTTCTAATTATTTTCCAATTACATTTATCATTTCCTTCTGGAACGTGAAATGGAATCAAGTGGAGGAGGTCAACAGTCAAACTATTACTCCTTGAGAAAGACCAATTCCTTGTCATCCAGCCCAAGTATTAATGACAATAGTTGCATGCACTTTTTAAATTATATCAATACACTTCTGTTTAAATTTATTTTATTTTTCATTGCTTCATTTGTGAAACTGAGGCTCCTAGGACTTTCGTTTCTTCTGTCTTCCTTTAAAGCTCTATATGTTTCCACAGTAATGCATATGTGTGGTATAAACAGATGTAGCTATAGTAGAATGCACCTTCTTACAGAAAGTCAGCTTTTTCTTGGAGAAGTGTCCAATTACTATGAGGAGATTCTTCAAAGAAGCACAAAATACTTCAGAGGTGCTACCTAAATTATTGCTTTAAATCTTTAAATTAATTATTAAATTTATACACAAAGTCTTTGGTCATATCATTTCTGTATCTTTTAGTAGACAAAAAAGTCCATTGTCAAGGAACTTGGATCCTTATTAAACTTTCTGCATTGCTGAAGTCATATTGTTGTTATGTCACTGCAAAAAGCCATGTGGATAATTTTTTCTTTTAGTTTAATCCAAACTTTTTTTGGAAACAAACAAAACAAAAAAAAAACACTCCAAAAAACCACGCGCAATAAACTATTCTTAAGCCAAGCTATTCAGAAAGGTTTGGATTTATACAGATTTGAGAGTACAGAGGAAATGGTGAGACAACTAGTACAAGTTTTCATAGAAAGTAATCTCTAAGAAACTTTGATCTGTTTGGGTTAGAGTGTATGATACACAATTGCTCATTGTTTAGATTACAGGGAGGAGGTAACCTCTTCATGTGTTGCAAACTTTGAGTATAGGAAATAATTAAGATTCTGCAAGTGTCAAAACCTGGTTGAACATAGGCTAGGTAGCTGAAATGGGAGCTTCTCTGCTAGTTCCCCCTTACTTTTAACTTTGCCATAAGTAATGCAGAGTCTCTGTGGAACAGAACAATTTCTTCTGAGACTCTTCACAGACTTTTTGCCCACCAGAAGTATTTTTAATAGAAAGTCAAATGCAATTCTCATTTATATAGCTTTGGCAAAAACAACCAACAAATATTTAGCTAACAGATCACATATCACTTTTAATACATATTTTATTTGCATACGTGCATGTAAACATGAAACTGCACACATATTTATACAGATTTAAGGGGAATTTTTAATTTCTGGGTCTAATTCAATCCTGATACTTATCCACAGAAATATTTTTGATCAGACATGGACTTAGCCCTCTAAATATACTAGATTTAAGCTGTTAGAAAGAGTCTAATCTAAGTTTAGGACACACTTCTTTGCTTGCCATTGCTACTACATAAACCTGAGCAAGGACAGCATCTTCAAAATAGGAATAGAACACTGTTTGCAGCCTTTGTAACTCAGGCCCATAGGCAAGCTTGTTTGGAAAGATGAACACTGTTAACTGAGCGATAACTGTTGGATATCAACAAAACCAATTGTCAACTTAATGAGCCAGCCTGAGTGAAAGACAAGTGCCAGAAGAATCTTAGGATATAAAATTTTGACTGCTTTCCTCTTTTTCCCACATAGTTTCACAAGCTGGCACGACAAGGAAACAAGACCTCACATTCCAGTGCAACACTAGTTATAGTTTAATTAATAACTCAGAAGCCACTCAACACTTGAGGGTGGTTTGTATAAGTAACATATGTACTAAACATCATAAAGGTCTCGTCTCAACAAGGACTCCTAAGAAATATGGAGTAAATCATTTAAAGTTATTAATTTAATGTGCAAGTCCATTAAGCTCTTGTTCCCTTTAAAGTGTCACATTCAGGGCACAGTGGTTTTATTTCAGTTTAAGCTAAACCTATCAGAAAAGATATAAAGCTCCTTTACTTCTGTAAGAGGTCACAGCTAACACGTATATCCATTCATATTTTGTGCGTTACCTCTGGTCGATTCCTCCTAGCTTTTCTTTTTCCTGTATAGACAGACCAGTCTGAGCATAATTTCTGGCCCACAGGTACATGATTCAGGTACCTGATCACTATGTTGATTTCCAGGCATACCCATAAGGTTTGTAGGTTAGAACAGTCCTAGAAAAAAAAAAGAAAATTTTCTAGGAAAGCTCACAAAAGAGCTGTCCTCCGCAAGATCTCTTTTCCATTCCTGCAGCACTGGCATAAAATGTAACGAAGTGAACTGTAAGAGGATACAAATCTTAGGCCTGCTTATAATAACAGCAAAATAGGTATCTGTCAGCAATATGTTTTGCATTACACTGGACAGAACATAAAACCAGAAAACCAAACACTGTATAACATAAGAAGCATCGTAACAGTGCTATAATTTATGTCTGTTTTTCACAGCGCTTGATTTCATTCCTGCTAGGCTTCATTTTCTCTTCGCTATGGTCTACATTCTGTTTTGGAAACACCTTGCTAATTTTAATATCAGCTTAACAATTAACCCCAGAGAGAGAAATAGCAGCTAGATGCATAAAGAGAGGACCTAAGGGATGGCAACAACAAGGTGAGCCAGAGGAGAAAAGAACAAATGCTGATGAAGACAGGAAAAATCAATCTCTTTTCTTTCTCCCCAAGCAAAGGAGAGAAAACAAGGAGAGTGATGAGGAAAGAAACATGAATAGAGTCATGGAAAGGGCAAAACATACTAATTTGTTAAGTCTGCATATTAGAACTGCACCCACAGTTCAGGAATGTTAATCTGGGTCTATCAAGAGAGTGAAGCATAAACAGCAATCCTACTAAAAAACAATGTGGTTTAAAAGCAGGAACATTTTTTTCAGGGACAATTTTTCTTGCAGTTTCTGTCCTCCATTGCCTTTGGGATTTTTGTGGCCATCCACCTTGTATTACTACTTGGAGAGAGGAATGCAATAGAATCACAAAGTGGGAGATGTTCTCTGGTAAATACTATGGCGTTTTGTTTTAGAGTTATATGTGGGCCAGGAAAAAAAAAAACAGGAATGAATGAATGAAATTACTAAATACCTAAAGTAGACATTTCATTTGCAGTTTGGTCACACAAAAGTCACTTCCAAACGTGGACACTAAAGATATGGTTCTTTTCTAACACTCTCCAAGATATACCTCATATCTATACATGAAATACTGCTAGAGATTCTTTTAGTAAATGGAAATTAGCATTTCCCTACACATTGTTAGTTTCCTTCTGACAAGGAACTTTTCACCCTTTTTATAAGTTTAACATGCAGCTAAACTTAAACTGTCCTGTTATTATCTAAGGATGCAGCTTGACGTTAGAACTAAACTGATCTAACCGTAAACTGCTGTCAGAAGAAGCAATTTTTTTCCTTTTTTCTCCCACCAGCTATTTATTGGCCCCCACCACCCCCCACCCCCCTCTGCACCGGAGAGAAAAGGCTTTTCTTTCTTTTCCTTCCTTTTTCTTTTTTGTTCTCTTTTTCTTTCTCTCATCCTTTCTCTTTCTCACCCTTCCTCCATCCCTCCCTTTCGCTCCTCCTCTTCCCCTTCCTCTCCCCTTCCTTTTGCTTATTTCCTCAATTCCTCCCCCTTTTCCTTTTCCTTCTTTCCTCCCTTCCTCTCCTCCTCTTCCTCTCCCTTTTCCTTCTTTTTCTCTCCCTTTGCTCCTTCCTCCCTCTGTCCTTCCCTTCCTCTCCTTTCCTTCCCCTTCCTCTCCCTTTTCGTTCTTTCCTCCCTTTGCTTCTTCCTCCCTCCCTGCTTCTCCTCCTCTTCTCCTTCCTCCCCCTTTCCTTTTCCTTCTTTCCTCCCTTCCTCTCATCCACTTTTCCTTCTCCTGCCTTTTCATTTAACTTCTTTCCTCCCTTCCTCTCCCCCTCTCCCTCTTCCTGCCCCCTCCTTTTTTCTTCTTTCCTCTCTTTACTCCTACCTTCCTCCTTCCTTTCTCTCCTCCTTTTCCCCTTCCTCTCCCTTTCCTTTTTCTTCTTCCCTCCCTTCCTCTCCTTCTCCTCCCCTTCCTTCGCTTCTTTCATCCTTCCCTCTCCTCCTCTTCCTCTCCCTGTTCCTTTTCATTCTTTCCTCCCTTTGCTCCTCCTCCCTTTCCCCTTCCCCCTCCTCTCCCTTTTCCTTTTTTCCGTCCCTCCCCCGCTCCCCTCCCGCTCTCCCTTTCCCGCGCTGCCAGACAGACCTGGGCGGGGCGGGGCGGGGCGGGGCGGGGCGGGGCGGGGCCCCCTCTGCCGCCGCGGGGGGAGGAGCTGGCGGGCGGCGGCCGGCAGAGGGCGCGCGCGGCAGGGGGGCGGGGCTGCCCGTGGGCGTGTCCTTCCGCGCCTGTGACAGCATCGCGGTTGAGATTCGACGCCGGCGACGGCTGAAGCCAAACAACGGCGTTTCCCTGCTTCGTACGGTGGGTTTTGTGCTGTTCGGTTGGTCACTGTTTGTCCCACCATTTGGTCAGAAATCAAATCCGGGGTGCGCGGTAAACACACGTGACATGGCCTCTAAAGAACAAGGAGGTAACAGAGCAGCAGCTTTGGGAGCGGCCTTGTGGCCCTTACAACGGCCATAAAGCAAGTAAATTTACCTAAGAAAATACGAGCTTCCTAACTCGGATAAAGCTACGTGCACTCAACAGTCAGGAAAGCCAAGTGCTAAGCTTTAACTTCCTCCGTTTTAACTCTTCACATTGTATATCCTGTAGTTTTTATGGTAGACCATAAATAACAAAACGATACATTAAGGTTTCCATTTAACAGGGAAACCAGGAATAGAAAATAACACGTGTGTACAACTTGGCCAAGTAAACAGTGTGGAAACTGTCTTAAATTTTAGTGTTTCCTGAGTCTGGATCAAGGATGTTTTAGACCCACATCTGGATCAAATGATGTGACTTGAGTCCTGCTCAGATGTGAAACTGTGGCATGAGATAGATTCTTACACTAGTATATAACTCAGGTCCAATGGTTTGGGGTTTTTCTCAAATTTTTAGCATACTTAGATATAAGAGCGACAATTATAAATTTCACCACCAAAGCAATTAATTTGAAAAAGTTGCAATGCACTGGAAAAGGAGTGGAAAGTTAACAAAAAACATCCTTTACTGAGAGAAATTGTACTTCTCGAGATATCTGCATTTAAACACAAGAGTAGGCACAGTTGTGGTGATGGCCTGAGACATGTTATCACACCCACCTTGGCACATCATACTTTCCTCAGAGAGTGGGACTGAAGAGGATTAGAAGGAAAGATAACTTTCAGCTTCCCAATCCTTTCCCACCTGGACTCCAGATGGCCTCCAGCAGTCTCGTGGGTGTTTAAAGTTACACCAGCTTCACTCACACCATGATGTCCAGTACATGAATAGGGAACCAAGTACACAGCTTCGGCCATTATGGCTGCCAGAGTCATTAGCTGTGTGGGTGTCTGCACACTGGGTGAATGAGAGGTATCTTCCATAGCACTTTCAGGTCTTCTCCAATAGAACATGGGGTCTGATTCACAACAGCCTGCGGATTCTGACAACTTACATTTCTAAAAGGAATTTTTTTGAGATAGAACATCAGAGATTATACAAAGCTATGAAATGTTCACCACTAAAGTTCTCTTGAAGCTTTAACTGGTTCTGGAAAAAAAAATGCAAGTGTTCCAGTAAATTAGTTATTTCTTTGGCATAATTTATCACCTCTCACTCTGTCAGAGCTCAGAGCACCTAGGGATATGCCTAGAACAAGGGTGAGACATGCCCAGGTCTGCTTTTCTGAAAGAAGCGCCGAGTGCTCACAGCCTCCCCGAGTGCTCACAGCCTCTCCGGGCCAAAAGCCTGCAAACAAGTTCCCAAATACCAGGATGTCTTGTTATACCTCTGCCTCTGCTCGGAGGACATGGTCTGCTGAAAAGAAGACTCATGCAGAGCAGAGAGCTCAGCAGTGATGCTCATTTGTCCTGCTGCCACAAGCAAAAACCCTTGCAAGAATCTGCCTGCAAAAGACCACAGCAGCGCAGCTGCGTACACAGGCACACAAAGCACACAAAACCTGCCGTGCTGCAGGAAAAGGACCCCAAAGATCTCTGGGGAACTGCTACGTTTATGTAAAAATCAGGATTCTCTAGTATTCTTTTTCTCTCCTTGCTCATTTCTGTTCTAACCAATACTCTCAGTAGTTACTTCCTACTCTGGTCACCACAAAAATCGAAAGGGCCTTGGACAACCTGTCAGCTTGTTATCCTTTTGCACTTTTTAGACCAACTGTCGTAGCTCAGCCCTGATCGGGACCAGACTATGTAGTCTTTCTCTCACTCCCCCCACCCTCCAAGAGAATAGGGGGAGATTATATAAGAAAAACAGCTCGAGGTTTGAGATAAGGACAGGAAGAAAATCCTTAAAGTTACCATTACGGGCAAAACAGACTCGACTTGGGGAAAACTATTCATTTATTTCTAAAACCAGCAGGAGAATGAGACAGGGAACAAGATAACCTCCCCCCAACCCCTCCCTCTTCCCAGGCTTAACATTATCTCTACTACCTTCCCCTCCTGAGTGGCACAGGGGGGAAGAGGGAATGGGGGTTGCGGTCAGTTCATCATGCGTTGTTTTACGCCGCTGCATCATCATCGGGGGAAGAACTCCTCGCATTCCTCCCCTCCTCCAGCATGGGGTCCCTCCCACGGGCCACAGTCCTTTGTGAAACTGCTCTGGCATGGGCCATCTCTTCCATGGGGTGCAGTCTCTCCAGAACAGTTGTCCCAGCGGGCCCTCCACAGGTCACAGCCGCCTTCAGGCCTCCACCTGCTCCGGTGCGGGGTCCTCCCTGGGCTGCAGGTGAATCTCTGCCCCTCCGTGGACCTCCATGGGCTGCAGGGGGACAACCTGCTCTACCATGGTCTTCACCACGGGCTTCAGGGGAATCTTGGCCAGGAGCCGCATTACTCCTCCCCCTCCTTCTTCACTGACCTTGGCATCTGCAGCCATTCCTCACAACAGGCTGGCAGACGCCTCTCAGGATCCTTTTTACATCTTATTCACCTCTCATCTCCTCTCCACTTCTTGCAGCCAGGCTGGGCCGAGTTGGGCCCAGTCGGCTGCCCGGCGGGAGGCCAGAGGGTGAGGCCTGCAAGGCCCACAAGGCTCGTGCCTCCTCCTCTCTGCCCATGCTCAGCTGCTTCACATCTTCTCCTCCTTTTTTTTCCTGTTTTCCCCTTCTTAAATATGTTATCGCAGAGGCGTTATCACAGGACATTCTGCTACCAACTGGCTTGGCCTTGGCCAGCAGCGGGTCCACCCTAGGCCCGGCCAAGTCCACTGCACAAAGGGGAAACAACTTCTAGCAGTTTCCTACAGAAGCTGCCACCTTAGGCCCCACGCCCCCATTCCCCCCCCACTAAACAAAACCAGAACACCAACACATCATTCTGATACAGATCAAAACTTCATTATGATTTCACATAAATTCTCCATGCAGATACTTTCAGATGGTTCTCTTGCTAAAATATTGAGCCATGTAAAATACATCTATGGTCATGTCTGCCAGAGTCCTTGTGACTCAGTGGAGTAAGCAGTGGTTACACATACAGAAGTTTCATAAGCGTAGCTTTGGCAGATCAGAAGTGCTGAGATTTTAAACAAGATTTCATAGTGTTTTGGTGGAGAAAATATTTATCTGGTGGATTTACTACACTATATGCTTCTTGCAGATATTTTGATTTTCCTGTATGTTCTGGCAAGGTTTCCAAAATGCTAAATAAACTTGTAAGAAAAATTAAAATACTTCTGAATGTGTAAATATTTCTTTTTCATTCCTTTTTTTTAAAAGCACAACACTCAAAATTAAAGCATAGAATTACTTCCATTTAGAGTTTCCTGCTGTTAATAGCTCTTACTGTGTGACTCACATCCAAAGAAGGCAGAGAATCATCAGGGAAGAGATGCAGATCGTGCAGACCATTACACCTTGAAGAGGTTTTTGCAAGAGCCCCCTGAAACCAGTGATGTGTGGTGCATGTTAGGTGATGCTGGTCTGAAGGGGCCTACCCTACCTGGATATATGCTCCACCTCCTCTTACCGGTATGAAAATTACTTGTTCTCAGGCCTCCGAGGTCTTAGCCTGTGGACACATGCCTTGCAGGGTGGTGCCCAGAAGATGGGGCTGGGAAGAGATGACTGTGGAGTCTGAAGGTGAGACTGCACCGATAGTTTTCTCAGCGCCCAGAGGTTTCTCCACAGTTACATGTGGGGCAGCCACCTGAAGTCCCTAAAGTTCACTGCAGCTTCCTCCTCTCCTTAAAAAAATTAACTGCCAACTTCACTATGATCCATTTCAAACCAAGCATTTAGCTAAGTGGGCAATATTCAAGCAACCTCTGAGTGGCATACAGGCTTCTCTTGCTGTTAGTAAATAATAGTTTTAGCTGCAATTAAAAACGAATGAGTATGCTAGTGTACAGTAACATAACATTTAAATAAAATGTGATGGAGAAATAAAACATAGCTTCTGGTAGCCAAAATGAGCAAGAGTGAAATTATGTCAAGGAATTTCAGGTTCTATGTCAGTAAGCACTTTCTGAGTATGGACCCTAACAGAACATATTTCCTGGAGCCTCCAGCACCAGCTTGCAAGAGCAGATGGGACAGATACCTCTAGGAGGGACACACATCCTGCTTGTGGTGGTGAGCCAAGGTCTCTCCGCTCTTGTCAGCACTGCATTCTCTGGCAGGAGGGGAGTCTCCACAAAGGGCACCCAGCAGACCTATTGCTACCCAATCCTGTTTTCCAGGTTATCCACTGTACTATTATTTCTATTTTTATGGGGTCTTTGCCTATTATTTTTAATATATATTTACAATGTTCTCTGCGGTATTACCACAGCAGAGGGAGTAATCAGCATAAAACAGACATGCCCCGCTCTGTTCTTTCAACTAGTTAGCTGTGATATGAGTTGTTGTCTAGCTACTCAGCACTGCCTGATTTACCTTGCTCCTCTGGTGGGTTAAGTCTGTTTGGAATAAACATATAGGAAGAATCTATATTTTATTCCCCTTTGAAAACTGATTGGGAACCACTAACACCTACTTATCATGGCTTTCTGTACAACGCTAATGAGGTTGCATTTTTTGTAATGTAATCTGAAAAGTCTTGAAAAGTTAAAACTGGCTTTTTCAGCAAAACAGCAAGTGGAAGGCAGAAGGAAAGGGAGTATTTTAAATATACAATTGCTTCAGGGCTCACTAGTGCCAGTGTTTTGGAAACATATTCTGCATTAGTCTCTCTCCAATAAAAACTTCTGAGAATCCAAAACTCCCATCTTTTGTTTTTGAAAAGTATGCCCTTGTTAGACCATTTTATGAATAATAACTTTAAACATGTATTGATAAAGAAGTATCTTTTTTATTTTTCACAGACACAGGGGATCTTACGGCCCCGGATTCACACTTAGTTTTCGATCAGTTGTTTTTGCATCTGCCCCAGGAACAAAAATAATAGAAACAGAAAAACACTATAGGAATGTTCAGTTCTAATGACCAATTGTTGGTGGGCTCCAGATAGGACTCTAATAATATATATGGCATAACTAGAACACCAAACATGAAATACAGGACAAAGTAAAGTCAGGAATTTAAAATTATGCTTCCTGCAGTAAATTAATCTGTGCTGCCAATAGAGACCAATTAGCGGTTTTGGAGTTGGTTCATATGTGTAAGGTTGGGCACAAAGAGTGGAATGAGGAACATGCAACTGGGGGCAAGAGGAGAAGGCGGAAAGTGTTAAATTCTTTCAAACACAGCCTTAGAGTAAGTCTGAATTTTAGGAGTCAGGGAAGTGAGCAGAGTTGAATCACAAAGTCCTCTCTCCCAGGCAAGTCCAGCAAACTCTCACTGACATAGATACACTTCACAGTTGGAAAAAGATGGGTTAGTCAAAGCCACTTACTGTGCCGAGGGGCGAGTGTTTTCATTATCAGCTTTTACCTGTCTTGGATGTCGATGACATTTAGGATGATTTCTCATCTTTATTTCAATCAGTCTGTTACAGAAAATTGAGAGACATCAAACAGTGTCAGGCAGAGTAAGATGAAGTGGAAATTTTCCATTCCTGTAAGCACAAAGGGACAAGGATCAGATATGCAAACAGGGTTATAATTGGTTAGGCATTTAGTGTTTTAATTTATCTAGCAAAGGGTTGGTAACTGCATTAAAAGTACTATTTTTTAATGGGAGGATTTGTCCCCTCCCTTTTATATCTTAAGGGAAAAGTGATGAATCTCCTTTAAGTTTCTTTTGGCTGAGATGCTAACATCACATTTGAAGCAATGGACATGTAGAAACAAAGAGTTAGGGCAGTTCCAAGTTTGCATCTCAAAAAACATAGCTTTTATCACTGAGTAAAATGTATAATGTAAAATAACGCAATTTATTATCCTAGGCATACTGTAAATATTCATAATACAACTGTCTCTGCCAGAATTCTTTCACAAATTGTTACTTTGACCAAAAAAAACCCAAATGTTTTGCCTCTAAAACTCCTCCTATACCAAGTTCTCTTAGAGTCGTATCATAACCCATTTTTACAACAGAAATCCCTAGAGAAAGCAAGAGGATATTTCAAAAGCTCTTTGTTTCAACAGAGTTGGCTCATCATAAGCAATTGTCTCAAGTACAATTATTTAACTTATCTGAAGACTAGACCCTTAGTAAACAGGAAAAACTGATTTAACAAAGCTTATATTAAAGCATCTTGTTTGCAGAATTATGGCCTATTGCTAAACCTGGCATATCTTGTAATTGCTGGATGATTACCCAAGAGAACTCGGTCATTAACCTGATTTTTTTTCTGTGCTCACTTTTTCATTCATTTATGCCAAAGCCCTGAGTCTGAATCTAACTAAATACGTAGGAAAGCCTGTCGAGGAACACATGAATCCTTTTTAACTCCTGCTTGATACATTGTCCTAACCTGTGATGACTGTATAGGCAAATAAAACTGCCCAGACCAATATCACATTCACCTCAGGGTTCATCATTCCTGGCTGGTGATCTGGAGTGGCTGTCAGTAAAATAATCCAACCCCTTAAAGAAGTTGGAGTTTTCAGTCTATATTCTCACATTATGTTTGGCTTGAAAGACAAAGACACATATTGCTGTATTGGCTGGCCTTGGTAGACAAGCAATGTGAATTTAGATCAGGAGCCCCTAAAGAGCAGAAGCAGGACCAGCAACAAATAGGAAGGGTATAATTTAGCTTTTTCAGAGTATATTTTAACAAACTAATTTTAAATGTGGTTGCAGGAACACACATTTGTTTCTGGAATGGCTGTTTCCAGTAATTCATGAGCTAGAGCTCCTCACGGGCTGAGCACAGCCCGTGGTGGATGAGCTGTACTTGCAGCACCAGCTGTTCCTCAGAGAAGGCTCGCACATGCTCTGTCCCCTCAGGAAGTGGGGAACATCAATGCCATCTCCTCAGCTTTCTGTCTGAGCTACAGGTCATTGCCAGTCATCAGCTTCAGTGGTCACCCTGATGAAGAGGAGTCCCTCCACCTCTTTCTTCCATGAGCAAGCATCAGGTGAGCACTTGCAGCCCTTCTTTTCTCATCTGTCTTGACAAATATGCGATCCACGTATTTGGTGTCATCAGTGCAGACAAAGCTGTCGGCCTGATCTCAAAGACGACTTCAAATAGATACAAGTGGCAGTATGGTGTTTTTCATAAGAAGGCTGCTCTTGTGTGCTGAATGCTGGGTGTGGCAGGCTCTGCCGCTATTAGGTTATCCATGAGAAGGTTCTGAGGAATTGAAAATTAATATATAATGGTGGAGGCAAATCTTTTGCATCTGATCTGTTGTCTGATGTATTTTGTGTAACTTCTGTATGTGTCTACAAGAACTGAACATTAACACAATGGGAAATGAATATATTTTAATGTCATGGTTCCGTAATGTTATTTTTAATAAGAGGATTTTTTAAAAGTACAGTCATGTTTATAAAAATCTTACTGATTTGTGTTATAAAATATAATGTTATATGCATTTTACAAAAATATATAAGTTTTTAAATTATCATTATGAAATTATATGTAATATTAAATTGTTTTTTTGGTAATTATTTATTTAGAAGGTGAACAAATGTGTGCTATTTCACAGGTAGATATTTACAGGATGTCTTTCCAACATCACTAGGAATTTCTACTTATAATATAACCCTTCCCGGACAGGTTTGTACTAGGTAGAACTTCATTTTTCATTCTTTGCTACATTCATTCAGTGTCTCTAAAAACACATATATTAAAATATGTGTTGTTTAATATATTAAAATAACATCTGTTAAAATACACATACCTTAAAATATGAATTAATTATATTAATTTTTATTTAGAGCAGAAGTGGTTTTCCACAATTTCTAACCAAAAATCTGTCTAACTTTTAAAAAAAACACTTATAATATTCTGTGAATTGTTTTTCACCACACAGTTGTTTGGCTGCTAAGGAGTGGATAGTAACTTAGTATCTAGATAAATATCATGGTAACATTTTAAACAATTGTAATTGTATTTATTACAATGAATGTGTTAATTATTGATATGATTTTAATTATGAAACTGCAGCTTTAAACCATTTATGTGGCCTTTAAATCTTTCAGACAGATATTGCCAGCGGTTAGGATTTCACAATCACTTTGTTAACTATCTAATAATTTATTTCGCAGATAGATAATGCTGATTCAGGTTGCAGCACTATTGCTTTTGAGCACTGTGTTTGGAGGCAGACTTTCATATATGTTACTCCAGCAATAAAATTGTAATTAACTCTTTCCTATGCTGAGACACCTGCTGAATATTCAGATCTGTTCCTTTTTCTGTGGATCTAGAAGTTTGTTTCAGATATTGCTCCTTGGATATTATTCAAATAAATAAAGTCTAATCATATCGTGATATTTAAGGTAAACGAGCTGAGCAACCTGAATTTTTACCAGCTGCAGGCAGTTGCCTTTGGCTCAGAGAGGGATGTTCCAGAAAGGGGAAACACTTTCAGTCGTTGTTGGAATTTAAACTTCAGCTGGTGCAATTTAAATAGTCCTTGTTTCCCAAGCTGTGGCCCAAAGTGATGGTTTTGAACTGCTTCCAAACATAACATAGGTTTAAGACTTCCAATAGAAGAGGGGCATTTCTGAAGGGCATTTCTATGAGAGCTGGTTTGGAATTTTTTTTTTTTTTTTAGGTAGAAATTTGTATTTTCATTTTTAAAAATCACAGTTCTTAAGATTAAAACAGCCAATTCAGAATTTGAAAATTGTTTTGGAGAGGATATGGAAAATGCCAGGTGTAATGGTTTAGCCCGAATTACCACACACTCTCCAAAATTGTTTTGGAGAGGATATGGAAAATGCCAGGTGTGATGGTTTAGCCCGAATTACCACACAGTTTCTTGCTCACCCTCCCCAGTAGGATTGGGGAGAGAATTGGGAAGAAAGGAGAACTCGTGGGTTGAGATGACGACAATTTACTAAAATAACAAGGGAAGACTACAATAATAACAATATAAGGATATTAAAATATACAAAGTGAACAATATATGTTTTCTTACCACCCGATGTCCCAATGACCGATACAGCCCATCCCGAGCAGCGATCACGGAAACAAAACCAAGCAGCAAGCAAAGGAGCAAAAGGGAGCCAGCAAGGTAGAGGGAACGATGCCAGCAAAACAGGAGCAAAGATGGATGCCAGGAAGGCAGATACCCACCCTCGCCTGCCCCCACTTATATACTGAGCATGACGTTTATGGCATGGAATACTCTCTTTGGCCAGTTTGGATCAATTATGCTGTCTGTCTTTCTCCCAGCTTCCTGCATCTGCAAATTAGCGAGACTTGGAAAGCGGGACAGTGTCCTTGGTCTCATTCACAACAACTCATATCATCAGGGTGTTTATCAACATTTTTCACACACGAAATCCAAAACATACCAGCTACTGAGAGGAAAAATTAACTCCATCCCTGCCAAAACCAGGACACCAGGAAATAAAGACTTCCAGCACTCTGGAGAGCCTTGGAGGCTGCCAGCCTCAGAGCAAGGCACTCGAAGTCTGACATTCAGCCCCTTTACAACAGAGCTTCCTGGCCTTCCCTGCAGCCACTGAGCTGACATTTCCAGGCTCCCTGATTCTGCTCTAGGGTACTAAAATGAAAAATACAGATCGGTATTTATATTTAATTTTGTCCAAAAAAAAAAAATTCTGTTTCAGAGATAAGAATTTTTGAGTTTTTTTATGACTTGGGACAAAAACTTGACTGTTTCTCAATCCACTTTTAATTTTAATTAGCACTAAAAGGAATAATCCTGTCTTATTTCAATAAAAATGTTGAGTAACACTTGAATTTTATTCCTACTGCAACCATTGTCACAGGCCTGACTATAGTCCTAGGACATTATTTGATTCTGTGTTATGCTTGCTGAGCAAAAAAAAATATAAGCTTATGCTCTGCTGATACCTAGAGAAAGAGACAAAGACCTTTTTTTGTTAAAAAGAAACTGGAAGCCAAGTCTATGTACAACAAATACGTGTGGGATACTTGCTCTCAGAAAATTTTAGTCATGATTCATAAAACAACTGAAACCTTTATTGTATGAACATAAGGAACCTGGGAGAAAAATGGATGAAGAGCTGCTCGTCCAGGGTATGAAACCAGAGACAGCAGAAGTAACAAACAGCTACTGTCACTGAAGCATAGGTGTAGGATTTAGAGGAACAGACAAACATCAGGATAAAGGTGCCAGACTGAACACTAGTGATGACAGACACTGTGAATAAGAACTAATATAAGTAAAAGACAATCTAGGTGAGTCAAAAAATCAGTCTCTGATGAAGAATGATGGTGCAAGTTTATTTGGATTAGTGTTGGAAATATCTGTGAATCCTTTAGATTAGATTCAGATATAAACAAAGATCTTGGTAATTTTATTTGAGACAAGTACTACTGCAAATTTATGTCATTATGGGACACTATAAGATTGGATATTGAATCTATGAGTAACATAGGGCTAGTTAGCCCTGGATGGGGTAGCTTGCACCTGACAATCAAGTGAGTCCATGAGAGGTAAGTGTCTTTTAGATTTGTTTGGGCAAATAGTAAAAGCCATCATAAAACAGTTGGCCATGAAAAAAGAACAAGTGACCAGGAGTTGCTTCACTTTAAATGGAAGGACAAACAAAAGCAGATCTGCAATGCAGGCTCTCAGTTTCAGATGGGTGAACTAAGAAATTCTGAGAGCTGGTTAATTAAGTCAAATGGACTAAAAAGATATGGAACTATATAGAAAACCTGAAATGTTTTTAAAACAAAAATGCCAACAACATTCATGGTTTGCATTACAAATAGTTAGAACTATAAACTTAAAGAAAGTAGTGTTCACATATAATCCAGTGAATAAAGAGCTGCAAAAGGTTATCTGCTTCTGAGGAAGAGTAGGGGGGAAAGCTGTATCACTGAAATAAGCTCAAAACTCAACAGTTATAGAGATACAGCAAGAAATATCAAAAGTTTACAAGCTACTTTATAGAAGATGAATACAAATCATAGGAAGTTCTCTAACCACGTAAATGCAAAAGAAATTAAAGCAGAGGGGTAGAACTGCTATGACATAAGAAATAAAATAAATAAAACAAAATAAAATTTAATAATATAAAAATAAAAGTATATGTAACAGCTCCAAAGTCAGATATTTTCCCTTTGTTTCCAGTAAAAGTTTTGATGTTGAATACCAGAAAAAATGCACAACCAAAATGGGGGAATGAGAATGAAAAGATCACAAACCAGGTAGACTCAAAGAATTCATTGAGTTTTTTATCTTGTGTAATGGGAACAGAGTTATCCACCTCACAGAATTCTAAAATGGAGATAAAACAAATGTTGATATTCAAAAAGTTGTTGAGGTAGGATAGATGCCTTGTCCTTCAGGCATAAAAGCTCCTTCCAAAATACTCAGTACTTTGACCTATGTCCCTTCTCTGTGTGAGCAAATTTGATGTTCCTCAGAAGGAGTTCCCCGATCACTGAATTAATAGGTATTTAGGATAGTCCCAGTCCCTCATTTGCTCCTTCAGACTCAGTAAGTGGCTTTGGAATGAATTTAGTTGCCCTTTTGGGATACTTAGTGGAAGTTGTTGAGTGGCAAATATTTTGAACAATAAGTGGTGGTAAGTGTTAAAAAAACCTAGTCCTGAGTGCTTTCCGCTGTAACTTGACAATGTCTATGCAGTTGTGACCATGTTTTGATGTTTACATTGTGCTTATAAAGTTGAGATTAATATTGAAAAATCTCTGTGAGTCCTTTAGGTTAGGTGAGATGTACCTACAAAGTACACTTGTCCATCTACAAATATGTAATCTTTACATGACAATGGGCATTTGAAGGCACAGTTTTGATTGCTGTTGAGTGATACCGTGAAATGCAATTTGCGGGCTTCTAGTTCTAGATCAAAGATCCTGCAGCCATGAGTCACAAAGTGTTGTTACATTATAAAATCACGCAGTACTTCAGGTGCATTCAAAAAATATTGCTTAATTAACTTGTTAAGTATAGGTTTTACACCAAATGCTCTATTTTTCCAGAACTCACATAAAAACACAAGGCCAGCGTACATTTTGGCTCTGTGCTTTGGCTGATTTCACAGCAAGATTCTGTGCCTTTGTCTGATCTAGAACCTATCTATATTTCTAGGAACTGGACTGCAAAGGCCTAGTATGCCAAAAAGACAAATACACAATGATCAGAAGAAGTTATGATTTAAGCCAATATTAAAAAAAAAAAAAAAAAAACAACCCAAAAAACAAAAGCTAAATTCTGGGGAAAAAAAATCTTGATATATATGACTGTCAACTCTAAGATAGTACAGCCAAGCCTCACTTTTAAATTTTATCTAATTCAGAAACCTTGATGTCTTTTCAGGATACAGAGGTACCCCAATAGGTGTTTTTATTCTCTCTAGCTCTTTGCAGCCCGCCACAGCCAAGGAACATTTGAAGGGATCAAAAGTGCAGGTTATTGAATATCCAGACAAATTCATGACATTGGATAACAAAGTTGCCACAGTTATTAATTTCCAGTATTGCATTTACAGTTGAATTGGAAAAGCAGTTCAGTGTTATTCAACAGTGACTGGCAATTAAAACAGAAAATTTTAT
Source organism: Chlamydotis macqueenii (assembly GCF_036417535.1). Taxonomy (NCBI): domain Eukaryota; kingdom Metazoa; phylum Chordata; class Aves; order Otidiformes; family Otididae; genus Chlamydotis; species Chlamydotis macqueenii. The sequence continues at coordinate 15,202,156 of NC_141593.1, read as the reverse complement.
AGGTCTGTAATTTTTGGAAAATGAGTGAAATCAAAACTGAAATAATTAAAACCTTGTTGGAATTTTAATTTAAACTCAAAGTTTATTTTTGTCATATTTAAAATAACATCTGGTTCCTCAGGTAGTTCAGGGAATACTCATTGCAGAAAACAAAATGCTTTGCTACCTCAACTTAAAAAAAAATGATATGTTTAGTTTTCTACTTTCTAATATTTCAGTTTGTGTTATGTCTGGAACACAATGAGATGAATCAATGGAGAGAACATACTGTACCAGATGTTATTATGAACCAGCAGCAGAAGCAGAGCCAATGCCTAGTTTGTCAAAATTCACTAGAGCAGGAGGTTTCAGCAGTTCATTTAATCTAGTAGGGCGTATCAAGACACGCTTCAGCAAGAGCTACTTAAGAGTAGCAAAAGTTGTCCATTCTACTATTCTTCAGCCAAGTTAGTATTAACATCTGAAGATTTAATGTGAAGAAGTACTGCTGTCACCAGACAAGATGGCTTCACAAGTATCTCAGTGGCAATCGTACAGATATATATGGTTTTAGCCTCTAAGCTCATCATCAGTCTGGCCATTGATTACAGTAAAATGGTTTTAAGCCTCCAGCTTTTTCTTCCAGTTGGACTTGAGTCTCCCTGAAGTAGGTAAGAGCTTCTGCTTTATGCCAAAGAATAAGCCAGGTTCTGAACTCTCTTCTCATACCTGAAATCAAGTAGTTAGACTACAGTAAAGGAGATGTCAAGGACAGCAGGGAAAAATAGCTGCTGCAACAAGTCTGTAAAAACATGCCACTTCCACCACTTCCACATGTTTCTTCAGCCGATGCCAACAAATCCCTATCTCTCGTCTCCCACTCAAATGCTGTGGTACCTGTTATGAGAAACTCTGTTAGGAAGACAATTCAGAAGTGAGATTAGATTTGTTGCTGCTTCTTAAGGTATTTAAAATGGTAACTGGAAAATCTGAACTGTAAAAAGTTGAACTAGCTGCTGATTAGAGACTGACTGTTCTGTTCTGCTTATTATCCATGATCACAGCAAACAAATTCCTCTCTACGTTAATTCTGATGATGAGTTCTCCTGTGATTATGAAATCCAAGGAATGTTTTCACCACACAATTGTTAGACTTAATTTAGTGTAGCTCTTTTTTTTAAAAAAAAGGGCTCTCTTTTTCTTCAGCTAGCTGGGCACTAGTTGTTTCAAACGTACTTACACCCCTGCAAATCATCTTCTGCCATTTGTTGTTGTTGTTAGGAGCATCATGACCTCATAAATCAGTGGACTTTTCACATTTTCAGGATTATCTCTAGAAAATCTTTATAACCCTTAAGCTGACTCTCACAAGTGTTTACCACCCTTAAATGTTTTATGGGATAGTCTGCCTCCACACATTGAGATCTCCTGGCCAACCACTTCAAATGTACATTGGAGAAATCCCTGGTGCATTTGTTCTTAGTAGGACTTCAGTGTCTGTTACCTCCTGCCACCAGAGAATTTCCATGGTCTTTGAATCAACTTAAGGAGAAGTGAGAGTTTCTTAATGTGGCTGTGTGACAACACACTGGAGATGTCACAACGTTGTCTTGCAGGACTTAAGTTTTGTTCTCAGTTTGATGCCTTCTCTCTTCACAGTCTCACCCAGAGTCTTCTCAAAGTCTTAAAGCCTTTGATAATCTGCGGTTTATTTCATCATGTGGGCGTGCATCCTATAAATGGTGCTTCTTAATGAATGGCTTCATCCAGCGCAGACAGCAAATGCCTGATGGTGATGTTAGCTAGCATTAACAGAAGCTGGTTGATAAAGGATTTTTATCTTTTTTAAGTGAAGAGTAGAAACAAAGGTATCACAGCTCTTATGGACCTTACAGCTACTATTAACACTTTTTTTTTTTTTCCAAGAGAGTGTTAGGATCACCTGGATTATTGTTACGTGGAACTAATGGATCAGAAAAGAAGGACCCTAACACTGAGCTCATGAGAGAGAGTTTTTAGTAAAACAAGAAAGGTCTTCAGAGAGACAGAGGATTTCATTAAAGATCCTGGGCTGAGAAATCTTGCCGGGAATGGAGACTAGGTGAAGACAAATGTGCAATTATTTCCCGATTTTGGGGAAGAGTGTGGATAAATGAAAGGCAATTCGTAACATAGGAAGAAAGGTAAGACAAAGGAAGATAGTTAAATCAAGATGAAAAATTGCCCTCCTTAAATATTTATTACTTAGATTGATGAGATCCTTATTCCTGATGGACAACTTGCAGACTAACGAGCTTTTAATTGTCTTTGATGCAATTAAGGGTGATGGTCTTTTGCTAAATCCTGAGTTTCGGCCATAGTTTATGTAAGTTGTTCACATTACTCAACCTATAATGATGTACTTGGCTTCATTGTTTGTGGTCTGGTTCTCATTTGTCTGGCATTACATTCTAAGATTGCAATGACTCAGATTTCCTTTAGTTTTACAACAAAAAGCATCAGCAGGCATTGCATGAGGCATCCCAAATTTATTCAGTTGTTTGTGGTCTTCTTGTGCAGGCTTCTCAAGCAGGTGTATCCAGACACATACTTTTGCCTTCAGAGGATAAATAGGAACTCCCCGATGTAGTATCACTATAGTGACTCCTTTGCTACATAAAGACTGACTTATATTTGAAGTTCTTAATGCAATTTGAAAATTTTCAGTCCAGCATGTTCCTAAGAAATAATTTAATTGTAGTATTTTATTTTTAATAGAGATTGAGATCTATGCCTCTTTTCTTAGAACTTTTTTTTGTTTTTAAAGGCATGGAGGAGAAAGCTATACTCAAACTATACTATATATGAGAAAATAAAAATTGTACATAATCTACTTGGCAGTGCATCCAGCAAACCTTGCTTAACTTTTGTTCAGACAAAGCAGGGCTGAAGTTGGTAAGTCTTTTACCTAGAGCAGGAAGGCAGGAGTTGGCCACTGTGGTGTTACAGTATGTTTTTGCTTATTAAAAAAGAACTGGTATAAGTTTTAATTGGCTTTAAGTCAATTAGTATTTTTGCTGTAAGCAGTAAAAAGAGCTATCCAAATGTTCGTGCTGATAAAGTGAAATGGTTTCAAAAATTTTAATAGACTTTGGGATATGGCTTTTATGTGTATTCAGATAGCAGAAACAACACTGTAAACTTCAGCATGTGCTAACCAAAGCATGTACTCAGATTCCCTTGACAGTGTATACTTTAACTGTTTCTGCGTGCTCACAGCTTCATTGTCACTAGGTTCAGCTAGGATTATTAAAAATAAAATTATTACAATTAAACCACAGTCAAGTGTATACTATTGTCTTACTTCCACTTTGTCATCTATGTACACAACTAGAATACACTATGTCCAGGAACAAAAAGCCTAAAGAAAGAAAGGATGAACTGCAAGTGGGTACAGAGATTTTGGAAAAATAGAATTATCGTTTTTTTCTGATGGGCCAGAAAATAAGATAGGTTTCAGAGGGACCTTGCATTTAATTACTAGGCTCTAGATTTCTATGCATATTCCTTTGGGCCTATCACTCCAAAACAGTAGGTGGCAGGGAAGAGGGTGGAAGAGGACATTGAAAAAGTGTAGCAGAGACAGATGATTTTTGAGAGAAGAATGCATGTTCTTCTATTTCGATGGAGAATATTCTTCACAAGCTTTCAATAACCAGTAGGACCTAGCTAGATGGCTGAGCTCAAAGGCACCATATAATGTTTACAGAGGACTCATGAAGTTCAACAAGGCCAAGGGCAAGGTTCTGCACATGGGTCAGGGCAATCCCAAGCACAAATACAGGCTGGGTGGAGAATGGCTTGAGAGCAGCCCTGAGGAGAAGGACTTGGGAGTGATGGTGGACAAGAAGCTCAACATGAGGTGGCAATGTGCACTTGCAGCCCAGAAAGCCAACAACATCCTGGGCTGCATCAAAAGAAGCATGGCCAGCAAGTGGAGGGAGGTGATTCTGGCCCTCTGCTCTGCTCTGGTGAGACCCCACCTGGAGTATTGTGTCCAGCTCTGGAGCCCCCAACATAAGAGGGATGTGGACCTGTTGGAGGGAGTCCAGAGGAGCGCCACAGAGGTGATCAGAGGACTGGAGCACCTCTCCTATGAGGACAGGCTGAGAGAGTTAGGGTTGTTCAAACTACAGAAGAGAAGCCTCTGCAGAGACCTTATAGTGGCCTTCCAGTACCTAAAGTGGGCTTGTAAGAAAGACGGGGAGAAACTTTTTAGCAAGGCCTGTTGTGATAGTACAACAGGTACTGATTTTAAACTACAAGTAGGTACATTCAGACTGGATATAATGAAAAAATTTCTTACAATGAGGGTGTTGGAACACTGGCACAGGTTGCCCAGAGAGGTGGTAGATGTCCCGGCCCTGGAAACATTCAAGGCCAGGTTGGACGGGACTCTGAGCAACCTGATCTGGTTGGAGATGTCCCTGCTTCTTGCAGGGTGGTTGGACTAGATGACCTTTAAAGGTCCCTTCCAACCCAAACCATTCTATGACTCTGGATTTGATTGACACTGTGAGAAGCAACCCAGTGAAGCCTGAGAAGTTGCATTTTGGTGACAAACAGATTTTCTTTGCACTGGCAAAGGCTCAGTCATACAACACTTTTAGTTCTACACACAATTAAACTGGAGTATTTAATCATTCTCTGTTATGTTGAGCTGTAGTCTCTGAATTTAAAAAAAGAAAAAAAAAAAAAGCAAAAAAAAAAAGCATCCAAAAAAAAAAACCTAAAGAGAAGACCTTGAGATCCTGAGCTGCAGACTGCAGCATCTGGATGCGGAGCACCAAAATTTTGTGGTCAGGGTCTGCAACAGCTCATCCTCTGTGTATAAATGAAGGGACAAACTTATACAAAATACTCACCAGGAAGTTTTGAATAAATTCTATGTTGAAATAGCTCTATCTTTGTTATACATAGACAGATTTATCATTGACAACAGGAATTCCAAAACATCTGTAAGATGACCTAATGATCATTTTGTCAACAAAAAAAAAGAGACAGTCTTAGACATTTTCATGTTCTCTGATTATTGTAATGGTTTTAATAGAAGTTGTGTATTTCTTCAAGTATGAAAACATGTTCTATCTTCCTGCAATGGTCAACAAATTAATTAGGAAATTATAAGTCCTCCCAACCATGGAGAAAGCTTGTGTGTATGCCTGCAAGCTGTTGTTGGCTTGTCCTGTTCCTTTTTATTTTCTTTTCCCATGGTACCCTCAGCACTGACCCTTGAAAACCAGGCACAAAAAAACAATTCATCTTTCTTTTCTATGAAGAAATGGCCAAAAACAAAGATAGAAGACTGGACGGCGATTGCCCTAATTCATTTTGGCAGTTTACAATAGTGTCATGTAAAATTCAACTTGTTCCTGGAGTTTGACTGTATGTCATTATTGATGCATTTCCTGGGGTCCTAGCTCAAATTCACTGTATCAACACCCTAAGCAGCTCCAAGGATTCTAGATCTTTTTCTCCAGGGCACGCTGTTCCAAAACCAGTATTTCTTTTCTCAGAAATTACTTCACTGGCATACCAGAAGAAACGTTACATCCCTACAGATGAATTTATAAGATAGATGATCCTGAGATTTCAATAAAATGATGCTGATGATAGCCATCACCTTTCAAGCTGTTCAAGTATAGAAGACAATGGATCTGTAGGCAGTGGAAAGGCTTCCTCTTCCCTTTCCAAGGTCACTTCAGTCGGCTTCAGATTAGGCATCATGATTATTATTTTCCCATGAGGAAAATGAGGAAGGTCTGCATTCCTCATCCCATTATGCAATTCACCTTGACATGCTTTTTACATTTGAAACTGTCCCAAAAATGTAAAATATGATAGTATTGTTTCATAGATGTTTTATTTTCAGAACAGCATTAACAGGAACATTAGAATTTCAGGAAGAGCAATAAAAGTAAAAACACACATTACATAATGTAGTTTAAAGAACCTGCAAATAATTAGTTGGAACTGTAAATACACTCAGATGGACTGTAATCATTTTGAATCAGAAAGAGATCACTAGACTCAAATTTCATATGGGCAAAACTTTACTTTCCTAACTCAAATGAGTAGCCCCACAGGAGTCAGTGAACCAAGAGAGGAGTAATTTTGTTTATGCAGGGCTTACAGAGAAGAGAAATATCTCCTATTTGCGTATTGCATGCTCTTTCTTCTTAGGACAGACATGAAAGCTATCCTTCCAAAAGCAATTATTTAGAATCCCTTCTTAACCCATCTCATTCTTGAGCTGACTAATTTGCAGTAGCAGGGGCTAAGAATGGTGAAAATTGATCTTACACCATGGAATTTGAAAAAAAAAAACAGATTTAGTAATTAAGGATACTTTATGTCCCATTCCAACAACTTCAAGGGGATTTCCTATTATACAGAATTTTAACTAGTAGCAGCTTCTGGATATTTTTTAAAAATTATATATTTTTGCAAGTTTTCCCTTCCTCTGTAACACCAGATAAATACATGCAATTTTAAATACATCCTATAACTCTATGTCTTTACCAGCTAGTACCACAAAGAATCATTTGTAAGGTTAAAAGTTAGTAGAAAATCTGAGTCTAGTAAGGTCATTTAAAATAAATGGTCATCTTTACTTTATCCTTTATCAAATAATCAAAGTAATTATTGAAATTAAATCCTTATGAAAACTTATCTTATTAACTATACAAGACACAAGTGCCAATAAACACCAAAAATATAGAATGCCTCCAAAACAAAATAACATTCTCCATGTTGAAACTCCTTTACAGAATAATAAAAACTAGAAGGGATATAAAAATAATCTGCTGTCCTCTCTTCATGTTACATTCACTAATACAACTTGACCTGCTCTTCAAAGAGAAGGCAGTGCTGAGGCACTTGGTGAGGGGTGGCGCGGGGCGTGGTGCAAGTGGTTATTCTCATGAACAGATATCAGACTGCATCTCAGTCCTACAGCTTTTGAAGTGTTAGTGGAAGAGTCGAGGCCATCCTTACAGCACTTGCTCCTTGGCTGCAGGACTTTGACCACCCATTGCAGCACATTCATGCTTGAAAGACCCTCTTTAACAAGAGCATCTATTGTAGCACAGAGGAGATAGGGGACTGTATTATCCCTTAGCCCAGTCCAGCATGCTGACAAAAATGGCATACCCTGTTCACTTTGAGTGAAGCTTCAGGCACACAGAGAAGCCTCAGTGATGGTCTAAGCAGAAAAAAATAGAAATAAGAAAAAGAACACTGATGTGAATAAAATGTCTCCCTCTATCATGTGTCCTCCACACACAAAACCATCATAATCTAGAGACAAAGCAAAGAATAAAAATATTATCTTTGAAGATAACATACACGCATCAGAAAGAGAATGCAGAAGTAGCAAACACATAATTTTCCCAAATAAACGCACATCAAAAGTAGTCTTTTTCTGACAATATAGAGTTTGCAGTAGAAATACTAATACCCAAATATTCTGATACCTATAAGTTTTCAGGTCTTCTCTTTCCTCTGTATTTTTCTCAAGAGACAGAGATTCTTAATGATAAGAAGCAATGCATTATGAAAAATAAAACTAACTGAAGAGGTCTGCCTAAAATAAAGTGGTAGCACACAAAGCTGAGCAATCATAGGCATGAATGCTCATAAGGTAGTTCAACATTTAACATTTCCAAGGCTAAGATTGAATGCCTTAAAAAAAAAAAAGAAAAAGAAAACACACCAAAAGCTAATGTAGCATCAAAACCAGACTTGATTAAATTTGTTCACAAAGCTCTTGGAATGATTCTAGCAGGAATCCAAATCTCCAAGCTTTTGGCCCAGAAGAGAGAAAACCACTAAATCCATGCTCACTTTTGCAGCATTTTGCTTCTACAGTCTGATCAGGATTTAGCTTGTAGGATCCACACACAGTTGAGCAACATTTGATTATGATTATTTTATTTGATTTTCTGAAGTATTTGCACAATATTCTTGTTGCTTTGAAGATACCGCACTTCAAGCTGTTCAGCTTTTATGCAACAAAGCCAAACACAGTTTCTTTTTATGAAACACTGTAAATATAGAAAGCTGTAAATTAAGTTGCTTTGGAACAGAGAAAGCAATTTTAAGAAATGTCAAGTGATATATCTAGCTTTGAAATCACTCTCCACGGGAAGGAACAGGACTTTCCCTATGTTCCTGCCACAATAGGAAGCAAAAAGTCTAATTCAATTTCAGGCCAGAAAAAAAAGAAAATAACTATGTGTTTATACCATAACACATACTAGTAGGTAGAAGAGATATTTAGGAAAAGAAGTATTGCCCTTATGACCACAAAACTTAGGTCTTAGTATAAGTATTAGCAGTACACTACAAATTTTTAAAGCTGTGAATTAATAACTTTAATACTTCTTAGAATATATGCTTTAACTACTCCTTTACCTAAAATAATCACATACGAGTTTGTACTACTAGTTATACACTACAGTGTTTTTGGAACTATCTTAATAGCAATTAAATAATTATTCAGAAAAGCACATCTATTACAGTACTGATACAAATGGGTCTGTTAATGATGTGAGCTATTCTTGCTTTTAATATGCCTTTCATATACTTAACTATGCAGCCATTTCACTCTGAATAGACTTGAAAGATGTTTTTCTCTATGGGCTGGTGACTACTAAAACCTTACCATGAGCAAAGATTTTGGAGCAGAGGTTTCCAAACTGGTTTGCTAAGCAGAGCTTGAAGAGTTCCCCAAACCATAGTGATGGGCTGCCTGAATTGAACGCACTTCTACAGGAGCAGTTTCAGCTGATCCCTACTATGTCACTGCGGTGTGCTGCAGAGGTCATCTCTTGGCAGCCTGTGTGATTTGCAGGTTTTGCTGCAAGTATACAGCAACTGGAACCTGCTCTTCAGGTTCAGCACATGAGAGCAAGGCCAAGGAAAGGCAGCTTGCTTGGAGGAGGGAGTCGAGATGCTCTAAGTAGGCTTAACGGTAGAATAGCTTTGGCAAGGCAGCTGAGTCTGAATGGGGATGCACAATGAGAAGGCAGGAGCTTTGCAAGGGGGTCCTCACTTTAGAGGTTTGCAGGAGAAAGATGGCAAGAAGGGGAGAGAGATGTTAGACTTCCATTTCACACCTGTGTAAAATAGGAACAACCAGATTTTTCAAAAGCTATGTAGTAAAATAAAAAAATAGAAGGTCAATTTGGGGATATATGTCAAATGTTATTTGTTCAAAACAAGTTATAAGTTGGTCCTACAGCATTCTGGTCACGTGGGCAAACTGCTGAAAGGTATCAGCCCTAGAAAACCTGTAATCTTATTATTGCAACATATGCAAAGACATTTTTATTCTAAGTTTGGCATTACAGGTTATGTAAGTGTAGGTATTTGTATAGTGAATTAAGTATCTAAAAAATTCAATAGGAAATTTTGCACAGAAGTTGAAAGTGATTTCTGATAATGCAACTGTATAGGCCCTAATGTGTGCAATTCCACCATCTGCGTAGTGGAAAAGTTCCTATGGGTTTATACTCCCTTCCAGTTCTCACTGGTACTGTTCATTGTGCTTTTGATCCTTCTTAGATGCATTTTTGAGGCAATATGAAACAGCCAGTCATGCTTTGTAGATTAATAACATATATAAAATGTATACATAGGCCTCCATTAACACAGTGCTCAAAACAGTATTGGTGTTTTGAGAGCAAATCAGTGATAATAAAGCTGGAGCATTATACTGCTCTATCAGTATGTATAACCTCAGAAGCTATCTCCTAGTATGTGTATGAGTCCTGATGATAAATAGATCTACATAATCACACCGGAAACCTCTAACTGCTCTACTGTTACAACTCCATACCATAGCACATGCTTATTGAAATTGAATTATTGATTAGGACAAGTAAGCATCTTGCTAGCACAAGTGGATTTTAATCTCTTTCTATCCAATCTGAATAGAAAAAAAAGAAGACATACTATGAAAGATAACTGTAAAAAAAAAATGGTAGATTTTGATACCCAGACTTCTCATTACAGCCCATTTGCTACCACCCTTCCCTTTCATTTAAAGAAAAGTATCTCCAGAATTTTTTTTTTTTGGTCCAAACTCCTGAAATTCAAATAGCATGTCTCCTGACTCGGTTTTGTTAGTTTTCTGCTAAATATCTGCAAGAGTGCATTGCTTGTCCTTTGAGATTATGAGCAACTTTTAGCCAGATCTATCAGCTGCAGGGAGATCTGTCAAGTCCTGAGCAATTTCTCCTCCACAAGCCATCTCCTATTAGGCATAAAACTTGCTGGGATAGTTCCAAATTCCCTCTTCATCCCCCTGGGATGTTTCTTAAATCTCTGCACCAGGTTCTCAACAAAGGAACGAGCTCTTGTTTTTGGAATCAACAAGAATAAACTGTTTAGTTTCTTAATTACTGGGCTAGGCTCTCTCCAAAAGGGACTAAGTTTGGAATTCTTTTCGTAGCTACTTTTTCTAATCAAGAGCCAACCATTTTCTGCTCCCTGGATGGGCACATAATTCTTTTCATTTCTTTTGGGCTTCTACTGTCTTTACTTGCAGCTCAGAACTGCCTTATGTTCAGGAATACTGTGCTGAAGGCACAGATACAACAACACTGCGATGACAGCTACCTAGAGAGGACTCTGATAATTATCAGTGCTTTTTTGCTAAGGAACAGGAAATCAAAAGTGCAAAAATAAGCTCTGGAAAAGTAATGGATAATAGAACACTAGCAAAGACAATAAATGTTGTTTTTATATTCTAGCATTTATAGTCTTCACCAAGACTTTAAGTGTTTAATTTGCAGCCTCCAAACTCCACACCAATCAAGCTCAATTTATTCAAGTGCAAATCCCACAGCAACATTTAGCATTGCATAAAAGTAATTTCCCGTACAGAAGTTGCAAGTGACTATGATCAATTTGGAAATTTAAATACAATTTACTTCATAAAAATCCTTTCTTCACCAATTCAAATCCTTTTTGCTGGTCTTCTGTCAAAAGTCACTCAATTATTTGGTACTACAATGGCATTGCCCACTCATCCAAACTCTATACAAGTCTTCTGTACTTTCAAACTGGTGAATTACTTCCAGTCTTGAAGAAATTTACTAGCCCTTTCTAATGGTCAGTTTGGTAATTGGAGATGCAGGAGCATGGATGACTTTACTTTAAAGCTGCTTTCTGTTCTTATGTGTTAAAGTATGAACTGTAAATTGGCAACATGCACTCAGATAGCTTTAGGATCCTTCCAGTTCCTACCAAATAGCTCTCCTTTGTTCCATATAAACAATTGAAATAATCCAAGCACTTGAGAACATCTGCCATTCCAGAAAACTTGGGTTAGAACACTTACTGCTCACCTGCGAATACAAAGAGCGTTCCACAGTTAGTTTTTCCTCACTTTCATTATAGCCAGAAACAAAATCTATGACATATTCAGCTGCCAAAGTTTTATGCCGTCTACTGCAGGAAAAAGCTGTTAACTGTCTTGAACTACCTGTGCATTAGAGATCAGGGTCAGCATATGTCCTGCAGTATCTCTCATGCTTTTAAAATTATACCGTAAAGGATGTCTAATCAGCTTGTTATTTAGTTTGTTTTGTCTTTAGGTCATATACCATAAAATCCTACAGAGTGACTTTCTATCAATAACATGCTCTGTTTTAAGCTTGTTCTAGTAATGCACGAGATCAAATCTCCCATGTTTTCTGTTATTTTGGAAAATATGATAGCGTATGTTAAGAACTGTTACAATTGCTGCTTCCTGCTTTTTGGTTCTTTTCCAAGGCATCCTCTAGATCACTGATTCACAGCTCTTGTTCTTCTGCGATTAACTTTGCAGCATAAGCTGCAATGAACCCAGTATCCTTGGTCAGCTTCAGGATTCTCAACCATATGTCCCTGAGGAGTGCAGCTCTCCACTAAGGAGCTAAGATTTTCATTTCAAATGCCAGTGCATTCACTGACACAATCCAATGCTAGTTTTATGCTCTGGCATTTCTGCTTCATTTACTTTAGTTTGAGAAACCTTCACATGTAGAGCCGACCTTCTCCATATGTTGTCCCACCAACATTAAAGGATCCTTTTGCACGATGAAGCAGTATTCTGTATGTGTAATTGCTGCAGAAGTCACTCCTGACATGTTCACCACATCCTTCCTCCTCCACTCCATTTTTACTTTTATTCCTCATACATCCTACAAGCTACTCAGCTGCCAGCCAGGGGAGAAAAAAGAGTCAGTACATGTATTTTGCATGAACTTAGAGCTTCAAAAAGGCTACAACATCATGAAACAGTATCCCAAATGATAAGATTTATGGAAACCATTGATTAATTTAAAAGTAGACAGGACAGACAAATTGCCATTACATGAAAGCAACCACCAGATAAATCTAAAACTAAGTGCCTTAACTAGGTAATTTCACATCATTGCTTTTATTTGGTTAATCACATCTGAAACAATACCAGCCAAGAGTGGGAGGACAATAAAAAATCTAGGTTTCTTTCTTAAAACTTAAATTTTTGCTAATTTCTCTTCTAGAAAGATTTCATGCTTAGAGAAATCAGATTCCTAGAAAATGAAAGAAAAATCTTGTTCCAAGACTCCATTGGCGTACTGTTTTCAAAAAGATTTTGTCAAAAGAAAAAAAAGTGTCAAGCACTTGGTTTAGGTAGGCTAGAGGCAGTGAGAGTGTTTTCTGTCAAAAGACAGCATTTTGACCATCAGAAATTAAAACATTTCCAAAGCCCTAAGTGAGTTGCAGGAAGTCAAGGTTTTCTTCTTAGAAAATGAAATACTTTTGCAAAAACATCCTGGTTTTGAAAACTTAATTTTCTATGAAAAACAAATATGAACAAAACGACTTGATCACTTTTGGCTGGACACATGGTGACATGTAGTGAATCTATTTCTGAAGGTTTCTGACTTACTGTGTAGCTCACTTGATCATCAAAACTTCACAGATATCCATGAACTAATAAATCTAGGCAAAATTTTAAAATACATTCCTTTTAACAAAAATTTAAAAATATGTAGAAATAGAACCACAACAGTATTAAATTCTCAAACATGAAGAAAGCAAAACTTATTTCTGGACATTGCCCTGCAAGAGGAAAAACCTCAAATATTCTCTGAAGCAATTAGAAGGATCATACTTAAGAAAACTATACACGCATTCCGTTTAATGTATGAAGTCATCACTTACTCAGAAACAGAAGAAAAGTAATCTCATGTCAGAAAGTTTAATCTCTTCATTATTTGCTATTGTTCTGTTCTCTTCATTGAGGCACTAGCAAGATATTTTATCATACTTAATAGCTGCATTTTAAGTGCACCCAACACCACAACTGCAATTTAAGTTCTAGTGTGCTTGGTGCTGCACAAACTTTAACAAAAATACAGTTCCTTTCACAGTCCTACAGTTTCATTATTTGGATAAGATCCTAAGAATACAATTCCCATTTAATTCAATGGTAAGCACATAACTAAAACCCTGTGCAAGGCATTGAACATTTAGCACAGTATTCACTAAGTAGATCCAGATGATGGGCCAAATCCAGCTCTGATGTAGGTGGGCAAAATGCCATTGAAATCGTTTGTGTTGCAACACCAGAGCTGAATTTGACCTTATATTTTTTGAACATGATGCCAAATGACTGCAAAAACAATGTAGTTTTTACTCAAGTGCAAATGAATGCGGTGGTTTCATCCTAGCCCCTGGAGGACATGTATTCAGAGCACAAAAGCATCACACAGTTTGGCACAGCTTGTAACTGCTTTTCTGCAAAGATCCAGGACTAGAGTGTTCAGGGCGTTGCAGGTCATGAGTGAAGGAGGCGAAGCAGGATAGCTGCATGGACATGGCTGCACACTGCCTCTTGCTAACCTCTTGCCAGCACTCGTTTCCTCATTTTCATCATTCACTTTAATGTTTCAAGAACAAAACCAGCAATTTGAATTATTTTGAAGTCTCAATGGATGTGCATTGGTCCTCCCCAGGGTCTACTGAAAGGCAACTCTATAACTTTGTATTTATGCTGATAGAAGTACCAGCCAAATTTGTCTTAGTGTGGCTATTAACACTTGGCCTGTGTAATGTTTTACCTTCAAAGATGCCAAGGGTCCTTCTGAAGGCAATTTTATAGAAGGCAGTGATAAACAGGACCAGGATTTATAATACATGTACTTGTTATCCATTTGTATTTTCATATTTAGACTTTGGCTTCCAGAATTAGTAAACATAAGGAAATTTTATTAGCTTCTTTGAGAACTGTATTCACACTGTTCCTCTAGGAACCTTATTCAGGATATACATACAAGCCTTTAAGTTCTCCTTTGAGTCAGTGGCAACATCTTTAATTAGCAAAAATAAGCGCAAGACAGGTAACAATTGGGAAAAAAAAAACCCTGAAATCCAGATAGTTTGTACAAAAGCTGCCTGGATCATGAGATTCAGCAACTAGATAATGGGAATGCTGTCAAATAAGGCTCAAAGTTCTGACTTAAACTTGTGCCTTCTCACCACTTTATAGTGATGTTGAGTAAACTTAGCACCAACATCCCCTGACTGCTGCTTTTGCTATTTACCTTTTCTTTCTTGAGGGAAATATGAAAAAGCAGGAAGCTTTCCACAGAAAAAGAAAATAAAGGCCCAAATTATCATATCTGGGGAAAATTTCCTCATTTTGAATATAGGGGGGAGACTGGTGTCTAACAAGTACAATATTCAGTAGAGGAAGAAGACACAAGCTCTCTGGTTTTGCTGGTATTTCATAAGAACAACTTTTGTTCTGCTCTTTGTTCATCTCATTTGTACTCTTCCAAACTGCACTGTCACCAAAGAAACTTCCCTGAAAGAAATCACAAGGACAACACCCCAGGGCCACAAAATAGCTGAAGAAATACTCTGCAGCAGTACTTGTTCTGCTCTTACATAGAAAATGTGAAAGATAATTTATTCCTCACAACCTTCTCCTCCACTCTCTTAGTAGTTTTTATCATCAGTTTAATTCTTTCTTCCAGCATTCTCGATCTGCCCAAATGAGATATTCCAGAAGTGTTTGTTTTGCAGCTATGTTGATCCCACACTACCCCAACCTGCAGACCAAATCTGTAAAGCAAGCTAAAATACCGAAGTAAAGCCAAAGCAGGCGATACTAATGTGAAGTGAGCAGAAGAAACTCTTTGGTCATCTAGCTAGACTGTTAAGGACCAGTTATGAAAAACACAAATAGAAACTGAGGATTAATTAGCAACTTTCCCCAAAGTAGCGGAAATTAAAAGTCTAAATTCATTAACCCAGTTTTGACCATCTTGGCTTACTGCCCTTCAGGATTCTGATTTAGGATTTTTAATTTTCATTAGGAGTATATGCCATTCAATGTTTTCCAAGATATTCTAGAAGACAAGGGTTCATATCTCACAATTAATTTACACATCTTTCAAAGAACCTACTCAACCAACAGCACATAGTGTTATTATAGTTACATAAACTTACTTCATCTGGTTGCAATGACATCAGAATTAGATTCCTCAGAAGAACTTTAAAACTGCTGCTAAATAAACATTTTAGATTTATCTTCTGATAGGTGGTAGATATACTTTTTCTTGCCCTTTTCACTCCAACAGGTATCAGGAAATAGATATAGAAAACATCATGGAAAACAAGCAATATATTTCTCTGTGAGCCAAAAGCTAGACTTTTAAAATAAAGAGATATGCAACATAGTTCTTTTGAAAATGTACTTTACTACCTTCTTTTCCCCCCTAACTCACTTTTTTTTTACAGCTGGGATGTCTGGAAAACTGTAGTAAACTGGTTTCCAATTCCAGTAAGCCCCCCTAGGAAAGCAGCTTTCATTTCCAGGAGAAAATTTTTACTTAGTGGCTAAAAGACTTCCAAGTTCATGATCCAGAAGAGGCCAAGAGCACTTAAAAGTCAACAACATCATAAATTAGCTAAGTAAAACTAAATTACTGAAGTATCTGAGGTTGATTTTGCGGATATCAAATCAAAACTTAACTCAGACTTCCAAACCCTATTTAATTTTCTTATAGAAATTCTGTCTCAAAATCCAGTCTGTACCAAAATACTACATCCCACAAAATGCACCACTGAAACCTTGAAGAGGCTTTTGCATTACAAAGGCCAAACTTTTTTTTTTCCCCTTGACCATCTTTTTGCTAAATTAGACTTCAAATAGAGAGCTCTTCTGTGAGGAATTAAAAAACATGCACAAACTACCCCCACTTTAGATTGACTTTGACATTTCTTAAGGATGATAGAGCTAAGTCTAGCCAACTCTTAGGTGGAATACTTCCAAACCAGGATTCTGTGGCATGTAGGGCTGGTGGATAGGTCACATTCTTTCCTCCAGCCATACAAATCGATGTCCTAATATGGTGTTAGGTGGCACTATTCTGTGAACAGACTCTTTTTCAAATAAAATATTACTCTTCATCACTAAATACCACTGCACTGTTTGACAAAAGTGTAGTGTTAACCCATTCTTTGGCAAATCAGGGCATAAGCTACCTTAGTCCCACAGTCACTTCAACCAACCCGTTTTGGTTCAGTTCATGCATCAAACTTCATGTACTGCTACTGTTGGAGAGGATATAAGTTTTCATGTATAGTTTAAGGACATTTTTTCTTTCTAATTAGGGTCCCATTAAAGTTAAGGAAATCTTTGAAAACATTCAATGGAGTATTCATTTGTAAAAGCTCTGTGACATCCTAGGGTTTCTTATTACCTGTTCCATATTTCACAGATAAACAGAGTGTATACAGGCAAGCAGATGTGCTTTCCAAAAAATGTAAAGCAGCAATGAGGAGAAAAATAATCCCACCTCCTTATCATATGATCTTCCGAAATGACCTTTGTATCTTGGTGTTGCAGTCACTTAATGTAGTACCACTTCCAGATGCTGCTTCCGTCTGTAGTCACTTGTAATTCCTATGTCTCCCCAGAATGCAATTCCTATGTCTCCCGAGGGGTTACCAATCTCTTGTACTTAGCTCAACTTCTTACTATAGTCCAAGATTTTTAAAAATAGCAACACTGGGGACCTCTAATAAAAAAGAAACTATTTTACATTTATTTCTTGCCATCCATTCTTACTGGCAATTTGATGACATTCTGAAAATATTTGGCATTAGGCAAGCAATGTGATCTGGCTAATTAACAATGATGTTCTTAAATACTGCACATTATTGGAAAAATCCTCTAATAACAGACAACTAGTTTTCATGAGAGGAAAGCGATAGAACTTTGTGGACATTAAAGCTATATTTTCCCAAAGATTCCAGGTTCAGCTTGTTATAATAGGTTATCTGTTGAAGCTGCATTCCCAGGTTCAGACTGTCTCTATAAATAATATAACACACTACAAAGAAAGGTATCAGATTTATCATGAACATATTTCATGGAAAGGAGCTCCCTCTTTATTAACCATCAAATGAAACAAAGAAATAATTCAAAATTCGATAGGGTAGAGTGAGTTTTGCTTTGTTCTTCCCTGCCTGCTCCCCCTCCCTTCTTTCTAGCTTGGCTGTTTTCTTGTATATTCTATCCTATGGGAGAAAATTTTGCATTCCTCTTCCCTGGTTTCCAATTTGTCCATCTCACATGAAAGATAACAACAGGCCAGGTAGTAAAGGCAGAGTTTGCTATGTTTAAAACAGCAGAAGAGTTAGCAGTTGGTGTGGGAACAGAGCCATGCTACCCCTCCATAGCACGGCAACCTGCACGACTTCGCCTCCCTTTTAGAGGGGCAGGTTATGGCTGGGAGGAGGGGCAGCCCTCACGAGATAGACTTTCTCACTCCAGCCAATTTGCAGACATCAAACAGCTCCATGGGGTGGTTGTACTAACAGTATCCCATTTGTTGTCGTCTTAGGCTCTGGAGAAAACTTTTGCCTAACGCTGAGTTTACTTAGCTGCAGAAAGTTTGGTGAACTTCAGTTCATTCTGAGGCCTGTTAACAGCAGGAAAAGTCCAGCCTACAGCTACAGAGGATTCACTGCTTGATGACATTAATAAGATCCAGATCCAAGAGGTAGAGACAGCTGTAATCTTCCCTATCCTCTGCCCTGCAGGGTGAGTACGCGAAAGCTTTTCCTGCAATTTACAGTCTTCCCTCTCCCCACTCAAGTGCTCAGGGTGAGGAGAAAAAGGAAGAAATTAGTGGCCTAATTTTGCATTAGTAAGAATTTATAAACCTGTGCCAAGCGGATAAAGCTTAGAGAGACTGCTGTAAAGGTACTCCAGCCCCACGAATTTTTCAAACAAATACACTCATTAAGACCAGAGAAACAGAAGCTTTTTACAAATAGCAAAACCAGGAGAAGATAAACACACGCATAAGGAGGCTGACACAGGGGTTTCTTTGATAACGTCAAGATTCTGGAAATGCAAACCACAGCAAAGAAGGTGAGGATGTATTAAGCTCCGAACATACTTCATAAAAGTTATTTCTATTTCTACATTATGTATTACACTAAAAATGTGGTTTTCATGAACAGACACAGATATTACCACAATATTTAATGAAATGCCTTTGTATTTTTACATAATATCAGCATCACAGGTGAAAAATATAACAAAAGTGTCTGAAGGAGAAAAAGTAATGTGCCTCTTCCGCTTTTTTAGCTTTCTCTTTTAAAAAAATTCTCTCATTTCTAATGTGAGCAATTACAATAAGGGCAACAGTTTACTTAGTGTCAAGTATCATTTACATATGAGTTATATATGGAGCGACTGCATGCCACAAGTTATCCAGACTAAACAATTTACATTCTCTATTCAGCAAACAGAGAGGACCCTATTCTGAAAATCTGATCACTGGTGGTATTTCTTTGAGCGGAGGTTAGCAGGATTAAGTCCTAATCTGTGCACCTGACAACAAACCATCAAGGAAAATCCACACAGACAATAGAAGTTTATCCTAAAGTTTAACAGCGACACACACACATATCACATCCAAGAAAATACAAGAGCCCTTTTAAACTGTATTTGTTGTTGTCAGGAAATATATAGCTTTCATCTCGTTTAATGGAATATTTTGGTTTATTAAATCTAACTTGAACAGGTGAAACAGTAAGAAATAGTTCTATTAATAGCTTATCTTTTAAATTCAGATGACACTTCTATAATTAAAGGGAATATCAAGAAAAGGCGCGAAAGATAAAATGAACAAAGAGACTGAAAGATGTATTTGTTACTGTTTAGACCAGTAGCTTCCTGCAAAATGTTCCTTTGGTTATTGACAGACGAAAAACTATTTTCACTAGAGCCTTTCTAGTCATGGGTTGTTTTACCATCCTTCTAAACATGATTAATTATCTAGTTTCAAAATAACTTTCCTAGAATAAATAGATTTTACTGTTTAAAACTTAAGTTCAGAAGGAACCATTACGTCTACATCAGTATATTTTCTGCATGATTTTTGTCTCACTTCTGCAGTACTTGTATTTCCAAAATGTACATAACCTACAAGGAATTTTAGTAGCTATCTAATTCAAAGTTGCTATCCGTGTTCGGCCTTGACTTTAATCATCTGAATTGTGTGTCTGTGTCATGCCACAGAGTTGAGATCTCATTTAGGTGCTGTGTTGTTAACCTTGGTAAAAAAAAACCAACATTGCTTTCAGAATGAAAACAAAAAAAAAAAACGAAACGAATTTGAACATATAGAAAGTTCAAATGTTGCAGATGGTTCCTCTCAAAAGACTGATATCTGGATATAGCTTTATTGGAAATCTAAATATTTGTAAAATAATTTGGGCTTGTATTTAAAGGTCATCTAATTAAATAAATAAATAACATTAAATTAGTCACAAATGTTCTTAAAATATTGCTTTGTGCCATTTACTATTAGCCAGTAGAAAGTTGACTCATACTTCTCACATCTGACAAAGTGTTACTTTTCATTTTTAAGGCAATAAAAGGTTTTAAGCTATATCAGGCTACTAATATTTAAATGGGAATTGAGAATTGGCTTTGAGTCATATTTGGCACGATCTCCTACTTTTCCTCCCAACAATAAAAATTACTGCTGAATTTCCCATTAACTTTTATAGCAATGTTCTTTGGACACAACTGGACAAATTCTACACAGATTTACACTCTGGAATCCCAAGCAGAGCCAGTAGGGTTGCAAACTACAGCCCAGCAGCTATCTGCCAAAAGGTGACATGCTGTGATGTGTCTGTTTGCCATCAGGATACTGCTGTGGTAAAAACTAATATTACAGTTATCCCAAACACCTTTTCAAAGCCATTGCTCTTACTTTGAACATTTAGGCAGTGTTTACTTCAGAAAAACACTCATCTGAATGTATGGAGAGTTAATTTGATCCCTGCAATTTAGCACCTTTGTAATACGGCATTTGTAAAGGAACAGGTAACTAAGTGGTTTCAGAGGAAGGATTTTAATGAGACAGGAAGATGCCTTTAAAAAGAAAAAAAGAAAAAAAAAACGGTGGCATCTAATCTTTGTAGTGCTCACTATTCTTCTGTTGATTATGACAGAGGCTATTTCAGCTTTATTTAATATCTTCTTGATTTTTGCTACAGAAAGTGTGCTTACATACAATCCTGCACTGAAATGTTTCCCCATTTGTGAAATTAATTAACAAATATATACCAACAAAAGTGTTCCCCTAACTATAACAAGCCAACAAGCTATAGGAAGTTCTTAGCTGGATTCACCAACATTTTACAAAGCCCTAGCAGCTTATATCCTGACAGGATTATATACATCCTGATATCCTGACAGGATTATATGCATCAGTTTCAATTGCTGTAGAATTATTTTCACTTCAAAATGGTTTATGCCCAGTGTATGTGCAGTTTTAATTCACAATGCTAAAATCTACAGTCTACAACAGGTTTTGTTTTGATTTAAACTGGCTTCAGTCTGGAGGTCATTTTGTTAGTACAAAGCAGAATCAATGAATTCTCAATTGTACTTGATCTTGCTTTTTAATTCTGGGCATACCTCTGCTCCTGACAAAAATGAAATGACAAGGAAATACACCATACGCAGAAATAATTTTCTGTAGCATACACCAAATAGTACTATGTGGGTTCCAGTACTTGCTTGTGACGGGCTGCAGCAAAATTCCCATTGGTGCAAAACCACATTGTGTCGTATCCTCTTGACACAAGATGTAACAATATCCAGCAAGCTTAATGCTCTACATAATATATTTCAACATCAAAGCCACAATTATTTTTAGACATCTAATTCTCTAAGCCTTTCTGTATCATTGTAAGGAACTTTGGCCGTCACATTGGTACCCATCCCCCCCAAGTAAGCTGGAATAGTATTTGTCAAGAGCACTACAGAGCAGACTGAGAGATTATCATCAACCCCAACAGTCTACAGAATTCCTCCCACTTGTGACGTGCAGAAAGAGGCTGAGATTTTCAGTCTGATACAAACTTAACAGCCTTAAAATATTTGTAAAGTTGAATTTGAAAGCCATTGCAATGCACCTATTCAACACAAATTTAAATCCATGTAAGATAGCAAAATATGCCTGCCTATTAAGGTCACGTCCTTCTTTCAAGGACTTCCGTCCTTCCCTAATTAAAGGAAATTGCAAAACTCCTGCCCGTTTCACTGGGAGAAGAATCAGATCCTGTCAAATCTTTACCAGGGACTACACCCTGCTATGCATGTTTTTACATTAGAATCATCCATATTCAGAAGTAATTTTGCGATGGGAATTGACACGAAAAATGAGGCCCATAACACAGGATCCAGAGTAGACAGTCAGTACTGTTTTTTCAACTCCTAGCACTTGGCCATCATATTTAGTCCCAACAGGCTAGTTACAATCCATTTCATAGGCTTCAGGATGTAGGAAAGATCCAACAGTCAACAATATTTAGCTGAAAAAATAACAAACATGCAAGTGGAGCAGGGTGTCCTGCTTGCTTCATTAACAAGCCCTAAGCATACACATGCTCAGCTGAGTGTCACGCTCAGTCACACCATAGGACATCATAGTAACCAAAGCAGCTCTCACTGCAGTTGCTTGCTGTCGTTTTCAGACTGCACTGCTCCTTCTTCCAGTAAAAACAGTCAAATTGTGCGCTTGGGCACACCTTACAAAACACTAAAGTCTTAGTACACAACCAGTTCTAACACTTCCATAATTAGCTTGAGCTCTGGCTTGGAGGGGGTTGGGGAAGGAGCAGGAGGAGAGAAAAAGCTGTGTGTTAAATATTGTAAGACTTCCGCTGTTTTATAGGTAACATCAGAAAGAGAGAACTTCTGCATAAGGTTGTTCTCATGGTTTTCATTACCACATATAGTTAATCAAAAACACTTCAACCTCAGGCAACCAACACACTGCAAAGAGAATATTAAGAGGGTATAAAAGCATTCTACTCACTTGGAAACTAATTAACTTGGTTAAAAATGAAAAAGTTTTTGCAAGTACTGTAGTGTCAGGAAGGGCTTGTTGATACCTCAGATTTACTATGTGTGCACACAAATGAAAGCCAATTTTGCTTCTGTTGAAGGTAATGGCAAAAGTCCATCTCCAGGGCAGGCAGATCAGGCCTTTAGTATTAGACTTAGATCTTGAAATAAATAGAGTAGCTATATGGTGGCTCAAATTTTGAAATAAATAGGCTTTAGGTGCCTGATGCTAGTTTAAGGCAATTTAGGCACTTAATTACAAAATAATAGCCCTAAAAATCCTTCAACAACTTCCTCAACTTTGCAATATCCGTATTATTGTGAATATCTATTTCCAGTTTGGCACAGACTACACAGCTTCCTTCTTAAGTATTACACTGCTCCCTACTTAACTTACCACTTACCCATGGCTGAATATAGACCCAATGCTCTTGGGCCAAGACCCTTCCATTGAACTCCAATGGGGTCAACAATGGTAGTGCCCTATTCTGACGTTGTCACGTAGAATCTATCCATGGTCAAGGGATATCAAGTTACTGTAGTTAATGGAGTTTGGGACACAACTCACCTTCTCCTAGGATTTGCTCAGAATAATTATGGTATAGATTCCAGTCACTTTACCACCAACAGGACAAGTACCTCAGATGTTGATACTTAGAGACAGGTAAGAAGCACTCTGCATTTGGGGTCACTCTTCTTATTTCTCTTATCAAGTACTCATTCTCTGAGCACTTCTGCTGAACACCAGATGAAGGTGGATTTGCATAAAATACAGTAGCAATTCTTTTCATTTAGAAGATGCCTGGAAGAACTGCCTTCCCTTTTACACCAAGAGATGAGAGCACACATGCAGATTATGAAAGAACAGTTTTCTATCTGAGGACATTTGAATTCATGTCCCCAGATGTGCCAAAGCCCTCTGGGTATTGGCTAGTCTGATGACTATGTCAGATAAGGAATTGATGGTTTCAGACCCTCTTGATGAAGCTGTTCCACTAAACAAACAAAATCATGAAGGTAGAAGAAGACAGCAAGAAGGACCAAGACTTTTTGCAGCATGGTGTGCAAAACTCAACTCCTCAATAGACTCAAGAAGCAAGCAAATGCATCTTTTCTCTTCTGCAGGAAACCTACCTCTCAGCACAAGTCCACATTCCTACCTCTCATGAAAGATGGCAGTGCTTGAGTGTCCCACAAAGTTTCCAAATTGTGATTTCTCTCTGAAATCCTGAATAAAATACATAAATAATCCAAAAGCAGAGTAAAACCCACTTTTCTTCATTGTATTTCACCCAGACTAGGTAGGGTGACTCTAATCAGCTGGTTTGGATTCCATCTTGAGGTTTTTCTCTGTATAGAATTGATATTAATTCTAGGTTATTTTCCAGTCACCAGTTTCATAAGAAGAATGCAGCTTCCTTAAGATATGCTCAGCCTCTGCCAATTTAAATCCTGACCTTGCACTGAAAGCCTCCTGGCCAGACCCTGTATCTATTTGGGAAGCCAAAGAAATTCTCAGCAAGTGTCTTAATACGTTACAGGATTTTCTGAAGAAAGGAGGTCCTCATTTGAAATCGTCTTTTGCTGACATAGATTAAAGTTAGAATACGCAAAATGAATAAATATTTCTATTTAAAAAAAAAATCACATCAAATCCTACATTGGAGTATTTTTAGACATAGCCTCACAATGATTTAAATAGGATCTCAAAAATTTAGTACAGAATAGATCATGAGTCTTTAAAATTGTTACTGATGCCTATTCCATACTGGGATATTTTAAGAGTTATTCTGTTGCACTGATTAATAATAGATAGAGCACATTAGAGTGGTTTTATTTACTCAGCTTTCTCTCACATGAAACTAATCCACACATACATTATTGATAAATAATGCACACCTCTCCAGTTCACAGCATCTAAATTATGCAGAATTAGGAACAGCTGATGAACTAAAACACATAAGAGTTTATCCTAGTAAATATCACTGTATTTATTGCCAGCATACTTGGTGAACTGCAGTTCTACATAAAACCTGCAGTTTTCTAGATAGATGGAGTTTTTCTGTAGATGCCACAATGTTTAGCATTCAGATCAATACCACTACCATTACTCTTTTGCTCAGATAAAATGTATTAGAATTAACTTAAATATATACAGAAACATCACTTGAAAGCAATAATGTAGCCTTATAAAAACAAAAATAAAAAAATTGCAGCATTTTAGAGTATATTAACTTGCAAATGTTTCATTACTGTATTGCACTATAGTTCTTCCATCAATAATAAATAACCTTCTGCCAATGCTTACTCTTGCCTTGTTTTTACAAAGCAGTGCTTATTTTCATTTAGGAACTAAACACAACATTGTCAAGCAATGTCTCTCAACAGTCATGAAGTATTTAGCACAATATTCACCTGAGAGCATAATCTAGCACAGATTTTCAAAGCAATACTCTTAGGTTACATTTGCATTGGGTTTCTGAGAGGAAGTATGAGTTTTCCTATGCAGATACACAAGGCCAAATTCACCTCATCACTTCACTTAATTCGTGTCTGGAATGAATTTGAGCTATTCTCTATTCAACTGTGTTGAATTAGACTTTGCATCTTCAGTTTTATTTAGATGGAAGTAATTACCTGAGAAAAGCCCACAGAATATTCGTTGTTTAATATTGCAGTATTACAGAGAAATGTGCACAATTTTGCATAAAGTTCATTATACACTGTATATTCTGCCAGTTATGACTGGAGACCTTAGGTGAACAATGCAAAGGGCGAACAACATATATTGTGGTGTTTGGGGCTTTTTTGATCACTGGGGCAATACAAGCACAAGACGAAATCTTAAAACCCTAAAAGCGAGCCATTCTTCAAATACTGAAATCTAAATCCCATTTTATTATGCTGTCAATGAACTGCCGAGATTCTCCTTTGCTTGTTAACATGATAGCAGACAGATGAGAAGAAATAAAAAGTACTGGCCTGTGAAAGGCAAATCAAAAGGGGAGATTGAAGGGATTTCTCGTGTTACTCAGGTGAGTCTTTACGCCCCAGCCACTGACCCAGCCAGTGGTCAGAACGGTGCAGGTTCCGTTTGGTTGCTCCGAACGCTTAGACACGGTATCCAACTGTCTGCCCAAAAGGCTGAGAATTTGCAGTTTCTTTGTAAGCTTACTGCACAATAAACAAAAGAAGGGAATTTGATACTAACTAAACAGAGAATGAATAGTCAATAACATCGTATAAAGTTTTTCAAGTCACAAATCTTTATGTAGCAGGAACGACTTTGCATGTTACTGGAGTCTTTTAACGCAAAGATTGCCTTTTTTGTACCTCTTCTCATTTTTGAGGTGTAAAATGTATTTTTCTAAAATTAAACCCTCACCTGTTGACAGATAATGGTGAATGAGGAAAACAGAGAGCACTCTGGTTACAGAGATACTTAACTGTTCCACAGAACTGCAGAATAATTATTTTATTACTTTCAACAAGGGTAGCAGAATGTTTATTAAATAAATTACTCCAGTTTTTAAAATGTATATTTTTTCCATTGTTGGATCTCTATTTCTTAAATTTCAAAAAGCATTTAAAGTCATGAACAACATTTTAAACAAAAAAAAAATAAAATATGTAACAAGTTCCATGCTATCATAACTCAACAACTATTAAATGAGGTGGCATGTGAAGAAGAAACACAGAGGACAAAATGCAAACACAAGGACATTTGTACAACAATTTTAAGTGCAGTTAACTAAAGGTTATAGACCTAAACCTGCATACTTTTACACTGGAAACATTATTGTATGCATCATGGTGTATATTTCTCAGAATGCATTAGCTGTCAAGTTTAAGTAATACCTTACATGCCCTTTTCGTAACTTGCAGAATTAGCTTTATGAAACCCAGCTGTTCAAAATAAAGCCTGGACTAGCAGTGCCATCTAGCATCTTAAAAAAAAAAACCCAAAAACATCAAAATCCCTGTGCACTTACAGAATGGGTAGATTCACATTTATTAAGACTATCAATCTTTGTAATAGATCTATGCATCAAGACGTAACCCTCAAGTGAGCAACAGGATATGTTTTGATAATCAGTGTATTACCAAATATAACATCTGTACACATCACAAACCATCTGGACAATAAAAGTGTCAGATGAAACTCTTAAGCCTTTGAAAGAGCTGAACTGAGACCGGGAAGAAGAGGGCTGTATTTACTCATGCAATGTTGGGTTAAAATACACGGATGGCATAAAGCTGTGATAAAGATGGGAAGAAGGAACAGCAAGAGATTTTCTTCCTTAAGCAATATGGAATACGTAGAATGATTTAGAGGACCAAAGAAAATATTTTCTTATACCAGTAAAGAGAAACATCTGCTTTGCACAGCTTAATAAAGGAATTTGCTATTCTGAAATCTACTAGACTTCTGCTTTGCACAGGTATATATTGACATGTAACAATGCATATGAAATATATTCATTTGCTCCTCTCTATATGGAGTTAAAAGGCTTAAAATTTGCAAAAGTATAACAGCGAGCAAAATTTCACCCACTTTTATTGTTTGTTGAACAGAATGAATTGCTTGGCATTGCATAAGACAAAACATGAAAACAAATACTGCCTCTCAGAGCCTACAGTATAGAAGACAGGCTCTGAAATGACAGGATGTACTGGGAAGCCTTGAAACACAGTCATTAATTATTGTCATTGTTAGGAGTAAGCCTTTAGAAAGAACTTGAGTGCAAACAAGGATGGGAAGACACTGTAGCAGGAGTTCAGAGAAAGAGAAGCGAGATGAGTTGTTATTACAAGCTCAGCCACAGCAGCCCCTTGGCACAACAGTGTATAGAGACACTGTACCTTTGCCCCATAGCTGAGAATCATTTCTATATTGCATAAAAAGGAGGAATTAATTATAGCACAGGCATGATAATTAGATTATGAGTCTTTCAGTTTAAAGCCCCAGAAGAACTGTTACATTGTGAAAAGTTATTAATGCCTTGGCAACTTTCAAACAGATTTAATCTGCCACCATTTTCCCCTGTTCCTGTGTGTTTTTGTGTGGATGTTCCCTGAGAAAAGCTTCACTGATACAGAACTTAAAATTTAAGTAAATTTAAGATAGAGCTTGCAATATGCTAGATTATGCTGTTCATGAAGCAAAATTTTTCCCCTACTCCAGACAAGTTTTCTTGGGATAGAAACAAAAATAGAGTGCAAAGATTTAAAAAAAAACCTCTGAAGCAAAACTAACCTCACTGGGTCCAGATGCCCAATCACCCAGCTCAGATAATCAATGGGTCGCATCTATGAAACACTAATAGCAAGCTTTGTTTCCACAGAAACATGTACAAAACAAACCAATTAAGAGACAGTTCAATATAATGTTCTGCATCTGGCTTACATGTTAGAAATAAACTAAGTTATGTCAATGTAACTGTTTGGCAGCCACTGTAAAGTCACCTGTAGCTATCTCAAAATCATTGTTCTGTTAGCAGCTCCAGTAGAAAAGTGCTGTATGTAGTTATTTATTTCGACTATTTTCAGTTAGGAATAAGTGCCTTTTATTAGTCAAAAGTGTCACTTCGTTATTATCTACTTTTTACAACTGGTATTACATAAGGTTTTGTGAGCTTCAACTATGGCACAGCATTCAGCTGAGTTAGTTACAAACACTAAATATGTATTCATGATATGCTTGTTTTCCATGTCGAGACTTGGACTGTTCGATTGTTAATTTGTCAAAAGTACTTTTTTTACTAGAAAGAAATGCTACTCTGTAAGAACAGTTGTTTTTAAAATATAGCAGGTCTGCAGTACTTTCAAAAAGACCAGCAGGTTTTACATAGAGAAGTGGAAAAGCAAACTGTCAACACTACAGTCTGATAAAATGTTTTTACCTTTGTAAAATAATATACAAATGGTGGCAGCATGCCACGTGTTTTCCAGTACAATCACCCTAACTTTAGACCTACCAACAGAAAGGAACAACATGCACTTTGAAAGAGTCTAATGGAAATGTGGGAATGGAGACATGGCAGATGTTTTGCAGAGCTCCTTTCTCCCCTCAGTTGCTTGTTTCAAGCTTGCTAGAAAGGAAATGCTATGAGGTGGTAACCCAGAGAATGTTTTCTTTCCACACTCTTTTCAAGTTATGTAAGTTAGTATCTTCCATTTTTGGTGTGTTCTAATTAAGAAACTTTTCTTTTCCCTTCTCATTTTTTTTTCTGCTACGGTGGGCTGACATGATTGGGAATTCATCCCCACTGAGTAAGTCTCTGCTTATAGACCTAGGGAGACAAGGTACCTTATATACATTAGTATAGCTATTTACACAGATCGCATCAGTTTATTCAGAAGACTCATCACAGCCCTGCAGAGCTCAGGGCTTGATATGAGAGTGCTCCCATTTGTTAAACATCATTCCTTTAATGTTTAAATAGGAACATTTCCAAAGGAAATCAGCAGCAGAGAATAAAATATAGGTAGGGAAAACACATTCAAACTAGACACCCACTGGCACAAAACTGATTAGCCGCCTAAGGCCACTGAGACCATAGGCACAGGATGTTTTCCTAAATGGGGGAGGGGCTAGCTTGACCTTTTAATTTATAAAGGGAAACCACACACCCAGGTGTTGCAGCTCTGCTCACTAGGAGCAATTAGGACATAATCTGGGTTGTTTATTTTGTTGGATTCAGAGGTCCATGCTGAAAGATAAAAAAAGACTTACAGTCACTCAGTAAGCTCCATGCATGTGATGTTTTTCAACTGGCTTTTGTGTGCGTACTGTCTAGTTATTTGTTTGTTTGGAAAGAAAAAACAGTCTAAGTAATCCCACTTGGGCTACAAGAAGGCAAATTGCCTCTGCATGTTAAAGCTGAATTTTAAAGGAAAAGAAACCTGAAAGAAAATCTGTGCCTGTACAGTCAGGAGTGGCCATTCAGTTAAAGGTGTACTCTTAAAACTGATACAGCCAATCCTTTCTAGATGAATCCACTTTTACTGAATACTTTGTGACTTAAGGTATATTGTTATAAACAAATTTAGTAAAGAGATTGATTTAGTATATTTTAAACCAGTCACAGATTTCAGAGGCTAGAACAATTCTGATTGTTATCTATAGAGACGTAAAAAGGAAAACATATAGCCATGTATTACAACAGGTGCTTTAAGGGACTCTTCTGGGCAATAGTGACACCAATGTCACAGATAAAGTGACACAATTACCTCTGCCACTTTCCTAGAATGAAGGAGTCAAGCTTGCATGGCTCTTCTGGTACAAACTGTGCCACCATGGCAAAGAAGGTTGGGCAGTATTTTAAACAAGCAATAAAAAATGTTTCTCAGGCTGTCAGCACAGAACCAATAGTGAGAGAAATAGAATATGCTGCAGTGTTCCCAGCCTCTGGTATTATGAATCTCTCCAAAGATTCATAGGTGCTGTCCTAAAAGTGTTGCCCATTAGTGTGGTCTCAGATTTCTTTAAAACAGTCCCACATAGAAGATGTGCACAGTGGACCCTTTGGCTATGATACTGGTTCAAGAATAAATCTGACTGCAGCCGCTTAAGTAAATTGTTTGGTTTTTTTTTTTAATGGATATGGAATATAGTGCTTAAAGAATAATTGCTTATGTCACCCACCCAGGGAATGTAGGTCCCTCTGTGGGATAAGACCTATTGTTTATTATATGGATGTGCAACTTTTAGCATATTGTAATGTCCTGGACAATCTTCAAGCAAGAAAGAGATTATTCTCCTCTACTAAAGTGCTTGGTAGTTGATCTGTCATCAACTACCCACAAGAGAGACGGAGGGTAAAAATAGCCATTTTTCACAACAAATTCCTTTCCAAATCTTGTAGATTCCCTGTCAATGCCTTTTCTGTGGCTACTGTTCTTGCAGCTACAGGGGACCTTGGCCAACACGATGGCAGGCCAGCCATACAGTGGAAACTCTCTGAAATCTTGAGGTTGGCACAGACAGATGTCAAGACTTGCCAACAGAGTTACATTACTGCAACGACTAGCAACAGGCTGGGATATCGCAGTCTGGTTGCTACTTTTGCAAAGACTTTACACGACCTCAAATTAACATACTGTTAGCCTGATTCAGAGAACACTGACATTAACAGAAACCTTTTTCCAGCTAATGCGATAGACCTTTGGCTTAGGAATTATGAACAACCTTGTTTGTGTGAGTAGGTTTTCTTTCAGTATGTGAACTTAAATCATGAAGGTTACAACAGCGGCACCTTCCTGGGACACGTTGGGATATAGCAGCCAAAAGCATTAGAAAGGAATTAATACAAGGTGCTTTTTTTTTCTTGAAATATCGTGTTTATTTCTAATGTTTGCTGACATACAATCTTACATCAACAAGAAACTTAAAATAAAGACAGACTGGCTGTTTGCTCTTGTCTTCACTACTTAGAAATTTCCTCTCTAGTTTTCATGGGAAGAAAATAAATACAAGTCTAACATCTCAAACTTCCAGAACAACCTATAAGCCTAGACATGTCCATTTCTTTTCTTTCTTTTTTTTCCACAAAAATCAATCAAGTATGGTTTTCTTCCAAAGGAAATGGCGTATGAAAAAACTGGCACTGTAAGATCTGATTCATTGCAGTATCTTCTTCTTCCATTCCATTCTGACTAACACAAAGACCAATGTCAGCCTTCATTTTATATGACATTAGTATTTTCCACAGCTTTGATACTTTAAGACAAAATTTACAACAGAATGAGTTCTGCTATCTTTAGCTCCAATGAAGAAAAAAAAAACTACAGCATTCTATAAGACTCACAAAATTCATTTTTCTTTCATCAGAGCTAAAAGGTAATTTGCCATGGCACAAACATTAAAGAGAGAGAAAATCTATTTCTGAATGCATCTGTTGGTTATGAACACAAATTAAGCTGAGTTTTCGTTCATCTTAACTGATGGAAAAGTTTAAAATCTCAAAAATACAGTAAGAGCAGAAAATAAAATACAGAATTTTCAACACTTCATCCAGAAATAAATGTCCTAACACCAGTTGCTTCACTTTTATACAACTGGAACATGTTTTTGTTGTTTCAATTTTGATTTTTTGGGGGTAAGGCTATTGTACAGATTTGTGAATTTCTAGTCCAGAAGACAGTGGATGTCATACACAGAGCTTGTTCCTCCTTACAGTGTTGATTAGAATGCAGTGTTAGAGGCCTCTAGAAAGTTACTTTTAACCACAAGTTATTGCACTAGCTGCAGGAATTGTGTGGAAGATAAATATGAGAAAGAGAAGCTTTCTGTAGCATGTGTTAGAGTGCAAGATGGATCTGATAGCCATAATAACCCCTCCTGGCTCTAGTGTTTATGAAAAAAAAATACAATCTTTATCAATAACGGATGTAAATTGGATTCCATATTTTAAAGAAAGCCTATCATGTACAAAGCTACAAAGCTACAGAGCTGGTAGTAATTTAAAAAGAAAGACAAGATTTAATTGAGAAATAGAGAAGCAAATTCAATGGTTTATTTCTTAAAATTTTAAAATACATCAGATGAGCAAAATACCAAATGAACAAAGAAGCAAATGAACAAAGTCTTTTTTTTTGTCAGCTAGTTTACAATCCAAAGTAAGTGGATACTACATAGGAAGAAAGAATTTGTTATATAGATGGAGTAGCAGACTCGGATTCTGGAGATTTGACTCTTTCTTACCTCTGTTACTGGCCTCCTGAGTTGAGGTTTGTACCTCAGTTTCATAGTATGTAATGTGGATTTCCTTTGAAAAGCATTTTGAGATGTCTTGGTAGTGCTGTCATACTTAAATTGTACTGTTTTCACATCTTACTGTGATCTTACCCTTTTTGAAGGCAAAACATAGCCTGGGTATGTGGGATATAATTTATCCCACAGCACTAACCTTGGGCGCATAAAGTTAACTAAGGGCTATTTGCAGTAGTATGCAAAATGGGATTTAAGGCATCTAATCAACTGAACTTTTGAAAACCTTTGCTCAGAGATTGTTTAAAGTTAGTAGGGGCCTCAAGCTTCAACAAAGTTGCATTGGTACCTACAAATCAACTTCTAGTGTGTAAAAAAAGCACCTAAGCACCTAAAACTGGACAGGAGCAAGCAATTCTGCACACTAGTGCATAGCTTGTATCACAGTGTAAGCACATGTCTTGCTGGAATCCTGAAACTGAATCTACTTATTTCCATGAGGAATTCAATCCAGTGGGTGTTAACAATCATATCTGTGAGAAGCGAGACTTGAATTTCAGTGCCTGCTTGAACTACTGCTTTTTTATTTTGCATTAGGCAGTCATAAAATGCATAAAAATACTATGGAGCAGTGACTGGAACCTAGATCTTTATTTTAAGGGGAAAGATTTAACCACAGGTGGTGTTTTTCAAGACACAAGTGCATGGCATGCAAAGTGGAATAGCAACATTAGAATTGAGTAAGAAGAAGAAGAGAGATTATTTCATCTAACATGGCTCAAGCACTTTGTTGGACTGGAAACATGGCCCTACATCCTCTTCAGGCAGGAGGATTTGAACTGAAGAGTCCAATCACATTAGTAAAAACCCGTGGATGAAAAGCAATCACCACTTGTGCTTTCACCTCGGTTTCACAGTACTGATGCCTACTTCATTTGAACAAAGAAGATGTACCTGAAGTATCTATAAATTCAAAGAAGAAGGCAGCGTCTTCCTCTAGTACAGAAACAGCTCCTAGGCCTCCAACAGAGTGGTAACCAGGTCGGAATATGTTCTCCTGGTTATACAGACAACAAATGTAGATGCAATACGCTGTAGCTTCTTTTAGAGAAGCCAAGCATTTGATACTTAGGGACTGTGGTGATGAATGTGACAGTGCTGAAATCCTTTACTATGAAGAGATTCTCGTGGCAGTTATATGGCACAGAAACAGGAGGTTATTTGATGATGTGTCCAGACACCCAGCAAATTCTGGCGGTTCTTACAGTGTTTCAGTTCAGATTCCAACTTTGTTGTAACTCATACATTTTCTCATAAAAATATGTAGGAAGAATGTTTTAGATATCTTGCACTTGGCAGTAAGAAAGATGACATTTTGATAGTCATGTAAAGGCATAATGAGTAACCAGTCTGACATGAGTCAAACACTGTCCATGTCTAGTTCAGATCCTTAGTACCTTAGCCCACTTTCATACTTGCTACAGCTAATTTCAATAATGTTGTGAAAAGCTGTCGGTGGAAGGGGTGGGGAGCGAGGGTGTGTGTATGCACGCACAAGTCTGAAAGAGGTTGATTCAGTCAGGATTTGTGGCAGTATAAATTGCAACTTCCTGAGTTTTTATTATTGAATTATTAGTTCGAATGCTGACTATCCAAGGATATGATTCTTGGTATAGTTCCCCGTTTTTCACATCTTTTATCTATACAGGAAATACCACAAAATCTGTCTCAATAAAAGACACAAGCAAGTCTGCTTCAAATTGATGGAGTGTTTGCACAGAAAAATGTTTGACACCCTTTAAAACTGGCAGGAGCTCTATGAGTAAACAGGCTGCAGAATTTGGTCTCAGACCGTTTACACAACCTGGATTGTTAATGTAGCCATAAGTAAGAGTGACAAATAAACAGCATCATGACAGAAGAAGCCCTTCGACATCAGATGATAGTCTTTCACAACTTTTTTTCTCCCTTTCCATGAAGGCTGATAACACCACCAGCAAAAGATTCATTCCTCTAACTCAGCATAAGAGGAGTAAAAGGAACTTAGTCTACCTATTCTCTGCTACCAACATCCCCAGCTAAATACCTGAGTGCACCAAGCACATGCAGACATAGCTCCTATTTACCGTTGCTGTAGCAGACCAATGTCCAAGACTGTGGGACAAGGGTAGCTGAAGAGGTCCTCTTTTTCTCAGCTGTAAGGATGCATTCTTCAGACTAATTGGTTACAAATGTTCACTTAACAAGCAAAGTTATTCATATGTTACTGTAATGCAATAGTGAGTCTTGAAGACTTTAAATGTTGTTCACTTGTCTTTCTAAATCAAAATCACCCAGCAATTATTATGGAAAAAAAAAATGAAGTACTTTACTTAAAGCAAATGTCATTTTTAATCTAGGGGAAATTTGTGTCCCATAATTTAATGGATTGTTAGCATTCTTTTCTTTTTTTTTTTCTTTCCGTTTTTGTTTTTTTTTTTTTAGCAGAGAGCAAACCCTCTATGTGAATGCATAGCATAGCTAAAAAAGCCTAAGGATTAGAAAAAAAAAAAAAGTAGAAGTCTTTTGCTGCTGTGCTATTTATTTTTTCACTCAGATGTGATCAAATAGTCGTACTGTGTGACAGATGTCCAGTGCACTATGTAAAACAAACTGCTAAATCACTCCTCGTGGATGTGCACACATGACACAAATATACTACACTGGAAAAATATAGGAACAATGAAAAAAATCAGCATACACTGAATGAGCATTAATTACTGTCTTCCTTAGCGTACACTGGGAATTTCCAGGGAATTTCTAGAATTGCCGTGCGTTGATGTATTTTCTGCAATTTGGTCAGTGCAGGAAAACCTCATAGAATCTGTTGAAGTCAGCTGCCCACAATCAACTGAAATTTGAGTCCTGTTTATTCTCTAAGTTTTGCAGAATTAGTCGTAGATAGAGAGGATCCTCATAAAAAGAAATGGAAAATAAATTATTGTGAAAGGGTGAGAGAGTTTGCTCTGTTATTTCTTATGCTGTAGTTTCCTGG
Organism: Chlamydotis macqueenii; assembly: GCF_036417535.1. Lineage (NCBI taxonomy): Eukaryota > Metazoa > Chordata > Aves > Otidiformes > Otididae > Chlamydotis > Chlamydotis macqueenii. The sequence goes on along the minus strand of NC_141593.1, from coordinate 15,166,963 downwards.
AGATGTCACTTAGTAATACAAGCATTTTGTTAAGCATCTAATCAAGACTTATCTGGTTTCTTTAAAATCATGAAAACTACAAGAAAAGAATCCATCAATCATCTAAATTGATCCCTGCATCAAGTCAGGTCTATCTAGAACAACTCAACAAATTTATTCCTAACTTACTTTTGAAACTCGCCATGAAAAAGACCATACAACATACGGGTTCCTTGTAATGCTCATCAAAAGCACCAAACATTGTGTCTGTAATAGTGACGTTCTCCTAAGAGGGTACATAACAGCTACTTTGCTACCATTCTTCCCTTTATGAAAATGTTAGTGTCTTTCAGACTTGAAAAACTACCACACAAAATAGTTTGTCTTCTCACAATCTTGATAACCTCACTCCTGATACTCAGATTTCTACAAGGATACCACACTTGAGGAACTTTTTATAAGCCAGCTGAAAGTCTGAATAGGAAAAACTTAATAAAGTTGCCCTAAAAGTACTTAAACACACACATAGCTTTGAACATATTGCTGTCATACTGAAACTTTTTGGAATATGCACGTCTTAAGCACACGCATAAGAAATTGTCTAGATGGGCAAAGAGCTCAAAGCTCTGTAGGGCCAAGCCCAGTTTTGTTTGAACATGTCCAATAGATTAGGGGGTCTTATTTATGGATTGTGTTTTCTGATTTTCTGTTTTCATGATGTCATGATTTGGTGAGTTGACTTGCAGTTATCTTCCTGACATTACCCTCAGTCATTATCTCTTCATAGTTACATCTTGCACATTTGCACCTTTTGTAGAGGACAATACTTCTTACACATTAGCTGGTGTTAATTGTTTTACTTTTGTCAGAAATCCAGGCTGGATATAGTCAGTGCTGCCAGGTTACTCCCTACCCCTAATTCTATTCAGTGCTCAGAAAGAAGATCTACATGTGTCACACATCAATCAAAAAACTGAGGAGACAGCATCCCACCCATCACTTCTCTGCAGATGCTCGATACCTGAAATAGGATAGGATGTCTTCAGGGTCCACAATACTGTGCATTTCTGAGTAAGTTTCCATTTTGGAGGATGTGTGGCTTCTCCCTATCTCCCATTTGAAGATACCAAGCAATTGCAAGAGAATGAAAGCATATTTCTTCTGAGGGCCACCAGGGAGCAACTTGTCCTGTGGAGCTGTGCATTAGCTCGCAGCCTTAGACTTTTGGAGAAGCACCTTTTACTGTGGAGAAAGAAAAAAAAAAAAAAAAAGAACTTTATTTCCTTCACCGTCCTCTCCTCAGAGAGATGACTTGTGGTGGCTTATCTGATCATGTGATTTGTTGACAAATTTGAATGCATGCCCGTAGGGAACCAGGATCAGTAAGACTGTTTGGTAATTAAATTGTATGGTCTGAGTTAATACATTACTTGTAAATGCTTTTCAAAATTTTTCTGACCAATCATCATTCAGTAGCCGTGAATTTAGCTAGCTGTCTCTCATGCCTAGATTTTTTTGTAGGGAGCATTTACCTGCCAGTTTACTAGCTAACTAACTAACCAAATAAATAATAGAATTGTTAATTAATTGAAGAGTTTTCTACCTTTTGGAGTATGCATGAAACAAGCACCAACAAGTGAAGCTGACCTGGAAAAGGCTGAAGCAAAGGTCACCACTGTTTTGTAAAATCACTTGTACAACAGACTCACAGAAGTTCAGAAGACATTAAAAGCACTAATGTTGAATGCCTCAGAAACTAAGCAAATATTTTTACTCCTGCATCATCTCTGGATGTTGTAGGTTGGCCTATCTATTCAGCCCTTACATATGATCTCCTCTGCTTAGACAGTATTAAGTAGTGCTTTTCCACAGACAACAGTCAACATTTGCCACAACTAAGTAACTTGTTCTTTGTTGTTTAGATTTCTATTGCTCAGATACAGAAAAAGGGTTCCAAGACAATATCCACTTCCCAATAATCATGTAAATAGGATAACTTGGTCATTCAGGGCTGGAAGAAATACCAGAGGCAAGGCAGCATCACAAGCAGAGTAGAAGACACAGAAATGGAGATGTTCTTACTTGTTTAGCTTTCTCCCTCTGTTCTTTGGGTGCAAGAGGCTCTTGTATGCTTTTGAAAACTGCTCAGAATGAGCTTACACCATATACACAGGCTTCTACTGCTTGTTACTATCAGTAATGTCTCTTGGTTTGGCAAATTCCAGTCTAGTTTAGGGAGTACATATCCAGGAGCTGCACTGAAAAACAAACAAACAAACAAACCTGCAGCAGATTTTTAATATTTAGAAATATACAAGGAAGGTATTTTACCATTATTGGCATGCAAAAAAAAACCTCAGTGTGTGTCATTTTCAAAGTTCCTTGCTTTCAACTGCATGTAGAATACATGAAATGTGACATTATGTTTACTGAATCTGGCATGTAGGAGCTAATCACTATCATCAGTAACTGGCAACATGGTTAAAATCTGCAACAATTTGGATCTGTGTGGCCAGTTGTTACTCATATGCTGTAAAGAAAAATAATCTCTTTAAGCCTCACAGAATGGATGACTGCTCTTCAGAGAGCTGCTTAAATCCTTAACATGCTGTAAACATTTTAAATAATGCTAAAAAGAAGGTACCATATTGTTATCCTTTGTCTCTGTGTTTTGATCTTAATAAAAAGCTAAAGAATCTGCTAATAAATATAGAAGTAATTAAGCTGCATTTTCAAAACCATAATCAGCAGGTGGAGAGTACCCTATAACAGATGAAAATTCTCTTTAAAAAGATCACAATTCAGCCAACTTCCAGCTCAAATCTGACTTTGAGGAACTCCTTCTTTGATACAGAGCCTGGCACAGCAGCAAAGCCTGGCTGTTCCTTCTGAAATCCAGGACTAAATAATAACAAGGGTGTATCTAGCCAGGCAATTATATCTGAGTTACGGTGTTCTTACTAATTACATTGAGGGTACGAGTATGCCCTAAGCTATGAAGTGCTTGGGAAAAAATCACATATACTTGAGCTGACTCCATGTTTTGTTTTCGTCTTCACGCTATCTTTGATGAGACATCTTTGTCACATATGTGTGGAAAGGTAAAGGTGATGTGCAACCCTGCACACCACTTCCGTGGAAACACAGGTGGAATGTACTGTATAAGAGGTACGGTGCTACATAGCTCCCGGATGATGCCAGGCATAGGAAGGCGGACAGGTGCCTAGCCTGGCTTGCAGCAGATCCACACAGCCCGCTCAGCAGGACACACGGGGAGCTGGCCCTTGCTTCCCAGCCCCGTCCTTCACTCCTCTGCTAGCACAAGGCTTGCTTCCATCACCCTTCCCCACGCTGAGAGGTGCTTGCTCACAGAAGTAATTCCAGTGACTGCTACAAATTAACTGACAAAGAAGAGGCAATGTGTGAGCTCCCCCTGCAATGTGTGAGCTATTAACTAGCTCAGAGGGAGCCCAGCTGGCTACCCTGGTTGCCTGTGGTGAGGCAAGCATGTTCAGCTGTTGGGCTGATGTTCCTAGCTGTCAGCTCTGTTTCAAATAGCTCCACAAGCAATGCCTAGAAGTGCCTTCTTCTCTCCCTTCCAGTAGCACTCAAGAAGGACAAAGCATAGCAGAGCTGTGGAGTTTTTGTTTGGCTGCGTTGCCTTTCTAAAAGGGATCTTGGTTGGATCCAGGAAGAGAACTGGACAGTTAGCACCTTGCAGCTACAAGCTCCTGTTTACAGAAAAGCTTGTATAAAGTTTTGGTTTTGTCTCAGTTAAATGCCACACAAAGACCTTTTCCAGTAAATTAATAGATACAATTCAAAGATCCAAATTATCTCCATTTCTGGAAAGTTTCCTCCAGGGAAAGGGAGCTTCAGTGTCACAAATAGGCAAACACCTTGTTTCAGCTGAAGATTTGGATCCTGGGAATGATTAGTGAAAATGTTTATAGTGTATCTTCAGAAGTAGTTGTTATAAACAGCTAGCATAACCAGTATGGGGAAAAAAAAAAAGAAAAAAAATTACCATCAGCATTATCCTTTACAAGGAAAACTCACAGGTGTATAGGTTTAAGTGGAAGGAGGGTATATCAGAGCACACAAAGTACTTTCTCAGACTCATGGTAGGTTTCCCCATGGAAAATGCAGGCTTGGATGAGATTGAGTGGGGAAAAAAAAGAAAGAATCTGCAAAGACCTGACTGACATTTGCCTCTTCCTGGCAGTTTCTGAGAGTTTTGTTCTCAATCGCTCGTATTTATAGGAGTATTTAAGTGGCCTGCATTCATGGTAGTTCTGTATGAAATAAGAAAGAAAAACAAATCCTCTGCGATTAAAGTAACTCCTCGAAAATATTGCCTTTTTAATTATGTTTGTGCCGGAGAGTATGCAGAACTGGCTGCCAGCAGACCGTTACTAAACACGGTCACTATCCAACCCACGCACATAGCTATTTATGGCACTGCAGCTCAGTGTCTGGGGGTCTGTAGTCTCCTCTAGCTGACCTCCATAGAATGCATTTTTTTTTTTACTTATTTCTTCTTCTTTTTTTAATAGCTGTATTTATCAAACAAAAATCATACAGATATTTTCAAATGTCATACATCTTTTTGTAAGTTCGTTGTCAGACATAGCGAAACTATAAACATATTCTAAGAGAATAGCCATAATTAGCATTTGAAGAAGAATAAACATTTTTCTTAATTGTTTGCTTGAACCACAGTACTCAAACAGTTTCGCCATCTATGAGAGAGAAAGACATACTACTAATGTAAGTAACGAGGTAAATCCTGCCTGGTCCCACTATTTATATGCCTGTTCACAAGAAGATGACCTGTGCCGTCCTAAGAGATGCCATATTTTGATTCTGTTTCTTAAAAAAAAAAAAAAAAAAGGCATAAAACAGGGTATATTCCAGCTAATCATTATTTATCACTAGCAGCAGTGCTAGCCCAGCCAACTCTTCATTCTTCTACCACATTTCACAGAGCAAGTACCATCTTACTTCTCCTGAGGACTAGCCTCAGCCTGGGCAGGGCCCTTGGCCATTCCCACTCACGTCTCTGTAGGCTGGGTGGAACCAGATCTGGCTGAACGACATTTCGGTTATCTCAGACTCATTTTGCACACGTCGATGTTACATTTAACCTAGAAATGTAAGTCATTTTGAAATTAAAAAGAAATGCTGAAACCAGCATTTTATTAACCTCTGCTAAACGCTGCTTGAGTTCTCCAGTTTTGGATACTTAGTCAGAAGGGAGTGTGCACAGAGGAGCCAAGGAGTATGCTCCACACACCACCAAATTCCACTACAGGCAGCTAGAACAGTATTCTGATTTCATATGTCTTATTCCAGCTTCATACACACAGATGAGTTACACCACCTTCAGTCTTGATCCTTGACAACTTAAGCACTTATTTTATACCTCATACATAAAATTAGAATAATATTCATATTTTGACACCTTTTAAATCACATTGAGGAACACAAAATGGTGAAAAATAGAGACAAATACAATGATGGTGATTTTGCAGATTTCTCAAAAGAAAACAACTGTATGATGACTTTTTTTCTCAAGCTTTAAGACATGCTTTGTTCAGATAAAAGCAATGGCCTTCAGTCTCTGTTATTGGTTGACATGAACTCCACAGTGTAAAAATTTCAGCAAGCAGGACTGCATCACAATTCAAACAGCTTGTCTCATTGCTGGTTGGTGATTGTGGACACTGTGGACACCACCTTTTCTTTATAACAAGATTGGTGTTTTACAACACTGCCAAGCTCTGCCATTCAGAAATGACACACAGACGGAGGCACCTGAGCAGTCACTGGGATTTGGCATTCCTCGTCTCATTTCTGGCAGAGCTGTCTCTTTGGCAGCGACATTCCTGGCCCGAATCTCTCTCAATGAAATCACTGGCAAATTTCCCAACACCTTCAATAAGAACAGAATTGGGTCCCAAGACCAGAAGATGCATGTGCATCTCTCATCATACTGAAAGCAGCAAATGGTCATGATTGCTATCTAGCAATCCAAACTGAGGAGATGGTGACATCTGAGAGTGAGTTGATTATATTAACACTCAAAGGCATAGACAGAACTTATTTACAATACCAGGAAAGATAACGCCTTGCCTAAGGGAAATCATACAATGCAAAATCTACTCCAACTACCTTAAAATATTCCTTCTCTGATTCGAGTCATCTACTTAACAAAGAAAAAAAAAACACAAACAAAAAAACCTCAAAACATCCCTCCTTGCTGATCAAAATACAAAAACATGACATAAGGTATTGCTACAAGTATCAAAAGATATTTTGTTTAGACTATTTTTCATTAAAATTTACCTGTGAAATTCATTTCCCTGAACATTCTTTGGAAAGAAAACAACCAGAAAAGAAAATTCTTTAAATATACTTTCTAATTTTTTCACATTTTTTACAAAGGGTTTTCTTTATTTCATTCTGGATGGGTCAACGTAATTCAACATTTATAAAACTGCAGAGCAGGAAACTTTTCACAGAATCTTACAGCAGTAAAAGGCAAAACAGAAACACTGTTTCAGAAGCAGCAGGTACCATTTCTGTCTAAGACCTGTACTGAAGGTAGCTGCTTTTCAAGCTTAGCAATGGAACAATTAATAAAGGAACCCATTAAGGTCTGATTGTTGCTGCTAAAAAGGAAGGTTGAATTTCAGTCCTTTGAAGTAACTGAGAATGATTCAGGCCTCATTACAGAGATATAATCTACATTCATACATTTATGTTAGTGATTCAAATCTATTGGGACAGATTGAATTCCGTTAAATAGTGCATCTTTCCTGTGGAACTTTTCTCAGGCTTTCTCAGGCTAACCCAAGAGGTGACCTGACAATACAAAGTAGTGGGGTATTTAGGGATTCAACTGTGCTATAAAAGAAAGGCTATACAGAACGTAGAAAAAAGACCGAGATATAATCTAAAAAGCTATGTCAGCTTTTCATTTGGACTCTGTTTTGTAAATGCCCTCCCTGTCATCACACAGGATAGAAAAGAACTCTATGTGTTGTAGTAGTTTTAAGTACTGCACTGAATATTGCACCTGCCAGAAGCAGATATAATATGAAATTCTGGATATGTGGGTTTTGTCCTTAACCATAAGATCTTACAACCAACATGCAGCCAGTCACAAGCTAGAAATAGGTCTAAGCAGAACTCTTATTGAATAAATTCAAGACAGTACCTATTTTTTTAATGAGTAGGGGTTGAATAGATCTGTTTGGCCCCCAAACTACTATTTTCTCCTGCCACGAGGGATCCTAAAAGGCTGATTCATTATATTTTCAAGCGTTTGACAGGAAAAAGAGGAAAAATGAAAGGTTGCTTCAAATGTATAATTTTAAGATATTATAATAATTATTTATGATTTCAGCTGCTGGAATCAAAAGAATGTCAGTTTTAGAAACAACATTTTGTACCTTTCATGACCTAGACTGCAAGCAAACATTGACATCAGCTTTGTAGACATGCATGTAAGCTGTCAGGCACTCATGAAAAGTAGGCTTTTGCTTTTCATTTTGGTTTTATTTCTTTTTTTTCATTAGTTGACACAAAAGGAATGCCTAAATCAGATTCACCAAAGATTTCTGAAATGCTTTGCACTTAGTGCAAATACAAGCAGAATAAATACTTTGAAGTACCATAAACAACATCATAAACCATATTGATTCTAACATTAAATGGTTTCATTTTTAAGGCTGTTTAAATGTCACCCCCAGAAGCTGAACACATAAATTTAGGAGGCGACTCTCTCCAGAATAAATACCATAATTGGAGAAAATAATTTCTAATTTCTGTTGCAAAGTTAACAATATATTTAACATCCTAATCTAATGAATCAGTCTAATTTTAGAACTATTTGTTCTTTTTTGCATTTTCTGTTGTTTAAATTAAGATTTACTCCAAATGCCAAATGTAATTGCATACGCGGTTTTCCATTGCATTCCTCTGATCTGTGTTATTAAACTGCCTCTATTTCAAAAAGTTTTGGGTCTGCGCTACTTACTGTGTTTCTGTACCGCTTCTCTTCTCTGGTACTCCATTCTCTTGGTGAATGTTCCACCTACTTGCATTCAAAAACAGTTATTTTACTATACTAAACATTGAACCAAAACTTAATGTCTTCCATGCTGCCCATATCATGTCAGTTCCTGATTCCTTATTCTGGTGTTAAAAGATAGTACATCCTATGGAACATGCCTGTTAATTACTGGGAAACTTGACAGTTCAGTGACCGACTAGAAATAAGAATCTGTCACAACATTCAGTATGTGAAATGACAAATCCGTTAGGAGGATGGAATCAAAGGAAAAACCAACAACACATGCCCCTCCAGGAAAAGAATAGCTTGAAAAATCACTTTAAAACAGCCTTAAAAATGGAAAAATTGTTTCTGAAAAAGGGAACTGCGTTAGTTTGGGTTTGTTTTTTGGTTTTGTTTTTTGGATTTGTTTTTTTAAGACAGCAAAACATTGAGACAAATTTTATGGGGAAACCTTTGCAATCCTAATAAAACCCCTTTTGCTTTGAAGTCAGATTCGTGATTCAGTAAATGACTCATGTTAGCAATTAGAAAATGGTCATTTAGGGCCCTGATTTCTTTTGAGACAAGGAGGGTGAGGGTGGGGAAAGAGACACAATAAATCTTGAGAGGCTTAAAAGGAAGAGCAGGCTAAAGTGTGAACTTTTTATTTCAGCAACGGAAGCGAGAAATCAGTGGTTCATTAAAGGAGGGAGAAGGACCTCCATGGAAGCTGGCAAAGAAGAAGGAAAAGGAGCTAATTATGTCTCTTCCCTTTTTACTCTCTCTGACCAGCACATAATCTGCTGGATTTGCCTGCAGTATATACTTCTTTCCAACCTCTCCACCCAACCCCTCCTCCATCGGGGGGGCGGGGGGGGAGATCGAGCAGGCAACAAGCTCCAGGTGGCTTTCTCAAGCACTTCACTGCCAAAAAAATAAAATAAAATCCTCCGCTAGAAAACAAGTTTCTTTTTCCTTTTTTTTTTGGGGGGGGTGGGGTGAAGGGGGAGGGAAGCCTCCCTAGAGGGGATTGGTTCAGCCTGGAAGACAGGGAAATTAGCACAGCACGAGTCTCCATGCCGTGCTGGTGGCCGGGGAGAAGAAGGCTTTAGGAGCAATTAGCAGCGAGCCGAAGGCGGCGGCGGCTGCCGCTGCAGCCCGGGAGGAAGCGAGGGCAGCTCCCGGGGCTCCCTCCGCAGCAGGCACCGCTCGCTGCCGCCGCAGAAGGGTTTCAGATGTCCCACCGCTGCTTGACCCTCGGCAAATGAGGGTTGACCACCAGAGGCACATCCCACCTCTGACTTGTAATCGCTGACATTTAGGCTGCAGCTTCCAACCTGTTTACAACCAAAGGGGGAGGGAAAGGAAGGGAAGGGGCAGAGAAGTTAGGATTTTTCCCTCCCTCTCTTTCTTTCTGGATTTTTTTTTTTAATACTGTTCTGGAGAATTCAAAGCAAAACAAAGAAACTGCCTCCTCTGGGGTTGTCAGTGAGAAAGGACGAGTTGTGCAACTGGTTTGGGATTTGCAAAAAGGCAAGGGGGTGGGGATCAGAAGAAGGTGCAAAGCCACAAAGTGTGAGTGCATGTGTGTGTGTGTGTGTGTAAAGGGGTATGTGTGAAAAATCCCTTCCAGCACCCCTTTCTGCTGGTTACTATTTATTTTTGTTGTTGTTCACTTTGCTGTCATCTATTTTTCAGACCTTTCTGCATCTAAGATGGTGAAGAAAGGAGTGAGGAAGAGAACAAAATAACTACTGGGAAGTCTCAAACCAGGTTGGGGAGTGTGTGTGTATGTGGAGGGGTGGGGTGGGGAAGAGAAAAAGGAAAGAGGATTAACCACAGCAACACCCCCCCCCAAAAAAAAAAAAAACAAACAACCCAACAGCTCTTTTTTTTTCTGAGGGAGGACTCGAAGGATTAAAAGGCAGCAACTTCTGAGGCGATTTGTCCCCTGAGTTATGGATGTTGGTGCACTTACTTCAGGCCAGATCAGAGCTCAGAGGGATCTAACCAGAAGCAGCAACCACCGGCTCTCCGCTTGCCTTTTACCAGGTTTTACCCTTCCAGTATGTTTCATTCGATAAGACATTTTCCAGCGCCCAGAGTTTCAGTACAATGTGCAAATGGATACTGACAAATGGTGCCTCAGCCTTTTCCCACCTGCCTTGTTGCTGCTTGCTGCTGCTCTTCTTGGTGTCTTCCGTGCCTGTCACCTGCCATGACCTCGGCCAGGACGTGCTGTCCCCGGAGGCCACCAACTCTTCTTCTTCATCATCCTCCTCCTCCTTCCCCTCGTCCTTCTCCTCTCCTTCCAGTGCGGGGAGACACGTGCGGAGCTACAATCACCTCCAAGGAGACGTGCGCAAGAGGAAGCTCTACTCGTACAACAAGTACTTTCTCAAGATCGAGAAGAACGGCAAGGTCAGCGGCACCAAGAAGGAGAACTGCCCCTTCAGTGAGTACCGTTCTGCCGCCGGGCAGCGGCCGCCGCAGCCCCCCGAGCCCCTGGGCCCGGGGCGCCCGAGCCCCCTCACCGGGGAGGGAAGGGGAAGGTGACGCCGCGGCGGGGAGGGGGCGCGGGGCTGGGCTGAGGTGGGATGGGGTGGGCTTCTCCGGGACGCCGCTCCCCGCCGGCCCGTCCCTGCACATCTCTCTCCGGTTACGTTCGTTTTGCAAATGGCTTCGCTGCGCACGGGCTGTTTCTCTGCTGGGCAGAGAGGGAATTAGAAAGATTTGTAAGGATGTGGCGCGGAGTTGCGGGGCGGGGGGGGGCATTGCGTCCCGAATCTGAAAATCATTATCCCCTGTCAGTACAGTGCCTCGACGAGAGCGCTGTATTGAAACAATGCATCGATTTCCCCCGTGCACACACAAGCTCCTCTCCCCCAGCCGCACCAGAGCTGAGCTGTCCGCTCCCCGCTCGCTCCTCCCCGGCCCTGGAACAGGCTTGGGGTTTTTGTGTGGTTTTGTTGTTGTTTTGTTTTGGGTTGTTTTTTTTTTTTCCCCCGGGGTCGCCCTTTTGCCGCGGGGGTGCCCAGCGAAGCGGCCGCGCTCCTTGCCGTGGCGCTGCACCGCTGCTCGCCCCGCCGCCAACATCTGGGGCTGGGATCGCGCGGACCTCACACGCACTTCATTCTCTCTCTTCTCTTTTTTTTTTTTTTTTTTTTTTTTTTTTTTAAATATTTCAAAGTAAAAGTCATAGGGCTGTTTCCATGGCTGTAGTTTCAAGCTTTGCTGTAGTACTAATTAGGCTTTTAGTAACAGCATGCTTCTGGTAATGTATTTCTGGCTGTCAGTGCTAGAAATGTAACCTTTATTCGGTTTTCCTGCCTGTGCAATCTCAAACTGAAGTAACTGTAGTAAATCACAATATATTGCGTTGTAACTCTTAAGTGACTGCATCCCACTCTAGTAGCATGCTGAGAAATTAAGCCCTGTTATGCAAGTGTTGGAGGAAATTCTCTGACTTGCTTCACTGCTGGAGAACCGCATTTTGGTTCTTGGGTTGTTTTACATAAATCCAGATAAAACTGGGGATAAATCTTCTGTTAAATTAAAACAACTCAAACGGACTCAAGTAGATCCCTTGTTAGCTAACGTGTAAAGTGCAGAGTACTCCAGCAGGTTGCCACGCCATATGATAGGCATTACTGTTAATTCAGCTGTATTTCTATTAAATACCCATAACATAGGCTTACAAACAGGGAGGAGAGGGCTGCTGTATCATATGTCACTGTTTCACTTGCTCCACCTTGCAACCTAATACTTTATCATGCGTTTAATGTTTGTGAAAGCTTTAGATGTCAAAGCAGCTGAATCTTGCCACCTCCCTTTCTACATTTCATAGAAAGGCAAACTCTTGAAAAACAGAGCTATGATGAAGGCTTTGCTTCGATTAATTTCCATGGAATCAAGTCCCAGCTCAGTATTAGATTAGTCTTGTTCCTGGAGGAGGACAGCATCATTCCTCTAAAATGGGGTTCTGAAAGCTTTGTGTGCATCTCTTGAGAACACCAGAAGTTCTGTGTAGAACATTGCTGCCAAAAAGGTTATAAACAGCCCAGTCTGACAACAGTGTGCTCAGAGAAGTAACTACTCATCTGAGCAGTCCCACTAGAACTGTTCAGTGACTGAAGTTGCACACACGCATAAGCATCTGCGAGAATTTTCCAAGAACAGGTAGAATACACTGAAATGTACATATACATCCATCTACTCCTTCAGTCTACATGCAAGAACAACCCCCAACAACTACAGGGTGTGATTCTTTTTTTCCTAATTTTCCAGTCAATGTGTCAGAAAGAGAATTGGCATTCTTGGTGATGTCATGGTTATTGTCACATCTGCAGAGTAGCTACTGAAGAAAGGAGAAACGTTATTTGTTTCATAAAAAAAGCAAAACAACGTCTTTATTTTACATACTTGTATCCTGTTCCTCAATTTTATGTGCAGTAAAGAAAGGACTCCCATTATCTTAAAACTTGCAACTTGCTAACCGCACTTCCATCACAAAGTCAGATCTAATGTACATCTTCAAATACAAAATTAGGATCTTGTAAGCAAAAGTCAAACAGTTGTGTATTCTTCTTTAACAGTCATTATAATTTGCAGTGTTAAATGGTGTTTTCTGTAAAAGTACATAATCTGAGACCATTTAAGAATTTATTTACTCTGCCTTTATTTCAAGGGTGTCTGGATAGCAAAATGTTGCAAATGGTTCATAAAATTTATGCTTTTCATAACCTCAGGTGTAGCTGTGCCATCATAATGCTGCTGTAATCCCCAGCTGGACTGATTCCATGCAAATATATGGTATCTTTAAGATAGTCTAAAATACTTAATCCCATGTGAATAGATTTCTGCCAACAAAGGGCTAGCCAGCCAGCCCACTAAATTGTAGCCTGTTCAACATTAAAGGCTATTTAATCTCTAATATAAGTTCCTCTCACAACACCATGCTTTCTTAAACAAGTGACTGTTGACACACAAGACTTGGAAATATTCTAATTTGGAGGCTTAATTTTTTTTTTCTCATATGCTCATGTTTAAACTCCGTTTGTGCTGCAGTAAAGCCTTATCTGTAGGGCTGTAAGACTGTGATACGTTGTGTAATTAGACAACAGTTTTCATGGCTGGCTGCAAATTAAGCCCTGTCAAGTAAGAGGAACAGTTGGAGAAAGTCAGAATAAACATTCAGAAAACAGAATTTGGTCTCCAGCCTTTAAATGGCTCAAGCAGAATTCATAGATTTGCTTTATAAATATTGTGTGGAGTGTGCTAAATCAAAGTTTACTCTGGCAGATGTTTTCCAACTTGATTGCTTGGAACTATTCCATCAGCTTTTCTGTACCTACAGGGTAATGGGAACTGAGGTGGCTTCTGACTGCTCTGTCAGGAGGCTGGGGAAACTAGCAGCATTTGGCACAGCTCGAAAGTGTCTGTCACTAGGTGGAAGTAGGACCCTTTTAAGGTTTTGTTTAATTATTCCATATGTCTGGAAGTTTGTCCTCGAAATGCAACTATAGCTCATCTCGCAGCACCACAGCTGTGAAGTCGCTTGCCCCTGTTTTTGATAGAGCCATTTGCATGCATGAATAAGGAGAGCTGTACTGCTTTCTGGTGACTTAAATACAAGTTGGGGGAAAAACGAAACAAAAAAAAAAAAGCCTCCAAACAGCAATAACAAAAGCCTTCACTATAACATGAAATCTGGGATGACCAAGAGAAGCTTAAGCCCTATATAAAAATTGAGAGAGAACTGTTTGTGTGCAGATTCTGACTTTACTTGCACCCAGAAACCTTTCTTGAAGACAGTGAAACTCTTTGTGTCTAATGGATGGCATGCACTGGGCTACATGATGTATGATAAGCTGGTTCACGAGAACTTGAACATACTTTCGAGTGTTACACTATTTACAATTGACTTTGAACGCAACTGTTAATAGTAGTATGAAGCACTCAGACTTCAAATTTACTGAACAGATCTTGATATCTGAAGAACAGTTGCACTATATGATGCTTAATTAGCAGCAGCTAACCTACAGCCTGTGGAGGGAGTTCTGCCTGAGCAAGGACTGCGGAATCAGGCCATTATGTAGGTACGTGTTTAGGGATGGGAGTCCGTGTCACTGAGCCCGGGCATCGGTGGGAATAGCTGCGGGAGCGATTCCTGCGGGCTTTGGACCAAGCAGTGCTATGCGAAACCTACGGTAGATGGCGGCACAGCCACTGCCTGCTGTCACCTCTGGGCGGGGAGGGGGGACAAGGAGGGGCTGGATCCCCGCTCTGTCAGCTCCTTCAGCTCCAGCAGGGCTGCGAGGGCTCACACCAGCCGAGAGGCTATTAATTGGCCTTCTGAGCATCCAGAGTGGACTAACCCGAACAGTGCAAAGGCACTGCAATTGCGGAGTAAGAGTGTTCACTGGAGGAGCCAGCGTGAAATAACTAGCTACTCACAAGCTACCCTGTTCCAGGCTTTTCCCCTGCACATGCAATTATTTTTTATACACAGCTTTAGGTTCTGCTGAAGTCCCTGATAGTCTTTAGTTTTGCTTTAGTTAGTACGGATCAGATTAGCAACATAGTGACTAACAGCAAGAAAGTTTTGAGCCTCATTTCTGAGGCCCGAAAGATCGTAAACAACCACTCTAATTGCTAGAAATGCTGCATGTTACCACTGAGGGTTTTAAGTGCGTGGATGTATACATACAGATTTGTAGTATATATTGGGTTATATACACCTATATAATGCTATATAAAAATTGCATTAAATGTGTTTTGATTAAGTATACTCAGTTTGATACTCAGTTTTTTAATTATACCTTAGGTGTAATAAAATCATAAAGCTTGATACGTACCTTAACCTCAGCTGTAAAGCTTAAACTAGATTAGAAGAGTTGGTATACGTTCTTTTGCTACTGAACCTTTTTTAAGGTAGGTGTTTTGGTTTATTGACTCCTCGTGAGCTGGTGTTTGCAAACTAATATAAGAACTTTTCTCTGTTTTTCGGAAGACTGATTTGCAGGTGTATGTGTTTTGTTGTTTTACTCTCCATAAAGATCTGATTTATTTTTTTACCAGTCAAAAAGACTTAAAATACAAAATAATACTGGTTTGGTGAAGTAATTTTAAACTTAGGTGGTTTGATGTGAAATGTACAAGTTCTTATGAAGATAATTTCTCACTTTAAGTCTTTTTTTTCCCCCTCCTATGCAGAACTCAGTTACATAATTTATAACCAGCAGTATACAACCTTAGGCACTTAGGATTTATGAATGTGGAAAGAATTGTACTAGTTAATGTCTACATGACACTCTCCTGTTACCCTTACTGCATTCCTGCCTTGTGGACCCTCCATGCAGATACTGTAGCCCTGTCATAAATCTGTTCAAAATATACAGTTGTAAGAAGTCATTTTGTCTTCATAAATCTAAGTTATAGCCACTTGGGGGGCGGGGGGGGGGGGAAGGAAAAAAAAAAAGATTTAGGGGCAATTGGAAGTTTGTTCTTCTTAAAACCTCAGAAGAAAGAAACGAAGGGGCATGCAGGCTCATAGATGCCGTGCTGCTGTTTTAATGGAAGGGCTCTCAGGTAGGAGCTTAGTCAAAGCTTCACTTGAAGATGGCGTTAGCTGAGTGAGCACTACAGAATGTGCTTACACTTCTGAAACATCTTGGATGCATTCACTTGTAGGATAAGATCCTCTGTTTTGAAATAAGGCATTTTAAACTGGCATTTTAAGATGACTTTCAGATGTCTTTGAGCTGTGTGTGTGAATAGGGGCCTTTTCACTTCAAATGGGAGTCAGATCAGATCCTGCAATAGGGGAGTTTTCATTTATTTGCAGAGCCTTTCATTTTGGAAAAGGAAAAACCCATCTGTGAGCAAATCTTGTTAACCTGTGTGTCTTAAGTTAAAAATAGCAGGCACATGTATGAACATAGGGCAACATCTCCTGTCACGGTGGATTCCTGACTTTTCCTCTGAGTACATGATATAATTGCACAAGGAAGGTTCTAAATAGGAAAAAAAAAATCTTTCTAAACAATACTGTATTTCTATTCTTAAACTTAATATTTGGGATGATAGAAATAGTGTCAGCAAAGCAGAGAAATTATTCCATCAGTTTGTGTTTTGTTATAACGCTCCCTTCCTGACCTGTTTTTGCTTGTTTGTTTGCTCAATTTTCTAAACAGCTTTCCGAATCAAGCTCTTACACTCCCGTCTTCCCCAAAATAGCACTAAGTTGAATTTTCAATTCGCACATTTTGAACAGTTGCTGCTATTGCTTGCAGTCACCGTAAGACACTGAACTACCTACCTTATCCTAATATTTTGGGGTTTATCATCTAATAATCTCTTTGCCACTTTGAACAGCACAAAGAGTTTGAATGATTACCAGCATTAACAACCAATGTCAGCTTAATGAGCCTGCATGGAAAAGTAACCTTTGCTTGCTTTGGGCTATGAAAACCAAATTATCAGATCAGAAATGGAGGATGCGTTCTGTTAATGTTAGCATACTTGCGTTTCTCGGGTGGTAGGCATACTAGTACCACTACGCTAACTGTATGTACTTATCAAACAGGTTCTCCTTCTTTTACTTCAACTACTTATTTTGATGCAGTATTTTTATATCTTGCAGCTTTTCATTGCTCAGATGCTTTGAAGGCAGAAATGGTATTTGCAACCATTAGTTCTGTTAACTAGAAAAATTCTTCCCTAGCTGTATTAATTGCTTCTGTTTAAGTGCTAATGTGTTGTAAAACATCTCTGCTAGTTACAACATAGTAGAAAGGAGACAGGAAACACTGTTATATGAAGTTTTGAAAAATCAGCCATGAAGAAAATTAAAGTCTTCAAGGGTAGAAGTGAGGAGGAAGTGGCTTGATCTTTAATCACTGAATAGATGTTAAAACTGAATTCATTAGCTGACTGGATTATTAAAACTGACTATGTTACTTCATGAGTACAGTGCATCAAATGAAAGGGAAACAAAATGGGTACAAGTGAGCTAGGTCACACGCTAAATAATGGCTTTAAAGGCACTCTTTGCTTTTAAATTAGGTCACTTGTGTTCTTTCTTTGAACATTCAGTTCTAATTGCAACAGTAAATCAGAGAATACACTCAAAGTAGATTCCCATGTAAGGTGGACAACTGGACAGTGCCTTTTTACTGCTACTAACACGTGCATCCAATTACTGGGTTGATATACTCACAATGTCAGCTGTAAAGCATTCCCCTATTTTATAGTTAGCCTAAAGAATTATTAGCCTGTCCCCTTTCACATCTACCTCTAAATAATCTGTCAGTAGTGTATATCTTCTACAGTTAAAGAGGAATTTTCACACGCATCAAAGCTGACTTTCAAGAAAAAGGAAATGTTGAAACCACACAAAAAAAGTTTCATTCCTTTTCTCCCTCCCCTCTTCCATAATTTCTTGTGTTGTGCAAGAGAGAAAAAGGCTACGGATAATAGAAACATGAATGCTCATGAATTTTATATTAAAAAAAAAGATGAGATCTTTCATAAACCTTGATTTAGTAAAACAATATGATGTCTACTCCTTTCATGGTGGAAAACATATGTGAAGGACAATAAACTTAGTTGGTTTTTTGCAGTTCCTGACTCCTCTTCCTACATGGGGATCAGAAGTGAAAATGTGGGGCCTGGTTTGCCCTTCCTTCTTCTGCCTCTGATATTAGAGGTTCAAACATTGCATAGAAATAAAGGAAATGTGAGTTTTCTTTCAGGTTCCTGATGCACATCTGTGCAGCTGTAGTCAGTGTGGTGGGGAGTTGGGGAGGGAACACTGAAGCATTTTGGAAACATTCAGGATGTTGTTTAATTGGAATTAAGGCATGGTGCTAAGTGGACGCTGAGTATAAATCAATGATATTGTGCCCGCAATAGAGGAAAGGGATGGGAAGTGTGACGAGTGCCAGAGCAACCCTAGAAAGGATGACAAGAAAGAAATAGGGGCAGCATATGTCATGAGTGGGAGAGAAGTGGGGAGAGTGGCTTACCCTTTTTGGCAGCTGTGAACCATCAGTGAAGTCGAATTGTCCTGTCTCATCTCACTGCATCATCAGTTTGCTCACAGCCTGAAACTATAAAGCCATTAAGGTACCTGCTGAATTTCTCTCAAAACATGTAATCAGCATGGGGATATATATACTCTTCCCACTCCCAATTTCTTAGAGTCTTCTCTGACTCTATTCTATAGATACTAGGTACTATTTGGTACATACTCTGGGATTCTTTTCTTCACATTAGCCTCTTCAAGAGGATTAATAAACTGCTTAATTCCTAATGTCAAAGTCTGGACTACTTGCAAGCAGAAAGGTGGGCAAACTTGCCCTTGGAAGTAATAAGATATTTACAGGAGCCACAAGCAAACCTGTGTTAAAGAAAAAAAAAAAGCTGAGTTTTTGCTTGGTTAGTTTTTCTTCAGTTTTTCACTATGCTAGTACTATCCACTATATTTGTTATGAGAAACACACATGAAGGACATCAAGATATCCTAAACTTCTAAGTGTTTTAATCTTTTGAGGTTGGAATAGGGTACTTTTATGACTGATATGTTTAGTGTTATCAAGTATGTCATATTTTGTAAGCTTATCTTTAAGATTTGAAGTAGTTGCATACTTACAAGTTCCTATATTCAGTAGCTGTTTGTTACTACAGTGAGCTCTAGAATAGGATAAGAGATGACTGTATTTAATACAAAGTGGCTTTTATAAGACTGCAGTCTTAGTGCCTTCTTTTCATACATTTTTCTGACATTTTAGGACATGCTAGAGCTCCTGGTGTTCACTGGAACAGTCTTTTCACTTTATCAGAACGAAGTTTGATCTCTGTGTATTTTCCAGATATTAATTTTTTCCCTATGGTTTCCCTGGAGGTAAACACAAAAATTGTAAACCATGTCAATCTGGAAGTACCTACCTTATCCACATGAAGTATCTCGGTACCTGTGGCACCTGTCCCTTGGAGGCAAGCAAGCTAATGAAAAACTCCCCCTGAACTGTAACCTTAGCTGACTTCACTGTGTCCTCCTTCCTTGTCTCAGGGGAAGGAAAGCAGTGCCCATGGTCTGATAACAGGACACCTCTCCTTTGTCAAACCAGTAGTGCTAGTGGCTGAAATACAGAAATTGTGTGCTCACCGAGGATTTGTAACTGCAAAACTAATGATAACATGAAAAGAAGCAGCAGAAAGAGTCTAGAGCTACCCATATGATCTGACCTGTGGCCACATTTTTGTTATCCCACCTCATGGTCTACGCCTGGTTTCTCAGCTGGCTCTTCAGATGCTGAAAAGATAACCTCTTCCTGTAAAAGATACCTGTGCTTTTTGTGATACCCTTACTGAGTAGCTGGGTCAGCAGTAGGTAATTTGGCCAAAGGACTGGGCTAAGGCACCACTGTATCTAAATACCTTGCTACAGGGCTTTGGACCAGGAAATCCATTTCTGCTGATGGCATACCTCACAGAACAGCTTCTCTGTCAAGGTTGCAACTAAATTGGTTGAAGAAAGAAAAGGTCCAACACCAGCTTTCTTAGTAGAAGAGTTCCTGGGGTTTTTTTTATTGACCATGTCTTAATGACCATGATTTTTTTTTAATAAAACAAGACTGAAATGCATAAAGGCTGGAATAATGATGTAGGATTGTGGAAAACTAAAGGCTCACATCCTTCATCGTGTGCTGTGAAGATACCCTGGGCATAAAGGGAGCTGCAGGACTCTTCTGAGTTTCTCCTGCTCCTCCTGCTGAAGGTCAAGCAACACAGATGAAGAAAACTGAACAATTTGACACAAGGATAGTCTGCGGGAGCTAAACTTTAAGTATAGGGAGTGCTATAAAGCATTAGGTGTAATGAAATATCAGGTACTATGCGTATTTGTTATCCATTGTATCCCAAAATTTATAAATGTATTTGACTCTAATTGCTCTTTGGCTCTTTGCTGCTTATAAAATGAGGACAGTAGTACTTCCTACATGAGCGAGGGTGTTATGAAAACAAATTATTTGTGAAACACACTGATAACACTGTGATGAGTGCCAGGGAAAAAAAAAAGCCCACCCAGAGAGTAATCATTCTGTTCTTACAGAAAGGTTTGGGTATAAGGAATAGCAAGGGTGGTTTTGTCCTCTTATAGAACAGGAAAGAATAGGCTACTTCTTAACTCTAGCAGACTTAGGTGTTTGTCTTTTAACCAGAAAAAACTTAAGATTCCCCAGAAAAAAAAAAAATAGCTTCTAACCAAAGTGTAGGCACAAATTTCATCTGTTCTTCTGTCAAGCTGGAGGTCTTAGATCTGGTTGTGCTGCATGAACATTACAGTCATGAGCAGTGTAAAAATTTATTTTGCTTTGAAGGTATGAACATTAGGGTGCCTCAGCTCAAGGATCTGTATAATTTCCATTATTAAACAGTTAAAATATAATTGTGATTTCACTCTCTTTACTGTCAGGCCTATCAGTCAAAGAAATTTGAGCATGATCTCCACATCATATTTATTGTATTTGACCCTATCGTATATTTTTGAGACTGCCTTAATTTCCCTGAAATGCTATCTATGCATTGGAGTTAAGTGACTGGAATTATTTGTTTGGTTTTTATTTCTTTTCCTACCTTTTTTCAATTATTGATACTTCCCCTTTAGTGTCACAGACATTATTGTTTCAGTTTAATTTATTACAGTTACTTTTACATGTCACAACTTCTGTTTGAAATGACAGCCATCCAAGTTAAACTCTTTTCAACTTCAGTGAAAACACATATAATAAGGCTGACACTTGGCTCATGTGGTATTAATCTGGTCTCTTGGTCATTTCTTCTGTGTCTCCTGCTGCAGTCTGCTCTCAAAAAGACGTATCTGCAGATGGGGAGTACATAAGATTAACTTCCGCCTCTCTGTGGCTTCTTGTCTCAGACCACACACCAAATAATTCCTCAAAGCATTATCCAGATTTGCTCAAAATTCACCATGCTTGCTTTATTCCTTCAGTTGTGCCACACATGCATTTGTGGACTGTGCTTGCAGCTGATCCTGCTTATGAAACAGGAAGCATTTTACAAAGATGAGGATTAGGAGGCAAACACTATTGTAAAATATCTTTAATAATTTTCCTGCGGAACTCTTCCCTTTTTGGTTTTGCTGATTTTGTAAATATACACAGTAGACCATAAAGGTCAGCAAGACGTAACCTTTTTGCTTTCAACTGTACTCAGGGCATAACAAAGACCAATGTTGCTTTTCAGTACAGACTGAATTACAGTAACTCCTGTGTCCAAAATGAAATTTTAAAGAAAGCAAACCACAGTGCTTATATTCAGGAAGACCTTTAGTGCTATCTGAACTATTAAATTCAGTAATGCTAAAAAAAAAAAAATTGCCAGGAGGTGTTAGCTGTCTTATCCAGGGACCTCCAAACCTTAATCACAGTTTAAAATCCTTAAACAGGAAGCTACAGATGTAGGGGGTATGAATACCTGTGATGACACACCAGTGAAGACTCCAGAAATATTTGTAATGATGAGCAGGAAAACCAGTACATAAAACCATCTAACCACTTTCTGTTACCTTGTCTTAATACAAGAATTCATAGCTGAGCTTACCAGACAAATATCATTAAGTCCATAATGGGGATGGGAACATAATTTTGCTGTTTGAGTAAACTTCAGTCTGACATTTTCTAATAGTCATATTGTTGTTTTGTCAACTCAATATTTTTAATGATAGTTCCAGAATCTTTCTGGTTTTCACAGTAGCCAGTGTTAAATATGTACATAAGTTTATCATTTATAGATGTGTTTTCTGTGTCAAGCTATGGAAGTTCTACATGTAAAACTCCTGCTGCACGCAGAGGCATGCAGATAATCATAGAATCATAGAATCGTAGAATGGTTAGGGTTGGAAGGGGCCTTCAAAGGTCATCTAGTCCAAACCCCCTGCAAGGAGCAGGGACATCCCCAACTAGATCAGGTCGCTCAGAGCCTCATCCAGCCTGGCCTTGAACGCTTCCAGAGATGGGGCCTCCACCACCTTTCTGGGCAACCTCTGCCAGTGTTCTATAACCCGCATAATAAAAAATTTTTTCCTAATTTCCAATCTAAATCTACCCCCCTCTATTTTAAAACCATTACCTCTCGTCCTATCGCAACAGGCCCTACTAAACAGCCTATCCCCATTTTTCTTGTAGGCCCCCTTGAGGTACTGGAAGACCGCTATCAGGTCTCCCCGGAGCCTCCTCTTCTCCAGGCTGAACAGCCCCAACTCTCTCAGCCTGTCCTCATAAGAGAGGTGCTCCAGCCCTTTTATCATCTTCATGGCCCTCCTCTGGACCTTCTCCAACTGGTCCATGTCCTTCTTGTGCTGGGGGCTCCAGAACTGGACACAGTACTCCAGGTGGGGTCTCACCAGGGCAGAGTAGAGGGGCAGAATCACCTCCCTTGACCTGCTGGCCACACTCCTCTTGATGCAGCCCAGGATGCGGTTGGCCTTCTGGGCTGCAAGGGCGCATTGCCTGCTCATGTTAAGCTTCTCATCCACCAGCACTCCCAAGTCCTTCTCCTCAGGGCTGCTCTCAATCCATTCCCCGCCCAGCCTGTATTTGTGCCTGGGATTTCCCTGACCCACATGCAGGACCTTGCACTTGGCCTGGTTGAACTTCATGAGGTTGGCACGGGCCCACCTCTCCAGCCTGTCAAGGTCCCTCTGGATGGCATCCCTCCCTTCCAGCATGTTGACGGCACCACACAGCTTGGTGTCATCGGCGAACTTGCTGAGGGTGCACTCTATCCCGCTGTCCATGTCGCCGACAAAGATGTTGAACAGGGCCGGGCCCAGCACGGACCACTGAGGGACACCACTTGTGACCGGTCTCCACATGGACATTGAGCCGTTGACCACCACTCTCTGAGTGCAGCCATCTAGCCAACTGTGGCCATCCAGCCAACTATGCAAGAGTAGGTTGCATGATGATGCAACTGCATAAGACGAAATTTCCAAAGAATCTCTAAGGACCCTTACTGAGGAGCATACTTAGATTTTTCAGGTTTAACCCTTGTGCAGCTATTGCTCTAAGAACCTCTGAGAGCTCACTGTATCGTGTTTATGATGTAAAATCTCTCATGATGCGAAATATCTTGAGAATAAGTAGAAATCTGTGTTATTATTGCAGTATTTGGACACACTAGATTAATGTCTTCAGGAGGACCATAGCATATACTTTACCTAGCAAAGGATGCCAGATGTTAGAGACTTCTAGATACCTAATAATAATTTCAGAGTTTGGTCAGTTAAAGAACTTATCTCATTCTTCTGTTCCAATAAATACCTTGCTAATGAATCCTGGTTAACACAACCTTGTAGCGGAGGTTTTTGCTATTGCTCTTTTTTTTTTTTTTTCCATTCCTTATCCAAATGGTAGATTTTTTTTTCTGAATTAGAAGGAGAGCTGATACTCACAAGTCATATGTCACAAGCCACTAAAAGTGTCAAAATCTTACAGCAGGCCCTTGGTGGCTTGTTAATCTCTCCTTTTTTACCCCTCTGTCCTTTTTTAAAGGAAGCAGACTAATTCACTTAAATATAATGAGAGCCATGCTTGCCATAGCCTACTTTTTGAACAGTGTCAGTCCAAGTAAGATCTGTCTTATTTCTTCACCTCGTTTTCTTGGCTCCAACAATTGAACACAAAATTGAAAATACAGGGTTTTATGGCAGAGCTATTTAATATGTCAAATGAGAAATGGAGGCTGCAATTTTCATAACAGAAAAATATACAAGTATTAATTTTTCTTTTCCGTTGTGCCCCCACTTCTAAATTATCGTTACCAACATGCAAAAATAAACCTCTGTGTTAAACAGGGAGACCAGATGTGTGTTTAACCTCTTGCCCTCATTTTTCTAATTGGCTTCCATTGGGAACAAAAAGTTAAAATATCTCTAAACAAAAATTAC
The DNA here is from genome assembly GCF_036417535.1 of Chlamydotis macqueenii. Lineage (NCBI taxonomy): Eukaryota > Metazoa > Chordata > Aves > Otidiformes > Otididae > Chlamydotis > Chlamydotis macqueenii. The sequence continues at coordinate 15,142,946 of NC_141593.1, read as the reverse complement.
TGATACGGTAAGGTAAACTTTTCAACTGGATAAGAGCTCTTTAGAAAAAGACAGTATTACAGAGTCTTGTATTAGGCCAACAGAACATTTTACTGTAGTGATGCATCTATATTTGGAACAATAACTCCATATTTACTTTTGATAAGTAGTGGCAGAAAGATTGTTGAGTTGCAACAAAAACTAAAGTAACAAGTAGTTAAAATTCTAATGTGTTAAGGACAATCTAGAAGTAACTTGCTACAGATCTTAGGCTTGCTATTCACTGTTAGGCTTTTTCATCTCTACAGACATTAGCTAACCAAATCTTGAAATATGACTGCATTACTTTCCACTTCTTTAGAGACAGGGACTAAGGCAGAGACTTTAAGGACCAGGATTTTCTCCCTTTTATCTTTATTCAAGCTTATTCCACCATAAATCCCTGGACTGATGATTCTACTCTGTTCCACATTTTGTGTTCACAACACAAAGGATGATATTTGTGTTCTTAATAGAAATGGTAATTGAAAGGTAAAGCGTAATACTGTTTATTTTGTATAGCAGAGTATGTCTGCAACATGGATGTACATGCATGACTGATTAAATGACAACTTTAATGCTAATTAAAGATACAGAAAGCAGAAGAAAAGTCTACAGAAGTGATTGAAAAGAGACAATAGGCAATTCTGTCTAGAGACAGAGGTATTGGAAAGTGTCTTCTCTTGGTAAAAATACCTGTCAGCCAGTGGAGTCAGGAAAATTGGCAATGTAAAAAAAATGAGTTTTCCTTAATGAGAAAAGCTAGGAACTGCAGGTAACCCCTAAGCTATCCTTCAGAACAGTTGGGGAACTGAGTTGTTTTATCATGAAATACAAATGTTTTAAGTGCTGTTAACATATTCACCACAGATATCGGCTGGAGAGAGTCTGTCCTTTTGGAACTGCACAGTCTGAAAACAGGCAGATTTTGCATATGGATTCTAAATTAATAATTTTAATTGCTTTAATTGTTAAGCTTTTATAGACAAGTTAGTGTTCAAGACAGATTTAACTGAAGAAAAGCTATTCACCTAGGAACAAAAGAAAATTGCCTACAGAAAGGCAGGAGAAACAGATCTGACAGTAAAAAAATGAAGACACTATTGCAATCAGGGAATCACTACCAGAAGTGAGTGAGTAGAGAAGCCCTCCAGTAACTCTTTCTAATTCTTCTGCTGTTACTAAATCTCACCAACTCATGTTAGCATTCCATAACTTCCCCCCAGCAAAATCACACATCTTAGCTTTACCAGCTTAAATATGAGATTTCAGCTGACCTGGCTGATATTATCTAAAGTACATGTATACTGGCATGTTTGGAGAACAGCTAAGATCCATCTGGGGAAATCACATATGGCTGGTAATAGAGTTTTTTTTTTCCCCTTAGTCATGATTCATAACAGGGATGTAGGATATTTTAGAAGGAAAAGAAGTAAAGGGAGTGTTAAAAGGAGTCACATTTCGTATCAGCTCACCAAAATAATTTAGACTTTGAACAGAGAGGATGGAGTTTTGACCCTATACCTAAGTGTAGCAGTCCAGAATCTCAGTTATGCATTTGTCATATTTCTCTGAAATCGGCAACGTAAAGTAGCCAATTTATTCACACTGTGATTTCAATTTCTATCAAAAGTATAATTTCAACACGTTATAAAAGTAATAATGCCACCTTAAAACCTAGTCCAGGAGAAAATACCAGTTGATTTTGTGGGTTGTGCCAATCCTGGAAAAAGTTGCAGATGTTAGTGCTACAGAAGGCTGAAACAGCCAAAGGAAAAGGTCTGTTGTGAGATAAAGAGGAAAAGGAAATTTAAAAAGAATTCTTTGTGTTGCAAGCTGTAGTGGAGAGGCAGGAGCACTCTGAATTCACACAATAAGCTCCCTTAGAAACTCTGTCTTCTCCTTATCTGCATAAATTTCAAAGGGAAAACACTAATATTGGAACAATTCCTACCAGAGAGCTTCAGCAGCCGCTTTCTGTGTAACAGCAGTCTATGCATGATACCAACATCTTTAGTACACTTACAGAACACTTTCTCATCCACAAGATGGGCACTTCCAGAGGGCCTCTCCCATCTACAAACATTCTGTCTGTGGCCATTTGAGAGCCGTAGGTAGATGGGGAGCATTTTATGGCTCTTGGCCCAGAACAGGGAAGTTCTGCAAAGCCATGGAATATGTAACCAGTGAACTTATGATATCAGAAAGAAAAAAAAAAACCTCTACTCATCTTTCTCTGGATTCTTTTTTTTTTTTTGTATCAGTTTTTGGTGGACATAAGGCAGGCCTTATGTCCCAGGATCACGACTAGCATTGCTCTGTGGTTTACGATGACTGGGAAGCTCTGCTGCATGCACAGCCTCACTATGGGCATTTGTTACACTTGGTGGTGTGTGTCTGTTAATTAAAAATGTGTCAAGTCACAGGAAAGCAGGACCAAGGAAAGCCTCCTGGGAACCCTAATATAGCCCCTGTTCTCACCAATGCTTAGAATCATAGAATCATAGAATGGCTAGGGTTGGAAGGGACCTTCAAAGGTCATCTAGTCCAACCCCCCTGCAAGAAACAGGGACATCCCTGACTAGATCAGGTTGCTCAGAGACTCATCCAGCCTGGCCTTGAACGTTTCCAGGGATGGGGCCTCCACCACCTTTCTGGGCAACCTGTTCCAGTGTTCTATAACTCTCATCGTAAAAAATTTTTTCACTAGTTTGTTCATGAGTTTATCAAGTTCAATTAACACCAGGTAGGTTTGCTCACCATACTCCTTAGCTGAAGGCTGTTCCACAATCTCACTCCTCTAAGGGCTGCAAATAAGTCTTATTTTCAATCAAAACACCTTCATAATCTGTGCTACTATTGCTGCTCTTTTGCCCCAGTAATGTCCTTCACTGCCCCACAGCTTTTCTTCTTTAGAGTTCACCACCACAACGTATATGTAGGAGACAGTTATAGTCTCTCCTTTGTTTTGTTTTGTTTTGGTTTGTTTTGGTTTTTTTTCCTCTGCTAAGCTTAATAGGCCACGCTCATTGCTAAACAGAGAACAGTGTGCTGAGCACAGTCCACCATCTTCCTGCTGGTTCTGGACGTGAAGCAATATAGCTACATCCACATAGGCTGATAAGCGATGTGTCTTGGTGGAGCATACTAATTCCTGCGTGGCACTCTGGAAACAGCTATCTTGCTTTCCAACCCCAAGTTTAGTTGCTTTTCTGGGGCAGTTTAATTTGAAGTATGTCTTTTGGATCATCTGATTGGTTCTATGTAGAGTGGCCCTTTTTAAGATAATGCTTTCATGTGCTTGCCTTTGTAGAACTGCTTCTAGGTGCCTGGTCTTAAACCGGAACTGCGCACCGTGTCCCAAGCCTAAAACATAAAATCCATACAGGTCTCTGGCTTCTGCATTGAGGATGGGTGAAACAAAAAATTGTTGACAATTTTTTTTTTTCTGTATTGTGACAGATCTTTTCAATATAGTATTTCCTTAAACCTTTAGGTATGCCTTCACTTGTTCCTGCCATTCTAAGATAGATATATCAACCAAAGCTATTCTTAGCGCTCCCCTGATGCATCAAGATGTCACAGAAGTGTGGACTGTTGCAGTTGATATATGGGAATAATGGGCACCACATGACAATTTTTTTTTTCTGTTTTCCTTTTCTTTTACTGTCTGTACCTCTGGCTTTAATCAGTGATTTCTCTGTGAAATGTTGCAATTGGGCCTGAACAAACTCTTTCCTCTTCTCTGATATGGATCTGCGGATTATAGGTGAAACTATATTAAGAGGGTACAGAGGTTAATTATGCCTGAATGTTTCCAGTACTGTCCCCATCAGTTGACACTCTCAGCAGACTACACAAACAATCCGGGAGAAGCTATCATTAGCAAAGCAGGAGAGATGCACTTGCCCAGCCCCTGCACTATCTGCATTTTGAAGCCTTCACACATGGTTGTACATGCTGCATGAGTCATTTATGCATTCAAATAAGGTTTTTGGTCAGCTGTGTGTGATATTTCTTTCATGTATACAAGGAAAAAGCTTCCTATCTATCCTCTAAAAATGTAACACCTAAATAGTCCTTTCTAAAAGATTTTTTAAATTTAAAGTACTTAATTTTTCTTTTCTTAATAAAAGCTTGAAGTAATTTTGGTAGAACACCTGCATGTATTGTACTTGTCAAGAACTTCTGAAGTTCTGTTATCACATTTTGCTAGTTTAAAAATTTTTTTTTCTCTGGGGTCCTGTGAAAATTCCATATTGAGCCAGAAGCTAACTTTCACTGAGAAAATAGTAAAACTGATTAAACAGAAGTGTTATCAAGAGTGCGGTGTAAACATACTGGTAAATCATTCCTCTCTCCTTAATAGAATCCTTGTATGTGTTAGGTTAAAAAACAGAAAGCATAAGGTTTTCAAATAAATTAAGTCCTCGGGACAATCATGTATCTTTTAAGATTATTTTATTTCAAACCAAACTCCAGTGAAATCGGTTATCTCTTATACAAAACAAAGATTTGAAAGTGCAAGTACCTGCTTCCCTCTATCTCTTGTTATAACGTTTTCTTACATTCCAACACCATTTTCTTTACTCTTTTTGAAGAGAAGAGGCAGCTTTATGCTTTGGAGTGTGCAGGAACAAGTTGAGGAAGGGTTGGAAGGTCAGCCAGTGAGCTCAAAGCGTGGCAATTCACTTCTGTCTCACCTCATTCCTGCTTCTTCAGAGCAGCAGCACAATAATCTTTTAAATCTGTTTGATATGGCTCGTATGCTTGAAGCAACTTGGACACTGCTTGCATGGGAGCTGTCTTGAATTTGCCTATATGAGATCACAGTAAAAAAAATCATAGGACACTCAAGGAATTCTCCAGGTTGCTAGATTTAATTACCAGAATTTCTAAGGAATTCTTTTGTACCAAAAATAATTGAATCATCATTTTTTTTAAGTGGATTAGATACAAAAATATAATGTAAAACAGCCATTACATTGAGATACGATGTGGGACATTTTTAGCTGTCAAAATGTGCTTAGAAATGTATAACAAATGCCAGCGTGATACTGTGAATTGTGAAAAGGAAAAGAGCAAGTTCTGCTGTTTGCTGTTGCCAGTAAATGTCTACATTTGTTTAGACATTATTACTACAAAAGCCAAGATAAGATTGTGATTTGCCAAATGCTGCATTGTGCTGTCCAACTCGAGTTTTGAATTAAAATATACATATGCCAAATAATATGTTTATATAATTTAGTATGTTGTGTAATAAAAGAGTATTAGGTAGTCTAGTTAATTAAATTATTAAATTTTGGCAGAGTGGTGTTAAATTGAGTTTATATTTAATATTGGTTTTGGGGAGAGTGGGTGGAAGGAGAGTTGAAATCTACTTTATATGAATTGAAACAGGCTAATCTGTTGATATAAAAATGCCTGTAAATAGCAATTGCCTGCTACATGATGGTCGGTTTTTCTAAGATGACAACTTGGAAATAGTTTGCTTTAAAACAGAATAGTCTAAAGTGTAGCTTTCATTCCCTGTAAGCAAGGGTCTGTGTAGCCAACTTCCCTTTTGGACAGGTGAGATGTTGCTGGTCCCAGGAGAACCATGTACTGTGGAAAAGTTATTTTAACTCATAGTGCAAGTCAAAAAATAAGACTTAACTACTCAGGACTAGAAGCTAGCCAGGGGAATTAGCACACTTTATTATCTTCTGTCGAATGAAATCTTGGTTTTCAAAATGAGTATGACCTTTTCCATTTTCTGTAAATTAAAGTATGTGTACAATTTAAAGGACTTCATTCTTTATAACAAAACACTATTGTAGCCACTTGGATAATTTTCTTGAGGTTAAATATCACTTGGATGGAGGAGTTTGCAGGATCAACTTTGGTTTCTTTGCAAGTTGCCCAGGCACTTGAAGTTGGACAAAATCTGCGCACCCCAGCTTTTATGAGTTATGTTTTTTACTTTTCCATTATCAAGATGACCAGTAATATGTTTCATAAGTAGTTTTTTGATTAAGAGTGTGGCAAACAAGCTCTATTCGTGCCTTGTTTGGTTTGACATCCTTCCTGAACACTGACACTTAATTAGTCATTGTCCAATCTGAGGAATTTGAGTAGCTTGTTCGTTTTGTTTGTTTATTCCATCCGATCAGTAAGTAGAGTAGTGTAAGACATATCTTGAAACAAAACATGATGTGAAATGTCCATGTTGAAAAATTGCTCTTTATGGGTAACAGAAGTTAAACCATTGCACAATTCTTAAATTCATGTTGGTTGTGCAATGAGAGATCACACTCTTCAAAAGTACATGTCAGAAAAAGAGAGGGACAGATTGAAGGAATTTCTCTGAAGTTTGAAGGTGAAATGAAATGCTTTTCTAGGGAAAAAAAAAAAAGTCAAAATTTGAAATACATCTGTCTCAAAATCCACAACAGCAATTGTAAAAGTCTTGTGCTATCAACCTAGACCTACACTAAAGTTTCTTCCAAGCATTAGCTTTCTAGTTTGGGTTTCGCAGAATAAAAATTTAAAAAGAAAATTCAAATTCTAGAAAGATTTCACATAGACAAAAATACTAGCCTTGTTCCTTTTTGAGTGTTTTGTATAAACACTTGCCACAACTCCATCCTAAAATGTTCATTAAAGTCAACATCTGCTAAGCTTCACAATTTTTGGCTTTAGTGTGAATATTTCCAGTTGTTGCAAACTAGGTAATTGGGTTTTTCTCCCTTTCACTTAGCATATTTTGCTGTAGCAATAAGCAAAAAGGCAGGTAAAGATGTTTTAAAGTATTATTTTGTTTGGATCAATGCAAGCCAAATCTTGACAGCTTGTATTTGTATGAAATCTTTCCCCTCATATTTATTTTAAATCAAAAGAACTTTAAAACCTTTGATGCTGGAAGCTAAGCCTTTAGGTTTCCACTGATAGTGTCCAAATGTGCATACTTTTTTGCACATTTAAGCATTTATAGCTGCTTGAATAGTCCAGAAAGATATGCCAAATAATTTCACTCTGCTCACACACATTGCAACAAAATAGTTAGGAGTACATAAAAAGGTGAGACAAGTTCCAGAACAATAAGATAAAAGATGAGAGATCTGGTTATTTAAAATTATAAACAAAAATGTCATCACTGGCAAACATCTCATGAGCATTTTCTTAGTAGAAATATTTATATAGGACGACCAGGTCTGACTGCCCAGCTGTAGGAGAGTGTTAGGTGTCTTGTAGTGTTATGAGTATAGAGAAACCATAAGAATTCAAAGGAGTATGTGTATATGTGAGCGTGTATGTATGTACAAATAACATTAAATAACAGATGTTATCTTACTGCAAAATATTGGGTTTGTTGGTTCTTTTATATTAATTAATCATGTGGCTGCCTGGTTTTGTTCTCATGGCTGCAGTTGTTTTGCCTAGATACACACATGCATGAACATATATTGCAGGGGATTTGGAGGAAGGATTTACAGTAATTTGCAGAAGTTAGCCACATTAAATGAAAGCAAGGGCATTCCTTTTAGAAACCTGGCTTCAGCTAGTGTCTGCCTAACCACTGTCGAGTCTAATGAATAGCAATGGAGTCTGGTATTACGAAGTGCAGGGAATCATCAAAGGTAATAAAATTGAGATCAGACCAAAGCAGCATCTGGGAGTGAAGTTTTAAGTAGCAGACAGGAATGTGTACTAATTATTGCATTGTTAATATGTTGCATGTGTTGGTTGAGTAGAGATGGTGTGACTAAGGGCAGGCAGTAGCACAGCCAGTAGCCCTGGACTTTATCCATCACAGATTCTGTATTAAATCTCCAGCTGCTTTATAACTTTCCTAATACAACATATTCCCATGCAAAACCTGTCTGTCCAACTGAGCACACCACTTCTTTCAGATGTCACCAAATTTATGTAACAGCCTAGGACCATTTGGCTTCCTGCTAAACTGGATTGAAAGCTTAGAAGACACAGCTGGACAATGTTTCACTGCTACTAAAATATTTGCATTGTATACATCAGACACTCAAGTTCACTGATGTGCTTTGATGCCTTCTTTCCTATATATACAGGAGGAACATTTAGTTGAGATGATATTGCAGCATTGCCTTCAAACACAGCATTCCAAGGTGTTTTATATCCTTAGAGAAGACTGATCTCCAGTCTGTTCTTCCTTTTCATAGATCAGGACGCTTTGGAGTAATTATTGTTTTATTTTCTGTACAAAATGTGCCAAAGAAATATAGAGCGAGTACAATTCACCCGTCAAAAAACCCCTCTTTATCCTGAATTTTGCATGTTTATTATTTGAAGTATCAAAACTGTGAAATTAAATGTAATACTAATCAACCTGTTGAGCAGAATAATATTTAGCATTTGTACTTCAAATTTTCAAAGCTATAGCAACCTAAGCTAATTAATGCTCTGGGTGCACAGGAAGCAATAAAAGTCCTGTAGTGCTTTGAATGTGATGTAGCAAGTTAACATAATCAGCTTAACATGTCTGCATGAGAAACAGTCTTGAATATTAGCTGGAGTAACAGTGTGGTAAATTAAGCCATCATTTTCCTCTGTGAAGTCTTCCAAATTTTGGGCTTTTGCTATCAATGTATGTTTAAATGCAGAAAATTCACCTGTTATCACTACTGCCATTTGCATCATTCTCAATTTAAGTCCTGTTCTGCTCCCAGACTTTCTTGGGCTATCTGATATCAATGAAAAATCATAGGATTATGATAGATGTCAAGGGAATTTGCCTTTCATATCTCATAGCCTTGTGAAGCTCCTACGGAAAATTTTTATTTCTGATGTCAGTCTGAGTGTTGTCTTCATGTTGGGGAAATATTTTAATTGTTTATAAGTAATACGAAACTGGAATAGGAAATGGAATTTGTCTGTTAAGGGCATTTATAGGATGTGGTATTGAATACTTCATGGACAGTCTGCTAATGTAGTTGTCAATCCATGATGAAAAATTTTGGTTAGAGTTAGTGAAAAGTACAGAGGCACTGAAGGACCTCACACCACCAACTTTTGGACCTGGGAATGGAATCACGTTTTGTGATTGAATCAAGAGCACACATTAGGAATAGTCACATTTTATTGTGACCCCTGTCACAGGGCTATCAAGAAAGAAGGCAGCAGGGCACAAGCCACCATTATGGTGCTATGGATCTGCCCTATGATATTCAGGATTTTCTCACCCCAGTCTTAAACTATCCAACGACCAGATGTTATTACACTAAAGAATTCACATTTAAGAAGCGAAAAGGGAAGTATGTTGTAGCTCTTCTAGGCTTTGTCTATTCTCCTGTACATTATTTTTGCTAGGTTACCAGGACTTCAGTTAGGTTTTTCCTGTCCTCATTTTGTTCTCAGACTCTAGCAGTGAGAAACTATAATACTTATTTTTTTTTCCAGCTCTGTAGATTTTGAAATCTTGTCACTATCTGTTTTGCTTTGTAACATATTTTACTGTGGACACAAATACCCACCTCTCTGATTCCACTGGTAGCAGTGGCTTGGGCAGCCTCCTTAGTGCAGAATGGGAACACTTCTGAAATCTTGAAATGTTTCCTGGGTTAGAGAGATGGTTTCCCACCCAGCTCTCGCTAGCAGTCACATATTTATCCATGGAACCCCATATGGCTTTGTGGGTGGTAATGTGTAAAGGGCAGCTTTCCCACCACAGCAGTTTTCCTCAGTACAGATTTATTTCTTTTTCTCTACAGAGTTTTCAGTCTTAGTCACTGCTAAACTTAGACCTGGTGTTTGTAGGCCAGTATTAACTGTATGAGGAAACAGCCTATATTGAACCCTACAGCTCCTTGGATGCTTATTTGTTACTTTTTGTCTTTAAAATTGGATAATTATTTTGAAAGTTTCCTCATCCTGACTGGAGGCAGAATAGAATGTACAAAATTCTGGCACCAAGACTTTCATTACAGACTCCAGCCTGGAGGCAAATTGGTGACTCTCTGAGGGTTGAAAACCTCATCCATGCAGAAAGCAAAGAACCAACAAAAGCAGAGTCCTCTGGCTGACTCCCATGGATGAGAGCACTGCAGTGCTCTGTATACATAGCAGGGTGCAGACGGCAGTCAACTTTTGGTATATTTGTCAGCTCTGAAGTTAGCACTCCTTAGAAATTCATGGCACAAAGGTAGGAGAACAACAGGGTCACCTTGAAATTGATAACACCAGTTTGAAAATGTCTTCCATTGCATAAAAATTGACCAGAATCGGACTGAGTGTCACATATCTTGCTCTATTAACTTGTGAGCTGAATCCAGGAATTTGAGTTGTGTACCTGTCTTTTGTTATTAATATGCTCTAAGGGGCTGAGAAGTCTTTTGGTTCCAGTCCAGTAGATGAAGATCTTAGCTCAGTTAGAAGATACCTTTCTGGCAAATATCGCTTATTGTCTTACTTTGAGGAAATATTGTTATTATATTGTGGAGGAAAAGGGATGAATGAGGCATGGTTCATATATCCTTCCTTACTTGAGACCTAGAGTCCAAGAGGCATTTAAAGCACACTGTGGGCTTCCACTGCAGCCTGGTCAAAAGGCAAACATTGTGGCTGGAGACAGCAGGCAACCAGATCTCCTTTTCTTCCAAGGTGCATGGAGTACCATTATCCCACTCCCATCATACTCATGAGTCCTAAGCAAACTGTAGGCATCACTGTGTTAAGCAGTCGTCTTCATTTCATGGAACTCATTGGAGGTTTCATATCCACAGCCCAAAATTATTTTTAAAACAGTAGTTTCTAAGAATATTATGTTATGATCTCATAAAAAAAAAAAATTGTAAAAGCTATTAGCGGTGTAGGTGGGCATGCAGAAATCTCACAATGGCACGCCAATGTGTATCATCTGGATCAAGTCTGAATTTTTGTTTTTAATTTTAAGACTGCTTTCAAAGTATTCTTTTCCTTTAACTACTTAAAGTTACATTATCATCATCTCACCATGTTTTATTTCATAAGTGCTACTGCGTAGCATAATAAAAGTACAAACAAAACAGGAGGAAAGATTGGTTCAGTCTAAACTATGTATGGAAGTGCTAAACACTGCCATTCAGATGTTGCCATGCAGCTGTCTCTAATAGATACTGTTTAAGCAAAAAAAAAAAGGAAGTAAATAAGACCAGTAAATAAAGCAAATCAGTTAGTTGCAATTCATAATTCATTTAATTTTGGTTCACATCAGTAAGTTATCCTAGTATTTCTGACCATCAGAAAACCAAAGAATTAAAACTAAGTGCAAGTGTGTATGTAAGTAAGCACCTAGTGAACTCAACTTACTTTTTCCTAATAAAACAGCTAGTAAACTCATTTTATTTTCTGCTGCTACAATTGAAGCAAAGATTGCCTTAAATTGTGTATGTGTTGTTTGCAAGCTAAAGACATGAGATAGGTTCTCCTCTATAGTAATGTTATCTTGATTTAGTCTTCTCCTAAAAAGAAGTATGGAATATTTTTGAAAGTACACTTAAAAGATGTCAGGCTGTTCTTTCATTGTTTCTAGTTGTTTGGTGGTTTGAGGGTAATTTAGTTTATATTAAGAAGTTGGATTCTGGGTCCACAAGCACTGCTTTGTGCGGTACTGTATGAGGACTTAAGAAAGCATAGTCTAAGCACAAGTGGAGCCTTTCATTTGTATTTTTGGAAGCAGCAGAGAAAACAGGATGATGAGGAGAATATGTCAGGAACGATCATCAGACTGGAGATTTCAGGACTTGTTGTAATAATTGTAAGACCTTAACCTTGCAAAAGGAGGCATTTACTCCTGGTTTAGGAACAACAAAATATTTCCTTCTGTAGTTATAAAGTTAGTGTAAGAGAAGATTGAGCAGAACAACTGCAACATGCTCTGGAGTAAGCTGTGCCCCAGGCACATTTGGTGAGTTGGATGAAAGGGATAAGAGAATGGTGCTTCATGCAGAGTCAGAGAATTAGACTGAACTAAGGAACTGAGCACTGAAAGGCACTAGAAAGGGTGCTTGCCTCTCCATTTGCTTGAGTAACTTAGTGGCAGAATATTAGAAATCGCAACTTCGACTAGAAGGGAAACAGAAAGTTCAGCAGTTAATGCAAGTTAGTGCCTCTTCTTTAGAAGGAAAACTCTCAGAGTAAACCTTAAAAGAGAAGAATTTTTCTTTACTTCAAGCAACTTGCATAATTCTGGTTGACCTCTTTCTTTGGTGGAAAGTGCTAAAGAACTCTTGCTTAAATCTGAGGCAAAAGTTTTCTTTATAATGTAAATCAAAATTATCTTCCCATGACACTGTGCTTCAATCTCCTACCAGTGGTAGATACAGAGTAACAAAATAAAGAATCATAGAACAGCATCATAGAATAGTTTGGGTTGGAATGGACCTTTAAAGGCCACCTAGTCCAACCCCCATGCAAGGAGCAGGGATGTCTCCAGATCAAGTTGCTCAGGTTGATCAACCTGGCCTTGAATGTTTCCAGGGATGGGGCATCCACCGCCTCTCTGGGCAACCTGTGCCAGCGTTCCATCTCCCTTATTCTAAAAAAAAAGTCTTCCTTATATCTAGTCTAAATCTACCTCTTTCTAGCTTAAAGCAATTACCCCTTGTCCTGTGACAATAGGCCCTACTATACGGTCTGTCCCCATCTTTCATGTAAGCCCCTTTTAAGTACTGAAAGGCCTCAACAAAGTCTCCGCAGAGCCTTCTCTTCTCCAGGCTGAACAACCCCAGGTCTCTCAGCCTGTCCTCACAGGAGAGGTGCTCCAGCCCTCTCATCATCTTCGTGGCCTTCCTCTGGACTAGCTCCAACAGGTCCATGTCTTTTCTGTCCTGAGGACTCCAGAGCTGGATGCAGTACTCTCATGAGAGCAGAAGGTCAGAATCACCTCCCTCCACCTGCTGGTCACACTTCTTTTGATGAAGCCCAGGATGCAGTTGGCTTTCTGGGTGGCAAGCACACATTGCTGGATCATTTTGAGCTTCTCATCCACCAGCACTCCCAAGTCCTTATCCTTAGGGCTGCTCTCAGTCCATTCACTACCCCAGCTTGTATCTGCACTTGGGATTTCCCTGACCCACATGCAGGACCTTGCACTTGGCCTGATTTAACTTAATGAGGTTTTCAAAGGCCCACCTCTCCAGCCTGCACTTTCGCTAGTCTTCCTTTTATTAATTATGTACCTAAAGAAGCTTTTATTGTTGCCCCTGATATCCTTGGCTAGATTTAATTGTATCAGGGCTTTAGCTTTCCTAACCTGATCCCTGGCTGCCCAGGGAATTTCTCTATATTCCTCCTGGGACTGCCTGTCCTTACTTCCACCCCCTATAGGCTTCCTTTTGTGTTTGAGTTTGTCCAGGAGCAACTTGTCCTTGTGCAGGCCTCCTGGCGTTTTTGCCTGACTTCCTCTTTTTTGGGATGCACTACTCCTGAGCTTGGAGGAGGTGATCCTTGAACATTAACCAGTCTTCTTGAGCCTGTTTTCCTTCCAGAGTTTCATGCTGTGGTACTCTACCAAGCAGATCCCTGAAAAGGCCGAAGTGTGCTCCCCTGAAGCCCAGGGTAGAGAGTTTGCTGTGCACCCTCCTTGCTGCCCTAAGGATCTCAAACTCCACCTCACGGTCACTGCAGCCAAGGCTGCCCTTGAGCTTCACATTCCCCACCGGCCCCTCATTGTCAGTGAGAACAAGGCCCAGCATAGTGTCTCTCCTTGTTAGCTCATATACTGCTTTTGTTTTTCATTTTGTTTTTCCTAAGTTGGCAAAAGTTAGTTTTCTGACAAAGATAGTGTCAGTATCATGTCCTTAGTGGATTTTATGCATCTGTTCATTGTAATAAACCATAGTAAGAAAGTAATAGCTGAAATTGTGGGACCCGGTGGTGTTCTCCTGTGAACCAGCAGTAGTTTTACTATTGACTTCTTTTAGAGTAGGGACTAGTATTTCACTAGAGTGTAAACCACTGATTCCTGAAGAAGAATGGCACTTCTGAAGGAACCCTTGAACTACCTTACACAGCCTTCAAGTGTCAAGAGTGTCATGAAGATTTTATCTCATATAAAATAATCAATTAAAACATACCACTCTAGACAGAAGTCACTGACAGAGGCATTCCCTAGGGTCTTCTTGATGCATAGCAGATCTTAGTGGAGAAGATACTTAATTAGCAGCAAGAAAAACCTTCACTTTTTGTCTTAGAGTGGCATTTTATTTTATGCAGTTATAGCAATAGCATAGCAGTGTGCAAACTGACAATTTGAGACAGATTCTTGGGTGCCTTAGCTCCAGCCTTATTTATCTCTGTTGAAATTGCTGAGGTCTTTTTTGTGCTTTTAAGGAGCCTCTTAATTTAGTGTCACAGAGAAATAAGGAAGAAAAACATTTTCTGGGCATTAGTTCTTTGTGAACTACTAGCAATGTTCAGCGGGTGACAAAAGCTCTGGTCATCCCCACTTGAAAGTCACTAAATCTCTGAAATTCCAGAAACCAAAAACTTCATTAGGCTGTTATGTACCACCAGTGCCTTTAAATATGATCCCACTCAGAAAGTCCAAACAACCTCATATCCAATAAACTAATTAAAAGGTTTTATATACTACCCAAATAATAGTAATAAACAGAGTAAGACCTCATTGAGGTATAAAAGAAGGTACTCTATAGATTCCAGGTAAGCAGCTTTGATATCAAGTAGCTGAAGCTTTGATCATTTTATTTTACCAAGTTACATAAGTTTTCGTTAGTGTTTGTGAGTTGGAAAGGCTTGACAGTACTTTTGCTATTTTGTTTTTGGTATTCAAACATTTCCCTTTAAGAGCTCAAATAGGAAATGCCCCCTTGCATATGTTTGCTGTGAGTTGTTGATAATATGATTGCAATTATTGTTTTTTGAAGAAAAATATGTTCTTCATTGGAGATTGACAAAAAACAACTGTTGACTGTATCTGACACAGACATAGCTGATCATCAACAAACATTATACATAATTTTGGTATGTTTTATTTTACAGATATCTTTTGTGTTGTGTGTATATTTTCAGATTGTGATAAAGTAAAATTTATTCTGATCGAGAGTTGAGTTTGAGTTGCAAGGAAATGGACTTCACTGAGATAAGTGCCATTAAAGGGTCCAGACTGAAGTTCATGAAGTGTTTCCGTTGACTGCAGTGAACTTTAAATCTGGTCCCTAATGAATGTCAAATTAAAGATAGCCCATTTTCTTCGATTACTTAAACATACTGTCCTGCACTTTTGGTTTGCAACTGGAGGATAACAACAACTTGTTTCAACACAAGAATTTCAGTTCTCCTGTTGTAAATCATTATTTTATATGAGAGAGGTTGGTCCCTACATTGTTAAAATGTAGTGTTAAAAAGCAGATACTTCTTTATGATGTGAGGAGAAGAAAAATCTTTCAGCCATACAGTTGAATTTTATTTTGTTTTATTTTTAAGCCTCTTGTCTTCAAGAGATACTCTTTACCTTAATTCTTAAATAGGAGTTTTAAAATCAGGTTTAAATGCAGCTCCAGATAAATCAACTTCTAACATGGCTATCTCGGCAGAATATTTGTTTTAAGTAGAGCTAAGAATTAAAATGTGTTTTAACTTAGATAAAAAGTTTTAAAAGCCCAGAGATTGTTATATTACTGTTTCTCAGAGTACCCCAGAAGATTCCCATTCTACATTTCCAAGCTTTTATGATCCATAAAAATTATTGTATGCTTGGGATGGATGACAAGGTATCAAATTCCTTGCTTTGTCTTAGAAACAAGCATGCGCCCTCCTGAAAAATGATCCTGGATAGCAATTTCAACATGACTTTGAACTCATCCTTGACAGTATCTTATTCTGAACACAGTTTTGTCTCAAAGGGCCCTACTGGACACATGTCTGCCCTCAAAGATTTAGGTCTCTGACATCTGGAGGTGATCTCACTTTGATAGCTCTCTCTCATCTCCCACCAATCTTCCCTCAAACAATTTCCAACTCATTTTTCTCATTCTGGCATTATTATGCCCAAAATTAATCTTTGCAGTATTTTTATCTGCACAAAGCAATGGTAACAGTACAAAGCTATGAGTCATTAAACAAAGTCTGTCTATGAATTCTGAAAACTGTTACCTTCAGAAAGCTTTGTTTGGCTTCTGATAGCCATGTTAGTTTTTATTGACCATTTACTCCAGCTTTTGCAAATGCCATTGCCATTTATTTTCTGTTCCTTCTCACCTTTCTCACACTTTCAGAAACTCTGTAAAAACCATTATACCATCCTTTCCAGACTCAGTTTCCAATTCGTATATCACAACACACCCAGAAAATGGTTGCTAATTGACCTCGCCACACTGTCACAATGTTAAACTGTGGTCACAGTTTGCCACATCTTGTCAATACTTTTTTTATGGTGGAAACTCTTGGAATCAGGGTCATTTGAAGGATGAATGTGAATACGGAACTCTGCAAAATAGAGAAGTAGATCCTGCATGAGAACTCCAAGCACCATTGCAGCTAAGCAGAAATACTTTTTGTGCATTTATATACAAACATAGTTGAAACTTTCCATGTTAGGAAAACTCTTATTATTGTAAAGAAGCAAGGCACATGCTTTAGATGGTTTGGGAGGACCAGGTAGAGATATGTTTATGGACAAAGATATTGTATAATTCACTCCTATGCACAAAGCCTTGTGTATATTAAGTTCAACTTAAACGTATTTACAAAAGGGATAATTTTGTCTTGTTTTTCTATTACTATATTCATAGAATGGTTAGGGTTGGAAGGGACCTTCAAAGGTCATCTAGTCCAACCCTCCTGCAAGGAGCAGGGACATCCCTGACTAGATCAGGTTGCTCAGAACCTCATCCAGCCTGGCCTTGAGCATTTCCAGGGATGGGGCTTCCACCACCTCTCTGGGCAACCTCTGCCAGTGTTCTATAACTCACATTGTAAAAAATTTTTTCCTAATTTCCAATCTAAATCTACTCCCCACTATTTTAAAACCATTACTCCTTGTCCTATCGCAACAGGCCCTACTAAACAGCCTCTCCCCATCTTTCTTGCAGGCCCCCTTGAGGTACTGGAAGACCACTATCAGGTCTCCCCGGAGCCTCCTCTTCTCCAGGCTGAACAGCCCCAACTCTCTCAGCCTGTCCTCATAAGAGAGGTGCTCCAGCCCTCTGATCATCTTCGTGGCCCTCCTCTGGACCCTCTCCAACTGGTCCATGTCCTTCTTGTGTTGGGGGCTTCAGAACTGGACACAGTACTCCAGGTGGGGTCTCACCAGGGCAGAGTAGAGGGGCAGAATCACCTCCCTTGACCTGCTGGCCACACTCCTCTTGATGCAGCCCAGGATGCGGTTGGCCTTCTGGGCCGCAAGGGCGCATTGCCGGCTCATGTTAAGCTTCTCGTCCACCAGCACTCCCAAGTCCTTCTCCTCAGGGCTGCAATATTCATCCCCTATGTGCATGTACATTCAGCCTTCCAATTGCATGAAGATAGTAAGGTTGTAATTTTATTTCCTGTCGATAAACAAGGACAGACTGTGATTCTTTACAGTGCCCTCCTGCTTGTTTAGGACATAGACCTTTTTTTTCCGCAGGATGGATTTGAACATTTTCTTTGGGAAAAGACCAATTGGTGAGCTGTTTTTCAAAAGACATAGGGTCTTAAAGGCAGGTTTTAGCAAAAATAAAGTGGTATCTTGAGACTTCTGTCCTATTGTAGCTGGCCACAGCAGTCTATTACATATTCTTTACTGAGCAGCATCAAAAAAGGAAATGGGATGCTTTGCTACTTGTTATTATCAGGAAAAAAATTTCAGCAATTGTGCGATCTACTGCTGGCTCACAAGAAGGAAGACTGCTCCTAGTGATTCTTATTGCCCTTAGATTCTTCTGCTCATTGCATTCAAATTTTTCATTTTGACTCATCCACACAACTGAAAATGAGATAATCTGAAAATCATAGGATGTATTTATTCTCTTCTTCAACACTCACTTTAAATGCATTCAAATAGATACAAAATGGCATGAAATTTAACACAGATTTTCCAGAAAGGCATAATGTCAGAGAAATATGGCTTTCTTTGATGATTGTTTTTTTTTTTTCTGGAGAAGGAAAATAAATGAGATTTCATCTATCTTACTGGACTTCTGAAGAGTTGATACATTTTCAGTGCTTTCAGTAGTCACTTGGACAGCAAAGAAAATTAAATTAGGTGGAGAAATCTTGAAAACATAAAGCAGTAGTCATACATAGGATGTATTTTATGAGATTGGTGAGTGGACAGGTGGGACCAAATTTGATGCTTTAAAGAGCAAGACCTACCATATGGGCTAGTAACAAGAATATATACTATAAGCAACTATTGATTAATCTGAAAGCAGGACTTCAGCATACAGCTTCATCACAGAATGAATAAGAATTTCTAGTGTGATGCAGCCATGACAAATATAAACTCGAGCCTCTAATGTCCTGCAATAGAGAGTTCCATTAAAGGTAGAGTAATTGTGGTTCCATTTTGGTACTGTTAAGAGCTCATCTGAAATAAAATGCACTATTCTTGTCGAGAAAAAAATTAATATGGGAGCTGAGGCAGACATTAATCTGTGGATAGCTCTGCAATGAAGAGGTATAGTTTACCAGGGAAACGAAAAAAAAACTTACTTGTTTAACCAGGCAAAAGAAAGGCTGAAAGAGGATGTAAGACTTCTCTGTTAATATATCTAAGCCAGAAGATAAAAAGGAAAACTCTACAGATATGGAAAGAGACAAGATGACTGTTTACACTAAAAGTAACTAATGATAAAACAGAAAAAGGGTAAAAACTGACCCTTTAAAAGTTTTGCTGGAATTTATATTTTTTAACTGTACTATGCAGGAGATTTTTGAAATCCACTTTCAACAAGAACCTAAGCAGGAATTAAGGTTTATCAGTTTGTTAAATGACTATATGATGGGGTTGCTTCACATAACAAGTAACTTAGCTTTACTACCTCAGTTCCTGCTACTATGATTTAAAGCATCCAGGAGTAATATTTTAATTTTAAAATAATTATTTTGCATTTGTGGTTTTGGTAATTTTGTTGGTTCTCACTGCTTGGTACAGTTTAACATTCTCTTTGCTTACTAAAAAGTATCTGCAGATTTGTATCTGCATAGTTACATGGCTTAATGAACAGTTATTCAGATTTGTAATTTTTCCTTTTTGGTTTTGCTAGAAAATGGTGGACGATAAGTTAGTTATTTACAAGATAATTATTTACATATGGCTTTTGTCAAGCCACATTTGGAAAGAAATTAGCATGTAACTAAAAAAATTAAACCCAACAATTTAACATTGTTTTGTTAGTTAAATTACATTAAATGACATTATGTTGGAAACATAAAGAGTAATTTGTCAAAATATGCTTTGCATTTAGTATGAAACAATATATTAAGGAAAAGAAGTATATGCAGTTAGTGTACTAAACTGTCTGTTTCTTGTTACTATTTCATAGAATCATAGAATGGTTTGGGTTGGAAGGGACCTTAAAGATCAGCTAGTCCAACCCCCCTGCAAGGAACAGGGACATCTCCAACGAGATCAGGTTGTTCAAAGCACAGTCCAACCTGGCCTTGAACACTTCCAGGGATGGGGCATCCACAGCTTCTCTGGGCAACCTGTTCCAGGGTCTCACCACCCTCATAGTAAAGAATTTCTTCCTTATATCTAATCTAAATCTACCCTCTTCCAGTTTAAAGCCATTACCCCTTGTTCTATTATTACATGCCCTTGTCAAAAGTTCCTCTCAAGTTTTCTTGTAGGCTCCCTTTTAGGTACTGGGAAGGCTGCTATGAGGTGTCCCCAAAGCCTTCTTTTCTCCAGACTGGACAACCCCAACTCCCTCAGCCTGTCCTCACAGAAGAGGTGCTGCAGCTCTCCGATCATCTTTGTGGCACTCTTCTGGACTCTCTCCAACAGGTCCATGCCCTTCTTATGTTGGGGGCTCCAGAGCTGGATGCAGTACTGCAGGTGGGGTCTCACGACAGCAGAGTAGAGGGGCAGAATCACCTCCCTCCACCTGCTGGCCACACTTCTTTTAATGCAGCCCAGATGCATTGCTGGCTCACGTTGGGCTTCTCATCCACTGGCACTGCCAATCCATTCTCCACCCAGCCCATATTTGTGCCTGGGATTTCCCTGACTCTCATGCAGGACCTTGCACTTGGCCTGATTGAACTTCCTGAGGTTGGCATGGGCCCGCCTCTCCAGCCTGTCAAGGTCCCTCTGGATGGCATCCCTTCCCTCCAGTGTGTGGACTGTACCACACAGCTTGGTGTCATTGGCAAACTTGCTAAGGGTGCAATCATAGAACTCATCTTCTGATGCCATATTTTTAATCATTGATTTTTCTTCCTATTACAAATTTCACTGCATTTCAGAATCCAACTCACTTCCTAACTTTGAATGGATGGCTTACTGACATGAATAAATTGAATAAATCACAATGAAAAACTTATTTTCTGTGCTAAAACTCTGATGCAAAGTGTTTCATCCATGTCCTTTACTATTCAAGTGTTTGACACCTGGGTTCATTAGCAAGTGTACTACTACATTTAATATCATGATTTTAGAATCAGTCTTAATATGTTTTAATACAGCTGAACTATCTCATTAAATAATACTTATTAAAAGAAAATAAAGCAGGTAAGTAAACATCATTTTAAAAGTAAGTAACATGTTAACATTGATTCTTTCTTAATTAAAACAAATCTAATGCTACAGATTTGTATTTTTCCAGTTACAGGAAAGAGAGACATGGTGGACAGTTTAATAATGAGTAGTGCTGTACCATTGCCTCTAATAATTACTTAAGCAGCTTCCATGATTCAAAACCATCATGGTTTAACCACAGCAGACAGCTAAGCTCCCCACAGCCGCTTGCTCACTCCCCTGCCCAGTGGGATGGGGGAGAAAATCAGAAGGGTAAAAGTGACAAAACTCACGGCTTGAGATAAAGACTGTTTAATATATTTAAAAAAAAAAAAAGAAAAAAAAAACAATAATGAGGAAAAGAAGCAAAACAAGTAACTAAAAAAAAAAACCCCAAAGCAATTGCTCACCTCCAACTGATGCCCAGCCAATCCTTGACCAATGGCAGCCCTGGCCAAACACCCTCCCCAACCCAGTTTTACTGCTGAGCCTGACACCATATGGTATGGAATATCCCTTTGGTCAGCTGGGGTCAGCTGTCCCAGCTGTGTCCCCTCCCAAATTCTTGTCCACCCCCAGTCTATTCACTGGATGGGCAGTCTGAGAAGCAGAAAAGGCCTCGATACTGTGTAAGCACTGTGCTGCAGTAACTGAAACATCCTGTGCTATCATCAACACTGCTTTCGTCATATATCCAAAACACAGCACCATACAAGCTATGAAGAAATTTAACTCTATGCCAGCCAAAACTAGTACAAAATACAATGTTGTATTAAGAATTTTGTACACCCTACTACAATCAAAGTAATATCTGTTTATGTATCCAAGAGCAAAATTCTCAATCAGTATATAACGAGGAAGAATAATATTATAAAATGATAGGAAGATGCAGAGTTTAAAGAAATTCAAAATTGCTTTTAGTGGAAGCAGATTTAGCCCGAGAATGAACTGTTCGGATTTAAGCCAATCTTAAATGTCACTGTGCATTTATCTTATTTGCCCACTCTGCTGGCACAAATTGAAAATTACTGCAATAAACAAGGAAAAATAATGTTGCCATGGAAGTTGTGTGATGAACTGCAAATGTTCTTGTATACTATAATACCTACTAACTCTGCAATGTTCACTAAACTCTGGCTTTTATTATTCATTATGTTTTCAGGGACCTGAACCTTTTTTCAAGCAGTAGATTGTTTCCAGTGTTGGCAAGACTTCCAGTTTGCAAAGTGAAAGTATTTTATGTGGAGAAGTCAGAGAGTAAAATTGAGATTTAACTATAGCTGACACATCTCTACTAAAGCTGCTGTCACCACTGTATTTGCCAGCCCTTTTCATGGCTCACAGGAAGAAAAACTATTAACTCCAGCCATTTTGTGCACCCATTTTCAGACACTGCATTTCATAATTACATTTCACAATTCCTTTTCAGTAAAGCCAGCCAAATGTTTCTTTGCAATCTCTTCCTTATTAATGAAGTGTCCCTGTACAGACAAATTTTTGATGATGCATTTGTGATGTATTTGCGATTATTCTGTGAGCACGCTGTGTGAATACACAGTGTGCTGAGGCACACACTGCAACGTAGTCCATCAATTTCAATTTTCATTATTTATTCTCTTTTATGTCACTTGACAATGTTTCTGCTTACTTACAATATATTTACAACGTACTGAAAAATCATGTATTGGGACATCTGGCAGACAATTTCTGTGGTGTGAAGAGATGCAAACATCTGCATTTATGAGCTTAATATTCATCAACTACATTATTATTAGTAGATATTATTATATTTAGGGATATATCAGGGTAAACATACATGTTATCTGATGTCACCAAAAACAAATTGTGTTTTTTATAATGTTTGCTAAAAGTTGGCTAAACACAGCTGAGCTGAAAAGATACCCCTAATTAGTGAAAAGCTTGGAATACTTTCTGAAAGAAATCCTTCTCTAGTTCTAGCTGTTGTTTCTTTTGTTTGCCCTGCCTCCAGATGGGAAATAGCTTAGGTGAGGTCTATCCATTAGACAACATTGACATCTGTCTTGTGGGTGGAAATATGAGAAGGGAAGATGAATGGTGTCTCACCCCTGTGCTGAAATACATCAAATTTTAAGAAGCAAATTCACCCTGTGCCCTTGGATTACATGAAGTATTTACCAGAGCTCACTATATTTTTGCCTACCCGTAAAATCCTCTAACTTTTATTTTTCTACATAATTTTCTGTATCAGAAATACTCATTACCAACTAGTGCACTTTATACATGTTCGATATTATTTGAGAGTATAAATAATTTGATAGTTATGAAGTCATTTGGCTTCTTATTGGAAATATACCAGGAAATTTACATCCAGTTAGAAGTACCTCAGAGTTTAGGAATACATTTTGAAATTATATGTGAAATACTCAATGTATATAAGTCTTCATAAACACTATTTCAGTAGCTAATATTTCTATGATTGGATCTATATTTGTACGTCAGAAATGTAATAAAGTACATGTATACACAGTGATACATATGTTCAGAATATATGCAAAAACCTTTTTTTACATGCGGCTTAACATTGCAAACAAGATGACTGTAGATACTTGCAGTTGCATAGACAAAGACATGACATCTATCAGTTCAGTTTTGTTGCTGAACTTTTTTTTCTGAGGTCTTTTAAGTAGAAGGACGTGTAAAACTGTTCACAGCAACTTAGCCTTTACAACCAGATGCCACTTTATAGGTACTGTCTGAAGACAGCGTAAGATAGGAACAAAAGTGGAAACATTACTGGTCAACTGGATCAGTGGCCCACAAAAATACAGCATCTAATCATAGAATCATAGAATAGTTTGGGTTGAAAGGGACCTTTAAAGCTTATCTTGTCCAACCCCCCTGCAAGGAGCGGGGACATCTCCAACAAGATCAGGTTGCTCAGAGCCCCGTCCAACCTGTCCTTAAATGTTTCCAGGGATGGGGCATCAACCATGTCTCTGGGCAACCTGTGCCAGTGTTCTACCACCCTCATTGTAAAAAATTTTTTCCTTATGTCCAGTCTGAATCTGCCTCTCTGTATTTTAAAACAGCTACCCCTTGTCCTATCACAACAAGCTCTACTAAAAAGTTTCTCCCTGTCTTTCCTATAAGCCCCCTTTAGGTACTGGAAGGCCACGATAAGGTCTCTGCAGAGCCTTCTCTTCTCCAGGCTGACAGCTTCAGCTCTCTCAGCCTGTCCTCATAGGAGAGGTGCTCCAGCCCTCTGATCATCTTCGTGGCCCTCGTCTGGACTCACTCCAACAGGTCCATGTTCTTCTTATGTTGGGGGCTCCAGAGCTGGATGCAGTACTCCAGGTGGGGTCTCACCAGAGCAGAGCAGAGGGGCAGAATCACCTCCCTCCAGTTGCTGGCCACACTCCTTTTGATGCAGCTCAGGATGCAGTTGGCTTTCTGGGCTGCAAGCGCACATTGCCGGCTCATGTTGAGCTTCTCATCCACCATCACTCCCAAGTCCTTCTCCTAAGGGCTGCTTTCAATCCCTTCTCCACCCAGCCTGTATTTGTGCTTAGGATTACCCTGACCCATGTTCAGGACCTTGCACTTGGCCTGATTGAACTTCATGAGTTTGCACAGGCCCAATGCAAGAGAATGACTAAGTGCGGGGAATCACAATTAGTCAAACAAAAGGGTGACGTTTATTCTGAAGACGAAACAATGTATTTCTTTGCCATGCTATTTAAGAGCTGTTCAAACTACCTTTAAACTAGCTAGCCTGAGTATCAGCATCAGTCAGGCCACTGGGCTGAATCGCACTGCAGAACTAGTACATTGTATGCTGAGTACTTGGAAATCCACAGTGCTAATCCCATTACGCTAAACGCTGTTCAAGTACAAAACAGGAGACTGTTCCTCTGAAAAATGTGATGGCATTAAACATATTATTTGCTTGGTTTTTATTTTTTTATCAGATGCAGTGTAATACCTCTAAAAGTGGTATTCAAATCAAACGATTTAAATAAATCAGTGCAGGCTCAAACCCAACATGACAGTTTGCAACACAGGCAGGGCTACTCTCTCAGATGCTGAGATGTTTTAAGAACCTGACAAATCAAATTTCCCTTTAAAAAATTATCTATACCGCCTCAATTGCTTCAAAATCTTTGTAATTTTGTTTTAATTGTTCTGGTAAGTGATGTTACCCAAGTTTCTCTAGTCACAAACACTAATGAATTCCAAAGATTTCAAAAGAGCTGTTTTCAGTTTACACTGTGACATTTTCATTTCTCTCTGTCAGGCAAACTCCTACCTCCAGCACCTACACATGCGATTATCCATGTTGTTTCTGCACATCATACATATCTATTACTTAGAATGTTATTGTCACAGATGTTCAAAAAACTGTATTTGAAACCAATGCTTCTTTGAAGGAAATTAATGCCAAGTTACTTTAGTTTAAGTGTAAGTCAGTAGTCACAATTTTGGCCTTGCATATCTAGAAGTAGTTGTAGATGTGCTGCTTTGTTTACAATACTGATTCATCCTGTGGTTTCAGGCAAAGGAACAGAGGGAGGATTGAGGAGAATCTTAAGGAGAAAAGGTGTCAGAATTAGGCACACTTTCTATTTGTCTCAAAGCAGCAAACATTTTAAATATTGATATTAAAATTAAAGCATATACAGACTAAATAAATCTAATAAGTTATTGATTAATTTAGTTCCCTTCCCAATATGTACACTTGGGGAAGACTGTGAAAATGCCTTGCCTCTTGGATTTTGCAAATCATGTTCTCTCTATCTGACTCCACCTCCTTTTGTGGGGTGATATTCTACAGTGACTTCAAATTTTTGCATCTATTTCTACCTTTCCTAGAGTGTTACCTAGATTTAGTAGTTCCTTCATACATGAGCTATGTGTGTCACTTTTGTGAGGAGCAATGATATTAAAATCTGGATGTCAGTAAAATATTTATTTTTATCTTGAACTAAATTTTTGTGTGCTTCTGGCTTTCCGCTTTCTTCTGGGTAAAATTTTTTGTTACATTTCATTCATAGAACTGGATTTTTCACAATAAGGCCTACAGCCGGTACATACTCTGTATACTCCTGACATCCCCAGGCACCTATAGTTTATTTCCACCACCCTCATTTCTTTTTCCTGTGGTAGATAAATGCTCACCAACTAACAAAAAATATTAGCTCAGATATTATAGCATTTCTTATAGATGCTAGAACTATACGTGGCAGTTCAAAGCTGCTGGGAAGCTTTTGTTACAGTTCAGCCTTTTTATAATATGTTTTCTTTGAACTTGCACTGCAGTGGGGAAGATGAGGAAAAGGCTTTACTGGTATTTGAAACACATCAAAGGCTTAAGAAACTAAACATGCTAGACAGATGCTTTTGTTAACGTGTGCTGTATCTCATTTCACCATCTTTAACAGGACATACAGCTTCATGATTTGACAGAACTACTATCATGCTGCTTATTGATATGAAAATTTGGCATAGTAGGAAACAGTTGTTTATGGAGGAAAATACCATTTTTACAAGAATTCTAACCTAAAAATACAACTTTGAAGAAAAATTAAAAAATAAATAACTAGATAATAAATTGCTAATCTACAGCAATTCTTAGAGTTGTTAATTGTATGGAAAGATCCATAGCATTTATTCTAACAGCTTATATATCGCAGCCTATTACATTTCCTACAGTTAACATTGCAAAGACAATACTAACTTCGACTTTGAGCGTGACTATTATCTGTCTAATCGTATATCCCAGATAGGCATTACTTTTGGCTTAGACACATCATAGAATCATAGGATGGTTTGGGTCGGAAGGGAGTTTTAAAGCTCATCTTGTCCAACACCCCTGCAAGGAGCGGGGACATCTCCAACAAGATCAGGTTGCTCAGAGCCTCATCAAACCTGGCCTTGAATGTTTCCAGGGATGGGGCATCAACCACGTCTCTGGGCAACCTGTGCCAGTGTCTCACCACCCTCAGTGTGAAAAATTTTTTCCTTATGTCCAGTCTGAATCTGCCTCCCCCTATTTCGAAACCATTGCCCCTTGTCCTATCACAACAGGCCCTGCTAAAAAGTTTCTCCTTATCTTGCTTATAAACCCCCTTTAGGTGGTGGAAGGCCTCAATAAGGTCTCTGCAGAGCCTTCTCTTCTCCAGGCTGAACAGCCCTAGCTCTCTCAGCCTGTCCTCATAGGAGAGGTGCTCCAGTCCTCTGATCATCTCTGTGGCCCTCCTCTGGACTCACTCCAACAGGTCCACATCCTTCTTATGTTGGGGGCACCAGAGCTGGATGCAGTACTGCAGGTGGGGTCTCACCAGAGCAAAGTAGAGGGGCAGAATCACCTCCCTCCAGTTGCTGGCCACACTTCTTTTGATGCAGCGCAGGATGCAGTTGGCTTTCTGGGCTGCAAGTGCACATTGTCAGCTCATGTTGAGCTTCTCATCCACCGGCACTCCCAAGTCCTTCTCCTCAGGGCTGCTCTCAATCCATTCCCCGCCCAGCCTGTGTTTGTGCTTGGGATTGCCTTGACCTATGTGCAAGACCTTGCACTTGGCCTGATTGAACTTCATGAGATTTGCACAGGACCACTTCTCCAGCCTGTCAAGGTCCCACTGGAAGGCATTCCTTCTTTCCAGCGTGTTGACTGCACCACACAGCTTGGTGTCATTGGCAAACTTCCTGAGGCGCACTCAATCCCACTGTCCATATCACCAACAAAGATGTTAAACAGGGCCAGTCATCAATATATAACCTTCATTTTTTTCTTTAATGGCTGGTACTAAAGCCTAACCAAAATTTTTCATTAAAATGTTGTTGTTTCATTTTTAATGAATTTTCCTGGCTTCAGCTTCTACAATTTGATCTCTGCTGAATCTCCAAGTATTTTACATTTAGGCAGTCATTGTTGGTTTGTTTTTCTTTTTAAATAAGCAGAAACATCAACACAGAAATAATCCTAGAAGTGAGCAAAGTTTGCCAGTATGATTGCAACAGCAGGTCCTTCCTAACACAGGTCCAACTTTGGACTTGAGTTCTGCAGTTTAAGTTGGAGTCAGTAAGAGAAAGGGAGTTTGTACCTCCTCGTTCCCACATGTGGGTAGTCCCAGCTGCTCTTCCTATTGAACTCCTATATTAGCAGTTTCTGTTATTTTTTCTTGAAGTAAAAAAAATAATGACGGTGATTATAATCTAATAATTTTTCTAATGAATATTAACTAATTGGCTAATGAATGCTGTCCTCTACTGCATTGACTGTAGGGTATGCCTATGTTCTGGTTTTGTTTAGTGAGGGGGGGCCTAAGGTGGTAGCTTCTGTAGGAAACTGCTAGAAGTCGCTCTCCTTTGTTCAGTGGACTCGGCCAGGCCTAGGGCGGACCCACTGCTGGCCAAGGCCAAGCCAATTGGTAGCAGAATGTCCCGTATTTAAGAAGGGGAAAACAGGAAAAAAAGAAGAGAGAAGATGTGAAACAGCTGAGTGGGGGCAGAGAGGGGGAGGTGCGAGCCTTGTGGGCCTTGCAGGCCTCACCTGCCTCCTGCCGGGCAGCTGACTGGGCCCAACTCGGCCCAGCCTGGCTGCAAGAAGTGGAGAGGAGATGAGAAGTGAATAAGATGTAAAAAGGATCCTGAGAGGCGTCTGCCAGCCTGTTGTGAGGAATGGCTGCAGATGCCAAGGTCAGCGAAGAAGGAGAGGGAGGAGTAATGCAGCTCCTGGCCAAGATTCCCCTGCAGCCTGTGGTGACGACCATGGTGAAGCAGGTTGTCCCCCTGCAGCCCATGGAGGCCCACGGAGGGGCAGAGCTTCACCTGCAGCCTGGGGAGGACCCCAGGCCAGAGCAGGTGGAGGTCTGAAGGCGGCTGTGGCCCGTGGAGGGCCCGCTGGGGCAGCTGTTCTGGAGGGACTGCACCCCGTGGAAGAAATAACCCACGCTGCGGCAGTTTCACGAAGGACTGTGGCCCATGGGAGGGACCCCACGCTGGAGCAGGGGAGGAATGTGAGGAGTTCTTCCCCTGACGATGAAGCAGCGGCATGAAACAACGCGTGATGAACTGACCGCGACCCCCATTCCCTTTTCCCCACTGTGCCGCTCAGGAGGGGAAGGTAGTAGAGATAATGTTAAGCCTGGGAAGAGGGAGGGGTGGGGGGAGGTTATCTTGTTCCCTGTCTCATTCTCCTGCTAGTTTTAGAAATAAATGAGTAGTTCTCCCCAAGTCGAGTCTGTTTTGCCCATGACGGTAACTTTAAGGATTTCTCCCTGTCCTTATCTCAAACCTTGAGCCGTTTTTCTTATATAATCTCCCCCTATTCTCTTGGAGGGTGGAGGGAGTGAGAGAAAGACTACATAGTCTCGTCCTGATTGGGGCTGAACCATGACAGCCTAGGTCCAGCCTTTTTACCGTTAAAGACAATTCTTCCAAAGTTCAAGCAGTAGTGAGGCCTGTTACAATAGGAAGAGCTGAGTCCTATCCCCAATTCTGCTTTGTAACCACAAATTTGTTACAGTACTTTACACATACTGCTTTCCATTTGTAGACCTCATTGAAAATACCCATCTCTAAATATTCCCAGCTTTCTCCCTCATTCAAAATATGATATACCACTGGGGTTTTGTTATCTCATAGAAAATGAAAATGGGCATGGACTAAGACTGTCAGTTTTGGTTTATTCCTTTATAGTTAAAGTAGCAGCCTTTAATCATTACCAGCAATATTAGTGCCACAACAGTGTTTACGTCTCAAATATGCTTCTAATTTTCCCAGTCAAAGGCAAATTGTTGGTGATATCTTAATGTTTTTTTAGGTAGCTAATGCCAAAATGCAAGGTTGTGATCTTGATCTGAATATTTCCCAGATGTGTGGTAAGGTGAAAGGTGGAACAGCTAACAGAACTTGACTTCCTATCCGTGTTAGTCTAAGTTAAGTGAATTCTAAGTCAGGCGTAATTAGAGAATGAGAGCCCCAGAAGCCTTCACCTTCACAACAGTTTGAGATGAAAGCTTAGCGCTTGGGTGGATGTAACATAATCCACATGTTGGAAGAGAAATCAGAATCAGCTGTGACTGTCTTCTTGCATATGTTTTACAGTGCCTCATTAGCCACCTTCTTGTCAAAAGTCAGTGATCTTCTCTGAGCTTAATGATTCTAATTCATTTACAGTGGAATCAGGACCAGATTCTGAACCTGATGCCATTTCTACCCCAGTGAGGTTTCAGTTTGCATATGGCAGATCCAGTTTTGGAAGTGATATTTGATAGAGATGGATTCTAAGGATCATCAGTCATGGAAGTCACTTAACTCTTCTCCAGGACAGCCACATCAGAGATAACATAGACAGCAAAAAGAAGACATAGAACAACTTTAAACTTTTAATTTGGCTGCTGAGGTTCTGGCCAGATGACCTCCAAAAGCCTTTTCCAACCTAAATTATTATATGAATTGAAAAGGCATCTAGAAATGTTTTCTGTATCCCACAACACTGGAATTAAGCTGGGAATCAGAAACTGATATTTAAATCACTTAAGATAATTAGGAAAGTTTGCTCTTATTAAATATTGTAGCCTGAATAGATAAAACATGGAAATAGAACTATCTATTCAGTTCTATTTCAGGCTTGGCTATTGTTCTGCTAGGTCGCTGTTGCAAAGCTACCAGTCTCCTGAATCGATGGTGTTTACTGGCTTCTCAAACTGATCTTACTGTCTCTGATACCTTACGACCCTGGAATGGACGTCACACTCTTTCCAGGGATTGTAATATGTATACTCATACATGAAGGGGAAATGGCATTGAGGGGTATATCTGTTAAGAGTAAATAGGTAATAGCCTGTTTTTAATGTATATGATTAAAAATATTTTATAAGGGCAGAGTGGGAAGACATTATAGAATCATCCTATAACAAATCCACAAGTGATTTGCTTTAGCCTACTTGTTACTAAGAGGTAACAGGTTTCTTGAAGAAGTTAGGTTTATGTATCCATGCTAGTGGTCTTCTAATAACTTTTGCATCTGCTGTAAATTTTCATTCAGGTTTGCTAATGGATAGCTTTGCGTTTTCATGTAAACAAAGATATATCTCTTACAAGATAATAGGCAAGCAGCAAGAGAAGTGACAAATTACTGGTTCTATGCTAAGAAAAATGGTAGATTTAATCATCCACAGGCCACAGATCTGCAAGAATGTTTTCTGTTAGTTGTCACAGTTGTGTATATTTTGTCAGAAGCAGCACAGAAATAAGGAATTGCTGAAGTATCAGCTGATGATAACAGTATATTTCAAGACACTACTGATCACTGGCTCTACATGTTATACTAACTAAGAAGAAGAGATAGGACTTCATAAATTAGAGTATACTGCTTGTTAAAATCTTTCTATTTCTGAGCCCTGGACTTACGAAGTTTTTAAGTAAATAATGGTGAACCAGCTGAGAACTGTGCCAGTCTAGTCACTTACCGATTCGTCTGACATCTCCTGTTGAAATTGAATTCAAGGCTCTGGCATAAACTTAGGTCAGCCTATGGAAACTTCCAGTCTTCCTGACTGCGGACAGTCTGCCTTGATTCAGGAATGTGGCCACAGATTTCCCTCTTATGTGCCCCACAGCACTGGAATCGTTACACTGGAAATCAGAGATTTATATTCAAAAAGTTAAGATCAATTAGAAAGGTCTGTGTGATTGCTAAGGTCAGTGGGCACTGGGTATTGTCAGCTGACATATGCTGACAATGTGGTACTGACAGCTTGGAGATCCTTCAGGCAACGTGCTAGAACTCCCTGCACTAGAACTGTTCCACTTGATACTAGAGAACTGAGAAGGTAGTTTGCCAACAGAGATTTCATTATTTCTGTCTTACTGAAGATTTTACAGAGCACTAGCTGTTGCTCAGTATGTACATGAAACATATGGGACACGGAAATTAAAAATCACCTGCAAATAGTGTCAGTAATATATTTATTTTACTCTACTGTCATAACAAAGGAAATATTTGCAATATAGTTTCTATCCTCATACAAAAATGTCTTCAATATTTCCTACCCGAGACTGGTTTATTATCTTCTGCTTTCTCTGAGTGCTTTCATTTTTTCATAGGCAACTGACAATGTGACTGGTGGGACTGCGTGGGGTCAGGCAGTCAAACTGCTTTGCAGTTGCATGGAAGTGAATTATGATTGTGCAGATGCGTGACAATAGATTTAGCAGTCTCTTGTAATTGTTGATTACTGTGTTAGTTTATACACAGCAAGGAGCTCCCAGACCATCGTCTTGGTGCACACAGATTTCAAACCAGCAAAATAAATAAAGTAAATAAATAGACTGACAGTTTAAAGGCAGCCACTGTGATTCTTAGTCGT
Source organism: Chlamydotis macqueenii (assembly GCF_036417535.1). NCBI lineage: Eukaryota > Metazoa > Chordata > Aves > Otidiformes > Otididae > Chlamydotis > Chlamydotis macqueenii. The sequence continues at coordinate 15,110,897 of NC_141593.1, read as the reverse complement.
GTGTTTCAACTTACTCTTTTTCTTTCAAGTTGTTTTCTTAGTGTCTACTACAAGGATAGAGGAGGAGATTACAGTGTGGCCTTAAGGGGAAAAAGAGGCACCAGGAAAATGATGAATAGAAAGAAAATAATTCACTAGAGATGGGCAGAGGGCATTAAGAATCAAATTTTCAGAACTGATTCTGTTATCTTCATGCTTTGCTTTGCTTTGTCGAATACTCGGTATCTACGAGCCTGATCTGTGAAAGGAGTTCCACAAATTTGTAAGTCTTGTAGAATCTACATTTGGGAGTCCAAATGACACTGAATCTCAAGTTCTGTAGGATTTACCAGTACGCAAGCAAGCTCATTGGTTTTGGTTTTGTTTTATTTTTAAGTAGAAGTCCCTTCATGACGGCCTAGTACTGTTGTCATAATTATCCTTTTTATTACAAAAATAAGTAGGTGTCTCATTTTTAAACATGCTGACTACAGTGTTCGAATGGTTTCTAATAAAACAAAAAGGATTTATACACTTTGCATTTCATCAGATATCAGTTTGGATCAATAAGCACAAACCTGCAAATGAAGAGCATGAGGATGAGGGACACACAGTTCATAATATAGAGGCAAGATTTCCAAAGTTTATACATAATCTGTAAAGACAATGCACTGTGAAACAAATTATGATCTTGAAGTTTTTGTGAATGAAGTCTAAATGGTCACACTCCTACTGTTGCCTAGAACTACCACATATTTGAACTGACCTCTTCTGCTGCCTAGGCCTTTTAATGATTCTTTGCATTTCTTCTGGGATTCCAATGAATTGATCAGAAATATCATATAGTAGTTCTGATTGGTTTCTGTGTAACCAGAATCCCTGAAAATTTCAGGACATCAGTTGCACACCATACACACTGTAAGTCTGTACACTTCCGGAAGTGGTTGACTTCCTATGTAAATACTGTACAGAATACTGCTCTGTAGCATAGTAAGTCCAACATTTTCAGAAACATTTGATTGATTTCTTCTGTGGAAATGCAGCTTTACAGGCTTGGAAGAAATCTCAAGAGATCATGTGGTGCATCCTCTTGTCCTACAATGTATATATGGATGATACCTGTTATCAACTCTGCTGGACACTTTTATCAACTACTCTTAAAGACTGCACAAACTCCAAAGCACCTTTAATGAACACAGCAAGTTTTTACCACCATTATTAAAATCTTACTATTCTCAATATCCTCTCTTACTCTTCTGTGCTGTTGAGCCAATTATTTCTGTTGCCTCTTGCATGGAATATTCCTCTCCTCTTTACAGATATTTTTTAAGTATTTGAAAGTTACTGTTACGATTTCTCTTCCCAAACTCCCTCTTCTTAAGATAAATAGGGTGAACTTATTTAACTTTCCATTGCAAATCATATTTTCTAGACCTATGGCCATGCTGGTTGCCCTCTTTAGACATATCTTGAAAAGAATATAGAGTCCAGATGAAGCCTTCCAAGTGCTGGATGATGTGGGAAGACTTTCTTTTGTATTTCACACACTATATTCATGTTTAGATGTGTTAGGAAGATGTTTGCTTTTCGTGTTGTTCACTCAAGCCCAGGCTGTGGACCACTAGCCACTTAGACAGTTTTCTGCAAAATGGGTATCTCATTTTTCTTCATCTTGTATTGGTGTTTCCTCAATCCTTCATTCCATTTTGGCAGTGAATGACTGAGAATGATTCTCTAAATACAGTTTTCAACCTGTTTTTCATCCTACTCAAAATACAGTTTTATATTAAATTAATGTGTTTATGATAACGTAATATGACAGTATCAAAAACCTAACTACATAGCTTTTTTCATTATATGATCTGTTACATTGCCAAAAAAAATAAATTTGATTTAAAAGAATTTACTCTTGACAAATCTTCGTCGGCTGTTTCTCTTCTTTCTTCCATGTCTCTATATGATGGGATGGTATATGTAAGAATTAAAAGGCAACGCCACTGCTTCAGACTACAAGTCAGTTGATTTCCTGTCTCTGACATTAGTCGTAGCAGACCTGAAGAGGAAAAGAACAAGCAGATAGTGATAACTGCCTATTATACTTTCCTAGTGTCCATCAGTATGCAATTCAGATACTAATGATGGTACCTATTTACTTGACCTAGGAATGTATTTTTTTGAATTAATTGTTCTGATTGCTTTTCAGTTCCTGTAAATAGACATCCCACCAATGACTGCTGTAATCTATCTTCTTTTGTTTTAAACATCTGGTCAATAATTTCATTTGAGTTTCAGTGCAGAGTTGTTCCTTCTTCACTTTCTCAAGGTTGTCTACAATTTTACAGATTCCCCTTCCTCAAGCCATTTCCGCTCCACCCTGTGAAGCCCTAGGATTTAGTTATTCCTCAAACAATAGTTAATCCTTACTTCTGGTCATGCATGTTACCCTTTCCTGAAGCTTTTCCAGTTCTACTGCATCTTTTATGAGATGAGAGACTAGGGTAGTGTGCTTGTTCAAAATGTGCGCACAGGTGGATTTAAACGTTGTTGCTATATTTTCCATTTCCTAAACATTCCCTACTCTTGTTCTGTACATTCCTAATCTTCATTTTGCTACCAGTTATAGGACTAAGAAGTAACAGCTGAGCCATAAGCCATTCTGTAACACATTCTGTATGTATAAACATAATATTACTTTCCCTGTGTGCACCACTTTTTACAGCATTCACCTACACTGAATTTTATCTGGTATTTTATTGCCTTGTCAGCTTGGATCCTGAGATTCTTCTGCAATTACTCCCAATTCCTTCAGATTTATTACTCTGAATAGTTTAGTGTAATCAGCAGGGTTTGTCATGGCATCACTGTGGATCATTAATGAATATGTTGAACAGAGACAATGCCAGGACTTTGCTGATTACTTTCCTGAGAAAACTGATTATTTTTATTCCCTATTTTTAACCCATTACTTATTTATTTATTGTTACCTATACCTCAGCTACATAACATGTGTATAGAAAAGTTGATGCTTCCTGGAATATAGTTGTGGAGTTGGTTCGTGCACAAGCAATAAGACATTGTACATACAGAGTTTTGTATTTATTGTCTGTGCCCAGGCTGTACAAGCAGCATTTGCACCATTGCTCAGACATTGCTCAGAAATATTTTTCTCCACATGCAAAATCCTGGCAGCTCTGTTGTTCAGCTGCTCATCTCCATAGCTGTCTAAGACCAGATCTACACGGTCAAGTAACTTAGCTCACCAGGTAGCTTTTGGATCCAGCATTCCTGACCCTTCATATTACACGTTAGTTCATGCGTAGCTTTTTTTGACATGAACTATTTCTTCCTGAGATGAACCTCCACAAAATTCTCACAATGGTTCACTGCAGGGACTACTCCTAAGAGGGAATATGGTCCCGAGCCAGGCTTGGTTCCGTTGGCACTCTCATGCCAAGCCCTGCAAGAGGATGTCTACATGATCTTGGTATCAGACTATACAAACAGTGAACTGGTGGGCTGCCACAGTCTTCACATTATGTCAGACCCTCAGAACAGAAAAACCTCAGATATGTCTGAGGGCTTTGGGTAAAGTTTCTCTCTTTCCTCTCTGAGGGAAACTGAACCAAACACTCTCAGGGCTGCACCAGACCACCCTAGAAGGTGCAAATAAGATTGTCAGCCAGTTTTCACCAAATGGCCTACAGGCCAGGTGCTCTTTGCAATGTTAGACACTAGTGTAAGCAAAGGTATCTCTAAGCCTGACATAAAAGTATATAGAGAAGATGAGAGGATCTTTGCCTGCCCTCTACACATCCCCTGACAAGGATTCTGCTGGGATCACAGCAGAAATCACGCTCACTGTCAGTTCAGTGGTTGAGGTTGGTTGGCTGATGGGACTTTGTACTGTTAGACTCCAGTGAGAGAGAACTCCAATTTAAATAGAATGTTGAGTAGAAAAGCTGGAAAGAATGTGTCAAAACTTCTGAATTGTATTGTCTGTTAACTGTCCTGAGCATAGTTTTGTGAGTATTTGTGCAAGAGACTTACGTAGTTCAAGGAAAGGGAAAACCAAAAAGATTTCAGTAACCCAGGCCAGGGAATCAGAATTTGTATAAAAGGACAAGGCACGAGGCACAAGCATGTGCAATTAGATCACATAATCCTGTGTGCAAAAGATGCTCATTAGCTGCTATCTGGGGTTGTCAGCAGGGAAGATGGGAAACAATATAGAAGGAGACTTGAAGATAATTAAAGCAGAAGAGTGTGAAGTGATTGCGCTCTGCAGATCAGCCTTTTATGTTTCTGTGCAAGATTGATGATTTTGTCATCCTAGTTTTTGATGAGGTGTTGAATGAATGTTTAAGAAGACGGCATTTATCACTGCTCATCAGAGTTTAAAAAGAACTGTTTGTACTAGAAGGCTGAAGATACCGGGTCCAGCCAGGTTAGGAGACAGTCAAGTATTAAAGATGAAAACACTGTGAAAGACATATATCAGGTGCTTGCACTATAGCAGGCAATAGTTTACATCTGTGTGCAAGAGTATAGACTTTGTTACCTGCTTTAGTGTTTCAGCATACCTTTGATGATTAAAGAACTGTACAGAATAAGTAAGACAAAGTACAAATCTAGCATTGAAAAATGAGAAGCTGATCACACAACATTATAATAAGAATAATACAGTTATTGAATGGTGTGGTTTTGATTTATTATAATTTAGGATTAATTAAGTACACAGAATTATTTGTGTCAGAGAAAGCAAAAAAAATGAATGGACAAAGTAATAAAATGGTGATTATAGGTCACTGAGTTCTTTTCAGCTACTAACCTTAACATCTTCTCATAAGTAACAACTTGCAATCAATTTTTTTTTATTTACTCCAAGACTATCCAATAACAATTGTTATAATAATTGTGTCTTTCAATAAATATTTTGTATGAAACTGTTTAGACAGTAGTTTGTTTGCAAAGTACCCGCCGGTACTCTTCTACCAGTGAGCTACTCACAATCTGTGACTGGTCATCTTAAACCACATACAGTATTGACCCAAACTATGTAAATGTTAGGGTCAGAGACCTGCCTTTTATTTGGTCACATCCAGGTCAGTTAAGAAAAGAATTTGTGGAGGAAAAAAAGCTACAAGGGACAAACAGTTAGAAATTTTAAGATATACTGAAATACTCTTTGCAGTCATTTTCTAAATACTGATCACCCATACCAAGCAGCTGCTGGACTCTACACTTCTCAGACGTTCATTCTGTTCCCATAGTTATTATAAAGTTTCCTTAAAAAAAGCTATTATTGTGACTGAACAATATTAGGAATATTTGTGGCATTGTAGAAGAGAACTGCTGAAAGTGTTGATGAGTAACTGCCACGAAAGATAATTATGTGGAAAAGAGTGATCATTACAGCTGTCCAAGGGGTAGTCTTGCATTATAAACATGTGGATCCCATATTTTAAAATACCATGGATTCCTTTTTCCTGTGTAAGGCAAAGACAGCCGTAAACCATTAGAACCAACAACTAATTGATATGGTGAATTTGTGTGTTTGGCAACTGCAGGGAAAACACTAAAACATCCTGGTTTTTTTTCAGAGAAACATAGCAGTAGCAGGATACTGCTAGGAACTGTACCTGGTCATGGTCCCTTAAAGAAGAGCCTGTAGAACTTTGTGATTTTTTCTGTTTTACCCCATTACTAGGTTATTATGCCCATGCAGATTTAGGAAAGAATTCCACCTGCCACAGGGAGTGCAATGTACGTTGCCATGCTTTGTGGTACAGTTATGTAGTGAGTTTCCTTCTGTCTCCTACCTTCCACAAGAAGACAAGTTTTGAGACTGGTAAATAAGAGACCATATTTTTCCAGTCCTTCTGTCTTGCACAATGGGAAGTCAAGTTGAGATCTGTCATAAGAACAAACGAAGCCCAAAATTAAACATAGCTGTTGAAAGAAACTGTTTTTTCATTTTGATGTGCAGCTGAGCAACCTTAGCTAGAACAAGAGCTATAGTATGTGTCAGACAGTCTCAGTAGGAGGCAACAAACCTGTCATTTGGATAAACATTGTTGACAGACAAATAGCAGAGGCCATCTGCAGCACATTGAGTTCCGTAAGTCTCACAACTTCCATACAACCTCTCACAGGGATACCTTTTTTCATCTGTTTGTACATACTCTGATCACTTTAGCACTCAGGCTCACTTCCATCTGCTCATACTTGTGAGTGCCTAAGTAGCGTTTGGCTCTATTTAATTATAATTTGTGCCCCATTTGCCCTAGAAGCTCCTGACTGAGTAGCAGCTGACTGCCTGAGCAGTGAAGATCTGCCTTTCCTGAGACTGCAGGTGATGGACAGCTACTCCTTTTGACGGTCACTATGCATTTTGACTATTTCTTCTGCAGTGCCACTGCCTATGTATTATCCCTTCCTTGTGTATTAGGATGGACAATAAATGGAACAGCCTTAACTCCATCCAGTTTCTTCCAATTCACGATTGGAAGAAGAATGAGGTGCAGGAGGTGACTGTAATGATCATAAACATGAAAGATAACTCAAGATTCCACCCACATTGAAATATGCAGTTCCAGACATCCCTCAGAAAATTTACTGAGCTGTACTAGTCTCTTATAAGCTTTCCATTCTCCTGTGTATTTCTGTGGAGACCTAGAAATTTAAGATTTGGCAGAAATCCTGAGTGCCTGGTCCTGTCTACTAAATGCAAACATATATGGACTGCCAAGTTTCGATTAGGATTTGGATTGGGATCCGAGTTTCCTTATAAACACATGAAGTAATCTTTCTGCTTAGTTCAGTACCCATCAGGCCTTAGTTAGAACATCGATCCAGTCTTGGGCACCTCATTTTAAAAAATTAGCCAACTGGAAACAGACCAGAAAGAGAGCAATAGGAGGTCTAGAAAACATATACTACTAGGAATTACTGCAAAAACTTGGATTGTTTAGTCCTGAGGGTTTTAGGTTGATTTGTTTTCTATTGAGAGTTATTTCCAAGCCAGATCATTCCAGTGATTTTGTTTACAGTGCTGCTTCTCAAACAGTTATATTTGCAGGGTTAGTGAACTACAGAACAGAGGCAGGAAAAAGCATCTAGGGGAGGGGAAGACTGAAACTCCTTAAGCATCTTTGTCCAGAGATCTGACACATCAGATAACTACAACCCTGCATCTAACTATATACTAGGTGGGCATGTTTTGTTTTCCTTTTTTTTTCTCTTGGCATATGAATTGCTACCATTCCTCAGTCAGTATAAGTCATCAGTTACAACTCATCCATCCCAGAAATGCATCAGATAATGAATTCTGACTCTGTATCTAATCTACAAGTCATCAAATCTGGCAATATTGGGGTCAAGCATGCTGAGATGTTCAGACCCTTATACTTTCCATCAACATTCATGCAGCTGGCTGTACATCTTCCTGTCTTGGCTCAAAACAAGAGCTCAAGAAATCTGAGCTCTGATTAACAGAGCTATGCAAAGTTAGCTATACCTGTAGCCATCCCATCTCCACAGCACGAATTAAGTCCATGTGAAGGAAGCAAATGTGTTTATCTTCCCTCATGCAAGAAAGTTCTAGCACTTTGGCTAAATCTGATGACATGCTTGCATGTTAGTCATGAAAGTGATGGACAAGGTGTCCTTGAGGGCAGATCTGAACTCATCTTAGCTGACAGCATAGGTGTGTCCTCAAAGTCACTTCCTGCATTTCCTTTGCTTAGGTTTAACCCCTCTAACTTTGGACATTTAACAGAAGGAGTGGTAGTGTTTAGAACTGTTGTTAGAAGTTGCCTCCCTTCACAGACAAAAGTGAAAAATGTAAGCTAACTGTGCATCTGAATTAATTGTTTCTGTTAGAGGTCAGGATGTATACCTGCTAAACTGATTCTGGCCATTCTTGTAGCTAAACTTAAATTCCTCTTCTAACCAGCAGCTCTCACTATTGCACCACTAATGAGGTTCTCTTCTACCCTACTGCTACCACCCTTCCATTTACTTGGTCTACAGAGGAGCATTGGTTAAGTAGTCCTTACTCAGCTCTGAATTAAGTAGATAAGAAAGGAAGAAGTGGTTTGTTTTCCTTTAATCTCCTTGTCGGTCTGAGAAAGGACTCTAATAATTAATCTTTTACATGGTCTTTATACACCATGGAGATTTCACATCTTATGCTGATATCGTGCTATGCAGGAAGGCTCAGATATCCTCTTTCCACAGCCTTTGCGAAGTTTGGATACATACCTCAGGCTTATCCAAATGCATTAAATGTGGGAATTGGACTGGAAAGCTCATGGGACATTCACATTTTGGTGATAGTTGATCCAAATATGACATATTAGCAGCTTGGTTTTTTAGGCTTTCAGTACTCTTACTTCTGATTTAGAGCAGGAAGGGTAGAGGTCTCAGAAAATGTTAAATGATAATAAAAAGCACCAAACTAATTTTAAATTCAAATAAAGTTTTAATTTTAAGTCAAAGCTCAGGTTATGGTTCAGGATGGTTATAATTTGAGATTTCTGCCCACAACTCTTGCATCATGTGTTGTGATATTTGTATCTTAAGCTACCTTCCAAAGACAACTGCAAAGTCAAAATGCTCTTGCAGCCCAGAATGACAATTGTATCCTGAGCTGCATCAAAAGAAGTGTGGCCAACAGGTTGAGGGAGGTGATTCTGCCCCTCCACTCTGCTCTGGTGAGACCTCTCCTCGAGTACTGCATCCAGCTCTGGAGCCCTGCAACATAAGAAGGACATGGACCAGTTGGAGAGGGTCCAGAGGAGGACCATGAAGATGATCAGAGCGCTGGAGCACCTCTCCTATGAGGACAGGCTGAGGGAGTTGGGGCTGTTCAGCCTGGAGAAGAGAAGGCTGTGTAGAGACTTTGATGCAGTCTTTCAACACTTAAAGGGGGCTGATAGAAAGATGAGGAGAAACTCTTTAACAGGGCCTGTTGTAATAGGACAAAGGGTAATGGTTTTAAAATAGAAGGAGGTAGATTTACATTAGATATAAGGAAGAAATTTTTTAGAATGAGAGTGGTGAGACATTGGCACAGGTTTCCCAGAGAGTGGTAGATGCCCAATCCCTCGCAACATTCAAGGCCAGGAGGGATGGAGCTCTGAGCAACCTGATTTAGCTGGAGATGTCCGTGCTCCTTGCAGGGGAGTTGGACTAGATGACCTTTAAAGGTTCCTTCCAACACAAACTATTCTATGATTCTTTAATTCTGTAATTACATTTTAGTGGAACTACTTTGCTTCATTGAAAACGCTTCCAAAGGCAAGTCTTGCTTAGCCCCTCCTCAGTTTCTTAGGTTGTTTTGTCTTCTACTCCATCTTCTTAATCTTTCTGTTGTCAATAATTCTTTTGCAAAACAAATAAAAGCTAGGAATAATGGAATAACTTCTCATTGGGAGATATTTTCAACTTGCTTTGTATAGGTTTAAATGGTGAAATGGAGTGGAAATAGAGTCCATGGCCTCATATTCCTTAGCATTTTACTCTTTCACAACCACATCTAAGCAGTCTTCTCATGTCTTCAAACCACTCTTGTTCAAGCCAGCTACTAAGAGCAGCTTTTTGAATTATCAAATCTTTAACATTATACCTTATCACCAACTTTGTTTCATAGAATCATAGAATCATAGAATAGTTAGAGTTGGAAGGGACCTTCAACGGTCATCTAGTCCAACCCCCCTGCAAGAAGCAGGGACATCCCTGACTAGATCAGGTTGCTCAGAGCCTCATCCAGCCTGGCCTTGAACGATTCCAGGGATGGGACATCCACCACCTCTCTGGGCAACCTGTTCCAGTGCTCTACAACTCTCATTGTAAAAAATTTTTTTCTCATATCTAATCTAAACCTACCTCCTTCTAATTTAAACCCATTACCCCTTGTTCTATCACAACAGGCCCTACTGAACAGCTTCTCCCCATCTTTCCTGTAGGCCCCCTTGAGGTATTGGAAGACCGCTATCAGGTCTCCCCGGAGCCTCCTCTTCTCCAGGCTGAACAGCCCCAACTCTCTCAGCCTGTCCTCATAGGAGAGGTGCTCCAGCCCTTTTATCATCTTCGTGGCCCTCCTCTGGACCCTTTCCAACTGGTCCATGTCCTTCTTGTGTTGGGGACTCCAGAACTGGACGCAGTACTCCAGGTGGGGTCTCACCAGGTCAAAGTAGAGGGGGAGAATCACCTCCCTTGACCTGCTGGCCACGCTCCTCTTGATGCAGCCCAGGATGCGGTTGGCCTTCTGGGCCGCAAGGGCGCATTGCCCACTCATGTTGAACCTCTCGTCTACCAACACTCCCAGGTCTTTCTCCTCAGGGCTGCTCTCGATCCAATCCCCACCCAGCCTGTATTTGTGCTTGGGATTGCCATGACCCAGATGCAGGACCTTGCACTTGGCCTGCTTGAACTTCATGAGGTTGGCACGGGCCCACCTCTCCAGCCTGTCCAGGTCCCTCTGGATGGCATCCCTCCCTTCCAGCGAGTCGACGGCACCACACAGCTTGGTGTCATCGGCGAACTTGCTGAGGGTGCACTCTATCCCACTGTCCATGTCGCCGACAAAGATGATGAACAGGGCCGGGCCCAACACGGACCCCTGAGGGACGCCACTGGTGACCGGTTTGACCCAAGCCAATGCCAGTCAAAGGTACCCTTTCAGAGAAGCTCCCCCAAGGGTGCACAAACCAAAGCTCTGAAACATCAGTTTAGTGGAATGTTACCAAGTTCTGCTCTCTCCAGTTACCCATCAAGAGTAGCAGCTGCCTTCACAGGCCCAGCAGCTTCTTGCCACCATTTGGGAAACTAGAAACTTTCAGAAGTTCTCAGTCATCATCACATTCCATCCAGCTGAAATCACTCTTCATCTGCAATACTTCTGCAGAAAGAAGAAAAGGCAAAGGAGGAAGAGACTGCCTCTGGGTTGCTACATGTATGGGATAAATTCTGAAAGGGAGGTGAGGGGAAGAAGCAAGGTGGTCCTGTTCCTCTACATTAAGAGGACTGCAACTAGAGTTGCAGACATTTAAAGTGTATTTTAAGAACTTACTACACAAATGACACAGCTACAGAGAATTTGTCACTGCCTCACACTACAAAGAATTTGAATTTGGTCCCAGAATCAAGTGGTTCTTTTTGCAGGGTATGTTTGGATCCATTGCAGTACTGCCTTGATAATATATCTGATATTGTGTCAAGTTGTCTTTCCTAACAAATTGCTTGACATAATTTCACTCAAGTTCTAGGATATTTTGTAAATCTTTTGCTTCATATTATCAGCATTTTTATAAAAACATAGGACATTTGGAATTAGTGTAATTATGTAAGTGCAATTTTTCACTTGTATTTTTTACAGTCCCCCTGTGCAAAGTAAGACAGCCAGTCAGCTTTCTGTTGCCTTGTCATTTATATAATGATCATTTTTATGAACTATAAAAATACAATTTATTCAAGTTAAATACATTTGGTTTCTATTGGGAATCTGTTTCTAGCCTTTGGGACCTGTAAAGAAAGAACATGCATAGCTACAGGGCACATCTCAAGTTGATATTTAAAATATTTCTAACTATAATGAGTTGGAGATGGTTTGGGTATTGAAAACTACGCTTTTACAGTGGATGTGGTCAAAGGGGATTAGTTGTAATTGTTGAAGTTTACACAGTTATGGCTGTAAGATAATAGTGTGCTATCTGTTTTAAAACCATACTGGAGGCCACTGCATTTTTTAAAAATTATTTTCTTTTCCTTGCCAAGTTCCTAAAAAGCATGGAACAAGGAGTGTGTAACTACTAACAAGAATTTCCCCCCAAGAATATTAATTTTTGTATTGCTTATTACCAAGCCTAATTACAAGTCACATTATATCATGGAAATTATTTACTTTACACAGTTTCCAGGACTGCAATTTTTCAGGCATGGAAATGCCCGAGCCCAGGCAATGGTATAAAATCAGACACAAGAAACATACAGAGAAGTATGTTGAAATACCTTTTTTGTTTCAGTCTTCACAGAAAAACCTGAGCTCCAAAGAGAAGCTAATGTTGGCTGGAATAGAAAAAGTACAAACTGAAAATGAGTTGGATGTTTATCTGTTTTTTACTTGATAAAATTTACTCCCTCTTCTGAGTAGATTGGCCAGGCCTCTAGAGAGTCATTCTGAAAACCTGAGGAGACAAAACAACTCCCTGGCTAACCGAGGAAGTAGTAAATATAATACTTGTCTTTAAAAAGGTAAAAAAACAAAGACCTAGAGACAAGTCAGCATATCCTGAGAAACAATATGGGAAAAGTAATTTTTAAATATATGTTTGTAAACACCTAAGAAATTATGATCCAAAAAGAATTAATCAAAGAGAAGTAATACCAAACCGACCTAATTTTCAGCTGTGATGAGATAAAGATCTTAATGTATGGGAGACAAGCAGGAGATACCATAAGTTTGTGAAGGATTTGTGAAACTAGTATCTCTAATATTCTCTTACCCAAGATCAGCAAGCAAAATCTAATTGAAAGTCTTACAGCACAGAAAGCCATACTCAGGAATTAGCAGTTTTTACTGCCAATCTGAAGAGGCATCAAGTTCCACAAGAGTCTCTTCAAGGTTTCTCCTAATCAAAAATTCATTAATAGCTTGAATGAAAGAATAGAAAATATGGTTATAAAACTTGCATGCAATATGAAACTTGGAATTGTTGCAAGTATTTTGGAGGACTGAAATAAGAACTCGAAAAAACATTGACAAATTAAAGACATTATAACATAAACAAGAGGTCGCTGAACTGGGGCATGTGTGAAGTATGACATTTAATTAGGAGTAATCAAGTTTGTAACTAAGGAATGATGAGTGATTGCTTACATTTCTTCCAAATATCCACGGGTGGTGGATTACAAATCGAACATGAATTATTATTGTCATATTACTGTTAACAAAAAAGGAAGTATACATAAAAGTATGACTATGCATATATCCTGTACAGGAAATATGAAATGTTTCTTCATGTATCAACACCAGTAAGATTTCAGTAAGAGTATTATTGCAATGCTCTGGACACAAGCAACAGGAGTGTCCAAAGATCTAGGAAACCTGAAAGCTTTAGGGAAAGCATTGAAAAATTTGGCTTGTTTAGAGAGCAAAAGGTGGTAGGTAGATAGATAGATGTGATAATAATTCCTAAATATGTAAAAGGTTTCTGCAAAGAAAAAAAAATAATCTCCTTTTCATGTTAGTTTACAGGTTAAACAGGAATTAATGGGCTCAAATTACAACTAGACCATTTAATTTGGATATTGGAAAAACTTTCTAATGTAGACAGTGGAATAGGTTACCCGGGAGGTCATAGAATCTCATTTTTTGAAGGTGAACAATCATCTGTCAAGAATAGCTTTCCTAACTAAGGCCAGTGGTCTGGCATCCTTTCAGCCGTATTGTCTATGACTATACATAGGCTCTTCCCTTCAAGCCTGCAACACTTGAAAAATATGAAACTTTACAGAGTTAATCTTGAGATCTCACGGAAATTATATTTTTAATAACAATAGACAGAAATGCAATCACAGCCTGTGACACTACTACATAAAACTTGAGGAAAATACAAAATTTTTTTGTGCCCTCAAAGTAAGTTAAGTTAGATGATGAAAACATTACAGTTTTAAGCTTCATACTCTATGTCTCCATTTCTTTTTTTATATGTTCCCATTGAATTGAATAATGACTCAGGAATAATCATGAAAATATGTATTTTCACCCTCACCCCAAAGGCTTTGAGTTAAATCTAGTCTGTTTCAACATTCTGAAAAGTCCTTATGACTTCTGCTTGTAGACCCATGTCAGGTGAATTGCTGTTCTCATGCTCACCTTTGAAATTTGTGTCTACATCACTGACACCTATAAAAAGAATCCTATTGCCTACAGGAGTTTTCTATCAAACTCATGAGAGAATCTCCTCCTGGGAAAATCTGAATTATTTGCAATCTAGACAAAAGTTATTTCTGTGCTTGTAACTAGCATGTAACTCTAGTGAGGTCTCCAGGGTGTACAGAGAGTAGTAGGGTAGATAAGTACCAAATTAGATCCCTATCACCCAAGGGGTATTAGATCAGGAATATTAAATTGATTTGAAAGAAAAGCAGCCATTAAAATGTCCCCTTCTCCCTCCAAAATACTGCAGAGGTTAGAATATGCAAATTTGTCACTGAAAATTAAAGATTTTTCAACTTCCAAATACAGAAAACACACTCAGTGAGAATAAAGACCATTGGTGATGAGATCAAACTGATAATAGTTCCAAAGAATTCACTTGCATTTGGCTCCAGTTAAATAGGGTAACCAGGTATAACGAAGCTAGTTGCTGTGAATATAAATGTAGTAAACTACATTTATAATGTAGTAACTTTTCGCCTCATGACCTCCTTTCAGCTGCCCCACTGGTGATGTAATGGATGCGAGATTGCAAACAAACCTTACCAGAAAAAAATACTATATTTTCATGAATTATATGAATATTTCTGTTACTTTCACTTAGGTATTGTACTGAAGAGCAGTGTATATCCACCATTCAAGTACAAAACACCTAAAATGGGTTAATTGAGTGCAAGTTTCTTATTTAAGCAGTGTTTTCCTTCAGCTGCAAATATAATAATCAAATGAAATGGTTTAATATGGTGTTATTGTTACAAGGATAATACAACAAAATATAACTGAGCTGAATCCATTTCAACACAAAAATTTAAAATGGCTCATTACGCCAATATCTTTTTTTTTTTGTTACTGCTTTGTTAGACATGGACCCAACCTGTTTTTACTGGTGCTACAATTTGAGTTACAGCAATTCATTTCTGTAGAAATCATTAACTAAATTCTTCTCATCACTTTTTGGCATGGAAAATAGCAAAAAAACCCACCAAACTTATCACTCATGTAAAAAGAAGTGAATGTTGTAGCAGTGTTCACACCACATTCTTACCCTCTAGTAGCTTTTCAACCACATCACTTAAGGCACTCCACTTAAGTCTGTTAGATTTTGAGCACAAATACTTAGGAGATGTCCCACGGGAGAGAAATATTAAAGACTGCTGCTCTGTATTAATGTTCTCTCAGGAAATCAAGAGAGCAACTTTGGCTTTTCTTTGCTGTGAAAATAAGCAACATTTTAAGAGTAATACAAGAATAATAGGCCTTGGGTGGTATGGACTCACTGATCTGCTTGTATCAATGGCATGACACTGGTATATATGAGCTGACTGTCAAGGTTTAATTAGGGAGCCCTCACAACTTTTCTTGAGATTAGAGAATATAATTCTCTTCATTTTACATATGGAAAATGATACATGGCTCCTTTGCAACAGTAGACAAGCTAGCCTTAAAAGTAGGTCATGGGTCTTAACTGACTCTTCCCTCACACTTTCTGAATTTTCCTATATTGCAGAGTCCCTCTAAGTTACAGCTGCTCTTATTTCCACCTAAGCACCTTGTGCTAATTCTCAAGCTAACATATAGATAAGTAACAAATGGAAGCTGTGTTTGGAGTTTTCTTTTAAATAACTTCCCATATCTCTTCTGTTTGGCAGTAGTCAGGCAGCTCCGGATACCAGAGGGGCCTTTACTGCTACTGAGTTGGATACTACCAATGATGCAGAGAGCTGATTTCGGGGACTGTTGTTTTTACCCACTAGCAGACTCGCAGTGCCATATATAACTGTGCATTCACTCTGTTTGTTCAAGTCCGGGTTTCAAGCCTGAGAGGCGATTAATGTAGAATTGTTCTCGTACGGCTGTAAGAAGCTCAGTGGATATCCAGATCTTTCACAGCATAGGTGAAATTTTCTTAGTTTATTTGTGCAACTCCATCCTTAGCACTGCTGATTTATATTTACATGACATTTACACTGCTGATTTCTTCCTAGAGTGGAAGACTTGAACAGGTTTTTTTAAATAATTCATTATCATTTCTGTCTATCAAGATTTATATTTGCATTTTGGTATCAATATTTAAACAAAATAATTTTCCACTTTCAGCTCATTTCAGCTTTGGACAAGAAATTAAAAAAAAATATTATTTCTGGTTTAATATGGTGCATTTTCTGAAGGGCTTTACTAGATCCTAGACCTGCTGTTGTTTATCTTGCATTTCTCACTGAAATCTTTTTCATATGCAAGGACTATGGACCTTGTAGCTGTGAACAATCTAACACTTCTTGCTAAGCTAACACAAAATGTCTGGTAATTGCATTGGAATTTATATACCTTCATATCAAAATTTATGTTGTTTATGTAAGTATAGAATTTTGTAGATATTTAAAAATGCATCCAGGAAAAGCTGCCTCTCCTTTCTTGACAATAAAAGGAGGTCTTTCATGTTAAATTGCCTAGCTTGATGCTCTCTCTCTTCTTCACACGCATAAACTATATCATCAGTTTACTTCCCAATAAAAATCAGCTATTACTTTTTGAGGCTTGATTCACAGCCACTGCCCAGGTAACATCAAAGTTTCTACTTCTAGTCACAAAATAACTTGCGTACACCAGTTCAATGGCCATACAGAATGGCTTTTACATCATAGTTAAAGCAGCCAATAAAAAATAAAATATACAGTGAAAGAACCTCCTCCTCACCTCCTCCACATACTGAAGTCCACATGGTTCCACAGTCCGAACAGACTGCATTCTGTTTCCAGGGTCAGAAAATCAGCATTTCCAGAAAAAGCACTGAATAACAAATTACATTGTTGGTTTCAGTTCATGTGTGCTTACCATGAGGAATTTTTAAGTAAATGAAAAAACATACCGAATTTCCAGTACCACCCTGCTCAGACAAAAAGCAAAGAACATATTTAGGAGGAAATTATTGCAGATTTTTTTTTTTTTAGTAGGTAGCAGCTCATCAATGTTCTTCCAACTGATCTATTCATCACATTATTTGTTGGCTTGATCTAGGATGTTCTTGACAATTTCTCAACACTTTTTCCCCTCCTGTAATTTCCCCATTAGTGACCACTGACTTAGATGAGCTATTGTTCTGACTACTTTAATATGTACTTTAGTATCAGGGGAAATGTTGGAGCCAGGCTTACTACTTGGATAAATCATTTACAAGTTATCTAGTTGGAGACATATTTATTCTGTATTAAGACATGATGCCCAAACAACATATCCATCCAGTTACTCTAATAATAGCTGAAAAGGACTCTCTAAAGTCACTATATAAGTTGTAGTAACTTCTACTACTCCCAAATCAGTATACTCTTGGGCAGAAAAAATAGAGATGAAGAGTTCTCTCTCCCGTTATTGGCCCCTTGAGCCATGTAGTATCTCAGAGCTTGTTTTAAAAGAAAAAAAAAAATTGTATTTATTACATATAGAGCAAAATGTTTCTGATATCTGAAAGACAAAGATAATGTGGCTGTTAGAGTTAGTCTTACTATATCCCAAAATGTCAACACATTTGCCAAAAGTGAATTTATCAGCTCAGCACAGCCAAGGGATTTAGTTTATCTAAATGTCCTAAGAGGAATAAATAGTTTACCACTGGTTTGGAAGATTGGGGTAAATCTAACATTCTATTGACATATGCTATAGATTTAATTTAATGCCGTGGCTCTGATGTCTCTTCTGATAAATTTTAGTAGAATTTATGCTAAGAAGAATGGAGCTGTTTCAGTATTTATGAGGGTTAAAATGCAGAGTTAGTAAAAGAAACATGTTAATTGAAATAATGTTTGTGCATATTCTTGTAATGGTTTAGAGAATAACTTTAGTAAAGTTTGTTGATCGATTCTGAATATTAGAAGTTTAGTATTTTTCACGTTTACTGTCTCTTCTATAGAGAGAAAATCCTTTAATGAAATTATTAAATAGCTCAATTTTTATTTTTTAGGCATATTGGAGATAACATCCGTAGAAATTGGAGTTGTGGCAGTTAAGTCCATTAAGAGCAACTATTATTTAGCCATGAACAAGAAAGGAAAAGTCTACGGCTCTGTAAGTATTTTTTTACCTTCTGAATGGATTGCAGTAGTCAGCGTGGTTCCCTCTCTTACCTACTGAAAACCCCACTTGCCTGTGTATTACTACTAATTCGAGCTGAAATGAGCTGTTCATCAAAATTTCTTCCTCTGGTAAACCAGCAGCCCCCTTCTCCATAAGCTGTCTATTGTTTGTTAAGCTCATAGAATACTAAAGCAGCTCTTGGGATTTATCGTGCTTACTGCTTCAGTCAGATTTCTTATTAAGTGGCCAATGGAGAGGGTCCTACAGAATGTAATCTTTAAGGCTGTTTTTCCCTGTTGTTCTGCAATACAGTTACATTCAGCAGTAACTTGGGGCGGGGCTAAAGTGAACCTGAAATCTTGGAATCTTAAGGTGATGGAGCAAATTATCCAACTATGACTTCCAAAGAGAATATTTTTAGAGTAGTCAGCTTTAAATCAGCAGATAGATAAGCTTTGACTGAGCAGAATTTGGGTATCAGTGGAAAATTGTCCATATATAATCTATTTGTATTTGTGAAAGTTTGGGGTTACTGATACTTTTGGGGGGGGTGGGAAGTCAACAAAACCAAGTAGCTATCCAAATATTTTTAATAGGAAGCAACATGATCTATAAATCTGACTGCTAAACTCAAGCATAACCTCACATACATCCATATGATCACACAAACACCAGATTGTTCTGATATTACATCTGATTTGGTTTATAACTTTGCAACATTTTCCAAGTTCCAGTAAGTTTGAGCTCGTATCAATGTAAATTTATTCAAGTCATCTGCAAAGCTTATAAGCCATTCTTCAGATTGCTCAGTATTCAGAACAACTATACGCTTAAAAAGAGCAGGTCACAGAAAGGTACTGGGGCTGGGTTTATCCTCAGGCAATGCAGCTCAGCCTCCTACCTGTGCTGAAAATAATGAAGTAATGCCAGTCTCAACTGAGACTCAAGGGGCTTGAAGTCATTTGACCCTCGTTTTTAAGGAAGCATTTCTATGGAGTGGGTTTAGTTCATACAAACTGTGTAAACTGTCCTCCCTCATCTGCACTGTGGCTAGTGTCTCCTGGTTCAAAAGGTTACTTTTGACTTTCTAAACTCCTAGCAGTGTTGAAGAATCACATTAAGGAAATACTAGAACAGAGAAATGTTTCTTAAACTTCTTTAAATGTGGATTTTAATTTCTAGAATTACATTGGTCAGAAATACAGGGAAAGCAGTGTTCAGTCCTGCACCATTGAGAGGTATAAGGGTGTACTGAGTTGCTGACAAAGTTACCATTTGTAAGTTAAGCTAAAGTAATTGATCATGGGTATGCTTCGGTACATATGTGAAGGTGTGAGAATAAATCACTATCTTCAATCTACACTTCTCAGTTTACAGCATTTAATGTAGTAATTTTTGATAGTCCATCCCAAAGCCCGAGATATGTTTTCCTAGCCAAGTTGTTAGCTGCTGCTGGTGTAGTGAGAGTCCATCCCAACCCTATATGCACACAAAAGAAGTTAAAGCAGCTTTCATGTACCATAGGTGGAAACTGCTGCCATAAGATTCAGTAATTCATAGTGTATTAGAAATACTGTTGACAGGAGGATACGGATGTGGAAAGCCTTTTTTTTTTTAATTCCAGCTGAGATAATTTTTCAATATTCACATCATAAAATCACAACATAATGGCTTATCAAAACCTATTCCATAATACTTCAGAGATTTCAAGAATGCTTCTGTTATTATTTTTCCCATCCTTCCAAGACTTGCAGTTAGGCTCATATTACTACAGTATGGCAGCTTGCAGATGGATGTGAAAAACAGAACCAATAAAAATTGTAAAAACACTTTTAAGCATGTGCACAATAGACATTGGTGCAGGGCTATGCTGAAATTTGTTTGAAATGAGCAAAGCAGTCTTGGGCTAACACTCAGACCCCTGCCAATAAGACTTCTTAACCACATCACAGTATAATCTGTTCTCTCTGTTTTATCTAAGAATAGGGGTAGAAGTTTGGATTCAAGTACAATTCTGCATCTGGGTAAACAAGACTGTTTCTATGTTTATCAAGTATTTTTCCATTTCACTAACTGGTTAGAATGAAGGAGCAAAAGAAGACTCGCTATTTGGTTTCTTTAACAAAATAAGCTGCTGGCAGATAGGAGAAGTTACTGCCATTAAAACTGTGATTGATGGCCACCTACCTTCTTAATACCTTGATGCCAGAGGTGGCATATTACAGCAAATAAATATTAAATTATCTATATGTAGCTTTGTGAATATAGGTAGCATCAAGAGTCATTTTGTAGAGAGCCTTCTCTTGATAGTGTCTTCCTCAACAGTCGTCGTTCAACTACTAATTCCAAAGTCAAAGAGCATTTGGGGAGCCAAATGGAGTTTGAATACTTGCCCTTCTGTTAGGAAAACATAAGAATGTATTCTGCAGTCTTAGCAGTAACTAAGTAAAACATTAATTATAGACCCAAAAATGGTTACTGTATCAAAGTACTGACCATTAAGTAGTTTAAATATTTTCATTTAAATTAACAGGAATTGATTTTTTTTAAAAAATATTTTGGTATTCTTTTTTATTAATATAGATACCTTCTATATCTTTACTAGCTGAATATAAAAGATAAAATATCTCTGAAATTCTTATCTGTTTCATGAAAATTGTTTCATTATTCAGACCTATTTCTTGTCTTGTTTGTAGACACATTAAAAATACCACATGTAGTTAGTATGTCATACTCTGAGATTCTGATATGCTTCTGCCTGAGCTGTGAAATAACATCTTATTTTCTGAAGTGCAGAAACAACAAAATTTTAATTTTTGCTTGCAATTTAAGTATGTTATAAATGTGTCACTTTCAAAAGCCTTCTAAATGGAATACAAGTAACTTGATAAAGCTGGAGTGTGTTTATATGTACGAATTACTTCTTTACGAAAACAAAACATTCCTTTCCTCATTAGAGAGAAGCAGATCTTTGTAAAAGTCCATTTAACATTATAGAAAATAATAGTCTCCCACTACATACTTCCACATGCTTGCATTTTTTATTCTTTCTAACAAACTGACAACTGGTTCTCTTTTAAAAATAGAAAACATTAATCCCTAGTATCATACACAAAATTGTTTTCAAGTTTTTTTAGTCAATAAGATACAGGATCATACCTGATTCTTTTTTAGGCTAAGCCTCTCTTCAGGTTAGCAAAGTAAACGGGCCTCACAGCCATTGTAACAGCAGCATAACAGTGATTTGTGCCCATCCAAAAAAGGCCTTTTTCCTGGCCGATGTGGAGTAAAGGATCTCACTTCAACTAAGAAGTAGGCCTATTCCATGCATATTTCTTTAACATATGGTATCAATAATCTGGTTCACGATATTTAAGGGTTGTATTTGTTAGAACTGAAATATGATGAATGATTCCAGGATTGCTACCTCATACTTTGAGTTTATGACTCAGAATTTGATTTAATATTGTTGCTGTATTCCAACATAGAGAAGTATGATTTCAGCTGTGAGTGAATTATATAATTTCACCACCTTAGTTATGCACTGAATAATTTATTATGCCTTTTGTTGGTTTCACTTTTTGCAGTCTAACTGATGTTGCTTTAAATCCTGTGGACACAGTGAAACTTTTCTTTAAGTACACTGTAGAATCCTAAAAGAGTGTCACATACAGAACACTTAAACCTTCCAAAACATTTCTAGAAACTATTTGCCTTCAGTATGCTGCAATTCTAAAAGATTATGTTTATTCTGAATTTGTGTATTTGTTTTCTTCTTTTAACAGAAGGAGTTCAATAGTGATTGTAAATTGAAGGAGAGAATAGAAGAAAATGGATATAACACATATGCATCGTTAAATTGGAAGCACAATGGAAGGCAAATGTTTGTGGCCCTGAATGGAAGGGGAGCCACAAAGAGAGGACAGAAAACAAGAAGGAAAAACACTTCAGCTCACTTTCTTCCAATGGTAGTAATGTCATAGACGAAGGAACTCTTTTATTGATGCAGTTGAACCAAAGGCTCTTATGTCAAGAATATTTGGTAATCCTCTTGAAGATTAAATGCAAAGAAATAGTGCAGACATCTGTTTGTTTGAAAAGGGAGCAGGGAAAGCCTTTGAAGGTTTTGTACTCATTGCTGGCACATGAAATACTTTTATTTAGTTTAGTGTCATATCTTATAATCAAGATACAAGCTGGATCAAATGGGATGGAAGTTAGTGCCAGTGTGAACAATTTTTTTTGTCTCTGCAACAGAAGTTAAGGGACATGAGACAATCTGTTGAATGATCTTCATGGGGAAAGTTATTTATGGAATACTAACTCATATCAAAGAGCTTAATTGCTCATTCAAGCCTAATGATCCAATAAACAGTTAGACACGCAAGAATTTACTGGAAGCACTTGGGTCATATGCACAAATAATGACATTTCTAGAGAAGCCTTGTGGAAGAATGCATAGGATTAAGTAAATGGGGATAATTATAAGCAAAATATAAATGCATAGGATAAGCAAAGTAGTGTGAAACTGTTCTAACAAAACAAATAGTATGGTTTGCTTGTATGTTCTAACTTCCTTTCTTTTTATTTCTCTCTAAGTTATTTATTTAATAGGATGTGAAATATCTTTTTGGTTTGAAATGTTTTCCTCATTTGCTTCTTTGTTATTTTCCCTTTTTCTCAGTACTTCACACAGAGGTTAATAGGTTAAAATGTCAAAACCTCAGAAGTACTCTGGTATTAGACAAGTCTTTAAAGTCAGAATTTAATGTGTATAATCCATTTTTTTTCCTAAACTGTCTTGCACTTAAGCAAAAAGACCAGACAAGCAGTGCTTGGATTTATGGTATTGAGTGTCTTTATGTTGGGGAATTTTTTTTACTTATCAGCACTCAAGAAAAAACTTCAAGAAATACTTTGTTCAAAGGGTCTTTCTGCTATTTTGAAACTGAGAAAAGGGGCCACATCTGTACTTGGGTGTCAGTGCATCTGTGTGTGTGTATTCATCTGACTTCGATTTCAATTTGGAACTAAGATTAATGCTTTGCAATCAGTGAGATATTCTGCAGCAAGCATTGGGCTAGAACGTAGATGTGGACAGCCCTGTTAAAGTCACTGAGATTGCAAATGTTAAAATTAAATGGTGTGTAATTCCCAAGTGTAAAATTTGGCCTCTGAAAGGTAAGTAAGAAAGCAACACAGTCCTGCACTCCTTATTCAGTTAATATGCCCATTCAGCACATTTGTCCTTGTTATTAGCTTGTAGAATCACAGGCATATAGTGGGAGTGATACTTACATAAGGACTGAGGGACAGGAGATCCAAAATCATGCTCGTGCATTTATCAGAGATTATTACTTACATGTATATTATATATGAGAGCCAACCAAAAAGCTGTGCTGGTATCCAGCTTTAGCATGCCTTTCATATCCATCATAGTAACTGAAGGGTCAAAATACATAATATCCAGCACATTTTTACAAAGTGTTACTAGTCCCATGGCTTAACTTGAGCAAATGCATTATAACAAAGTTAAGCATAATATGAAGTCTGTTCAATTAAAGGTACATAAGGTTTGTTTTATGTTTTGCTTTACTCTGTAATTTTAGAGAGCTCTGGATAGCTCACCAATGTAACCATATTGAGATTCATTTTGTTAGAGCAGATAAATAGAAAACAGTACATAAAACAATTTGTACCACTGTCTTCACATTGTATTCCACTAAACAAATAAATAAGCCTTTGCAGTGTCTTTAGTAAGAAACAAAAGTAGTATAATATTATTTTGTTCTAAATACTTTAAGTGATAACTATGAGATTATATTGATGCTGCAGTTCTATCTTCAATATTTCTTGTTGTTAAAAAAGTTGGGTTTATTTTTATTGTTTGGAAACTGTATTTTGGTACAAAGGAGAGCCTTGCTTAATGTGTCTTTTTGAGAATGTTTAACCTCTATAAAGGCTGGTGTTGTTGGAATCTTCTATAACTTATTTAAGTCAGTTTAACCAGCACTTCAATCTTAATCTTTTATTTAAATATTAGCTGGGGGTTTTCTTAAAAAAAAAAAAAGCAAAAAATAATAGCTTTCCCATAAAATACAAAATGTTCAGATAGTATTCCTGTCTTTAAATAAAGTCAACTGCTTTAAAAACAGGAATTCATTGAGACACAAAGCTTTAGCTGATAGCTGGCATTGTATCTCTTGGAACTTTATCTCCAGCTTTCTTCTTCACAAATGAGATTTTTCTGGAAAGGGAAATAAGAATTTCAAATTTTAAATGTAATTGCAGGTCACAGCAAAACTTAACCACCATGATAAAAGCAAATTTCTGTTGTTTGAAATTTGTAATTGATAATTAAAAATGACAAGACATAATGGACCACCCACAGTGAACATGTAAGCCTGGACAAATGCAGTATTGGATGACCACTTAAAGAACATTTAGGGTACAAAATAGATTCTCTTTTGACAGAATTGCTTAGATGACTTGGTCAGGGGAGGAATTATGCATACATATTTTCACAGTACTCAAAACACCATGCTGCTCAGAGGCCAAAACTGGGAAATAACACTTTTCCAGAGTGATTCAGGAGCCACTTGTGACATGAATACTGGTTTCTGAAAATATAAAAACCTTGAGGGGATCAATTATTATTGTGTGTTTGTTATACTGTTATGCTCACTGTAGTGGGAGCAAACTGCAGATACTCTATTTAGAGTATCACAGATGCTCAACCACAAACTCTGTTTTCTGTCACTCTCAATGTAATAGACTCCTGAGCAAAAGCAAAACAGGAGGAGAGATTTATAATAGAAAAGGGAAACAAAAATCACTGAGCAACAATGTATAGTATGTTATATTTAAATAAAAATAATAAAATGTGGCGAATAGAGAACAAGAATATTGTCCGTGTTTGTTTTCTTAACCTGAAATGATACTGTACAATAAAAATAAAAAGGGAAAAGATCCATGTTGTACTACAGGATGTGGCTTGGTGCTGTATATCCCCAAAACAAAACAAAAGAAAAATCACTTGAACATTTCTAAGTTTCTTTAATTTTTTGTATATGTGAGTCAGCTATCTCCACACTAATAACAACAAAATGCTTTAGATTCTTCCTGTAACTATTCAAATCCACCTAGTTTATACAGTGGAAAAAGCAATGAATTTAAAGCAAGTACATCTAAAGAAAAAAAAAATGAAGGGATTTAGGAAGAACATGTACTCACATTTTTCAAAGTAGACTTTAAATATGGAAAAATAGTTACATTTTATGTAAGACTTCATTCAAGATATTTCAGGTTATAAAATTCACTAAAGGTTAGTAAGCTTTAGGAACACAAGAATGCTAGTGTACAAGCACAACTTTGTAACTCATGCCACTGCTGAAACTGGTTGTCTATATTCAGACAATCAATCAGTCATAACTGCTTTAAGGAATGATTTTGAAACTAAGGTATGAAGACAGCCCCTCTTTTGAAGTATCAAGTATCATTATTTACTCTGTTAAGTTAGATTGTGGGGCAGAATTCATCCTCCTAATTTCCTATTAAATTGAAGAAAGAGAAGTGCAACACGTAACACAAACATTTTTTGCTGCAGCTAGTGAATGCATAATTACTGATGGTGTTTTTCAGAAAAAAGCTCATTAACTGCAACAACTTCAGCACAACTGCAAATAACACATGCGAAAAGAAGTTGTTTCCCATCACATTGTAAGCAAGAAACAGAATATGAAACATTTATTTGTTTTGGACCTATCAGATTATGATTTATAGTTATGCTTACCTGCTCAAACATTTGAACCTCATGTTTAAATATATGGAAGCTTTCTCAGAGTTTTGGGATTTCCTCTGAAGCAGAGTGAATCTCAGATACCCAAAAGATGTCTTTTCACTCACTAATCCCAGGGAAAAAAAAAAAAAAAAGTAGTATCTCCTTTGCCACCCCAACAATATAAAGAATTTGCACTCCTGAAATTCCTCACCAGGACCTTTAGTGATGCCACTGTATACAATTTCATGAGTGCAAAGTACTAACTCATGCGATTGAATAAATGGATATGCTGGTGAAGACATCAGAAATACGTCCTATCAGAACATTGCTCAAATATGAGGCTATGAGAATCATAATATCTGAAAAAAAAAACAAAAACTACAGAAAGTACCCCACTGTACAGCTCTGTGCAAAACAGAATCATGCTATTACAGGTTCTTTATTACTACCAAAATGTAAAGTGTGCATGTCTTTGGTGTAACCATTCACCCAAGCTCCATATGTACTATTTCACCATCCAAACTATTCTATGGCTTGCTTTAAATTATGTTATGTGATTTTTTTAAATTATGAAATTATTTTACTAATTGTTAAATGAAATTTTAACCCTTTAATTTGCTAACAGTCTTCACAGAAGTTTGGGGAAAGGCCAAACACTGGTCTACATCTGAATCTGCACTTTTTTCCTAGCTATATAAGTAGCTGAAAAACAGATTACCTTCAATGTTGTACATGCAGGAACTTACTTTATTCAGTGAGGTGTATCTGAGTGTGATGAAAAAGGAATCTCTCCAATTCATTTATTTTCATGATGCCCAACTACTTGTACACTTGCATTAGAAATACTCTTGAAGTCTTACTTCCCCATGTTTCCAAAACATACATTACAAAATTGTATGAGCATTTTAGCTTTCTCTTTTATCTTCTCGCCCCCCCCCCCCCCCCCCCCCAAGAAGTTGAGATAGCACTCAGAAAAGGAACTTCCTTATCAGGACCCTATATATGCAATTTAACACTCTTTCCAAATCGTATTTAAACAATCTATTTAGGACAAACAAAATGTTTTTGGTCTTGGATGCTAGCTTGGTCTTCTAGCATCCATTTTAGTAGGCTTCAAACACAATTAACTCATTGTAAAAAATACTTATATTCAATTGTAGAAAGACTAGTTCAGGAACAGCAGAATCTTCAAAAAAAAAAACAAACAATAAACACCTTCTAGATGTTAGAGTCAATAGGCTGGGACCTTTCAAGCAATATTTCTAACAAATCACAATAAAAAATGAGGGTATTGGTTGTAAATACAAATCACAGCATAAGTATTCACAAGAGGTATTTTAAGTTTTAAAATTTTCCCTAAATATGTGAGCTCAAAAACCACATTCTTCATTTAATCTTTTTCAAAAATACAGTTTTCTGTTTACTTTTATACTGCCAACTATGTGCAGTATACTTCTTGTCCAGTTATGATAATTTCCTAGGATTTTTTTCCATCGTACACCACTACATGTAAAAATGTAGTGATGCCCTCAAACAACAAGATTTATAAATCATTCACTGAGGGAGCTTGCATGACTGGTGTCTGCAGTACACTGTCATCCATGGCACAAACATAAAACTCTCATTTCTGGTTCAATGTAGAACATGACACAGGAATCCAGTGATACTGTAGTGTTTTGGTAACCCTTGGCTCCCCTGAAACTAGCCATATACTTACTAGTAAACATAAAAATTAGGTTCAGAAGTTAAATATGCATTGTTAGCTTGGCTGTTATAACAACCACCACGCCCAAGATACGTTACAAATGAAAGTGTATTTTTCTCCTTCTTTCTCTTTCCATGGCTCACTCAAGGAAAAGGAAACAAAAGGATATGATATGCTATTTTTATATTTACAGTCTTCATTCTTTTTCTTAATTGGTAGCCAACAGATGACCTATGCTGGTCTTTGACTGGATCTTATTTCAGTGATGAAATAGAATAGAGATATCAGTGATCTAGTAAAAAAATGGTCAGCCTCTTTCTCTTCCTTATGGTCAGTCAGCTTGACTTATTCACTGCTACTGATATAGCATACAGTTTATGCTCACTTAAATATAGATTAAGCTAAAAGATTCCAGCTTTAGAAGAAGAGATATGGCTCTGCTTATCCTATTAAATGAGTACTGTATCCTTTGCCTGACAGAGACGGATAAGATTTAATTCATTAATTTTTTAAACTTATTGCTTCTTAAATGTTCTGAGGTGAACGACACAGTGTGAGAGAAAAGTCTTGCTGATAGCCATAATTACTACATTTTCAGGGTAGTTGAGAGGTGCAGTGTGAAGGTGCAGTGTCAGGACAGTTAAAATACCTCAATACAAAATCCTGGCGCAAGATTTAGCTTATATTCATACTGAAAGTCACCATCAAGTTATAAATGAATGCCTGAGCCTCCAGATTGAGGAAGATGTTTATCCAGAAGCAATGGGAAGCCCTTTGCTCCCCTGACTAGTGCCCTAACCATTCTCCACATCAAAATTAACAATAAACTTTACTCTGATTATGTATACAGATGCAGAATATGAGGCAAGTTCTACTCAGAGTCAGAAAGTAGCAGCAACCAAGTTTAAGCTACCTGCAGCAATCATGTTTCTTCCTCTGCACTCTTGACTGAGTTCTGACACAAATACAATTTTTCCTCATTGCACTTGAAATGCAATATAGCACGAGATTTCTAACACCATGTGCTATCTTTACCAAGTAATAAGGATGAAAGTTCACTTGTGAAAAAAAAAATCAAGTGAAAACTGACAAGTGGCACCTTGCAAACACAAGCATTACTGAAAATTGCCTGTGACACACAGGACCAGATTTAAGAGCAGACTACTCCTCAGCACTTCTGTGACAGGTATTCTGCTTGGAGTTAAGCGTTACATGTGTCAGGTTTTCCCCAAACTTGTCATTTATTTTGCCATAAACGACTTCTGTGAGCTTCACACAGTTGTCTGAGCTTGTCCACTTAGAACTATTAATGCAAGACACCAGTTTTTGGCCCAGCAAGTACTTGAGCTTCTTAGTGCTGGATTTTGGAAATGTACTTTAAGAAAGTACTACTAAATTGCTCCATTCTTCTGCTTGTCCCTCTTAGAATCATAGAATCATAGAATGGTTAGGGTTGGAAGGGACCTTCAAAGGTCATCTAGTCCAACTCCCCTGCAAGGAGCAGGGACATCCCTGACTAGGTCAGGTTGCTCAGAACCTCATCCAGCCTGGCCTTGAACGCTTCCAGAGATGGGGCCTCCACCACCTTTCTGGGCAGCCTGTTCCAGTGTTCTATAACTCGCATCGTAAAAAATTTTTTCCTAATATCTAATCTAAATCTACCCCCCTCTATTTTAAAACCATTACCTCTCGTCCTATCGCAACAGGCCCTACTAAACAGCCTTTCCCCATTTTTCTTGTAGGCCCCCTTGAGGTACTGGAAGACCACTATCAGGTCTCCCCGGAGCCTCCTCTTCTCCAGGCTGAACAGCCCCAACTCTCTCAGCCTGTCCTCATAAGAGAGGTGCTCCAGCCCTTTTATCATCTTCGTGGCCCTCCTCTGGACCTTCTCCAACTGGTCCATGTCCTTCTTGTGTTGGGGGCTCCAGAACTGGACACAGTACTCCAGGTGGGGTCTCACCAGGGCAGAGTAGAGGGGGAGAATCACCTCCCTCGACCTGCTGGCCACACTTCTCTTGTATGCTCACTGTTGGAGGCAGAACATTTTAGAGGGTAGTTTTTTGTCTGGCACAATATGGCTGTTCTCACACTTTAATGACATGTCAATAATTCTGTTTTGTCTTCTAGATTTCCAAAAAATGCCTACTTAGCCACATGTAATATCTGTGTACAAGAAAATCGAGATACTGTGGCACTACATAAGAAATACTTACAACATTTCTGCCCCAAATGTTTATAGTAGACTACCAAATCAAACTGCAATGAAAGAGGTATCCAGTAACAAATTCTGCAAAATAATCCTAGATTGATAGTTCTAGACACTAAGCTCTTCTCAAAAGCCACAATGCTTGTGACCATCACATAACAGCATTTCCGTATCACCCTGTACATTTAGCTTCATCTGACTTTGAGGTAGAAATGCTACTACTGAGGAAGCTGTTCTATTTCCAGAACCATTAGATTACATTAGCTCTTCAAATATGTTGAGACTAGTCAAAACTGATTGTGTTGATTTTTTGATACACCTCCAGTGGGGCTATTCTGTTATGCTGACAAATAAAATATCCCTATTTTCACCACAGATAGTTTAAGAACAAATTATTAAATCCAAGAAAGAAATTTAAGTTTAAATATTTAGAAACACCTTGTTAACCCTAAGGGCTCTGAAGTAAACTGATTAGGACAATTGAACAACTTTCTTTCTGAGATTTAATCATGTAAGAGCTATCAGGAATGGTTTACTTTGTTGATTCTGCCACAGACAGGAGGACAGGACTACAGCAATATTTTCTGTGATTCTGTGAACCATGAACTGAACCTATATGAAACATTAGGTAGTCAGCTGCAGTCATAACATTCAGTTTTTACCAGTAGGCTCAAACTCAAGCCAGAAACATGTAGGCATCCTATAAAAAAGTACCCAGAGCCATCCAGTTCCCCCCACCACCACAATTGCTTTACATGAGTGCATTGCAGTGCTGGACAGGAAAGAACTTTAAGTAGCTAAAACCTTTCTAACTAAAAGAAATCAGAGTGACTAAAAGCAGACCAAGTGTAAGTTATTTCAACAGAGCACAAACTCCTCCAGGAAACATCAGCAAGATGGTATTTGCTCCCTTTTTACTAATCATTACAGAGAGATGCAATCTGAGTCTGACTCAAACTTCCATTGCACACTGATTGCAGGAAATAAGACTGACCCAGGCAGTTAAAATATGCAAAGGTCAGTATCCACCTCCTTTTGACATTTAGTAACTTGTACAAAAAGTAACAGATAATTTTCATAGATAATTGCGGTATTTTTCAGTGGTCCTTGCAAGAATAATGCCACAGTGAATAAACCTCTCTATTAACCCACTCCTACTCAAAATGTGCTACGTCTTAAGATCGGTTGATTTATGGATACTGTCCAAGAACCTTTACTTATTTCAGCTGTAACTAACAGCACTATAAATTAACTAGTAAATCAATTTGTTCTATTTAATGCACGTTTTTGATCTGATGGCAGCTTAATAATTTGTAGTGCTCATTTTATGTTTATTTTCTTTTGTTCATTTTTAAAGTAAGTGTAGTGGTTGATCAAATGACAGACTGACCCTGCATTATTTAAAGCCCTCTGCTTAGACTGGGGACAGGTCAGCCACTCACAATTTCTTCTCACCCTGCATCGCCATTTTGTACAAACCCTGAAAAGAAGGGCTGTTCTAGGGAACATGAAAAATACACAATGTTAATGACTATTCTGTTACTGCTTAGACTCTGTAAACACGGCAAGGATTCAGCATAACTAAAATAGAGGGAGAAGAGGGTAAAATTATTCTTCCAGTTAATTGCAGGACTAACAAGATATAGATACATCATAAAATACATAGTACGCTACACATCCTAAATTCCAGTTTCTTAAATTAATTCTATGTTAATGTATACAATGTGGCCTTGCACCTCAAAGTCATTAAGGTAGGTATTCTCATTTCTCTGTATATTCAGAAGCAATTGTTAGCAATTGTTAGCAATTGTTAGCTAGTGCTGTTATCAAAACTCCATTGTGCCAAACAGCAAATGTAAGAGAAGTCAGATTACTACTCCCAGTATGACTACAACTCTCTTGTCTGAGATGGTGAAATACGACAGAGAACAGGAAATAGATGAGAGTATTATCATTAAAGTACCACTATGCATACCTCTAATTGGTCCTTACTGAAGAGGTGGAATTCAAGGAGTGATTTATGAGAAAATAAAGTAAAAATGATACTGATTTTCATTTGGAGGATTCTTTTTTTCCTCAGTCTAGTGGAAGGAACGTGAACAAAACTCCTGCATACGTTCTGAAGGCAAAGGCAACAATTGCAACTAGTATCATTAAATCAGTAAATCATATAAGGCATTTCAGGGAAAGTCTCTATGGAGCCCTCTTCTTTAACTGTAGTCAAAGACAGAAAGCCAACAAAAGGGTGCCAAACCCTGTAATACAAGAAAGATTGTAGCATCTGTGTCCTTAATACTCACAATGAGGGGACTCATCACAGCTGGCATCCAAGCCAAATAGCAATAGAACATAATCTTTAAAGTATGTGATCATGATGGTCTTCTCAGAATAAGGCACATCTTTCTCACTTAATACGTTCAGGAAGGAATTAGAAGTAAATTGTTATTTTACTGTTTGAAGTACAGTCTGTAAACAGATCTTCATTGTTTTAATTTAGATAACAAAGTTACTGAGAAAAACACAGTTACAATGCAAATACAGTTGTGCTTTGGAAGAAAATACTACATGTATTTCAGAGGAGCAGATCAACCTTGCCAATGCACTGTAATGAGCAACATAAATGCTCAATGCTCTTTAGAAACGGCATGATCAGCTGTGTCAATGAAGAGCTGCAGGAAGGGGAGAGTGGATAGATCTAGAGCCACACACTTGACTTTTATTGAAAATGTTTTACCACCAGCTACTTCTTTAAAGAAAAAATTAGCTCAGAGCTGTATTACCTGAGAATAAAGGGGATAATATCAGCAAAATCAGACCCCTGTTCTTTACTTAGAAGGTACGGCCTAAGTGCAGTAAGGTGATATTATGCATAGTGGATCACTGCAAAAAACTGCTGGGCAAGGGCAAATGCCATATCACTAAAGCAACAGAAAAATTTAAATGTGGGTAGAGCAGGAAGCACAGCAGTGGGGGAAAAAAAAAAAAAAGGAGTATTGGGAAGAATGAGTTAAATCAACTTTGCAGAACCTCAAATAAAAGGTTCAGTTTAAGTTTTGGACAGTGCTTGAGCCTGAGGGAGAAGTTCAAATTTTCTTCAAATTCAGTCCTAGAAGCCAGTTGCTATTTGGTTCTAATTATTAAATTAAATGTGATTTTTGTTTGTTTCAATCCCTCCCAGATTTTCTGTCTTGTAAACATTTTACTGGTAACATTATTGTGTTTTGTGTAAATATAGAGAATTTTCTTAACTTGAGCCAGATCACATTTAAAACAAGCACCGTGTAACAAGGACGGCCTTAATTAAACAGAGGACAGCTGGCAGTACTATTGCAATACATAGAAATCTTGTGCTGTTTCCTGTCTTTTTTTATTGAGCATGAAATCTACAACAGATTTCTTGCCACCTAGGTAGAACTGAACAAGACACACTCTCGCTCTTATTGTTCCTGGAAATGCATATAGCTGGTACTGTATGGAGCCATAGCATTGACTCTGGGACTATGTGGCAGTTGAGGTTCACCCAGGCGTATGACATGGAGCCCATGCCAACCCAGGCGCTTCTACAGGGATCATTAAGACGGTTAAACCAGACCTCAATCATTGAACATTCTTTAGAAAATCCATCGGGGAGAAGTTCTTCAGTTTGGCAGCTGTTCTCAGTTGTCACACAACATCAGACTTCAGTCTGGCAGAATGGTAATGTAAAGCAAGAATGGAAGTTGTTTACACAGTGGAAAAATGGCAAGTAAAGCTGATACAGAGAGTATTTTATGTGACGCTGCTCTAAATGTTTTATATGACTCTCCTCTAAGTGTTGCTTCCTACAGAGAGCAATATAAGCAAGGGGAGACACAAGATCAGAAAAAATTAAGGAAGTCAAGACACAACAGGAAAAAAGTTGAAGTAAAAAATGCAGGAAACTGGCTGCACAGTGGGTTGGCAGACCAGGGTTGATGCAATTATGTGTACTTTAACACACTGTCTGCAGTGACCAAGAGACATCAGTACAAGAAACAATCTAATCATTCGCTGTAAACACTTGGCATTGTTTAATGAACCACTACTTTCACACTCCCATGACTGTTGTCCTTTTGACCATGAGTAATTATTTGACCAATGGTTTTATACACATATTCAGATATGGAATTTTTCAGTAATTGCTTTTACAGACAAGAAAATTATCTTTTTCATCTTTCTCTCATGTACCCAACAAGCATGAAACTAGAAGGGAATATTTCTTCATCTTCACAATTTTCTCTATTGTAGCTATATTAGCTCAATTAGCTTGTAACTGACTACAGCCTATTTTTTGTTTGACTATAGCGTCTCCTCTTAAAAATGATCTTATCTTGACAGGAGTATCTGAAGACAGAGTGAGTCCAGTTTTGTCCCATGTATGCACTTCATTTAAAATTTGTGTTTGTCTGTCTTTAATGTGAATCTTAATTTCAATTCTGCCTTGTTCCACTGAAGTTAAAAGGCAGTGACAGCCAGTATTTTACTCTCTGTGAAAAGTCACTCTCAACATTTCTGAACAGACAGAATTCTTCCAGTAGCTCAGCATAAGGCATATTCCTCCACCACCTGTAACATTTAAGACTCCTTCTTGTGTGGCAGCATCTATAGTGTCTACAATACCCTACCACACAGAAATAAAACAAAACTTTCCCTACTTAGAAGTCGGAGGGTGAGACTATTTCACCTTTTGCCACCGACTGCTTTTTTATGAACTTAGTTTGTACCAATATCAGAATCATAAAATCATAGAAGAGTTTGGGTTGGAAGGGATCTTTAAAGGTCATCTAGTCCAACCCCTCTTCAAGAAGCAGGGACGTCTCCAACCAGATCAGGTTGCTCTGAGCCCTGTCCAACCTGGCCTTGAACATCACGAGGGATAGGGCATCTACCACCTATCTGGGCAACCTGTGCCAGTGTTCCACCTCCCTCATTCTAAAAAATTATTTCCTTATATTTAGTCTAAATCCACCTCCGCCAAGTTTAAAACCATTACCCCTTGTCCTATTACAACAGGCCCTGCTAAAAACTTTCTCTCCATCTTTCTTACTAGCCCCCTTTGGGTACTGGAAGACCACTATAAGGTCTCCCTGGAGCCTTCTCTTCTCCAGGCTGAACAGCCCCAACTCTCTCAGCCTGACCTCCTAGGAGAGGTGCTCCAGTCCTCTGATCATCTTCATGGCCCTCCTCTGGACTGCCTCCAACAGATCCATGTCCTTCTTATGTTGGAGGCTCCAGAGCTGGAAGCAGTACTGTAGGTGGGGTCTCACCAGGGCAGAGTAGAGGGGGAGAATCAGCTCCCTCGACCTGCAGGCCATGCTTCTTTCGATGTAGCCCAGGATGCAGTTGGCTTTCTCAGTAGCAAGCGCACATTGCTGGTGCATGTTGAGCTTCTCATCCACCAGCACTCCCAAGTCCTTCTCCTCAGGGCTGCTCTCAATCCATTCACTGCCCAGCCTGTGTTTGTGCTTGGGATTGCCCTGACCCATGTGCAGGATCTTGCACTTGGCTTTATTGAACTTCATGAGGTTTGCATGGGCCCACCTCTGCAGCCTGTCAGAGACGCTCTGGATGGCATCCCTTCCGTTCAGCATGTCAACTGCACCACACAGCTTGGTGTCATTGGCAAACTTGCTGAGAGTGCACTCAATTTGACTGTCCATGCCTCTGACAAAGATGTTGAACAGGGCCAGGCCCAATACTGACCCCTGAGGAACACCACTTGTTACCTGTCTCCACTTGGACAGTGAGCCATTGACCACAACTCTTTGAGTGTGACCATTCAACCAATTCCTTATCCACCAGCTGGTTCATCTGTCAAATCTATGTCTTTCCACTTTAGAGACAAGGATGTCATCTGCGAAAGTGTCAAATACTTTGCACAAGCCCAGGTAGATTACGTCGGTTGCTCTTCCCTGTCGTGGTTTTGTTAGTGAGGGGGGGCCTAAGGTGGTAGCTTCTGTAGGAAACTGCTAGAAGTAGCTCCCCTTTGTTCAGTGGACTTGGCCGGTCCTAGGGCGGACCTGCTGCTGGCCAAGGCCGAGTCGATTGGTATCAGAATGTCCCATGATAACGCCTCTGCGATAACGTATTTAAGAAGGGGAAAACAGAAAAAAAAAAAGAGAGAAGAGAAGATGTGAAGAAGCTGAGTGGGGGCAGAGGTGCAGAGGGGGAGGCGCAGGCCTCATGGGCCTTGCAGGCCTCACCCTCTGGCCTCTCGCCAGGCAGCCGACTGGGCCCGACTCGGTCCGGCCTGGCTGCAAGAAGTGGAGAGGAGATGAGAAGTGAATAAGATGTAAAAAAGATCCTGAGAGACATCTGCCAGCCTGTTGTGAGAAATGGCTGCAGACGCCAAGGTCAGTGAAGAAGGAGGGGGAGGAATAATGCGGCTCCTGGCCAAGATTCCCCTGCAGCCTGTGGTGACGACCATGGTGGAGCAGGCTGTCCCCCTGCAGCCCATGGAGGTCCATGGAGAAGCAGAGATCCACTTGGAGCCCGTGAAGGACCCCACATCAGGGGAGGTGGATGCCTGAAGGCGGCTGTGGCCCGTGGAGGGCCCGCTGGGACAGCTGTTCTAGAGGGACTGCACCCGTGGAAGAGATGACCCACGCCGGAGCAGTTCCACGAAGGACTGTGGCATAGGGGTGGGACCCCACAATGGAGCAGGGAAGGAATGTGAGGAGTTCTTCCCCCAACCATGAAGCAGCGGCGTGAAACAACATATGATGAACTGACCGCAACCCCCATTCCCTCTTCCCCCCTGTGCTGCTCAGGGAGGGGAAGGTAGTAGAGATAATGTTAAGCTTGGGAAGAGGGAGGGGTGAAGGGAGGTTATCTTGTTCTCTGTCTCATTATCCTGCTGTTTGTAGTAATAAAGAATAGTTTTCCCCAAGTCGAGTCTGTTTTGCCCGTGACGGTAACTTTAAGGATTTCTCCCTGTCCTTATCTCAAACCTTGAGCCGTTTTTCTTATATTTTCTCTCCCTGTTCCCTCGGAGGGTGGGGGGAGTGAGAGAGAGACTGCGTAGTCTGGTCCCGATCGGGGCTGAACTACGACATCCCTTATTCCACCAATGCTGTAACCCTGTTGTAGAAGACCACCAAATTTGTCAGGCATGATTTTCCTTAGTGAAGCTGTGTTGGCTGTGACAAATTACCTCCTTTTTTCCCGTGTGCCTCAGTACAGTTTTGAGGAGCATCTGCTCCATGACCTTGCCAGGCACAGAGGTGAGACTGACTGGCCTGTAGTTCCGTGGGTCTTCCTTATCTCTCTTTTTAAAAATGGGGCTTATGTTTCCCCTTTTCCAGTCACTGGGAACCTCACCAGACTGCCACAGCTTCTCAAATACGATGGACAGCAGCTTGGCAACTTCATCTGCCAGTTCCCTCAGTACCTATAGATGCATCTCATCAAGTCCCATGGACTTCTGCACCCTCAGGTTCCTTACATGGTCTCGAACCTGCTCTTCTCCTACAGTGGGTGGTTCTTCATTCTCCCTGTCCCTGCCTTTGCCATCTGCAGCTTGGGTGATGTGGCTAGAGTCCTTGCCAGTGAAGACACAGGAAAAGAATTGGTTGAGTACCTCAGACTTCTACATCTCCCAGGTAACCAGGTCTCCTGTTTCCTTCCAGAGAGGGCCCTTCTCCTGGTCCTCCTTTTATCTCCAACGTACCTAAAGAAGCTTTTACTGTCGCCCTTGATATCCCTGGACAGACTGAATTCTGTTAGTGTTTTAGCCTTCCTTACCTGATCCCTGGCCACTCAGACAACATCTCTGTAATCTTCCCAGCCTACCTGTCCTTGCTTCCACCCTCTGCAGACTTCCTTTTTGTTTTTCAATTGGTCCAGGAGCTCCTTGTTCATCCATGCAGGCCTCCTGGCTTTTTTGCCTGACTTCCTCTTTGTTGGGATGCATCACTCCGGAGCTTGGAGGAGGTGATCCTTGAATATTAACCAACTTTCTTGGGTCTCTCTTACCTCCAGGGCTTTATCTTGTGGTACTCTACCAAGCAGATCCCTGAAGAGGCCAAAGTCTGCTCTCCTGAAGTCCAGGGTAGAGATCCTCTCATGCACCCTCTCTGCTGCCCTAAGGATCTTGAACTCCACCATTTTGTGGTCACTGCGGCCAAAGCTGCCCTTGAGCTTCACATTCCCCACTGGCCCCTCCTTGTTGGTGGGAACAAGGTCCAGCATAACACTTCTCTTCATTTGCTCCTCTGGCACTTGCAGGAGGAAGTTATCATCAACACATTCCAGGTACCTTCTGGATTGCTTGTGCCCTGCTGTGTTATCCCTTCAACAGATATTGGGGTGGTTGAAGTCCCCATGAGGATAAGGGCTTATGAACGTGAGGCTGTTCCTATCTGCCTATAGAGGGCTTCATCTGCTTGGTCTTCCTGGTCAAATGACCTGTACCAGACCTCCACTAGAATGTCACCTGTTCCTGCCCTCCCCTTAATCCTGACCCATAAGCTCTCTCTCCTCATCCATCCCCTGGCACAGCTTCATGTACTCCAGATGGTCACTGACACAGCATGCGACACCCCCTCCTCATCTCCCCCGCCTGTCCTTCCTAAAGAGCCTGTACCCCTCCTTTCCAACACTCCAGTCAGAAGAGACATCCCACCACATCTCCATGATGCCAATAAGATCATAGCCCTGTAAGTGTGCACATGTCTCTAACTCCTCTTGTTTATTCCCCTTGCTACGTGTGTTTGCATAGAGGCATTTAAGTTGGTCTCCCAAAGAAGACGGCTTCCTAGCTGGAGCGGCTAGAATTCCTTTGTGCTGCACTTCAGAGGCTCTCCTGCTTACCTGTGATCCTTCCCCAGGTTCTGGGCATCTGTTGCTGGCACTGGCATCAAGCTGATAGGTAGTGGGATGGGTTGAGGTTCCACTCTCTCAGCAACATTAGTTTAAAGTCCTGTTCACCAACTTGTCAAGGTTGAAGATGCTCTTCTTCTCTGTCAGGTGGACCCCTATCAGCCCCAGATTTCTCAAAGCAAGTCCCATGCTCTAAGTAGTCAAACACCTGGCTGTGGCACCAGTCCTGTAACCATTTGTTGATTTGTTGGATTTGACCAGCCTTTTCAAGCCCCTTCCCTTTGACCAGGAGAACTAACAAAAACACTACCTGTGCTCCAGACTCCTTTACCACTGCTCCCAGGGCTCTATAATCCTTCTTGACAGTCTTCTGGCTGCTCCCAGCTATATCACTGATGTCAGCGTGAAACAGCAGCAGCGGATAATAGTCTGTGGGCTGTAAGAGGCTTGATAGTCTTTTGGTGACATATGTAAACAGTTTATGTTTATGTCCAGGTCATTGATTAAAATCCTGAATAACATCAAGTGTAATACGCTAATTTCTCATGTCTAAACCCTCTGTTCAGTTGTTTTTCTGATTGCTACTTTTTGCCAACTGGTATGTAATTCAACATGTGTTTTACTGCTGTTTCATAATGTTGATTTTTGTAGCTGCACTATGATATGATGGTAAATGGAAAGTTCATAAAACATAGTTTTACACAGTTACTACAGTTACTTTTATCTATCAAACTTGTTATCTTATTAAAGAAAATCTAATTTACTTAATAAGGTATAAATTTCCTTTAAGGACTATTAGCTATTACTGTGCTTTCATTCCCTGGTTCACAAATCCTGTAGCAGGGATTATAGAATGCTGGCTGGCTTTTATACCTCTGAGTTATCTCACATGCTTTTCTGATGAGAATTACAATTTTGTGTACTACATATAAGGCATCTGATTTAATTAAATAATTTTGAATGTTCTCTGTGCAGATAGTTCATGAAGAATCCAAAGCATTAATAAAAACAAACCTATCATCAATATGTCTAATTTGGTTCACATCTCCATTTCCACTGAATCTGCAAATAGCCTGAAAATTATTAACCTAATCATTAAGACAATGGCTTGCTGTAGGAACTCAATAAATAAAAAAATTAATGCTGGTTTTATTGCTTATGAATCATTAATAATGAGTCATATATGAAATTTGGCATCTTATGCAGTAAAACAACCAAGTAATGAATTACTGAATCTCTCTAAAAATTTACCATTAATTTTCTATTTGCCTAGTACTTACTACTTTTATCAGTGAGCTGGAGATACAAAACTGATAATTTTCTATTCCAGACCTTTTGTCTAAGGTATAATCCATTACCTAGACCATCCCTGACAGAAGTTCATCCAACAGTTTCAACATATCTATTTATGGAAATTCTACTGTTTCTTCAAGTAGCCTGCCTAGGTGTTGAATTGGCCTTTGGATGTTAAAGCTTTTGTCAATATCCAATATAAATGGTCCTTGCTGCTAACTAATCTAACTAATATATGTTCTGTCTTTTGCAGGGATGAAAACACTTGATCACCATCTTCTTTTCAATAACCTTTTACGCATTTGAAGCCTGTTATCATATCCCTTCTTCATTCTTCTCCTTTCCATACTAAACAAATGAAATTCTTTCATACTTGCTTTGGAGGTCATGTTTTCTAAACTGCTTATCATCCATTTTATTTATGGTAAGTTATCTCCAATTTC
Source organism: Chlamydotis macqueenii (assembly GCF_036417535.1). Classification (NCBI taxonomy): domain Eukaryota; kingdom Metazoa; phylum Chordata; class Aves; order Otidiformes; family Otididae; genus Chlamydotis; species Chlamydotis macqueenii. The sequence continues at coordinate 15,070,643 of NC_141593.1, read as the reverse complement.
TGTGTCTTTCAGAAAAAGCACCCCCCCCCCAAACTGCTCACCAATACCAGGTAACATGAAATAAACACATCATAAATCTCTCAAGTGACATGCTTTTAATAATTTTGCCTCTTTTATAAATGAACATTCACTTGCATCTGTGTCCCTAACTTGTTTCCTGCGTTTGACAGTCCAGTCCTTGCCCATTTCCTAAATGCATTCATTCGGTCAATGCATGATAGGTAAGACGGTTTTCGACCATCTGTGACCTCACTTTATATTAGTTTCACTGAGACCATTTGTCCCTAGCTTACTTGATCACAGAACAGAGGACTGCATAAAAAGCATCCAGTCAGTGCAGATAAATATTAACCCAGTGTCGTGGTTTTGTTTAGTGAGGGGGGGCCTAGCTGAACTACGACACCCAGACTCAGATAATTCCCATCCAGAGCCAAAAATCCTATAAATGAAGAATCTCCTCTCTCTGCTCTCCAACCTTACTCTCTACAGATTCCTGTCTACTCCTGCCCTAGCAATTTAGTTAACAGGTTTGCTTCTTAAGATACAGAAAGTAAGAGTCAAGCTAAACTGTTTAGTTTTTCATATAAACCTTATATAGGCAAGTTAGTTTACTCTAACATGTAACATCTGTAATGTATTTACTTTACTGTAACACTCGCCAAGCCTGAGTGTCTAACAGACAGCTAACAGCATCTATAATAATCTAAAGCAATCCTACACATCCCAGGTATCATGTTTTAAATAACTGGAAATAACTAGTTAGCCTGTCTGTTGTAACAGGCCATTTCCTGAACATTACCCCTGATATTATATAATACAGAAAAATTAGTAACATCTATCATGGTTATGAGCAGCTAACTAATTGAGGTCAGCACCAGAAAGCCTTTTGGGTTTTTGCTTCTCTGTCTTAGGACAGGAGTAATCAGTATGCAGAACATCCAAAAAATGCACCCTATATAGCTTGTGAGCATGCCCATGGTTGTTTTTATGTCTAATAAGAAAAAGCAAACCACAGGGCTCAGAACACCAGCAATAACTCCATATTGATCTGATGAAAGAAACAGAAATTTCAAGATGAAATAAAACAACACAAGAGCAAAGAAATAGCCATACTTGGTCAGACAAAAACTCCTCCTTTTTGCAAAAACAGGTACATCATACCACACAGGTACTGTGCATCAATTAAACTACATTATTCATAGGTTTTTAATAAAGGCACAATTTTCCTTCTACAATATTCATGTTATTCTCCTCCCCTCTCACTGTATTTTCTTTGTAACTACTAGTCCTACCTGCTGGTATAGTTGTATTAATTTGCCTTGCATGGTTGCTCTTTCATACGGCATATACAGGACAACTAGGTCCAGTCAGTATGGTCCTACTTGACTAACCTGATCTCCTTCTATGACAAGGTGACTCAGTGGATGAGAGAAAGGCTGTGCATGTCGCTTACCTGGACTTTAGTAAAGCCTTTGACACTGTGGAGAAACCGGCTGCTCATGACTTGGATGACTGTACTCTTCGCTAGGTAAAAATCTGGCTGGGTGGCCAGGCCCAAAGAGTGGTGGCGAATGGAGGTAAGTCCAGTTGGTGGCTAGTCGCAAGTGTTGTTCCCAAGGGCTTAGTATTGAGGCTAGTTCTATTTAATGTCTTTATTAATAATCTGGATGAGGGGATCAAGTGGACCCTCAGTAAGCTGGCAGATGACACAATATTGGGCAGGGGTGTAGATCTGCTTGAGAATAGCAAGGCTCTACAGAGGGATCTGGACAGGCTGGATCAATGGGCCGAAGTCAATTGTATGAGATTCAACAAGGCTGAGTGCTGGGTCCTGCACTTGGGTGACAACAACCACGTGCAATGCTAGACACTTGGGGAAGAGCAGCTGGAAAGCTGCCTGGCAGAAAAGCACCTGGGAGTGTCAGTCAACAGCTGGCTGAATATAAGTTGATAGTGTGCCCAGGTGGCCAAGAAGGCAAATAGCATCCTGGCTTTTATCAGAAACGGTATGGCCAACAGGACAAGGGAAGTGATGGTCCCTTTGTGTTCTACACTGGTGAGGCCGCACCTTGAATATTGTGTTTGGTTTTGGGCCCCTCACTGCAAGAAAGGCACTGAGGTGCTGGAGCACATCCAAAGAGGAGCAATGAAGCTGGTGAAAGGTCTAGAGAGCAAGTGTCCTGAGAAACAGCTGAGGGAACTGAGGTTGTTTAGTATGGAGGAAAGGAGGCAGAGGGGAGACCTTATCATTGTCTACAACTACCTGAAAGGAGGTTGTAGTGAGGGGGGTGTTGGTCTCTTTTCCCAAGTAACAAGTGACAGGACGAGAGGAAATGGCGTCAAGTTGCATCAGGGGAGGTTTAGATTGGATGTTAGGAAAAATGTCTTCACTGAAAGGGTTGTCAAGCACTTGAACAGGCTGCCCCTGGAAATGGTTGAGTCACCATCCATGAAGGTATTTAAAAGACATGTAGCTGTGGCACTTAGGGGCATGGTTTAGCAGTGGACCTGTCAGTGTTAGGTTTATGGTTGGACTCTTCTTAAAGGTATTTTCTAACCTAAATGATTCAATGATTCTATTATTCCAGAGGCTTTTTATAGAAAATTAGTGTCACATTTCAGGATACTTATCTGGAACTCAAGAGAGGAGACAAATGCACAGAGTTTACATCATTGCCTGCCAGAAAAAAAAAAAAAAAAAAGTTTTGTTTCAGAACAGGTTTTTCTGCTAATTTTTTTAACAAAATGCATCTTACCTTTGATTAGACTTAGTAGACAAGAAGCCAAATGTCAGAAGTGAAAAAGAACATTGTTCAGACAACATTCCTTACTAAGAACGTGCCTTTTTTAAAAGACACTACAGCAACTTACTCTGAGCAACTCTAGTACCACTATACTTTGAAGACAGGATTTCAATGTTGTCAAGAAGTTTGAATTTCATTCTGTGATTCTCCCTGTAATGATATTGAGCCAATGATTTGAGCCAATTTACAGTGACTATTATCCCTACATCAACCTGCTCTTAATGTAAAGAACGTCCTGGAACCAAGGAGCACAACCTAGGACTCTTTCTATCCCTGAATACATCCTCATCCTTGAAATGCGTACAAGTTTCCTCTTGCTTCCTGCCTCTACAGACACCCTGATTTGGTGCCTTGGCTCTACAGTAGCAATCCTTATGGTGCAAAGTTGGACAATGGCGACCTCCTGCACACCTTCTAAACAAATGGTTACTTTCTTAGGAGCCAGAGGGTGGTAAGTAGCACTGGATTATTACATGAAAGGTGACTAGGGGACCTATTTTCTTCCCTAGCTGTGTTTTAAAATAAAAAGCAAATGCAAAATCAATCACATTTGAGGTATAAAGCCTTTAGCCAAACTGTTACTCTATCTATACAGGACTGGTTCTGCACTGTGAACCCCACTCTTACACACACATTGAAAGTAGAGGAGGTGTATGCATGGCCAGGAGACCAATGGGGTCCAGGACACCTCTTCTTTGAGTCAGCTTGGGCTCCACCACACTTGGCCATTGATGTGCAGGCCATCAAGAATTTCAGTGCCCCTGAAATCCTTCCCCTTAATTTTTAGGTAACTTCTATCCTTCACTCAGGTTTTGAACTCTACTTGCAAGGCCAAGTACCAAGAAACTGCCTTGTTTACCCATTCTCCAGAACCAGTGACTATGTAGTTACTACATAAGTTTTATAAGTAATGTATTACTCAGCTTTCTTTTCCTTCAGCTTTGATCCCATACACTTCTACACCTCTGCCCTGTAGTGTCAATCCCCCACATCCAGAGTCAGAGCATCATTTTGAGTCCACATTATTAATGGACACAAACAAAAGAAACACTGTTTCTGAAAATTTCTTTTTCATTTTCTGTTGTTTAGTGATAGATTATTCTTTTTTACTCTGAAAAGATACTCGGGAGATTCAGTTAACTTACTGAATCTACTGAATAAAAGCAGCAAGTCAGCAGCTGCAAACTCTTTAACTTTTTGTAAAATTTAGGCAGCCTCCAATTTTGCACGATGTTTTTTAGAAAACATTGTAAATATATCTGCTAACATTTCCACTGCAGACATAGATTTTTTTTTCTATGCCACTTCACTGTTCCAGTAAAAAAAAAAAAAAAAAAAAAAAGGTTAAGATACTTATGATATAGGGGGTCAGGAGGGACTGGTTATGAGGCAGATCTTTGAAACATACTGGATTTTGTTTGGGTGATAAAATGAGCAGTATGAAGATTAGCTTATCCTCATGACTAGAAATCTACAGAGGCTCCGATACTGTAGTGCATGCTAAGAGCAGGTTGCTGAATACAAACTGTGCCTTACTGAAACCTACTTGATGCCAAAACTAAGATGCCGAGGCTGGTACCCTGATGTGATTTAAATGTATGTCGTTAATTACAAAATTACTAGTTAGTTTTGCAATTATTTAATACCAAACTTAGGGCCTCAAACACACATGTTTTTCAACTGATTCTCAGTGTGTTCTTAGAGTCATATGAGCACTGAAGCATTAAGGAACTTCAGATGAGGAAAGAAGGTTAAATAATACAAAACTTCTATTTTATTTAGCTTTGACAGAATGAAATTCTCCTTCCAGCCTAAGCTGGGGAGAACAGGAGAAAACTCATATTAAATGTATTATTACAGCCTTACACTACACTTCTGAAGGGCAACTGCTGAGTGCTAGATCCTCACATCACCTCAAACTAAAAGCTATCCCTCTTTGAAATGCTTGCTGTAGAAGGCAGGAAATCTGTTTGCAATCTTAACCACAGACCAAACTTTTCAAAAGATGTCTCCAGTGTCTAAGCATAAAGATAATCTTGTGAGCAAGGCACTGAAATGGAATTCTGACCTCAAATCTCAGCTGCCAGAGTGGCTATATCTAACCTTGGCAAGACACGCAGAACCAGATATAAATAAAAATGCCTAAAATAAAGATTCAAAAGTACGTCTGTAGCAGATGATAGATGGCTGCATCAAAATTTGTAATCTGACATCCTTCATTTGGTTGCTGCTTAAAATCCATAGGCACTTCTCTCTTTTTGGTCAGGATTCCCTACACTGTATGTGTTATATCTTTCATTGCGATCCAATATCTCAGTTTCAGTCTCCCTCCTAAGCATATTTTTCTTCTCTATGAGGTACTCATGGGAGCTGAGGATTCAGGCAGCTGATCTTACATTAGCAAAACCAAATCAACAAAAAAATATGGCTGTTCTCTTCCACAGCATAGTGACTGGTAGAGCTGTTTTCCTTATCTATCTCTCAGAACAGTGTTCTCAGGACTCTGGTAAGTATGACCTTTTTAAGGATTCATCCACCCTTGTGGGATAAACACCCTCTCTATGTCCATCACATTGCAGTTGCAATTACTAAGAAAACAACTAAATACTTTTAATTTAACTGGTAAACGAAAAGAGTAACAACTGGTTGTAAATTTCTGCTTCTGGTACTTCATAGTTGTTAGCTGACCTGGCTAGTATAAAAATTCTACAATTTCATTGACTCACCTGTGGTCCATTTGGTGAGTAACTTTCTGCGTAGACTAAACTACAGGTTAGATCATCTGCCAAGGATATAGAAAATCTATGTTCAAGTCTGTTCTGTTTTATTGCCCTGCACATAAAAAAAAAAAAAAAAAAAAAAAAGACATTTCTTAACAGAATCAAATGCTGAATTGTGAAGACTTCTCTTGAAACTCCAGACTAGGCACAGTTCTGTCTCAGAAGTTTAAGTCTTTCCTATTAACTTGTTCTTTCCGTATTGCAGCCTTTTCCTCCTGACACAGACAGAATCATGTGTGGCAGGGATGTTTTCAGGGCTCCCAAGAATAAATTCCAAAGTTACCTCTACACAGGCTAACGCTAAGCTCTGCAGAAATTTTTCTTAGCCTGAAATGTATGTCCTGGGAAGTCAGCTGTCTCCCCATTAGCTAGAAGAGAAGCCCAGGTATCCAGCTTGGACTAGATACTGACTTCCATAAGGCTAAATGCAGACCGCACCATCTTAAGACTTTAATCTCTTCAGGAAAAGTACTGTCTTTTTATGTGCCACTTTCTTCCACAAAATGTCCATAATCTTGATAGGAGCTTCTGTGGCAACAAATAGCAACTAAAGTGTTGTTATTATAAAGTATGACTTCTCTTCATTTCTCCACTACTTTAAGCAATGCATTTTAATAGCAAAAAGCTCCTAATGGACATTTTCTACACTTTGCCCGCTACAGAAAGAAAGTAGCTGCTCATTTTTTATTTCTTTGGTCCAACTGGGCCACTGGCATGGCGTCCTCAGATCAATATGAGATTAGCTTAACTAAACACAGGCATATTCACGAATCTCATACCAAAGCTCTGAAGTGCACCTCCTCCATTCTGACTCCAAGGAGGTCTGTATGGGGTTTATAAGCTCTTGTGTTTTACAAGCCTTTCGTCAAATGCTGTGTTTGATACAGTTGTTCAGTGCTTAGGAACAATACAATGTTCATCCCAATTCAAAATACCACGACATTAAACATTTTCAGCCGAACATAACGTCTAGAGAATGTTCCACATGTTTGGCCCACAGAGAAGAGGTTATAACACTACTGCAATTACATCCTCTACAGATGGCACATGCTGTACGGATTACATTGTTGCTTGTTCGTTCCTGTGGACTTGGTTTGAATTGTTTGTAAAACATTGGAACCATAAATCAATTCTTCTCCTCCTCAAAGAAAAGAAAAAATATTTCAAAGGGAATTTTGTGCAATATAGCAAGGATTAGGGAGGCTACGGTAACCTTTCACTTTGTATTGAGGAGAGGAGGCCTTCTGAAGGAGAGGAGACCTTCTGAATAAAACAAAGAAGAGGAAGCCACCTGAATAAAACAACATTTTTCTCCTGACCTCAAAAAGAAAATCTCCATTGGAACAAACTATAATGAAAGGCAGACTATATTCAATCATGTCTTGTATAGATCTCCAGGGCTGGCAATTGTCCTCAAGAACAGCTTTACCAGTATCAGCGGAAGACTGAGCCAGACTCCCTCCCTAATACATACTCTTTAAAGCCAAAGAGTTCATGGCTAGAAGAATTATAAAATATTATAACAAAATGGTTTTCAAGCTGCATGTTGAACAAGATGACAAGGTAATATTGATCAAGCCTTGTATAACTGTTTTGGTGTGTGGTGACATTAAATGTCAGCTGCTGTCACTAACATTTATCTTTATACATGAACTGATCATTAGAATTACTGTATTTAGAGGCCCTTTTGATAAAAATGTGAAATTATTTCTGCAAAAATTCTATCTTCTAATCTTGATCTTGTATTGCAATTATTCCCAGACCTTACTGTGGTTTCCTGCACAAAATTATATCCTTAAGCATACCAGTCCAGCATTTAATGCAGATACAGGACAATAAAAAGTCAGCAGCAGGAGACAATATGTTTTATACGTGCAGTTAACTTTACACAGTGCTGGAAAATATAGGCAAGTGGCACTTAATTATGGTACCCCTGGATTCTTACCATGTATCACAAAGAACACAAAGGCATAAAGCACTTTTTTACTGTAGTTACTTCTACAAATAACTTTTCAGAGCTACAGGCTTTGCAACTTAGAATACAATTTCAAGACAAACTAATTTTGTTAATACGATTATTCTTTCTTGTTTGCATTCTTTGTTTACTTTTCAATAATTTCTGATTAATAATTGTATCAAAAGCAGTTTCGTTTGAAACATCTGAGAAACAACCCCTGACAGATCTAATTCCTTTTTTTTTACCATGTTGGCTCTGAGTCTGTAAGTTTCAAACAACACCAAAGGTAGAGGATTTTCTGCTCCACTGCACAATACCTAAATCTAGAAATAGGATCAGTGATGGAAAGAACCCTATAAAATAAAAAGTAGGGTGCAAAGAAACAAACTGTAGGTCATCTAAGTTTGTGGCTCATTGAGACTGCATTGTAACATGAACCTGCTGGCAATGCTGGGCTGAAAGTTCTTCAGAGAAAGAAATGAAGAAGTCAAACCTTCCTATTTTCTACTTTGTGATACACTCAGATTCCAATTATTTATCCCCATCTAGCTAACATTGACCAAACTTGTACGCAGAAACATGTGCTGTTTATTTCACATTCTAACAAGAAATTAAACTAGCTTAGCACAGTCATATCTCTAAATAAATGCAATGCAAGCAAAAACTTACCAGATGACAGTAATCTGCTGCTTTAGTAGCTTGTGCAAGAATAGTTTTATATATCAACATAAAGAAAAATACTTGGGACAGTAAACACCTTCTAAAAATTGTAACTACTGCCTACATTGTAGCATGCCAGTGTGCAGTGAAAAAGACTAGTCCAGGGTCTGATTCAAAGGTCCTTGGAGGTAGTAAAGGAAATTCTGTAAAATATTTGATAAAAAATTTTCAGCTAAAGGTGAAAATGGTAAAAAGGGACAGCTGTAAAATACCTCATTCTCATTTATTAAAAATGTTCACCACCTACAAAAAAAAAATAATCTAGAGGAATTGATCTACTTTTTGTAGACTGCAGGCTGACAATTTTCTTAGTTTTACGACTGAATTTTATTAGGAAAGTAAATCTGTAATATGATAAAGCCACATGGATTCCACAAAACTTGATAATGCATTCAATAGTATGAATGTATCTTAACAAATACTGCCTTTACTTTCACTGAGCGTTACAGACAGCATTACAGCTCAAACACTGTATTCAATAAACAACCACTTTTGTTGCTACTCTGGGAGAAGTGTGCTATTGAGTTATTATTAGGCTCAATACTGCTAAGTTTTGAGTCACACTTGGAGGAGGAGGCCAACATTTTTTCTTACCAGCTCCATAGTTTGACTTTACTGACATTTTAGTTTCACTAGCTTGATTTAAAAATACTGACATTTGTCTCATTGCAAAAACTTCAGAACAGTCTTTCTCTTTTTAATTTTCTTATTATTAACAGGACTGCAGATAGCCACAAAATTGTTGTTGGAAATTCAGAAGCACATTTCCTGCCATTTGGAGATATGGAGTGTGCATGACACCAGGCCATGTTCATGGGTCTACAGTTCTGTTAACCCTTCCTCCTGAACCCATCCTGACTAGCAGAATAAAGAGCCCTAGCATTTGTTTTGTGTTTGGATATTTTTTAGCAAATTTACATTTGATTTCAGTTCTAAAAGAAACAACAGAGAAACCTTTGACCAGACTCTTCTCTGACACGAGATACTGTTCCACTCACTTTAGTGGCATCTATGATGATTTATACCTGCTTTGGATCTGTTTCAGTGTGTCTGTGTTAACTCCAAGGCAGAATCTGAATCTCTGTTGAGCTGTCCTGCACAATAAAAGCTGCAAAATGAGCGTAATGAAAAAGACATTTCCAAGAGAGAAACTGGTATGTGTTTTGTCTTCTAGCCTCACTCAAAGAAAAATGGCTGTTGTCTTTGCACATAAGAAGGTGCTTTAAAGGGTCAAAATGCAATTCACAGAAAATGAAGACAGCACAGATTTAAAGTTACATAAACAAAACAATTTTTTTTTAAGATTCAGATTCTTCATCCAGAAAAAGTAACGAGAAGTTCTTTGTGACAAGCTTGCACTAAAAACTTGGAGGAAAATAAAGGAATTCTGCCCTGAATCAGTCTCCTAGAAATCTCCTGGTGTGTACCTGCACTCACAGATGTATGTGGCTCAAGGAAAACTCATGCTCTTACATTCTCAGTCTCCTTCATGTTACCAAAAAAAAAAAAAAAAAAAAATTCCACTGGGCATTCCCTGCCCTCATAAAGTAAATAGTACACGCTGAGCCAGGTATTTTGCAAAGAATTTGTGGTTAAGCTGGCAGCCCAGAAGATGAATCCTTGTTTTCCAGATATTAGTTTCACGGATTATGGCACATTAAAATCAATTCTTTATTTTGTTTATACTCTGCTAAAAATGAATTACAATTTGAGAACACACGCATACTTTTCTTCAGCCATTTAGGAGAACCATTGCAATATAGCCAGTTAGCATAATTTTACACTACTGGAAAAGCAGTATGCAAATATTGATCCATACCATATGAACCAATATTAGCCAGTCTAGCATTTGCTTATGACATCTGGAAGAAGAGTATCCTCCTTTGTAGGAATGATACTGTAATGCTATGGTTTTATCTTGCTTTAATTACAGTGGACAGTCTGTCAAACCGCAAAGATGTAAATAGCTAAACTTTACTTTGATCCTTTTACATGGTTCTGTCTCATTAAGCAGACACATTTGCAGTTGCCACTTCCTTTTCAGAGATGACATATCTTTGGTTTTGTTACATTTTAATTAAATAAAAAGTGTACATTTTTAAACCTGCTAGTTCAGATAATATAAATAAACCATGTGGTTTATCTTTAGTCATCTAAACAGCAACTGGGACCCCGCTTTATTCAGTGTATAAAGTTACATTTTAGGATGGCATGAGTCACCCTTCAGAGGCTACAACCTCCTTCCTTTGAGCATCAGAAGGAGTCACTCAGACTAAGAGAATAGGTGAGAAAAATCTCACCCTTTGTTTTCCAACAAAACAAAACGTGTACTTTCATGTATACTGTCAGGCATTCCTTGGACATAGGCCCCTTCTGTGGCCATGAACAAAAAAAAACATATTAAATCATCTGATGCATAATTTCCCAACTCTACAGTTTCTGTGGGAAGCATTTTGCAGAAACAATATATGCAACATCTCCACAAAATTTACAGTTCTTCAACTGAGCACAAACAGAACGAGTAAGGGAGATTACAAAATATCTCTGATATGTCTCAACTTTGGATACTCTTATGGAAGTCACTCCTAAGCATGTATCTACTCTGAAAACTAAAACCTTTCTCCTGCTGGTTCCTACATACAGTCTCAAGAACCAGAGAGCCAAGAGAAGTTCTGTTCTGCCCATGAAGAGGCACATGGTGTTCATTTGAATAGAATGTGCATTTTCAGCAAGTTAAATCTACCTGAAGCATTTGTAGACCTTTAAGTGTAAGGTAATTTTAAATCTCTATTATGTTGAAATTACACTGAAATACAAAATTGAGCCCGTAACAGTGAGCAATAGACAGTTATATTTACACAAGCAAAAGCTGAAACAGATCTCTTCAATATTCCAAACTGGCTGATGAGTTTTTTTTTTAATAGCTGTTGCATCTTAAACCACTACTGAGAGGGCAGGCTGGCTTCAAGAGGCAAAAAAGAATGAATCAAAAAGGGACTGAATAAGTCAAGAAGGCTGAGGAAAAAAAAATTGTTAAAAATGAGGTAGTATATTAAAAAATTACAGATATTTTTTCTCTTCTTCTACTGGTCTTTATTGTTCTTAGTGAAAAAATACAGTACACGAAACTCTAAAGAGCTGAATGAAATATGTTAGCAGAAATCTGCATTTAGGACCAACTAATCATGTCAGGATGTACAGCAGTGTGCTATTAACCCACTTCTGAAGATACTGAAGTCTCTCAGCCTTTGGTCTGCAGGCTCACATCACATCCAAGAAGATACCAGCGATCTGCTAATGCACACCCTTGTTGTGGCTTATTATTATACATCTCAGTGCTGCTTCCACATGTTCCAGTTATAAAACTGTCTGACATTTTTCGTTGACTGCATTGTGGCTAAACATGTGCAAGAGCTGTTTTTCCAAAATGATGCATTTAGTTATTTTGAAATGTTTATTTCCCTAAGTAGCCGTAAGTACCGATCCACAACCACTACAGGGTGGATTGGGAGGGCTTGCAAAACTGCATTTCAAAAAACAGTGCAATGTTTGAGTTAGAGAAATGTGGAAGAACATCTGAAAGCAGTAACTTATTGAGGTTTTTTAGTTTTATTTGTGTTTTTTTTTTTATTTGCACTACGGTAATTTGAAATAGAACCAAACAGGTTTCTCAAATATTATAAAAACAAACATGCTCCTGTATTGAATACCTAAGTGTCAGACTGGGAAAAAAGTTTTACAACTGCATTGTAAGCCCCTCAACGATATCAAATTTCTAATTACTGAGTGGAGAATAACTCAGGTTTTAAAGCAGTTCTATTCTGCTTTGCATTGTTGCATCCATGACTAGAAATTCAGCACTGTTTGAGTGTGTAAAAGGGCAAATACATTAGCATTTCATCATAGCTTGTAGAATCTTTGTGATCTGAATAGAAAAGAGCCTTTGACTTTTAGGCAATTTTCTTTTATACCCCTCCCATGTTTCAAGGCAGTTTTGTTCAGCACTTTGAGAATGGAACATTCGATTTGTTTGTCTTTATATTTTTCTTCTTCTTTTCCTACCTTTCTCAATTTTTTTTCACCTATTCAGACCATTCCTATTCAAAGGCTCTCTTTCTATTAGAAATCAGGCATAACAGATTGACAGTCAATAAGAATCCCTATAAAATGTCTCTGCCTCTATTTCTCACTTCTGTCCTTATCCTTCTCCCTTACTGACACTTCACTTGAAGCTGTTTAATTACATCCAATTATTATTCTCATTTTTCAACATTTCCTTACTCACATGCAAAGACCTCCCATTTCCTCCCATTAGATCTTACTCTTAGTCCCTATTGCAACCAAATTAAATTCGCACTGCTTACTTACTCTGATTCATGGAATCGCTTGCACAGCAGTGTTTACGCTGTCAGATGCAAATGTCTCACAGCCGTCTCGGTGAAGTTGCAGTATTATTGGTTGAGGAGAACATTGCTGAACTGCTGTGGATCAAGATCATACCAGATCATAGCAATTATTTACCACTAAAAAAAAAATGCATGCACCCAAAGATAACCCATAACCAGGCTGTTCTTTGCTTTAAACTGGAATATCATTTTTCCTTCTACTCTACCTAGGCATGGTCTTCATACCCTCTCCCTGTAGAAGTGACAGCTGACCCACAAGAGACATAGATGAAAGAAAACTGGAACCCATATATTTATGGCCATTCTTCAGTTCATAAAAATTAAAAAGAGCATCACTTAGTTCAGTGTATATTGATTCACAATTCTGCGGGATTTGGCCAGTTCATACAGGAATGGAAAAAGAAATTCCACACAGCGTAGCTGATTTTTGTGCAATAAACAAGCAGTGCAACATTACATTTCTAAAGAAATTATTTGAAGTTGCATTTAATTTCCCTGCAAATACAGACAAAGAAGTACAAGAAGAGAAAAATTTCCCATACTGTTGCACAAACATATCAACTTAAGAAAATAGTTACTTCGTTATTTTTAATAACCTTTTTAAAGAACATAATAATGTATTTCTGCCTTCTCTTTTAGGTAAGTCTAACTAACCACAGCTACTCACTCTTTCCTTATGGAGTATCCCCAGGCTCAGGAGAGCAGAAATGCTTTGATCCACTACGTAATGCTAACCAGCCATACCACAATAAGTGAAAGATAGAACTCCATTTTGTACTGAGCTCTGCAGTTCTTAGCACAGCTTCTGTTGAGTTCTATGCAAGTTTAAACACTCCTGAGGTACTCTACACATGATAATTAAAAACGGAAGTATATTATTTTGAATAAAAGTATAAAATCAGTATACCTTTTATTTTTCAAAATATATGAGACTATGAAAACATGTTTAACAGAATGGTACATAGACATGGACTGTAACCCATTACATTAAAATCTATTATTTCCATTTTGACCTATTCCCTTGTCTCTTAAAATTGCTTTGGCAAATTCAGTTGCCTGCATCATTGTTAAACAGTAAAATAGGTTGGCCAAACTCGTACATTCCAACTACAGTATGACAGAAACACTCCATAAAGGTTCCTGAAAACGTTTTGGTGAAAATCTCAAACATATTTATAAAACTTATTTCCTTTATTTCAAAGAATTTTTTTTAAAGTACTATACACTAAATTGCAAGGAGAAAAGGACAGTCAGCAAAATATCTGCCTGAGACTGATGTCATTGAAGCAAAGGATTATATTACTGCTTTTGGAATGACAAGGCTGATTTCTGCCTAAATTAAATTGCTAGTTGACTCACTGCTGCGCTTACGTTATATGTAATAATTTAGTCAGTCAGGTTTAGCTAAATTGAAAGGTATATATCATGAAGTGGCTTTAATGGGTCTTCCACTTGAGTAGAAATTTAACATTAAAGCAAGAAATTTATTTCAGTTTCCTAAGAAAAACACCTTATTAGCTGAGGTTTTTGCTAATAATAACTACTAAATTAATAATATATGAAAGGATGAGCCCATTATTTCCATGAGTCCTTTTCTTGCACTGAAAGCATCATTAGCTTTAATCTCTAATTAAGTACTTACTTCTATCACTCCATATCCTACTTCCCACTGTAGAAGGAGAAAAACACAGACTGAGAATAGAAAAAAAAAGACAACTTGCAGACTTAAATAATGGAGTCTGGATAGGCATGGAAAAGGTTAAGACAAAACCAAATTAAGTTGGTAACCATTATTGCATCTGCAGGCAGGCAGTGTTCAGTACTTACTCAATGCTACAGACAGCATAACCAAGATCACTGAGTCCAGTACTTTGTGTTTTGTGAAAGGATGGAGGGACTCTGTTTACTTGTGAGCCCACTCAAACATTGTGGTTATCATGTTCGTTTTCTTTCTAGGAGAATGAGAGACGGACATAATCCTGCTATAAAAGCAAATTAAAAAATACTCACAGAAAATAGGCAGAATGAGAAAATAAATATGAAAAGGCACAGAGCAGAGAAAGGAAATTCAAATGGAAAAAAAACAGTTGGAAGATAAACAACAGGAGGAAGTATCTGCTTTTGCTATTCCTGTGATATCCCTCACAAGCTCAGGATTATTATTGTTTTTAGCAATAAGTTTATCATGCACTTTCTAAAGTGCATAAGTTTTTAGTGCTTATCATCTCAGCTGCTCTAAGGTAAAAGCAATAAAAGCATAGCTCTTCTTTTCATTTGCCAAAGCTTTATATATTTGAACAGTGGATCCATAGAACAAAAGTTACTTGTCAGCTTAATTTGGAAATTTTGACCAAGAAGCTGAAGCTACAGAGACTGATTTGGAAATCTTGACCAAGAAGCTGAAGCTACAGAGACTGAAGTAAGCCAGTGCCTGAGCCACCTGTTTTTCACTCTTGGGAGTTTTATAAAAAAAAAAAGGGAAAATGGGATTTCAGAGTTACTGTACAGAACTACACCATGTTCCAAAATATGTCATAAATTATGATTCAAGACTGCTTGTGCTAGTACAGATGATATGGTAATACATAAAATTTCCAAAGCAAACTGTTCAATTTTACATGAGCTGTCTTACTGCCATGGTCTTAAGGGAATTAGAGTTGCCGAAAACCTATACTGCATATCTCACAAGTAGAAAACAGGCATGACCTAAACTATAATACACCTGACAAATACCAGAAGCTGGTCTACTCAACCTATCGGGGCCGTGTGTGAGCATCTTTTACCCATGCATTAAGGAGCATGACGGATGCTCACATGTCTGTCCTCCTGTCTTCTCCTAGCTGAGCTGTAGACACTGTGGATTGTTTGGATTTGGAATTGTTTGTATCTTATCCTATATTACACATGCATATACATCTTGGTTAGCACTAGAAAAGTCAAGGTCAAAGAAAGATATTTTACATTTAAATTAAAAGTCAGTGAGTTTTGTGATGATTGTTACATTTCACCACAGTTTTGGTCCACTAAAAATATATTTCCCGCAAAAAAAAAAAAAAAAAAAATTGGCAGAAAGGAATTTCTTATAGTTCATTCAAATATGACAATCAGGATCTTCATCCTGGAGCTTTTGGAGGCCAAGAACTACCCTAGCCCAGACAAACATCATCTGACAGAGACCACTCCTCAAAGGCACCTCACAGACTTCTGTTTTCAGGGTCAAGACAGCTTACTAGTATAGACAGGTGTCACATCATGCTGGCTGGGAAAAGCCTCAGTGCCTGGAAAAATTGCAGTAAGTGGCAGAGGATGGAGGGGAGGGAAGAGGTATAGCAACCTGGCAATCATGAAGTAGTATCACATTTGGCTGTCATGCCAGTCTGCAAAATACTCTTACTATAAGTTCATCAGTCACAGGAGAAACTATATTTGAGAGAAGTTAGTACATCAAGAAATACAGCACCCATTGGTGCACTCATCATCTAAGAAGAAAATA
The DNA here is from genome assembly GCF_036417535.1 of Chlamydotis macqueenii. Taxonomy (NCBI): domain Eukaryota; kingdom Metazoa; phylum Chordata; class Aves; order Otidiformes; family Otididae; genus Chlamydotis; species Chlamydotis macqueenii. The sequence continues at coordinate 15,054,483 of NC_141593.1, read as the reverse complement.
CCTTTTTTTTTCTCTTAAAAAGTATTTTTTTTTACAACTGCAAATGAAGAAGTGGAAGTTCCACTACTGAGAAACAGAGACATGATTAACTTGCCATGTACAGCAGCTGACTTTAGCAATATGGTAAGGTCAAATGCCACATTTTCAGCTCTGCCCTTTCGCCAAACCTCTGTCAAAACCAGATCAGTTTCAGTCATTTTTTTGCTACGCCTGATTCCACACATTAGAAAATCCTTACTGATTTTTACAGACTTTCTCACATCTTACACATAAACTTCACTATAAGCACATCATGAGGATTAGATATTAATTGATGACTTCTAACTTTTATTCAATGGTCATAAGGCAAACTAAAGCAAAAGTCATCAAATAATAAAAATAAAGAGCAAAGATAAAATAGAAAGAAACGTAATACAAACTCATTGCTGTGAGTGATACATGACTTTGGACTTCCATTTAAAAAAACAAACAGAGGGTATCTTTTTTCCCTGTTTTCACATCTAAAAAACTTTGTTCCTTTCCAATTCTTGTTGCATTGCTCTGCAAAATATTACAGAAATAGGGAAAGTATAACTATGTATATATATGCATTCACTCCTCTGGAAATAGCAGCTCATATCAGACAAAGCAGCAGTAAACCCAAACTGCCACCTAAAATACGATCTTTTTCAAACTTTAAGAGGTTCAGATGACAGGCTTGCTAATCTGCTTTTCATTGTTGTATATTTCCAAAATTCATTTGCTTCTTTGGTCTCATTCTAAAAATCACATGAAGAAAGGCCTTCTCCAGAGGTTTTACATGTCTTTGATTCTAGACAGACAGACAAAACCGTCTTATTTCCTTGTGATCTATTAGCACATCTGATTCTAATAGTTTTCCAGTTTTGTTTTAGCTTGAATTAGAAAACAGAATATTTCAGAACACGCAAGCCCTTTTGTATTTCAGGTATCAATTCCCTGTTAATCACTATGGCATTCAAGGTGCTTTTAACACTAAGTATATCCCTCGGGTTATATACATGAGATTCTCTGTCTTTTGCCCATCACCAGGAAAAAAAAGAGACAGACGTGAATACACTTTATAACAGGTAAGGTAAAATGCAAGTGAACATAGTGCTTTTGTTCTCTGTCAAGAGAGTCCCGCAATTACCACCTGCAATATTCTAGCTTTTTGTCTCATTCTGTCATAACTGTGTCCAATGCTCTAGGATGTCCTGGCTCCCAGCCCACTGCTACAATCAAACTTGTAACAACTTCCTCTCGTAAGTACATACATGATGTCTCTCTCTATATAACATCCATCTCAAAAGCCATTGATATGCTACTTGTAGCTCACTTACCAGATCTAAAAAAGTAATGGTTCAGGAAAAAAGTTGTAGGATTTACATTTTAGCAACCGTAGTCCTCAACTAGGCTAAATCAGCATATCTCTAAACCAAATTTCACTGAGTTTACACTAGTCGAAGTCCAAATGCTTGTAAAAGGCACTCTACATGCAAACTAGCCTGATTTATATCAGTGCTATATTCTATCAATGAACTTTACAGTAATCTTTATTCTTCTGCATACTATTGCAGTCATTAATAAAAACAACATGACTTATGTGGATTCTTCATAAATACAGCAGAGTTCTATAGTTAGATGCTTTGCTGTATTTGCAAACCACTTATTTTGTTTAAGAGATTCATGCCTAGTGTAACTTATGTCAGAGGTCAGATTCTAGCTTTAATTTCTTCTTTCCTGTGTTTTCTGTATTGATGGATAGTTTTCTTACTCAGCTGGGAAGTTAAAAAGGGAGTTTTCCTGTGAGATCCAAGAAGGAACCAGTATTAATCCACTTAAGAAAAGCCAACATAACAGAAAGGATAGAAGAAAGGAGTTGCAACAAAGAATGACAATTTATGGGACAGGCTCAAGCCTTTGTCTTTTTCCCCTTCAAAAGTGCGGCAATTAATAATCACCTTGGAGCGTTACTCATAATTTTCCCACTGTGTTTGTTCATAAAGACAGTACAAGAGGAAGCTGACACCTTTTGGACTGTCCCAGAACAGATCAGGTGTACATCCATTATCTGGACTTCTAATAGTGGAAAAGCACTGAAATAATTATGGACTATGTCAATTTTTGACATTTTGTTACGGAAATTATACTACATTCAAGTTTGTATGGAAAGGTCTTCTTTGTTGAGACAGTCAAAACCACTTCAGTCTCGGAATCCACTGCTGGTCATGTAGTAAACACAGAGAAATACACACAATTATGTAAAAGCTTTTAAAAAAATTACAAATTTAAACGACACAATGAGGTAGCTAAAAGAAAAAATTGTTGAACACATTTCCAGGATTTGTCCATCTACTCTAGCTCAGAAGCAAGACATGGCACTAAAGAGATAAACCATAAAAAGGAGGGAATAAACTTAAGTGTATGTGGTCTAGATTCTAGTTCTAAAAAACATGGACTGTCATTAGCTCACCAATGAACTAACAGCGATGAACTTTGTAGACAGGGGCAGCTCTGATGCACAAACAGTTTTTAGGGAAAAGACACACAAATTTTATGAGCAAAGTGTAAATTTATATGAAACCTACCAAAAGAAAAATCTGTAATTTCGTCAATGGACAACAGGACCAGCAAATGCTGCTGTGATGATTTGTGCTGGAAAACACTAAGAAAACTTTCATTTTTAAAACCACCAATATATTGGCATTAAATTCACTGGCACTTTTTCATGAGTATTTTTAACTATGGAATAAAGAACAAATAAGGATTTGATCATCGCTAACTGTTTTACGTATTTTTTATTTATATATGCAGATACAGCTTCAAAGTTGTATTAAAAATTGAGCTTTTACTAAGGAATTGCCAGATTACGTCCAAATCACAACCTTATTGTTAGTTTTGCAGTATTGTTTGCCATCTCCTGAGGCACGAACTCAGGTAGAGGAGTTAAAGGAATGGGTGAAAACATTGGTTTTGCTTTAATAATCAAGTTTATTTTAGCATTGGTACCATCAACACAAAAACCTTGAACTTCTAAAGTCAGAAGACTAAAGTAGCAGAAGACATAAAATCCCAGAAGGCATTTTATTACATCTAATGATCCTCAAAACAATCATATCTTTTAGTGAGGCAGAATTACAGAGTTTTGAGTGTCTGAAGGAATACTGTATATCTGATTGCTGCATGAATTGTATCTGCAGTAATGAAACAGAAATCCAAGTGGAACAGCAGCTATGATTTCGCTCCTTTGAAGTGACACAAACTCTTGCTAACACAACTGAAGGTGCCACAATGAAATGAATCACCACAGTTAGGGATCTGCTAGAATTCCAGGCATCCATATAACTGTTCTGTATTCCAAACGCTTTTTGTAAAGGAAAAGCAATAACCAGAATACGTGAGAAAATGGAGATCTATGTCCCAGCCAAAAGCAATTTCCTTATAATTTTAAAAGTGAAATGTTAAGTTTTAAAAGTTATGTGATTGAAGACAGAAAGAAATTAACCTCCTTCAGAAGGGATTTAAAAATACTTGTTCTTAATTTGCATGATCACACACAATCTGTGCATTCAATAAATGGCAAAACTGACAAAGGACAACAGAATAGGAAGGATTATTTCCTTGCATTCTGGCACTTGGGTGACCCGAATACAATTTCTACATAGGAGTCTCTGATGAGATTTCTATGCCTTCTGCCATTAAAATAAAAAATCTGTATGACATTGTTAGAGTACAGCATAATCCTCTTAAAATCAGAATCCTTGCTGAGCCTACGAATTAGGTTCCTCTACAGTACTCCAGTAGAAAAAAGCTGGTCTTGTTAGAAAGCTCAGAGAAGGGTCATAATACTTCCTTTTACTGCTTTGCATCAACTTGTCTGAAATATCTTGACTTAATGACTTAGTATGAATAAAGCCATTTCTTTCTGCCCTGATAGGCAAGTGCCAAAATGTACAACCTATCTTAAATCAAAATGCAACAGGTAAAAGCAGCATGGTTTTAGAGCTATTTACTATTCACTCGTTTAGGTGACCTCCTTTCCCTTGCTCTTACTCTATATCTTCTTACAAACCAAAGATAAAATGAGCTATGCAAACTTCGAGACTGCTCCATGTGTTAAAGTGTCTTCAGAAACAGCAGAAATCTGCCCTGTGTTTGTGTCAGTAGGCATGGGATTGGAAAGACAAATGTTGTCATAACCTCCACCCACTGGAATCTGGTTGTTGGTTTAGTTAACACATCCTCTGGCTATTTGAACTGGTCACTTGAGAAGTCAACAGTAAGTCAAGTTGTCATGCATTCCTTATTAGTCATTTCCTCCCACAGCTGGATCTTCTGCATTCATGTTTACAAATCAGCTGAAATCTTGTTTGTCCTTTGAGGATGAACTAAAGACATTAGAGGAGTATCTACTGTTCAGCTCTGCAAACTAAGTAGATTTAGATTCCCCCATGCAAGCAAACTCCACCAATTTGCTGTTTGCCAGCTGTCTCGCTCCTGCTGAGTGGCATGTTTTTTCAGTATCTGACTTTTTTTTGTCTTTTTTTTTTCTTTGGAAGGGGGAGGCAGGGGGACACGGACAACATATCCTCTGATCCCTTCTACGTAAAGTACCCAGGCAGGAATCCCAGCTATTTTCAGTGAAGAACATGCTTGAGATATTTCACGTAGATTTTGCTTGACATGGTAGTACTGAGTGGGTATGTTTGTTCATAGAAAGAAAGATGTGCATCTAATGACTTTTTTTCTCTTAATGAAACTGCTATTTCTGCACAATATTTCCAACTATCCAGGCTATGAGTCAATGTAACTGCTTACTTTTGCTTACTTTCACAGAAGAGAGCAAAAATTCTACCTTTAAGAATTTCTTCAGTTTACTGAATGCAGAACAGGCAGTATATGAAAGCAGGCAAAATGGACATGATATAAAGGAGGAATCTGGAAAAGTTATAGCCAAATCCAGCTCATCATCAATGTTATTTCTCTTGATGTACTGCATTTCTTGACAAAATTACTTCTTATCTTCCCTCTAAAGAGTTACCTAAAATATGTCCCCTTCCTCCTATGACGAGTATGTCAGTCTTTTCCACAAAGATCTGTGCTCATTAAACACAGAAGATTTTGTCTATCTTTTTTTTTTTCCATCAGGTATTCTCACTGGACCAATCTGCTTTTTGACATTAAAAAAAAAAAAAAAGTCTGTTAAGAATTGCCTAGAGAGAATAAAGAATTGTCTGGAGAAAAAGCAGAGTACTCTTGCATTAAAACGAAAGCAGAATCAAATAAAAATGTCCCACAGGTAAATTTTGATAATCTATTCTGAAGGGCACACTGCTTATGCATTAGTCAGAATATTTTTATAAATATTACCTTTGAATATTTAAAGTCATTCTTTAGAAACAACTACTACCTAATCATAATATTTTTGGAGAAGTGCTTGTATTCTACTTCTATTTTTTATGACATCCCATTCCTAAGAGATTAATAAATAGAATACACCAGCTGTGAAGGTCAACATGTCTAATAAGTTATAGTATCACAGAATCATAGATTAGTTTGGGTTGGAAGGGATGGAAGGGACATTTAAAGGCCATATAGTCCAACCTCCTTGCAAGGAGCAGGGACATCTCCAACCAGATCAGGTTGCTCAAAGCCCCATCCTGGAATGTTTCCAGGGAAAAACACTTAAAAAAAACTGAATCTAATACTTCTACCTTTTTTTTTCTGTTTTTTTTTTTAATGGTTAGCCGTATACTGCACTTTGACTTTAGCTGGAATGGCCAAGACCAACTGGTGCTTACTGGGGTATTCAGAAACTGAGGAATTCAAGCATATCATCCATGAATGAAAACTCTGACCAACGCTCAGATTTTACAGGAGCTGCTTATACAAAAACAAACTCTATGGTAGAGACCTTTCTCCAGGGCAACATCCCAGTGCTTAAGCTGTACAACAATCGTTTTTTCCCTACAGTTCCCCCAGTCTCATCATTCACTGATAATAGACTTACTATTAACAGGCTCTATAAGCAAGCTAAGAGACACACTCTAACCCACACCACTGCCTAACCGTTATGTATCTCCAAGGTCAGGACTCAACCACCAACAAACTGAAGATAAGGCTTCTCTAACTATCATGGGAAAATTTCATTGGTTGCCTCTGCTTTAACATGAAAAGTGATATTTCATATTATTACTTTGTGCTGAGGTTCCTCAAAAGGTTTCATCCACTAGAGTCTGAAGTACTGTCAATTCTACAGGAGAGCCAACTGACAGTTATGGGCCTCAGAGATGAAAAATCTTTCAAGGAGGTTTTCTAAAACAGTGAAGAATCTTATATAATGTTTAATGCATTTACTACCAGGCCTCTTCAGTCTTTTCTAATAAGAGGTTTGATGCAAAATATTTCCACTGCAGAGTTGCAGCAAAATAGATACCAGTTTCGTTTGTGTATATCAAGAGAAGGTAAGCACATTTTGCAAAAGCATCTGTTTGCACTGTCAGGATTACAACTTTTTTCTCAGAATTTGTCTCACAGCAACCATTTTCTTACTTCCAGATGAGACTTGTCTTGAACCAATCAAATATACATTATAGAGTGTTGTAGTTTAGCCCCGCTTGGGACCAAGCTACACAGTTTTTCACTCACTCTCTCCACCTTCTGAGAGAACGGATGAAAGAAAATGTAACAAAAAGCTCAAGATTTGAGATAAGGACAGCGAGAGATCATTGAAGACACTGTTACGGGCAAAACAGTCTCGACTTGGGGAAAACTATTTATTTACTATTAATAAAACCAAAGCACAATAATGAGAAAGAGAACAAAAACCAACTTCCCCCCACCCCTCACTCTTCTCAGGCTTAACTTCATTTCAAATTATATCTACCTCTTTCCCTCAGCCCAAGCAGCACAGGGAGGGAACAGGGAATGGGAGTTACAGTCAGTTGATCACACACTGTTTCTGCCACTCCTTCCTCCTTGGGGGAAGAACTCCTCACATTCCTCCCCTGCTCCAGCGTGGGGTTCCTCCCACAGGCTACAGTCCTTTGTGAACTGCCTCAGTGTGGGTTCCTCCCCGGGCTGCAGGGGGATCTCTGCTCCTCTGTGGGCCTCCATGGGCTGCAGGGGCACAGCCGGCCTCACCATGGGCTGCACCATGGGCTGCAGGGGAATCTCTGCCGGGAGCAGCGTTACTGCTCCCCCTCCTTCTGCACTGACCTTGGCATCTGCAGCCGTTCCTCTCACAAGAAAAATTCTTCACAGACACCTCTCAGGATCTCTTCACATCTCATCTCCTCTCCACTTCTTGCAGCCGGGCCGAGCTGAGTCGGGCCCAGTCGGCCGCCCGGCGGGAGGCCAGAAGGTGAGGCCTGCAAGGCCCACAAGGCTCGACATCCCCCTCTCTGCCTCTGCTTCTGATTCTTCACTCCTTTAATTTTTTTTATTATTATTATTTTCCCCTTCTTAAAGGGGGCATTATTACTGTTGCCAATTAGCTTGGCCCTGGCCAGTAACAGGTCCACCCTAGACTCAGCCAAGTGCACTGGACAAAGGGGAAACTTCCAGCAGCTTCTCACAAAAGCTGCCACTGTAGCCCCCCACACTATATAAAACCAGGACGTACAGCTATTCCTCCACCTGTGTAAAGACAGATTAAATGCTTGACACTGAATGTTTTCTTGTGTGCTTGTTGCCAGTAACTAAATGTCACAGCAGAAAAATATGTCTATTGGCACTAAAAAGTTTTTTACCTTGACAATAGGGGGTTACACTCACACATAGGAGCTCATTTTGTTCAAATTCACATTTTTGCTAATGATTTCACAACCACTGCTGCTCCTGCTGCTGCTGTGCTTAAGCAGTTACCTTTCTTGCAGTCCACTGTACTCTGAGGCTTATTTCCAGTAACTAATACAAACTGAGTCATGGGATGTACTTGGCCAGCAGACGGAAACAAGCAGAAGGAGGAGGCAGATATGGTTTCCAATGCTTTGTTTATGAGAACATCCTTCCTGTCATCAATATCCGCATTCCATTAACGTATGGTTTCAATTCTGCCTTTGCAATGTGTTTCAAGCACTATAGTCACAGTAGGTTATTCTCCAGTCAAGTACATTTCACTTTATATTTAATAAAGTAAGAAATGATACTATAGCAGTTTCTGTGAAAGGGCTAGCTGCTTACTAACCTGCTGCTCCTAATCATTCTCAATGGTACGGCAAAGCTTTTGTGCTATGTAAGAGCAAATTCAACCTCTGATAAAATATTATGGATAATATACATGAAAAATGAGATGTACTCCAAAATGGTTGTGCTTTTAGTTTTTTATCTATTTGTTTAAAATGTACATGATTTAAACAAGTATTCTGTCAAAAAATTTTTTGAAAGAGCAAGAACTGAGAAAGCAAGCCTGAAAGAGAACTACTAATTATTAATAAAACCTCTATATATGTTCCTTCATTTCCACAGCATATACACTGTATCCAGGTTCACAGCCTGAGAAAAGCCATAGGAAAATATTTGGAATGTGAACTGAAATTGCAAAGGATCTAAGAATCTATTAAGAAGACATTTGACGAGTATGAGTTATACTCTGTCTTGAATTGCTGAGGGTCAGCCTTAGGTTACCTAGAGCCACATTGGCTGTGATACAAGTGTAAGTACACAATTTACAAGCAGACACCTGCATGTAAATGTAGATGTCTCAATCTGCAAGATTAATTCCACATTAAAGGTCTGAAGGCCCAACTTTAATTCATCTGGAGAGGCTCAAATAGATGTCTTCTACAACAACCGCCAAATACAGGCTGGTGAGCCTCACCTCTGTGCCTGGCAAGGTCATGCAGCAGATTTTCCTGGAAACCATGCTAAAGCACATGGAGAGCAAGGAGGTGGTTGGTGACAGCCAACATGGCTTCACAAAGGGTAGATCGTACCTGACCAATTTGGCGGGCTTCTATGATAGGGTGACAGCATTGGTGGACAAGGGAGGAGCAACGGATATCATCTACCTGGACTTATGCAAGGCATTTGACACTGTCCCGCACAACATCCTTCTCTCTAAACTGGAGAGGCATGGGTTTGATGGACGGACCGCTTGGTGGAAAAGGAATTGGCTGGATGGCCGCACTCAGAGAGTGGTGGTCAACAGCTCAATGTCCAAGTGGAGGCTGGTGATGAGTGGTGTTCCTCAGGGGTCCTTGTTAGGCCTGACCCTGTTCAATATCTTTGTCGGCGACATGGACAGTGGGATAGAGTGCACCTTCAGCAAGTTCGTCGATGACACCAAGCTGAGTGGTGCCGTTGACATGCTGCAGGGAAAAGGAGCCATCCAGAGGGACCTTGACAGGCTGGAGAGGTGGGCTTGTGCCAATTTCATGAAGTTCAACCAGGCCAAGTGCAAAGTCCTACACATGGGTCGTGGCAATCCCAGGCACAAATACAGGCTGGGCGGGGAATGGATCGAGAGCAGCCCTGAGGAGAGGGACTTGAGAGTGATGGTGGATGAGAAGCTCAACATGAGCAGGCAATGTCCCCTTGCGGCCCAGAAGGCCAACAACATCCTGGGCTTCGTCAAGAGGAACATGGCCAGCAGGTCGAGGGGGCTGATTCTCCCCCTCTACTCTGCCCTGGTGAGACCTCACCTGCAGTACTGCATCCAGTTCTGGAGCCCCCAACATAAGAAGGACATTGACCTGTTGGAGAGGGTCCAAAGGAGGGCCACAAAGATGATCAGAGGGCTGGAGCACCTCTCCTATGAGGACAGGCTGAGAGAGTTGGGGCTGTTCAGCCTGGAGAAGAGGAAGCTCCAGGGAGACCTTATAGTGGCCTCCCAGTGCCTAAAGGGGGTCTATAGGAAAGACGGGGAGAGACTCTTCAGCAGGGCCTGCTGTGACAGGACTAGGGGTAATGGTTTCAAAATAGAGGGAGGTAGATTTAGATTAGATATTAAGAAAAATTTTTTTACAATGAGGGTGGTGGAACACTGGCACAGGTTGCCCAGAGAAGTGGTGGATGCCCCATCCCTGGAAACGTTCAAGGCCAGGTTGGACGGGGCTCTGAGCAATCTGATCTGGGTGGATACGTCCCTGCTCCTTGCAGTGGGCTTGGACTAGATGACCTTTGAAGGTCCCTCCCAACCCTAACCATTCTACGATTCTATGATTCTATTAAGAAGTCAGCAAACTGATGCCGGTATAATGCTAGTTACATTTACATAGGCTGTCAGGGACACCAGCCAAGTTTACTGCTTCTGTTAATTCCCAATGTTAAGAAGGCACTCTCTCATCAAGCAGTCTTAGACATTTTTGCAGAGCACATCATCACATGCAGACATAACTCATACTGCAAATAAGAGCTGAATCAGGATTGGGGACTGGATCTGCTATATTTTTTTTCTGTAGCTTATTGCACAGACTGTGGCCAAAGAAATACTATCACCTTGATCTGCACCTCTAGCCTCTTTTCTAACAATTAGACATTCTTGACTGATGTGCAAAATTTCCAGTAGACAACTAATCATAATAGATATTATAAATTACTGAAGATACAGGACAATTTTTATGTTGGGAAGGGATAGTAGCATGCCACCTGCACCAGAGTTTCATCTCTAATTTGTATTGTCTTTTCTGAGGCTTCCTGTGACTTCTCCTGCATAATTTGTTTCTTGCTAGAGGGATATAAAACAGGATCAGATCATTGGTATTGCAGAACCAGTAGCTGTAAGACAGAAACTGCACATGGATTCTGCATTTACATTTTTCTTGTTTACAGCAGGTGCTGTGTCTAACTTAAATCTGCTTGTTAGAATGTCTTACATGTTTGTTAAAGTGCCTTCTCTAGCCAGTATTTAAGACTGATCTATTTCTTCCTCTCTAGAAATGAATAGAAACAAGGTGAAATCATTTATTCCAGTGGAATTACTCCTGATTCACAAAGCTGAACTGCTCTTAGCAAGGCTCCCTCACAAAAAGTAGCCTAATAACTGGTGGAAAAGAGTCTGAAATAGTGCGATTTTCCTATTCTTACAACCAAAATCTCAGAGTAATTTAGAACAGACTACAATAGAATAGACTATTTCAGATGGAAGGGACCCACAGTCCAACTGCCTGACCATGTCAGGGCTGACCAAAAGTTAAAGCATGTTGTTAAGGGCATTGTCCAAATGCCTCTGAAACACTGACAGGCTTGGAGCATCAACCACCTCTCTTGAAAGCCTGTTACCTCTGAGTAAATGAATGTTTCCTAATATCCAGTCTAAACCTCCTCCAGCATATCTTTGAACTATTCCCAGGTGTTCTGTCACTGGATACCAGGGAGGAGAGACCAGCACCTCCCTCTCCACTTCCCCTCCTCAGGAAGCCGTGGAGAGCAATGAGGTCACCTCTCAACCTCCTTTTCTCCAAACTAGACGAGCCCAAAGTCCTTACACACTCTTCACAGGACATTCCTATGGTAAAGGGCCTTCCAGACCTTTCCCCAGCTTTGTTGCCCTGCTTTGGATACATTCAAGGACCTTCACATCCTTCCTAAACTGTGAGGCCCAGAACTGCACACAGTACTCCAGGTGAGGCCATACCAATGCAGAATACAGCAGGGCGATCACCTCTTTTGTCTGATTGGTTATACTGTCTTTGATGCACCGCAGGATGTAGTTTGTTGTCTTGGCTCCAGAGCTGGACACAGTACACCAGGTGGGTTCTCATAAGAGAAGAGTAGAGGGGTAGAATCACTTCCCTCAACCTGCTGACAATGCTTATTTTGATGCAGCCCAGGATACGATTGGCCTTCTGGGCTGCAAGCATACATTACTAGCTCATGGTGGATGACATCAGTTGCTCTTCCTTTGTCCACCAGTGCTGTAACCCTGTCATAGAAAGCCACCAAATTGGTCAGGCATGATCTGCCCTTAGTGAAGCTGTGTTGGCTGTCACCAATTACCTCCTTTTTTTTTTCCATGAGCCTTAGCATGGTTTCCAGGAGAATCTGCTCCATAACCTTGCCAGGCACAGAGGTGAGACTGACCGACCTGTAGTTCCCCAGGTCTTCCTTATCACTCTTTTTAAAAGTGGGGGTTATGTTTCCCCTTTTCAGTGGGCAGGAACCTCACCAGACTGCCATGAGTTCTCAAATATGATGGACAAGGGCTTGTCAACTTCTTCCGCCAGTTTCCTCAGGACCCACAGATGCATCTTCTCATGTCCCATGGACTTGTGCACCTTCGGGTTACTAGATGGTCCTGAACTTGCTTTTCTCCTACAGTGGGCAATTCTTTCTCCCAGTCCCTGCTTTTGTCTTCTGCTACTTGGGCAATGTGGCTAAAGCCCTCTCCATGAAGATGGAGGCAAAGCAGTGGTTGAGTACCTCAGCCTTCTCCATGCCCTGGGTAACAAGGTCTCCTGTTTCCTTCTGGAGAGGGCCCACATTCTCCCTGGTCTTCCTTCTATCCCTGACGTACCTGAAGAACTCTGGAATGAATCCCATCAGGCCCCATGGACTTGTGAACATTCAGCTGATACAGCTGATCCCTTACAATTTCAGTGTCCACAAATGGAAAGCCAGTGTTCCCACACTCACGGCCCTCCAACTCAGGGGACCAGGCAGCCCAAGGTCTCTCAGTATTATTAAAGACTGAAGCAGAAAAAAAGCCTCCAGTTTTTCTTCATCCCTATTAATCAGATGACTGTCTTCAACAAGTAGTTGTCCAACATTTTATATAGATCTCCTCTTGCTATTAATGTATTTTAAAAAGCCCTTCTTGTTATGTGAAACACCACCAGCCAGTTTCAACTCTAATGGAGATTTGGCCTTTCCTGTCTTCTCCCAACATATACAAACCACAGCGCTGTAAAGTTCCTGTGAAGCCTGACCTCACTTCCAAAGATCATACCATTTATTTTTCCTCTTCAGCTCCTTAAGGACTTCCCTGTTCAGCCAAGCTGGTCTTCTGCCCCGCTTGCTGGACTTATAAAACAATGGGATTGCCTGCTTCTGTGCTACTAAAAGGTGATTCTTAGAGACTGACCAACACTTGTGGACTCCTAAGCCCTCAAAAGCAGATTCCCAGGCTACTTTGCTAAATAGCTCCCTGAACATCTTAAAGTTTGCTCTCCTAAAGTCCAGGGTAGCAACTCTGCTGTCATTTTTTCTCATTACACTGAAAATTTTAAACTCAACCATTTCATGATCACTGTGGCCAAGACAACCACCTACTATCCCCTGCCCCAAGAGTCCTTTGCTATTCACAAATAGCAAGTCTAGGCGGGCATCTTTCCTAGTTGGCTCTCTGAGTACCTCTGACAAGAATTTATCTCCCACAAGCTTCAAGAATTTGAATAAACAGACATAAAAAGAGGGGGAAAAATATGTTCCCATTTACCAAGTTCAGTAAGCATTGAAGAGAATCAAGCATTCGGGAATATAGACAAATCTGTTCTAAATACGTATGTCATCTGAAAGTTTCTTGTGGACAAAATAACTATCATTTCCTGGAGTGGAGCCTAAGTTTACTCTAATAAAACTGACTCCAGTACCATGAGAAAGAACTGGAGACTGGAAATTATAAAAAACCAAACATTTGACCAGATTTCAATCTTGCAGTGCAGGAAGTGATGGAGAGACGCAAAATTACCTGAAATCCTGCCAAAGCTTGCAGAGGATCTGTCAGTTCCTAAAGAACAGGGTGTGCCTCAAAACCATTCTTGTAGTCACCAAACAATGGACTTCATTAATATGAACAAGGTATTCAGGGGTGGGGGATGCTATTTCCACAGTTCAGCTTCTTGGGATTATAGCAACTTACTCCTAAACAAAATGTTCCGGTAACTTGTGTCACAACTAAGAATTGGTAATTGATATGATACATGAGGATGTATCATTTTCTATTTGTTCTTAGGCTGTTTTCTACACACAGCTGAAAACCGCGTGTAGAAAACAGATACTTAACGTATCTGTTCCCCTGCGGGAATTCAGATGTTGTGAGTCAAATACCAGAAACAACATAGAGGAGCTGCATTCCCAAGTTGTTTCTATTACTTTGAATATTGATTATGTTCCCAGTGGTAGCAGCAGTTACAATGCCTCAAAATAGGTCTTAGCTTATATTCATAGGTAAAAAATAATTTTCAACAAACTCGTAATACTTTTACTAGAACAAATCTTGCTTCTGACACTGTGAAATCTCCCTGACAGTGCTGGAAGTGATGCAAGTTCCGTTCATACACAGGGGGTTATGGGCACTAGGATACAGATGTAAGGACACAGAAATTAGGACTGCATGGACTACAGTTTGTGGAGGGCTGGACAGTGAGCCACAGGGTTATGTATAATACTCATCATTAAAACAAGGGCAGGAAAATAGCTGTTGGAACTTCTGCAGCTTCAGGGTTTCTTTTTACACAGCCTAGTAGTTGGAAAGAACTAATCTGAGATACTGAGTACAACTGGCCTCTGAGTGATTTTGTAGGTTTGTAAATTATTGCTGTTTCATACCCATAACTAAATCCTTATTGCCTGTAGTCCAGCAAACTAGCTGAGAAAATCATACAGTAAGCAAGGCAAATTAACGTGGAGATGACCTTTACTCCAGTTTTTCACTACAAGAGAACTGTGGAATGAAAGGCTGAACCTGAGCAAATGCTAATTCCCATATAAGTTTTTTTCTATTGTTCTGGAATTGTAAATCACAAAAAAAAAAAATAGAGATACAAACACTGAGAGGCACTGCTAGGTGAAAGACAAAAATATTGCTAGGAGAAAAATGCAACCATTCACAAGAAGCTCCTGAACAACAGCATGATACCCAAGTAGTCAAATGGGGCGTGTCACTCTAGTACCCATAAGAGTTGGTCCAAAGAATTCAGTCAGATGTTGCATGGATAAGGATTTGTCTAAAGAAGACCATGGATCTAGAACTGATAATAAAAACATAGGTTTTGGTTATGAATCACCAAAAGGAGACAATAATTAATTATCCCTCAAATAAATCTTTCAGTCCTGCTACTGATAAAAGGAACAATACAGTCAGTACTGTTCATCAGATGACACCACAGCTCTATCCAGAAATTTGAAAAAAAAGACTCAAAGACCATCATGTGTTCAAGAGGAGATTCAAACCAAAAGCTAGGAGAATAATAAAATATCCCTTTGCTAATTTTAAATTATGAACATTTCATTACTAATATTGACAGCCAGGTCACTGGTCAATGATCACTGATTTTCATAGATGGCTTTGTTAGCAGAAACATATTTCTCCCTGCCATGTGCTAGTTTGCTGGTGATATTTACTCTTCTCATCCTTTTCTCAGGCAATATAGTAATGAACAGAGTATCTTTCAGACAGACCCAGAGGGGTGCTCTGGATGCTGGCCACACACTAAGCTATCATTCATCACTTAAGAAAAAAAACATCAACATTAGCAACTAGAACAAATGGTTAGCAGGAAGGTACTGAACAAAGAATCTGACATTCTGAATGGAATTCACAAATCAATATGGGACTTCTGAGGAGATTAATTAATTGTATAGTGTGGCTTCTATCATAAATGGGTGTTTAATTTTCCAAAAGGCAACCATAAATTTCTGATGTGGAGCTTTTGTTATGCCAATGCAAGACAAATGTATTGTGGAGTCCTCATCAGGTACCCTCTTTCAATTTTACTTAATTTTTCTAAAAATATTACCTAACCAGTCTATATTTATAAGAAGAATAACATTGAATCACATAATTGTGTTTAGACAGTCAATACTGTGTATATCCTCAAAGGCTTAGAGGAACTTCCATTCAATCGAGTTCCATGAGAAATTTACCTATATGCAGATAAATTTCTTAACAAAGCAGAAAGGACTATTCAAATGTTCAGCTGAACTACTCAGATGAAGTAGCATGCTCATAATTTTTGCCTTCTCAGGTGCAACCAAGAGGAAAATGTGCAGTGATGCTATGATTATGGTTACTCATTGCACATATCACATATAAAAATAATCTCTGTAAAGCATACATTGTTTCTAATTTCCAGGGAAAGGAATCAAAGGGGGTCACTTTATCTGAAACCAGCAGCTGCAACTGAAAGCCAAGTGAAATCAATGAAGGTTTAGAAAAGGAAAATTCAGCTCTGTAAAAAAAATTTATAGTCTTATAAAGAACAATATTCATTGAAAATTACTCATTTTTTTTTCTAGGGTCTCTAGAGCATAGCATGTAGATAAGTACATCTCCAGGCTTTTACCAAGAGTCACCATCTCACCTCTATTTAGATGTCTAATTATTACCTTCTAAACATAGATAGTCAACATTTAGGCTCTTTCTTCAGTCAGTGAAGAGTAATAAACTATCCACAAGGCTCTGTATTAACAGAGATGTGAGCTTGAGTTGCACTCAGTTACTTGAGAGCAATTCGTATCCTCCTGAGAGAGGGTGTCCAAAAATTGTCTTCAGTGTAAAGAGTTGGGGTACTTCACTGACTGTTGAAGGAAGCCTTGGGATGTCTATCTGTTAGACACCCAAACTGGACAAATTAATCCACCCCTCAATTGCCTAAATCCCACTAACACCTAAAAGTCTATTGGATATTTATATGTTTTATGTTCAATTTTATTTAAAGTAGGGCTTTTAAAACCTGGGTTTCATGCTACTTGCTTACTTGATGAAAGTGCAAGATTTTTCCTACTGTGTAGTCTTCTGCAATCACTAATGCTCTGAGGGAAAACTGGGCTCCTCTGAGAAAAGGTGATTAACCTCATTTATTTAATTTTGGTTTTTGCGTTTTTTTGTTGTTTAACAGATGGTGACCTTCTTTAACTGCCAGGAATCCTCAAGCACGTGTTGACCTATAACTAGTCATGTATTCCAGGGAAAGTGTGCAATAGTTTGACTCTCCACTTTATACTGGCTGACCAACAAGGCTTTTTCCTAATGTTTCTACTCACAGCAAACTGGACTTTTCACCATATGACAGTGACCTCAGAAGCCAACAGCATAATCTGCTACATAAACAAAATGTTTTCAAGATAAACATAACGGTGGATCAAAGCATGATAAGCATTTCCAAAAAGGGGCATGTTAGCTTTATATTTGTTACACAATTATGCTGAGCTTGTTGCATCGCTGATTTTCTTTCCCTCACATACTAGTTTTCATCTGTATTTTATATAACAATTAAAAACACCATATATTTACTCCAGCAGAGGTTAAACGTCTCAAAGATGGATTTATGTGCACAATCTCTCCTATGTCTATGTAATTACATTGCCTTCCATGTTGCAGTACTGATCTCAAAATGACTCCTCAGTTCACTGTAATCAAAACTCCTGAGCTAGTTCAAGCTCCAGGAATTCAGCCTACAGAGAGCTCAAACTAAACAGACTCTGGCCCGATGGAAATCAGGCACTTTCCCAAAAGGTGATAATGGATAGGCACCAGATGGCTGACTGAGGACAAAACAAACGGTCCCAGTGTGTGCCAAAAAAAAAGAAGAAAAAGAAGGGAAGAATAATAAAAAAAAAAAAAAAACAAAACAAAACCACAAAATGAAAAGAAGAGAGAAAGACTGGCATCAAAGGAAAATAGTAAAACGAGCAGTAGCTAGTGTGTCTGCAATCTGAATTATCACAACACAGCAGACAGCAGTTTCACAGAGTGAATTCAGCTAAAACTTTTGTGCCACACTTATTAATAGACATCAGTGAAGCAAATTAAGTACAAGTTATGCTTTAGCTCATCCACAAATTGTTGGGCACCATACAGACATAGGTAGGTGAATCTGAAAGGCTTGTGAAGTGCAAGAGGTCAGGCATACGGGCTGTTCCTTCACAGCCTGAAACCCCGGAGCCTGTGAGCCCCAGTTCACCCCTCAGATTCAGTTCTAATAAGCACCTTCCTGCAGAGCCTCATCTGGATCAGCCATCCATTTCGTCTGCTTGAGAAAGATATTTTATTCCCATAATAGAGAGTTAATGATTGAAGTTTCATGCAATGTCATCATGACTCAATAAAATAAACTTTCATTACCTTTGCAGACTCCAAGGATCTTCCACTCTCTTGCTGGCAAGGTACCTTGAACATCAAAATGAGCAGCTCCAAGAGTGATGGAGGCAGCAAGGCTCTGTTTCCAGGCTCCACAGGCTCCCATAAAGGCAGAAAGTCTCTTCTCCCTCCAAGGGCATGCAGCATTAACCTTCCTTCACCAATCGCTCTGGGGATGGAAGTCCTACACTGGGTTATGACAGGGCAAGCTGTCCCCACAGTAGCAGGACATAGCTCCTGCTTGTCTTCCATATGTGCCGGGCAGCTGGCTTCCCTTCCAGAACAGGCCATAGGCCCCAGGTGAATCACAGCGTACGAGAGGTCAGAGGAGAAGTGAGGGTGAAGGCAGAGACCAACATCCTATTGATGGCCCTTTCTCAGAGCTCCCTGAAACTGTCCTTCCCGAGGAGCTGTGGGGCTGCCACCGCAGACCTGAATTCAGCATCCTCAGGGCAGGAAAATAGCCACTGCAGAGGTCCGAACAGGGAACAAGATGGTGGCAAGCTGTTCTTCCCTCTTCTCCCCACCATGCAGCTGCAGCACCTGTGGGAAAGCGTTATCCTGTCTCCCCCAGCACAGCTCTGCTGTTCAAAGGTTTGCTGTTCTGCATTTTTTCAATTGCATGGATTTAGTTTAAAACACAGCTTTGGAGTTTAAAAGACTCCACTGGTGTTTGCTCACTTTCAGGGAAATGCGACATGAGCTACCTCAGAGCTCTACCTGACTGGTATTTCACTGGGGCAGAGAGGAGGAATTGTCTGGAGACAAGGCAATACCACTATTGCAATAAACCAGATTATTGCCTGGAATATTACCCTTAGATTCACTCTGAAATACTCTACCTGTATCAATCAGAAAAAGCATAAAAAATATGGGCTAAGCTCACTCCCAGTGCAACTACAGGTAAATTTACTGGATTCTGTGGCATCTCTGCAAAGGCAAATTATCTTCATTCCCACTTTAAATGTTCAATAAAGTGTTTACTCTCAGAGTTTGGGAAATTTATTAGCCCATAAAATATCCAACTTCATCATGCTTAAATACTCGGTGATAGAGATACAACTGCGGATAACTGTGCTGATTTGAAAATCAAATTCTACAAGTGAATAGAAGATCCAGACAAAGCCACAGAGGGCAGAAGCCACTGTGTATTTCACAGAGGATCTTCCTACTTCCATTCAGATTAAAGAATTTTAGTAGAGTTAGTGGATTTTTAAAAGGCAAATTAGTACAGTATTACTTCTGCCATTAGAGGTTTTTAGATTTTCAGCTTAGAAGCTGTACGTTCCATGTACACTGGCTACCACTTTAAACAAAGGAGATTCTTAAGTTTTCAAGAAAAAGCTACCTTAGAAATTCCTTTGTATAATAGGCCTGTTAATTTAAATCAGCCAGTTTAAAATCTAAGTATCATTAGGTGCCAAAATATGGAATTTTCAGAGGTGTAAACAGTAAATACCTGAAATGGGGAGAGTAATAATACATGAACTTTCCAGTAGAATGTGTTTTGCATTAATGTACGCAAATCAAATGTTTTGTGAACTATTTAAGTAAGTGGATGAAACGTCAGGAATGAAGCAATATAATCCAGTAAAGTAAAGCATGCATACCCTGAGGCAGAAGTGTTTTTACTTTTCTTGTCATAGCACAGCATTTTGTTGTGTGTCTGTGGAATGAAGTAGGGGACACTTGAAACAAGGAGCTAAGCAAAAATCTAGAAGGTCTTTGCAGGTATTTCTGGTGCTAAGGAGCACCTAAGGTGCTAAGGAACACCTGCTAAGGAGCAGGTCTGTCTTTAGGGTCACCAATGCTACACCAAAGTGTCTTGAAAAAGTGCTACTTTCCCTCACATAGGTTTTCACTTTCCTCTCTGTTCTAACCACCAAACTATTTCCCTGCCCTTTCCTGTATGCAAATATAATGCAGATTGCAGCATTACTCATTTATTTTTTACTGCCACACTCGAAAATCCATTTTCATTTGGAACTACATTTTTCTTTATTCTCTTTTTCCATAATTCTGAGCTAAAGAATTTAGAAACTAGGGGCTGTAGTGTTGCCACATCTGGGAGTTATCCACAGGTCCTGTCTTGTCCTTCGCAAACAGGTAGTCCAGTGAGAATTGAAACACCCTGAAGATTTTTTTAACCCATTGCAAGATCAGACTTCAGTAAACAGAGAAAAATTGCCTTTGTAAACAACCTGCCACCCACTGACTGAGCTATGCAGAGTTCAGGCATTTGCTACAAAGTGCTCTCTTCAGAAGACTGCTTTTAATTAAATCTTTACTTCCTATCTTTGTCTTTTGGATTACATATCCATGTATTCATTCTTTTGACAAATCATCTCTGTGTTTCATTTCAGATTCATACGTTGTTTATTACTGTAATTACCAGTAGTAAAATAAGCAGCTTGAGTTATGTCTTTTTGAGGGAGTTTAAAGCCACTATGCATTATAGCATTCTTAGAAGGATGAGAAGGTTGGACCTTTCCAAAACCTTGCTTGGGATGATCACCTCTGCACTAAAAGCGTGCACTATAGATGCTATGCCTTAGTGCAAAATAATCTCCTATTTAATCAGACAAGCAAAAAACCCCAGTGTTTTCCATGTAATTTTTTTCAGTTGCTCTGAGAGCATATGTCAGGAAAGAGCAGTTGTGTAAAGAACAAGCCTTCAAATATATTTCTGCATTCTTTAATTTCATTAAATTAGATGTGGAGTGTACTTCACTAGAAACTCATCGTGAGGAAGAAAAAAAAATCATAAGAATCTCTGTTTATGTGGTAATTTTTTTAAAAGGAACAGACATGTTTTTCTTATGCTTTACCTTTCCCAGGTCACACAATGTATCCATGACATCTTCATCCCTGTCACAGTTCTGTGTCCTCCTCTCTTATAGGCTTATACATGACTGCAAGCCCGGAAACAATTTTTCCACATTATTGGAGTGCAGGAGAGGACCCCATGTGAGCCTTCTTGCAGGACTGAGTTGTGCAACCCAGCATTGGGGTCACCAGAAGGTAACCCCTGGTGTTACGGCGCATGCTTTGCTGGTGAGTATACAGCACTTTCCATGCCATCATTGTGTTTCTCACACTTCAGTGTGATTCTGCTAAAAGATTGCTATCTTTGATGTCTCACAGCTCTGCCTTTCAATGGTATGTGTTTTTTAGATGCAGTGGAAGCAAGACATTGACGTTTTTCTCCTTTTTTTGAAGAGGACTTCTCACATGTTGTTTACTCTCTTCCATCTTTGTGAGCTTTAGTGGAGTGTTTCTTCTCCACTGACAGGAACATGCTGTTCACGTGCACTCTTTCTCCTGCTCGTGTTTGTGTTGCCTGGAAAAGACCAATTTTCCCTAATTGCATCATGCCACGCACTATAAATCACATTTGCGTCCTGTTTAAAATGTAAACCACAACAGACATAGAAGAACAAAAGGAACCACACGCCCAGCTTTTTGGACAAAACTCCCACACATTGATAATTAGAAGCACATAAAACCATACACAGGCTAGGAGAGCTCAAGCGGCTGTCATGCCTCATGCTGTCTGTCTCAGCCTCCTCCACTTTCAATTCTGCCACAAAATTGCCTGGAACAGTAAAAAGGGCAGGAGAAGATTAACATAAACAATCTGTGAAACAATGGAGATTAAAATAATAGTAAAGATTGCCTGACAAGTGTGCTTTCATGAGACACTGGGAAATCTTTGCTTTAATTAATTATCTGCAATTGTCCAAGGGATATCTGAAGCTCTTAAACACTACAAGGAGAACAATGAGTTTTAAAAGCCACCTCTAACACAAATAATTGTTGAAAACCTTTTAACTTACTGCATAGCCAATGTTCTAGGGGATTCTGGCCGCATGTTTGTTTTATATTTTGTAATCAGACTTACTGGCTCTACAGACTTGAACTGTAATCCTGCAGACTCACATGTGTAAGTATTCCCACTAGACTGAACAGAAGAACTATTCGAAGGACTAGATTGTCTGGTTTGCTATATGTACTATCAGATGTAATAAATAGTGCTCATTACTACTATTGTTGCTGCTGTTGCAAGGCCCCATATATTTGTGCTTAAACTATGTAAGGCATGGTGAATGCCCATGCCTCATACACTGCAATGTCCTATTAGCAATTTAAACACTTAAGAAGGATCTGAACTATTAGCAAAGTGTGGAAAGAGGAATAATGGTTTGAAGGGCTAAAGGACTTCACCCAGGGATACTTAACAGATCAAAGGCAAAGCTCAGTAGGAAAAGCGGGGCTCTTCCTTCCCCATACGTTGTCACATACTAGACGGCAACCCCTACATCACAGTAGGATTTTCTCCAGCTTGCAGAATCAGGCCCTTCTTTTAGGCGTATTACAGCAGTGTAACACATGGAAGTGAGGTAAAGAAGAACATCACTAATCTCAGCAGTGTAATAATGAATATTTATTTTAGTCTAAAAAAAGGATCAGCTTTGCGCAGCCTCATTTCTTAACTTAGATAATTTTGGTACCAACCATTTCACATTAAAATACTAAAATTTTCCATTAATCTCACCCTCTAATTCACATGAATAAGGGTTGCTAGGACATAATTATAGAATCATAGAATAAACGATTCTATGATTCTATAGTCATCCTTAAAAAGAAATATGCCCTTTTGTAAAAGCCAGTTCTTTATATTCTTTCTCTCATTTCTAGATCTGCTGTTAAGTATCTCCTATATAGGTATTTGCTACTAACCCTCTGTGCCAATATGTTACAGATGTTTCACCCAAAAGAAGGGAGATGCACTTGGGGAGCTTACCTAAAGTCACATGAGCTCCACACCTCCAGATCATTGTGCAGCATGCTCTATCACATTTGCTCACTAGCAGTGATAGTCTTCAGTAGACCCTGTTTTCCCCAGGTCTACACAAAGAGTAAGTGCCTACTGAATGCAAGTAAATGACTCTGTATCTAGTGTTCCTAAGAGTAATTACTCCCAGGACAAACTTACTCCTCTTGTATGTCTAGTCAGAAGCAATCAACAAGAATAATTATTTAGTTTAAGAGCCTAAATTAGTGCCTAAATTCAAGTTGATTGACAGCAAGATGAAAGTTAATTAGCTCTATTTGCTAATTTTTTTAACACTAGTGAAAAAGATCCTCTCATCTTGTGGTAATTAATTGCCTTTTGGCCATTCAAGCTGTTCATGATTGCAAGCCTGAAAGGGCTTGTTACACCTCAAGAAAACAAATCAACCTTATAAAACCCTGGAACATCCTACCAGCAAGCCGTCAGGAAATTCAAACAGCTCTTTGTCCAGAAATCAAAGAAACAAGGAAAGGCACAAGGGAGGAAGGAAAAAAAAAAAAAAAAAGAAGAAGACTCTTGAAATCTTTATAATCAATTAAAAGGAAGAAGAAATCAAACTTCCATGAACTGTATGCTGATTTTCTTGGGTTCGTGAGTTCTTTGGTTAATCTCCATCCTCCATCCAAAAAAATTAATCTAAAATAGGTGACATATTTCAATTTACGCATTTATTGTATTATCTGAATTAATGATGCATATCATGTATCTTTGGCTTGCTGAAAATAGTAATTTCTTTTGTATGATCCAAAATGATTGTTTTCTCTTCAGCTGTCTAAAAACAAAAAAATTAGTTATACATTAGCAAAAAGTATAACTGAAGTCATCATGGCTTCTGCCACTTACTTCAATAAAACATTTTCTTCTCCAACTATTGTCCCCTATTCCTCCTACTTTTACTTCCAAATCTTAACAAAGTTGAAGATTTTGAAGAGGTTATATAGTGTTGCTCAACATTTTGCATGTTTTTAAAGTATAAATAAAATATGTTTTATCTTAATTTCTTCACAATATTTCCAACAAGAAACTCTGTGTTAAATTTTCAAATTATGCATTCTCTGACTGATACAGTCAGTCTAGAAATTGATCAGAAAACAATTATACTATATTAAAATTATTCTATAAATTTATAATTAAGCTTATACAAAACCAAGACAGGATATTTCCTCTTATTTCTTTTAAGAATTTTTTTTTATTTGAAATAGATATTTTTTTTTTTTAAAGAAAAGAAAAAATGGAAAAATAATTGTTCTGGTTTTCAGCTGGAAAAGGGCATGAGAGCTGTAGCTCACCATTTTAAGCTTTTCATAGTGGTATTTGGATTTGCAACAACTAAGCACAGCTCCAAAAACTATTTTTAACCAATATTTTTTAATTTAAGAAAGAAAAAAGAAGTCAGACATATCTATCTGATTCTATCATGACACTCCTCAACATATACTTATTTGTCTTAGCTTTTAATACTGAGTTTTCACTCTATTGTTTCTTGCTGTTTTTTATTTCACTCTTCCTATGAGCAATATTCTTTTCTGTAGTTTATTGTTGCAATATAAAAGAATTATGGTAATACTGAATTAGTTTAATAAGTAAATATTATATGTGGTATGTACCTGGACTTCTCACAATGCTTCACTGTTTCTTGCACATTGCAAAGGCAGCACCCAGGAGATAATTTTGAATGACAAATCTAAGCTGCTTTATTTAAGCCGTTTCCAAAGAAGTACAGGAGTTCTTGCATATTTTGTTCTGCTATTTTCTTAAAAATTGCCCATAGTTAAGCAGATGCTGGTGAAAGTAACTGACTTCAAATCACTGCAAATGACATAAGTTTTCACAGTTCCTCAAAGAAATAGGTTCGCTTACAACTGGAAAAAAAATCCTTCCCAAATCATTAAAATTCTTGTGTATTCTCAACTGAGAAAATCATAAATGTTTTTATTGTAGGCCTGTTTAATTAGGCCTGATACTTGGGTTCTTCCCATGTGGAAAAAGGAAACTTAAAGTAGACGCAGTCTCTCAGTAATTCTTATTCATAAAACTTTATATGAATGAAGTTTTTCATGGAATTTTTTCCTAAACTCCAAACTGAACAGGCTCTTTCCATGTTTTGCTTAATACAGAATGAGACGTGAACTCCTAGCCCAAGAAGGGGTGACTTAGAGGTTCCTCACCATGTGATCAGTCAATGGTTTATAGAGAGTTTAAATAACATATTAATGACCTATACAGCAGACACTTCTACTCACTAAAGTTGTTCACTGGAGATGCAAATGTGCATAAAATTCTACAAATTTGCTGCATTCAAGCTAGAATCTTGTCTGAAAATAATTATGCTATATTGATTTTTTTTTTTTTTTTGTAGCTTTCCATTTAAACTTAATACTAAGCTGAGCTGGGGTATTTGGAAATATATATTTTTACAATTATTTTTGGAACAGAAGGGAGAGGAAGATTTTGCACTTTTTATTTTAAAATTACAGGAAAGGGAGGAATTAAAAAGCCTAAGGAAGTGGAGGTTATATACACATAAAAACAGAACCATGCATGTTGTTTGGCTTGCATCCAGGAAGAAAAATCTAGTGAGACATCTTGAAGCCTTTAAAATCATAATTTTCAACTCTTTCTTATATTATCCACTAATAAATAAATAAGGGCATAGATCCTTTTTCTTCATACATTTCCAGATCACAGTTAAAATGTATTACATTTTTATGTTATTTTTAGATCAGATTGCATGGTACTGTGTTCTAGGTACTCCATGTATGGGTCACAGAGAGGTCAGTAATAGACATACACCGTTGCTCTGCTGCATGGATAGAATGTGTGTTTCCCAAGGCCTTTTACTCACAGAAGCAACACTTGAACTGTATAAGATTTTTTTAAAGGGTTGTTGGCTTGTTTGTTTTTCTTTTTTAATTTGTAACACTCCCCTTACGAAGGTTTTCGTTGTCTCTGTTTTGTTTGCTTGCTTTTGTAAGCTAAAAAGCCATGTTGGCTAGGAATTAATTAGCAAAACTTACCAACTCAAAAGCAATTGACCTTTGGAAACTAACTTAAATATGCTGGTCCAGCAGAGAAGCATACATCATGACTGTTTCAGTTTAAGTGTTTCTCACTCTTCACAAGCACAAAGACCACATGAGGCGATGGAAAGCCTCTGCACATGTTTCATAACCCTGCCAAATTATTCAGCTGAAAACTTAGTAATTACACGTAGCTATTTTTGGCCATTTAAAAAGAGGCCTCACGCAAACAGTCAAAATGTCTGTCCCTCAGCCTAGATGATTACCCATGACACATCCTCTTCACCAGAATTTTCCTTCTCTGTACTTTCTGTTATATTCTTTGGCAAGATAAAGCGTCTTTCTCAAATCCTCTCCTAATCAAAGCTGCTGTAAGCACAACAGAGAAGTCAATGTGACTGCCTGGCGTGGCTGCTCCTCCCTGAGCACAAATATGCGTCTTCTAGCTGCCTCCTCCTGCCTTTCTATTCTATCTGTGAGGTTTGTTCATCAGTATTAGAATCAGATTGATTAGAGCTCTTCAGCTGATGGACGGATTAGGAAAAGCATTAACAACTGCTCCATTTCAAGTGCCATGTCTTTTGAAAGCAGCCCAATCGTTCCATCTAGGCCGGATTAAGAGCCAATCACAAGTAAGCCAAGCAAATGGCAGCCAAAGCATAAATCATCATTACATGCTGGCAGCTGGCTGCAGCTACATGACAACTATTCACAAACAGGATGCTTGGTGCCCTTTTATGTGGATCTTGTGTTCTTTGCACATGTTTGTTCCACATGAATTGTTCCCTTGGAAATACAGGGAGAGAAATAAGGTGCTGAGACAATAATAAAATACCTCATTGTCTCCTGCTGCGTTTTATTCTTGGACAAAAGACTCTTTTCATGGACAAAATAAGATCTGCAGAGCTGATAGAAAGGGAGATAAGCAAAGCCTGCAACGTGTCCTTTAGACGTGATATACAAAGCATATATGTTCTTGAGTCTTTGCCACCAACAAAACAGCTTTACAAAATTACATTAACTGCAAGCCATTCCCCAAGATTTCCATCCAGCCACAGTGTTAGTACTTCTTCAGCATTACCTGGAGCTCTCTAGCTACTTGGTATTTCTGCCCCACACTATAGTTTCTTTAGTCAGAGAAACATTTAAACTGTGAGCAAGAATGCAGGATTCCTTTCCTCTTGGAGTGATCCCAGCAGTGTTATCACATGTCCTATCACATGTTCTATCACATGTGAAGACCATCTCCCCTTTGGGAAGAAGATTGTATGTTTTCTCCGCTTCAGGAAGAAGGTTCTATGTTTAACCAGCTCCATTTTTAAAAGTCACAGTTTGGAATCCAATATGATTTAGTGGCTTGGGTGGCTGCGTGTTTTTTCTACATTTGTTTTACTGTCTTTTCACTACTTCTAATTGTTTTTCATAAAGTCAAAGATACATATTTCAGCCACATAGATAAATAAAATTGTACTGTTTGGCCAAGAAGAAAAAGCAAGAAGAAACCCCACTAACTTGCAGAACGTATATTTTTCTCTTATAATCAAAACCAAGTATTGTTGCATGATTCATGCCAAATGTTATTCCTTATGGCATTATCTCAGTTAGTTGAACAGAAAGACCCAACATCCATGATAAATACATGTAATAAAGGTGTTAGAACAATCTCAAAAAGCAACAGAATAGCCAAGTAACACACTCTTTTCTCTGCCTGTACATTCACATATATCCACACCTTCTAACATGGGGAATACTTTGAAAAACATAATCATTATAAACTGATCTCAAAGCAATTCCAACATCTGCTGTTCAGTTGTTCTGCCATTCAGATTTAGAGGTCAATACCTCATCTGCAGTAGTTGTAAATACCAGATGTAAATACCAACGATAGGTGTAAGAATTTCAGCACAGGCAGATGTTGGATAATCATCTGTCATGTGAGCTTTCATCTTGAATCCTAATCTTTGACAATGGTTTATGCATCAAAACATGACACTGAGTCCTTTCAAAATGTGCTAGCTTTAGCAGGTGTAAGTGTGAAGTTCTTAAACCTCATGTAAATGTCCAGGACTTTTCCAGACGTTGCTGAGTACTGCATCTCATTGCCTTTCTCTGGAAAAGTGCTACATGGGCTTTTCAGTAGACTTCCAGGATCTTGCTGAAGTATGGGAGGGCTTCCTATATCACTCTGTTGCTGTTTTCTATATAGTCCTCATTCAGCTAGAACAAGAAATATTTACAGAAGTCCTAGCCATCATGGACATAGTCATCTCATAGGATAAATTAATATCCACAAGGAAACTCATAACCCCACTAAAGTCTGTTTATAAGCAGAACTATGAAAAAAGGTTGACAGGTTATGAAACTTGTTCCAAAAGTTAATGCAACTTTTCTGACTAAAAAAGGTCCTATGTGATTCTCTGAGACAGTGGTTGGTCTTCTGCACAGGCATGAGCATCACTCTTATCTTCTTTGGATTACTTTATGTAAACAATAAATTCCCTCTAAATAGCCTTAGTTATCAGACATGGCACCGGCACATTAATCCACTGATTTCTTCCTGCCCAATATTTTTTTTCATCCATATATTACATCAAACAGACCAATTTAAATACCTGAATGCTAAATTCACTAATACACATTGTCAGAATTGTCAGTAGCTTCATATTCTGATAACATTTTAAGTAATATGAGAGTTGCTAATTATTCTAGAGCTGGAAGCTATTAAAAATACCAGAAAGCTAAACCAGAGAAGGGTGCTTTCTATTAAATTCCCAGCAGGAGTGAAAAGTCTATGAATCCAATTAAGTAACCTCATAATTTCTACTTGAAACCAAAGCCTTGTTGGTCTACACATGCATTTTGCCCTGAGATATCTTTTCAGATGAATGAGATTATTTTAAGCAAAAGCTGTATTGATATCCCGCTAATAGGGTCCTTTTATTTCAGTAAGCTTATGTGACTTCCTAAAGGGTATAAATCAATTGTAGCACTTTTATATCTGCATAATTGAGCACACAGTAGTAACTTTTATGTCTCTGTAGAACTGTCAGTAAGACAAAGTAACTTAAAATAAGCAGCTGGGAAAGGCTGGCAAAGGGTAACATAAGCTTCATAAAATTCTTCAGGGAAAGATGGTGTCTGCTGGCTTAGACCTTAGCCCACAAGACCTTGTGAGTGTATCTAAAAGCCACTGTAGTCAGAAGGCTTTAAAACACATGCTAACTATTAGAACACACTTAAGCACCATTTCTGAATAAAATGTTTTCCTGAATCAGGGCTGCAGACAGGCTCAGAGCTTCTCTCTGCAACCCGGCATCCCGTGTGGGTTGCTCTAAGTGTTGCCCTGAGGAGCTGGAACTGGGTATTCCACATGATGATTCAACAGTCAACATTTTTCCAATTTGTGCTGGTCCTTTATATTTCCAAGAATGGGTGGTCCCGATTGGCATTGCCCCAGTGTTAAATAAGGTAAAGGTGGGTTGAACAGCAAGCCTCAGGAAGATATTACTGTTATACTCACTTCTATGGCTTGTAAAAGTAGTTTTCTTGCCAGCAGCAACAACAGTAGTAAGTAACTGGAATTGTTTTACTTCAGAGACTAATGGCAAATGCAAATAAAGACTTCTTTGCTTCCGAAAACAACATCCCTGTGAGTTAACAGGAAACAGAATAACGGGTAGCTTAGCCTGTAAGACACAAATCCAGTTTTACAACAAGCCACATATGTGTCAGAGGAATCTTTCTGTTACATTTTTCTCCCCAGCTCAGTATCTAAAGGTCTGTTACCTTAGGTCTGCTGTTCAGAATGACCCCAACAGCTTAGAGAAAAAATGTACATTACAGAGAAAAAATAAATTAGCAGCTCTCCTGAGCAAAAAATTGTTTCCTTCAATTGTAAGTGCACCATTTTATAACAAGAACAGCTTTAATCACAGCCCTTCCTGTGCCGTAGAATAAGTAATAAGACTTAGCTGCTGATGCACTTTTTCTGTGGCTGATGATCCAAGAAGCTATTGCAAAATAGGTTTTAAAGTAAGTTTTGAAGCTGAGATCCTTGTTTTGATGCTCAGGAAAAATAAAACGTAAGAGACAGAAAAAATGAAGTTATGACTGGAAACTATGGAAAAAGGTATATTTTTTTTCAAGGTGGAAAAACCCCACTATTTCAAGCAGTCCACTCCCCTGTGGAGTTTTAATACAACACCATTATTTGGAAGTAAAGTGAAGGTTTTTCATTTAATGATGTCTACTTTCTTTCCTACTGGCACAAGCTTTTGTGATGCTTTCACTCTAAAGTAAAATTAATTTCTTTTTTTTGTAGGATTCCTGTCATAAGGCTGTAGTAAACAAATATTTCCATCTGTTTTGGGAGAGAAATTATTAAAGATTTGCCAACAATGCAAGTGAGTATGGATGCAACCCAACCCAAACCTATCCCAGCCCAGTCCCCAGACTTAATAGCAATCATCAGAGGGGCAATGGACAGAAAAAAAAAAAAGATGACACAACACAAAGTAAAACCCTGGATAGAAATGATTCAGAACAGAGGAACAGATGAGCTAAAATATAATTCCAAACTTAGACACTTGATCTCATCCCAATGTGGACTGAAACTAGGTCCATGACTGCACTCCCGTGCTAAGTGGGAACAGAGCTGTGTGACAGCCCTGTGTCTGGTTTGAGAATAAGATTCATTGTTGTAGTCTCAATAACTTAAATATTAAATGCAGATTGAGCTAGTAAATTCAGGATCTGAATTTTGAGCAATATGGGAGGTATATGGATCCAACACTGAGTCAGGCCTCAGGCTCTCTTGCTGTTAAGCCAAAGTTGTATGTCTGCCTAGTATGCATTTACAAATTCTATACATAACTGTTCTCTCTCCTCTACATATTGTTTGTTCTGAAGACCTCTCCCTGCACCCCTCAGCTTCTGATTCTTTCCATCTTTTTCTTCTCCCTTGGATTGTTTTTTATTTGTCTCCTGTTGTTTTGTTAGGGTTTTTTTCCCCCATTCTGCACTTCGATATGCACTTTTCTTTATGGTCCCTTTATTGCTCATTCTTTTTTTTCCCTTTACTATTTTACTCTTCTTTTACATTGATTGACCATAATTTGTGGGAAATTACTGGAAATATTCAGCAATCTAGGAAATTACATAAAATGAGTGAGTTCTTATTATCTGAAACATGAAGAATCCTTGCATTTTCTTTTATATTTGTGGCAAAACAGGTGGTCAGCATCTTTAGGGATCAGACAGAGATTTCTACTCTCTATATCCTAGACTCCACTGACCTCACAAAATGTGCTAATAATGATAGCGAGAATGGAAAAGGCAAACAAACAAACAATTCCAGATGAAACGTAAAGCAAAGAAAGCAAGCTCCCCACCTTGGACACTGAAGATCAATTTACGGCATTTATGGAGTGAAGGGACATATGCCAAAGGCATTATAAATAAGGTATGTGATGCTTTGTTTTCTCTTCCACAAATACAGATCTTATGTGGAAACAGCAATACCGTTTAATTAGATTTTTAGGAGAATATTCCAGGAAAAAACATTTACAATTATCTTATTCTTATTATACAGAAGTTGTTTTCCAGCTATTTCTATGCTGTGTTACAGAAAAAAAGAATTTTCCAAAACTTTCATCTGAAGTCTTAAGTCCTTAATGCAGTGGTCAGGTGTGGCTTTACTTTGAAAAGGAAGCCCACATAACATTTCATTTTCTCATACTGATTTTTGCATAAGTTACCAATTTTTTAGTACAATGAATCTGGAATTTTAAGCATCCTGAGCTATCCATGAGGTTTTTCTTCCCAAATTGTCTTGTGGAATCAGTGAGATTAACAACATCTCATTTTTTTTTTCTTCCCATTACCTCTGAGAATGCTCTATGATGTTTTGTTTTCTATGGCATCCACTCACACATGTTCCTCCTTATTTAGACTTCCAGTAATATTTATGCATTAGCTTTGGGGTTGTGAGTTTCTTTTCTATCTAGAACATTGAGATGTGTTCTCAATGGATATAGGTGGATATGCCATATGCATATACATCGCACAGGTAGACCTATAGCAAAGTTTATGAGGATGCAAGCGAGGTGAGCAAGTTCCTCCAGACCTACTCCGGTTACTTAAGACCTCTGAGACATTGCCTTTTTGTTGCATCTCAAGAAAAGTGTATCAGACACCTGGGTCTGGGTCTCCCAGACTCTCCAGTGCTAAAAAGTGTAGTCATACTACAGCAGGCTCATGGGTCTCAGCTCCATCCTAGCATGCCTCTCACAACAGGACTTGGAAAAGGATTCTCAAAGATGTCTTTACAGCAGACTACCACAGTGGCTGCACGATGGGAAATAAGTCTCTTGAGGGGGCCTTTAAAGCAGCTGGATCACCCGTCAGATTCTGAGCCGCTACTTTCTGCAAAATATCTAAAGCATTAAATCATATAAGCTATTTTTCCACTGACAGCTTATGATTAGCCTGTTTCTACTGCTCATCTGAAAAACTTCAAGGTCACATCATCCCACTGGCTTGCTACTGTGTACAAATAACCTTTTTGTTTCTTTCATTTTTCTCAGGAAAACAAACAGTACTGTGTTTTTCATACAATGACTGCTAAAGTCACTTAAAGTGATAAGATACAATATGTCATCTGCATGTACCAGCTGAAGCTCTAGTAAGTTTGAAATATCAAAGTGGGAGAAGGTTTGGCTGCTAATCTAAACAGAATGTAAGGGCTTTGAGAATGCCCATACTGGACGTTTCAGTGGAAAATTGTAAAAAGTGCATTCCATACTGCTTCCAAAAAAATCCCACAGCCACTACCAACAGGGAAATTGGGCGGCTTTAGAAATCAACCTCAAAATTCTTCCGTTGTCTGTCTCCCTGGACATTGTATTCCAAGATTAGCACTAGAAAAAAAAAAAAACAACAAACCTTAAATGGCTTGACACAAATAGAATTAATATATAAATTGCTACCATTCAAGAAGATATTTTTACAAATCATATTTTTTCATAGATTTATGAAAAACACAGTGTGCTAGCGCATGTGCTTTCATATCAGAGCAATGGATTTGTAATTAGAAGTGGTGAAATATTGCACTTGCAAATTTGACCTTCAAGATGGCCAGGACATCATAGCTGTAGGAAGAACTCAAGGAGAGAGTGTTTTCACAGAGAGGCATGATTCCTGACCTAGTCCTTTCTTGCTAAAAGATAGCTGGTAGCTTAACCTAGGACCAGGCTGTAGTGGCACAGCTGCTTCAGGTGAACAGTGAGGCTTTCTCTAGACTACAGGAGCATGCTGTGGTTCCCTCAACATGTGTGTCTGCGTTTTCATCCTGTGTCTCCTGGACAGCAGAGAAATACACCTGCTTGGGCCTCAGGCTGAGTGCACGCTACCTAGAAGAAGCAATATAGAGGCAAGATGCCAGTCCCTGGGACGTCCTGAAATCTGAAGTGCTACTCAGCACACACTGGCAACCTTCTCTTTCTGAAGATTTTATTCTCCTTAGTTATCATCGTCTAAACTTCCACTGCTAACTTTGACTTTTGCCTTTCATGTATGTTTGTATATAATATCTATATTATCTAGGATATAAGCAGTGAGAAAGAGATTAAGAGATTATTATTTACCCTACTTCATGATGAGCAGTGTGCATAATTCTAGTTACTGTTCATAGTAATTTTGTGTACACAGTACTGCACCACAAAGGAAATGTAATTCTTTTTCAGTGGTAAAAAAATAGTGTTGGTATACCAGAGCCTATGATTTGAAAAATTCTGGAAATCATATGGCTGTTATAACTCCAACAGGCACAGAGAACATTTTTTCACTGAATAGCCAGACGCATTTCATTTTAGTGCAAATTCATAGAAACTGCATTCTTAAAAAAATCCTGCAGTGCTGTTCACAATATAGTGCAGTAGAAAATGTGACGAAATAGCTAAAACATGACAAGCTGACACATGCTCCAGTATATCTGTGTACCTATACTTAGGGAATCATAAAAATGATCAAAATCAGATTACATTCATCCTGAAAATAACATATTCCAGATACTAACAGAGCCACCAACTATTCTAATTCAAATAAACTAACACCTTTTGTAATGTATAAATCACTGGTATAAACATGTGTTCAAACTAAATACAGACAAACACACTACAATTATTTTTTCCAAGTGCAACTCTTGGAATCATATAAGTCACTGTGGTTTCCAAGAAGACAAATGGCCTGGAAAATGAAAAATAAATTAGTTCTGTGACTAATTGGAGTCAGAGACTGGAGGTCAAACTTGGTTCTGCAGTTGACCCTGGTGACCAGTAAAAGTCCAGCTTGGCTCACAGTACCACTTTCTGTATTTAAAAGTTGTTTACAGTAGAGAAACACTGAAAGTGTACATTAGAAAACTTCCTCTTACAAATCTAAAACACATGCCCCTTCGTAGGCAAGTTATAAACTTATAAGGGGCCGTGTTGACAGTTTCAAAGCCTTTGGTCGGACCCTGCAATTTAAGATTGGAAACATTTATAATAAACTTCTGCTTTTAAATTTTGCTACTTGTCCTAAGATACCTGAAAAATGTATCAGCTTTATAAAGGGTTTTGTCTCCTCTAGTTTTTTCTCATAAGTAAAAATATCATTCAACTCTGAGCATATTTTGCTCATGTATGAATCTCTTGCAACTCTCTTAAGATCAAGAGAGATACACTATATTTAAATAAGTCTCTTCAGAATCAGGCCTCTTATTTTTCACACAGAGTAATTTAGTGCATTGGCTTGGACTTGTAATGACTGATATTTTTGTTGTGTTGTTCAAAGTATTTTGCTCCCTTCAAAAGTGTTAAAACTGTTTATAATACACATCTGTTTCCTTGCATCATGTAATCAATGAACATAAACTCTCTTTACGAAGCACCTCACATACAACAGGTTATAAAATTTCTCAAAGGTCTGATGAGCAGATGACTTCTCTTTTCAGAGAAAAGTCAAGATCTTAATGCACAAGCATTATTGTTATTACTACTTGAATACACTTGTAGCCATAAAAAAGGAAACTATTTCACAGTGAAAAATTCATTAAGATCAAATCTTCTGCCAAAGTCAAAAGTAAACAGGTGATAATGGTAGATGGAGGAGCTAGCCTGGAGGGAGCAAGTCAGCTTAAGAGCTCAGGTAGGAGCAGATGCAACTCTGACTGTATGTCAGGGAGAGAGGAAGCTGCACAGTCACCATGCTCACATCACCTCGTAGGTGTTAGGGTAGACCTATGCTTGTCTTGATCAGCTGTACTTGCAATTTTGGTTTTCTTACTGCTTTTCTAAGTCTCATCTGGCCTATTCCATTGTCTTCCCCTACACTTTACCCAATGTCTCTGCACATTCCCGCTACTTCCATGCCAGATGCAAAAGAAATCAAGGCACTGCCTTTTTTTTTAGCTTACAGAAGGGAAGGCAACCACAGTAGCTGCCAAGTAGCGGGGCATTTCATAAAATGTTGAAAGTGCTATTTACAAATTGTCACTGTTCCCAACACTGATGTATAATAGTTTGAATGCATTTGCTGGTCTTGCCTCCAGATAATTCTCAAAGCATTGTGGATTCTGTTTTAAAGTCAATCGTATCACAAAAATAGCCTTCCAGAAACTGTCTCCTCAAGAGCTGGAAGCTGGGATTTTTCCATGACTAACACATTCCATGTCTGTTTAATCTATTTTAATTACATTGATGCATCCATTTTTCCCCTTCCATTGTTAAGTATGCCACTACCAGTGCTTAAATAAGTACTTCTGTCCTTGTTTGCCTCTAGTTTGGGAATGTCAAGGGCAAGGACCTTTTACTTTCTTTGTTTGCCTACAGGGTAAAATAGCCTCTGACCTGCACTCTTTTACCCAACAAATAACCCAGAAGTTATTTTTTAAAAAAAGGTTTTCCGTATAAAATATATTTCTTTCTTGGACGCTACCATGGACAGACAACTCCCCTTTAAATTTCTGGCAGTAATGTCAACTGATAAAGAGCCTATAAAAATTCCTCATACTGCATAAACTAGGAAACTAATCTATCTAAGCAAACATGGGAAATACATGCACCCAGAGATTTTGTTTGTTTGTTTCATAGGCAGTGACGTGGAAGATGCAAAGGGGCTTGCAGAATAGATACAAACCCGGTATTTATGGATCAGAGATAATCCAGTCCTTATAAGTCAGAAAAGTTTCTTGCAAGTCATCCAAGTTTCCAACCAAAACCCAGGCTCTGTTTATTTAGGGAAGCCTGCGAGGGATTTACCAAAGTCCAGTACATTTGCAGCACAATACATACATTATATTTAAAGGGATATTAGCCCAGTAGCACCATTGGAAGAAATAGCATGAATTTACACACAAATAGACCTTAAGGTTATTGGTAAGTTGACAGAGAAATGGGATGGGTTGGCCAGGTCCAAAGAATTTTCCACTTTCGCAGCAGTGAGACAAAGGACCCTACCAAATGTTAGAGTGTATGACAGAGAGGAGACAGACAGGAACTGGGAAGATATTGAAGTGGTGTCTGCCAATATTTTGAACCATCTCTAGACTTCTTATCTATGCCAGCAGACGGAGAGGACATAGAATGAAAATTATCTCCATCTCCAGTGCAGTGAATGAGACTCATGTGCCACAGTGATTGTGTGAATGTCCAGCTTGGCTGACCACAGCACAGGGCTGATGAATTCAGTCCCCAGGCCCCAGGCCTTTGTACAGTCCTGGTCTCATCTCCAGGTCTCCCTCCATCATCATGCAGAGTAGAGGAGATCTCCATCCCAGTCAAGAACTGAAAGAGCAATTCCCCCACCCAACCAAGTCTGCTGTTCACTCATCCTAGAAAGTGCATGGCAGCTAGCCAGCTGTTCTTTTACACTTGGGATGCAGAAACCAAAATGCTTACAGGATATTCAATAAATAATTCAGCCTTTAGTAGATCCGAGAAGAAAAAGACCTAATAAGAAAGGAAACCTTTTTTTTTTCATTTTCCGAAGTAATTCTAGAGTCTCTATTAAAAGACTTAATTGTCCCCAGAGAAGTTACCACCTCACTGTTGAAAATTGCTGATTTAGAGTAGGTCTCTCAACTAACTTGGATAAAGTCTACTACTGTAGATAAATAGCTCTCTCAGGTAGTTTTTTTTTTAAAAAAAAAAAAAATACTACTTTGGATTAAATTAAACAAGAATCTTGTATTAATAAGAAGAGGGAATAGAAAAAATAAAGTTTGGCATGCAAATGAAAAAGGCATAAGGTATCTTAATGTATCCACCATAGGTGATGATATTAAAATACTAAGTTTAGCTTAGGGTTTAGGAAAATAATATTCCTGTCATCAGATATTCTCCACTTACATTTTATTAATGCTATAAAATATTTTTGACTAGCAGTTGATGAGACGTGAAAGGAAAACCCCCTACAAAATATACCACATAAAAAGAGTTCCACTTACACACTGTTATTTTTTCATAGTTATTAAAACTAGAAATTCCATTTATAAGTGTCCCTGGAGCATGAGTTTCCAGTATCAATTAATTGTTAATAAAAACAAGTAATTAAACTACATTGCCAATAAATTGTGCAATGTTAGTACAAGCATGGAAAGTTACAGAAACAGTGAGACATAATATAATAGAAGGGAAATGGGTAAGACTGTGTATGAATTTTTTATCATTTCTATTTGTAGTATGAGTTCATAACGGGTCATAAACTAAGTTCTGGACTCAGGTAAAATCAAAATTTACATAGGAGAGCCTGGGAGTTACAGGAAGATGTAATGTCAATCTGTTGCCAGAAGTAGAAATATCAGACTGCTGGAAGCACCATCTTTCAACTGCCATATAATGCATATGTAATGCTTGCTTGTGTCGTGAAAAAATGGCACACCACCATTCTATCTCAGAACATTAGTTTTGCTATGTTGGTCAGACTGTCTGCAGAGATAAAGGTATTTTGCTAGCTAAAATACCTCCCCATACTTCCATGGGCTAGAATCTTCTTATTTGTTTGAATTTAATTTTGATTTTTTTAATTAAAACTATCTGTATACCAATGAAAAAAGCATATGTCCCCCCAAGCATTTAAAAGCAAGTGACCCTTAAAACATCCCTTCATTTGTGATTCTTTAACCTAAACTAGAAACAAATATTCTTAACAGTGCTACATAATCGAAAATGTGTTTGGTGTGTTTGGTGATCAGTAAATCCATGTTCTTATTCTCACGGTGGTGGATATCACTGCGACAAAAGCAAAGTCAAGAGTCAATATCATTAAAAGTCAGGAAGTACATTCTAGTTATGGCTTCCTGTGTTATCCGAACCACACATAAATTCTCCAGACCTTGCCTTTCTGCTCTGTAATGTGGTGGTCATGTGGGAAGCTGAGATTTTTACGGTGTTTGTGAGTCACTTGGTACCACAGAAGACTGTTTAGACCCCAACATATATACGCAGCAAAGAATTCAAGCTTCAACAAAGAATTTAAAATTTAAGCCTTCCAATTTGAATTATCCTGTGATCCTATGATGCTGTCCTGAAATCCCACTGAAGCTGGAGGTAAGGCTTGTTGGCTACAAATGAAAGTGATCGGCATTTCACTGTACTCCTTGCCTGCGAAAGTGACACAAAGGAAAGAGCTGAATGAATGGGCAGATGCTGCTGAGAGCTCTGCTGTGCTTGTCACTGGAGCTTGTCAAAATTTAACTTCTGTGAAATGAAAGACATTTCAAAAGCTGTGAGTGAGATTCAGTTGTCAAGCTGGCTTTAGGATTTGCATCACAGCATCAGCCAGTTAGAGCAGGAATTGTGAGAGTTGAACACAACACTGAAATTCCTGCACTGAACAAGGAGCTAAGAAATGCAAAGAAATGCATTTCTAGGCTTCCTCTTCCTCAAAAGGCTACACATTTAACCCCACAACCTGCCTACATGTTCTCAGCAATGAACTGTTCCTGGTGTTAGGCAGTTTAAATCAGATCAGGCTTAAAAAGGAGCTGATTCTCCACTTATACACGGAGGCATCTGAGATGCAGGAGTCTGCTCCACACCCTCTCACTGCTCCACTTGGGAAGATATTTCAGTGTTGGGTCTCTGTATCACTATCATGAGCGGAATCACCGTCACACTCCTTCTGGCCCAACTAATTCATGTGCAACATCAGAGAGGTAAAACATCTTCTCCATGGGAGTCTCAACATTATTTTTCAGTTCAGAGACACAGACTGTGTCTTAAAATATGGGAGGTCCAGGACCAAAATCTGTCTTCCAAGCCAGAGAAAGGATTTGAATGTGTATCAACAATGTCATGGATGAGTGTGATAGATGAGTTAGTGTAGCTCGATCTCATGGGCTACTGCTGCAGTGACAGAAGTAACAGTATCTTCAATTTGTGTAGTAAAGTATATTCCAACATAGTACATGCTATTCATTATCTGAAAACTTCTTTTTTTTTTCTGAAATAAAAACACTTCTGAGATTTACAGCAGCTGTCAAATTGAAAAAATAGCTGAAATTTATTGAAAATTAATTAGTTTTGTTCTTGCTTTATTCAGTCTTCTGTAATGTTTGTTGGATTTTTAAAAATGTGAACTGATCCACTACATCCCATCAAAGCCCAGAAAATTACTGAATTATACAATGCATTTTAAACTCTTTTTTCTACATTACTTTTTTTCTATATATTATATACACAAATATAACTGAAACCCTGAGTGCATAATTCTCTAAGAGTACATTAAATCTTATGGTCTCCAACACAATCTTCCCATGTGTATTTGCAGGAGGCAGATACCTCAAGCCATAGCCTTTTACTATAGCTTCATGAAGTATTTAAAATCTGGTGATTTTTAAAAAATAGAAGAGAAAAGACACTCTATTCACCCACATATCACTCACAGGACTCGGACAACTGGACAGTTTTAGGCTCATTTTTACTGGCCCCTTGAGTCTTGTTGAGAACCAACCAGTTTGGCATGTACTGTCCCATGTGGAACAGGCACGTAGTTGCATGATCTCCATGTTCAGCAAGGGACAGCATCTTCCCATTTCCATCATGCTTGACGGATGTTGTTCAATTTTTTTTTTCGGTTCTTTTTATAGGAAAATGCTTACTTTTTTTATACTGTGAAACTACCTTCAATATGGAAATTGTTAGTCAAATCGAATTTGGAATTTAGATTTTTTTTAAAAAAAAAAGTAATGAATTTAATAAACTATTTGACAACGAGATTAATATTTGAAATCCTGAAACAATTTCATTTTGTTCCCTGTACTGTGAGTATATAACTTAGGAAAACAATTCTTGGAAGCTGTCGTGACTGATTATGTGTTTAGTCTAATTCTCCTGATATTGACAATTAGTTTTTTTCAAATAACAGCTAGTAACAAAAGAGTTAAAAAATTGAA
This sequence comes from Chlamydotis macqueenii, assembly GCF_036417535.1. NCBI lineage: Eukaryota > Metazoa > Chordata > Aves > Otidiformes > Otididae > Chlamydotis > Chlamydotis macqueenii. The sequence continues at coordinate 15,014,152 of NC_141593.1, read as the reverse complement.
TTTCTACTAAAAGATTAATATTATCCAGTTAAGCTATCTTTGAAAAAGGCATTTGAGATATACCCTTTCTCCTGTAAATATCATTAGGAGACAGATCAAGCAGTGTTATACAAAACTTTAGTAAAACACAGGGATAACGAAAAAAAAACATTGTACAAGTTCAGTTGAATAAATTGCCAAACATGTGACATCCAGAGTGCTGGAGTGTCCATATCAGCAGCAGCAGGCTCACAATATCTCATGCAGAGACAAAGGCAATATTAGATTCTTCTGTCACAGGCACACTAGAAACACATTAACAGCTACTCTAACGCTATAAAAGATTTTGCATTAGTCACATAAAAAGTGTATTTCATGTACTCCTTGAGGGTACAGGGTCCTTATAGTATCTTGGTAATTTTATTCAAGTTCCAGGAACAATGTGTTAACCCTGACTCATTGCGTGATGTAATTCTGATGCAGAAAATAATAGCAATCAGAGGTCTCCGATGGAAGAGAACCGGTGTATGCCTTCTAAAGTTCTGGCCCTTAGGATCAAGCTCCCTTCCATTCAGTTTGGTTTATATAACATAATGATCAAGCTGTTTAAAAACAAAGCAAAACAGAAAAAAAAACCACTCCTTTTGGTGAACTAGGAGAAAATGTAACCTCAGGGTTAAAGGATGCAGTCATTCAGAGGTGGGATTATCTGGTGAGTGGTATGTTTTCACAGGGGAATCTACATACAGCCAAAAGAAGCCACTGCACAACAATTGGGGCAGGAGAGGGGGAGTTTTTAACGAAGCAGTAAAATAACTGCGTCTGTTTGTAGTTACTGGGCTGTTGTGCTTTTTGCTTAGTAGGTCAACACACTCTCATCTTATTAGTTTGTGTCTGGGCCTATCACGCAAGGGCTATTGCTTCACAGACGGTTTCAATCAGAGCAGTCAAACCAGCAAAATAGGACATCCTGCTCAGAATTACTTTTTCAACCTCATTTTGAACTGTTGCTTTTTCAATTGGTCTTGGCAGATTTCATTATAAGGTACTTACTACAGCATGCACATTTCACATGACATAACAGTTTTACGTAATAAAAAAAATGCATGTTCAGTCACAGAGTAAACCAGGATACAAAATACTATTAGTGGAAGAAATAGCCTTAATCAAGTTACGTGCCATGAGACAAAAAATGGCTGGTGTACTTCTGCTACAGTCCTTTTCTTTTCTTATTGTATTCCTTGTGATGATATTCTATAAGAAGTACAATACTCGTTCCTAACCTCTCAGAGGCTGAGCTGTGTGCCAGGCTGAACTTTCACTTCCCTGGTCAAACTGGACAAAATAATTCAAAGTAAACCTGAAACAGCTCAAAATAGAAAAGAAGTTTTCTTTTCCTTTAAGCAATTCTCTCTCAGAGAAAGAAACGAAATAACTTTTATCCTGCGTTTTTAGCTTTGAAATTTTACAAGCAAATTTCAAAACAAAATATCTTTCCAAAGAGAAACAGTAAAACATTTAATTTGGAGATCTTTGAAATGAAACATGTAGCTTTTACAGAAGAAAAAAAAAGTAACTGACTTTCAACCAAAATTATTCCTTAACCATTGCCTGAATTTCCAAGTAGTTCTGACTGAAACTGTATTTGTGTTTTTCAGTGAATGAAATATCCATCAAAACTTTTTTTCCAGCTCCTTCCACTCTTTTCCTCTGGCTATTCAAGGCAAAGCATTCTTCTCATCTCAGCAACCCTTACTAGAGATTAATCCTTTCTAGATTTCAACATTTTATATAACTGTTTGTTTAGCTAAAGTCAACCTCATTCCTGCAAAAACTTAGCACTTTCTTTTAACTAAATAAAAATTATTACTTGTGATATTTTATATAAATATATAATAAAAATATATAATAAAAAATCAGCTTTTAAATCCTTAATAAGGCAAGTGCATGCACGTATATGTCAGCCTGAAGAGGAAACAGAAACACCAAGATGGTTGAAAATAAATAAAGTTGTTTCTAATTCTGTTTCTGCTTAAGTGTTATTTTCAGTTGTTAACCAGGTTACTCAATATTGAATCTTAAAAACTCATAATGCAGACATGTTGGTGAGACATGTTTTGACCTTGCTGTGTGATTTTACACTTCTGCTTGAAATCATAACATGCAGTTTCTACTGTAGTATCCATACTGAGAACAAGTCACTAAATGAGTGAATTATTCTTTGCAGCTATGGATCATGGAATGTATTGAATGTATTAGGCTTATTTGTAATGTGAGTAATTATGCTATTCAAAATAAGAGGGGTAAAAAAGTTTAACCATTTTCTCTTAAATACATGCATTTCAACTTAAGCACTGAGACTCATTGTATTCCTATACATACACAGTTCTGTACTGTACCCCAGACTATCTGTGTTGTAGGCACCACTCCAGTGACTGAAGAAGGACTTGGGTATGCACAGCTGCCCTGTCAATACAGTTAACAGGCTACTAAAGAAATTCCAAATCTGTATAATTTTCTTGTAGTTCATGTCAACAGGCAAACAAAAGACATCAGAACAACCAGACAGAGGCTGCATTATTGGTGCTGCCTTGCTTGCTATCTACTGTGGACACTGTGGTTATGTAACTGGCATCATCTCAGCTTTTAGCTGCTGTGGTTATATTTAATGGTGTTGCCTTTGTTGCTACCTACTGGGCTGCTTTGATGCAATTTACAACAAAGATTTACTACTTCTGCTGTACTTTTTCTTTGCTGAGCTACTGGCAGGATTCTGGGACTTCTTCTAGGCCAGATACTCGTTACTGCAAAGTTTTCCTTCATTTGGAGTTTCAGGATTCAACCTGACATCAGTGCATCAGTGCACTGTTGATGGATATAACTGGAATATATGTTTTATGAGGGATAGATTGTTTCTTGGATTTTCAAAGGTACATATAGAAGTTAGAAGCACTTTTTTTTTTTTCATTTCCTCAGGGAAAGATCCCTTTCTAATTCTTTGTATCTTCTCTAAAGTCAAAGAACTTCTACTGTAACCATTTCCAGTTACAGTAGAAACAGAGTTTTCTGCTGTAATCTCTTTAACCCAAAACTTCCTGAATATTTCACTCTCTAGATTGGAGCTTTCATGCAGATTTAAGAAGCTCTTTCTTCTTTTTTGAATGCTCTGCAGCAATGCTGGTGAATAGTCAGCAGTCACATCAGGATGAAGCAAGGAACTGGGAAATGGCTTAAGAAAGCCACCTCTCTACAACCTGAGTTATGACAGGACATAATCCACTAGTTACTGACTTAGACCTGTACTGAGACCATTTTTGCTTTGTAGACACTTGAAGAGAACAAGAGTGGCCAGATCAGAGGTGATCACACATGAATGCTTTTCAAAAGCAGAAGTTTCTGACAGATTGATGGCCAGGCAATTACATAGTTTCCCTATTTACTAGGTATTTTCCCTATTTAGTGTTTGATTTCATTTTAGAAACTTATACCTTATAAAAGAGACTACATCTGTGCTTCATTAGACCATAAATTCAGGGGAAGGGGGAGGGGAAGAGAAAAAAATCTGAAGTGTTTCTCCAAACCTCTCTGGATTCTCCCAGTGGAACTGGCAAATGCAGAAGATGAAAAACAGAAAAGAAACATCTCAATGAAGGGACAAATGAGCACATGAAGTATAAGGTTTCCTACAAAACATCACTACAGTCCAACATTACTCCTAAATATTTGCTTCAGAAAGCAGGTGTGTCATTTAAAAAGTAAAATCTGTTTTATTAAGGTATAAATGCAGTTTTAAAGCACATTATAAAGAATAAAGATAAAAGATGGGGACTGTTAATTAATAACATATTTGTTCCTGTTAAATCAGGACCACAGCATACCATAAGTATTCTCTTCTTCCTAATTCAGGCCTCCATCATGAGACTCCCTTTCGGACACACACCATTTATCTCTTCAATTTATTTTCTCTTCTGTCACCTATCTTACTACCCATCTGACTTTAGATTCTGACAACTGCTTCATACCATATGTCCTTTCTTTTCCTCCACCATGATTCATATTTGCCAAATGTCTTTTTTTTTCCTTTCCAGTTATTTCTTGGACACTTTGCTCAGTGGCTGCAGTGCCAGCTAGCACTGCTTCTGTGTCCTCTTGCTCATTATGCACTTAATTTTTTCCATGTCCCCCTTGCACTTCTCAGTTTTTAAATCTAATATGGGTTTATGAAATCACTAACACCACTTGTCTTAGCACTTTCTTCATATTTTCTGATGAGAACAAGAATCATAGTTTGTTTTTACAAAATGTAACCATGATTATTATGTTTAAAGTTGACCAGGTGCCTCCTTTTAATGATCTTTTCCAAATGTCCATGTCACTTACTGTCCAGTTCTAAAATAAGGAACATAATGCTTTAAAAAAAAAAAAAGTTGACGTAAAATAACAAGTAAGGTTTTATTTACAATTTTAGATAAATTCACACGACAAGTATATTTGTAACTTCTTCCAGTTATTTGAGAAATTCACTGTAATAAGCAAGTACTGTCTGTCCTCTGCATTTATTAGCATAAATGCTGCTTATTAAGATCTCCACTGTTGTGGAGCAATAGACAAAAAGCAATACATTCTGGCTATACTATTAGCAGTGTCTCTGCCACATAAGTTCACTCTTAGCCCTTCTACTACAGGAAGAACAAATGTTATTTTTTTGTGTAGTTACCTATATGGTAAATGGCAAGTGTCTGATTTGTCCTGTTGAACATGCAGAAAGATTCCCAGTGCACATCGTCCAACACGTCACTGTCCGACAACTCACTGGTATGAAACCTTATCTTGTGCAAATAAAATTAGAAGAAAGTCTTCATGCAGAAGACAATCTGATTACAATGTACAAATGAAAGTGAATCAGAACAGCAAACAGGAGTGAAAGATGTAGCCAGGTTATAGGTACGTGAATTTCATCCTCAAAAGCAGAACGTCATTTTGGCTTCTCCAGTTCAGTCATGAAGGCCACCAGACATCATTTTCAATAACGAGCCTTGGCTCTCCCCATGAATTAACAACCTCCTCTTGTCAATGGACATAATTCAGCAGAGGTCCATCGCCCATCTTGGATATCCCAAATTAACACTCTGGGAATACTGGCCACAGAGGAAAAGTCTGATTCAAAAAAAAAGTCCTGTATTCACCAGCTACAGTCTTTAAGATGTGTTCTGTTACTCCCTGGAACTTCCAATCTAGTAAGTCCAATGTCTGAAGCTGATTTCTCTTCCTCAACCCAAAGGAAAATGAAGAGAAGGAGAAGAAAGACAAGTACAAACACCCAAATTTAGAGTCACCACCAGACACCAGCGTGGGCTTCTGTGATGCAAGAGTTTTCTAGATTATTACAAAACCATGTGCAGATCTCAATGCCCAGGGATAAAAGGGCCTAAGAAAAGAATAAGGAAGTATCTAAATATTAAGATAGCCACATGTGCCAAAGTACTTGTTTGGCTCTTTAATCACTTAGCAGCGCTGTACACATGTGCCTTTGCACACAAGTAATGGTGAAGGCCACTCTGAGCTCTAGTCAGGGAACCGGCCAGTGAAAAGCTGGTTCAGCTATCCCAACAGTAAACTGTTATCACTGTAGTTACGTGCAGCCAAGGCATTCCTATCCAGAAGCAGGAGTAAATCCAGGGAAGTCCATGGGATTACTGCGATGCTAAAGGCAGCTCTGCAGGTGGCTGCTAAACTCTACTGCCTGATGCAGCCTTGACAAAGCCTGAACACTTGGGTCCAAACTTCAGCTAGGAGCAGTGTAAAAATGCAGAAGGAAAGAGCTTTCTTAGCATGCTGTTTCTTATGCCCTTTTTACAAATGAAGTACTGGTCACTACTGAGATGAGGCTTCGCTAGTTTGACTTTTGCTCTAATTCACTGCTAAGTTCTTATGTTGTGAAGTGTAAGCAAGAAGAAAAATCTGGTCCAGTGAGTCCACAGCTTTTAGCCTTCTGACTTTAAACAGGAGTACAGAGCAGTGATATTGTTTTCATTAACTCCAGCAATAAGCTAGCCTTCTGGGTCCAATCTAAACTTGCTATGAAAAGAACTAATTATTTTACCAAGCTCTCAGTTTTGAGGAATGAAGATTACATAATTCCAGCCTGGCCTCCTTAATTAATTTAATACAGGAATGTTACTTGCCCACAGTCTGTCTCCTATTGTCCAGTAATGTTACACAAACTAAAAAGTAATTGGCAAAAATAAAAGCTTATGTTTATTATCTAATTACCAAGAAAAACTGAGTGGTGAAGTTTGGACTTCTCCCATGTTAAGCTATATTGGCACCCAAAAGTTAATCCAGATATTTATTTAGGCTAGTGAATTGTTTGGTACTTCCCTTCGCTGGCACCAGAAGGTGAAGGACAGGAGGGCACTGTGTCTCCTTTCTCTAGACCCTGCCAGCTAGAGGAGATTCCTGCTAGCATGACAACAGCACAAGCATGACTTGGTCAGAAGCGACACGCTCACTCTTCCACACCAGCAGACAGCTGCCCCAGCAGGCAAATGGGTAGGCATACTGGCACACTTGTGCCCAAAACATCAAGCCACATAAATGCACACCAGCCTCTCCACCTGCATTGAGGAGCATCTAATGCCTGCTGAGACAGTGGATTCTTCCAACCCTCAGTAGGATTTAGATGAGGTCCCTTAGTCCAGTAGCAGCCCCTGAGACTCGATCCTTTTGCTAAGGGGAGGTGAGTTTGAACTCAGACATAAAGCTGAGCATGGCGAATTGCACCTAGGAAACACTTCTTGCCTGCTGCATGGGTGTTTGCATAGGACTCTCAGCTGCTTGGAGGGACACTCCCAGCACAGCCGACCCACCCACCAGGCAGAAACCACGGCTCGAGCAAACATTCTTTCCCCCAGACAAGGTTATCGGGAACACATGGACATTTCTGGGCAGTTTATTTGCTTTATTTATAGATTGCTCAATAAGAAAACATTTCAGATCCTACACAATCGGCGTTCCAAAAAAACTGAGGAGGGAAAAGAAGTATGGAAATAATGGCATAGAAACTTCTATGCTACTAAGTCTCCAAAACAAATTTAAAACACATGTATTTTTAAAAGTAATTTTTTTCTACAGATTGGACCATATTCAAGTCATTGCTTAATTTTTGTCAAACAAGAAAAAAAAACACCAAATACAGAGCTTTGATGAATGTGCAGGTGATGTCATTTCAAAAAGTCCGGGGACATTCAAGGGGCAAAAACAATTTATGATTTCACCTCTGAATGAGAACAGTCTGCTGTTTATTCAGACTCAGTGCTTGAAAACAATACTAATCTGGCCTACAAAAAAATGAGATAATTTTATTTATTTCAACCAAAGAACTGTTTATACCTACACAAAGCTGTAACATTTTTTCCTTTTACATTGACTGTGAAATATGAAAATATCCTGGTAGTAACCCCCTAAAACAATCCTTCTTGAGCCATTGCAATATTCTGCTCTTTCCTGGCTTTGTAGATTACTCTTCCGTGCATGACCTCCATATTTACGGTCATGTTCCCATATATGGGCAGAGAGCAGAATGTCCAAGTGCAGATACGATCAGCAGATCTTAGAGAAGAGTTTTGTCCTCAGGAAAATGAAAAAGATGTGAACAAGACAACAAGTTGCCTGTCTTTCTGTTGCCTCAGTCATCATCACTTCCAACTTTCCTCCTTTCTGGTCAACACATGGTGGAGCATGTGGAAACAACCTATCCTTCTCTGTGTTCCTAAATGGCCGTAACTTGTATAAATAGTGACTTGATGGACGTGGGCTCTGCACTGTTTTCTGTAGAGAGCAGGCAGAACATAGTATGAGTATTAGGAAGGATCACTCGGCTGCATTATGCTTTTACCTCTAGGCACGCCACCCTCCAGGTGAACGGGAGGAGGATAGTTTGCTCTGCCATGTTCTTCCAAGATGTCCCCTTCATCAGCCACCGTATAATTTTGCGTCACTGAAGGGGAAATCTAAAACTATGAGGTAGTTGGTGTCATTTAACAAAAATACCATAGCAAGAAATTAACTCATTGTAATTTCTTCACATCCAAGCACAGTAGTCAGAGTCATATATCTTTCTTCTTACTGAACTCATATAGCTCTATAATTAATGATCACTGTATTATCATATTAAGTGTCTAAACAGGCTCTCTGTTTCACTATGGGATGTTGGAGCTTGTCATTCTTCCACTGTTCCTCCTGTGCCTCCACTCCTGTCCTCACAGCAGCTCCACCTTTGTGGACTATTTGCCAGATTTCCCACACATGTACAAGGTAACCCTAAATGTAGCCTGCCTGCTGCTTCCAAGTATCTTCTTAGGAGTGTACGATACCTTGGGGAGCATATGATATTCATTGCACTTACTTTATCTTCTTAGCAACTTCTGTTTATACAAAATTAAGTTCAAGTATATCCCCCGTGGGTTTCTCTGTACAAGGAATGCGTATGTTTACTTCTTTCTGCCCATGTTGTCATGTTCAACACTATGCCAGTTATCTGAGAACCATAACACTAGGAAGACAGCCCAGGTTAGCAAATCTTGGCCTCTGAGACTACTGTCAACATATTATATCTTTATATTCTTTAATGTGATTATGTAAGAGGATAAGGAAGAAAAGCCTTAGAAAGCCTCTGCTTCAGACCAAGCTGAGACAATATTGGTAACCTTAAAGTGCTGGAATGTAACAGTTTTGAGTGGGCTCAAGAACATACTAGATACTTGAGAAAGCAGATACTGAGAAATCACTTTAAGAATACTCTCCCACCAGCTTTCCTGGGATAATTGCTTTAAAGAGCAAAGAGGAATCCTAGATAGCAGGACTGAAAGAGAGGTCATTTAATCTATTGCTATAGGAGCATCAGCTGTACCTAAACTGTACTTAAACCAAGAAGGATGTGGAGGATTCTGTAAGCTCATGGCAAACATTAAATCTGATATCTTTCTGTTGGAGGCTTTCACCCAAGAGCTCACCTGTTGATGGTCTCAAAGTATATCTGTATATCTGAGTTTTAAGAGCCCAGAGCTTGTTTGGTCTCGCACTGATTGAACACAGAGATCTCCTGGATCTGTCAGTTTACATAGCAGTTCCCTCAGAGGTTCCCTGAAAAAAGGTCTAAAGATGGTTAATTTTTGCTCTTCATTTTGAGGGCAAGGAGGAGAATGAGGAGGTTGTTGATGGGGAGATGGAGGGAGAGTCAGTATTGTAGCACAAGGAAGCTGATGACCAGCTGGATACCTCTGTGTTTGCAAGCGTGCATCTGGCAGTTTAGAAGAAATTTAATTTTCATAGCGCCCTGCACCAGAGCAGCTGGGATCCTGTTTACAAAATCACCCACCCTAAAAGGCAACATCATGCAGCTGTTTCTGCCTGAAGAAACACTTGCTACCATCTTGTCATTTTGTCAGAAAAAAATGACTAAGTAAAACAAATCAAGAGAATAAGCAGCCTTAAACTAAACAAACAGCCTAGCATTGCACCCTGGACACTGCCTCCAGCAGGCTATCAAGAAGAAACACATACAAAAGCAGAGACACTTGGCTGAGAAAGTTGTGCTGCCAGGCTGGAAGGTTCAGCCCCGCAAAATGTACTCTGCCTGCGTGGTGGGGTGGAGCAGCAGAGAGACCTTCAGGAAGCTTGGTTGAAGAAACTGGTTATGAGTGTAAAAACAGACCCAGCACTGCTGTAAGTTTTGGCTAAAAGGTAAGACTTCTGTTAGAGCAACTCAACTCATTGGTGATCAAGAAAGACTTTGCATCACATATACCTCCTGAGAGAGAGCGACTGCTAGCAGAACAGAGTGCAACACATAAAAGGCTGAGATAGCCATTGTGAAGTTGCCATGAATGAGCCATAGTTTAGCAGGCAGGGAAGCACAGAAAACACAAGGCTGCAGTGCAGTCCAAGAGGAGTTTTTTCCCCTGTAGGATACAGAAAAAAATTTAAAGACTTCAGCCTTTTTTTCCATTATTATTTACTGTCAATTATTCCATTTTAAAACATGCATGAATTGTGGATGCGATACCTTTTGCTTATTAAGTAATGGCCATGCTCAGAGTCTTGAAGTTACACTGTGCAGAGTTGAGTGGGTTTGAGTGTGTGATTTCTGTGATTTTACTATCATCATTCCTTTGACTGCATGGTCCTCAAACACATGAAGTATTTTAAAAATGGGTTTGCATGTACTTCCTATATGACTGCATGGGTAAATCCACCACACAATGATGGATTCCTTCTCCAAGGATACTTCTGCAAATGAAGTTTTACTTATAAAATGCTTGCAATAAAGCGAGAAATTGGAATGAGTCAGAGTAAAGTTTGCACCTTTGAGTCAAATAAATATTTTTAATCAGTGTTCACCCAGCTCTGTCCAGCCACATCCCCACTTCAGTGAAAGGCCTCCATGCTTTCCCAGTGCCAACAAGTCTTTTCTGCAGTTCTCCAAGTGTTTCTTCTGTTGATTTCACATACAGTTTCTGTCTCTTTCAGATCAAATAAAGCCTACTCAGATATCCTGTTGGCCAGTCCTACTCCCTAGAGCTTGTTTATATCCTAGATGGTGTGTTATCATGATGGAAGTTTCTCCTGTTGTTTTTCAGAAGAATCTCTGTAGACAGTTCTGGCTAGATTTTCAACATTATAAATAAATTCTCTGGGAAAATCAGTGTTGTTAAAACTGTCACAATGCAACTTTAATGAAAAGTGATAGAAATCAAAATTAAGTATATGAATAAATAAAATTCATTTCAATATAACTTGATTCAAAAACCACTACGTAAGTCTTTTTTCGAAACAGGAGGACAAATTGTCCTTTAAAAGGTCAGTGTATTTGAATTAAATTATGGAAAAGTTTGGGGTAACATCTGAGCTCTGCTCTCCTAGTGTATCTACAGAGAGTTGCTGTAGAATGTGGTTAAATGTAAAGATGAGCTGACAAAGACACAAAAATCTGGTACGTATAGCGGTAGCTGTTGTGGAGGAAAGACAAAGTGAACCCCTAACTCTGTGCAACCTCTATATTGCAACACTCATCAGCCTCTGAAGCCAGTCAGTCTGTAGCCAAGAAAAATAGTTCCCTGATTCGTTACTTTTGTTGTGATTGTGCTTCCTACCTCATTTTAAATTCTTGCTTTTAGAAACAAACTTGTAAATATTTACAAAATGAGTGACACTAAACAGCAAAGGAAATTAGAGAAATGCTTTTGTACTAAAACAATGTGTTTTGCATAGCCTGATTGTATAATTCAATTTTATATTAGAGGGGAGCTATGTAAATACAAATGGTGAAATGTGACCCAGTTTTACAAGGTCATATTTCAAACAACACAGATGAAATCCAAATGAAGTTCTAGTTGCTATGTTTACTATGGTGAAATTAAATTTCAGAAATATATTAGCACCTGGAGATATTTGGTGATCTCTGAATAATAATGTTAAAACTTTCACAAGTCAAAATGTTTGAGTATGGATAAAAAGTATACATTTGGCTTTTGGGGGCTTTTGCTACTGAGATTTGTTTTGTTTGATCATTCATAACGCCTACTTCTTTCCACATAAACACATGTAAATCTTGTGTTAACTGTTAAGAAAAAACTCCTTTCTGTTTCTTAATGGTTTATCAATACTGCAGTAATAACGAAAACCATAAGAAACAAGGCTGTACCACATTTGTAGATAATTAGGCTGCGGTTTGTTTCTGTATAAACCACATTTCCAATTTGTTGAAAAACAACATGGTTTATAAACAAAAATTGCTCACATTGTATGCCATCATAAAAAGGCTATCTATTGTAACGCTGGAACACAGGTGTGCAGACCACTTTGCTCATTAAAAAAGCATTGACATTGAAAGTATATCATTTCTAGAGAGAGCTGAAAGATAAGTAGAGAACAAGAAGAATTTATCCTGTCCTAAGCACATAGTACAGATAAAGAGATTAAATATTTTACGTAAAAAAGATGCAATGTTCCTTGTGCTAAATCACATCAGATGTTATCATAGATAAATCATTTCCAGGAGGACAATAAAAGGACAGAGGAGCCTAATGAAATTGTAATTTGTAGAACATCCAGCTGCCCAGGGAAATAGCAAACAAAAGAGGATGGGCACAGGTCACCTGCCTGTGCAGAGGGTGCCAGCAGCCACCCAACAAACAAAAGAGGATGGGCACAGGTCACCTGCCTGTGCAGAGGGTGCCAGCAGCCACCCAACAAAGATAAGAACAAAGATGAGCAGCACAGGAAACTAAAGATGAAACCTCTCCAGTCTGGTACAATAACCACTCCAGACTGCAGATCCTAACCTTTTCCAGAAATCCAGTCTACTTACTTCTTTGTTAGTACTCCTCAGAGAAAAATGATCCCTATCTAACCCCATTCATCCTAAAAATTATTTATTTCCTAGAGTTATGCAGCTATTAGTTGAGCTATTTCAAATCAAGTAAAATCGTGAAGGTCAAGAGAATAGATTCAGATTGACTTGAAAGATACTAAGTCTGTGATACCAGCTGAGGCACAATACTACCCTGACACTGTTGTTGTTGTTACTATTGTTGCTCTTGCTGCTTTTGTTGTTGTTTTAGACTCAGATGAAATGATACTTCATCACCATTCACAAGGCCATGCTCTGATCCGATGCCACTAGCAGCTGGCTAATAAGACTGTTCTGATCATGTAAGCAAAACTCAAAATTAAATAAAAATTAAATTGCAACTAAATGTTAATGCCAAGGAAGGCAGTCCCAACAGAAAGTGTGAATGAACTGGACTTTGGAGAAGTAGTTACAACTCAGGAACAGACTCAAATTTTCTTTCCTGCCCTGAGGCCTTTTTGGCTGAATAGGAGCACTGCATTTGGGTTCTGCCAGTACCTTCTAAAAGGTTTTTACTGAAAATTACTTGCTTGTCTGATGCCAACTTCTAAGTACAAGTTTAGGCACATAAAAAAGTGCTAAAATCCCACCTCTCAAGCACTTTTAACGTAAATCCAAGATACTTTGTTCAGACTACAATTTTCTCAGAAGGCTTTGGGGGTGAAGGGTGCTTCTCTTTGGAGAAGTGCGTGGTTTGGCCCCTGAAGAAGTGACAAACTTTCTGGAAGAATCTAGCTATCCCTGCAGACTGAGAGGGAAATTGTGGTAACAAGGGTCCAGGATTAGTCATGTCCCTATGATATGAAAGTCTACATCTTTTTCCCCAGCTGCAACATGGGAGTGGTCACATATTTATTGTATTTCATCGGACTCTTGTGAGGAAATCAGTATTAGAACACTCAGTATTTATTAAGTCTGCTCCCACCAGCAGTTATTAGTTACTATTTTATTTTGTAAATAATTTTTAGAGTTCTCTTTCAGCTGCACTTAAGGTTTTCCGAAGAAAGGAGCCTGTTGGAAGCTTCAGAAATGTCTCACAAAGCCTCCAGTTATTTGTGTCTGTCAACTTCTCCAAGCTGGAAATAGAAGAGTTGCGTTAAACATCCCTATTAACTTTCCAACATGTGATTCAAAGCAATTCCTCTGTCTTTGATTAGTTAGAAGTACATCTGCAAAGTTGAGTTTACAATACACCACATAATCTCAAATGCAGATCTTATTCTGTCATCTGGACCATACGTGTTAGTGTCAACAACAGCAATAAACAATACAAGACACAGCTCACATAAACATTTCAGAAATCATAAGCTTAATCATTGTTCAGAAGTTGGACCAAGCTATGACTAACCTCTTCAGCACTATAAGCCCTTGGCTTACTGGCTTTGAAATACATCCAGAGGAAAGTGTATCCAAAACCTGAACCTAGAGATAAAAGGGAATTCATGTGGCATAACAATGATGTGAACAGCAATAAACAACTTTAAAAGTTGGTCAGCTATGAAACTGAAGTTGAGCTGAATTGCAAGCCTTGCTGAATGGCAATCTCCACTAGCACCGCAAACACTATTGTTCTCACAGTGTAAGATCATTTCTTAATTCATTTTATTAGCTACTTCTGTTCCAGTTCATTGAAGTCTGCTGGACTGTCTATGCTGCTGTCCCTCTAATCTTTGGCTTTCCAAAAGGATTCTGGCAATAGCAGCAGTGGGTAAAATTGATTAAGAGTGGAACTTGGGGAAAAAAAAAAAAAAAAAACCTGAAGCAATTATCAATGGAAAACATTTGCAGAAAGCAGAGCCTAGAAAATGCCTGTAAAGCTAGTCTGGACACACAAACATGAGGTTTTCACACACAAGTGCCAGTGTGACTCATGACAGCATGAGCCTGGGCCAGAGCACTTCCAGATCCCGAGGCCAGGTGGATTCTCTGTGCATTTCTACTTGTGCCACCTCCCCCATTCTGTGATTTCCAAGCATGAAAACCTGGATGCATTGAAAAGGGAAGAACCACAGTATGTTCTCTGGTCTGACAGCAGTCTAGACATGTCCTTTGATTATTCTTAGGTTTTTGGTAAAAGACAGGAAGAAGATTTTCCAGTGTTTCAGATAATAGACTTGAACTAAAAACTGTTTTCTCCTTATTTCCGTACACAGACATTAGGTCAGAGATGACTAAATTCTAATATTTCAGGTCCAGCCTGTGTGAGAGTGAAAAGGATCTTACATGGTGTTTTAGACAAAAGCCATGCCAAGCAGGTATTTCTGTAGCCTCTTTCCTCAGTTAGAAGAGTGACAGTCAGCAAAGTTATATAACCTATGAGCACCATATATAACACTGCATGTACTTGAAAAAGTCATCTAGCAGAAATAGCTGTCACTATTTGGAAAGGCAGAAAGGAAACAACTCTTACGAAAGAGAGAAAGGAAAACTATCTTTTTAGACTACTGAATATTAGTAAGCACCCCCATTTCCTCCTTTGGGAGTGAAATAAAGGTCATTGACTCAGGGAAGCTAAGAATTATTGCTAGTAGAGAAAATTCTGCCTGGTTTTCCTTAAGAAAGTAGTAAGTATGAATTATCTTAAACAACTCCCAGAAGAACGTCTGTTTATAATCTATAGCCTGAGTGAGTCTAAGTCCTACAAGATCTTATTAGTGTAAGAAGGGAAAAATATCCCTCAATTATTTTGTTATGTGGTCTTTGAATCAGTGAGGGTCAAAATGACCTGCAAAGTCTCTTAGATAGGCTGATATTTTGCACAAGTTGTCAGGCATTGGTAGATGACCACAATTTCCGCAGGTAATTTGTTGATGCACATCTCTCACTTCTTTGAAAGCCACTAGATAGAAAAGGCAAAAAACCAAGAGCTAAATTAGCTGTGATATATTCACTTAGGTTTCAGTAATCATGGTTTGATACAATCATAGAATAATTTGGGTTGGAAGGGACCTTTAAAGGTCATCTAGTCCAACCTTCCTGCAAGGACCAGGAACATCTCCAACCAGATCGGTTTACTTAGTGCCCGTTCCAACTTGGCCTTGAATGTTTCCAGCGATGGGGTATATACCACCTCTCTGGGCAACCTGTTCCAGTGTTCCACCACCCTCAATGTAAAAAATTTCTTCATTATATCAAGTCTGAATCTACCTCCCTCTATTTTAAAGCCATTACACCTTGTTCTATCACAACAGGCCCTGCTAAAGAGTTTCTCCTCATCTTTCCTATAAGCCCCCTTTACGTACTGGAAGACTGCTATAAGGTCTACGCAGAGCCTTCTCTTCTCCAGATCGAATAGCCCCAACTCTCTTAGCTTGTCCTCATAGGAGAGGTGCTCCAGCCCTCTGATCATCTTTGTGGCCCTCCTCTCGGCTCGCTCCAACAGGTCCACGTCCTTCTTATGTTGGCGGCTCCAGAACTGGACACAGTACTCCAGGTGGGGTCTTACCAGAGCAGAGTAGAGGGGCAGAATCACCTCCCTCCACCTGCTGGCCATGTTTCTTTTGATGCAGCCTGTATTTGTGCTTGGGATTGCCCCGACCCTTGTACAGGACCTTGCCCTTGGCCTTGTTGAACTTCATGAGGTTCTCACAGGCCCACCTCTCCAGCCTCTCAAGGTCCCTCTGGATGGCATCACTTCCCTCCAGAGTGTCGACCGCACCACACGCAGTGTCATCAACAAACTTCCTAGCCTAACAGGAAGTCATTGTGCATGTGTCCTATATTTCAGACGTTTCTTCCACAGTCTGTTATGCCCCTTTCTAAATCTTCAGTTAGACTCAGGTATATCAAAGATTTATTATTTTAAGGAGCTAAGTGTTAATCTGTATAAACTGGCAGAAGCTACAAAGTGCTTTTAGTGGCTGGAGTCAGAAAAGAATGTTGCAGGGCCTCTTTCAGCCCAAGATAACGATACAGCATAACTGAAGCTGAATACTTAGGTATTTCTAGTTACAAAGCTTCTGCTTAAAACAGGAAAGACACTGAGAATACTGGAAGTTTATTAAAATAATTGATACTTCATAGCCAGTTATTAAACTGATGCTTGTGTGTATTTTACTGCAAAAGGAAAAAAATTACTATTGTCTGTTCTGTCACCTTCTCATGCAGAGTCCAGAGCAGCTCCTGTTTTGTGTGTTTCTGAAACATCTGCTACTTAACATCATTAGTACAGAAGTTTCCAAGAACAAAAGAGTTCTTGAGATATTTTAATACCTTCTCAGATAAACGGCCCAAGGAAGTTGAAAGGCTCAAATGCAGTAGAATGTCTTTGACTACATCTACTGCAAAGCACAGCCATGACAGTGAAAGATATCAAGCAAAAAAAAAACCAACAATCATTACATTTGATTTTATTTTCCTGTGAAATGTGAGAGTACTTAAAAATTCATATATTACTTCTTTTCCCTCATTAAAAAGCTGAGGTTCCAACGGATCTTGAAATATTTGCATCAAACTAATTCGACCAAGACATTTTCTTGGGTATGTACACCCAGGATTAAGTGTCTGTTTCTTTCCTCACCAAAAATTGCAAGCCTCCAGAACTTAGATGACTGGGAGTATCAGATGGTTATGATAAAGGTAAGAAATCGAAATAATGTCTCAAAACTGCTGTCTATTTTGAGATTAAATCGAAATTCACCAACCTGTGAGGTCAACCGTAAAAAGCAATCATCACTAATCAACATAAAATCATTGTCCACATGTTTTCTGAAGCACGATGGCTCATCACAACTATTTTATCATGAGACTGCAATAAAAAAAATGATAGTTGGCATGTTTCTATGACAGACAACAGAGATTACAGAGACTGCTCTAAACAATGCACGTTTGCTAATTGTTCCAAGGTAGGCTGATTTATGAGCTTTTGATCCAATTTAAAGTTTAGAGTGATTTTTTTTCTGGCCTTTTTTGTGGAAAAGATGTGGTAGAATATGCTCAGCATTTTAGGTGTACACCAAAGAAGGAGTATGTAAATAAGATGCTTTACATTGGTGTAACTTCATGCATTTGAACTGAATTACTCTTTATATACAGCAGGCTTAAGTGGAATTATTCTTTGTTTTTATATACCACTTGTTTGGAATAAATACACAAACTCCTACATGCAATCCAAATGTATTTTTCTCAAAAACACCACATAGTTTCTCTGATTACAAACCTCTATTTTAATTTCTATTACTATAATGCTCAGGAGCCCCAGCCATGGACCAAAGCCCCATTTTGCTGGGAACTGTGTAGTCCTTTAATAAGAAAGTAAACCCTGTCCCTCTCTTGTGTGAGACAAGAGGAGGAAAGGAAAGAAGAAAGTTAAAGACATGTGAATGGCAAGATGCACAATAGTCTCAGTATATCAGCAGCCCAACCACCAAGAGGGCTAATTTCCACTTCTGGTTTGGCTGGTTTCCTTTTTCTTGGAATCATAACAAAGCAGAATTTTATCTATCTAACTAGAGAAAAGATAAGACAACACTTAGATGGCATTACTGAGTTATCTATGTTTGTATAGTATCACTTAAAAAATGTCAAAATGTACCAATGATAAATAATACCATTTCCAGGAAAGCAATATATATGGTTGATGGTGGAATGTGGTTTGAACACAGTGATTTAGGATCATGAATAAAGAAAGACTGAACTACATTTCCATGCCATTAGCACATGAATATTTAAATAAGCAGAAAGCTGTGTTTTCATGGTATACACTTGAAATTGTAACACAAATGTGAGAAAATAAAAATATAATACAGAAACAATATTATCTCAA
This sequence comes from Chlamydotis macqueenii, assembly GCF_036417535.1. NCBI lineage: Eukaryota > Metazoa > Chordata > Aves > Otidiformes > Otididae > Chlamydotis > Chlamydotis macqueenii. The sequence goes on along the minus strand of NC_141593.1, from coordinate 14,995,997 downwards.
ATTTTTAAAGGGAATTTCAGAACAGTTTAAGATCTTAAAAATATTTAGGCATAAACTGTTCATTTATTTTTTTTTTTTACATCGGTTATAAAGTATTTTAGTTTTCATATGAATACTATACGTTCCATTTGGATTATGCGACTCATGCTGAAGGCACGGAAGGTTTTCATATTAATTTCAATATGTGTGTTATTTTCTAATCCCCAGGGTTCAACATCGAACAGAATCAAAACTGCAATATAGAATTATTGATTGGCTGACCTATTTAATTCTTAAGCAGTTCTGACATCTGCACATCTGATTATAGACTTGTCTTAACAATCTGTTCTCACTTACAACTACCCACCACCAGATTGTCTATGTGTTGCAGACTTTATGTAACTTCTTTGGCCAAATATTTTCTTGAAGAAAGTTTACAATTTTGACAAGCCCTTGAAAATATTTATGCATGAAAGCTACTGCTCATTCTCACCAAATCATTCATTATTGTCATTGTCAGGTCCCCAAATAAATAACTGAATCCTTACTAACGTTTAGAGGGAAAAAAAAAAAAAAAAAAATTTCAAATCAAAGCAACTGACTAAGGCCACACAGGTCTGGTATGAAAGTCTATCACACACGTTTCTTGTTGCCTATTCTGTCATCAAAGATCTACTTCTTATAGCCCAGTAGCTGATGTGGGGAAGGGGATTTCAAACCACCTGAGATGTATCTGCAGCAGCTTGAAAGGCTAGGTGATTTCCAAACACTCTGATTAGATAAAAATTTTCATTTGCAATGAGTGTTATGTCATCTACTGTAGTTTGACTCCTTTTTTACATATTTTTCTTGCCAAGTCCTGGACACAGAAGAAAAGGAGATGGCTGCAAACATAACTTGTCACCACAACTACTTGTGTCACGAACAACATTTACAACTTGCTCACGCCTGGTTCTGGATAAAATACTAAAAATTTCTTGTTGGGCCTAACCTGCCTTTGGCTAAGAATATTCACAAAATTTATGTTGGGAATTAATTTTATTAATTTTCAGAAGAAGTAATAGGTGCTAAATATCAGTATTAAAAAACACACTTAATTTCTGTCAAAATCACTCAAAGTAACACAAGTTACTTTTTCTCTGTCCCCAGTGTTCAACAGCTAGGACAGCATTTTCAGCTGGCTCATCTGTTTAAATGCATATACAATTTAAATTGTGATCTGATATTAAAAAAAAAAACAGAGTAGAACCCATGGTTTGTCCATAAACAGAACTCACATTAGTTTCCAATCACTTTCATCTTCTCCTGTATGGCAAAGAGGAGTCAAAAACTCAGCATGACTGGCAGGCTAACAAGTACAGGCTTTAGCAAAGCAAGGCCAGGAGAAGGAAGTCTGCCAACAGAGCACCTAGGACAAAGATCTTTTTGCTAATGAAGCCTTTCCTTCAACAACATGCTCAAAGCTGCATCTCGGAGGAGGTCTGGTCTTGAAAAGCTTCAAGGATGCCAGACCACATAGCCTGTCTGAGCAACCTGCTTCACTCGGAACTGTTCATATGTAGAAAGCATTTTCCTTTTACATCAAATCGGATCTTTTGTTTCAGCTTATGCTTGTTTTGTCCTGTCCTGCTGCTACACAGTGCTGCAAGGATCCTGGCCTCATCTTCTCGATAACCTGCCTATAAGTAGGGAAAGGCTGCTCTGAGCCTTCTCTAGGCTCAAGCAGCTCCATCTCTCAGGCTTCCTTTACAGTGCAGGTGCCTCTGAGAATCCTGGTAGCCCTCCACTGGGCTCACTGCAGTTCGGCAATGTCTACCTCGGATTGAGGAGACCAAACCAGTGTATGCAGTGTCTAGGTATGATCCAAGACATGCCATGTTGAGAGGAATAATCACTTCCCTCCATCTCCTGGCCGTGCCCTTGTTCATGCAGCGTTGGATGGTGCTGGCCTTCACTGCTGCCAGCCCGATAGGTGGCCCACTCCTGTGCAGCTCGCTTTCTCTCCCAAAGTTCTAGGGATTTATGTGCAGAGCTACTGCCCAGGCAGTCAGTACCCAGCCTGGACTGTTCCAAATGGTAGGGGCTCTGCCTTCCCAGGTATGACTGGCAATGCTTGACTTTCTAGTTGGCTCCTGATACACCTACATTTTTTTCCCTGAGTATAAGGAAAAAAGCTTAGATGATATTGTCCTTAAAGACCTGCAATAATTCTTTATCTCCGTTACCCTTCAGCTGTTTCATGGGATCCCACCTACCAGTCTTCTGAATGACAAGTCTGCTACTCACTTTCCTCACTCCCTTCAGGTTCTTGACCTCCACTAGTTCATGGTTGCTACAGCCAAGGCTGACACTGATTATCACATTCCAAATCACATCTTCTGTGTTATCGAATAGGAAATCCAACTGTGCCTCACTCTCGGTTGGCCAATCCATTGTCTTTATCAAGAAGTTACCCTTTACATCCTTCAGAAGTCTTCTCAACTGGTTGCATCTTGCCATGTTGCCCTTTCAGCAGACGTGAGGAAAGTTAAAGCTCTCCTCAGTAAACAAGGTTTGTGATATAGATTTCCCCCAGTTGTTTAGAGATTTTGTTGACTTGCTCACCTTGGTTGGGAGGAAAGACAAAATGCAACAAAACACAACAAAATGCTCTAAAACTACAGAAAGTTTTTGATGGATAACAGTAATTTTTTCTGACTGACTTTGTACGCTTTTCAGATTTCACCCTTTCATCTTAATTCTGATCAACAAGTTTACTTTAAAATCTTGAGTTTCGGCCTAGGACAAAAAAAAAAATCCAGCTAAGTAAACAAAAGACCAACAGCCAATCTCCTTTGTTTTCTCAACACATCTTGAAGAGCAGACTCTAGAGCAGTTCCCTGAAGAGAGCTGAAATAAACCATAGAAAGAGCCAGAGAAGAAAGTTTGTGAAAATTGAGTTATATCCTGACAGTGGCCTCATTTTTTTCTCATATGGAAACTTTGCTTCAGGGTTAATTACCTTTTATGCATCACACTGCTCTTTACTACATAAATAACAGGTTTACACTCTCTGTAACCTCAACTGTTTTTTCCTTTCCAAAAGACAATGAAACATACGGAAATGTCTCCTACATATTTTCCTTGCCTGGGTTTCTGTTTGCCAGTCAGTATGTAAGGGAGAATAAATAGCCTAAAAGAGGACTAGGAGAGGACAGGAGAGAGAAATCTGGCCACAATAGAGGAAACAACCAAACAGGCCAGGTCTGTTCTACTTATTGGACTCTGTTCTGCAGCTGGCAAAACATTAGAAAATAAACATTGTTTCCTGATATTTTAATTTCCCATTGGAGTTTACTATGGTAAACTTTGCTTTTTGGTAGGATATGTTTTGAAGATTTATTTGCTTTGTATAGTCAGAACAAAAATTTGTTAGGAAACAACCCTGACACATGCTGATTGGGAAACTTTACTTTTCTTCAGGTTCAGATGACCTGGAAAGTCTTGTCATCACTGTTGGGAAGAAACTGCATCCCTGTATAGAAAGACATATTTACTGGATATATTACCACCAGCCCTCATAATGAACTTTGGAGAACCAAATCAACCGTCACATAGTGATAGGAACATTGATATGAATTGAAATGAAGTCTGTATGAATAATACAAGACAGATGTTTGCTTACTGTTACCCAACTAATCCTAGCCATCACAATAGCATGTGGCAAACACCTGCTAAGGTCTGGCTGTGTCTTGGATGTGCTCCTAGTCACTGAAGGAAACTTCTTGTAGCATCCTGTGGTAAACTAAAAAGCATAAAAAGCTTCAAATGACAAGATATTTGTCTCAGATTACAGAACTTGTCTCTTCCAGTTGCAAACTCCCTGGTTTTTTTTTTTAAATACCCTCTGAAGACTCAAGCAATGTTCAGTATTTTTCAAAAGATAACTTCCTCCATCCACAGAAGCACTGAAGGAGATTTTTTCTTCAAGACAACCATCATGAAAGAGTGCCAAGGAATGGAGTCTTACCTATTCATAAGGTAAGACCTCGATCACACTACAGCAGCAGAGTAAAGAAGGATAGAGCTTTGAATCCAGCAGAAGTGATAACGATCTCCCTCCCTGTCTCTCACTTCCTCCACTTCGACAGTAGCACTTCAGTCTTGTCTTCCCATTAGCCTTTCAGACATTTCTGTAAACACAGACAAAAGTCATTGTTCTACATGTATGCATCACAGGCTCATTTTGCTCACTGAAGACATGTAAGCAGCCATTCATCAAAATATGGGTGGAGTGAGAGGATTTTGGATTAACTGCAAATAAATGATGAGTTACCAATGCACAGTGCGCAAAACAGAAGCAATCCCATCCCCAAGTAGTGCATTTCATACAATAGATTAACTGCAATTACAGTTGTCTTAGAACTAAAAATAACATACCAAGATAGAGTGGGTGAGAGAAAGCACCATACTGTTCCACACTGACACATATTGGATTTACCTCTGCTAAGAGGCCTGTGTTGTCTCTGTGGGACTTTCCAAGGGCTGACTAATAATGTCTCCTAAATGTTCATCCATTTCATAGAATCATAGAAATCATACAATGGTTTGGGTTGGAAGGCACCTTTAAAGACCATCTAGTACAACCCCCCTGAAAGGAGCAGGGACATCTCCAACCAGGGCAGGTTGCTCAGAGCCCCATCCAAACTGGCCTTGAACTTTGCCAGGGATGGGGCATCCACCACCTCTTTGGGTAACCTCTTCCAATACTTCACCATTCTCGTTCTAGAAGAATTCTTCCTTATATCTAGTCTGAATCTACCCTGTTTTAGTTTAAAACTCTTACCCCTTCTCCTATCACTGCAGGCCCTGCTAAAAAGTTTCTCCCCATTTTTCTTATAGTACTTTAAGAAAGTACTTTAAGTACTGACAGGCCTCAATAAGGTCTTCCTGGAGCCTTCTCTGGCAAGTTCTTATGTTTTTGTATTCATATTTTATATTTCACTGGGAAGTCCTTAAGTTCTTATATTCAAACCTTTCTAATGACACTACACTTCATGTACTCTAGTTGAGCTTGTAATCAGATAATTTTGTGCATTTTCCATTCAAATCCTAAAAAATAAAAAACAAGAAACAAAGTAGCACATGGGAGGAAATTACATGCATAAAGAGAAAGCAGAGGTGTTTGTTCTGCAAATAGTCATGCAAACACTAGAGAGCTTCATTTTCCTGTGAAACATGAGTTTTACGTGAGTTTAACTCTATGTGCTTCAGTGAAGTTTATTCCAATTTAAATACACAGGAGAGGAGAGTTGTGCTATCACTCACTGCTCATCCTGTTGATCTCCAAATATCTCTTTAGACACGTGATTTATTTAAGTATAAATCAAGCACAAAGTAAACTAAAAATATAGCCAAACAAGGAACACACTTTCACATATGTAATAAGCCATGCAAGACCAAGACTTGATACAACTATTAGCTATTTGCTCAGGATAGCACAAACGATAGGAACTACTTTACACATTCAAATATTTTTCTGTGCTATGCTGAGATTGTCACATTTCTGAATACGTTGGCCTATCTAAACCCCTCGCCCATTCTTTAGCCTATATTCACCAAAAGCTTTTAATGAAGAGAAATGGCATTATCCTCCTTAAACGGCATTATCCTCCTTTTACAGATGGGAATCTAGGCAGAGAGACTAGGAAAAAAATGGGGCATGGCCTTTCTATGGCATTGGACGAGATCTTGAGTTCACCCAGTAAACCACTGTTCCCTGCTGCTGAGACACGGTAGCCTCTTCTACCCAGACCATTGGGAACAGCCCCTGATTATCAGGGAGCCAAAGGCATAATTGACCCAACTGCATTCAGTATGATGAAGAAAAGATTGTCTTGAGAGGAATAAAATTTAGTTAATATCTGTTACAGATATTCTGCCACAAAAGGCTTATTTTCCAATCTAGGAAAATTTTGGAAAACAGTTTTGTGCCTCTCACTACAAGAGAGACATTGAGGTGCTGGAGCATGTTCAAAGAAAAGCAACAAAGCTGATGAAGGATCTGGAGCACAAGTCTTATGAGCAGCAGCTGAGGGAACTGGGGTTGTTTAGTGTTCTGGTTTTGTTTAGTGAGGAGGACCTAAGCTGGCACCTTCTGTAGGAAACTGCTAGAAGTTGTTTCCCCTTTGTTCAGTGGACTCGGCTGGGCCTAGGGCGGACCTGCGGCTGGCCAAGGCCAAGCTAATTGGTAGCAGAATGTTCCCTGATAACACCTCTGCGATAACGTATTTAAGAAGGGGAAAACAGGAAAAAAAAAAAATGGAAGAGAAGATGTGAAGAAGCTGAGCCGGGGCAGAGAGAGGGAGGCGCGAGTCATGTGGGCCTTGCAGGCCTCACCCTCTGGCCTTGCACTGGATAGCTGACTGGGCCCAACTCGGCCCAGCCTGGCTGCAAGAATTGGAGAGGAGATGAGATGTGAATGAGATGTAAAAAGATCCTGAGAGGCATCTGCCAGCCTGTTGTGAAGAATTTTTCTTATGAGAGGAATGGCTGCAGACGCCAAGGTCAGTGCAGAAGGAGGGGGAGCAGTAACGCTGCTCCCGGCAGAGATTCCCCTGCAGCCCGTGGTGCAGCCCATGGTGAGGCCGGCTGTGCCCCTGCAGCCCATGGAAGCCCACGGAGGAGCAGAGATCCACCTGCAGCCTGGAGAGGACCCCATGCTGGGGCAGGTGGATCCCTGAAGGCAGCTGTGGCCCGTGGAGTGCCTTCACTGGGGCAGCTGTTCTGGAGGGACTGCACCCCATGGAAGAGATGACCCATGCTGGAGCAGTTTCAGGAAGGACTGTGGCCTGTGGGTGGCACCCCAGCGGTGGGACCCCACCCTGGAGCAGGGGAGGAATGTGAGGAGTTCTTCCCCCAACGATGAAGCAGTGGCGTAAAACAACGTGTGAATGACTGACCGTAACCCCCATTCCCTCTTCCCCCCTGTGCTGCTCGTGGGGGACAGGGGGGAAGGCAGTAGAGATAATGTTAAGCCCGGGAAAAGGGAGGGGTGGGGGGAAGTTATCTTGTTCCCTGTCTCATTCTCCTTGTGGTTTTAGAAATAAATGAATAGTTTTCCCCAAGGCAAGTCTGTTTTGCCCTTAACGGTAACTTTAAAGATTTCTCCCTGTCCTTATCTCAAACCTCAAGCCGTTTTTCCTTATATCATCTCCCCCTACTCTCTCGGAGGGTGGGGGAAGTGAGATAGAGACCGGGTAGTCTGGTCCCAATCAGGGCTGAACTACGACATTTAGCCTGGAGAAAAGGAGGCTGAGGGGAGACTTGTTGCTCTCTACAACTATCTGAGAGGAGGTTGTAGTGAGGTGGGTGTCAGTGTCTTTTCCCAAGTAACAAGTGATAGGATGAGAGGAAATGGCCTCAGGTTACGCCAGGGGAGGTTTAGATTGGATATTAGGAACAATTTCTTCACTGGAGGGGTTGTCAAGCATTGGAACAGGCTGCCCAGGGAAGCAGTTGAGACATCATCCCTGGAGGTATTTAAAAGAAGTAGACATGGCACTTAGGGACATGGTTTAGTGGTGGTCTTGGCAGTGTTAGGTTTATGGTTGGACTCTGTGATCCTAAAGGTCTTTTCCAACCTAAATAATTCTATAATTCTAAGTTATGTGTAAGTCAATGTTTTAAAAAATCTCAAAAGAGAAAGTTATTACATAGTCAATACTGTTGTAGGAATATGGACCTTGAAAAACAAACTAATTTTCATTCTTCCAGGAGACCAAATAATCTGAAAATGGTAAGATTAAACATTAAAAATTTTTGCTATTATTTTGGCTATTATTCTGTGAACATAAAGCTTCTATAGCTTAAAGCAATAAGACATTCTGATTAAAAAATGGCACCAAACATTTTAAATAAGTGTTCTAAGTGGAATAAAAAATACTACTATTTTGAACAAACTCAATACCTCACCTGAGACAAATATCTGATATAAATACTAAATTGCACTGAAATGAGTGGAAAAAAGATTTCTCACCATCCATGACAGTGAATGGAGAACCATGAGTTCAGAGAGGGCTGCTGAAAACCAATAAGACCGCTAGTCACCTACAGTAGTCCAGGGTCTAATACCAAAGGAAAGCATCAGGATGCTGACTATAAGTAGTCCTTTGGGTCTTACATTCTGCATATAATTTAAAGCAAAAAAAATAGCAGAAAAACTGAGAATGAGCCTTGCCATTTATTGTGACTTAGAGTTGTATTTTACTGTCTACATTACAGAACAGCATCGTTTTATAGAACGTTGCTATATTTTTATAAAACAAGGACTTTATCTTTTGCTTTGTCAGAATAAAACTTGTATTACTTTTGGCCCCGAGTTTGTCTAGTGCCAGAGGGATGTCTAAGTAAAGTGGACACATAATCTCTCCTTATGCAACATGTCCAAAGCAAATAGTGTATGCTCATAGTCCCAGTGCAATTGCACCCTACAATGTCTGAGGAACCTAGAGACCGAGATGTGCTCCCCATACTGCCAGAAGGCCTTCTGGCAGATTAACCATGTTGAGGTGCTGGACTATGGGGACAATCTCCTCTGGCAAACACAGAGAAAGGCCTCTTTTTTGAGGAGCAGAAAGCAGAGGAAGAGTTCACAGCACTAAAGATATCTTTCACAAAGTCTAAACAAAGAAATAACAAGAGTAAGCTGGTATATAATTTGGTACAGAATTAAATGAATCTGACAGTGATGCTTTCAGAAGGATGAGTGAAAGGTTATAGATCCAAGCAACAGAAATATTTATTAGGAGAGGAGTAGTTAGTTACTTTGCCATTAAAGCCATAATGCTGATGAGAAGGTATTAGATAGGTCGAAAGGAAAATACTAAGGAAGAAGTTGTTGCTCCTGACCTTCATGCTAAAGTTTAGATTAGAAAGGATGCTAACGCAGCTTCAACACTAATCATGTAGAAGACAGTGGTCGACTGTCACAGTCCAGACACCTTCTAAATCTGTAAAGAACATTTTACTCACACACAAACTATTGGCCGCAAGAACAGAATGAAATTCAATGGCTACCAGCATACTGAAGGCTGAGACAACATCATGATCCCCATGTCCCTATCCTCCAGCAAAGGGAATAAGTTCCTCTGCCAGTGAACAAGGTGAGACAGATACCAAAGTGAGAGAGCCACCAAGGCTTCTATTGTTTACTTTGGTCAATAATCTGAAGGTGAAAACCTCAGTTCCCCACCTCTCCCAGCTGAGATTTCTTGCAGGTGTGGTACTGCAAGCCTGTCCGAGGCCACCGTCCCTACTCCTTCTCTGAGCGCTCCAGACTGAACTAAAATGTGAAGAAATAGCTCTGTAAACCGTTCTGGAGGAAATTCTTTGTGTTTCCTACAAAAGGCAGTTACACTTCAGGGAGAGGCAATATGCTCGAACAGACTTCTCTCAAGTGAAAGAATTCAATTTGTTTGTGGCATTTCTGTTATGTTTTTGGTGGGTTTTTTTCTCAAAAAAAAAAAAAGACAAATGGTAAAGGGGCTAAGTCCCTATGTAACATGTCTTTTATGGTAGAGTTGTTCAGAACTTTTCCCTCTGTTGCTTTTAACGTGGGAGTTACTCTCCAAAAAAACACCTCTGTAGAAATGTCACATTCCTCCAAAATCTGTCTGCTCCTTGTGTGTCTTTGAGAAGTAGCTCCTGCTTTTTCTGACAAAAGGAATGTTTCACTTCTGTTAGCAGTGCAAAGCCAATTACAGTGTGGAACAGGGAGCTGGACTTGGGCCATCCTTGTGCATCAGCAACAGCACTGTCACCTAATTTGCAAACACAGAATAGTTACAACTGGCAAAGATATAAGAGGCAGCCTGGCTTTTAAATTCTAGCTTGAACGTGAAGGGTTGGCAGTAGGAAAAAAATGTATTTTGATTCTGAGCAAATGTAATCTGAAAGCATTTTAGAAAGAAGCCACACCTACATCTGTTTTTATAGTAGTAATGTATATCAAGCTAATAATCAGCAGTAAATAGAATAGAACCACAAGAAATATTCTCGTAACACTAGATTTCCTTTTATCCAAAAATCATTTCTTAAAAAATATTTCCAGCTTTGAATAATCAATCAGTTTTATAACTTTGACTAACTGACCCCCTGATTGCAGTTGGACAATATGCACTATACAGCTGTGTTCATAAATAGAAAGACTATTAGAGCTCAGGGAAAAAAAAAAAAAACAACAACAACCCACAAAGAGACAAAGATATTAGGAAATGGTAGTTACAACAAGTGGGTAGAAGAAACAGGACAGTGGAAGGTGAAATGTACATTTCAGAGATGTTATAATGTTCCTTGAAAAAGCATATATAAATGAATATTTATGGGAATGGTATTAAACACAGAAATTTCTTTTATGCTTCTTTTTCGCTTTTATTCAGTACATACATTTAATATTTTTAGAGAGGGAGTGCATAACAGCTCAGAATCTATGTTTGCACAGATTTCACTGCTATTTTTTTCTTATTCTGCTGGTATTATCTTTGTGGACTACTATGTTTGCAAGGGGAAAATCTTTTTGCTATTAACAGAGATAACTAACAGAGCGAAATAATGTAAATCAGGCTGTACGACCTGCATTTTGCTCTGCTGATTACTACAGATGAGTGCAACAATATTTGCTTATCTTAAGGAAAATATTTTCTTTTGAGGACAGACATAACCATTAGCCAGATATGATCAGAAAGGGAAGGACAACAGAATGGGCAGCAGGGCCATCACATCATAGACACCTTTACAGCTTTCTGAATTTTAAAGTGGCTCAGTCCAAACATAATGTAGAAGTAGCATTACGCAGGAGGCCAGACTGGCCTTCCTACAAGTCTTCATCTGGTCCTCAAATGTGACCTCCACAGAAAAACAGAACTGTCTAGTTTGAGCCAACAACATATCAACATCCTCTGTGACTGGACAAAGATGAGGACGTAGGCCTCAGTGATTAGCAAAGTGCCACTGAAGTGACCTCATGTAAAAAGTGTATGAGTAGACACATTTTTCGTTTCTGAAGCCTATGACTTAAAGGTCTGTAATTTTGACTTCTGTCCACTTACACACAAAAGGTGGCTGCGTTTGCTAGTAAATACATAACCACAATGTCACATTTGTCTGTCATTTTCCCTTTATGTTTGCTTTAGGGATTCTTTGTCTCTAAGGCAGAAATAAAATTCTAGTCAAGCCCAGTCAGCCCTAGAGCCTAGGATGAAGTTCTGGGTTTAAATACAAATTATAGCGGTTTCATTTCAACTTTATTTTATATTCAAGGAAGGAAAGAATGAACAAAGAAAAGACTGAAAGAACAAAGGAAATTTAACTCTCCATAGGACATGGGATTTTGCTGTAATGGTTTTTACAAACAAAACCTGTTCAGCACTGAGAAACCCTCTGTTGCCTTATAAGTGTTTTCACACAGCCTTTGTTTTACTTCCAATTCCTACAGGTATTTTTGTAGGATTCTCCCTAAAATCTGCAAGTGTCTGTTCAGAGTCAGAACCTACAAAATCTTTTAAGGACAAAAAGAAGTCACTTCGCTTCAGAAGACCTGCAAAGCTCCAGATCCATATTTGCATGTCCTGAATCCCTCATTTACAGTGGCTTTGGGAAGATGAAAAAAAAAGAAAAAATATTTGTAAGGGTATAGACGTATGGGGATTTTTCCTTATTAGGAAATGGACAATTTTCTGAATGTTTGTTATTTTTTCAAATACTTTTTCAGTATTTCTTCTTTGCCCGTTTTTTTTTTTCTAAAATCAGTGGTTTTCCATCTTCCTATCTATTTTCCCTCAAACCTTGCTTGTGAACTTTCTGGCTCTTTTTGTGCTTCCCAGGTGTTAGATTCCCTTCATTATTGACAGGTGATACTTTGGCCCTTTCTAATTAGCTCTATACTTGGATAAGGCCTAGACCTGCCTCTTAAGCTGTCAAGTGATCTTCACAATGGACTTGCCAAGCCCTGAAGCATTTAGATCACCCTCCCTTGATATCCATCCCAGCCCGTGCAGCTTCAAAACACCCCCTGTGGGGCTCTCCAGCTCTGCAGGCATGGAGCGGGCAGGACCTGTGTCCAGTGGGACTGATGCTGCCCACTCGCTCACCCCTGCCACAATATGGTTATGACCCATGCATGCTGGATGGATATGTGCTCTGCTCCCTCCCCTGCTGCTGCCCTTAGCTGCCCGTACACGCACAAGGCACATGTTCCCAGACTTCCCACAAGCAGCTCTCTGGTTTTCCCCCCAAACACTTTCTGATGGTCATAAATCTCCTGAAGACTCGTATCCCTCCCTCTTTAGGACATTTGTCTGCGTGCAGTTTAGTTATGTGATGGTCTTTTTTGAAGTTCTTAGGGCTTCTAGTGCTTTTATAGTAGTTTGTGCATTTGTTTTTATCCACTAAGCCCACAGATTGTAGCAAATTAAAGAAATTACAGCTAGGATGTCTACATTCCCAAGGGTCACATCTCAGGCAATTGGCTGGTCAAAGCAGCTTCTTTTGTTCCGAAATGCTTACAAGCCTTTAATTCAGGACACTGGGAGATTCAGCAATTCCTGGAAATAGCCTGTACAGCCACGTATCTTCCTAATGCTCATTGTTGGTACATCACATGCAATAATGTTCCACGCCCTGAGTAGGGGAGGGAGGGGTCTGACCCAGAGGCTCCTCTATGCTCCACAACCTGGAACTGCACCTCTGCGCTCAGAACTGGAAGGAGACTCCATCTCATCCAATTCAGTCCGAAAAGGAGGAAAAGGAACAACTTGTTTGGCAGCCTGCAACACTGAGCATCTTCCTCATTTTTACTTCTTGCTGTAGGTATTACCCTGCTTGCCAAAATATTCCTCCTTCCATCCCAGTGACTCTCACACCCTTGAAAACAAAAGGGTGAAAGCACACAGTGCTGGTAGGCACGTTCTGGGTTTGGATTCTGGGTGTTTTAGCCTGCAGCATTCTTGCTAATTTTATTCTCTTGGCATCCCACCGATTGTGTTTGGCTCCAGGCCTCCAAAACTTTTTTTCTCCACTTATTTTCATAAGGCAATAGAAGAAAGAAAATTTGAGTCACAGAAATCTCTCATATCGGCTATGAAAAGTAGGTTAAACTGGTTTTTATGCACCCAAAGATTGTAACCTAGCCCTTGCAGTTTCACCATTGTTTCCAGTCTTGGCTTAAAACTCTGTTCATCTACAGAAAGAACAGGGAACTCCCGTTTACACTAGGATGAAAGGATGGTTTCATCTTCCTTCTTTTTTTTAAATGTGGTTTTTTTTTAAGATAGTGGGCAACCATTTCTGTTTCTCAAAATGACAGAGAAAGAATTTCCCCTCATCCTGCTTCTTTCTTCAGTCATTCTTGAACTGGAAAGAGCATACTCAGCCTAGAAATTCTTACAATAACTGCGGGAGGGGGGAGTTCTCATTGTGTGCAATGGAGAAACGATAGCGACTATTTGAACCATCCTGAATTAATTGGTTTTAAGGTGTATGTAACAATAAGGTGAGGTTCTGGAGATTCCCATTTGTTACAGCATGCAAGTGCATTTTAAAGACTTCCCATATGCATACCATCCCATTTTCAGTGGAAATAAGCCTAAAGGATCTCTCTCAATCAAGAATCACATGAGAAGTGAACCTCTGAAGGGAACTTACTCTTCCTGGAGGTGGTTTACTTGGTGGCAATGTGTGTGAGGTTTCAGATAGAAACTTCCTGCCCTGGATGCAAGCGTGGTTTTATTCCCACCCTATACATAAGGGTACTTACTGATCCCTTAGAGTATCTAAAATTTTGTTAATTAAAAAAGTCACAGAACTAGTGGTTTTTACATGTATCAATCAAGTATGATGAAGCCTCAGTTCCATTTTCATAGACTTACACCTCTCTAAAGAATAAAGGATTTGCTGAACAGCCATGAATGGATAATTATAAAATTCAGAAAAAACAAGGCTGTATAGAATTTCTCCTCTGGGTCAGCAAATTTCAACATTGTCCATACATTTGCTAACAAGTTTTACAAAATTGAGGAATGTTAATTTTCTGTGTTTCAAAACAAATGAGACGCTTCATTTATTGTAACATCTTTTTTTTCCTGCTGAGTCTCAAAGCATTCTGGCAAGTTCTGCCCTGATTTATAACCACCCATTTCTCAGAATGGCACAGTTAGATGCAGAATTTGTTGAATTACTTAAGGAAGCTGCCTGAAAGCCAGCATTTCTCTGAAAATATGACAGATAGAGTCAAAAGCTTCAAGAGTCTTAATAGCAATACCAGGCTGTAAACCTCTGAAATTTAAAACCCAAATAGTTAAGCTGGGGTAGACAGGGTAGGGGAAGCAGAAGTCTGCCTTTGGGTTTAAAAACAAAAAACATTCACCAACAACAAAACTATGGCTGGGCATTAATCCAGGTGGAGTGGCTGTGTACACGTATCTGAGCCTCCCTCATGTGCAGAAAAGGTCATTTTTATCCCACTGCCCAAAGGAGCAGCAGGGTGCCATTTTGAGGGGGCAGAGAAGAGCTATCAATCCTTTCAGTAATCATATGATCCACAAATAACAACCTATGGGGTCCTCTGTTCTAACTGCCTTTCAGTGCAGGAGCATAACTCCTTTTGTATTTCTACCAGCATTTTATCCGGTCTGGCTTTTTGTGTTCCATGGGACAGAGTCTCTGCTCCTCCCCGGGGGGATTATTCCACAGCTAATAGCTCTCACGACCAGGAGGGTTACCCTCTAAAATCTCTCCCACTGTTCTTAGATAATTCTTCTATAACTAAGCCGTTTTAAATAACTCCTCTGTATTGTTGATGATTCCATCTCTACATATGTTCACGCATAAGGTCGCTACAGTTTTACCTCCTTCAAGAGTTTAGTTATATTTTAAACACTTAATTCTTCAATAAAAATGTCTGTGCTCCATTTCCACAGCTGCCCTCCATAATGCTGAATTCCCCCTCCTGTCAGGACTGTTTGGTGCAGAGCCTTGCCCAGTTGGTATTTCAGGTGCAATCATAGCACTGGCAGAGGGGTTGTTACTGCCCCTCTTTTTGACATGTGTCTGTACACAGTCCTATTCCAGCTGGGTGTTTTGATGCATAGGTTTATGTATGGTAGCCACAAACTGAGTAATAAGACAATCTGTGAAAGCTGAAAAGGAGTTCACTGCCGCTGTAATCCTCACCAGAGCAGCAGGAGGTAACAGGCTCTTCCATGCCTGTGAACAACTCTTTGAAACTCTGCACAGGGGCTTCTTCATACGCATTTTGTCACTTGGGCAGCAAAAGACATGATAAAACTTCAGTGGAAAAGTCTGATTTACCTTACACATCCAGTTATCTCTGCCCTAACATGCACTCCATCTCCCCCCTTCTGACTGGATAACTGTTTCAGGTTATCTTTCCACATTTTTAAGTGGTTTATGTTTTTTCCCAACTAAATAATTTCTTTTCAATGTCTCCACCTTCTGTAGTCTCTCTGTGTGCTCAGTTCCTCCCAGGCACTTTAATATTACTCATAAATGTTGATACCAAACTCATTACTTCCTCTCTTGAGTCACCAATTAAAATACCAGTTTAAACCCGCAGTAATCCATGATCCTAGTAAAGATCATTACAGACACCTCCTACTAACACAATATGTTCCCAGAAGCCATAACCTTTGCTTTTGCCTCTCCACAGGAAGCACACTGACAGACACGCAAGCTTTCCTGGCCAGCCCTTTTCCAAGAGAAGAACCACAGTATGTAGGAAAGGATGACATATCTGAAAATATCTTTCATTTTGT
The DNA here is from genome assembly GCF_036417535.1 of Chlamydotis macqueenii. Lineage (NCBI taxonomy): Eukaryota > Metazoa > Chordata > Aves > Otidiformes > Otididae > Chlamydotis > Chlamydotis macqueenii. The sequence continues at coordinate 14,980,209 of NC_141593.1, read as the reverse complement.
ATGAGAGTCTTTCACTAGCTATCAAAAGACCCTTAGGACTCCTAGCTAGAATAAGATCCCTGCAGCTTTAAGGAGTGATTTCAGAAAAAAAAAAAAAAAAAGTAGAAGCTGATCTTGAGAGCTCAATCCATGCCAAGTAGGAGGCTGCCACTGCTGTAAGTGAGGACCTCTAAAGAGACAGCTATGCAAAGACTCAACTAGAAAGAGAATGCACTCTTTATGCTCTAACCTGTAGCCAAACACACATAAATAATTTAGTACAAAAAACAAAGAATCGGTATCTGCGTAACACCTGGCAGTATATAAAGCTGCCCAAACATGGGCTTTCATGACCTGGTCTGAGTTTTCCTTGTAAGCTGGAGAATTTGCCAATGAGACATTCTGCCTGATGCCACTTGGGATCACATCAGACAGCTTGCTGAGTGCTGGTATATATGCCTTTCATTAGCATCACAAGGGCAAAGGCTAGAGCAGGAAAGCATCTTATAAAGAAATTACTGACTGGTTTATACACAACTGCTGATCATTTTGTCATGGTTTGTCTGCAAACTGAGTCATGTGTGAGTGGTTAGAAGCTTATTTCACCCAGGCAAGGAGAAAAAGGCAGGTTAAATTTTTACTCTTAAGGGAAGGAGGCAATGGAATTGCAAAGGAAAGTGAGAAAAGTAAGAGCAGAATGGACAGGAACACAAGAAGTGGAAGAGAAGTCAATTGGCTGAAACAAAAGATGGTTGAAGTAAAGAAACTATAAACCTGATCTCTTAGACCAGGGTTAGTTTTTAATATTTCCTGTTAGAAGCTGGCAGTTAAATCTTACCATTTCATTGATCTTTTGTAGGACTAAGGATATATCATTTCTTCCAATGTGTCTTTATTTGGTTCTTTGTTTGCCATCTTTACAGGGCTGTACTGAGAGTAGACACACATTGAGTTTGTAAAGAGCTCAGGTGCTATAATAGCTCCCTGGGCAGAGATTTAGGTAGGATGTAAAATGCCTAAGTTCTAGGTATTTACTTCTGACAGGTAGGATGCTCTATTGCTCTTAAGCTATATTCCTCTATTGCTTTGCTAAATGTAGATAAACATACTATGCTTGCAAACAGAACTCCAGGTCAATTCAGTTATAACTGAGCTTATAGCTCTGACAAACCACCTGGTATCTCACTAGCACTGTCTTTATATTGTTAGAGTAAAATTATCCTAATCAGGACTGCTTCTTTCTACACTGCAGAGATATTAATCTTGCTTCAGGCCTGAAAGCAATTTCATTTATACTCATAGTTCTCTGCTAAGGCCTCTCCAGCACCACAGTCCTTTCTTAAAACCAGGACTATAGTTTCCAGAAGCTACCAGGAGAATCAGGTGGCCAAGAAAATTAAGGTGATACTGGATAAGACAATTTATAGACATTTATTTAGATCACACGAGCTAGTTGTAACTGCCACAGTAGGTCTTTACATACTCCATCTCAGCTACTCGTGATTTCTGGACTGGCAGATGAATTTTCACCCTGCAGCTTGTGTTAATCTTTGGGTACTAGTATTATGCACCCACAAGCACTCCTCTCACTAAATCAGTGGCCAAAAACTTTCTGATTCAAGCTCTAAGAAAAGAAGTCCCATGTATGAATCCAACTGAATGTGAGAGGTTTGGTTGGCTCTTTCAACTTTGTTTTAACAAAGAGAGCAGTATTGTTTTACCCAAGACAAGTATCTCAGCTACTGTGTTTACCAATGTCTGTTTCTTCAGAATTTTGGTTTGCTTTCATTGCTTAAGGAAGCACAGTGCTCTCAGGCTCAGGTTTCCCCTGGTTTCATCTTCTATGATTTACTTCTCTCTGGGTTTAGGATTATGACTAGGAGCTGGAGAAGACCTGTCCTTGTCAGGCCACTAGCCACATAGGCAGGCAGCCTAGCAGGTCCACACCTTACTTTGTGCCTGGGTCTCCCCACCTATAAAGCTAGGAAAAAGGTTTTAACTGCCCTCTGTAAAACATCTTTTATCTATTAGGAGTACTGTTATTGTCATAATAATTGGAGACACTGTAAGTGTGGAAAATATTGTCTGTGAGTTAAAGAAAGGAAATCATGTGAAAGGATTGTTTCAGTTGCCTCATAGTAAAATAGATTTTGGAAATCTCTCATCAACAAAATGAAGCAATGTGGGGAATTTGATACTGAGGCAAGTGATGATGCTGTGTAACCAAATTGCAACGTGGCATCCTGATCCACAGCAATCCTGGTAGTGTTTCCACAGTCCAGAATTAAGAAAACAAGGCTTGGTATTAACTCATGCTTGAATTCTAGCTACACATAAGAAATAATTCATCTCTTAATGTTCCCAGCCAATTTCTCAAGGAGAAAAAATTTAACATGCACCATCCTTGACTATTGCAAAGCTGAAAATGGCTTGGACTTCAATTTTTTTTTGTAAATTGAGATCATCTATGAGTGCCTTATAACCCTCTTCAAATCAAAATATGTTGGTGATGTCCAGGACGCAAATTGTGTGAGGGCAAATGTAAAATGCAAGGACAAGAACAAAAACTTCTTACAATTTTGGGAGGGTCTTGGCTGCAAGTGCCAAAAGCAAATTGCATACTACAGCACATAAATACCACACTGCTAGAATAAATTATTTCAAACTTCTGCCTGGACTCTACTTCTGTGCTGTTCGCGCTTTGTCAGAAGGAAGAAGATGCCACATAAGCTTTGTAGTTGGAAGACAAAGCAACACATCAAAGAGCCTCTCCATGTTAACTATGCATGTCCAGGTGTTATTGCAAATGCAGACAGATATGAGTAACCATGTACACTGTAGGCTAATATTCAAAACACGAAAGATACTAACTTTGAGCAAGAGCAATGGCAGCATGCACATATGCACGCAAACACCCACCCACATGAGAGCACTAACATCTTGCACCCATTACTTGTCCTGTGATATAGACATAATCTAGTTAAAATGGAAATGTATTAGGAAAGTCAAACAATTAATTGATCCAAGAAAGGTTGTTTCATGTTTTGTGTAAATCAAAGCTAAAAATTCATTTGAGGGACACTGCTGTAGTGTAGACTAAACAGAGTTTGGCATGAGCGCAGGGTTTGGTGTGGGTGTTAAAGTTGTTCTGCCCTACACATGGTTAGTAATCCTCAGCAGAAATGTTAACTCAATTTGTCAGTATTATCTTTATGTCAACAGTAATGCTTAAATATTTACAATACACATAGTACTCTGAGGGTTCGTAACGCAAGATAAATTGGAAAAATGCTAACAAAATGGATGGTACTAATATAAGCCCTTGGCACTTTGTACTCTTCAATTTTATATACAAGAGGGTTTGCCTGAAAGTTGGATTTTATTAGGCTCTATGGTTTATTTGCTACCCCCAAGCTTTTGCTAAAATGAAGCAGAATTTTATATAATCATTGTAAAAACAGAAATATATTAAGTTAATGATGCATGAGGACTGGGTCCATAAGAAAAAGGCATAGATTTTTACAGATATGTTCTGTACCAAATTCAGTCTTGACATAAATGAGTATGAAGACTGTAGAGCTCAAACTGAGTTGCACCTGTTTATATACTGGCAGAATTTGGCCCTATGTCATCAAAGAAATTATAAATGTCCAGTATATCTTTTTTTAGATAACACGCTCCATATTTAATATCACTCCAAATACATTACAAGATAAATAAAACAACTGTAAATTTTGCAAATAGCTAAGAAGAGAGAGAAATAAAATAGCTAGGGAAAATATCTTTGGTGCAGATCTGAAAACAGAGGAACAATATGATGAAATGAGACAGACTTCCTTGACTCTTTCCCTTTGTTACTCTCCCTTTTTCAGATTCATTGCCATGTATTCTCCTAATGAGCCCTTCTAATGAATGCTGGCTGTGAAAGCCAAGCATTTGTTCCAACCATGCGTGATTTCTGCATCACTCTTAACCTTGAATCTTTTCCCTGTTTGCCTTTCTGATTCTAAACTGTCCTTCAGCATTTTTTGATCCGTATACCTATATCTTCTCACTATTTCAATGACAAAAGTCCTCCCAGCGTTTCCTCCAGTCATAGTTCACCAGATAGCAGCACATGAGGAATACGACTGTCCGTTTTCACATGCTGCTTTTAAAAAAAAAAAAATGTAACCATGTCTTCCTCTGGATCAGACATCTCGCTTTCCAGTTAGCAGTATTTATAATAGTTTTAAGCTGCTTTCATAGATTTGTTGCGTCCTACATGTTGTTATTCCTCCATACTATTTTGCTCCAGCACTTTCTACAGCTAGGTTATTATCTGTTATCTTGCTACTACTCACACCAGAACCTGTCATCTTGAAAAGTTTATTTGTTTCTTCCTGCCTCATTGTTTGCTCTTGCTTTTAAGTCTGCAATTGTTTTGGGATATAATTTGTAGATATTCTGAGTCTCATGAGAAGACATAGGTGACATAGCACAACAAAATACTGTGACACAAAAAGGTTTTCATCTATTCCACTACTTTTTTCCATTGTGACTACACACTACCTCATTGAGTACAAATCCTGTATGTTTTACTGATGTAATTCTTGTTCATTTCCCCATCTCCTCAACTTTCATAACCTGCCAGTCATCACTTCACTGTGATATTGTGTAAATTTGAATAAATAGTCCAAAGTAGTAATAATTTTTAAAGAAACTGAAATATCTTTTTTTAAAATGTCCTGCACAAAACGTATTGCTCTTTCAGAGATGACTGACCTAGAAGGTTTTGTCAAATGAATGGCAACTCAATGTAAAACTACTCCACAACTTTTCTGTCCCTACTCCAACAGAGTATCATTTCAAGTGACTAAACCTTGAGAAGAAGCAACAGAAGAAAACATGCTTCAAAGAATCTATGTTGGACTACAGTTTAAGACAAGAAATGTTATGTCATCTATTTGCAAGATCTCAACCTATTTCCACACACATTTGGCTTTTTTTCTTCCTCTTGGTCCCTCTTGCCCACCCCACCCCTCCACCCCCCAGAAATCTGCTATGTTTAAATTTAAACTATTCCATTTTGAGCACATTTACATCCCCAAAGATTCACATACTTTTAAACAGAATTGACCACAGTGAGAAAAGGGTAAATACGATCCAGCCCCTTCCTACTTACACACACACTTACTGTTCTTTAATTAGGAAAGCCAGATGGGATTTGAAAATTTCTTTGAAGGAAGCACAGCAGCAATGTTTAGAAAATGTATGAAATCCCATCTTGCCTTTGAGCTGTCACTCAGGCTTTGAGTCTTTTGCCCCATATTCTATTCGCCATTCTTACTCTGGACCTGTGATATCCGATTCCTGTTTCTGTAATTTCCATCTTTTGTTCACAAGCCTATTCTCTTCACAATAACACTATTCAGATAAGGTATGTCTTTGAGTTGTCAGCTACTAGGCTTTTTTCCCTTCCTTGTAAAGATTCCATTAGTTCTTTGGGATTCTGTGGTACAAGTGTATGAAGCAAGAGCTCTCTGCTGAAATATTGCAACTTACTTTTCAGTACTGCGTCAGATAGCATTAGCAGGGAGTTTTTACAGTTTACCTTGCAAATGATGGAAACCACTCTGTGTTAAACAAAAGAATGAAGAGAGCCCAGCAAAAGATATATTTATAGTACACTGCTTGTGCATTATGGTGTCCTGGCACTGGAGGAAAAATGTAAGAGGATTATTCCTAGATAAGGCACCTTACACCTTGCAAATATAACATATGCATGTTGTGACACTTCGCCCATATAATCATTATTCTGTTCAAAATGGTATGCTTTCGAAGCTTAAGAAGGAAAAATATCAGAGTAATGACCTTAAACCACACAGCAAAAGACACAGCAGATCTTTATTTTGTCTCCTCTCACCACAGGGGCTGTATTATTTTAGGTACACATTGCCCAGCAAAATGGATCAGCACTGCTGCGATGCAAGTAACAAACCTATAAGAAACTCCACTGTATTTAAAATAGTTTTAATTAAAATAATAATAAGAGGCTGATATTTTGTACTCTAGATCTTGCATAGAAATACATTATGCATATTTATATAGCTAAGCCCCAAGACTTAGACTCCTCGTTCTTGCCAGTCATTTGCTCCATGACTTCCAGGAGACCACTTATATCTAGAGATACGTCATCCTACCTACCTGTGACATGGGAATGTTACCATTTGCATCAAAAATATTTGATTCAGAGGTGTAATTTCATTGAGGAGTACTTGAGATTCTTGGATGAGAAAGGTTTCATCCGTTTCCAAGGTTTGCACTCCAACTAATTATCAATTAAAAAAATAAATTCAATTACATTCCACAGTCATATATTGTTAGGTAAAATTTACAACTCAACAAAAAAAATTATAGTTTTTAGTAATCAAGTAATAATTTTTAATATACTTGTTGAAATGTAATATCAAGATCACATATGTTTAATAACCAGACATTTTCCTACTAGTTTATCACATTTTAATTTACAAAAAATAAAGAAAATTAACAGTTCCTATAAAAAACTGGATCTTTATACTCTAACCACGCATCAGGAGTTTTTACCTTAAAACCAATTTCTTTTTTAGTTTTTAGAGTAATGAAGCCCCTGGGATGACTAATTGCAAGAGCAAGCAAGGGCATTTAGGTTACTTACTGTAAACAGCTGAATATTTAGACAGCACCAGGGACTGATATTTTGTGGATATTCTAAAGTCTAAATATCTAAATTCTAAACATCTAAATTTATACTTCTAAAGTCCACGAAAAACATAATTTGGGATGCCCTGTGTACATCATAGAATCATATAATCATAGAATGGTTAGAGTTGGAAGGGACCTTCAAAGGTCATCTAGTCCAACCCCCCTGCCAGGAGCAGGGACATCCCCGACTTGGTCAAGTTGCTCAGAGCCTCATCCAACCTGGCCTTGAACGTTTCCAGGGATGGGGCTTCCACCACCTCTCTGGGCAACCTGTGCCAGTGTTCTACAACTCACATTGTAAAAAATTTTTTCCTAATATCCAATCTAAATCTACCTGCCTCTATTTTAAAACCATTACCCTTCGTCCTATCACAACAGGCCCTACTGAACAGCCTCTCCCCATCTTTCTTGTAGGCCCCCTTGAGGTACTGGCAGACCGCTATAAGGTCTCCCCAGAGCCTCCTCTTCTCCAGGCTGAACAGCCCCAACTCTCTCAGCCTGTCCTCATAGGAAAGGTGCTCATACAAAGACATGCTTCAACAAAGTGCTTACTAGGTTCAGATAGGTGGTATTAAACTCAACTGCCTGAAGAGCTGAGGCTAAGCTGTGCCTGAGTGCTCTGCTGAACCAGAGGTAACCATTACTTGCACTTGCTAACGTGGAGGTCTGGTGCAGTCGGAGCTGAAAACATGATTCTAACAGCTTTTTTTTTAAAGGAAAATAAGCACCAATAAGCACTCTTCTGAGCAGTAAAATATTATTTCTTTGGCCCTACTGACCCATTTCTCTTGGTCATCTCAAGCACTTCTGGTTTCAACAGTCAGCACTACTGAGACACCGAGCAGAGGAAGCATATCTGCTAGTCATGGCACCTACTCCCTGGCAGGCTCTGGCAGCAGTTGCTGGCTGTAGTTTCAGCTTTATCTAAGGATATGTCACATATTTAGGCTGTTATGTGATCTGTCTTTGCTGCTTTCCCTTCCTAAAATCTTTCTCCATTCCCTGAACTTCTGCACGTTTTTCACATTTGTGAATTAGGTGCCATATGACTTGCTCATGAAATAGCTACATGGGCTGTCCTACAGCCCCAGGGCGGGAGCCAGGGCTCTCCCCATGTTTCTGTGCCTTCTGCCCCCAAGTAGGCAGGACAGGAAAACTAATTACTATATGGGCACATCTGTATGCTGGATTTCAGCAGAGGAAGGTCAGATGCGCAAGCGGAGCCTCTTCCTTGCCTTTTTAAATCATATTGCCGCTTGCCACTCAATTAGGAAGCTTGTTGCACATAAGAATTGCAAAGTAAGGACACTGAGAAACCTATTTTCAAATGCTGATCTTTGATCTGTCGGCCCAGAGCCTGTCAGAGACACAGGAGCTGCATATGTGGCCTGTGCACCCATACGCACAGCGTGTTTCACATTATAGAGAGTTCAGGAGCATGTGTGATTCGTCACGTTCACATCCAAGGGGCATTTGCAGGTGCAAGTCCAAGCCTCAAAGGCAAAGGAAAGCCTCACCCGTGCACACTGAAGAGGATCCCTTTGATCCCTGAAGGTGCACTAATGCACTGCTGTGGAGAAAACTGTCCTCTTGTGTATTTGGGAACATGCTATGATGAACATCAGACACGGACGGATAAGCAGAAAACAGCAGCCAGCTTCTTTGAAACCCAAGTTCATACTTGAAAAAAATGCTAGTTTGATAAAGCAGTAGACTTACCAAAATGCACAGAAATCGTTTCAATGGAGACTGAAGCAGGCCTGAACTGTTCACCTGATACCTGCACACCATTTTGTGTGTGTGCTAGCTACAATATTCAATTTTTGAAGGGCCTATTCTATCTGATAAGACTTTTCCATAGACTTTTCAAATTTATCCAGAGACAAATCCTACTTCCTAGACTTGTTCCTACTGGCAAATACTATGACAGGCAGTGACTTTAGCCTCCAGTTCAATCTTTGGGCTGCTCCAGCCCATCAGTGTAAACACAGCCGTTATGATTAATCTTAAGCATTGCCATAAAGGTAGAGGGGCCATTTAGGGAATGTGGGTCTGTTCCAAACTTACTTTGTCTTTTTATTTAACTTGAGTGCATCTTGAAAGAGGCCCTAAATTGGCACTGGCTTTCCCATAAATTAAATATGGTACTTTTTCTAAGCTTTAATAAGTTCAGAGAGGATTTTATTTAATTCTAACAGAATTATCGACTCCATTCTACCCTTTACACTTACAAAGAAATACTCTTTAAATATTTACAAATAAAAGCAGAAAATGAACTTGAGAAATACACATTTTGGGGAGCGTGTCTACAATTTTACAGCAAGTTACAGGAGGTATCTTAGAAAGCAGGAGATACCTGTAATAATGGAATATGTACAATTCAGTATCTTCTCTTTATCAAAGGCAGTGCTCTTTCTGGTCGGCACTGGACCACATCTCATACCGAGTGATTAATTTGCTACGAATTAGTAATTCCATGAGCTTTAAGCTCCTTCTGTAAATATCACAGCTCTAGGAATTAATCATTTTCACTGAACTTACTTGATAATCACTGAATTGAGATTCCTGCATATTTTATCAAGTATTTTTACATATCTGAGATTTGAACTATGCAACCACGTTGTGAACAGTTGGATGAGTGACCAAGCATGTGATGTGCTTGAAAGCACAGATCATGCCCTCTCATAACATGTGTTGGTCTAATCTATTCTCTGCTTGGAAAGGAACTCAAGTATTTCTAACATGCATTTTCTGCATACACTTCTATATGGTTTTTCCCAGTAAAATCCCATTATTCAAACGCCTACAGGTTCAAATAAACTGTCTAGAAAAATCTGCCTGCAATTACCTGATTCTTAACCACAATCAGTTGAAAGCCTGTTTTAAATGTTAAGATACATGATTCATAAAGTGTCTCAGGTAGTTCACAGCAGGAAGAGAAGGAACGTGCCAGGGAAGGAAGGGAGCACTCTAAATTACACAGCAGACTATGGATTTATACATTTATCAAACAGAAAGAAGCTGCCAAGCCACAGTAGTCCGGTATCTCTTGGACGTCCTAAATATCCTCTAGAAAAGTGATTTGTTGGCCTTATTTTGCACTGAATCCTGAAGATACAGAAAAAAAAAAAAAAAACCTGGAATTTCACTCCTAGAATCTGATATGACTTGTGTAAGAAATGAAGTAGATATTTTTAATTATTTATAGTTTCATCCAGACACAGAAAAAGTGTAGGGCTTTATTCTTTTCCCATCTAGCTAATGATAAAAGCAATAATCAGGTAAGTGACGAAGATATAGTGTTATGATAATGCACTTGACCCAGCGTATGCACTTCACTGAATGCAAAAATAATCTACTCTTGAAAGAAAAGACAGAAAACCATGCAAAGTGTCTGAAAACACTGGCATCCTTAATGGGATAAATGTTTTTACCCAAGTCAGAAGTGTTTTGGAAAAGACAACTGGTGTTCTGAAACTACCATCACTCCCCAAAAAGACATTAAGTAGAGCCTAAAATAGTCTTAATTCAGTGTTCAGTCAGAAAAGACAATAATTACAATGCAAGGGCTCTTGGCAGAGAGAAGACATATGTATTTTTCAGATGGCAGTCTGATAATATTGCCTTAGATGTCCCAGGAGGCCTGATGATCAGGATTATATATAGAATTGACTGTTTCACAGTGATGATCAGCTGGGATTTTTTAAGCTGTTAACCATGAGCCAAGCCTTTCAAGATGATTTCAAGTTTTCAAGTTAAATTTACTTTGTGGAGGATTTCATAACACATCACAGTTGTATTTAGTGCAGCTTCCAGCACCAAAACAAGTGTGCGAATATCCATGCCATGGTGTTGAGGCATCTGTCACACATTTTCTTTGGACACATGGATTTCACATAGCCTCCAGTTTCCAAGTCACTCCTAGTAACTTATTTATTAAAAAAACATAATGGCATGTTATCTTTTACTTTCACATCTGTGTCTTTATAGTCATGTTTTCCCTGGTCTCTTCTGGAAGAACTCATTTAAAACAGAGATGGAACAAAGGTAAGGAGGAGCGAGTAAGTGTCAAGAATTTCTGCTTGGAAGAATTTTAAGATGTTGAATCATGATCGGTGACCTTTCTTTCTTTGCTCTCAGAGGTACTATGCCACAGCAGATTACTTCAAGCATTAGAATGAAAGATCTTCTGCCATGCCGCTTTGCTTCTCTGCATCCCGTGGAAATGCAGTCTACAAATAGAGCTGGTCATAACCCCTTGGGACTTGACACTAAGGAGCACTACATGCAAATGCAATGTACTTAGAAATAAATTATCAAATATTTTGTATTTGTAAGGAAAAAAAAAGGGAAAAAAAGCACTATGAGGCTATGCTGTCTTTTGTTCTTATTCCATAAAAGGATTGTATGTAGATGTTTTTTGAAAAAAAAAAAAGGCTACATGGGTAATAACCTCCATGTGGTTAGACAGGAAAGCTCAGAAGAATTAATCACATCTGATGAAACCCTGAATAATTCCATTTGCAGTGCTGTACATCTGGGAGAGACACACAAGTAAGTGTTGCATCAGAGGCAGATAAAACCACAATGTTCCACATTCACTCAAAGTTTCAAGAGCACCAGTCTGCCAAAATTAAGTCTTACTGGCTTGTGGGACTCCTTGGAGACCACTCAGTTACTAACTGTATTGCCATTTCTAAGACAAAAATTTCCTTTTTCCAGGGTCTATCCTTGAGAATTTACCTGACAGAATAGGCAATCTTCTGCAATAATCAGAAGCCAAAATCTTTCTACCTTGCTTTATTATCTGTCTTGTTCTGCTCTCTTTCTATGATTTCATATACTTCTTATTCAGTTTATCATTCCTACATATTTAAGTTTCTTGACAGGATATCTACGCTACACTAAAAATGGAAGGGCTATGACATATTTGATGGTAAAGTGAGAGTGGCTGTTTATCCTTGTGGCTTTCATAAACCATTGCCTTCAGTGGTGAGTAACATTAATTATTTACCAACATAACAATGGAAAAAGTTTTCTCTGGCAGAATTGAAAATGCAGCAATTTCTGTTGCTAGAATTACGACAGCTGAGATCATTCTCAGCTAGGAAGCACAGTATGGAAAGATATCAAGAACATTCTTCTAAGTAAAATCTTATCCCTGATGGAGTAAAAACAAAAACTTTTTTTTGTCTCAATAGAGCCATGATCTGGCCTTTTTCAAGTCAAAAAAGTTTAAGACTTTGATAAGTCAACACTCAAAATATAATATAAGATTGGGTAATAAATTCTCTGTTCTAGTTTCACTTGCAATGTAACCTTAATTTTGTATACTTTACTTAAAAAGAAGTTAGTGCTTTCTGTTTTCTTAATATAAAAAAAAAAAATTAGTCTAAAAAATTTCTGAAAACCAGAAATTCAGTGCAGTTTTTTTAATACGAAGACTGACTGTGCAGGGAAAAACAAGGCAAATGCCCCCCAGTACCACCTGTCTGTGCTAAAAGTTGGAGGGGGCGGCAGAGATGGTGTATGGGGCAAAGTATAAACAGTGTAGACACTACACGTAGCTGAAGTGCTGTGGCAATACTGTCACAAGATTTAACTGTTCATTGAGTCTGTGTGTTACTTTTAATATTTTCTTGATAAATAGTTTTGCTTTTGGTCTGGGAACCCACGGCTGTTAAGTAGCCTTCAATCATAGAATCACAGAATCATAGAATAGTTTGGGTTGGAAGGGACCTTTAAAGGTCACCTAGTCCAACTCCCCTACAAGGGGCAGGGACATCTCCAACCAGATCAGGTTGCTCAGAGTCTCATCCAACCTGGCCTTGAATATTTCCAGGGATGAGGCATCCACCACCTCTCTGGGCAACCTGTGCCAGTGTTTCACCACCCTCATGTTATTTTTTTTTTTCCTAATATCCAATCTAAATCTACCTCCCTCTATTTTAAAACCATTGCCCTCTCGTCCTATTGCAACAGGCCCTACTGAAGAGTTTCTCCTTGTCTTTCCTGTAGACCCCCTCTAAGTACTGGAAGGCTGCTATAAGGTCTGCCCAGATCCTTCTCTTCTCCAGGCTGAACAGCCCCAGCTCTCTCAGCCTGTCCTCACAGAAGAGGTGCTCCAGCCCTCTGATCATCTTCTTGGCCCTCCTCTGGACCAGTGTCAGATTATTTTCACAGGTATGTTTCACTGAAAATAGCAAAATCTAGCAATAGATTTCAAGAAATTGTAAAAAATTGTACTTTATTGTTAGTAAAGCTGTTTATTGACTTCAAACAAAAAATGTTGCACACAAAAAGGAGCCTATAGAAAGTGAAAACTGAAAGTATTTGGGAAGAATGTAAAGGAACCTAAAGATACGGACAAGCCACTATAGCACACATGCAAAGTGAAGTACAACTACAGGTGAAATGTGGGCTGAGAAGAAACTGTCACATTAGTTCTACGAATCCATTAGGAGTCAGAGGATAATCAGGAGAAGTATTGGCTTGCTACCTAATGAGAAAGACAGAAGATACTGAATATACTGTAGATCATAGTATGTAGTGCTTATGTTGTTTCAGATTCTTCTAAAAGACTCAGACACACTTACACTATCAGAATGATTACCAGAGAATCATTAAATAAATTAAATTATTTTAAATAATTTGAATTTTAAATCTGGTCCTAGGAAACTTGAAGACTTGTCTGGAGCACTCATCATAGTTTCTAATAATCTTTTAAAGCCTGCAGGGATCAATGAGGTTCCAGAAATCAGAAACATTATGCCTATCTGGCTACATCTAGCTAGGAAAAAAAGAAAAAAAAAAGAAAAAGAAAAAAATAAAGAAAAAAAAAGAAAAAAAAACTGGCAAATATCGTGAAGGTAATAGTTTGCAAGCACCTGGAAGAAATAAGGAGATAATCAACAGCCAAGACAAACTAGTCAAGTTCCCATCTAATCGTCTTCTGTGATGGGTGAGACTGTTTCGATGTGGAAAAAGCAGAGGTGCTCTCTGTTTTAACTTCAGTAATGCTGTTTGTCAACACTGCTTCCAGAGATGTTCTGGCACGGTGCAAAGTTGTCTCCCATCTTCATTTCCATCTATATAGTCCACTGGACCAACACAGACTGGTTTTCAAAGTGCTAGGCCTAGGCCTGATCTAACAAATCCTAGCAGAGGTGATGTGGTCACAGATCACCATTTGATCAGGGCTAGTCTGAAATAAGTGACTAAAATGTGGGAGCACAACTAATAAGAAAAATGTGGCCAAGCAGCTGATATAAAAAAGCTAACAATTAACAAGAAAGGTTTGATTAAGCCTTATGAAAGAGTCTGTCCTGGGGCTGATACTATAATTATTGACCTGGAGGATGAAAGGAACTGTTTTTCAAATTTGTAGTTAAGATCAAGGTATGTGATAGAATTCAATAAGATCTTGCTATTTTTTGAGAAATGGTATTAAATACAATTAAATGGACAAGTGCTCTTAGGGAGGGATTGTCCACTTTAAAAATACAGGACAGTGAGCAACAGGTAGCAGATCATAAGGTACACATCAGCCAAAAAATGTCACGCTAAGAAAAGACCAATCCCAGTTTGAGGCATTTAAAGCGTAATTTAGCCTGCAGAATACATAATGTAGTCTTTCCATTGTGGTAAGGCCTTCGCTGGAATAGTGGCTTAATCACTTACAGAGATACATGGGCGAGACGAAGGAAAAATCCAGAGGAGGCCTGCAATGGTAAAGAAGCATCAAAAAAACATTACTTGGAAGAAGCGATTGAAATGTCTTGGGACTGTTTAGCTTAGATAGGAGAAAACTTGTGGAAAGCAGAATAAAAATCATCTGGCACCTAGGCTGTTGCTATGAAGGTCAGTAGGAGAAGGAATGCCACAAGGGATATTTGAGAAGGCATTAGGATAAAACCTCTAGTACTAACCACTGTCAGTCAGTTGCCTGGGGAAGTTGCAGTATTAGCATCACAGGAACATTTAAGAACAGTTTAGACAAATATCTTTCATGAATGACATAAACCCAGAATGGACTGGCTGATTTCTCTCCCTTTCCCTACTCTGAGTGTGCTATCACTATTAATACACATCCACTTCGTAGAATTTTGGCAATAGGTCACTGAATGTGATAGAATAAAAAATGGCTGTAGCTCTGTGTCACAGGAGAGGTCAAACTAAAAAAGATCCAGAGCAAGGCCCAGACCCAGAACACGAAGAAGCCAAAATCCTAGGATGTCATGAGGATGTCATCTCTCCCAGACAGAAATGGCACGCAGCAGTTGCTGTTGGGCAGCCCTTGGCAAATACTAACAGCAATGAACAGACATAAATAATACAAACTGAGGAACTATCATAATACTAGCTAGATAATCTATGACAGAAACTACCAAGAGGCTTGGTAGTCACTGCTTCAGATAAAAAGATTGAGAATTTTACATAGCTTAGATTTTCCAACTAACTTTTCTACAAAGACATGGAATTTGTTTCCATGGGAAGCTCATCAGTGAAAGGTTCCCCTAGTTGCAGCAAATACAAGAAGCTGGACCAGCCTCTTGTGTTTTTGGAACAGTCTGGACAGTTACCTAGATCTAAAAATTATTATAATGGCCTACTAACCTACGATTACCAGGGGGAGAGGATTTGTAAGAAAGGAAGAGAGTGGTTAAGGATAGGATAAACAGATGTCAAATAAATATTTTATTGTTCCTTTTCTGCTTGTTTTATTTTGACTGCCCTGGTTTACTGCACCTTCTGAATGTGTCAGAAGCTATATCAAAATAAATACTCCTCCACAGAAAGGTAAAAATGCCCAGAGGCTGCACAAAGTATCTAGGCTCTTTTTATGCAGGCTCTATGTTAAAGTCCTTTATACATTCTGGGATTGCAACAAAGTGGAGAAAAAGACTAAGAACATAAGACTGGGCACATAAACCACTGATCTCAATAGGCAGTCAAGATCTAGTGCTCAGGGTATTAAGTGATCCAGGCAGGAGAAAAAAAAAATGTAGTTTTCTGTTTTCAAATGATAACGTAGTGGCAAGACTATTCCTTTTTTTCCAGAGACAGCATGAGAAAAGCAAGGAAAGTGCCACTGGGGAAACATGCAATTAAAAGTAGTGAGTATGACAGTTTGAAAGAGGTGACAGTACGTAAGAAAAATTAAGAAATGAGGTCTGAAGGATCACCCAGAGTGAAGTTGCTGATGACATTTAAATTCTTGCATCAAAGCAAACCGTAGTTTGAAACTGGGCTTCACTAAATCCTGTATATCACAGAGTTACACACTGAGACATTCCTGAGACCCAGATTTTCTATTTATAAACAGAACTCTTTGTGACTTTACACATTTCTGCAGTGGAGTGAAAATCATTATGATGCTTTAAATTCGTATTCTGCATCAGCAGGAACAGAAAATACACAGCCAGTACATGTCTTCCTGGTTTCTGTTGGAAAGAAGTCAAAGGCCTAGCTTTGCAGGGCCCAGCTAGAAGTCAATAAGAGCAGGAGCAAACTGTGCAAACCGCAGAACACCAGCCACAGTTACATCACAAACTAAATGCACCACTTGGATTATCTGTTGTTTAAAATAGACGTCTTTAGTATGCTATCTATGTGAATAAAAGCGTAAACATTTCAACTATCAACTCATCAGAACCGCTTGAGCAAGCATAAAATATCTTCTTGGCACCAGGTAGTCACTCCGTCCTCTTAACATGATTTCTCTCTCTCGAAGTTACTCTTCAGCCACATGCTAATGGGTTCATCTTAAGATAGCAAAGCGATGCATGTTTTTAATATCCAACTTCCTTACATTGGTGAGAGCTGCAGATTTTTTGCCAACAAGACAGTTTTAGAACTACATGAATGGTACATCTTTGTTTAGGGAAAAAAATGAAGTGAGTAAGAATTCTGAACTGTAAATGATGCCATGTGAAAGACTGAACTGAGCGCAAGAAGTGTTACAGACCACTTCACAAATGCAAATGAAGTAAGGTGAAGAACAAAATGAAAGTCCAGCTCTCCCTCAAATGTTTTTTTTCTAAATAGCCTTCATTCTTTGCCATTTGGTCTATATTTCTACGTTTATTTTCTGATTTTATTTTTTATTTTCCAGTTTATTACTGAGCAGGAGTACCTGAAGCAGATCACCCAAGTTCTTTTGATTCAGCTTATTTTTTAATTTCCTGCTAAGCCCTTGGATATTGTTATTTAATTGTTTCAGAGGACCCGCCACAGCCTCGCCACAGGAAAAGCCCTGCTTAACTGGTCACAGTATCCGCCAGGCACAAACTGAAGCACTCCCACGACAATTACTGCTAATGACTGAGTGCTGCATGAACCGGAGCACAAGCCTCTTTCTGCTAGAAGAGGTTGTGATGACAGGCTCACCCTAAGGAAACAAGATGTCTTCCATTTTCATCCCCAAGACAAATCAGCATGGGTTTATTCTGCTCCGGCCATCTACCAGAAAGTCTTCATCTTTTACTCTTCCCAGTTCCCTTTGTAGGCAAGCACGTACAATTTTCAGACCACTCTCCCTAACAGCAATGTCACACCCTCAACTGCACACCCTCTTTCCTTTAAACAGAAAACACAAAAATTAGAGACAAGTAGGGAGAGCAGATTGCTCACTAAATCTTTGTTGCTGAAGACAGCAAAAGAGCTTAATGAGCGCCTTGGCCAAGATCCCCACGCTGGCTTGAGCTGGCTGCTCCTGTGACAACAGCATCAGCGTGGTTTTATTCTCAGCTCAGTCAGCACTTCGCCAGCAAAGGACTTCAATCACGCCAGACCCCATGTTCACACTGCAAGGGACCGCTGGCTTCCTCTCTGTTCCTGTGGGTGACATACCAGAGAAGATCAGGGAGGAATACAAGAGAAATCCACGCCTGTCCTAGGCTACTGTGGTCAGATAATTCCTTTTGGATTTGTATCAAGTTCCATTTAATGCCATCCATTTCTATGGTATCCTTTTTTTCCCCTGCCACTGAGGTCCTCTCAACTGTCCCACTGACAAGTCGGCCTTTTTCTGATGTCCCCAGGTGCCTACATGGACACGGTATCAGATAAGCACTGGGATGAGTGACTGGGCTAACTGATAAAGTTGCTAATTAAAGCCCTGTTTTCAGCACTCCTGAAAGATTAACTGGGCCAAAACTTAGAGCATAGGGGAAGTTTTACTTTTAACAATGTACACTGTTTGGTAAATAAAAGGCTCTAACAATTTCAAAGAAAGTTGTGCCAAGAACCCTGCAAAAACATTTTCCTCCTCGGAGAATTACACAGATGGTGCAATTCACTTTAAAGCTTTGTAGGTTTAACTTTGCGAGTCTCCTGTAAACACTGAGGCTAATTCACTAAAAACGCTGCAGCACTGAAAGCACAATCATTTTATAATCTTAACCATTCATTTCCAATTACATATTCCTAACATTTCAAACTGGCCAAAAATCAAAATTACTGGAAAATTGGAAGTGGGTTTAAAGAAATAATTTCCATCTTCTCCAATATAAGGCCAGATATCTAGTTACTGGCAGGTCTGTACAAATGAGATAATGAAGTCCTATTAGGATGGCAGTGACTAAGCTAATACCTGTATTAAACCACTGGATGCACGCAGCCTAAACTGCACGGCTTTCAGGCTGAGCTGACTGAGCCTCAACTGAGTCCCTGTGCAATCCATCGAAAGGCTACTGCTTTTCTTTCTGGCATTGGCACAATTACCAAACAGTTCATCATTACTAGTTGTACAAAATACTACAGAAAGTATAACTAGCATAAGCAGAAACACTCTTGAGGTTTAAAAATGTTCTCAGATGCCCCAAGTGTGCACACACCTGTTTTGTTACTTGCTTGTAATATTCCCAGTTGGAAAATTACAAAGACAAATTTTGAAACAGTGTCATGAGCTGAACTGAACTCTGTCTGATAATGAGCATAAAGATTTTTAAGCATTTTTTTTTTATTTAAATGCTGCAACAGTGATTATTTACTGTGAGGGTAACAGAACAGACGGTGAACGCTTAGCTGACCAATATTTACAGGTTACACACGCAGTGTATCAGGACTTCATTAGCATTGAGGTAATGATTCTAAATTGCAGCTTGTTTGCTTGCTCTTTTGGGAGAGAACTTCTGTTAATAAATAGAATGGAAAATGGAAGATGACTACTACTGAAGGATTACACTTATGCCTTGACTACCTTGTGATTTGTTCAGATTTCATAAGGTAAACCAGGGCACATAGGTCATCATGAGAGCACTCCCTTATAGTGTCTTCTAAGTTTAATTAAACATGGGTGATGCAAAAAATCTGATTGCAAAATTAAGTTTAACCTGGAATTTTTTTTCACACATTATAAGGACCTGACAGAGGAATCCAAACTGGCCCCACCAGTACTGATGAACTCCAAAGGTGCTTGGTTCTGGACTAGCCATTTAAGAGCAAGCTTTAATTTACTGAGACTGTGCTCTGTTGGCACTATCACTAAAGAGAGATGATAAAACCAAGGTTATCATCTACATCAATATATATATTTTATAATGACAGGGTCACCATTGCTGGTGTTATCTATGCTTTCTCTTTATGTTTTGGAACAGATAAACTCATTCTTTCCAGTTACCCTGCAATACTTTATTGACATATTTGTGGCACACTATCAAACCCATTGAGAGATCCTTATATTGCAGCTATGGCATGTCTTTGTGATGACACAATTTCAGAGAAAAATGAAGAGCCACACGTCACTTTCTTCTTCTCAGTCTGTGAATGGTAAAGTTGTCAAGATTCCCTCCATGATATAAAGCTACTTTGCAACATGTATTCCTAGTACTCATTAAAAACCCTGGTGTTGCAGTCATCAAGAATGGAATGTCTTTATCCATGGAGCAAATACAGAACAACATCATAAATACACTAAACTGGCAACACAAGGTCTATTCCCAAATTTACCCTCTAAATGCAGAGTGCCAGGTGGGACTCCCATGTGGTCCCACTAAATTCTCATTCACATTCATAGCAATAATCTTAGAACAACAATTTTCAACAAGTCTGACCCTGTGAAAGTTTGGTGTTTAGTCCCTAAATCTAATTCAGAATAATGCTGTAAGGTTTTGCAAGTCTTTATCTGCATAAACCCATGTCTCCTCACAGAGTTCCATCCTCAGCATCTGTCGTAGTTCAGTCCTCATCGGGACCAGACTACGCAGTCTCTCTCTCACTCCCCCCACCCTCCAAGAGACTAGGGAGAGATAATATAAGAAAAAAGCTCGAGGTTTGAGATAAGAACAGGGAGAAATCCTTAAAGTGACCGTTAAGGGCAAAACAGACTCGACTTGGGGAACAGTATTCATTTATTACTAAAATCAAAGCAGGATAATGAGAAAGAGAACAAGACAACCTCCACCCACCCCTCCCTCTTCCTGGGCTTAACATTATCTCTACCACCTTCACTCCCCGCGCGGCACAGAGGGGAAGAGGGAATGGGGGTTACGGTCAGTTCATCACATGCTGCTTTACGCCCCTCTTTCCTCCTCAGGGGAAGAACTCCTCACATTCCTCCCCTGCTCCAGGGTGGGGTCCCACCCACGGGCCACAGTCCTTCGTGAAACTGCTCCAGCGTGGGTTGTTTTTCCACAGGGTGTAGTCCCTCCAGAACGACTGCCCCAGAATGGGCCCTCCATGGGCCACAGCCTCCTTCAGGCCTCCACCTGCCCCAGTGTGGGGTCCTCCCCGGGCTGCAGGGGGATCTCTGCTCCTCCGTGGGCCTCCATGGGCTGCAGGGGCACAGCCGGCCTCACCATGGGCTGCACCACGGGCTGCAGGGGAATCTCTGCCGGGAGCAGCGTTACTGCTCCCCCTCCTTCTGCACTGACCTTGGCATCTGCAGCCATTCCTCTCACAAGAAATTCTTCACAACCGGCTCAGGCAGACGCCTCTCAGGTTCTCTTCACATCTCATCTCCTCTCCACTTCCTGCAGCCGGGCTGGGCCAAGTCGGGCCCAGACGGCCGCCCGGTGGGAGGCCAGAGGGTGAGGCCTGCAGGGCCCACAAGGCTCGCGCCTCCCTCTCTCTGTCCCTGCTGAGCGTCTTCACATCTTCTCTTTGTTTTTTTTTCCTATTTTTCCCCTTCTTAAATACGTTATCACAGAAGCGTTATCATGGGACATTCTGCTAAAAATTGTCTCAGCCTTGGCCAGCAGCGGGTCTGCCCTAGGCCTGGCCGTATCCACCGAACAAAGGGGAAACAACTTCTAGAAGCTTCTTACAGAAGCTGCCATCATAGCCCCGCCTCGCTAAATAAAACCAGAACAGCTTCCAATCTATTTTTAAAAGTATTTTAATTTACTTCTTTTCCCAAATTCATTTCTTTATAACCTCTTTATTTTCCAGTTGTTTTTCTCCTCCTATTCCACACTGATGCCCACATCTTTTCCTCTTTCAATCTTTACATATTTTTTCTTTCTCAAGAATGCTGTCGTCATCTAAAGCACACTAAAATTGTTTGAGAAGAAGTTGCTTATGGATATGGAAGAGAAAAGTCCACAGAGACCTCTTTTAATTGTTTTATACATAGAATGTATGATGTAGAGATCATTTTATGCCAGAAAAAAATGAAAGCAATTAAATGAATAAAGCAAAAGAAATAATGGAAATTTACAGGTGTAGAGAGGTCAGGTATTAAGGCTATTTATATTCTCAAATCCTAAAAGAAGAATGAAACTATACTATATGTACCTCTGCATATTGCAGAGAATAGTGCACCCAGCAAATGATGAGGAATGAAACATATACAATGAAGAACAAACATCCCTCAGGAGAAGTGCCTTCAACCGCAGAAGTAGAAAGAAGGAGGAAACTCACTGGCTCCCATCCACCTACAGATAAATTGGTAACAACAGTGACGGGGACTTGCAAATGGCAGAAAATAAACACACATGGTGTGGAGGCAGTTTCTTCTGAGAGAAATTCCAAAATGGAAGAATTCAGCAGAATCTGTACTTTCCCTTTCACATCTTTGCTTCATTACAGAATAAACAAAGTGATGATTCTGTAATGTTGTGGAGCATTCTACGTGTCTGCAACAGCAGACACGTAGAGGAGGGATTATTCTGCCAAACCTTTGCCCTGTCAGAAGCATATTGACAAAGATGTCTGCATCTGAGTACTAGCTTTTACCTAGCTTGTGGTATGACTGCCCTTTAGATAAAAAGTGTACACATTATTTTCCTCTTCCTTTACATCTTACCTTTAATTTAGCTGGAACTTCTATGGAGAAGGATAGGAATAGCAACAGTCTGATATTGATAGAAGCCCTGAGGAAGAAATGCCCTGCCGAAATCAGAACGGAGGCTTGCCAAGCAGAGTGCTTTGGAACAGGAAAGCAAATGCTGTCAACATATGAAAAAGAAGATGAGACAAAGCACTGTAACTTTGAAGTCTCACACAGAGGCCTGTGGATTACTTTACAAGAGCAACTGCTTTCCTCTCAACAGTGGTTCCTGTCTATGCCAGAGTTGGACTGCCACCTTTTGCAACACTATGTCGTACTCCACCTCTTTGCCTCTAGCAGTGTGTGGCTGCATCCACCTCTACATATAGCTTGGATCAAGACATAAATGTTTCCTACCAATACTATGAGCTCTGCAATACATTACAGATACACAAACTATTGTTAACACTGGCAGCTGCTACTACATTTATGGTGATTTTTTGACAACTGTGTGCATCAAATGAGTAACTAAAATAATTCGCTATTTAAATAAATCAGATTTTTTTTTCTTACCTTTGTTTCATCTCTCCTCAGAATATCCAGTCAATTTCTAACATACTTTTTTTTACCAATGAGGAGCTTGCTTTAAAAAAAAAGAAAACCTTTAATTCTCTGCTTTCCCTCAGAGCACTGCTCCTGCCAAAGGAGCTGTGAATAAAAGCCAGCTTTCACTGCCTTCCCAAGCATCTTCCATACTTTCTGACTCCACCAGATCTGTTTCACAGATGCCTTCCTGGGTAAGACATCAGCATCGTCTCCTCTCCTCTACACAGTGCTGCCATGGTTTGATACTATCACTCACACAGTGATCCCATCACCTATTTGGTTAATTAGAAATATGCAATTCATCTCAGACTGAAACAATAATCTTACTAGAGATTCTGTGAGACCGAATGGTGAGCCAGCTGGCTATATTTTCTAACGAACTAATCCAGTTGTGCTTTCCCATCGGAAATCGGGTCCAATACTGTATATCACAAAATTGCATCTTTTACGGTGTACCACACAAGCAGCCTGCGGTTTCCAGCTCTCTCCTGTCTGCATACCCCACACAACAATGACTGTACATATGGCAGAAAGAGCTCAGCTTCCCAGGACAGCTCTGCTGCCTTCAGCAGGGTTACTCCAGGCATGAGTTTATATTCTATAAAAACAGCAAAATGCACTCCTGGATCAAACACCCCCAAAACACTCAGACAGAGCGATGCCTTGTCGTGACAGACCAGCTTTGGATCAGTGCCTGCAGGGAACACATTAGCCACTCTCCTTCCAACAGTAAGTAAACAGCCATACTTCATGCGTGGCCTCCAAAGGAAGGTCCTTCGTGGTCTTGTTTGTCCTGACAGCTGCTATTTACATACCTTTGAGAACGGCAATGTGTCTGACACTGTCTTGCTCTCCATATAAGTCAATACGGCTGCAAGAGTTATAAATCAGGAAATAATATTTCTTGCGAATAAGCCCAGGGTATTTAAAATAATCCTAAATAAGACAGCGTGATTATTTCTCAGAACAGCAGTAGAGAGAATGGATTGCCTGGAAAGCTGGATTTCAGTTCATCCAGATGTGTGCAATGGAATCATTTTTGTTTTCTTACAGCTATTAAAATGTTATCCATCTTAGCTTTTACCGTGGAAAATTACCAAACTCAGGGGCTAGTCATGAATGGCACTAGAATCAACTTAATAGAGACAAAAATACGTCTGAGACAAAACTGATTTAGAGACAGGAATGATTTATAATGCTCTTTCCCCAGTATCAGCTATTCTTTCCACTGCAGTCACTTTAATCTCAAATATCTGTAATGTGGCATGCAGCTAAAAGAAGCCTCCATGCCTTGTCTGAAAAGAGAGGGAGAAAAAAATTCCCAAGTATCAGGATACAAAAATATGGATAGCTCTGCAAATATAAAATAAGTACTTATTTATTTTTTTCTACCAGACATGACCAACATTACCGGAGCCTTTTCACTAGCTGAGCAGAAAAATAGGCAGTATTTTCTACATACTGAGACAGCACAGTGCTCAAACAATTCCTATGTCCCTTTTAGCAGCCAGTGCTCCCCAAAAAGCCAAAAAATAAAAGATGGCAAAACACTATCTGGATTTTTTTTTCCCCACTGGCATCACACATTTTACCAAATGTTCCTCTGTGAAAGCACAGCAGCAGGTAGCAAGGAGACTACCACTATAGGGGAAAGATGTTCACCTGTCACCCTCTCTATCACCTTCTTCTGCACCAGCCCATGCTAGATTTCCAGCCTTGGTCCATTCATCTCAACTTAGGAAAGTTTAATCCTCTATTTAACAATTCTACAGTAGAGTTCTAAAATATTACTGCAAAATAACATGTTTGGATCATCACAGTAAATTACTCCCACAGGGGTGTTTACAAATGAAAGAACAATTTAAGTGGTTTTTTTCCCCCCTTTCTTCTTTGATGCAAGTGTTATGCTGCTTGAAAGTAATGCCAGACTTAGCATTGCATGGAGCCCTCCATTGAGTAAAGACAAAATTATGGGAGAGGTAACAAAAAAATTCAGTCTCTTGATAAATTATATCCTTGGCCTCTCTGCTCAAACAGCCAGCAAGGATCTCAGCTAAAGCCAAACACAGTAGCAATGTTTCTCTGTGATGCAAATAAATCTTCACGATGATCTGTATCAAGACAATCAGAGATTTTCAGTTAGCTAGAGAATGAACATTTTTAAAGAAAAGAAGTCAAACTGATATTAAAAAGGTCAGTAGAGGAACAAATTACAATACAGTCCCTGCAAGCAAAACCATTGTCTCTGGAGAACGTGAGAACTCATTGGCCTCTCCATTGACTTAGAAAGCACCTGAACAGTGTGAAGTGGGTTAGCAGTTAACTAGCACCATTTATAAACACATCAGGAAGTTGCCAATGTGTAAGTATGAAGTTTGTTGTCTGGAAAGGGTAAAACAGGTTCTGGGGGCAAACCTTTATGCTGTACCAGTGTGCGATACTTGCACAAAACGACCAAATTCCTCCTCTTTTAATATACAGACAAGAAGTGGACTTCTGCCCTGTGGTCTGTCCACATTATCCCAGGAATGACTCCTCCTTTGGGAAATGACAATTTGGTGTACCTTTTACTCAGATTCTTGTTTTGCAATATCTCCACTGACCAACTGAGCCTCAAGCTCAGTCTTCTGAATATTGACAGCACTCATGCTGGCCTGTGGAGACCTCAGAGGGAATTAACAATGAGAGAGCAGTCAAGATCATGGGTTTCTGATGGTCTTTCTCTGCTAGAAAAGGGGGTTTTCTACCAGTAATATCATTGCTTTGACGGGTGGTGTAAAGAAGCCAGTAGAGGGTGGGGAGTATGCAAACTAGACTGCTCCCAGTTGAAGTATGCGAACAAAAGAACGACAGAGTCCATGATAAAAGTTGATGGTGTGAGTAAAAAGTCCAAACCACTACCACATGCCTGATGAAAAGGCAGGAAAGATGTTGTCCAAACCAGGACTCCCAGGAGAGATGAGATCACACTAAGCGGGGGAGGAGGGTACATACAGGATGTTGTTTTGTAACTGTCTAGTGTTTTCCAGAGTAAAAGTGATTGTGGCTTGGCTAAATCCAAGTTCCTCGCCTGCCCGCTACTTTTTCCGAATAGTCTAGAAACAAGAGCTCCACCACCAGGTAGGCTCTCTGGAAATGCGTCAAAGCAGTATGGTGCTGGGAACCAGAGACTTTGTCTATTGTCAATGAAGTCTCTGGAAGATGCAGCCTCTCTATGCAGATGGAGCTAGCTGCCAAAGACTTGTAGTACTGCCTCATAGTCCTCGGGCACAGAACTAGGCTGCCTGGTACCCAAGACCCAGAATTTCAATCGAAATGATTTGGTCACTGAAAGTCCACTCTCACAGGCAGGAAAGGGCTTCGCCATAGCGTTCTGCTGCTAAGCTATGTCTTCATTCAAAGGATATCAACTTCTCTTTGTCACTGAACCTACAGGCTAACAATTATGTCACTCTAAGAGTCAGGAGCATTTTTACATAGTATTTGAAGTGGTCTATAGTTCGCTAGGTTCTTTATTTGTGCTGAACTTCTTTTGCAGAGGCACAGCTTTAAAAGATATTTTAGCCATTTCTAACTTTTCTGGCAGTAAATTAATCCAGGCTGTTCTTAGAGGCCCTTCTCCCTCCTTTACTGACTTCTCATCTCTCATGCGCTATCTGCTCTCCTGGAAATTCTATTATCTTAATCTCGGAGTATTCATTTCATTTGCCAGTATTGCTTTTCTTATCTTTTACACTCTCGACTTCCCTATGTAATTGTAATCGTTCCTTCTCCTCTGCATTTAACGTTTGATTCCATAGCTATATCTCCTCATTGCTCTATGTTACTTTTCCTGGTTCTCTGCTTCACAGTGCCTTCTAGTTTGTTAGTTTTTGCAGAGTCAGCTCCCCTGAAGGACTCGGTCTCCATTTCCATTACTATCATCAATGACAAGCTCTGGCCTTCTGTTCAGAGTGTGAGGGACAGCATGCACTGATGGTTATGCTAATCCTCTGGATAGTAATTATTCCCTTTTTCTATATCTTCTGTTTATCCCTTCAAACATTTTATTCCATCTTGTCAACTCTTCTTTCATGCTACTAAACTTTGCTCTGGTACAATATAAATCTCTTGTTTCTCCTATTTTTTTGTCTCACTGAAGGCTTAATTATAAGTCTAATTAAGTTTTAAAAATTAAGCACTCTCATACTTTTATTTATGATTCCATGTGACAGTATTAGACATGCTTCTCCCTTCAGTTAGAAAATAATATCACAAGACAATGATCAATTGAAACAAATTGCACATTACCTGTTTTGTAAGCAAACCCATTACCTTGCCTTGTATGAAATAAATAACCCTCTAAAACCTCTCTGTTCCCTTGTTTTCTAAGTTGTTACTACACATTCTCTGATAACGTGATGTATTAAGATCACTGCAGGCCTTGTAAATAGGGCTTTGAAGCGTGTAAACTTAGAGACAGCTACACAGCAGGATTTGGGATTTCTGTCTGTTTCCTAGTCCAGTCTCATATAAAGCAAGTATATACTATGAAAAGATATTTTCCTTTTGAATGCTATTGCTTGCTCTCTTTCTTTCAAGATTCCATCCACCTCTGCTATTTTTCATCTGCAAAGATGCTCATCTGTCTGTGCCTCAATGTCAGGGTTTTTTTCTTTCTTTTTAACGCGGTTTTGTAATTACAACATGGAAGGAAGGCG
This sequence comes from Chlamydotis macqueenii, assembly GCF_036417535.1. Lineage (NCBI taxonomy): Eukaryota > Metazoa > Chordata > Aves > Otidiformes > Otididae > Chlamydotis > Chlamydotis macqueenii. The sequence continues at coordinate 14,952,990 of NC_141593.1, read as the reverse complement.
CTGCATTGCTTCAGTTTACAAACTGAGCTGCACCAACAAAGTATCTGCCTGAACAAAGTAGTTTGGGGCAGAAAGTGTCTTACTCTTTTTTTATAACTTAATATGTTAATTTAGGACTATTATGCAAATTAGGCCAAATTACTGAATGCTTTTTATTATAATAGCTCAATGATTAATTGCCTGGAATAATTAGAGCTCTGAGAAAGCTATTCTGTTTTCTCATACCCCATCCACAAAACAGCTTTTAACAGTCATCACACGCTGCCTACCAATGATTAAAAGGATCTTCAAAATCCATTAGGATGATCCATTCTTTAGGTTGCCATGAAGGTCTCTGAGGCCCCGTACATGACGTACGCCAGTCTCACTCCAATCCCAGTATCCATTGACCTAGGGACCAGAGACAGCCTAAGGACGCGAACAAAACTGTGCAGTGTCTTGTGTCCAGCTCTCGTCATTCCACACTGACTGGAAATTAAATGTCATTTGGCTGAGGCGTCAAGTTCAGTGAGGGGGCAAGAGCGTCAAGCAACACAAGCTGTTTGTTATCAAGCTGACATCCTAAGAACACAAAGAAATGGACCAAATGTTTTGCTAGCAAGATAGATCCGAAGCATCAAGATGTATAGAGTGCATATAAGGACAATCTGCACTGAAGAACTGCGTACCTCACACATCATTAGGACCACACCACACATGTAATAACCTAAACAGGTGGATGAAACAGCCCAAAGGGATCACATAAATATTAACTAATTCATATGCATTTTTTTCTGGCTGCGCCTGGACTCTTTGCAACAAGAACCCAAATCATACCATTGTCGAACAGAAAATACATGTAAAAATCATCACAATTTATCTGCTACTCTGACCTAGTCAGCTGAAGGCAATTTTATCATACTGTAATAATCCTTTAGATTTATAACTGAATATCTTTGCCAGACAGTACTTTTTGGGGACATTTACAACAGGCAGGAAAGAGCAAATATTCGGTGAGCACTTATGGGCACAACAGCATGTAAAAAAGAACAGACTGCAAATCTCAGAGTTATGCAGTATTACACTAAGGTGAAGGTTTTCCAGACATCCAAATCAAAGAAGAATGCAGCTTCCTTGGGCAGCTAACAGATACATCCAAATTGGAGGAAGGGCTGAGGAGGAGCAGTATGTTTTCAGTAACAGGCGTCAGCTTCCAAAACGATTATCACCTGTGAGCTGGATTTTCAGTTCCCACTGAAGTCATAGGGTAGAGCATTTGGAGCCTTTTTGGTCCCTTTTACATCCTGGCAGGGTGGGGAGAGAGAAAGAAGAGGACCATGGAGGGAGAGAGGGGAGCTTAGAGCATGAAGTGGATTCCTACTTTTTTATCTTTCACTATCTTTCTTGCCTTACTTTTTGCTATCAACATCCAGAAAAAAAAAAAAAAAAACAACCTTAATTGTTCATTCTTTGAATGTCTTTTAATTTCTAATCAAGGTAGAAGCCCATTTTTTCCAGTGTGGGAGAGAAAGTGCGTAGGCTCTGAGTGTGCAAAGCGCAGGGAGCATCCAGCATTACTACTCTGGAAGGTCATTCACCATAGGCCACCAAACAGGAGGTGGGCACTTCTGGGGATAAACCCCAGCACCCCAGCTCAGTGCCCTTTACCACACCATGACATATCCCTGAATTAATGTAGTTCAGCTTGTGACACAAGAGAGGACATTTGAAAACAAGAATATATAGCTACAAGAGCTATATAATTTTCTTGCAACCCAGGCTCTAATGAACTTTTTTTTTTAATGATTAATGGAAAGATTAAGGTTTTATGCCTGTAAAACTGGCAAGAACATCTTGCCTAGGAACGCAAGACTAACATTTTTACTTTATCTTTTGTAAGAGAAAAACATACAGCAAGAATTAATCTCACAGATCTTCAAGAAAAGAGAGATGATTTTCCAATGGGGCATGAAATGAAAGTATTGGTATGAATTACTTGATTTTGAAGCAGAATAAACAAAGATTCCAAACATTTTTTAATGATAGACTTGGTAATGTTCTGGACCAGCTGTTGTTAATTGCTACACAGAGATCATTTTCTGCCCTTTGTATGCGCAGAAAATCAGTGGCCTTCACTCAAAGAGAGCCAGGCAAAAGCACTGCTTTACATTCACACAGCTCATATGCTACCCCAATTTTTGTCCCAGCTGCCCAGAGCTTCAGTGCAGCTGTGGCAGCTACCATTAAGAGATACGGCATCATAGCAACCCTTGTTCTCACCATGAGTTTGCACTTGCTGAAGACTTGCTTCATCCTGCTCTGTAAGAATTTCCTAGCAAGAAGTGAAGCCAGTTGTTCTTCAGCTTGTAAGTCACATCATGACAAGAAGCAGGAGAGGGAGCCATAACTGATAGCAAATTATTTCCACAGATGTGACCTGCAAAGTGAGCAAAGACAGGAGCTTGTGGTTCTCAGTGACATTGTATCTTCACTAATCTACATTTACCTCCCATGGACACTGGCAGGTGTTAATCTAAAAGCGTGGTATTCTTTCATACTACATGGCCTCTTTAAGTTACACGAACTGCTCTACATTTCTAATGCTTTGCTTGATAACAAGAGAGTTTGCAAACAAAAACTCTTTTTGGTCTTTACAACAGTCTGTGCATTTTTCTCTTTCATCTCTGGGTGTGTCTAAAGAAACTGAATGAGCAGGGCAAAGAAAATCAGCAGAGCGTAATATGGCCATTAGCGTATCAACTGTAGTGTGTGCGTTTATGAACCTGTCACTCAAAGATTAGACCAGACATGCTTCTCTCATCAAAGGCTTCAAAGTCAAGCCTGAATACTCAACTGACTTTCCCAAGATGGGATTCTCTAACTCTCAAAACAAACATGTCATTCCTGTCTGAGCTGGAGAACCCTCTCGCATAATGCCACATCAAGAATAATTAGTGGCATTACCGAATCCAACTGGTCCAGCAACAAATCCTCCAGTAAGTTCCAGTGTGGCTGACTTGCTCCCTTGTAATTTGCTGACAGAAGGCATTAAGGCGTCTTTTTCGTATACTCTGAGTTCATTTACAGTTCCAGTGAACTGTAATCTAGCACAGCCTAACAGCGCAGGGCATTAACTGCCGCGCTGTATTCCTAGGTCAGGCGCTGGGTTACTATATAACTTTTGGCAAGTTGCTTAACATTTCAGATAATCTTTCTTCTAAACTTAATATCACTATATTTACTACACTTACTTCACAAGAATTTTGTAAAGCTCAATTGATATTTATAAGTCTTCTGGCTTAGATAACAGGCCCTGTTGAAGTGCCAACTGTTATCACACCTATTAAAGCTGCTTCACAAATCACCATTCATGTCTGTATCCAACCATTAGTGCTGCAATCACGGTTAGGCACTTTTGTTATCTTGTCAATAGAAGCTAGACTGCTTGCACAACAAATAAAACTAGCAGCGCAATGAACCTTCCTGATTATAGGTCATAAAGATTGACTCCATATTTTGAAATGGGGCAATGTTTATTTCAGTTCACAGCTTATTTAGGGTAAGGCAACCTCTTTCATCAGTTAGAATAGAAATTCATTTTTTACTAGTAAAGTTGAAAATATTTTCTTCTCCAGCTTAGTGAAAAGTCACCCTGTTTGGCTCTTGCTTTTTACTTCTGTGTTTGAAGTCCAGGACAAAGTCAAAGGATAAAGTCATTGGAGGCGTGACATGTAGACCTGGGAGTGTTGGTAGACGAGAGGTTCAACATGAGTGGGCAATGCACCCTTGCGGCCCAGAAGGCCAACCACATCCTGGGCTGCATCAAGAGGAGCGTGGCCAGCAGGTCGAGGGAGGTGATTCTGCCCCTCTACTCTGCCCTGGTGAGACCCCACCTGGAGTACTGCGTCCAGTTCTGGAGTCCCCAACACAAGAAGGACATGGACCAGTTGGAAAGGGTCCAGAGGAGGGCCACAAAGATGATCAGAGGGCTGGAGCACCTCTCCTATGAGGACAGGCTGAGAGAGTTGGGGCTGTTCAGCCTGGAGAAGAGGAGGCTCCGGGGAGACCTGATAGCGGTCTTCCAATACCTCAAGGGGGCCTACAGGAAAGATGGGGAGAAGCTGTTCAGTAGGGCCTGTTGTGATAGAACAAGGGGTAATGGGTTTAAATTAGAAGGAGGCAGGTTTAGATTAGATATGAGAAAAAAATTTTTTACAATGAGAGTTGTAGAGCACTGGAACAGGTTGCCCAGAGAGGTGGTGGATGCCCCATCCCTGGAATCGTTCAAGGCCAGGCTGGATGGGGCTCTGAGCAACCTGATCTAGTCAGGGATGTCCCTGCTTCTTGCAGGGGGGTTGGACTAGATGACCGTTGAAGGTCCCTTCCAACTCTAACTATTCTATGATTCTATGATTCTATGTAGGAAAAATGTTATGGGCTCAAGCTGTTCGTGGGAGAGTACACAACGTTAACAGTGATACAGTAGCTAACATTACAATGGCAGCTTTTACAAGGTAAACTTTATCCACTTTACAGAAATAATTTCCTATTTGAAAGGTAGAGACTAACAGCTGAAGGCATTTGGCCCCAGCATTGCCCAGATAGTCCCAGATAGGGACTGAAAGCAGTAATGCAATGCAAATTATTTATTTTCAATCTGTGAAAATTCCTACCAAAGAAACAAAAAATAAACAAGTACTGATCTACACTCACAGACATCAAGGTTGATCCTTTTCTGTTATAACTGATGGGAAAATTTCCGTTCTTACCTTTACCCTCTGTTGTTAGTTACACTTAAAATTTATCGCACACAGTCACCTCATAATCACAAATGACAATTAAAAAGATGATTTTAACTGCCAAGCAGGGGGTAGAAGTACCTAGTGATGTTAGCTGGTGGGAGTCAGATAACTGTGAGTTCCTGTTTTATTTGCATAAGGGCATGAGAATCTTGTAAGGACTGGAAACAGCTGCATTGCAAATAAGTCCATAAGACTCACAATAGTAAAATTATCCAAACGCACGAGAACAGGCACAATCCAGTGTGTCCATCCAGTGTGCCAGATGCAGCCAGTGTCGGTCTTGCTTCTCTGTAAAAATAGTGCAAAGTTCCCAACCAGTTCATCATTTGCACTTTGAGAATGTATTGGAAAATCAACTTATAAACACAGGGTAGCCATGTATGCAACTACTTCTGGAGTAGTTTGTGGCGTGACAATTAGTATATTTCATCATAATAAAACATACCTTTTAATCACCATTTTTGATTAAGGAAGAAGGTAAGGAGAAGGCAAAGCAAATCTATTTGCAATTGTAGGCATGTAATGGCCCTAAATAATCCAAACAACCCTGTATTGTTGATCTCACCTACTCTCTCATAGCGTTGTCAGCTCACAGGATTCTATGAAGAATATTCCAGTTCATTATATTTTTCCTAAAACACCAGTTCATGAAGAATCTATTTATGGCTTTCAAGCGGGAGCATTCAGTGCTTAACTTAAGGACTCAACATGCATGGAAACCCTAAAGCATCCAAAGAATCCATCCTTCCTGAACAATTTAAACAGATGGGATCTCCCTCTCAGGCCTCCAAAGACACTTCCCTCTCTCCCTTGAGAAATGAATCCTAGAGGAGTGACCTGATGTGGTTAAAACGAAGGCACAGGTTAGGTGGCCTGGGTACCAAAGGAAGTTTCTCATGCTGAGGTTTGAAGATGCACATCCCCCGTGTCAAAAAGTTCAAAGTCCAAAGGCAAAGCATGATGGCCCATATTATGACGTGCTGAGTCATGAATTTTAAGTTACCCTCATGATTTTTTAAGTCAATTTATTTAAAATCCAGAAGCACTGCATAATCTCTTGGATAAATATTCCAGCTTTCAAGTATGGCCCATCATGTGTCTTCTTCTTTAAATGAAGCCCAAGCAGCATCTTTTGCTCAACAGCATTAACGGCAAGTGTGCAAGAAGCTCTCTGGGAGTAGTGAGGGCTGTATGCATACATCCATGGATTCTTCGAGCTGAAATGGAATTCAGTGTGTCTGGATGAGCTGCAGTGGCTGATGTTTACAGCCTGTGCTGTGTGAAGAAACAAATGGAGTTAAACATGGAGGAAATTTCTTTTCTAACCTCAGTGTTGATGATAGGGATTGCAGTGCTGCCATGCGGCTGAGGAAAGGTTCTGCTTATTACAAGCCTGCATAAACACAAATATGTGCATGTGATGCTTTGCAAAAACCGTGAGCAGGGATTTTATTTCCTTTTTTAAAAGTCAGTGAACTCACAGGTGTATCTTCTGAGAGTGTCTCTTGTCATTTTTGTGCCTTTTTAGTATGAACAGCAGCTTTGTGTGTTTCTCCTGCCTTGGTCATAAAGTCCCCTAGTATAAGGGCCTAGAATCTCCTAATTTTGTGATGATAAAAATGAACTGTCACAAGGCCATCTGGTGTTATCATACAGGGAAACTGTGGACGCACACAGCTTTGAAGTAGCTTGGAATTCTATTTTTGCTAAAAAACCATGGTGATGGCCACAGTGAAAACAGAGGGCTGTGGCTGGGAGGAAGGCACATGGTCTGCTGCAGCTTCAATAGGAAATATTTTGTGTCCAATTCTTTTCTTTTTATAGTTATGGAGGCTTCTCACCAACAGTCTTGAACATCACAGAGAATGGCACTGTTTAGAAAAAAAAAAAAAATCAGTGTGCTAGGAGCCTTGAAAGGAATTTGGAACTTATTGTTTACTGGATGTTAGCAGCTACTTGAAACTGAACTTTTTCTGTGTGTATACACTACCATCCTCCAATCCCACAGGAATTATACACAAATATCCAGCTCATACTGATGGAAAACATGACAGGGTGCGTTTGGCAAGGATTTTTCATTCAGAAGTGACTGCCCTGCCAGGAGGTTTCAAGGCTCATGCAGCACTGTTCGGATGGCACCTACCCTTCTGCAAATCATCAGTGTGGCTGAAAAAGCTTCCGATTACATCACTTCTTTTCATTGTCTTACTATTTAGTAAAAGTTTCCTCTGGTGGGAAAAAGGTAGGATTTTTTGTCTCAGCCACATTAAATACTCTCACACAGCCTTTTGTCTCTGTTCAAACAGGTTTATTGGCAAAACTCATAATAGAGTTGATGTGACCAAGAATGGCCCAAAACAGTGATTTTTGGCTTTTTCTATTTCTGGATCTTAAACATTTCTGCAGGGGAGGTGGGAGGCATGTACAGCAAACATGCGCTGAGCAAAGCCTTGATTTCATTAGCTGTCTTTCACAGACTCCTCGTAGAAAAACACTGGCCTCAGTCATTAAATCGCAGAGCTTAGCCTGTGCAACGCTTGTCTCTGTGAAGGCAGGAAGATAGTTCTGTGCAGGATTGCTGCCCGTGACTTGGCCCATAATGCCTTCACAGGTAGTTATTCTCTCCTTTTCAAAACGAGACATTTGTCCACATGGCCACACTCTCAGAGTACCGTACGGTGTGTGGAGTGTGTATGTACACTATATGTATTTGTGGTGTACTCATTTTTAACAGCAGAAAATTAAATAGCAGAAGAATACCTTTCCAGGCATATTCAGGAATCTAATTTGAGAGAAATTAGAAGCACACCAGAAATTTTCACTTTACAGTGGAGAGAAACAAGCTTCACAAGGTGTGAATCAGAGCAAGATGCTCACACAGGTTTTGTAAATATTCTACAGCTCCCTGAGGCACAGTGGCCCATGGGTGACCCACGCTGCAGCAGGGACACCTCTGTGGGACTGCAGCCCACAGGGGACCCCCACCAAGACAAGGACACATCTGAGCAACTATGGTCCACAGGCAGCCCACATTGGAGGAAAGGCACTAAGAAACAGCATAGCAAAAAAACCTGAAGAAGCAAAGAGCAACAGAGAAAATGAATGAGAAGCAAATAGCAGCAGAGGAAAAGCAGTAAGAAGGAGAACACAGCAGAGCAAAATAAATAAGCAAAGAAAGCCACAGAAAAAAAACAGTTATGCACGCAACCCCAGACCTCCTTTGTCACTCATCACCTGACTGGAGTAACTGGGAGTGAGTTTAACCCTCCACAGACACAGGAGAAGTCAAGCCTGGGAAAGAGGGAGTGAAATTTTTTTTGGCTCAAGTGATTTTTTTGATTGCTGATATTCTCCTTTTTTTTACACTCAAATTAGTGAGCAGAAGTTGATGTTAACTGGACGTAAATTAAGTAAAAATACCCTGAGTAGAGATAGTTTGCTGATGATGGATGCTCTTGCAAATAAAGTGTGTGCTTCCACAGGGCAGCTCAGCCCAGTAAAGCTCCCATTCCCCGCCGTGGGAGCACGTATCTCTCTCCAGTAAAAACTGGCCAGGACCTGCAGTGCCTGGCTCCCATCAGGTGTCCCAGCCAACAGTTTACTTTAACTACTGCAACATAAAAAGTCATAAAGTCCTTATTAATTTGCCATGCCTAAAGCTAAAGGAGTATTTCAAAATATTCGTTATTAAATTTAGAGGGAAGGAGGAATAAGGAGTTACAGTTGGTAGTCAAGAACTGCAGCCCAATATTAAAAAAATTAAAAATTAGTGTGGATATTATTAAACATAGAGTCAGGTGATTATCATGTTACAGGTGAGGTTTTAACATTCAACTTTTCTTTCACTATGGTCAGTAGTAAAACATGCTTTTACTTCAATAGGAGGTGAATGAAGCCATTAAGTGGAGTTGAATTGTTAGGCCATATGCTCTCTCTCCTTGTAGTTTTCTTCATGTTGCAGGTATTTGTTTCTGTTTTGTGTTTGTATTTAAATTTTCTTGGCCCTTTTAGTGCCCTAAGGAGCCATTTATGAGTGGTCATAACACAGCAATCCACAAAATTACAGCCCTATAAATTATTCCCTAAGGCATTAAAAGAGCCTGGGAAAATACAAACACAGACAGAATCAAAACTTTTATTTAACAAAATTTAGGCCATATTGACGGTGGGTAAAAAAAAAAAATCACCTCAAAAACTGGAAAACTACTTGTCTTACAGAGAGAAATCATTTGGAGGGTAACATAAACAAATATAAGGAATAGCCAGGCCTTCCATAGTATCTTAATAGGTCCAAACTGATGTTTTTATTAACAGGGAAAAAGAGGTTTATGTAAAAACAGTGAATATTGGTAAGTGACAGTGTACTTACTTATCACATCATTTACAAAGTAAAATACTTAAAAGCCAGGAAATTAATAAAGGACATCTGAAATCTTACACTTGTGACATGAAAAAAAGAAAATACACTGACAGCCTCTATTGTAATGGTACCCTAGAATATCACACTCATTGATATACTTGTTCTCAAAGCTTCTCTCTGAGACAAGGACATTATATTTTTAATCAGTGGGAAACTGAGCACAACACAACAGATTTGGAAAGACACTCAACTTTGGAGACCCGGTGGAAACACATGATAGCCCTTAGCGGCTTCCCCAAAGTCCCATAAAGCCGTATTTGCAACCCACAGGAGTGCAAGCAAGAGGGCGATGAACACACATGTTCTCCCTGGCTGAGAACCCTGTGCAGGTTCCTGGAAGCAGGGCATACGTAGCTCAGAGAAAGAGAACCACACCGTTGGGAAACGGCTCAGGATAGCCCCAGGTCCCATAATTTGCGGATCCAACCAACAAAAGCCTCACAACAGGCACACATAATATTTACCATATGATGCTACGGTAAGGACGAGGGTAGAGTGGGCCCAAAGCATTCTGCCACACCACTGAGTCTCCCAAAAACCTGGTGGCTGAACTTGGGCATGTGGCCAGGCACTCCCTCACTCATACTGAGAAACAAGAAGTCACATGAAAAACTGAGCACAAGGCCAGGAAAGCTATGACAGAAATTGGCCTGTGGGTGACCAGTAGGTTTAAAAACAACCTCTCCTCAGAAATTTCCCAACATGCCCTACCCTACTTAGCCTGACAGATTTGGCAAGATCCCAAAAGGTGGTATCACCATAGATCCATCTCCACTTTAAGGTCTAGTTAAGGAATGCTAATTTCTTCACAAGAAGATTTGGACTAGAGGTGTAATCGCAGAACACTGAACTAATGTTTGCAAGAAGAAAAATGTCTCTGTCTTAATCCCAGAAACAGTAACAACAAGAAAATACCTTTGTCAGTTGTTTCCAAGTGGTTTTTTGACCTCTTAGTCCTGAAGATTATGAATTTCAGATGCATATACTGAATGCCAGATACATTAACTCAAATAATCAATGTCCTAGGCACCCACCTCTCTGGGAGACTGAATTCATCAGTAGACTGTGCTGCAAGACCTGATTTTGGCACACATTAATATGAAATCAAGCCCAGGGGAAAGAATCTTAGAATTCATCTTAAACATTTTATGGACTAAATTAATGGTTATACATTGTTTTTCTGGCTACAGTACTGCTGTCATAGGATTTAAGGAATGTTTTGTTCCCTCTTTCTTCTGAAAGGGATGAAAAGTGGGCAAGAAACTGTGTTTTTCACTAGGACAAGCTACTGAAGAGACAGTATGTCTGTTGGAGAGACAGATGGAGCTGTCTGTCCATCTTTGTTTATGGGGGGACTCTGCAGAGTAATATGCTGGAGTATGTTAAGTTTCCACAATCTGCAAAGAAACAGCTCCCACCGACATCAGTGGTGAAATAAGGCCCAGAAGAGCAAGGAAAAGATGCATCACATTTTCTCAGAGAGGAGGCTTTGGGCAGAGCAGGGAGAAGACAGGCTGCTAAGGAGCACATCTCTGCTGAACATGCTTCTCAGCTAAACCACTGTGCATATTTTTTTCTGGGGTATAACTAAACTTCCCATGCAGTGCTTTTCCAGAAGGTACTGATACCATGAGAAGATTCCCACGATGAGGGAGAGTCATCACTTCAGCCTTGCTAGATGCTTTGGTTGTATTGACAACAGGCCCAGGAGCGTTTGCTGGCCCTGAGGCCAACTGGTCGCAAATGGAGCATACCACGTGTCCCCTTCCCCATCCAACCACAAAACTGGGGTAGCAGCATCCAAATCAGCTCCCGGGAATGGCCCCTGGATGATCTCATGGCCAAGTCTCCTCTGTGAATGTACCAGCTGGCTTGGGCCACAGCCAGGAGCTACGCAAGCAGTTTTACTAGTGTAGCTATATATCTTACTAATAGAGCTATCACCAAGCAGAGCAAACTTGGACCAAAGGAAGGCAAACCAGATCTGCTTAAGACCTTGATGCTTATGAATGCAGTACCATCCCCCCTAGAGTGAGATAACACAAAATCCCCCTAATCATAAAAACTTTGTCTGAGTCTGAAGCAAAATTCCTTGCAGATCATTGTGTTTCAAACAGCACGCTATTTCAAAACTCAAGTTTTTACATTCACAGAAATGAAAGGTTACGGGCATCATAAATTTTATGACATTAAAACTTATAAACCTGTTTTCAGGTTTTCTTTTCATTAAAAAGTTATTACAGCTCAAAACATATGATCAAATTTATGTAAACCTTTGGTTCCTATGTCCTAGCATAATTTTAAGATGGTACTGTCTTTCATTCATGACAATAGCGCTCTACTGAGGAAGAGAGCAATTTTGGAAAGAAACCTAACACCAATTCTTGTCTCAGTTTAGAAAATGTACAATTTAGTTGTTATTGTGAACTGCTCAGTCCCTGAATACTATGGACAATACAAGAAAAATCCTCGTTTTTTCAGAATCTACAGTTATTTGCATTCTTACATATTGTATATGTTTACATATTTACATTTTTGTCTTTTCTCCTTTCACTATCCTTACCATCCTCTTCCCATTCTCTCTTCGCATACTTTCTCTGTGCTCCTGAGCTGAGTAAATGCTAAGCTTTTTTTTTGTACTGTGCTCCTTCTAGTAACAGCATAAGTAGTCCTCCAGTTTCACTGTAGCTGAACGAGGTAACTACATTTGCAACAGCCAATATCCAAAACACGAATGAGTTCACTGTCAGCAATCTTAATTTAATACCTGTGAGCTAAAGGCTTTCGTTTCAACCTCTAGATGTTGTACGACATTCAGCCTTGAGACAGGTTTAATCTTTTGCTTTAATGGGCAAGAGTTGTCTTGCAACTGTTACATTTTAGTTCAAAATAAACCCATTTCATTGCATTCTTTTGAACTGCCCTTGAGGAGAGAAATCCTGCAAAGACGATTCTGTGCTGTGATGCAGTCTGGTAGTACCTCTTTGCGGAAGTTACATCCAAACCTCCTATCTCAATACTTCAGATTTCAATGGTGATCACCATCCATGATGATAATAAAATGCACAGGGTCCTTAGCAGACTGGAAAATGTTCCGTAAGAGAAGATACAGCTCCACAGCCCCCTTCCTCCAGCCAGTTCTGGTTTATATCCACCTGACATTCTTTATTTGCATGCACTCTCTTTTATATGTTGTTTAAATATACAGTAAGGTTGCTGCTTTTGTAGCAGTATAAATATACAACCTGGAGTAGGTAATCTCAGTCTCAGTTCATCATTCAGCTGCACACACTGGATTAGCATAGGACGTCACTTCAGCAGCTGAGGAGTCAGGCAGCATCTTACAAAGAGCTTTTTATCCTGCTTTTATTATGATTTACTAATGAAAGAAGAAAAGTAACGTCTTTCTTAAGGCTTCATTTTAAGTAGCATTTCAAGACTTCAATTCATTCAAAATGGTAAAATTTTACTCAAAGGGTACTCTTATTTCTAATGCTCCAGTTAGGTTTTAAGTGTTTTTTGGCTTTCTTCCACTGTAAAGTACTTTTTTTTCTGAAAATCATCATTTATTACAGCGGTAGGTCTTTAAAAAGTACAAAGGCAGGCAAAGAGGTGAGCACCATATTCTTTTTAATAGTCTCCTATGGAATAAAGGAAAGATAACTCAGCCTCTATCATCACGCCTGGATCTTTGTTCCTTCCTTACAAACAGCTTTATCGATCTCTGTGTCACTCCAGCCAAGAGAACTAGCTGGGTGCCTGGGAACCCCTCTCATTAGGTAGCATGCCATCGCATCGAGAACTCACAGGGGAATAACCGCGCCATTATGCAAGGCACGGTGCAGTCTGTGAATCAGGGCTCCCTTACAACACCCAGTGCTTCGCAACAGCTTGTTTTAGTGCCTCCTGTAGTATCTCTCTGCTGGTAACTAAATATTTTAGAACAGTTTATATTGACTCCAGGGACAGCTGTTGAGGAGAAAAATCCTTATTTCAAGCCAAATATGGAGTTCATGGCTTAGCTCAGGAGTTGGACAGTACCCAAGAATTTGTTAGGTTTTCTTCCCCTTTGCTCTGAATTGTCCAACATCCCCCCCCACCGCCTCCCCCTCCCCTTAAAAACCCCTCTACAATAATAAAATTTAAAGTGTATCCAGAGTGCTTACTATATGCTGACATTTTCTTAAAGGGATAGTGTCAGGATAACTTAGGCCTAAATTCTGGATTTAATAAAAGCTTCTTAAACAAAAATGTAAAGTTAATACAAAATTTAAGATTATTTTAAACTGTCTCAGCAAAAAGAGCAGTTCATATTTTAAGAGATCCCTAATGTTGTAGCATTTCTAAGAAATGTCTCACTCTATAAAAGCTAGTAAGTGATACTGAGTAGATTTTTTAAAAAGTCCAGTACACTGGCCTGCTCTCACCCCTAGGCAGGGAAAAATGGAAGAAAAAAAAAAAAAACCACCTTAAAATATTTTGGAATGTTCATTTTTAATGCTTTATCTTATGTTAACCACATATCATACAGATAATGTTTTTTATTACATCATTTTCAACGTGGTAACCAATATCCCTTTAAAAGAAAATACATGCCTTTGTTGTAACACTTAAGTTACAATTGGTAATGAAAACAATAATATATCTTCTATTTCCACTAGACAAAGGTCTATCTACTTTTCCTATGACCAATCATAACAAATACGTCAAGAGTATTTAAAACAAAAGAAATACGACCAAATTCTTCTCCAGAAAAAAAAAGGAAATACGTTTATAAGATGACACGTATTTATTACAGGAAACACCTCCATTTGAACTTACCATATAAAACTCATGTGGCACATTTAATTTCTGGCTATTTTTAACTTGCTTTTAAAACACAGGACAACCAAAGAAAGTTACAAATTCCACAAGGTGTTCAGAAAATACAGCTTACCAAATAATATTACCCTCCACAGCTAACACCCATAAAGGTTTTCTGTGAATGACACCTTACATGTCACATAAATAATGTCACAAGTCTTCTGTGAATGACATGATACATCAGTTCCAGTAGGAGAGGAACTTGCTAGCAAGAAAAAAAAAAAGAAAAAAAAAAAAGTTTTTCAATAAAATAAGCCACTATCAAAAGTAAAAGCAAATGAGGAACTGCTAACCTCCAAGGCATGGGTGACTCAAAGCAAATAATGCTTAATCCTAGCAATATGCAAAGTATTTTAAAGATTTGCAACTGGGAATATCTGAGTAATATGAGTTTAAAAAATGCTTCTTGGGTTTTATTGAGAATTCTTGGTGGAGGCGATGCCCCTGTGGGATGTTAGTCCAGCAATATCAGCTTTATTGTGACCACTCTTCATGGCCAGAGGTGCCTGCTACCCATCCTGTCCCATGAAAGGCTGGGCAGCAGGGGAGGCCCAAGGTGCTTTCCTTGGCCATGCTGCAGCCTCAGAAACTGCCTTCAGCCACCCACTGCAACCATCCAAATTGGCAGGAGGGTTCTGTTCCTCTGGGAGGAAATGAACGTAGGCCCTTTAGGCAACCAGCAGTGAAAAACAAACCTCCTGCCCGCACGGTATTAAAGCACAGCAAGGTATTAAAGAAGAATGGTTGCAGAGCTATTGGGTCCTAGCGGAAGGCACCCATTGAGGACACAGCACAAGGAAGCCCTCTCAGCTGCTACACCACACACTGAGTTAGCCTGGGCGAACAGCTACAGCTTAGATCTTCAAGGAAGAATTTTATGGCACTACATCCAGCCAGCCTCTGGATGGATTTATACTTATAGGCACCCATACAGCTAGGAAGTACCTGTAAACTTAAAATTCTACTTCCAGACTGGTGTTTCACTAGCCTGGTCCCCTGAGAGGATTCACCCTTTCCCAGGGCTTACCCTATAGCTACTTATCTGTGCAGAATCAGTTTGGGATCTCTCCAGATGTGGCCAGCAGAAGCAATAATGAGATTACAACATGACACTTACCAAAGAAGAGGATCTGGTTCCTCCTTCCAACTCAAACTTGTCTGCTCCTTTTCTAAAGGTCTGTGTCTGTTACTGTTAAAGACTCAAGATTAATTAAAAATAGGGGAAAAAAAAACCAAAAAGATGTTTCAAGTCTATGGTTTAGGAAATTCTTTGGAGACATGTCTTGGCCATCTGAGGAGGCCTCGTGGCTTACAGTCTCTGCTTCCAGAGCCCATGCTCTAAGAAACAGGCTATTTTATACAGGCTCTCTGGAGACATTGTGTGTGCCAATCCTGGTTTGTTTGTTTTGTTTTGTTTTGTTTTGTTTTTAAAAAGGCATCTGTATAACTATTTCTGAAGTAATCCAGTGCTTTGACTGGGCCCCAGGGGTTAATCATCTTGGAAGAATTCCCAGTGGACTTGCATCCCAGGGAAACCAGGCATCATTCAGCCCAGGTTCAACACCCTCATAACAAAATAGGTCTTGATTTTCAAATGGCTAAAAAAGAACAGACTCAGATCTTTATATTACCAATGCAGTCTCTTGCAAGATTAGGCACTTCTAGTATTAGCTGGATGGGGTTACTTAGGATTTGGCTTGTCCTGGTTCTGAATTTGGTTCCATGTGGCTAGTTCTTCATCTCTCAATGAGAGACAAAAGAAGAAAAAGTCCAGACCAAGTGCTGAGAGAATTAGCAACACCTCCAGCTGTTAGGGCAGAGGGTGCTTCGTAACTCTGCATCCACCCCTGTTACCACATCTTCCTGGTAACCCTTGGGTATGCCACCAAGCTAAAGGAATATAACAAAGAGGCACTACAACTTCTGTTCAGAAGGAGCTGGTGTTTTTTTGTCTTTTTTTCAGCTGAGTAGGTGGGTTTTAAAGAACATTGTATTTAAAGAATTCATTGGTAGGCAGTAACAGAATTCTTGGCACAACAAATGTTAGGAGACTTGCTTAAAGCGTAATAGGCTTCTCAACGATGTTAGATGGGGACCCAAAAGAAGGGAAACGTAGTCAAAGATTAGCTATGTGTCACAGATCAGATAGTCTCAGATGCACAACAAGCCGGAGCTCCTAATTCCTGTTCTGGTTTGCCCTTCTAACACAGATGTGGCAAAACTTTATTTTTTCTGACAAAACTTGCAGCGCTCCTGTTTAGCAGAGTACTTTTCATAACACCTACAGGTTATCACCTACTAGTGCTTTGGCTTGTATAAGCATGGGGCCATGATAAAAAGGTCACAGCTTACACATGAGGGAAAAGAAAAACATGTAAGTGTTACTGCAGATTTTCTAAAGTGGAGTCCTGGAAAAATTCATGTAAACTGTGCATAGTTGTAATGTGAGAGGGGACATTTGTTTCTTCAGAAGGAATTATTATGGTGCAAGAATTGTCTTGGCAGATAAACAGAACATATTTGCCCAGTGTGTAAATAACTTTATTCTGCAAAACCTCACTCAAGTGAATAAGTAACTTTTTGAAAGGTAAAAAGACTCTATCTCTTTACCTTCTGTAAAGAGCTACCTGTTCCTTTTTTTTTAAAAAAAAAAAAAAAATCTTTTTAATTCTACCTTTTGACCTCAGTGGTTTCAGAACAAGTTTCAAATGTCAAACTAAAAAGTATTGCTCATGAAAAGAAATCTACTGGCAAAGGTAACGCCCCTATTAAGGTCACATTCTAGAATTCGAAGTGTGGGAAAATTGATAGGTTTCTTTCCCCATTTTCCTAAGAGATTAGTCATACAAATATTTTTTAATTACAGAAAACACTACATATGCCTATTGAAATGTATTAGTTTGAGTGTCTATTACGCAGTTTCACTAGAAGGAATGCCTGCCTTTCGCAAATTGTGTGCACACATGTCCTTCCCTATTGGCTGACCTAGGGAGGAATGAAACTTCTCCAAACCATAGCAGCTATCTGGACGTAAATTCCTCTTGAGCTGAAACCACAGGAGGTCTGTGCTTTTGGAGACGCAGCATGCAAATCTCGCGTTACGTGCTGTTCAGCTGTGGACTCTCTGCAGGCAGTAGCATGTTGGCCATGTTAACATCATATGTTAATGCCAAGCTGAAGTTCTCAGATGGACCTGGTCTGTTGAGCCCAGAGTCATGGGGTCATTCACACAAATGTCACAGAGTTGATACCAAAATCTGCCTCACTGGAGGGAGAAGGATGGGGAGAAGAGAACTCTGCTCAGCTCAGGAAAGATGTTACTTTTTTAAACTAAGCTATGGTCATTTCACCAACCTGGATCGTTCTAAGACTCTGACACCAGATGCTCAGACTGCAGATGAAGACTTCTTTTCCAATTTAATGGCAAGTCTATCAGGCCATGGAGCCCAGGGCTTTCCTGGGTGTTAGCATGGAGCACAAAAGTACCCACAGTTACACCACGAGTCATTTTACTGCTTGCCAGAACTCAGTGAAAAAGTTACATCATCTTACCTATTTTCCTCAGACAAAATGGCTTCTGTGTGCACTATTTTACCTGGATTTTTTTTCTCTCCACATATTTTCTGAATTGTCAGTGGCAGGACTGTTTCTTTACTTGCTGTACAAGAAAGGAAAAAAAAAAAAGGTTTTCATTTCTATCCTACCAGCAGCTTAAAGTATACAAGCATACAAGTTTTCAAAAGAAAAAGTAAAACATAGCCTAAATGAGTTTTTCCTACAATTTTTAGATAGATTTTGACACTCAGCAGGCTGGTACTTAGTCTTTTCTCATGATTCACAAGTAGGTTCACCATACACTTAAAAAGAGTTAATGAATATATCACCCTGCAGAACTCTAATGCATGTATTATTCATTCTGCTTCAGCTTGTTTGAAATGTTTGCACGAAGAGGAACTCTAGTAGGTACTGTTTCATTTCATCACTTACAGTGCCTGCAAGCTGACTGCCGTAAAATTTACAGCAGTGGCCTCTTGTATGATTAATATAATATTGCACGAAGAATCTGCTGTTCTTCTGGTACCATTATACACATGGATTTCTGTTGGATACCAGTCTTTGTGACTTCACATATCATTAATTTAAAGATAGTAAATCTTTCCATAAAGTGTATTTTTAATCTTATATATCAGACACAGGAGACATTCTGTGAAATTTGTAGAAGAGCTCATTTGGAAGAAGCTGATACAATTCAAGCGAAGCAAGCAACTAAAGATTAACCTGTAGTGTCTACTCATCTGTAATCTAGAACTAGGTAAGTCCCCAAAACGAGAAGACCTACGGGGCTCCTAGACAAATAAATGAATAAAAACACCCAGCAAGGTCTCCTTCACTTAGTTATCAGGCAAAGCAATGGAGAAGTGGAAACTCCACAACACACTAACCCCAAAACCTTCTCTTTGCTCTTTTTCTGGGAATTCGTCATCATAGGAAGTAGAAAGTGGCACAAAAAAACCCAAAATAAAACCATGTGGAATGGCTTGCTTGTGGTGGAAGCCATACTGCTCAAAGGACAGAAGGCAGATGGGGAAACAGAACATGAAGCTATAATACATGATGATGTCTAAATGCAGCAGCCCTCTGCCCTCCTCCTCAAATGTGAAACAAAACACGGGTCAGATACTAGTGCAAGCATGGTAGAAAGCGATGAGCTGTGAATGCTGCTTCTTCTGAAAACTGGGATGGAGTCCTAGCACATGAAAGCTTACCTCCATGAACAGCCATGCTGGAAACAGCTGCCTCCATCCTTATTCGAATTCCACTGGGAAAATTTGAAATTTCATGGTATAGCTGTTACAAGAAAAAAAAAACTTGTTGAAGAGCATAAAAACAAGTTAAAGGTGAATTTTTTATTTCTTTGCATTTTTCTATTCCTCACACGTGTGTGATTACAAAAGCTCCACTCATATTTTTAATTAAAATACTGAGCACCAGAAAGCAGCTATATTTCACAAGACAAACTCTTCAGCTGTTGTAACCTGTAGCACAGTCCTTTAGGGCATCATTTACCAAATGTGAGCAATATGCTTAACTGTTAAAATTAGCAAAGTTTTGTATTATACATTGCTTGACTTGTATCTAATTAAGAGTAAACAAGCTCAGTTGTCTCCATTAGTATTTAATATGGTTTTATAATAACCAGATAGAGGCAGCCTTTGCTGTTGGGAAATTAATACTATACAGAGTAATGAGAAACTGGGATGGAAAACTTCACTGTAGAGTTTTAAGATACAACAGAACTGAAGAGATAAAATATTTTTATAAAAGATGTAATCAAAAAACAGACATGAAAACATTCAGATTTACTGAAAGATCCTTGGAAAGAGACCACTCCTTAACAGAAAAGCCTGTAGAGTTGGTAACCAGCAGCAACCAGAGACCCTACCATGCAGTGACTCTTACTTAAGTTTTAAAAGCAGACAACATCAGATGACAAAAACACAACTAGAAAGGAAAAAAAGACTATTTCAGTTTTAAACACACTAAAAAGTTTTCTAGAGCATTAAATAAACTTTTAAGATAGCAATTTACCATAAGTAGGTGAAAATTAATAAAAAATTACAAACAAATTAAAAATGTATTAATGTAGCCTGCAAAGACACTATCATTTAAATGTTTATGTCATAAGTTTCAGAGGAACAACAAGTGGGAGCAAAATTGTTAACAGTAATTGCTGGTTTTTAGATTGGATCCACACTTGAACTTCTATTTTTCAAAATCAAATGCACAAAATTTTGTAATATATGACAACATGTATTTTTAGCTTAAACAAGAAGTTTTGGCTAGAAATAAAAATCAAAACTGATTTATCACTGGATGATTTTTTAAAAATTCTGTTTCCCACATGACAGGGGATGATTCTGTTTGAGGTTTTGTTGTTTTTTTTTTTGGACAAGAGTCTCATAGCATTTCAGAACAACTCAGTTCGCATGAGGAAAATCTGCTCAACCTGAAGTTGTTGGAAGAAGTAGACCGTATTTCACTAAGGACAAAATGTCATTCTATGTCCTAAATACCAGTAAATTTTTAAGAGCTGACAACTAGACAGGAAGCATTTCACTAGAAAATAGCATTCTGACACTACCAGAAGTCTGTATTATTACCATTGTAAAGTTAAGAATGATATTAAGCTTATTAATTAGGGGATTTTTGAGAAATATATATTCATTTTATTATGCATTTAATATATTTTATATTTATTCACATATTTCCTTATATTATATTCTGTTGATATATTTAAACCATTATTTATAGTTTCTTATTTTACATACTTAGTAGAAAGATTAAAATTTAGCCAGGAAGAGAAAAGAAGCGATGGGACGTTGTGGTCTGCTGAGGGTTACCTGTACGTGCAGTAACTCGTAAGTGACAAAGACTCGTAAGCGACTCTGTGGTTTAGTCAAGAGAAGAATCTCCTTCCTTTTGTTCCAGTCTTCTGATAACGCCCTCAGGTGCTGCTGTTGGGACTGACATAACAGACAGGCTGTACATACAGGCACAATTCTGTTGGCAGAACACATGACACAGAAGAACAGTTAGAATTTGACTGGTGTTGACATTAACCACACATTTTTTTCAAGATGTGAATTTTCTTAGCTAGATATTCTGCAGTGAATAGTCACCACCTCAAGAAGAGAATACTTCCTCATGGGTTTTGTTCCTTTCTGTCTTTTCTCTCTTTTTTTTTTTTTTTTGCATCTTTCTTTTTTCTGCCTTTGATGTATCTTTCTCTACACCCACATTTTCGTCTTTAAGACGAGCCTGCAAATGCACAGAAGATCAAAAGCACTGTTGTGAAAACCATGTTTCTGTTGACTCCAGCTCAGTCAATGCTAATGCTACAGAGGGGCCAGAAATCTGCATAGCAGTGGCAGAAACAGGACCTTCCTGATGGCTGTCTCATGGCTACACATTATAGCAAAAGCCAACATCCAAACCCCAACTTGAGAAGCATTGTAGGGTGACATGGGCAAAAGCCAGCTATAAGCATCTTGCACTCCAAGGTGACAAGATGTCACCTCAAATTAACCTCTCTTGATTTTCAGATGAAAAAGCACAAGGCAGAAAAAGAAAAATTCTGCTGCCTGTGCTCACCTAGGCACCATTTCCTTGTTCACAACAGACACACAAACTATTTTCTCTGACGCCACTTTTAACTTCTTAAATATATTTATGTGGAACAAGTGACATCCAGTGGTTAGTACCCTCAATTACTAGTCAGCTCCCAAGCCAGGTGCTCCAACATCTGTATCCTTCTCCCTCCCTTCTTCCACCCCGTTTACCCCAAGTGCCCATACAAAGTCCAAGGAGAACTTCTTCAGGACCTTCACTGAAAAATCACAAAGGAGAATGACACAAGGATTAGGGAGAATGACACAAGGATAGGAAGCCCAGATCACATTTAAATGAGGATTTTGACGTTCAGGTTTGCAGAGGCATTTGATTGCAAAGCCATTAACATTGCAGCTTGTTTTAATCCTCAAAAAAGCAAAAATGAAAAATGAAGAAAATGAAAACTGATTTCCTGAAGGTATTCCAATAAAATTTGCTGTCTGTCTGTGATATACATCAAATCTTGAAGTGCTGCATAGAATACTCTCAAAAAGTAAACATTAACAGCTGAATTGAGTAGGCATATTTAGAAATTTTGTCTGAAAAATTCCATCCAGTAAGATGCTGCTAGAACTGGGAAAGGGAACACAGAAGCAGCATTAGACCTTGTGCCTGAGTAACATTGTTACAAATATTTGATATCCAAAGGTATTTTTTATACTTAAAAACTACATCCAACCTCATTTTTATGAGCTTAAAAATCAAACATCCCTAATCAGTTTTTACTGAACAGTTCTCACAATAACATCACATGGGCAGAATTTGTACACCATGGAAGACGGGGCTGGGCAGATCTCCAATCCAGACACTCTGGGATGACCCCAAGAAAATGAGAGATCTCCTACGACAGTCTCAAACGTAAGGCCCAGTGACAGCACTGGGGACTTAACAGATCTTGCTGTTGTTCTCACCACTGATACCAGGACTCACTGATAAAGGACATAGCACAGAAAAGAAGCTCAAGTCCTATCAAAAGGCAGCCACTGACCATCTGTGTCACGAAAAGTGCTAGAATGAATACACTGCATGATCACCAGACAGCTTTGGGATAGCAGATATTTATTTTACTTTGTATTATTTTATTATCAGTGAACAAGATTAGACTCCAGTTAAGAAATTTTTAAAGAACTATTTGATAAAACATTCAAACTAAGTACCCTAGTCTGAAAGACACCAAATGCTAGAAAATACAACATAGTATTCAAAATTTTTTCACTTTTTTTCTGCCTTGAAATATCCTCTGTTTCCGTTCACCATGCATGCACAATTTCCTGTATTTGCTGTAGCTTACTTACAGTAAGATGCTTCAGGTTTTTTTCTGTGTTAATATTACTATATGTGCCTTTTATTTTAAATTCTTATCTAAGAATTTTCAAGATTTGGGGATTTTAAATGAGGTTAACAAATATTGCTGCTAGAGAAAAAGAAAAATGGGCACAGTAATTTGAGAATAAATGCCAGAAAAATACACCAGATAGCTTTAAACCACATTAATAGAAATGTCAGAAGGTACGGGTTTGCCTGACATACCACAGAAAACAAATTTTGGAAGAAGAAATAATGGAAGACCATACAATATAGCTGGAAAAAGAACCAGAAAAGCTTTCAGGCTTCAGTTCAAAGCTGAACACAAGGCCATTTCTGACTAGAAGAAGAAAATGAGGTCTGAAAAATGTGTCTATTATTTTCCCAACTACATTGGTTGCCTAATAAAATATGTCAACTCTCCATTTCATTTTTAGTCTGTTATGACAACAACAGGCCACCAATAGCACCAATAGCAACAACTAACTCCTCAAGAAGGAAAGGTCATTTTCAGAAGACAATGTCATAGCTGCTCCATTACACATTCTGCAGGAGGATTGCTTCTCAGTGGTAATGGAAGCAGAAGCTAAGCCAAAGCGAGCTAACTTTGACATTTCTGGACAAGCTTTCAAAAAAATGTCTAAGTGTGCAACCAGGCAACAGCATACATAAGTCTTAGGTGTCTACAATGAGGGTTGTAGAGCACTGGAACAGGCTGACCAGTGAGGTGGTGGATGCTCCATCCCTGGAAACATTCAAAGCCAGGTTGGATGGGGCTCTGAGCAACCTGATCTGGTTGGAGATGTCCCTGCTCCTTGCAATGGGGTTGGACTAGATGACCTTTGAAGGTCCCTTCCAACCCGAACTATTCTATGATTCTATGATCCTATGTACAGACAGAGATTTACCCTCAATATCTGGTCCTAAACAGTGTTTATTCCTACAGAATTTTAATAAATGATGGCAAAACACTAGTCTTAAAAGATGTGCTTATTTTGTAACAACTCATATTCCATATCCTGAACACTTACGTAGTGCTTGGGGTGACAAAGATCCTCAATCCTTTTGTACAGCAGAGGTATTACCATCACAGGGCAGTCAGGAGGTAAATTGGGATGCCCCTTCTCAGAGCATCAAACCTTCCCTGGGACACAAAGGTCAGAATCATACTGTTCTTTAAGGGGCTTTCTTTTCAACCATCCCTTATTTTGGGCCCTCAAAAATATTTTCTACACAAGAAATACAAGCCACTAAGGGGATAATTGTTTGTTTTATCTATACTTTAATCAGAAAACATGAATTTCATATTGCAAAGATAAAAATATCAATATTTACATTTCTTAAATGCCTCTATTTTGACAGCTTGTGAATACTGACATAAATCAGAAATAATTCCTATCAGAAGCACTGGAATTTGCAGATATAGCATCAGATGCAGGCTGGATAAAGTATTTTCTTGTGTCTTTATTTTGATGAAACTTTAATATACAAAACTTAATTTCCACAAAAAAAAACCAAACACCACGCCTTTTTTAGATGCCCAACTTCTATTTATCTCTGTTCCCTTCCTATTATCTTTGTATTCAACACAATTGAATGCTTGCAAACCATGTTAAGTCTTTTCCATGTTTCCATTCCTATTACCCAAGCCCACCTCCTCCAAGACAAAATGCAGACAATTAAGAAAATAACCAAAACTCATTTTCACCCACAAAACGAACCCAATAAAAGTTATACTGCAAGTTCTTCAAATTCCCAAACCAATTACAATAATTCTTAAAAGCAAAAGCCATGAGGGAAGCAATTTTTGGAGCTAAATAGACAAAAAGGAGTTGATATTACCTCTGCTTGGAAATGGAAGAGTATTAATTAATTTAAACTCTGGCAGAATGCTTCAGTATTTCCTGCAAAGAACATAAGTCCTCAGATAACTGTCAAACTGATGAAAACCTGAGTTACTTCCCTGTCCTAACGTAATATATTATTAAGTAAGTCTGGCTGTAAGTCAAATCAGCATATTTTGAAGATAAAATTAAAAAGATGCTGGTTTAAAACTAAGGCTCAAATTCTGGGTTTCGCACCTCACCAACGCACTTTTTTGAGGGAAGAAAGGAAATAAAAGAAAAAAAAAAGGCATTGCTTGCAGGAACAATTCTAACAAACATCTTTTCAAAGACGTATCTTCCAAATATTGGAACTTGTTTCTGAATTAGAGAGACCAGAAGGCTAAAATGCTTTTACAGCTATTTGCAGCGAGAAGTTATCTATTTCACGGACAGCTTTGCTTCCAGTTTATTAAAAACTAATAGTAGAATACCAGTTAAACAAAACCAACATGGGAGAAGTCTGGAGACTGTATGTGTTTCAGGTTCTGGCTGGTAAAAGACCCAGCTTTCTTCTTTTTCTTTTTAAGAGCTGACAATCTTAAAGACAATTGTTTTGAGAAGAATGCATGCACAGAAACAATGGGTTGCTAAGACTAATATTTCTTTTATTTAAAAACTGGTTGCTGTTTGCAAGCCATTGTACATTTTCTGAGATGGAAGGATATCACACATGTTCAAATACTGAGATTTAACTGTTCAGCCCAAAGCCACTGAGCTGGTCCCTGAACAGAATGAAAGATGATTGATTGTTACAGAAGTCAAACTCACTGCCTCTTGAAAATTTTCTCATTCATCATGCCATCAACAAGGGACACAAAACTTCAGGTGCCTCCTCATCCAGAGGGGTACACTGCAATTCACCAGGGAGACCAACCCAGCACATCTGCAGGACAACCAATGCAAGTCTTTTTACCTCTAATGTTACACCATCTGTTACATCAAGCTCTTCAAACTATATCTCGGTCTTCCCTGTCACCTCAGCTTCATCCCAGCATTGTTTTGCTCAACCTTTTAATAAAATCCACTTTAATAGATCTGAGGAATTGCAACATACGTCTAACATGAGGACTGCAGTAATCTCAAGGTAACACACTAGGGTATGTTTCCAAAGTAAAACAAAAGTTTCTTATTCATATCATCTCCCATTCAGTCCATATCGACTGTATTCAGATCTTTAATGAACATGGGGGATTTACAGCTACCTTAGAGAGCAAATGAATCATAGAATCACAGAACAGTTTGGGTTGGAAGGGGCCTTTAAAGGTCATCTAGCCCAACACCCCTCAAGTTGCTCAGAGCCCTGTCCAACCTGGCCTTGAATCTTTCCAGAGATGGGTCAACCTGTTCCAGTGCTTCACCATCCTCAGAGTAAAGAAAAAAATAGCAGATTTATTTTTAAAAACAAATCTTAGAGTAGCAGAGTAACATTTTGGACCAACTGCAATGGTCTAAATGCAGAGATGGGAAGCTGCCTCTCTTTTCTAATTTGGCAAGGGTGTTATTTCTATAGATACAAGACAGTCAGGTGGAGGTACTGTATGGTTTCCTGTAAGATCAACTCCACAAAAAATGCAAAGGTGACTACCTTCAGAGCAGGGCAACAGAAAGAGTTAGCATTTAAACACCAAATGCCACAATTTCACACAAACCAGAAAAGGAAGGAGTAGGTAAGAAGGCAATAGGTACCTCTTGCTCCATCACCCTGCAGGAAAAAAAAAAAAAAATGGTTCTGAAGTCTACATATAAAATTCAGCAGCTCCATGGCTAACTTAACACTGTTCACAGATCAAATTGACTGGGTAGAAAGTGTGATTTATGATATCTCTGAAAGTTTAAAAAAATAACTCAATGTTTCATCAGGAATGCAACAGGAAAATTATAGCAATACTTAGCACACTGCACTACATTGATTACACTTCTCTAGTTTTAAAATTAAAATATAACTAGATCATCTCATATTATACAGTTCACTAAACTAACACTCAGTGGATACATATGGGGACAGAATGGATTCTTATGTGCCTGTAAATAAGAGAAGAGTCAACTTCCTGTGTTGTGTCCGCACATTAACAAATCCACCATAGAACACTTGAAAACTTAAGTTCATTGTGCCATGGCCTATGACAATAATGAGCTTCTGAGAATGTAAAATCGTAAAATTTTTCCTATCCACATCTGCAAAATTTTAAATAGGGAGAATGGGCAACTGCTAGTTATTACTGCGTGAGACAGCTTTAACATCTGCTTGAGCTTTTTATGTTCACTAGCTGTTAGTTTCCGTTCTGCTAGGAATTTTTTAAATTATGGGTTAGACTGACCATGTAATAGAATAACTTAATTTCATGCTGTGCTAGAGTTCAACCACAATCTTCTTTCAGAAGATGCTTCTTGCTGAGTGTGAAGCCCCCTAAGCCCTTTTGTCCTCCAGCTCCTTTGCTGCTTCCTTCTTTTAATACAGAAAGGTTTGGATAATAACCAGATTTATGGGTTTTGTCAACAAGTGACAGGAAAAGAAGGTCAAGAGACATACAGGGCTGGTGTCACATCTGGTCTCATGTCTAATTGCAAAACATCACACTGTTAGTAAATGTCATATTCAGCATGTCTAACAGAACTACATTAAGTATAGTGGTCTTCTCAAAGCTATACTTACATGTCAAGTGAAGGTCTGATCTCTGCCGCATGACTACATACAATTTCTTCCCCACCTTGTCCAACCCACTTTGACCCTATTATCAAAAATAAAAGTTATTTTCTATATAGAAAATGGTCTAACTGAAACTGCTTTGCAGAAGTACAACCTACAGAGTTCAAAAAAAGTGACAAGAGGTGTGAATTTAAAAATCAGCAATGTAAAATTCAGAGAGCCATTTCTCTAACAGGTAAGTAAAAGTGGTTACTAATTTATAATTTATATGTTGTGCACAAAACTGGACTGTGGAGTGCCAGGTTTCAGAGAGATGTACATGGCTACATACAGTCTTGGAATACATAGAGAAAAATAAAACTGATTAACTGTCGCTAAGGAAAGAAGACAACCTACTTATGCATATGTTCAGTTGAAGAGTATGATTTCCTTCATTCTCAAATAAAATGTGTCTCCAGGCAAAAGTGAACTACAGAAAGCAAACAGTTATGTTTCCTCTAACACTGTTTTTCCGTTCATTCTTTGCTTAGCTAACATTTCTCATTATCTTTGCAACTGGAGAAAAAGTTCTTTGCTTAGAAGTCATTATGATAATTGCCCTGGAATAAGAGCTATAAATTTGTCCCTTAATTTCTCAAATAATACCTGAAATTAATGTTTTAGGACTGGCTTTGTTACTTCAAAACATCACCTTTTGGGAATTTGGAGCTTTGAATATTACTAAGCCCATTTATGAAAATGTGTAAGCACATACCCTCCTCTCAGGAAGGACCATGTATCACATTAGACGAACACAGTTAATGTCATATATCCTCTGGGCAGCTACACAGCACTTGTATTATGCAAGTCATTACCTTTTTTTTTTTAAACAACAACAACAAAAAAAAAACAAAAACAAAAAAAAAACCAAAAACAAACCATCACACACTAGTGATATTGTTGGAACAATACTTATTGCAAGTCTTAAGAAATGAGTACTTGAACTGCACTGTTTAGGTACAGAACGGAGTGCCCAGATCTCCCACTATTCAAATTCCTTCCTGTAAAGTTCTCCTGCAGGATTTGAAAGATTACACAAAAGTATAAACATGCTAGTGGAGCAAAAAGCTTTTTTGTTTCGGGGTGTTTTTTTAATTTAAATTTTAAGTTGACTTTTTATAAATAATTAAGGCTTAGAATGGAAGAAAGTGAACTACACACTTTCATTCTCTCTTATGCTCTGCAGATCTGCAAGTTTACCTTAGCAATTACTTTGGCACAACAGAATCAAATCTGGCAAAGGCGGCACTCACTGCTGGGGGTATGAAATCTACTCCTATATGTTTGAGGGTGTTTAGTGTGGACTACCTCTAATCTGGTCCTGCAGACTGAATGTTCATTCACAGCTCTAGTGCATCTTCTAACTTAGTTTCAAAATAGTCCAAGTTTGTGCACTCCAAGACTGCTCTGCAACAGAAATCAAAACTTAGCAAGTGGGGAAAACTGTTATTCACTCCAAAAGTCAGCTTTTTATTCAAACTAAAGCACAATAGTACGTTCAGTCCACAATTTCCATATTTGAATGAACCACAGTTACATGCTTGCTACAAGAAACCAACATAGCAGGTGACATATAACTCATTAGATTGATACAGTTTCTAAAATTCCAGACTAAATTTAAGAGTTTGAGAAACAGATGGACAGATTAAGATATCACAGAACTGCAAACTTGTCATTTTGTAATCAGTGAAATGACTGTCTTTATGAAAAGTTACAGAGCCAATTTACCAGCACAAACCAAAACTTTGTACTTCTCAGGACAGAATGTAAGCAGTGCTTTTGCCAGAAACAGTAGCTTTTACAAAGTTAGAATTTAATTTCTGATCTGAATAATAAGTTACTAGCTCAAGAAGGGTAAGCACAAGGACAGGGAAACAATAGCCCAGGCAGCCCAACCTTGAGTCTGGGAAGGTTACATCACCAACTTCCCTGGGAACTTCATGAAAGATAAAGGGACCTTGCCATGGGCAAATCATACCTGACCAACCTGACTGCCTTCTACAGTGCGATGGCTGACCCCGTGGACACACGAGAAGCAACAGATGTTGTACACCTTTTTAGCAAAGGCTTTAACAAGGTTTCCCACAGTGTTGAGGCATGTTAGTGACATACAGTTTGCACAGTGGATATAGAGGAAGAGAGAGGCTGTGCAATCTACACTCGGGAGATGTTCAAGCCAAAGCCTGGAGCTATCGATCAAACTGGATCTCTTCTCAGCAGGGGCTGGACCAAACTCTACGGGATCCTTCCAAACAAAATTCCTCCGTAACTTTAGTAGTGCAATAACTTGTGTTAAAAACAAAGACCCAAGGTGTCTCACAGCCACAGACACACACTACAAACTGGAAAAGTTCCATCAGCTGAACAGAGATTAGCACTGTCCCTCCTCTCCTTTTGTTCTTGCTGCACTGCTTTCCCATGATCTGATGAGAACAGATCTCCATAGTCTGCCTGAGGCAGGCTAGAGTAAATACAGCTTAGCTGATAATAAACAGCTGTAGATGGGGTAGAGAGTAAAATCTTCAAACTAGCAGTCAGATCCACAGAAAGACATAGACTATGGCTTTACCATTCGTCAGACTACAAATCCATATACTGTGTGGGTATATGCTTCCCAGGTGGGCTGCTCAGTCAAGAAGGAAGACAGGTTACCTCGTCAATCAACACCAGGCTGTAGCATCTGAAAGAGACCTCAAGTCTCGGCTTCAAGAAAACATGAAGTTTGCAAGTCAGACTTGTGTGATGATACAATTGAACAAACTATCAAATGGCTAAAATTATTCATTTATCATTCACTTTGAAGGTAGAAACTGAAATCATCACAGTCATGAACTTGACCGTCTTGCAGAACTAAATAACCATAAACTGAAGCAAACTTACATAGTGTCAGGCACAAAGGGACAGGATTCATCTCATACTTCAGCCAATGGAAAATGAAGTACTCAGCCAAGTTAGTTTTCTTTTTTTCTTTAATAAAGTAAAAAAGGCAACATATACTGGGATCAACTGTCCTCAGAGGTTGTCTAACCCTCTTTATTTACTAGGAAAGCTCATAGTGAAGTTGCTACGGTCAGGTGACATCAGTCATACCTAGAGTTAATATTTCATAGAACCATTCAAATTTAAAAAGAAAAGAAAGATGTGTATTTCACTATGATTCATTTTCACCAGACTTTTCAATCTCATCATCCTTTGGTGGCATTTGATCTTCCAACTCCCAGAAAGAATCTCAGACTACTTACCTACTCAGGAAACACAACAGAAGAGAAGAGACAGTAATAAGATAAAGAAAAATAATCAATTTTTTATTAGCACTTCAACAGTTACTTGGTGTTCCATGGTAAAGCACAGTTTTAAGGATAACACTGGTACCTCTGATCCAACATAACAGTATGAGTTTTCTTCCAAATACAAAGGAAAAAAAATATTCCCCCCCCCACATTGTTTTTATTTTAAGAAAAATCTGAGTCTTGTATTAGCTACTTATAAGCAGAGACATGTTGTATCCTGCAGTTAGACACTTCAAGTTTGACAAGACAAAAATTAATACTTTAGGATGTTAAATCCCTTCAAATCCTTTTTCTGCTTAGATCAGTGGGAGAAAGAGGATTATTTCCTTGTCTTTCCCTTTCTCCCATTTCCTTCCTATCTTTTGCAGACCTAAAAGAAAAGTTGAATACAATGAAATCAAGAGGCCATACATGCTACATTCAAATACAGCTGCGACAATGTTTTAAATTAAAAATTACAAGTCTTTTCTTGCAGTGTACAACACATTAATGCTTATGTGCCAATTTTTTTTTCAGTAATATAAAAGATTTGCAAAAAGGGTAGCTTCTTTCATACATTGTTACACTTCTTAATGCATTACCTGTTCAAAGTCTGTGTTTTAAGTGATCATCACATAAAAACAGAGGTAGCTAAGTAGAAAAACTATATGAAGTCTCTACACACAGTGTAATAAAAAAATGTTTGTTCTATCAATCAAGATGGATTAATTTCAAGACTTCATAATAGTTTGTTATCCCCAGATATGAATGCTTCCTAAGCCAAGCACACCTATTTCTATTTAGCCTTCGTCACCATGGACAGTTGCTACATCATTATGGAAACATGATAAATTCATTTTATTAGGCAAATATTTGAGTTCCACCCAAGTACACTTAACATAAGAAAAACAAAGCAGCGATCTATGCCATAATTTAATTCTTTGCTAAACTTATTATGGGAATTTAATAGTGCTTTTAATTAGATTAGGGAGAAGTCAAATAATCAAAACACTGGATTTTAAGTTTGGTATGTTTCTGTGCTGTCCAAACAATAGCTTATTTATTCAGAAAAATTCTAATAATCTCCAGCATCTTAAATATGTTTAAAAGTGCCTTTTCCAGCATCACAAAAACGTTAATTAAGAAAGCATCACTAAATGTTAAAGTAGCAAATACAGTCAAAGGTCTAAGTGAACATAAACTGAAACACCGTAGTCCAAATTCCGTGAACACGCATGCAAGATGTTCCGCCTGTGCAGAACTGGACCATATTTTTCCTCAGATACTTAAAAAGGCAAAAAGTGGAAAAGATGGAGAATTGAGCAGCTGCTTAAAAGCTAAGCAGTGCAAGTAAGTGTACATTTCCTTGTCAGGCTTGAAGATCATTTAGTAGGTCCCTGAAATAGTGTATTTTGACTTCCACAATGCAAGTGGGCACTAAAAAAAAGTGGAACTGTATTTTAACGAGAAGTAACTTTCCTAAAATGTTCCTGATTCACAGCATCCATACAATCCACAAAAGAAACAGTTCTATTTTTCTATAAATATTTAACAGAATATTGTTTAGAATCTCAAATCATGTGAGCATCTATTTGCATCTGCTTGTAATTTTGATGTAAGCTTTGATGAAATAAATAGTTGCTTTGTCCATACAGGCCAAAGAGCAGCTTTGATCATAAGACAGAATACAATTTTGGCACAGTATTTTTTAGTGAATTTCCATGACAGAAGGACAGACAGTTAGGAGGAAGAAGCCAATAACTACTTAAAGATGACCAGGACTTACTAGTTCCTGCTTCTAACAGCTCAATGTTAACCTTAAAAAGCACACTTTCGTTCCTTAATGCATTGCCTCATAGGAGACTTAGTCTGAAGAGCTAATGTGCCCATGCTTTTGTAAAAGTCTGCATTCCCTGACTGAACTACATCTCCTAGGAGTCAATGCAGTCTTCTTCAAATGTTGGTTGCATTATGATAGCAAGAGATTCTTTTAACTCATGTTTTCCATGACCTCTGAGACAAAGTTGTAGTCGCATCATGAGTGGAACACAAATCAGTATTTAGCCTTGATACGATTCCCTGACTTTGGCCTGCAGGGCATCGCAAGTCTTCTTAGCATCTCCCAACAACATGGCAGTGTTGGGTTTGTAGAAGATTGGATTGTCCACCGCTGCATAACCAACTCCCAAAGTTCTCTTCATTACAATGACCTGCACATAAAGAATTAATGTTTGAAACAGCGAAAACCAACCACTACCCTTCCTCAAACAAAGACAACACAAAACCAGCCTCCACAAACAAAGCAAGAGAACGAGAGACCCGTGGCCAAAACAGAGTGCTTGCTCCTACAAAACTGTATTTCAAATTTTAATATAGCAGACAAATTGATAGCCAGACCAGTTTCAGAAACATTTTATTCTTAAACACAATATTACATGTCAGATGAAGAGACTGTAGACACTACACATGCATGTGCTTTTACTTTAGTCTTCGTAATAAAGCCAAAGCAAGATGGGCACTGATGATTATAACACAGAAGGTTGTTGAGGCTTTTTGATTTTTTAACTGTTTTAAGAACCCACTTCCCTGATAGCAACACAATGCAGATGAGCATTCACACCAACACTTGGTGCAACCCACTCTGGTACTTTTCCAGACTATTAGTACGTATTAGTTCATACATGGGATTTAAAAATAAAATAAAATAAAAATCCTGAAATAAATTTCAGCCAGTTTTAGCTATTAAATGTCAAATTAGTTAACCACAGCACCTTAGGCAGAGAACCTGTGAAGCTTTAGTAACTTGCAAAACTAGTGAGGTAACTAAACCATTAGTTTGTGACAGACTAAGCTCTCTACTCAAGCAAGCCACTCTTCCATTTTATTGGTTTTTTAACTTAAACATATTATTTATTTTTGTACTTCCACCACAATATTAAAGTTGTCAATCAAATTTCCTATAAACTTTAAAAAGCAGATATTTGTACAGAAATGCTTCAGGGCTGCAGATGTGAGCAGAACATCATGTATTCTAATCACATTTTTAGTAGAAGCACTTTCATTGGCCTTTTCTACTGCAGTCATCAGTAGTCTCACTAAAGCACTTGCTGGTGATTACAAAATCATGAACAATGCATCACACTTCCAAAGCACTGACTGTTTTGTTGGACATCTTGCAGAAAAGCTTCTCATGGAAAGCAGAATAGTAAGAGAATCATGTTGGCTTATCCTATAAACCATGTTTGTAAAAGCATGCTACCTAAGATAAGTGCTAATGCAACTCTGTTAATCTCACCTGTTTGGACTTCCAGACCTCAAGAACTGGCATTCCAGCTATGATAGAGTTTGGATCTTCCTGAGCTGCTGAATTGACTGTATCATTTGCACCAATTACAAGGACCAAGTCAGTTTCTGCAGCAAGACAAAGAAAACAAAACAGATTAAAAATTATCTGATACCTGAACACAGGCTGATGTACATTTTTGTGTTAAAACTGATTTTTAGAAGCAGAACCACCTCTTATAGTAAGCACTCTACAAACATTTATGAGGACGTCAGTCACAAATGCTTTACAAACTTATCAGGCAAGTTATATGTGAGAGTCCAAGTGCACTACCAACTACCTCCAGCAAACTGCAAGCATCCACAACCCCATTGCAAGGGACTCATTAGACCACTCTGCCACACAGATGTTACATCCTTTAAGTGTGGTTTTTTTACACAGATAGTATCATCACCTCCAAATTTCTTTGTGCCTGGCTTTTCCTTTGAACAGTCTTTTGAAAAACCTTTTACCAGCAACTTTCTGATTCTTAAACAAAGATGTAAGAAAGCAAGAAGTTGTCTGTACAATGCTATACTGGTTTGCAAGATATGACAGGCTCAAGACACCCACAACACCTGACCTAAAGAAGTAACAGTAGTTTTCCTGAATTGAGTAGTAACAGTGATTAAAAAACACAGCATTTTTCATTTATTTCACAGCTGTAAGCAATTAAAAAAACCAGCTTGTTCTGTTGGTTCTGGAGGAAGTAAGTTTCACAGGCCTACTAAACCTCCCTTCAATACCTACTCTTTTCTGCACTCCTGCATTCAATATTTCCCTCTGCTTTACCTGTCTGTACATTCGGCTTCTCAGTTTTCTGCTTCTCAGTCAGGTTATTTCTTGTATTCCTCTGTGCTCACTTGCCACCAGCTGGGAGAGCACTCAGATTGCAAGGGAAAGACTTCTGCTCCTCTACAGTGGTATTATAACCGGCACAAAGAGAAACTCAATAGCCTGACTGAGATGTTCTATTTTTAAAATCCTTGAGCATTGTAAAAACAGAATCAAATAAAAATTTATAAGATCAAATCCAATCTAGTGGAAATTTACAGCTAACCTGGGAAGTCTTCATTGATCTCATCCATTTCCAGTACAATATCATAGGGAACACCAGCTTCTGCTAGGAGTACATTCAGCTGACCAGGCATACGGCCAGCCACAGGGTGAATACCAAACCTAACAGGAAAGAAAGTCCAACTCCATTAGTAAGTACTGACCACTCTGTTTCATACAGAAAAATAGCCACCTGTGACCTACAAGGCTGAGAAGTTCTTAAGTATAAGCACATATGTGAATTAATTAAAAAAGTGGTTAAACCTTAACAATATCGTAATTACTTTTCCAGTGTTGCAGGGAATTGAGTGTGTGGGAAAGGGAACAAGGCCCATAGATTTGACTGTTCACCTGGAGAGCAGCTATTCTTCTTCTGCAAAGTTAAAAGCGTGACTGACACAATAGGTATGCAAAATAAGATGTTCATTTCCCAGTAAAACTAAAATACCTAGGAGTACATTTTGAATCCTCCCATCATATGAAGACTCTTTCAGAAAGCTGTTGCACCAGCAAAGTGGCTTTTGAGAGCCTGTAGTGACAAGACAGAAGGAACTCATGGCCAGAAATGCCTGGGAATACGTCACTGCAAGATGGACCAAGAGAGTAAATTTTCCACCCAGCAATAGCTTATACCAATAAGCTTGTCTTCAACCATTTTGTCTGGCTACAAGCATCAGCCAGAGCCACACCACACACGCAAGCGTTCAAGTCCGTCTTTCAAGCAGTACTGTATTCAAAACCTTATGGCAGATACCTTTGGTTTTTTTATGAATAAGCCTTTTTGCTGCAAAACCACCACCCACATTAGTATGATTGCAGGTCCCTTACATATTAAAAAGTGAAAGCAACACAGAGTAAACAAACTGGCAACAACATAACAGTCTTAATGAAAAGACTCTGCAGCCTTCCTGAAGCAAAACCACTCCTAGACCTAGACATGTCCTTGGCAAATGACCTTATGGACTCAAGTATCTCTAGAATATGCAGGGTTATCATAGCCTAAAACTCCAACACAAAAATCAGTAGTGACTCTACTTCAAGCACAGGACAATGCTTTGGAGAATTAGGTTAACATGCTGCTTTCTTCTCATGACTGATCTTAGCAGGGAAAAGATTCAAAAAGAAAGGAGAGGGAGTGAGAAGGTGGTGAGCCAAGAAGCTATACCAGTTTAAGCACAACAGTTTCAGAAATGTTTTCAGAATAGCTCAACCAGCTTCAAGAAAACACACTGCTTATGAGTTACTAGACACAGAGTGGCAGCAGGGGGTGTTAAGGCATGCATAAAGTTCTGTAAAAATCTGACAAAATTCAGAATGGAGATGTTAAACTGGTTTAGCTGCAAGTCTCACAGACATATTTTTATTATAAGTAAATCTACTTGTTATGGGTAGATTGTACTCTTCAGCTCATCTACTGGCCCTGAGTAAACTAGGCAGACCAATGTCTACTGTCCTGTGCACTTTCTGTCTTTCCAGCTCTGGAGCTATCACCAAACGTAATGCCGACTCAGGCACACCAGCAATACCTCAGATGAATGTTCTATATGGCTGAAGTGAAATGTTTCATAAGGAAGCCTATATACACTTTGGAAGAGACAGAAAATACCGAAGAGAAAACTGCAAATTCTTGGATTTCTCAACAGAAATTTCTAAGCAGAAATCCAAGTGAGTCAGGAATGCAATAAAAGGACTTCAGACTTCTTGAGAAAGAGGGAAAGACTGGTAAGTCAATGTGGTGGTTTAGCCCTAGTCACCACACAGTTTCTCGCTCACCCTCCCCCTCCACAGTGGGATGGGGTACAGAACTGGGAAGAAAGGAAAACTCATGGGTTGAGATGAAGACAGCTTACTGAAATAGCAAAGGAAAACTACAATAATAAGAGAATATAAGGATATTAAAATATACAAAATGAACAATGTATGTTTTCTCACCACCCAGTGTCTCAATGACTGATACAGCCCGTCCCGATCAGCAATCACAGAAACGAAACTCAGCAGCCAGCAAAATAGCAAAAGACAGCCAGCAAGGTAGAGGGAACGATGCCAGCGAGCAAGAGAGAAGGATGGATGCCAGCAAGGCAGATACTCGCCCCAGCCTGACCAACCTCCACTTATATACTGAGCATGATGTTTATGGCATGGAATACTCTCTTTGGCCAGTCTGGGTCAATTATTCTGTCCTTCTCCCAGCTTCCTGCACCCGCACATCAGAGAGACTTGGAAAGCCAGTGTCCTTGGTCTCATTAGCAACAACTCATATCATCAGGGTGTTTTATCAATATTCTTCACATACAAAATCCAAAACACACAGGCCACTGAGAGGAAAATTAACTCCATCCCTGCCGAAACCAGGACAGTCAACTTGCCATAGCAAAGGGATTGTCACATATTGGTATTTTTAACTCCACTGCAATGGAAGTGGATAACACATCACTGATGGTTCACAAGTCACAGTCCAATCAACACAGATCACTTGTGAATTTAACACTATACAAACAGGTCCTTAAAAGGGCAACTGAGCACTTCATCAGCAAGACAACATTAAGACATTGCAAAGATAAGACAACTGGAACTCCAGAAACTAAATCAAGGACATATGATTAATCCACATAATACTAGACGAATCACAATTTTAAGCTGTAGGTTCAATGGCAGGATAAAAGCTAGCTTTGAAAGGAACACTTTTAAAGAAACAAAGAGAGTAGAATATATTCATCCAGTAAACATTTGGGATCCTGGTGCAAAGGATAATACCTAGAATCAGAAAAAAGGAAAGCAAATACACAGGACAAAACATTAACAGCTTACGTTTCACACCTCTCACTCAGTAATATGAGCTACGTGTAGTACTGAAGCTAGTCCTAAAGTGCACCAAATTCAATCACTTACAGTGCAGTAGGAGAACTCTTATTCTGAAGTATACTTGAGAAAACTCATCACTTCTCTGGCAGTGAAAATAGATTTTCCAACAAAATTCTCTTTTGTTTCTAATAAAATTATTTTAGCGTCTTGTGACAAAAGCTGTTTTGGCAACACACAAAAAAAATACTCGTGAGGTTTCTATTAAATACTATATACACATACAATCTTATTTCAAGGGCTGGAAAGCCAAAATTTAAGCTGCCAAGAGAATAAATTTCACCTTTGACTTCACTATTCCTGGCAAGTGATAAAGAAGGAATAAAAGAAAGGGACAAATTATCTTCATTCAGGAAGAGTTATAGCATCAACCATTTGTAGTTGGAGACTTCTGAGAGACTCTGCTGGAAACCACATACTGCATATTCACAAAGTTTGAGAAAGCTGCTCATACAAAAGCTTTCTGGACAAATATTGAAGCGACTCCCAGAAGTCTGCTTCTAAGAGCCTGTTAACCAAATATGACAGTAGCCTGCCAGTACCTCTTGAAACGGGATGTGCACGTGTGTCAGAAAGAACCATTAAAAATATGTGCCTCTCTAAGGCTTTCATTATTTCACAAGATAAGATCTATATATATCTGGAGGGAAATTAGCCTGTCCAATTGAAAGCAGAATTCAGGTAAGCATTGAAAAGAGATCACTAAAATCCTTGATGGCTCACAACATGTCTAATAAAAGCTGTGTATCTTGCTCCTGACTCACAACAGCAGTTCTTCAAAGACATGTGCATTACAGCAGAAACATTTTGTCACACATGCTTTCCCAGATGTTCAAAATATGAATCTCATTCATATCCAAAAATCCAAAACATGAATGTTTTAAAGTGAAAAACTAGTTTTTAAATATTTTTTTTAATACACTTTTCGTATCACTTATGCGAGAACTTCCTTAGGTTGGCTGGTTTTTCGATCAAGCAGAAATCTCACATTCTTTTTGACTTTCTGTTTTCATGACATTAAATTTTCAGTCTATATATATTTTACCCATAACAAAGATCCACAACCATGTTGTGTCTGACTTGAAACATTATTCTCGTAGTTCACTGTAACATAGAATTCACCAGGAATTTTTTCTCTTGACTCTGACAATGTAATGTGGGGCTTGCTTATCACTTTCAATTGTCAGATACACAGAGGTAAGTACACACCTGCTTGCTACTACGACTGCACACATAAACAGAAGTATCAGGCAAGGATATTCAGCCTTTTTAATCCGACTCTTTCAGATATTTTTCAGCTTTAGATAGACAAGACAGCGCAATGAAAAATGAGTTCATATTTTGAACTGTTTCTTGTAATACAAGGAGTGTGACACTATTTTAAATTTAGATTAAAAATCTAACTCACGACATACGTGTCATATCTAGGACAGCACTTTCAGCACAGAAAGC
This sequence comes from Chlamydotis macqueenii, assembly GCF_036417535.1. Lineage (NCBI taxonomy): Eukaryota > Metazoa > Chordata > Aves > Otidiformes > Otididae > Chlamydotis > Chlamydotis macqueenii. The sequence continues at coordinate 14,913,921 of NC_141593.1, read as the reverse complement.
ATTTAAATTTGCAGGGGTGGAAATACCTAAAGTAGTACCTAAAGTAGAAGTTAGTTGTATGGAAAAATCTATTACATGAAAAATTACTGAAAAATCTCAGAATGGCAATTACTTTTTATATAGTTCATAAAGTCAGCATCTACCTTTATTACAAGTTGCTAGATAACATTCCTGTAATCAATACTGAAAGAGCTAGCATCCACCTAACCCAATACAGTGATGTAAATAAGTAACATCTGTCTGGCGCCTGATTTCCCTTACTCTACCCTTTAGATGCTGCCCAAGGGCTTTGCCTCACCTCCTCTTCCTCCCACCTCATTCACTTTGTGTTTTTGATATCTCTCCATCTCTGTTTCCAGTACAGACAATAATCTGTTACTCAAGGTAACAAAAGGTGGAAAAAAACCAAAACAAAACTAGATGAACTGACAAGTCCATCATTCAGATATTCCATAGCTTGAATCCTGCCATGAAACAACAGTTGCAGTGTAGCACACTTCTAAGTATCACAGTATAATGCTCTCATCACACTTTATAGATGACTATGTAGATTACCACCATCAAAGCACATAGCTAGCGTAGGCCTGGTGTCATGCCTAAGGCAACATGTTCCCAGGAACCGTACTTCAGCATGGACTAAACTCAATGGCTCTGCTGGGGTCAGGTCAGTTAAATTTAAACTGAATTAAGTTAATTAAATTAAGCATACTTAAGTGAGGGTTGGTACTGCCTCCTTATTTCCAGGTGTCATCATTTATCACAGCAGGGTAAAGACCCAAATACATGGCATGGACATTAGCTCAGTGCGGTAAGCTCCCAAGAACTCAGCTGCAGGGAAGAAAGAAGTCTGCCTCCACAAAGTATCACAGACTGACGTAGTGAAGTCATCCAGAGTTAAGCTGATCCATATGGAACCAAGGACATACCTGAAATACACCTGCAGGAGCATACAGCTATAGCTGTATCCTTGCAGAAGTGCATCAGGTACAGCAAGGTTTGCTAGTTCTCTCTAGCTACACTGATACAGCACTTGAGCTAACAGATCTGTTGGACTCCATTTGTCCCCTCATCTGCAGCATGGATAATTTAGAACTTACTCAGTTCCTTTGACTGCAAGAAACAAACTGAGAAATAACACACACATGTACACACTTAGGGTCTTCCTAGTAACCACACTTCAGCTTCCTAGAAACTTGCATCAACACATGGGGTTCTTATGCTGCCACTCAGTATTGACAGTTATTTCCATGCTATGCACACCTGAGCTATGCATGTGACAGCATGCTCCACCTCCTCCCCCCAGTCTGACCACTTTTCCTGTAACCCTGCTCAACTGATAACCATCAGCAATAGATGTGTCTGGTTGTGATGGCTTAAAACTCTGGTCATGATCCAGTTTAAAGCGGATTCGGGGAAAGAGATAACAACACAACAGCCAAGGGATGGCGATGCACCCCCCCAACCACAGTGCTGGTCAACATGCAACTCAAGCCAAATTTGGAAGAAACCATCATCTACAGTAGGTGTGCAAATATGACTGAGTCAATTATCTTACTCCACAAATAGTGAGCAGCCCCAGAGCCCTTTGAGCTCTCCTGCACGGCAGTGGGCTGCACGCCAGGATCTCCCCTTGAGCACGGATGCTTCTTGAAGTTACTCCTCAAGGCTGAGGGGAATCATTGCTGCAACAGATCTTCAGTAAGTGACAATAACATGGTAAGCTTTGAAATCTTAGCTAGGGGATACAAGGGATTGATTGTGCACATATAACCCTTTAGACATAAACCACTGGTAAAGCCAGGGTCCAGGATTGCATCTAGCCACACCTAGGCTCCTCTCTGAGAAGGAGTTCAAGAAAGCAAAAGGGTCCTTTCCGAATCTTGTGACTCAATGGGAGGGTCTCCCTGACAGTTTTGTCTCACCCTGTCCTCTAGTAAATAATCCTGTGTGCCTTGCCATAGAATCTTGTTAAATCACTGCTGCATTTACCATTTACTATCAAATTTTATTAGATCACTGGTTTATATCAATAAAGCATATTGTTGCATCTCTCTCAGGAGTGAAATGCATCACTCCTATCTGCGACAAATGCAGTATGTTAAGATTGGTTGGGACAGCATCTTAACAGCTCAACCTTTAAAATTTGTCTAGATTTTCTTACAGAGCAACACAGAAAGATGATTGTAAATTCATATAATTAAACAATTCAAGTTAATCTGGTTTATTTACTGAATTGTAGAAAAATTGTACCCATCCACACGTTCTAGTACTCATAAGCAATTAGAATCCTTGAGGAAAAAAAACAGAACTCTAAAACTTTGATTAGAGCCCAACCATAGATGTGAAATATAAAAAAAAAAATGCAGGTCCAACACCAAATCCATGCTATCACATTTTCAAAAATGTAAGAAACTTGTGTTTCGATGTGCTCAAAAGTAATTAGATTCTCCAGTATCAGAAGACAGAAATCCAAGTTCTTCAAGATATCCACCTATAAAAATTAGGTTAAAAAAAAAAAAAACAAACCAAAACACTTAATATATTAGCAACTAATCTGAAAGGTTGTTAAAGAGGTAATCCACATTCCTCTCAACTATGCGAGTTACCAGAAAACCACCATCTTTAATTATGAGTTAGATTCAGAAAATCTACACAAAGCATAAATTTTAAGAGTCCTTTCACCCTGCATTACATTTTTCTTATCAAGAATTTCTTACTGTGCAGGAAAAAAACCAAACACATCGATAGAAAAAGTCTTAGGAAAGTCATACTGTGGCAAAAGCTAAGATACTTAACTTGATGTGGACATGGACAGCATCAATTACTCATGCACATACAAGAATGCATGCAGTTTTAAACTGTATTATACTACTAATATATATCTATATATACAATTACTATAGAATATAATTTAATTATGTAGAAGAAATCAGAGCTTCACAACTAGGCTCCTACAAACAACACAGCATGTGGCTGAGGAACTTCAGTAAGGTGAGAACTTTCAACAATTTACTCCGTTACAACTTTGCAGAAATACAACACCAGCTGTAGAACAAGCATTTCCTCTCCAAGGCAAATGGATTCTGGTGACTACAGGATTTAGCCTATGAAAAGTTTTATTGTTTTACCCATCCATAACAAGGGAAAGCTATAACGAAGGCTCAGTAATATCCAGCTTTCTATGTGATCCTACTAATGCATTAAAGATGTGATCTGTTCCAAGACAATCTCAAGAAAGCAATGATGTTAGCTGTGCAATTTAGTAACTAAAACAGTCTGAAGTTTCCAAACTCTCCTGTATTTCTAAATTCAAACCCCAGTCAAAGGTTATGCATCATGTTATATAACCTGCGCTCTTCACTGAGAATGTTGCGGCTATAGGCAGAGTAAATGAAAACAACAGCTCCTCTGGATCAATCATGAGCCATTGAAGCAAGAAAAACCATATGACAGATGCAATTTTTCTTGGCACAGTACGGGCATTACAAATTGATGACAATCGTATGTCCGTGCTGGCATCCCTCCACAGCGGATGTGTGAGAGTGTCACTACATCTGGATGGTGAGTGTACTAGGGTCCCGAGGCACTCCCGGCCTACTGAAACCAGAGGGACAGCAGCTGCACTCAATGAACACCGTGGGAGCTCCACAAAGTGATGAAAGGCCTGAATTACCACAAACTGTAAATACACATTTATTTCATTAAAATACTAGGTAACCACTGCAGTGACCCCTTCCTGAAATTGATTCATTTCAAGTATAAGCCAGTCATTTCAAGGAACCATTCACATTTATCCCCTGCGAAGCAAACATAAAGGCAAAACCAGTATTTTTTTTTATTTCACCAAAGTTGAGAAAAAATAAAGTACACCCACAGAAGTGCTGAAAGGAAAGCCAAAAGCACGCAACACTTTCATCCCATTAGCCAAGAAAGGATCTTTTGTTGCACTAACAGGTCTTCAAAATTCTTAATGTAATTTGGACACACACAGAGCTTCTGCTAAACATGGAGAAATACGGTGTGAAGAGAATCGCTCCAGTAAGCGGATACACCAGTACACACCCCCGCTTCTCATATATGCACGAACAAATGCACCTATAAAGCAATTTTACATGCAAAATTGCAACATTATGGGTAAACACTAACAAGTAATTGCTGCTAAACCCTACAACAACCCTGCTGTTATCCATCACAATACAAGCTATAAAACATTGCAAAAACTTATATGTGACTTTTCAATAAGCTTGGAAAAACAGTGGAAGAAAACAAAAGCAAAAAACAGTAATTGCTAGAGTACTGATTCCAAAGCAAAGTAACCGCTTAATTGAAACAAACACATGGAAATCAAAGAATGAGTCTGGCTAACCAGCATCTGTCCAAATATCTTGTTTCAGATGCAAATCAAGCCTTGACTAATCTTAAAATATTAAGTTACCATAACTAAAATAGTTTCCCAAACAATCAGCAAGGGAGACGTGATGTTAGCTTTCCAGTACTTTCAATACCTGTAAGGTCTATGAAAAACTGAAGAAGGAAAGGACTCAAGGCCAATACTGGCACCTAAGAATTATCTCTGCTTTTTGGAGTAGCACTCCAGAAGAATAAATCCATGGGACCGGCAACACGCACTCCATTAATCCTTCCACGCAATACTCAAAGAACTCTAGGAACAGTCTTGCTTGCAACAGCAAAAACATGGGAACTCAGTAAGAGCAGGTCTAAGCTGCTTAACAGATGGGAGTATCTGTCACAAGAGAAGAGGCTGAGAGCCGAGATTCTTCAGACTGCAGAAGAGAAGGCTCAAAGGAATCTTATTACTGTGTATAAACACTGATGAGGGGAGTAAAGAAAACAAGAGCCAGATTCTTCTCAGTGGTATCCAGTGAACAGAAAAGAGGTAATAGTCGCTAACTGAAAGACAAGAAAAGTCTATTTTAGTCTGAGGGTGACTGAATATTGGAACAGATTGCCCAGAGAGGCTGTAAAGTGTCTATCTCTGGAGCCTAGATACTCAAAACTCCACTGGGCAAGATCCTAAGCAACCTCTTCTGGCGGACTCTGGTTTGAGCAAGGGGGCTAGCTGAACTAGACAATCTCCAAAGATCTCTAACTTCAACTAATCTGTTGTTCAAGTTACTTTAAAATAGTGACCTTCTTATGTTCACTGGCTATTTTCTGAACAAATCAGGCTGTAGAAACCTTCAAAGCACGGCATGAGAGAAGGCAACACAGCCCTAATGCTTGGAAGAGGCAAAGTGAAATCAGGTAGTATATCCTGTGGAAGCTGAAGTCCTGCTGCTAACACAACATCACACAGATTGATTTATGAGGACTTAGAGGAACATATCAGAGAGGACATCTACTTTTAACACAGGCATTGTGTGCAGCACATCAGTTCAAAAACAGAAGCTCTTGCGCCTCAGCAAGCCACCTTTCATCAATACATCCTGAATGTCTTTAGCTATTCCAGAGTGCAGAAGGGATTAGCAGAAGAATAAAAACGCATGGTAGACGGTGTATTTTTAACTTAAAAAGGTCATCTAACATTACAGTTTGGTTAATGCTTTTCAGCATTGTTTCAAACATGCCAATCCATATTTTTCTTTAATATACAAATGTTGCTGTGTAGTAGCAAGCATAACTTCTATCAGTAGAAGTCAGTTATCGCAGGAATAAATAAGTCCCATGTTCTTGGTGCAGAGGCTGACACCTGATCTACTCTTCCACTTCACATCACATTGACCCCAGTAAACACTTCTCCATACTGCAGGAGGCTCTCATTCGCTGCCTAGGAGCCCCAACTATTTCCATTGCACCCCTTTAACTTAACTTAACCCTTCCTCAAGCAGAGGAAGGGTCTGTTTCCTTAGGAAATTAGGACTTATAGTAAAATATTAAAGCTATTTTAGCCTAGTAAACAATCCCTCTTAATGGAGGTTTCTCTAGAAGGCAATTCAAAGCACTTATGGTAGGTCTGTGCTCTCTGCCCACTGACTATAAGCATAAAGAAAAATTACTGTCATGCACTGAACTCAGCTGCTGTGATCATTCCTCACAGTAACATATTTCCACAAGGCCGTTGCTTTCACGGAGCTCTCCAATCTCCACCTTTAGAAAAGGCTACTAACTGTTCTCTTCCACACAATACAAAAAGCTACATTAAAGTTTTATTTTACAAAAACTTCACTGCTTTTTTTTTTGTAGAAAAATACCATGATATCCAAAGGAGAACATGTATCTAAAGGAGATAACTTACCCTTCAAAAAACTAAGATTTTGTTGTTGCAATAAATAAGTATTACATTTTAAAATCATTCTTTTTAACTGAATTTCAGCATGGCAATAAACAAAACAAAATCAAAAAGTGATTAAAAAATTATTCTCCAACTGCTAGGGCTACTTCCAAAAACCAAACATAAGAGTGTAAGGGAGCAAGGGATCTTTTACACTAAAGTATGAAATTTCTAGATATTTAGCTATAGGTTAATAAGATGTAAGAACAGCATTCCTGCAGATAGCATTTCTGAGAGAGAGATCAACATAATAATGCCAGCTGAAACAAATTAAACTAAAACAAAGACCTGTAGGGGATTTTAATAGAATGAATAAAAACAAAAACCTCAAGGGGGCCTACAAGAAAGATGGGGAAAGGCTGTTTAGTAGGGCCTGTTGCAACAGGATGAGAGGTAATGGTTTTAAAATAGAGGGGGGTAGATTTAGATTGGAAATTAGGAAAAAAATTTTTATGATGCAAGTTATAGAACACTGGAACAGGTTGCCCAGAAAGGTGGTGGAGGCCCCATCCCTGGAAAAGTTCAAGGCCAGGCTGGATGAGGCTCTGAGCAACCTGATCTAGTCAGGGATGTCCCTGCTCCTTGCAGGGGGGTTGGACTAGATGACCTTTGAAGGTCCCTTCCAACCCAGACTATTCTATGATTCTATGATTCTAAAAAACCTGTAATAATTTTCAGCAAGGAAAGTACTTACCTGACATTCTTCCCGTGTTCTCTCAACATCTTCACCAGATCAGCTATGGGGTACTGAGCCTTTGCTGCACACAAACCATAACCTAAAAGAATTTCCAAATTTTAAGCTGTTTTTTGTTTCAGTGCAGACAGAATAGTTTGAGACAATAAGTGTATTTTCCACACAAACAGAAGGTCTCACAATTAAAAACAAATAAACAAAAATATTATATATGTACACACACACATACATCACATATTCATATAGTCCCAGCCTGACCAGTGTAACTAATCTCTTTTTGGCCTCCTGACCACTAACAACATAGTAGTTTGACCGGTCAAACGACACAGGTAACTTATTTCTGCTTCACAAAAATACATATTCCTTTCTTTATCAGAAAAGGATGTTTCAGGCAGGTAAACTGAAAAACTGATAAAGAGGGTACTATCAGGTTACGTCACCACCATTACCCTCAACAAAATTTTGGATTTGCATAACGCAAATCTAGTTGAATACAGCTTTTAGCAGCACATCTTTTCAGTCTGTCAGAATTAATTCATCAGAGCAATAATGCCCAGGAAGAAAATGGAGAGTATAAGCTGTCAATAGTGTCCTCAAGGTTTTACCATAGGAAAGGGGACAAACTCCTTGAATATGTCTGCAAGCTTTGTTGGAAACAAAGGTAACTTCCCAAAGTAGAACCCTACCTCACTGATGTTTTCATTTAAGCTGAAACAAAATAAAAGACAACTTTGTTTTTTAGCATTCTTCTCACTCCAACACTAAAATAAATTTATCACGATAGTTGTACCATTCAGTTGAATTAAAACAACTCTTGAGCTATTCCCTACCTGACCCTCCTAACAGGGAACGTGCTATTGAACCTGTATGAGCCTACAGCCAAAATAATAGTTTCAGATAACTCAAGGTTTTGGTTTTTATGTTTTTTTCTACTTTAATTCCAGTATTTATTGTATACTAACTATAACTATATATATAATTATATATATAACTATTATAATTGTATACTAACTATACTATATTGTATACTAACTATACTAAGTTTTAGATGTTTTCCTGCCAGTTTTTCAATAAAAAAATGAAGAATTGAGCAAGTAGGTGAGAAGGGTAAACAAAATCCTCTTTCAGTAATTTAACAGACAGGTATTTTGTTACTGGTACCACTGGTACTGTGGTAACGCCTGGAAACTCACACCAGAACAGTTGTAGACAATATTAACAGTAAACATAATTTACAAAAGTCAGTTTTTGTTCTGAATAATTTAAAATCTAAATAAATAGAATAAAGTTTGAAGAAACACAAAAAAAAGAAAAATAAAAGTGGTACACACATGTCCATATAAAGGAAAGACAATCAACCTGGGAACAAAAGCAGATCCCACAGACTCAGTCAACATTTGACATGTTGCTGCTATGTTGCAACTGCAAGATAGGCTACAGGTCTTTTGTTTTGTTTGTCTGTTTAATAATACATCTTCTGAACTTCTTGCTGTATGAGTGAAGAGTGACTTACCTGGAGTAATAATAATACTATTGGCTTCCTTTATCATTTCAATTGCATTGTCTACACTGACTTCTGTGTGGGTTCCAGTAATTTCCATGGGCTTCCCACCAGCTGTTGACGTGGTGCCATAGCCCCCTAGAATCACGTTTGCAAGGGAACGGTTCATAGCCTGAAAGACAAGAGGTTTTTGATGAGCTACAGATGAAATTCAAAAACAGAGGAGAGGAGATGTCCACAAAGAAAACTTCTCAAAATATTAAAGCCTTCCTATCAATAGTCTTTATCTGCTGGTTTTGCCTACTTAGAACTCAAAACTTCTTAAAACAGTCTCCTTAAAACAGAGACCGAGATTGACACAACAGCAAAACATCAGCTTCCAACACATGACATAACACATGTAATGAGACAGCATCAGCATGTCCCTAAGACAAAGAATAAAACAATATAAACAGCAAATATTAGTCTCTTTTGGTTCTTAAAAGGGAGGGATATAAAAGAATGCATATTTGATGACAGATTTTTTTTTAAAAAACAGACAAATATATACATACACACACACAAATTTTTTGCAAGGTATTTTCTTAAGTTCTTGAGCAAGTCAATAGGTAAGCACACAACTGCTATATAACAGCATGGAAACAATGTAGCTCTTACAGACAGTATAGAAGCAAAGCTCCTACAGCATTGACAGGAAAGAACACAACAAAGCCAAGTAGCCACACAAAACTAACCAAATGCTAACTCAAAATATATTATAATGAACTGGAGGGGGCCATTAACTTACTGGCTGAGCACCAAAGGGGAACAAGAGATCTTAAACTAGGAGCTTTAAGAGGAGAACACATCCTGAAAATTCGGCTCTGTAGATACACAGCCAGGAAAAGCCACTGGCTAAATGCTTTCACTGGCATGCCTCCTTGCGAGTGTGGTCCCAAAGCAATATCTGGAAGTAGGCAAAACTTGTAACTGCAGTAAACAAAACTTTAAAGGCAGAAAAGGAACAGGATAAATTGCTTTGTTAATTGAAGATGTGTGTCATACATCTGTGCTAGCTCAGAAACCACAGCAAAATTTAAGAATGGATCTGGAGAGGCACATATACAAGCAAGAGGAAACACCCACACAAAAGTGTGCTTCCACGTGTCCATTTTCCACTGACATGTCAAATCACACAACTCTACAGGTTTTTTGGTATAGCCTGAGAAGATATGCCATTCTGTGAAATTCATCATCTAGCAAACAATGAAGATGTTAGCAAAACTTTTGTTTATCCTGATAAACCATCACTGTTTCAGATACCGTAAGGAAAGTGCACAAATGCAGTGAAATAAGCATCTTTCTACTGTCTGCAGCAGTTCATTTTCTCTAAGAACACATTGCCTTTGATGTGTATCACAATTTTAAACCCTCCAACAGGAAAACAGACTACTTAGTCTACTACAGCAGTTAAGTGTCAGGTAAGGCATCCTAGGCAGAAGAATATCCTCTTCAGATGTTGCACATGCAAAGCTTACAAGAAGTACAGCACTTTCTACACATATCTAAACCAAAGACAACACTAAGACCAGGCCAAAGGGAAAAAAAAGTTCAAATACTGTAAGAAATCTGAGAATCCACACAAAGCAAGCCTGAGATTGAAGCACCCTTGCCTGGCTCCACACTGGAGAGCCAAGGAAAGAGGAGGAATATCTGGCAACAAACAGGGATGGTATAGAAAGCTTCTAAACGAGCCAAGACTTCATCAAGCACCGATTAACCAATGCAGCTAAGACCTACTCAGCATCGGGACAGTGTGGAAATTCTTCCATACTCTCTTTCATCTTCCTTACCACCACACACATATATAAATAAAGTGCAGGCTTCATTATTCACAGATAATCCTACTACCAGCAAACAGCCCCCTCTTCTGTGCATGCACAGGTAACCCATGAGCTTACAGGCCAGGGAAAAACAAACCCATGACCCCTGAGAACTCCGAGTTCTTCCACTTTGCCCACAGAAACCACACAGATAGTACAGGTGATGGGGCAGCATACAATTTATATGACTAACAGACTTTATTTGTCCTTTTCCTTGCATCATCCCAAGTAATGGTTCCTCTTTGACCTGAAGAATTTTCCCCATCCCTAAGCACACCAAATCTAACACTACAGTTGCAATCATCAAGTATTCACTCCGCAAAAAAAAAAAAAAAAAAAAATGGGAGAAGGATATGCTAATACAACCAAGTGTTCTGAAGAAGACACATTGCGTCAGCATTTGAAAAGAAATCACAATTCACAGGATGAGTGAATAGTACAGGCCTTTGCTTTTTTTGTTTTTAAGTTAAATTCTTTGTCCTTAACTCACTAATAGGCACAAAAGAGGAATGGGTGGAAAATCAAGGAGATACAAGTGCAAAAATTAAGTCCTTATCTGAATATACGTTGCCCAATTTTATAAACTCAAGCTTTAAGAGATTATCTGCTATAGTTTTATCACAAAAAGTAATTGCAAATGTTGTAAAAAGAAGTTTCAATCATTAAGGTGTTTCCATAAGCACCCATCCGTACTAGATAAGCTTCAATAAATATACTGCTTTGGATGGAAGTCATACAGGGGCGAGCTGTTGCTTCATTAGCATAGGTTTCAACAGCCTAAAGCAGAGCTTATTGAAACTCTTGAACACTTTTTCTCCTGAAATGCAGCTGCAAGATGAAGATACTGAATCCCCTGATTATAAAAATGCTCTTAAAAGTAACGATTTCCATTATAGGAATTAAAGCAGAAAATAAAAATGCTGGGCTAGAAACAAGCTATTCTGCTTATTGTGCAGAAACTACACAAAATAATTTTTATTTTAGTGGCTGATCAACTTTAATTGTCTAGGCTTCCGTAAAGCAGCAAAAGATTTCTAGAATACTACCTCAAAAAAACACCTAAACTTCCTGAAATTTGAGAAACACATAGAGGAAAGCCACTCTGTCATTGCACAACTACTTGGCCAATTACTTCTCCTATAAGGACAGGCAGAGAGAGCTGGGGCTGTTCAGCCTGGCAACGACAAGGCTGCAGGGAGACCTTGTAGCAGCTTTCCAGTACCTAAAGGGGGCTCGTAAGAAAGATGGGGAGAAAGTCTTTAGCAGGACTTGTTGTGATAGGAGAAGGGATAATGGTTTTAAAATAGAGGGAGGTAGATTTAGATTAGATATTAAGAAAAATTTTTTTACAATGAGGGTGGTGGAACACCGGCACAGGTTGCCCAGAGAGGTGGTTGATGCCCCATCCCTGGAAACATTCAACACCAGGTTGGACGGGGCTCTGAGCAACCTGATCTGGTTGGAGATGTCCCTGCTCCTTGCAGGGGTGTTGGACTAGATGACCTTTAAAGGTCCCTTCCAACCCAAACTATTCTGTGATTCCCCAGGCTTCCTGTTTACCTAGATTCCTCCAGTCAACAGATGCAAGTATATCGAAACTCTCTGTGAATGCCAAGGGGAGCTAGCAATAAAGTACATTTTAAAAGTAAGGAAACAGTAAAATAAAAATGAAGGTATAGAGTGACTATGCCTACTAGTAAATACATACTCAACAGACATATTTTCACCATGATTTACAGGAACTTGATCTTTAAAGAACATACTATTCATACCTGTGTTGCCCATAAACATCATTCCACTGGTATAGACTAAATAGTTGACTATAAGCAAATACTTAACATATATATAAAAGGATGTCCCACGAGCCACAAAGTCTGATTTTCTTTCAATAATGAGATGTAAAACATTCAAGAAAGAACATTCTTTAAAATTCATACCTGAGATTGCTCATTTGAACTCGCCTCCATGAAGGTGCACAAAAATACTTTTTTAAGCTTTTCTGAAATTATTCCTCAAGAGAGATTAAAATTAACGATACTGAACATTCCTAACATGGTAACAACGCTATTTATCAGCAGAGACAAAGTAAAAGAAGACAGCTGGGGCTGACCACAAGAAAACATCAGGAGGGGAGAAAAGTGACACTGATCATAGAAGACAAGATTAGAAGTGAAAGAGAATTACACAACAGACAATCGGGAGGTTGGCAGCTGTTGCACTGTGAACAGTTTTAAGCCATTAGCTCTCCATCTCTGAAAACAAAAAGGAGAGAGACATGGAAAAACAAAAGACTTCTGTACAAATATTCCAGAGAAAAGGAGGCCAATACTAATAATGCAATATGATTTACACACAGAATTGAAGCTCAAGTTCGCTCTGACACAGAAGTCAGTATCAGTAATGTATTAATGCAAGCATGCTGCCATCCTGTGGTACTTCAAAGTAGCTGCTCTGAAAAAAGTAGCACACTTTCCTCGCTTCAAAAACTAAACTTTAAATTACTCTCTAATCAAACCAAACATTTTTTTTTTAAAAAGGAACTCACTACTTAAAGTATCTCCTGCTGATAAATTTTAAATTTAGCAACACTGCAGACTGAAATGCCTAGGAAAAAAAACAGCTGAGCAGAAGTAATCATACCTCTTTGAGCTCAGATTAAAATCCTCAATGCTCAAGTCAATGCAAAGGGCTTCCTCAGTTCTGAAGTATGTATCTCCAAATCAAAGGGAGATGACTGACATCTAGTCCAACAATTTCAACCAAGAATTTTCTAGTCTCTAAACATCTAGCAGTTTGGTATTCCCATTGCTTATCTTGCTAGCAAACATGCTGAATAAGGTTTTTAATTTATTGGAAAAGAAGCACAATTTCCGCTGACTTCTTACCACACACATGATGTAAGAGAGGATGGCCCCAGAGGAGCCAATGAGTGCACCAACAATGGTCAGCAAGTTGTTGTTCAGTAGGAAGCCCTCAGCACACAAAGCCCATCCAGAATAACTGTTCAGGACAGTAATAACCACAGGCATGTCAGCACCTCCAATAGCTGCTGTTAAAGTGACACCCTGGAAAAGGAAAGAAAACACTTCAGTATAAGCTACAACTAAGGAGAACATGCAGAGAAGAGTCTGCCTTTAGCACCGAAAAACAATCAAGTTACTTAATAACCTATTCAAGTATTCTCAATGTAGACATCAAGATGCGGCATGAGGACTGGACTTACCAATTCCGCCTTCTGAGAGAGGACAGGAAGGCACTCCACTGTCCTCATCCCGGGCTTAGTCACATATTTTTACTTGCAAAAATATCCTACTAGCTCCATTAATACCACTAAGGGATTCATACTGAGCAGTCTTTGCCAGACTCAGTTTACAGAATCATACTCAGGGTAAATTTTGCAACAGCTGGTGTGAGCGAATGGGGGAAGTTACACATGGTGACAATCTTAAATTATCATGATAATCTGGAGATCCAGTGCTCTTTTAAGTATTTTAAGGATAAACTTTCCAAAAAGTCTTTTAAAATATCAGTTTGTCAAATAAAAGGCTCCATTAAGTCATAGCTGCAAAAACTGATTATATGCATAAATGCCTGCTCTCTGGAACAGATCTCATTTACGGGTGGATTTAGGAAAGTCAGTTGCTACTTGCTACCGCAAGCTAGCATACAGGAACTATGTATTTTACCATCCTGAATCACGATTATCAACCATTAAGAGGAAAACTGCAAAGCTGAAGAACAAACTGCTTGTTTAGTTTGTTTCACCTCCTACAATTCCCCAACTTACCATTATGGCTGAGAGAGCTGACACAGAACCTAAGCAAGTAATTCCTGTAGTGTAACTAGGATCAATCATGTAAGGAATCATTCCGCCAACACTGGCAGCCAGCAATCCTGCATTCAATGCATGTCGGCCAGGCAAGAGCAGTGGTGCAGAATTCAGGATACCTGCAATCAAACGCATATTCAAAAATTGACACATACATACAGGAGAGCCTGTCTCTTGCCCCAGAGAAGACTGAATAGCTCAGCAAAAAAAAAAATTTTAGAAAAGAAACAGGGAAGAGCAGAAGATAAAACAAGTTAGTTAAAGCTGAGACCTTGTGCTGACTCAGTATTGCAACACATTCAAACTTAGTCTAGGTTCTTAAGTATTCCTGCCTAAACTCATTTTACTTCCTAGTCTTGCTGAAGTGCTTCAGAATAATCACAAAAATGTCTTATGCTCTTTAGAAAAAAAAAAGTACCTTCATTCAGGCCCCAAGTCTTTGCAAGTTGTGTATGAAGCTCAGTAACAGAAAGCTTTTAGCTGGAACTTCTTAGTACTGATATTATCTCAGTCTCTCAAAAGCTGTGTGCTCAGAAAAATATGACTATGTAGATAACTCCAAATATAAAATACTCCTTCTTTCAAGTGCGTTAATTTTACCAGTACCCTCAGGCACACAGACTTCCCACAGCTTTCCCACATTGGCAGAGACTTGAGGCAAAGAGAGAGTTCAGCATTTGTGCCATTCAGTTTAAAAAGACAATTAGGTATTTATTTTCACCTTAGTTTTTTTTCCCCTCAAGCAACACATCAAAGAGTAAAAATAATGCAAGCTTATCTATTTCTTTTGGTGTAAGTAATTACTTACAGAGAGTCTCATTTAAATTTAGCTGAATTCAAGAGAAAGAATGAACTGACAGTCTCAGGACCACAAGTCTAAGTGTGTGACCTACTACCTCTAGTTCAACAGTATGGACAAGCTTACTATTATCATGCTTGATATGCAAATGCAAGGGGAAAAAAATAAACAAAAACAAGAGAGTGGGTTGAAACAGGCCATGAAGTTCAGCAGAGACAGGCGCACAAATCACTAAAGGGGTGGAGGGGGTAAGATGGAGAAGAGAAAAAAAATAACCAAGAAGAAATAAATGAGTAACTACTTAGCAGAAATATGTCAGAAATATATACTGCTGATAAATCCTTCAAAAGATTATTAGAGAAGACCGCTTTCCATCCATGTTATGCTTCCTCCTTCAATGGCTGGTCTCATAACCACTGAAGAAAGCAAACAGACGCTTCCCAAAGGAACTTGTAAAGCTAGTAACAGGATCAGTAATGGGAAGCTCTTAGCTGGAACTTCTTAGTACAGGTATTATCAGTGTCTATCAAAAGCTGTGTGCTTACAAAACCAAAAACAAATGCAATAAAGAAGCCTTCAAGTGCATAAGGATCAGGAATTAGTGAGTATTTAATTTAGAAGCCGTATTTGCTAAAACAGTAAGAAGTATGGAGCACGCAGTTTGCACAGCAGATAAACAGACACTGAACTGAATAGTTTAAAGTGAGTCAGTCTCAACTGATACTGCAAGCTACCTACTTAAATGAAGCCTGCAATGCTAAGAATAAAATCCCATAAATATTAGCAGTGTTCACCGAGTCCACCAACACCAAGATTTCGATTAAAATGTGTGCTCAGGAATACCAAGTTGTGATCATAAAATCTGAATAAAATCAATTAGAGGAACAGTGTCAGGTAGTGTCTCAACAACACTAAAGCAACACTTATTTCCAGACAAGATGAACTGAGGGAAGCTTACATGACTTGGTAAGTAACAGCAGTAGTATGTCTAAGCACTGAAGACATATCTTTTCATAACTAAAGCTGTAAACAAATTAAGTATAATTAAAAATAAAAAAATTAAACTCATAACAATTATACATATAAACTTTTACCTGATGCAAAATATAAGGTTTATTTCCAATTACATAGCAGTACAAAGCCAAAGCTAAATCTTGAGAGAAAAAAAAAAAAACCTTTAATAAATACTTAACTTTGAACGGCAGATCTCACCTTGCAATTTTCCATAGGCAACAAGAGAGCCACTGAAAGTCACTCCACCAATGTATGTGCCAAGGTATGCCACAATCTTGGTGAGGTTTGCAGCTGGATCAGTAGCGAAGTGAGGATATTCGATCATGTATTCTGCCACGCAGGTGAGCACAGCAGCCAAACCAACCAAACTATGGAAAGCAGCCACTAGCTGAGGCAGATCTGAAATCTGGATGCGTTTAGCAATCGTCAAACCTATTGAGAGTTGAAGATAGAAGGGAAGTCTTACAAAACACAACCAATCTGTGCAGCTAGAAATTCACATATCATGGTTCAGTGTGCAATGAACACATGCACACATGTGCCTGTTCCAAAGGAAAAAATTGTTCTACGCTAGAAACTGTTACGGTATTTAACTTAAAGCTGCATAAGTGTATTTTGGGCAATGAGGAGATCACAGAAATTAGAAAGAAGATTAAAGCATATAATGTTCTTAGAAGCTTCACTAAAGAGTGAGAAGTTCAACATTTTCTCTGACAAAAGTAGAGTGTGAAAAAGGAAATCTGGCAGCATTCAGCCAGGAACTGAACAGAAGTATGAAGTCGGGCAAGTTCATTCACCTCCATATACCCAGTTTTCCCAACAGAGATGATATGCTCCTGCTCTTCCACCAGTCTTCCCATTCTTTAACACATCCTGATGCCCTAATAAAAACTCTGGGACTTATGATTCTTTTTTCATATATCTGAAAAATAACACTGTCGACACGCTGGGGGGAACAGATGCCATCCAGAGAGATCCTGACAGGCTGGAGTGGTGGGCCTGTGCAAACCTCATGAAGTTCAACAAGGCCAAGTGCAAGCTGTTGCACATGGGTCAGGGCAATCCCAGGCACAAATACAGACTGGGGGGGGAACGGATTGAGAGTAGCCCTGAAGAGAAGGACTTGGGAGTGAAGGTGGATGAGAAGCCCAACACGAGCTGACAATGGGCCCCTGCAGCCCAGAAAGCCAACCACATCCTGGGCTGCATCAAAAGAAGCGTGGCCAGCAGGGTGAGGGAGGGGATTGTCCCGCTCTACTCTGCTCTGGTGAGACCCCACCTGCAGTGCTGCATCCAGCTCTGGAGCCCCCAACATAAGAAGGACAGGGACCCCTTGGAGCAAATCCAGAGGAGAGCCAGGAAGATGATCAGAGGGCTGGAGCACCTCTCCTATGAGGACAGGCTGAGAGCTGGGACTGTTCAGCCTGGCAAACACAAGGCTCCGGGGAGATCTGATACCAGTCTTCCAGTACCTAAAGGGGGCCTACAGGAAAGCTGGGGAGAAACTCTTTAGCAGGACTTGTTGTGATAGGAGAAGGGGTAATGGTTTTAAAATAGAGGGAGGTAGATTTAGACATGATATAAGGAAAAGATTTTTTTAACGTGAGGGTGGTGGAAGACTGGCACAGGTTGCCCAGAGAGGTGGTGGATGTCCCATCCCTGGAAACATTCAACGCTAGGTTGGACAGGGCTCTGAGCAACCTGATCTGGTTGGAGATGTCCCTGCTCCTTGTAGGGGGGTTGGACTAGATGGCCTTTTCAAGGTCCCTTCCAACCCAGACTATTCTATGATTCTACATACAAGATATAAACATAAGTTAGTTAATTCACCTGTGAGCTATGTAATATTTTGTGTATATATAGCTTGCAAAAAAGCACGTACAGAGCATATGATGTTAGTTTACAGTATCATACACATACCTATGGTACCACCCAGTGCCATTGCACCTGACATCTGTGCCAGCAATTCTGGTGAGGGTTTAAGGCCTCCAAGAGTTGCCGCTAAACCTCCTGCAACACCAATCATACCCAAAGCATTTCCAAGACGAGCTGTTCCTTGGGTGGACAGACCAGCCAGGGCACCAACACAGCATAAGCCTGAGCCCAGATACATCATCTTTAAAATAAGAAAATCATCAACATACATACATGAAGTAGAGACAAACTGCATAATCATTATAAAAATCTTTCCAATTATTACCCAAAAGACCTGATTTCTCCAGAATGTCACAACTCTTGCCTGTGAGAAACTTTGTACAAGACGTGATTTTGGCCAGTTAAAATGTGGTATCTATTAAAACTTCTTCCTCACTTTATGACCTTGGTTTATCTGCACTGTGAATACTAAACTTGAGAAAAGCCAGTTTTCCTCATCGGTTCGGAACCAACTTTTTCTTTAATACAAACCCAAAGCTAAACTGTCCTATTAATTACAGGAATAGTTTCAAAACATGCTTATGGCACATCTGAAGTCCTATTCTAAAAAAGTATGAATGAACTTAAATGAACAGAGCTGTACATGTCTAGGTAACTGAAAAAAAAAAAAATATATTACAAGTCCCTGGCATAAAGGTGTTTGTATTCACTTTTTGCAAACACAGAAGGTAATACACATTGATTTTTTTTTTTTACTATTAAAACAAATGCAAACAAAACTTTACCATAAAATGTGCTAGATATACTACCCCCATACATCCCTCTGTGCTGAAATCTCATCCCATCCAGATATTATACCTATTATAACTGTCACACCAAGTTGAATTTTCAAAAACACTTAAACCAAAGACTGATTTCTGTCATCACTCTAATATTTAAGCCGTAATTTAGGAAAGTTTTCCAATAAATAACAAAGTACCTGGTGCTTTACAGGAAAAAAAACCCCAAACTTTTAAAATTTGCAGATTCAGCATTTAGGGTATGATTGCAAGCTTAAAGTTAATCAACCTCAGATTCGCCTTGTGGGAATACATAGCTGATGAGAAGACCATGGCTCATTTGCTATTTACTCCTCAGAGTAAGCAGTGAAGAAGCACACCATGCTGTGATCAGTGGGCGAAGAGTCACAAAGCTATCTTCTTACCTGTTCAATACTATAGCCACCATTGAGAGCAGCTGCATAACCTCCTACAAATACACCACCAGGAAGTAGGTACAAGTAGTTGTACTCAGGAGGATCTGTGGGACGTTTGAACATATCCAGCATTCTCTGTGTAACCAGAAATCCACCTGGCCAAAGTAAAGGAACAATTTTACAAAAATAAAATTTGAAACTAAGCATCTGCCAAGCCATAAAGAAATATTTGTTTAAACCACACTACCACACAAGTTAGCAATGGATACCACTAAAGCCTCTGAACATCTAGTAATCTGGAAAATCACCAGGTAACAAAGGCATAACAAGGGTGAGATCCTGTGAGTTGTAACGCTTAGAGAATTTACTCTGGCTTTGTACTCTACACTGACTGTAGCACACAGCTTAGTTTATGACTGTGTCCTTTTCCCTATCTACTCTAGCAAAAAGCAGTATTTATAAGTCATATTGCTCATTTTCTTATCTTTTTTGTTCATGAAGCTGGGACTTCTGAAGCTCAAGCAAGCAGAATTTTGTTCTATGCCACTACTGTATTTTTCAAATACAAAAGGAATACAGAGACAAATGCAGACTCAGAATAATATTTCTGGAATCTATAGAATTGGAGAGCTAGAAGAAATAAAAGAATTACACAAGTACTTTAAAGTTACGCTCAGGAGAAAACCTAACATTCATACCTGCAATATTGACTGAAGAGATGAAGGCCGAAAGCACTGCCAGACTCTGAGGAGTGTTTTCAGGGAAATAGTTTCCTCCCATCAATACCAGCCCACCAACTGCAGTTAGTCCTATTTAAAAGGAAAAAAAAGTGTTACTGAACCTTGAAAGGCTCTATACCTATAGCAAGTTTCCTTTCAGATGTCAAACAGGTATCAGCCAACTCAAATTTTGACCTCTACTCTACACGTTACTATTTAAACAAAGATTACCATGGTCTTTTTCAGCAATACAAATGTGTTTCAAAAGAAAAAAAAAAAAAAACTAGTATATGAATATAGTTTTGAAGTACAGTGCCTAAAGCAGAGTCAGCTTTTGAGTATTTGTTCAGTAAAAAAAAAAACCTTTGCTTTTAACAGTCAAAGCACATGAGACTCGTGACCTGTCACACATATATACACACACACACAGATACATAAAATCTTACAGATTTACAGAGTTAGGAATCTTACAGGTCACTTAGGATTTTTTTTTCTTTTTTCCCCCCTCTCCCAAAACACAGTTTGAGGAGAGGGGAAAAAAAGAAAGAAAATATGAAAGACAAGTTATTCTCAGGGCAACATTTTGGAGAGATAGGTGGAAAGGTGTGTTCTGTGAAAGGACAGACTGCAGCACTTTAAGTAAAAACAACTTAAAAGCAAACAGCTTAAGAGAGAAAAATTACTTATAAAAGTTAAAAATACACAGCACTGCATTTGCCCTTCTTTTGAAAAAACATACTCTCAGGAAGTGTATGTCTTAGGTATCCTTGCTATTTATGACAGTAAACTCGCACATGCAAAGTAGTACCAGGCTATTTGGCATTTTAAAAGGCCTATCGACACACTTCTGTCTAAAGTTCAAGTAAAAACAGCTGTGCCTACTTCAAATAGAAAATAAGCAGTTGTGGGACAGCTACTTACCTGAAATAGCATTAGTCACTGACATGAGCGGAGAGTGAAGAGCAGGAGTCACACCCCAGACTGTATGGTACCCCACTATTCCAGCTAGGCCAAACGTCGTCACCATTTGTGTGAAAGCAGTATTAGGAGCTGCAATGCCAAGTCCTAACATGCCCGTTAAGCCTAGAAGAAAAGCACAGCATAACTTTTCTGTAACTTTTCGATGGTTTCTTACATTCAAACTCTGTACAACAGGAGTCCAGTATTGACCTAAAAGGAAATTGAGTTTTGTGCATAGACATGTTTCAAGATCAGCTCCATCATCTTTGTCAACTACGAGCCTCTTTCAGTGGCAGTGTTTCTTTTACAACAGAAAATAAAGCCATAAATATAATACACACAATTTTGTTATGCATGCACAGAAAGCAGCAAAGATGAGTTTCCACACCAACACTGAATCCTGTCACTCTCCTGTTCTACAGCAAAAATGTGGAAGAGTCACAGTCATGTTAAGATACTACTTTGAAGACCCAAAGAATGCACATGAAGAACAGAGGTTAAAATTAAGAATACTCAATTCATTAATTACCTCATGCAGAAGTTCTGATGCATATAGAATACCAAATGACAAGAAGAGTCAATGTTTATTTGTCAAGTCAAATGTCCTGTTCTCAGTACTTCAGTAGATTGTGGGTATCTAAGTCTCATTCAGCACATTAAAAGTTTGAAGAAAGCAATGGCATTGAATTGATTCTGCTGCAAAGCATGGGCACAGTCCCCAGCGGGAGTCCTTCAGAATTTTAAGTATTTTACTGATATCTGAATAAGGCCAAACATACATACATGCACATAACATGAGCCAGCACTGTTTGAAATGTTAGTACTTTTGGTAAAATTTCTAAAATTTTGTTTCCCCTCTCAAAAGCAAGTATTACCCTACACTGGTTTTGCACTAGGATACACCAGCCAATCAGCTGCTCTCCCAACTAGTTATTAAATTCAATGAGTAAGATGAGGAGTCACTTAGAAGTATTAGCCAAATGAGGAACACTCTGCTCTGGCTCTCCAACTCTGGAAGTTGCCTACCTGCTGTGTATACAGATGCACTAGTCATAGTTTTCCTAAAAGGTGTAATAGTAGCTGCTTTTTCTGCTTCCAGCTCTGCTACAGTCTTCTGCTTCACAGGGGCTCCTTGAGGGATGTTATTTGGTGGAGGTGCTGGGAAAATCACCTTGCCATCCTGACAAGAGATATTTACAGTTATCTCTAACACACCAGATGCTTTACAGTTTGAGGAGCCTACTGTTCTTAATTGCACAAGTCACAGAAGTCTTAACACCCTATAGCCACGCCACAGGATCTGCATCAGCAGAAGTTTGCAAGGCTGGATGATCAGTACAGCTTGATAAAGTTAACCACACTAGATTACACATTTTTCAGACCAGATTTAGTATCAGTGTCCAAGAGCACCTGGCAGGAAAACAACACCAGGCTTGAAAACAGAAACCAAAACAAAGAGGAAAAGTTCTTTAAATGGGTAACATTTATGCAAAATAAAACAGTGTCCTGGAAACAGCAAAATCTGCTGCAGATCTGAACTGTAATCGGAGCCTGTGCAGACTTCAGCTAGGTACCAAGCACAAAGTCTCACATTTCTTGCTGTTCTTCCGGCCTCTGGAGAAATAACTGGTGGAGCTGTCAGACCCAAGTTGTACACACCACTTCAGTGGTCTGGGAGAGCTGAAGTCAATGCAAGCCTCTCCCACAGCAGAAAGAATCATAGAATCATAGAATAGTCTGGGTTGGAAGGGACCTTTAAAAGGCCATCTAGTCCAGCACCCCTACAAGGAGGGGGGACATCTCCAACCAGATCAGGTTGCTCAGAGCCTCGTCCAACCTAGCGTTGAATGTTTCCAGGGATGGGGCATCCACCACCTCTCTGGGCAACCTGTGCCAGTCTTCCACCACCCTCATAGTAAATAATTTCTTCCTTATATCCAGTTTGAATCTACCTCCCTCTATTTTAAAACCATTATGCCTCATCCTATCACCACAGGATTTCTGCTAAAACCTTTTTCTTCATTTTTCCTATAATCATAGAATCTTAGCGTTGGAAGATACCTCCAAAATCATCAAGTCCAACCGTCAACCTAACATCACCATGCCTACTAAACCATGTCCTGGAGTGCCAAGTCTACACGTTCTTTGAACACCTCCAGGGATGGTGACTCCACCACTTCCCTGGGCAGCCTGTTCCAGTGCCTGATCACTCTTTCAGTAAAGAACTGTTTCCTAATATCCAATCTAAACCTCCCCTACTGCAACTTGAGGCTATTTCCTCTTGTCCTATCACTAGTTACTTGGGAGAAGTGACCAACACTCACCTCCCTACAACCTCCTGGCAGGTTGCTGTAGAGAGCAATGAAGTCTTCCCTCAGCCTCCTCTTCTCTAGACTAAACAATCTCAGTTCCCTCAGTCGCTCCTCATAAGACTTGTTCTCCAGACCCTCATCAGCTTCACTGCCCTTCTCTGGACGCGCTCCAGCAACTCAACATCCTTCCTGTACTGAGGGGCCCAAAACTGCACACAGTATTTGAGGTGTGGCCTCACCAGTGCTGAGTACAGGGGCACGATCACTTCCCTACTCCTCCTGCCCACACTGTTCCTGGTGCAAGCAAGCATTGAGAGGCCGCAATACAGTCTCTCTAGAGCCTTCTCTCCTTCAAGATGAACAACCCCAACTCTTTGTTGTCCTCACAGGAGAGGTGCTCCAGCCCTCTGATCATCTTCCTGGCCCTCCTCTGGACTCGCTCCAACAGGTCCACGTCCTTCTTATGTTGGGGGCTCCAGAACTGGACAGAGTACTCCAGCTGGGGTCTCACCAGAGCAGAACAGCGGGGCAGAATCACCTCCCTCAACCTGCTGGCCACGCTTCTTTTGATGCAGCCCAGGATGCGGTTGGCTTCCTGGGCTGCAAGCGCACACTGACGGCTCAATAGCATAAGCATTACAAAATGCTGGCACCATTATGCAGCAAAACTCAACAGCAATGAATACCTCTTACCTAAACTGTGAATTATTATTTCCTAATATTTGCAGAAGGATAGCCCATACTGGCCCATACATTAACTTTGTATTTTATTATTTCCTAATAGAGCTTAAACTATCCTACATATTCTACTTCCACCAGATTTTTCTGAAGCTGCTACAATAAAACCATACATTTATTTAAAAAAAAAAAAATACAGGAAGAATGTTTTTCTGGTCCTGTAGTACTGTTTCAAACATGTTTTAAATAACTATGTTTTTATCACATGAATATAACATGCAAATTTAACCTTTTTCCTATTTTTTGATAGTAGGTGTTGCGCATTTTTTCAACCATGACAAGAAGAGAAAAGCGAAGATGTTTCCCTTCACAAAAAGGGACAGAGGAATATTCAGCTGCATACAAACACGACTGCCTACACTGTTCATCAAGCCATCTGCCATCTGAAGGCTATTGGCACAGAGGATATTCAAATGCATTTTAAAGAGAAAACATTGATAAATGTAAAAGTATGTACTCACAAATTAAGAATAGAATATTCACTGACTTACCTTCATTACTACAGTTCCTCTAATAACATGATCCAGAGTTCCATAATCAAATTCATCTTTTGGATCAAAGTAGAAGTTCTCTTTGTCAGGACTAATAGCCTTTAGAAGTTTGATAATATTATTGGAATACAGAGTACTGGCCTGAGTAGCCATTCTGCTAGGCAGATCTGTATAGCCAATGTGTGTAACACCCTGAAAAAAATTCAAGTAAAATATTAAGGATCAATTCAATCCCTGAAGAAGTAGCACCTCTTCCAAAATATCCTTCTGGAAATATATACCCGAACTGCTTCACTTATTTCTGCTTTTAACCTCAGCTAAAACTGTTACCTGTAGCTCAGGTAACAGTTACAGGGAAGGATTGAGTCAGGGAAGGATTAGTCACGACAGTTACAGAATTCAACATGATCAAACCCAACACCTTACATGCTATTAGCAACAAGCCTACACAGAGCAAGAGGAATTGGTGAAGAGCTTGTCCTCTCCAAATCCTACCCTTCTCTCAGAACTTAGCTTCTTAAAGCAACCTCCTAACAGATTATCCTGCTCAATATCCCTGGCATCTCCTCAGTCCTACTGGATGGCATGCACTGGAGGCAACTTTCTAGATGAACGAGGAGTGAAGGGAGCTTCCTCGGAGCTACCTAGAGGTGCAAGTAATATGCCTGGCTTCACATTTATGTAAAGATTTAACAGCTGCTTTAAGTAAACTGCAACTGCTTAAAGAACAAATGTGAGTATACCTGGCTATCAGACTCTTGAGCTTTTGGAAGGTACGGGAAGCTGAGGTTGGCATAAACTCTTTATGCTCAAGCAGGCTTGTTAAAACACCGCTCCCGCAACTTACAGCTCAGATCCATGCATGCGTCCTGGAACTGTGGCCTCTTAATGCCATGCTCCAGCACACTGCTAACAGTTCTGCACTGCTGCTCTCTTCTACAGTTCAGTGCCAGTATGGGTAATATTCCTCTGACTAAAAGCGCTCCATATAAATTCTTCATGCAAGTATCTGCTTATTTCTGTTCTACATACCCTGATTTCAGTTCTTATGCAATTACATCAAAAGCCCTAGAAAACCACAAAGCCAAATACAACACATGACTCATGATAAGTACACACACAGTCCTGCTCACATTAACAGACAGCCATGGCAGCAGTATGTCCTACAGGTTTCCCTAGAGCAGCATAACAGCATTATATCCTTACATTACCAAATAACAACCTTGGAAATCTGCTACTTTACATTTCATCACCCAGATTTCTATAACTGTTAGTAGATTTCTCACAAGTGCCAAAAATAAAACTCAAAAAGTAGAAAACAAGCTCTCAAATGAGCCAGTGAACACTGGAGCAAAATCAAAGTAGTTAGTTCAGTCTCAAGCAAAAATGTTTGGTTTAATGAACCAATTCATGTTACTCCTAGTTTGGGCTACAAGTGGTTTGGATACTGTAGAGCAGACACAGTCACTTTGGCGAAGGATGAAGACACACAAAGACAGCACCTTCCTGAAGCTGAAACTAATACTGAGCTAAGCCAAAGTCTTTGCACTAAAGTAAACAGAAATACTCTGAACCTGTTCATCTTACCTATGACAGGGACTGCTAACCTCCAGTTGCAGGAGTTGATCAGCAAGTCAAAGAAGCTGTAGCTCCTGCTGTCTCTTTAGGTAGACCAAGAAACAGACATCAAACCACACCCTCAACTCAGCAGAGACAAATCACTGGACTTTGAAACCTAAGTAGTAACACTTCCATACTTAGCAGCAAATTACCACCATAGAAAAACAGAATAGTTTAGGTTGGAAGGGACCTTTAAAGGTCATCTAGTCCAACACCCCTGCAAGGAGCAGGGACATCTCCAACCAGATCAGGTTGCTCAGGGCCCTGTCCAACCTAGCCATGAATGTTTCCAGGGATGGGGCATGAACCACCTCTCTGGGCAACCTGTGCCAGTCTTCCCCCACCCTCATTGTAAATTTTTTTTTTCCTTATATCTAGTCTGAATCTACCTCCCTCTATTTTAAAACCATCACCCCTCATCCTGTCACAACAGGCCCTACTGAAGAGTTTCTCCTCATCTTTCTTCTTAGCCCCCTTTAGGTACTGGAAGGCTGCTATAAGGTCTGCCCAGAGCCTTCTCTTCTCCAGGCTGAACAGCCCCAACTCTCTCAGGCTGTCCTCACAGGAGAGGTGCTCCAGCCCTCTGATCATCCAAAGGTTTTTGTTTCCTTAAAAATCTTCAAATTGTCATCTACATAAAGATTAGTGACCAAACACAAATCTAAAGGATTACTTAAGCTCAAATAGCAAAATCAGCTACTCATTTTCAGTACAAATCTTCCAACATACAACACAAGTTCATGCAAACTGAGAATGATCTGCACATTAAAATGCTCACCTTATGAACATACATTTCTCCAGGCTTTGTAGTCTCAATGTTTCCCCCTGCTTCGGCAGCTAGATCCACAACAACTGAACCTTCCTTCATTGATTCAATCATATCTTTCTTAAACAAGATTGGAGCTTTTTTGCCTGATAAGACAAGGCATAGTAAGTTAAACACAAAATATAGCTTTTTGTCTGTAGTGCTCAGGAGATTAATTTTCCCCTTCTCTCTCTCTCTCTCCAAACCTTGTTTTTCTGAGTAAAATTTTCAAGTAATTGGTACGTCGGATGAAATGTCACAGAAGGTTTGTTTACACAAGCAGAGAGAAGAAATGCTAAAACACTTTGCTTCCACATATATTAAAAAAGTATGCATGGGCAGACTACCAAAGACACCAGCATGTCCAATTTTGTCCTCGGTAAACAGATCACATCCAGTCTTGCAATTCAAGTCATAACCAAAAAAAAAGAAACACTACATCATACATAATTAGAAGAAAAATGTTTTTGCCATAGAAAGCACTAAAATCCGAGCTGTACCTTACTATGTTTCAATTACAAAAGACAGTAACATTTCTATTTGACTTGTTTCAGTGCACCAGCTGGATAGCAGAAGTAGCAGTGATGCAACAAATACACAACAAAATTACGTATTCTTACTTCTACTCCTTGTTTAATAAGAACACACAATCAAACTGAATCAAAGACTACTAGTTTGTGAAAACAAAACTTATAAAAAAGGCACACACTTTAAAGCCCAACACTTAACAGGGAAAGGAAAAGTTACATGCTCACACATACATAATTCATTAACACCTCTGTTTTCACTGCAGGCACAGCTCCAAACATGCCAACTTACACAGAATAAGTTAAAATTAGCACCTTGCACATAAAACATACCTGGAATAAGTGCTGTTGTGATGATAATATCAACATCTTGGCACTGTTTGGCAAAGAGCTTCATTTCAGCCTCAATAAATTCTTTGGACATTTCTTTAGCATAACCACCTTGTCCCTCTCCAGATTCCTTTAAGTCTACTTCCAAAGGCTCAGCACCAAGAGACTTGAACTGTTCCAGAGCTGCAGCTCTAGGATAAGAAAAGTGGGGGGGTGGGGAAACAACCACTACTTTAAAAATTCACCATGACTCTTCTCATCTTTTATCAGTAGTCTTCTTAAGATAAGAGATGAAAAACTTATCTCGGGTTGAGGAGATCATAACTGAAGTCCTCAATTTTCTGTATTTAGTGAAAAAAACAATTGCATCACTAATTTCAGCTCTCTAATGAAGATACTTGGATAAGGAATGAAGGCAGCCTAAGGTTTCCAGAATAGTCAGCAATGCTGCTCCAAGAAAAGCCTCGAAGTTGGGAGCTTAAGTGTTGACTAACTCTGCTCACCCATTTGTCTTGTTATGAGTAGGCAAATCTACAGCCCAAACTTTAATGCCTAAGATAGGTGATAAATATACAGCCTGTGGCCCAGTCTTTAACTTGTGAAATGGGAAATACCAGGAATCTTACTTTCACAGGGAAAACTGGTTGCAGGGGTGGTGTTTTGGTTTTGGGGTCTGATTTTTTTTTACAGTTACACTGTAAAACTGCAATTTATTTTGCATTATGTGATGTAACAGTAAATAATAAGACTACATTTCAGTGTTAGGTGAATATTCACAACATGCAGAGGATTCTTGCACACTAAGATAAAAGTACACATGATGCTTAAGAAGGCAAGTTCAAAAGTCTGAGAATTCAGGTCAATTTTGTTCACGCCTTTAAGAAAAAGAAATTCCAGTTTATTTTAGGGTATATGTAGATTTTCTAACAAATGAGAGTAGGTTTTTTCACATTGCACATCATAAATCTGGAGATGCATGTGTTTTTATTTTTTCATATTAGATATGGCTAAATAGCTCTAGATACTACTTCTGTATAAAAACAAACATGTCCAACCAATTTTAACGCTATTACAGTGTGTGTTGGTTTTGTTCTGTGATGAGGGCCTACAATGGCAGCCCCTGCAAGAAGCTGCTAGAAGTATGCCCTTTGTCCAGTGGACTTGGCCAAGCCTAGGGCGGACTCGCTGCTGGCCAGGGCTGAGCCAAGTGGTGACAGAATGTTCCCTAATCATGCCTCTGTGCTAACGTATTTAAGAAGGTGAAAAATTTAAAAAAAAATGAAATGGAAGCAGAGAGGGGGAAGAGCGAGCCTTGTGGGCCTTGCAGCCCACTGTCTCCCACGGTATTCTCCTGCAGAAGCTGGCAGCCCATGGCTTGGATGGGTACACTCTTGGCTGGGTAAGGAGCTGGCTGGAGGGCCGAGCTCAGAGAGTGGTGGTGAATGGAGTTAAATCCAGCTGGCTACCGGTCACAAGTGGTGTTCCCCAGGGGTCGGTGCTGGGGCCTGTCCTCTTCAATATCTTTATTGATGATCTGGATGAGGGCATTGAGTGCACCCTCAGTAAGTTCGCAGATGACACCAAATTGGCTGGGAGTGTGGATCTGCCTGGGGGTAGCGAGGCCCTCCAGAGGGATCTGGACAGGCTGGAGAGCTGGGCTGAAGCCAATGGGATGAGGTTCAACAAGACCAAATGCTGAGTCCTGCACTTCGGCCACAACAACCCCAGGCAGCGCTATAGGCTTGGGGCGGAGTGGCTGGAGGACTGTGTGGAGGAAACGGACCTGGGGGTACTGATTGATGCTCATCTGAGCATGAGCCGACAGTGTGCCCGGGTGGCCAAGAAGGCCAACGGCATCCTGGCTTGCATCAAAAACAGTGTTACTAGCGGGAACAGGGAGGTAATTGTCCCCCTGTACTCGGCACTGGTGAGGCCGCACCTCGAGTACTGTGTTCAGTTTTGGGCCCCTCACTGCAGGAAAGACATTGAGGCCCTGGAACGCGTTCAGAGGAGGGCTACGAAGCTGGTGACGGGTCTGGAGCACAGGCCTTATGAGAAGCGGCTGAGGGAACTGGGATTGTTCAGTCTGGAGAAGAGGAGGCTCAGGGGAGACCTTATAGCTCTCTATAACTTCCTGAAGGGAGGTTGTAGTGAGCTAGGGGTCGGCCTTTTCTCTCGTGTAGACAGTGATAGAACTAGAGGCAATGGTTTCAAGCTGCGCCAGGGGAGATTCAGGCTGGACACTAGGAAATATTACTTCTCGGAAAGGGTAGTCAGGCACTGGAATGCACTGCCCAGGGAGGTGGTGGAGTCACCGACCATGGGGGTGTTCAAGAAACGTTTGGATGTTGTGTTGAGGGATATGATTTAGCTGAGAAGTATTGGTGATGGTTGGACTGGATGATCTTTTAGGTCTTTTCCAATCTTGATAATAATTCTAATAATTCTGAGGTATGGATCCTCACCCTCTGGCCTCCTGCTGGGCGCTGTCTGGGCCTGAGTCAGCCTGGCCCGGCTGCAAGAAGTGGAGAGGAGAGATGTGAATGAGATGTAAAAAGATCCTGAGAAGCGTCTGCCAGCCTGTTGTGAAGAATTTTTCTTGTGAGAGGAACGGCTGCAGATGCCAAGGTCGGTGAAGAAGGAAGGGGAGCAGTAATGCTGCTCCCAGCAGAGATTCCCCTGCAGCCCGCGGTGCAGCCCATGGTGAGGCCGGCTGTGCCCCTGCAGCCCATGGAGGCCCACACGCCGGGGCAGGCGGGTGCCTGAAGGAGGCTGTGGCCCATGGAGGGCCCACGCTGTGTTAACTGGTTTCAGAGGGACTGCACCTCGTGGAAAAACGACCCACACTGGAGTAGTTCATGAAGAACCGACTGTAGTCCATGGGAGGGACCCCACATTGGAAAAGGGGAGGAATGTGAGGAGTTCTTCTCCTGAGGAGGAAGAAGGGGCATAAAGCAATGTGTGATGGACTGACCATAACCTCCATTCCCTCTTCCCCTCTGTGCCACTTGCAGAGGGAAGGAGGTAGAGATAATGTTAAGCCCAGGAAGAGGGAGGGGTGGGAGGAGGTTATCTTGTTCTCTTTCTCAATATCCCGCTTTGGTTTTAATAATAAATGAATAATTTTCCCCAAGTCGAGTCTGTTTTGCCCGAAACAGTAACTTTAAGGATCTCTCCCTGTTCTATCTCAAACCTCGAGCCCTATTCTCTTGGAGGGTGGAGGGAGTGAGAGAGACACTGCATAGTCTGGTCCCAAGCAGGGCTAAACTACAAGTATTAAGCACATAAAAATTCAATATAAGAAGGCCACTTAACAGAAAAAAATGTAATCAAGTTTGGAGTCTCTGTAGCTATAAGAAGAAAAAATGTTTCTGTAATTTTCCAGCCTGTTGCTCTAAAAAAATTACTATGGGACAAACAATCATTTCAAATATAGAGATCCAAGAAAAGCAGCATTTAAAGCAGCTTCAGTTGCAGTTTCTGTTATTTCACCTTGAGTCTCATAAACAAAATAACTTGGTCTCTTTCTCTCTTTCAGCAGATTGAAAGCTCCTCCTCCAAGCTCAGGAGTGATGCATCCCAGTGAAAAGGAAGTTACACAAAAACACAAGGAGGCCTGCATGGATGAACAAAGAGCTCCTGGACCAACTGAAAAACACAAAGGAAGCCCACAGAGGATGGAAACCAGGACAGGTAGGCTGGGAAGATTACAGAGGGGTTGTCCAAGTGGCCAGGGATCAGGTTAGGAAGGCTAAAGCCCTGAGGGAATTGAATCTGGCCACGAACAAGGGCAACAAGAAAAGCTTCTTTAGATATGTTGGGGACAAAAGGAAGACCAGAGACAATGTGGGTCTTCTCTGAAAGGGAATAGGTGACCTGGTTACCTGGGACACAGAGAAGGCTGAGGTGCTTAATGACTTTTTTGCCTCAGTTTTCACCAGTAAGGGTTGTAGCCATGTCACTCAGGTTGCAGAAGGCACAAGTGGGGACTGGGAGAAAGAAGAACCACCCACTGTAGCGGAAGAGCAGGTTCGGGAACATCTAAGGAACCTGAAGGTGCACAAGTCCATGGGACCCAATGAGATGCATCCACAGGTCCTGAGGTAACTGGCTGATTAAACTGCCAAGTCGCTATCCATCATATTTGAGAAGTCGTGGCAGTCTGGCAAGGTTCCCAATGACTGGAAAAGGGGAAATATAATCCTCATTTTTAAAAAGGGGAACAAGGAAGACCCAGGGAACTACAGGCTGGCTTCACCCCTGTGGCTGGTAAGATCATGCAGCAGATCCTCCTGGAAACCACAGATGGAAACCAGGCACATGGAACGCCAGGAGGTTATTGGTGACAGCCAACATGGCTTCCCTAAGGGCAGATCATGCCTGACCAATGTGGTGGCCTTTTATGATGGGGTTACAGCAGTGGTGGACAAGGGGCGAGCAACTGATGTCACCCACCTGGATTGTGCAAGGCATTTGACACTGTATCACATGACATCCTTCTCTCTAAACTGGAGAGACATGGGTTTGACAGACAGACCACTCAGTGGAAAAGGAACTGGCTGGATGGCCGCACTGAGAAAGTGGTGATCAACAGCTCAATGTCCAGGTGGAGACCGATGACGAGTGGCATTACTCAGGGGTCAGTGTTGGGCCCAGCCCTGTTTAACATCTTTGTTGGTGACATGGACAGTGGGATAGAGTGCACCCTCAGCAAGTTCACTGACAACACCAAGCTGCATGGTGCCATCGACATGTTAGAGGGAAGGGATGCCATCCAGAGCGACCCTGACAGGCTGCAGAGGTGGGCTGGGCCCGTGCAAACCTCATGAAGTTCAACAAGGCCAAGTGCAAGCTGTTGCACATGGGTCAGGGCAATCCCAGGCACAAATACAGGCTGAGTGGAGAACGCATCGAGAGCAGCCCTGAAGAGAAGGACTTGGGAGTGAAGGTGGATAAGAAGCTCAACATGAGCCAACAATGCACCCTTGCAGCCCAGAAAGCCAGCCGCATCCTGGGCTGCATCAAAAGAAGCGTGGCCAGCAGGGCGAGGGAGGTGATTCTGCCCCTCTACTCTGGTTCTGCGAAACCTCACCTGCAGTACTGCGTCCAGTTCTGGAGCCCCCAACATAAGAAGGACGTGGACCTGTTGGAGCGAATCCAGAGGAGGGCCAAGAAGATGATCAGAGGGCTGGAGCACCTCTCCTATGAGGACAGGCTGAGGGAGTTGGGGCTGTTGCAATAGGAGGGAGGTAGATTCAAATTAGATACTAGGAAAAGAAATTTTACACTGAGGGTGGTAGAACACTGTCCTAGGTTGTCCAGAGAGGTGGTGGATGCCTCATCCCAGAAACATTCATGGCCAGACTGGATGAGGCCCTGAGCAACCTGATCTGGTTGAAGCTGTCCCTCTCCTTGCAGGGGGGCTGGACTAAATGACCTTTGAAGGTCCCTTCCAACCCAAACTATTCTATGATTCTAAGTGTCTCTTCACGGAGTCTCTACCTGGCCTCGCTGGGATCAGGAGAGTACAGGTGAATTAGGACATGCAGCGATGAACCTGAATCAAAGCAAGCTGTAAATGAGGGCATGAAGACATTTATTTACTATTTTCCCTATCTCCCCAAGAAGAACAGAGACATAAAACTCTGGATAAAAGCTGTAACTTTCCAATTTCATAAAGCTTTTTTTTTTTATTCTTATAGTCCTGAATGATTCAATGAGAAGGACTCTATGGATGGTTTTGTTGTTTTGAGGTATAAAAAAATTGAGGAATAATGATGTAATAAAAATGGTAGGAAAGGAATTGTGATTCAGTGCACTGGAAGTACTTTCACTGTAATACAGCCACAAACGACTTAATCTTAAAATAATTTCACATTGCTGTTACCATTGTCACACACCTACCTAGTATCAAATCCACGAACTACCGCACCCATTGATTTAGCTGCTCCTGCGGAAGCCAGGCCAGCAACTCCTCCTCCAATGATCAAGACCTAGAAAGATATCATCATCATGCTTGGAGCATAAACTAAAACCAGAGCTGGTTAGAAAAGCAGCAGCATTGTACTGCTTTCACAACTGCAGATACATGTCATTAACCAGCCATTTAAACCAGTTACCTTAGGACACAGAACCCAAAATGACTTTAGCAAAGCTGCCGGGTAAATCTAGCAGTTTAAAAGCTGTAACTTCTAACTTCACTTATGTGAGAATCAAGTTATCTATAGCTAACAGCTTACGTAAGTAAGTACAGGTTTTGTCCTTAATTTATCTTTTTTTTTTCCTTTCCTTAACTCTACTTTCATTTCTCTTCAGCCCAATCCACCTGCAATTCCAATGAAGCAATCCTTTCCACTGCAGCCTTCAATGAACCAGAAACCCTCACATCTCTGATTTTTCTTAACTGCTTCCTTGCCTTTCCCAATCTGGAAAAAAAAAAAAAAATCCATCTATGTATAGCTAGTCTGATGTTTAAAAATAAGCAAAATTAAGTAAAACTCAAATTATTCTATTATTCAAAAAAAAAAAAAAAAACAAAAACCCAACATTACAGGTAAAGAAAAACAGGTATGGGAATAACCACAGGGATTTCTAAAGTCTCTAGAATTAACCCCAAGGCAGGAAAAAAGCCTTTCAACACAGTTTCAGCAGTGGTTACTTGCTGAGGAAGTCACATATTCTTCTGCCACAGTACCTGTTTAATCGCACTTACCTTTGCTGGAGGAACTTTACCGGCAGCTGTGATCTGACCAGTGAAAAATCGACCAAAGTGATTTGCTGCCAGTACCACAGCCTTGTAACTGTCAATTAAGGAAAAACACATATCAGTATTTTCCCAGCCTCAGTACAATTCCATTAATGACAGCAATCAAAAGGATGAACATTTGACTATACCATGCGTAGGATAAAACAAGTTTAATATTTTGCTATTGAGCAGAAGTTTAATAGTCTAGCTGTGTTCATGTTTCTTGGGGTTTTTTTTAAATCACTGAATGCATTTGCAGACAGAATTTTTGGACTACAATATACTAGATGTCCACAACTATTCATTCCCTCAAATAGAATTTTATGTGCAATACAAACAACTAACTTGCCAAAAGTTAACTAAGTGCTCAATGAAGTGACCTTCAAAGGCTGTAACCTGACTCTTCTCAGGGAAGGAAACATGAACAAGCAATTGCAAAACCCACAGCAATTTTGCAGTAAGCTCACTTAGACAAGCAAGCATACACTCGAAAAATATACTCTGACCCTAATTGTGCAGCTACGTGGCTTAGGGCAAATAGCTTAACCTTGTTACTTCTTTTGCCCCATCTGCTTCGTAGCCATCCAAGAATGTGTGGCTAGATATAAAGTTAACATCAGTAGAGCTATCTGAAAATGCAGATTAATGTGTAATTACATCTTTTCTTAACAATAGAGCACATTTTCTTGCATTTTTACTGATGGTGTTGTGGTTCAACAGTCCTGTTCCACTCTCTTTGCTATCTCTAGCAGGGGTATACGGAGGTCTGTATGCTGTAAAACTAGTTCTAATTTGGAATGCAGCTTGCAGATTTTATACCTTTAAGTACATTATGAATTTCTGTATTTCAGTACAATTACACAGAATGAAAACAGAGAGAAGTAATCAAACATGTACATGGATGTATACTGCTGGTGCCCACAAAATCCGGCAGCCTTTTCCAAGGCTTATTATGCCAAGCAGACACCATCTAAGTAAAAGCCAAAAAGAAAAAAAAAAAAATAAAAGCAATGAAGAACTTAATAATAGAAGTCAGCTTGATGACAACAGCATTTTAACTCACTGCAACACCTACAACATCCATTACAAAGCACAAAGATGTCTGAGAGCATTTTTCCTTTTGTTTCTATCTGCCATGGCAACTGCATTCATACCAAGTGCTGTCTGGGATAGTCAGCTCCTAACAACATCATATCCCAACGACACACAATCTGTGTTCAAGCTGCCTTAACAATATTTTTGACTCTGCTCTGATTTAGTTCAGTTCAAAAAGGCACCAGACAAAGAAGTCCAGGAATCAGAAGAATTGCCCTTAATTTTGTTGGGTTGTTTTGTTTTGTTTTTTAAAAGCCTTGCACTGATCTGCTGCAAAGCTGACCGTAAGAAACTTAAGTTGTTTGGCATCTCCAACAGTATCATCCTGCTTGAAACAGCTGCATGAAAACAGAGATGGAGAACTGTTTTATATATACTCAATATCAAAGCGCAGTTTTTTATCCAGCTATACTAACTCAAGTTGTGGCCAAGGGGGTGGGGACAGTACAGGCAAAGAAAAAGTAGTAAGATTCATACCCAGCAATGTTGGCCATGGAGCTAAGTGCATCATATCCCTGAGCAATGGTTACCCGTGGAACCTGATCCATAGCCAAGACAGTAGTTTTCTTTTCCGCAAGTTTTTTCAGGAGGTCTGGATTCTGTGCTGGGTAGATAAAACTAACCAGAGTAGCCGCCGTCTTAAAAAGATCTGCCTCATGTACGCCTAAGGCCGAGTTATATATAGGAGCCCTCACCTGAAGAAAAAGAAGTTTCCAAATTAATGAGAGGAAATAAATCAGAACACACTCCATTTCCTTTCTGCTAGCTTGCAGTCTGTCCATTGCCATCCACAAAGTAAACAAGGAAGGAAGTATATCAAAGGCTGTTTACAAAATTGAACTGAGTAACTGCACTTCTTTCCACATTTAGAATTAGCTCTAGGCAAATTGGTGACAGAGTGGTAATAGTCAGCATACACCTTCAGAAAGATCTAATCGCTTCTAACAAGCAGTTACTAGCTTTTATGGGAGACAGCTGCCTCCAAACCCACCATTTTCATGCAAAACGATAACTGAACAGATGTGCCAACTAAGCTCTACAAGCTAAGAATCACTAAATAGGTTGCAATGCACTATCACATACAGGGAATTTCAAGCATGAAGTTCAGTAGATACTCATCTTGATCTGTATTCACTTCTTTTCAGGTTCTCACTTCTGTTCCAAAAGAAACCTACTTAGAAGGGTTGTTCACAAACTAGCTCACAGAAATTCTATGTTCAATCCTGAGAGAGTAACTTCAAACAGAGCAGTTAAAGGAAGCCTCAACACCAAGATCAAGGTCTTTCTCTTTTTCTCTTCAGGACTCTGCACAGCCTTATACTTCTCAAGCAGCTTTACGTTTAGCAATCTTCCCAGACCAGCTACAACTCATCTAGTCACAAATACTTTTGAACTACATTGTTGCTGTGGAATTGTGGAGGTCTGATGGAGAAAAGTTAGAAACCTGCCTCTTCAAAATTCCAAGCAACTCTCTAAAGAGTAACTTGAGTTGTATGTTACTAATTTTGGAGAAAAAGTTCCTTAGAGCAGGGATCTCATCTGATTAGAATCCAAAATTAGTCTACCTCACTCCAGAAAACACAACTCCTCCAAGGTAGTTAAAAAACTTTTTAAGAAATTATCCTCAATTCTTTCAACACTGACATTTGCTAGTTTACTAATCCAGGTGCACACTTGAGCTTTAAAAACAAACAAAAGAAATGTAAAATTGAAACAGAACTTAGAATGAGAAATAATAACTTAAGGGAGCTTACTTACTGAACTTTCAGCAGACTATTAAAAAAACTGACCTGTATGTTTCTCCAAAAACAACGTAATAGGAAATATATTAATAAAGCAATTACTTTGACAATCAAATCAGAAGCCAGGACTTCCTTGGTCCCCTGGATCTTTGCTCCAACTTCTCTGTAATGGTCATCAGAAAACTTGGAAGCTTCTCCAGCACCAGATTCCACCACAACATTGAAGCCTTGTTTAACCAAAGCTTGAACTCCAGCCGGTGATAGAGCCACTCTCTTCTCATTCTCAAATATCTCCTTGGGGACACCTACGGTCAGTTGTTTATAAGGGATTCCTGTAAGAGTGGCAGATAAAACAGCATTAGTTGCACTAAAGATCAAGGAATTTATACTAATGGCACTCTTCAGTGTTGCACAGACACATGCAGACATTTCACACTTAGCAGTTCTCCCTCCTAAGGAAAGAGTAAGCAGTTTTCTAGCAGCATCGCTTACATTTCCTTGGGTAACGCCATCTTACTAGAGATTTCTGTCCTCTCAGGCATCAGTAGGTCAGCATCAGGAGCCACACAAGCAGTAACCAGTGTTTGGTGCAGTTCACATCCATCTGAATTTATACAGTTCTGATTGTGTAATTGGCATTCTGATTTAAACAATACATGGTGTTCTGATGATAACATTCTACCCGGGGTAAGAAGAATTTAAATTCCTCTCTAGTCACTTCAATTTTATTGTGAAGAAATAAACAAATGAACCTGTACAGCTGAACTGCATTTTAACTGAACATGTCTATCAAATTATCAAATTCTAATGTCTATCAAATTACAGCTGTCTCAGATCACATTAATGAACGTAATTTACATATTGCAAAGCACACTGAAAAGCACAACTACATTGCTAAGGTACTCTAAGAGTGTAGAAATGAAAAATGTGAATTCAGAAGTAGCTGAAGAATAATGGAGTATCGGTCTACCTGTTTGCTCAATTACACTTCTATGCAATGTTATCTCCTTGTCTCAACTTGTTCAAAGCTCTACTAAATAACACAAGGAAACTGCTGAAGCCGCAATTTATCAGTTTTAGCTTAAGGTTTCAAATTACAAACATCTAACTTTGTTCATGTACAATTTGTGGGCTTCCAGTCTAATATCTCAGAGTTAAGCTTCTCTGATACAATCAAGTGTTTAAATACATTTTTTATAAATACACAGACTCAAGTAGAATAATTGTATATCAAACTACCACATTGCTTCAATTACACTAGACAGCACACAGTCCAGCATGCAGGCCCAGTTCTGCACCAGCTTTCACCGATGTCTACCCAGAATTTAAACCTGGATTGTAACATTTATACACAAGACACTTCCATCACATATATGTTAATAAAATACAACTTGAACAGTCTAAGCAGTCACTCATATTAAAGATTAAGCAACCAAAAAACACAAAAAACCCCCACCCAACCCAACCACAGAAACCCCCACCCAACCCAACCACAAAAAAAAAACCCCACCCAACCCAAACACAAAAAAAAAAAAAAGAGAACGAGGGGAGTAGAAGGCTTGTTTAAATTACAAATCTGCTTTTAATTTGGCCACCAATACTACATATTGTGCTACAAAAATTGTACCAGATCAGTAGTGTGTTACAAGTTTTAGAAAGGCCTCCTTTTCACTTTCTTTTCCTGTTTGTTTTTTAAGATAGAAACAAATAAAACAAAGCAAAAAATTTACCACACTGTAAAAGCTTTGATGAACCAAATTAATTTGGTATTCTTAAATCTACATCTTTCTATGAAATAAAACTGGGACTATAAGGTGCTTAAAGTTGAACATCTGAAAATGTTCTAGATTAACAACTTTCAAGATACTATCAGCTCACAATGCTCTGAAAATACAATACAGAGTTGCTAAGAACTGGTATTTAAATATCTACTTGTACTTGTCAGTCTTCTAACCCATTAAAAAAACCTCTGTCGAACACATCCAAAAAGAAGATAGACTGAAAGATCATCAAATAAAGAACTGCATTACTTCTAATTATTTTTACCTTTTTGATTTTAGTTTTCTCTTTGAAATTAAACTAATAAAATGGTAACAAATAATTTGAAGACACAAGTGTTCTGACATTTTATATGTTGGAGAACACTTAAGCATCTTTAGATTACAAGACAAAAATAAAATTCAGAAAAATGTGCTTTCAAGGAAAATAGTCACAACAGGAGCAAGAACGCACATCTAAAACAAGAGACCCACACAGGTAACAACACTTTGCAAGTATGTGCTTCATGAGCATACACCGCATCTAAACATCACCATGCAACTCAGGGCATCCCTACCACAGCAGCACTAACCAGCTGAAAGAAGCTACAGTTGCTGCCACGCAAACTACTCTCATCATTTGAAGGGAACTTTCTCCGCATTTCTCGTCCTAGTTACTACATAATAAAGTCCTGCTTCTGATTTTCATTAAATCCGCTCAGTGGAAATAGGCTCTCCTGTCTTTTAGAAGCAGAAATGAAACCTAGAAGAGTGAAATTTGTTAGAATAACAGACTAATCATAATTTCAGAAAGGAAGTAGCTCTAAGACAGGAGGCAAAAAGCTTTTCAAGAAGCACTGAGAAAATAAGAACTGTAGTACTACCTTCCCCTTCTCCTTTTGGAAGTTTTTGCAGCATATAAATACAGAGGAAGGAAAGACTAAACTACAGCATATGGGGAATAGAACAATGGCTGCAAATTTAAAGGCACACTGACACCTGACTAAAGCTTATACACTTCTCAAAAAAAAAAAAAAAAAAAAATTTTTTCAGCTCCGAAGGCTTCAATGGCAGTTGATGCTTCTAATTTCTTTTTGTTCACTTGCTCTTGTACCAGAACAGAAGAGTAAATGGCTCAGTAGAATATGCACCCACTACACGCTAAATGTGTTTCCTCGTTTCTTTCTTTCACATCACTACATCTTGCATGCACTAAAAATAGGAGAAACTTTTTCAGAGAGAAAGTATTTGGACCTTATTTAGTAAGCAGAATGATCAGAGACCAATACTGAGGAGTATGCCCTCCTCCAATACTTTGGAAGATCAAATTCAAGACAAACACTCAACAAATCTCATTTGTCTCTCACCTTCTTATCTCCTCTGCCCCACTACCACATTTCTAGCAGTGAACACAGAAGCAATCAGACGCTCATTTGCCAGCCTTTAGCTAGAGCAGGTATAGGACATTTTTCAAGCAGACTATCCTGAGCTATCACACCATTCAGCACCAAAATAGAGTAAACCACCATAACCGCGAAGCTGAAATCTATGTTAAAACTTCAGGACAGGGTATGATAAATACTGCATTTGAAGGAAGCTGTACTATGAACGCGGACTGGGTTTGTTGAACTCAGCAATTTCAAAGTCATTAGATTTGAAAGGCTGAAATCCTGATTTAGGTTTCATTTTGAGAAGCATATCTGCTACCCTTGCCACAGGTTTAAAACCGCCCAACCGCCCAAAGTTGCTATTCTAATCCTCCACATCAGAAAAACTCTTTAAAAACTGCCTTGAGTATGTTTTAGTAACTAACTTCCTGCTTTATTATATCAAGAACATTTTCCAAAAACAGACCGCTACATGCATACCTTGAGCACCATTTTGAGTTACATGAAGATTTTGAATATATTATTCACTGAGCAGAAGATACACAGTACTTTTTTTGATACAAAGAATCAACATCAAAAGGATTCTGCCACTATTAAAAGTAGAACCATTAAATCTCACAGGCCTCAGAATCTTAGTGTGGAATGTACATAAACTAGAATTTAGAAAAACTAGTAAGAAGCTATTCTTTTTCATCTTCTTACCATAATCTTGCCTGTGTAACGAGGACATATTCAATGCACAGTCTCAAACTTCAAGTAAAAAAAAAATAAGTACATAGTCTACATCCCCAAGGTTCCAGTACCAAACAATTAAAAATAACTGCAAAAGCAACTTTGTCCATTTAACTTCCATCCACAAACTGAGTGTTTAAAGAAGATCCAAAGTTAAAACTAAGACGAAAAATCAGAACATTGTAAATAGAGAAATTGAGAAAAATACAAGTTTTTATCTCCTTAATCTGATTACAGGAAGTAGTCTGCAGCAAATACTATCAACATATACTAGAAACTGACTTAAGAGAAAAAGAAAGTAGAAGTTTTGACTATATGCCATATGTTCTGGAATGGGAAAACAAGATACGTAACCTGACTAACTTCTAAATTACTTTAATACTAGCTTTAAACAAACAATCTCACCTGTTCTGAAGATGAGGACATATTCCGAAGAACAGCAAAATGATGTTGGCAAAAAGAAAAGGGAAAAAGAAAAAGAAAAAAAAAATGGTACAGAAGATTAAACAAACACCTGATCCCTCTTCTTACATAAGCAAGGAGATACTAAAAAACTCAAGAAAATTAAACAAGAATGTCTATGGTTTAGAAAAGATGTACAGCTTATCTAGAGAATCAATTGACAATAAACTGTTAACATGTTTAGAAGTTCTGTAAGACTCAGAAGAAGCCCAGAAATTTTAAGAAAGAAGCATCAAAATAAAAACTACATCAAAAATTCTAAGATAAAGACAGGTAGAAGTCACACAGCTGTAGACAAACCAATCTGGAAGTATATATGAAGCCTCAGAGTAAGCCACT
Organism: Chlamydotis macqueenii; assembly: GCF_036417535.1. Lineage (NCBI taxonomy): Eukaryota > Metazoa > Chordata > Aves > Otidiformes > Otididae > Chlamydotis > Chlamydotis macqueenii. The sequence continues at coordinate 14,872,098 of NC_141593.1, read as the reverse complement.
CCATAAGCACACTTCCCAGCGCCTGGGAAAGTTCTGCATCTGCTTCTGAAGCATCTGGTGCTAGTGACTATTTGAGATAGGTTACAGAAATACTTGTTTACTCCTGTATGAGAACTCCTGTTTCTAATAAACAAAGAAAATAGCAGCAAAATAAACAGCAATAAGAAAAGTATCCATCCTCCAAGTTTACTTTTCAACTGACTCCAAATCTCATCGCTCCTCAAGCAGCTGTTATTCTTGTACATAACGTATCCAGGACTAGATGAAAACTAATCTGAGAGAATGGAAGTAATAACTCCAGACTTGAGAAGAATTACTGTAACATGAGTCTTTTCAGAAAACTTATTCTTCTTAGTGTTACAGTGATTTTACCAAGTATCACTAAAATCAAAGATAACTTCTAAAAGTAAGAATAAAATGTAGTTATTTTATATGCTGTTATATTTTTATTCAAAAGCATTTTAAATGTATACATAGGCAACAATACTGCTAGTAATTTGTCACCCAATGCCCATTTTATCCTTCATTTGTCCTCTACTGAACAACAAATCTCACGTTAACAAAATGAACTATAAGGACAGCTTAATTATCAACCAGAAAGATTTATCAAACTTATGGTTCTCAGCATTAAGTAACTGCATTGCATGAATACTACTCACCCTTAAATAAGGGCATCCACACGACAGATCTGAAGAGAGAGCACTGAATGCTTAAACACATTACACTAACCATAATTCTCTGTCCTTGCAGAAAAATTTCTCAAAAGCCATTCACAAAAGCAAGAAAATGCACACACACACACACACACACAGATGAGCATACTGATTTCAGTAAAACTGAAGAGATCTTTCAGTTTCATGATCAAATTTGTGGTCAAAGTCAAACAGAAAGATTGATTCCAAACTCAAACAACAAGGGCACTTACCTGGGACATTTGAGAAAGGACTTTGAACCTAGTTTCCTACGTCCCAGATTAACATTCCCAACCAAGGGACAATTTGCCACATCAAGACAGACAGATGTCTCTTTCATTTAGACACTTAATAAGGAAAAAAAAATTGGAGCATCACAAATTCACAGGATGGCAAAACTAGTATCTGATCAGTTCTGACAGACCCCAGATCCCCCAGCTGTCAGTCAAAGCAAAGAAACTGAGGTTTCACCATGCAACTGTGATAAAAAGCCATGCAGCACAGATTATTAGGAGCTCTCAGAGTAAAGAAACTCTTCCTCTCACCACATTTCTTCAGTAGCTTCAAAACATTGGGTCACCAATTTGAAAGGACCCCAAAATGCACCAACCACTGTTAGTATTGCCAGAAATTCCATGCAACAAAGGCTTCTCAAAGTTATACAGCCTAATCTTACATTCTGTGTTTTCACAACCAAACACTTCTGTTCACAAACAGCACTACTTTCCTAATGCTCTAAAATACCTAATGCAGTTACCGACTCTGTGTATTTGGAAGGACTGAATATCACATGCACAGTCGGCCTAACTCTCCAAATTAATCTGTCGCAGACTGAGAAGACCCTAGATCTGCACTGAACAACAGTCTCTAAATTCCTTTAGGGAGACATGACCCACGCAAGATAATGGGCAAAAATACCATTAAATCAGTTTTATATTCTTTAGTCTTCTAGCTGTCAGGCCACGCACAGCATAGAACAGAGCAAAGAAAAGTCAGCTCTGATTTTTACACACTATGCTCACGTCATAAACTGGAACCAAGGACGCCCTCGTTCCCCTCCTTTTTTTTTTTTTCCTGCAAATACCTGAACCTGTCCATTATCTGCAATAAAATGTAATCAGTACAAATATACCAACAAACCCTACACATGAAGGTGCCGATCAAAAGCTCTTCAAGGTCATACAACATAAGAGTTCCCTGAACAAAGTTAAGATATTTTTAGATGGGATAATTACATCTACACATAGTCATGCTTGCAGATGCTCTCCTTCCGAGGACTGTTTTTCCCCTGCGTGCACACAAAGAGTTCCACTACCAAAACCTATGGGGAACTCAGGCTTTTATACTAAGAAAAGCATTTGTTTAAATGTTTCCCTCAAGCAAGGTACATGTCAGCAGGAGCTCTGACTCCCTATCCATAAAAAACACTTGGATTCAAAGCGTTCATAATAAACACACTTTCTTCTGCACAAGCCCTTTAAAACCAGTGTAAAACAGTATTGCAACTGACTGACTCGTGTATACTGCTGACACACTTTAAGAGTGTTTTTTTTTTTATTTTAAGTCTTTTCTATACTAAAGCATACCTAACAGAAAAATTCAAAGTATCTTCATGTTTCAAAATAAAAAAATATATATTTACAATAGTTTAATCAATTTACCTGGCTTTGGAGCCGCCTGGGACGTGAGCATCCGGTGGGTTCTAAACATTCGCAAACACGGCATCTTTGCAGAACGCAGCTTAGGCAGTAAGACATTGCCAAAAACAGGAGTTGGGCAGACACTAACAGCAATACGCAGAAGGCTCGCCATTTTGCCCAGACCTCACAGCAGACTCCTTGCCACGTATGGAATCCCTGCTGCAGTTGTGGAAACACAACAAGAATTATTAATGATACTAGACAGAAGGTATGCAAACTCAGCAGCTTAAGTCTGGTCAAGTGCCCATGGCCATGAGATGATCATTTCTCCCCACCTTCTCTTTCTAGCTGAAAAACAAAATCAACTTTTTTTCCAAACCGAGTAAGACAACTATCAGAGTAAAGCAACAAGCCCAGGGGAGGACGGACATGACAAGCTGACCTAGAGATCGTATTTCCGTGACTCGACACCACGTTCGCCTAACACCGTCCCTCTACACCCGCAACTGACACGTGACAGCCTCCTGCGCCCCATGGAACCGGACAAGCAATTCAAACCCCCGCCACAGCTCCCACGGGCGCTACCCGAGTGGGACGGCGGCAGCACACACACCACAGCAGGCACGCGGCGTCGGACAAGCGGGGAGCGGGCAGGGGAGCCGGGCCGCCCCCAGCAGCCGGCGGGGGGGGCAGGCTCCTCGCCCGAAATCCCGCCGCCGCGCACTACCGAGCCCGTCCCGCCTCGTCGCTGCTCACGGCAGCGGCTCACCGCTCCCCGCCGGCCTGGCCCGCAAGGCAGCGACCCCGTTTCGCTCCCGCCGCTATTTATAGCCCGCGGCCACGGACTGACCTTGGGCAGGCGGCTTGCCCTCCGCCGCCCCCCGCCGCCACAAGGGCCGGCGGCCATGGCCCCCGCCCGGGGGGGAAGCCCGCAGCCGCCTGGCTGCGCTCCCCGCCTGGAAGCGCTCCCGGGGGCCCCTTCCCGCGCCACCTGCCTTCTCCTTGTCCTTCTCCTCCCTTCCTGCCTGCCTCCCGCCCGTCCTTCCCGCCGCTGCGAAGGCGGGACACCGCAACCTCCCCCTCGGCAATGGCCGCCCCCCGCCCGCGCCGGGAGAAAGCGGAGGCGCCGCCACCGCCGGCCCCGCGCCCACCGGCCCCGCCGCGCCCGCCGGCCCCGCCGCACCCACCAGCCGCGCCGCCGGCGCCGGCCCCGCCGCGGCACTGACCGACCTTGGGGCGAGGCGGCGCGGCAGGCCCGGCGCGCAGCGGGGCGGGGCGGGAGGGCGGAGCGGGGCGGCTGTGCCCGCCAACCCGGAAGGAGTGAGGGGAACGCGGAGGTCGGAGCGGTCGCGTCCCTGTCCCCGTTCTGGAACGGGGCGGCGGGGGGGGGGGGGGGGGGGAGGGGCGGTGTCCGTCACGTGTCGCCCTGGTGCCCGCGGCTCCCCCGGCGGAAGGGCCTCACCTGCCGGTGCCGCGGCTGTGGCGAGGGCTCTCCCGGGGGAAGCTGCGGTGTGGCTGGCCGGGCTGAGGCCGTGGCAGCCGCTGGGGGAGCCCGCGGGGGCCGGCGGTGAGCGGGGCGGGGAGGCGGCCGGCGCGCGGGGGGCCGTGCTGAGACGTGGCTGTTCCGCGTGGGCGAGCGGCGGCGCGTGTCGGTGGCGGCCGCTCTGCCTTTGTTGCGAATATATGTGGTTTATGTTTTGGGCTCCGTAGCCACTGGCTGGTGCAACAGCGTGCCCCATCAGTATGACAGGAACCAGCGTAGTGCCAATTGTTAATAATATCTTCCGTTTTAAAAGCTAGAACCGGCCCTCTCCATTTTCCTAATTAGAAATATGGTGTCAGCATTAAAAAAAAAAAAAAAAGCAACCAAAACATGTAAAACTGCTTGTGTTCTGAATAGTGATGGAGTTGCACTTTGTGGTTTCCCAGCACCAGGCACTGCAGGAGTGTGCACTATGGCTTCCGAATTAAGCTTTAGACCATCAGGTAGCACGCTTGGGAGCTCCTCCCGCGGTTATTTAGAAGTGGTCATAACTGCATTTGCTGAAAGTTTTAATCCAGTCATTGGGTGCACATATGTCTTGCTAGCTTAGCTATCTCGGGTTTTCTGCTCTTTAGTCTCACAGGATTGAAGTAATTGACTCAGCTGCTCGGGTCAGAACATCCTAAGCAGGATTTTAGGCATGGTCTAAAGGGATTGACTATTGTAGGTAGTATTGGGGAATTATAATTTTGCATTTTACTGCCTGAAATTTTTTTTTTTAATTTTGTTTTAGGTGTCTACGTTGGGGAGGAGAAATTGGGTTCCCAACCAAACACAATTGATCTCATGCAAACTTCAGTTGTGCATCTGTAACTAAAAGATGGATCTGGGATCAAATTCTAGCCTAAACGGTAAGTAGTTGCCAAACAGTTATTAAATTAAGACAATACATAATGTCTGCTACATGAAAAGAGCTCACATTTATGACTGAATGTGAAAAGTTGTCTGGTTCAGTAATGATAACCTGAGGCATGTAACTCCTCATAGGTGTATTCCTTAAAGAATGAGATTTGCTTTCTTGAACGACTGGCATCTTAAAAAGTGATGCCAGTATATAATGGTGATTTTCTTAAAGCCTCAGGATCCTGAGACCAGTGATTGAGAATCTCAACTTCGCATTAATGTAAGCTTTTAATTCCCTTCCTGCTAAGGTGAAGTCTACAGATGTGACCAGAGGTCACAATATAGGCTTTAAAACTGGAGCTGAAGTAACAAAAGAACACAGAATATTTTTAATATCGTTATTTTAGTAGGTAATTTGTGACCTTTAAAGGATTGGTAATACTGCTTAAATCGAGTTTTGGTAACTGTTTCCGCAAGGGAAGTCTTCAGATTTTTTTAAAGATCCATCAAAATCTACATTTGCTCCGATTTCAGTTGCAGAGTATAGATTTGTCAGTTCACCAGTCTTCACTTTCAGTAAGGGTTGCCTAGCAACAGGTTTCCCATGAGCCTAATTAACTTTATATGTGTCACCTTTACTGTCTGATCAACTTTGTCTCTCGCCAAATATCAGTTCAGAGAGAAATAACAAATATTTTACGCCCTACCCTCCTCCATTAATAATTTAAAATGGTAAAATGTAAATATAGGCCAAATAGGAACATAGCTTTTAAAGGCACCATTTTACCATACAATTGGGTTTTTTTTTTAATACAAGACAGTGCTATTCTGATTTTTTAATAATGTTTCATACGTACTTGCATATTTTTCATCCCCTCATGAGCGGTGAGCAGAGTTTTTCATCCAGCACTGCACAAGCTGTTGACTTTGGCTGTGGAAGCAACAGGTGGGGAGGCCAGCGCGGGCCAGGCTGCTCAGGCCTGCGGGCGCGGGCCAGGCTGCGGACAAAACACAAATGTCGCCAGCAGATTCCGCTGAGGTGTGTGCTGGGCACCCCAGATCTTGATCACCTCCCTCGTTTACGAAAGCAGATTGTGATTGGGGGATCTCAAAGCAAGTAGAGCAAGACTCCGGATTGAAATTGAACAAAAGTAGGTAAATTAAGAAGTGAAGGGACATGTGAATTAAATAATTCGCAGTTAGTGCAATAGCATTAGCAAATGCATTACAGAGTCTCCTTCAGTTAGTTCCTTCTGGCGTGGAAGGTTTTAAAAATTACCTCAGAAGAGCATGCATTACCACGTCATGCATAAATTATACACGAAAACACATTATTCTTCTGAACTAACACGTTTCTCTTAAATACCCCTAACAGTACAGCAGTACTGTCACGCTGCAGGCTTAACTCCGTGGGCTGACATGTAGCGTTTAGCTTTTCCGCACAGCTCCTTTTCTCGCGGAGGCAGCTGTGTACGCGCGGTGCGGGGTGGTGCACCTGTAGCTACCGGTCCCCGGCGAGGTGTAGCAGCCGCCTCGGGCCTGTTCGGTCACCCCACGCTGTCTGTCGCTGCAGGGTGGCAGTTACGAGGGAGAATTGTCTTTTTGGAAATGCTGTTCCCCGCTTTCTTGCGACTGGGGTACCCCCCCACGGCGTCGGCTGTGACGTGCACAGACCCCGCGCCGCTGGGTTGCTGGAGGTCGGTCCCGTGTTTGGGGGGGGGGGGGGTGGGGGCAGGGGTGCTGACGCATCAGTTCTGAACACGCGAGGGCGTGTCCCTCCCCCACACCCCCGGCCGAGCCGCGGTCCTCCCGCTCCAGGCCGTGGCCCCGCCCCGCGGTTGCTATGGCGACGGGCGTGGCCGAGCCGCCAGGGGGCGCTGTCACCCGCGCCGCGCCGCCACCGTCGTGGCGGCGCGTGTGGGGCTAAAACCGAAAGTGAAGAAGGGCTCGGTCCCGCCTCGCCGCGGCCGGAGCCTCTGCGCTGTGCCCGCCTCCCTCGCCCCGCTCCGCCTCCCTCCCATGAGCGCTTGAGTCGCCCCGGCCTGAGCATGTCGGGGAGTTTCGAGCGAGCGCCAGGTGCCGGCCGAGGCCGAGGAGGCGCGGCTCCCCTCAGCGGCGCGGGCGCGTCGGAGAGCAGCGGCGGGGCCCGCCTGGGGGGCAGCGGTTCCCACGGCTCGGGCTCGGCCCAGGAGCAGCAGCACCAAACGGGCGGCCTCTTCCCGCAGCAGGAACCATTGCGGCCTCCGAAGACGGCGCCGCTGGGCACCGGAATGGCAGGTACGGGCCGCCGCGCAGTGCCCGCCCCCCCCACCCCCCGCCGCGATGCCGAGGGTGTCGGGGAGCAGCCCCCCGAACGCTGCCGCGCTCCGCTCCTCTGCCCGCACTGCGCTGCAGCTGCCTCGCGTGTCGCTCCGACTCCCCACCCGAGACTGGACCCGCGGGGCTGCCCTCCATCTCCCTCCGGCCCGGCCACGGGGGCGCGTCCTTCTTCCCGCCCCCGCACGTCGGGGCAGGGAGGGCTCCGCGGGCCGGCGCCGCGCTGCCCCGGCCGCCTGCCTGGCTCCTCACGGAGATGAGCCGCGCAGGGCCACCTGCACCTCTCCTTGGGGGAGTGGTCGTGTTTCTGGGCCCTGGGCCTGTGCCCCGGTGAAGGTGTGATGTTGTTTTGCAGCCGCTCGCGACGCCGCTCTGCCCATTCCCCCCTTTCTGCGCCCTCACATCTGTGTGTGCGTTTTATCCATCTGTTAATCCGACCGCAGATGGTCTCACCCTTCCCCCTTGTTGAAGAACTCCAGCCTAAAGGTTTGCCAAAAAATAAACCCAACCCAACAGTAACACAAAGCATCGTTTGTTGGTTAGGTTTTCCAGGTAGGTATCAGATTCTGCTTTCAGTAAACTTATGGAACTAATCTATAAAGATATGTTTGGAAAATGTGGAAAATACAGTTTTAAAACCACTGTTTTGTTGGATTTTTTTGGCAAATGAGAACAGCAATAGCTAAGTGTCTTTGAGGATTATGTTAAAAATTAGAAGTGTTAAAAATTAGTAACCTCTTCTGCTTACTGACCTTCAAAGTCTTGCATTGGTATCTGAAATCTGTGAAAAACCCACAAGATGAGCAAGTGTACTCTTAAGTAGATCTACCAGTTTCTCAGGTTAGCTCTTTTAGAAAACATGTTTTTGTGGGAGAGAAGAGAGTGCTTTTTTCCCTTCATCTCCATTTTTTTTTGTCGCCTTTACATGAATATTGTGTTTACTTTCCTTCTTATAGAGAGACATCTAGAGTTTGCTAAAGTGAAAACTTCATATTTAAGAAAAACAATGAAAACAGTATCGTTGAAGTAAACTTGAAACTATATATATAGTGCGAATATATTTAAAGTAAAAAAAAAATTATGTATTCTTTGTGGATACAAACTAGTTTAATAATTTCTAAAAAAAAAAAAAGCTGTTAATAAAAACTTTTCAGAACACCTGCAAGAGACGGGAATTCCATCTGGATCACAAGATAAAGTTTCATTTCCTGATTCTGGACCAGAAATGGCTGAACCTCAGGTGGCTGCAGCTCCTGTGGTAACATCAAAGTTGTCTGTTAAAGCGCCTGAATTTTATCCATCAGGATACAACCAGAACTTCAATCAGAACTTCGCAGTGAGTGTTTATCTTCTTATCTTGGTATACGCCAATTTACTTACATTCAAATTAACAATGTTTTATTGAGATCCTGTCTATCAGAGAACTTGAATACTGCATTTGATTAAGAGATTCCAAAAGTTCTGATGATAACCTCCAGAGTCACAGTCAGAATGTTAAGTGATAATGGGTGAATATCATGGTGTACCACAGAGCCTTTAGTGTGGGACACTTTGCTGAAGCTTGCTGCAGATAGCCACGCTCCTTGTTGACTACACCCAACACTGATTACATCCAACATCAGAGTAAGCTGTCTTTCTGCTGACTGCCTCGGTTGTAGTTACATCTGCACTGCATTTTAAGCTGCATTACCTGCACTTTTATGCAGATTTCACAGGTTTTTGAAGCGGGTGTGGAAGAAAGGTTGAACTTTGGCTTTTCTGAGCACAGTCCTGACCCTTCCTAAATTTGCTGTCCTGTGGCTGTCATTGGCCATGACTGCCTAACTCAGTGTACCATCATGTGTCTCTTAATCCCTTCAGTGCTATTGTGTCACCAAAGGGCAAAAAAGTAGTGTTAGGCTCATTCCTAGAAGTTACCTACTCGTGTACCTCGCACAAAATACACTTGCAGCCAGATTAAGTGTGATCTCAGATCAATATTGTAGATACATGATGTAATAAAAGTTGATACTTCTTATTTTCTACTCCATTTTCTTACATGTTACTGTTTCAGTAATTCTACTCCAGGGAAGATCTATATGAATTCTTGGAATATCCTTTTGTTATGCAAGCAGCCAAACTCTGGTACTATATATAAACAGATGGGAACTATTACTTTTACAAATACAATCAAGTGATAAAAAACAGTTACACTGAAACAAATAGATTTTTAATAACTTACAGAAAAATACTTTATTTGAATGCTAAATATGGTGGTCTGGTGTATTACAGTCTTTTCCTCACTGGTAAAATTGGTAACATTAACGTAACATCAGCTTTACCAGCTTACTGAATAGAATCCTGGATGATATAAGCCCATAGCCAATATAGAACTGTTAACAAAATGCCAACACAAACATGCTTCAATGAATGGATAATCTATGAGAAAAATAACTACTTTGCCCCAGTACATGTTACATGTTTTCTATAAATAGAGGATTTCAGTTTCAAGACCAAAAAACCCACCATTTGGAATGGCATAAATAGTGCATACTTAAAATTACAAAGTTTTCAGGCCAGCAATGTTGCTTTTCAACCGTTTTGCAAAAACACACAAGCATGTGGGAGTTTCTGGTTGCTACGTTGTAGGAATATGCTATGAAAGTGACTCATCTATTAATAAGTACCTCTAAAATGCTAGCAAAACCCAGAACATGTATTTGAAAGTCTCTTGCAAGGACCTTAATCTGATCAGAATACACAAGGCGTAGAATAGTGGTGTTTGAGACTTTCATCCGTCACTGTTACAAAGTTTATGGGTTTTCTTTTTTACTTTAATGACTGAATTAATTTAATAAACTAGGCTCACTTGCAATAAAAATAATAAATTTAGCACAGTTTACATGGATTTGATCATGGTTTTTAAAATTCAAATCAAAACAAAGCTTTGAGAAACTTCCATTTTTCTGACTTAATATCAGTACTTTTTAGCTTTCATTTATAGCGTTCCCTCGAATTTTTAGAGCTGAAAACTCAAATTTCTCTTATAAAACACACAGTGGTTTTGCTGTTAAGCAAAACTATTTGCTATTAAGTTTCAGAACTAAAGTGTTGATTTCTTGTTTGATTGTACATTATTGTAAGTACTCTATGTGTCCATATCACATTTGATTATTAGATTAGTTAATTTCCAGTTAGTTCTGATACTCAAAAATAACAGTTACTGGTGAAGATAGTGTAAGGAGTACAGCATACAAGGCATACTAGAATTTTCAGAAAAACTTTAACAGGACTTTGGAGAGGAAAGGTCTCTGTGGAATTCTCTGTTTGCATACAGCCGTCCATCCGATTGGAAGTTGTGGATGTCTGCAGTAGAACTGGTGACTAGATTTAAGTTTGGTTTGCCAGTAGGAAATGTCAGACTTGTTCCCTGGCATGGATGTACAATAACAATATGGCTGTTACTCCATCAGAAGGGCATGATGATGTTCTTGCTTCATAGTTTTAGGAATGAGATTTGTTTTATTTTAGGTGGAATCCTTCTCCTCCTCCCTCCTTTTTTTTTTTTTTTTTTTTTTTTTACTTCTGTTAATTTTCAAAAGGAAGTAAAGGAGCCTCAGTGTTGGTTTAATACATTAAGCAAAGCATGGAGGTGCCACTTAACCTCATACAGTATGTATGTATGTATATACAACAGTCTTTGTAATTAAGTTTGCAATAACTTTATTGTAAACTTGTTGAGTGCATATAATCCGAAGGGGGGAAAAAAAACTTACTCCAAAGAAGTCTGAAGAGAAATTAAACTGATGCTAAATTATTAATGACTAAGTTCCTGTCCTGCTTTCAGCAGGGACAAAGTTAATTTTACTCTCAGTAGCTGGTGTGTTTTGGATTTTGGTGTGTTTTGGATTTTGGGTGTGAAGAATGTTGATAAACACCCTGATGATATGAGTTGTTGTTAATGAGACCAAGGACACTCCTTAATGAGACCAAGGACACTCCTTAATGAGACCAAGAACACTGTGAGAAAGACAGAATAATTGAGCCAAACTAGCCAAAGAGAGTATTCCATGCCATAAACATCACTCTCGGTATGTAAGTGGGGGTGGCCCATGGTGGGGGAGGGGAAGAGAGGGAGGCATCCATTCCGGCATCCATTTTTCCATCTCGTCTCTTTTGCTTGCTTGCTAGCATTGTTCCCTCTACCTTGCTGGCTCGCTTCCACTCCTTTGCTTGTTGCTTGGTTTCGTTTCCATCATCGCTGCTTGGGATGAGCTGTATCAGTCATTCAGATGTCAGATGGTCAGAAATTATGCACTGATCATTTTGTATATTTTAATATCCTTATATTCTGTTATTGTAGTTTTCCTTTGCTATTTCAGTAAGCTGTCTTCATCTCAACCCATGAGTTTTCCTTTCTTCCCAATTTCTCTCCCCCATCCCACTGGGGAGGGGGAGGGTGAGCAAGAAATTGTGATAACTCAGGCTAAACCGCAACAGTTCATAAGTGGAAATGTTGTGAATACTTACCAGGTATAGGAAAGTGGTAAGTAGCACATTTACAGAGGCAGACCCCAAAAGAAGATTCAGCTCATGGAACTTGCCTGTAGACTTTCTGGTTTTTATCTTTATGTAAACTAGAGGAGTTGTACAACCTTTTCATTGTTATGTCTTTAAACTCATAAACTGACACTTAGTATAAGAGAAGCACATCTTTAAATTGGTGACTTCTGTTGTGAATCATCCAGGATCCCATCCTGTAGCTATCAAACATAAAGGAGAAGGATTAGACAGTGTTGGCTTGACTGAGAAATCGTTGAAATGAATGAAGAGTTTCTAGTTGACTTTCATGGCTTTGAATCATAAATTTGTAATGAATGTGTAAACTTACAGCCTCCTGTTAGCCAACTGGTGTTTAAAAGTAATCAAGATGGATTTGCTTTGTTTTCCTTTAGTTGATACAGTACCTGGTGCTCTTGTTAAATCTTAAAATCTGCCAATGAGAAGTGCAAGTGGTTTATGTGTATATGTTACTGGGCTAGATTTAATCAGTTTTCAAAGTATCAAGTGTTACTAGTTCAGCAATATACAACTTCATTATATAAAGTTTGAATTACTAATTTTTCTGTCTGATTTGTTCTGTTCCCTGGCAGAGTTACTAAAACCTAGGCTGTCTTTGAAGCTGCGTATTTAGTCCAGGTAGATGAACATGGTACTGAGTTTAGCCTCTGTGTTTAGCCTCTTTCTTACAAAATAGGAAGAGGAATATGAATACAGGGACACCACAATACCAAATGGTATTGGGGCCCCTTCCAAAACAAGGACATTCTCCTCCAAGACTGAATTCTTGTCAGGTGAATATGAGAGGAAGATAGCCTCCTCTCTGCTGAGTGTAAGGATCTTGTACCAACCCAATGGCTGTCAGAAAGAGCAAGCTTCTTTTAGTAGCTACAGCAATCACATTCCCTGCGATGGAGAGGCTGGAGAGGTTTCAAACAGGTTGTTTGGAGAGATGCTAGTTCAGCTGTGATTAACCTGCAGTTGTTGCACAACTCATAGTTCTGTCGAACTAAATAGTTTAAGTTTTATTTATGTACAGAACTTTTACTGGGCTATTTGAAATTGCCTAGTTAAAGCTGATTTCCTTTAGAGAAACAGAGTATTTAGCAAGTTACACACAGGCCTCTTAGCCTTTATTCTTTGGCTTTATAAGCTCCAAACCATTAGAATCATAGAATACTTTAGGTTGGAAGGGACCTCTGAAGTTCCTCTGCGCCAATCCCCAACTTAAAGCAAAACCAACTCAGATCAGGTTGTTGAAAGCTTTATCTTTATAGTAGTAACAATTTGCCACCATTTCCATAAACTCACATATTTTTCCTATTTGTGATGGGCAAGATTAAATAACTTTGTTTTTAGTATTGTTCACTGGGCAAACATTCTACTTAAATTAGAAAGATTTCCTATGATGATTTATTTTCTTTTGTTACATTTATGTGTCCCCCATTAGCTTAAGTTGTATACCCTTATGACGTAGGTGTTTGAAGAATTTTGGAAAATCTGCTTTTTTTCTCACATGTTCTTCACAATCATGAAATTAATGTCAGTACTTCATTTTCAGCTATGTGTATCTGTCTTTCTCCACAGTTCATATCCAGATAAAAGTCTTCCACAGATCCATGTTGCTTCACAGTGCAGGAGAGACTGAGGCATTTTGAAGACAGAAAGTAAACGACACCCCTTCATTAAGGGAGGGGTACTGGGGAGAAGGAGAATACAGTTACAAATCTTATGTATTTATGTCCACTAAGTAAAGAAAAAGTGTTTTGTCATTTTTAGCTTAACTTTTCATTACAGTAGATATATTTTAAACCTCTTTTTTTGTTAAATAATGGATCAGTTGAGAGTTCTGATATTCTGTATGTTACCCTTTTTCTTGAATTGCAAATTATAAGTCATTTCTTCAGGCTCTTGCTTGTACTTCTGAAATCTATATGAGATGCTTTTGTGTAGTGTGACAAAGGGCTTTATTTGTACTGTCTTACTAGGAGTGATATCACAAAGTATGCTGCTGCTTTCTCTGTAGCCCTTATACTAGCTTTATAATCATCCAGAACAGTATTAACTTTAGATACTGTTAGGTACATTCATTTCTGAATGGATAGAACAGCCTTCTGTTCCGTCAGCAGGAGCATGAACATTGATAAAGTGGTATTGTAGTAGCTTATCCTTTCTTTAGGGAGCAGGTGTGTTTACTTTCTGGATTTTTTTACCTCAGTAGCCGCAAATTAATACAATACCGTTTGAATAGTTTCATTCCATGTCTTGTAATGCAAATTTGCTGACTTTAAAAGCTCAGTTTTCCTGGCTATACTTTCTACATGGTAACGCTACTCTATATTCATTGTATTTCTGTAATTTGTCGTCCTTCTGCATATTTTGGGGCACTGTACACTCTATGTAAATCCAAAGTACGTTGTGTCAAATTTTCAATTGTTTTTTCTTCTACAGTTCATATATCTGTGCATGCACATCAGGAATTGGTGCTGAGCCTCAGTTTGGCAGTTTTATTCTTGACAGATATACTTACTAATTTGTTAGATAATTTTGCATGCAACTTGGCAAACTTTTACTTCGTTTTAATCTGTCTTTTGATGTGTTTTGCTGGGAGACTCTGATCTCTACAAAAACATGTTACCTAGTTCTTAACATGATAGGACTACCAGAGTTTTCTGATGCATTGAAGTCTATGCTTTCTAAAAATGTTGATGTGAACTGTGTAATAAATATTAGTACCAAGTATGCAGGACTCAAGATGAAGGGTTATATGGTTACTTCTGGGTATAGTAAGTGTAACAACATTATTTTAAGTTCCTTTTAAATACCTGGTCTGTTCTTTCACTGAAATAGGATTCTTCCTTTGAAGATAGATATGATGGCTATCTGACTTTGGCGGAATATGTACAAGACTTCCTAAACCACCTCACCGAGCAACCAGGTTGTTTTGAAACTGAAATAGAGCAGTTTGCTGAAACACTGAATGGCTGGGTCACTGCAGATGAAGCTTTACAAGAACTTGTTGAACTCATCTATCAGCAGGTAGCTTGTATATTCTGTTTCATAATATGAATGTTTTGCCTCTGTTGCCTAATGTCCAAGAAACACATACCAGTATTATTTATTATGTAATTATATCTACATAGTATTTTAATGGTTTGCATTTTTCATTTTAGACAGAAACATATAGGGAAAAAATTGCTCAATGAACCGAAATGGTAGGTCAAGCGTGAGATACCTAGATGGTTGATAAATTGCCCCAGTTTACTCTTTCCTTTGTGTATTTAAGTCTCTAGGGTCACATATTAGAGTTGAAATTACAGCACTTTAATCAAAGGGAGTTATATTTGAATTGCTGTATTTATATAGTAGACATGAAAGAAACTCTTAAGCAATGTCAGAGTTACACATTTCTATTTTACCCCACAAAAAAAAAGTCTTTGTAATATTTACATACTTTAAATTCCTTAGTATTTGGAAAAAAAAAAAAAAAAAGAAGTTTTATACGTACTGTACACATCACCCTTTGGGAAATGCTCCTTTATTGACAGGCTTTCTTCTTCATTTGGGATGCACCTATTTTAGAACAGCATAATTGGAGGAAAGGAAAGCTAGTCTAATGGTAACTAGATCCAGTCTCATTGATGGCCATGGAAATGAGGACAGAGACCTTGAGCTGAACTCTTTACTAATTGGGGGAGCCATTGGAAAGAACGGCTTAATATTTGTTGCTTAGCAAATGAGCTGCTGTTACTGTCTTTTGGGCTTGCTGCAGAGAACGAAGGCACACTTGTGCTTGCTATTTATTACGCTGGCTGGCTGTCACTTTCCTGGGTTGATTGCTTTCAAATTCTACCTTGAAGAATGCAAACTCTTATTCACCTTTTAAGTGCAGATACTTGCAGAATATTTAAATCTGAGGTATGTAGAAGCTGCATGACTGGTTGGTCGTTGTACAGAATTGCAGAGTCTCAAGTTTCTTACTGTCATATGGAATTCGTGCACATTTAGTTCAGAACAGTTTAGTTGTTGTTATTATTATTATTATTATTATTGTTATTATCAAGATTGGAAAAGACCTAAAAGATCATCCAGTCCAACCATCACCAATACTTCTCAGCTAAATCATATCCCTCAACACAACATCCAAACGTTTCTTGAACACCCCCATGGTCGGTGACTCCACCACCTCCCTGGGCAGTGCATTCCAGTGCCTGACTACCCTTTCCGAGAAGTAATATTTCCTAATGTCCAGCCTGAATCTCCCCTGGCGCAGCTTGAAACCATTGCCTCTAGTTCTATCACTGTCTACACGAGAGAAAAGGCCGACCCCTAGCTCACTACAACCTCCCTTCAGGAAGTTATAGAGAGCTATAAGGTCTCCCCTGAGCCTCCTCCTCTCCAGACTGAACAATCCCAGCTCCCTCAGCCGCTCCTCATAAGGCCTGTGCTCCAGACCCGTCACCAGCTTCGTAGCCCTCCTCTGAACGCGTTCCAGGGCCTCAATGTCTTTCTTGCAGTGAGGGGCCCAAAACTGAACACAGTACTCGAGGTGCGGCCTCACCAGTGCCGAGTACAGGGGGACAATTACCTCCCTGTTCCTGCTAGTAACTGTTTTTGATGCAAGCCAGGATGCCGTTGGCCTTCTTGGCCACCCGGGCACACTGTCGGCTCATGCTCAGCCGAGCATCAATCAGTACCCCCAGGTCCGTTTCCTCCACACAGTCCTCCAGCCACTCCGCCCCAAGCCTATAGCGCTGCCTGGGGTTGTTGTGGCCGAAGTGCAGGACTCGGCATTTGGTCTTGTTGAACCTCATCCCATTGGCTTCAGCCCAGCTCTCCAGCCTGTCCAGATCCCTCTGGAGGGCCTCGCTACCCCCAGGCAGATCCACACTCCCAGCCAATTTGGTGTCATCTGCGAACTTACTGAGGGTGCACTCAATGCCCTCATCCAGATCATCAATAAAGATATTGAAGAGGACAGGCCCCAGCACCGACCCCTGGGGAACACCACTTGTGACCGGTAGCCAGCTGGATTTAACTCCATTCACCACCACTCTGAGCCCAGCCCTCCAGCCAGCTCCTTACCCAGCCAAGAGTGTACCCATCCAAGCCATGGGCTGCCAGCTTCTGCAGGAGAATACCGTGGGAAACAGTGTCAAAGGCTTTGCTGAAGTCTAGGTAGACCACATCAACAGCCTTTCCCTCATCCAGCAGATGGGTCACTTGATCATAAAAGGAGATCAGGTTGGTCAAACAGGACCTGCCCTTCATGAACCCATGCTGGCTAGGCCTGATCCCCCGGCCATCCCGCACATGCTGCATGATCTCCCTCAAGACTATCTGTTCCATAACCTTCCCTGTAACCAAGGTCAGGCTAACAGGCCTGTAGTTCCCCGGATCCTCATTACAACCTTTCTTGTAAATGGGAGTCACACTGGCAATCCTCCAGTCTTCCGGGACCTCACCAGTCAACAAGGAGCGCTGATAGATGATGGAAAGTGGCTCGGCTATCACCTCCGCCAGTTCCCTCAGCACTCTTGGGTGGATCTCATCCGGCCCCATGGACTTGTGGCAGTCCAGTTGGAGTAGTAAGTCTCTGACCGTTTCTTCCAGAATCACAGGGGGGTTAGCGTGCTCCCCAGCCAAGACTACCAGGTCAGAGAGAGGAATACCCTGAGGATAACTGGTCTGACCTTTAAAGACAGACGTAAAGAAGGCATTCAGAACCTCCGCCTTTTCCTTATCCTCAGTGGTCACATTCCCAGCCTCGTCCAGCAAAGAGTGGATATTCTCCTTTGTCCTCCTCTTACTGTTAATGTATTTATAAAAGAGTTTCTTATTCCTTTTCACCCCAGTGGCCAGGTTAAATTCAAGCTGGGCTTTTGCCTTTCTGATTTCACCTCTGCACATCCTAACGACTTCCTTGTATTCATTCTCAGTTGCCCGTCCCTCCTTCCACAGGCGGTAGATTCTCTTTTTCTCCCGGAGCCTCAAGAATAGCTCCCTATTCATCCACGCCGGTCTTCTTCCCCGCCGGCTCATTTTGTGGCTCAGTTAGACATTAAGATTACCTGTGCTGTGTCTGGCAGCATCATTTTCCCATCCTTTATTTGAACACATGTAGGATAGTTGAAAAAAGATTAACATATTTCATGTAAGTTTACTGGAAGAAAAAAAAAGGAATTTATCCCATTTGAAACTTAATATGTGTTAAATACATTGACTCTCATTTAATATACGTCTTTAATGTTGCCTGTTCCTCTATCCCTTTATTTAAAAACAAGTCTAGTGTTAGGGCTGTCTTTGCCTTCCTCAGCTGAGAAGCATTGAGTGTTATTGGTCTGAAATTATGCAAAAAATAAAACTTTTTGCAAGAAAGCTATGCTAATATCCAAAAGCATCTGATTTTAGTTTTGTGGTATGTCAGGATAGGATAGTGTTCAAATATAAGTCAGCTATTCTGTCTTGAGCAGAGGCTCTAGTATTTGTGTTTCCTGGCTTACCACAAAACAATTAAAATTGCTAAAGTATATTTGTAAGCATCTATTTCAGTCATGTTAATTTAACTCAACTGAGACGATTTACAGATGCTAGGTTTGTGAAGGAAAAATACTAAAATTAAAGAAACCCAAGTTCTGTACAGCCTTCCCTCAATCTATGTGTCAGGTATCTTAGCCCGTCTCTAAGGATTAATTGTATATTCCCCCTGTTCTTCCTAATCCAGTTATGTCTCTGGACAGAGTGAAGTTCTCTTGTTTTCCAAAATTTGAACGCTGGTTTCATAGCTTAAGTATCTTGACTCAGGTATAGTTAATACAGTGGACTGTTCCTGTTACTGCAACTAAAATTTCTCAAGATATGTATTGGTAGATCAGTGTTCGTGCTTAGATTATTACTTTTTTTGAGTCGGAGGTAAACTGGGATTACCAGCAACAGTAATTCAGGGAAGATGATATTGCACTGTAATGATTGGTTATTCAGGTGATGTAAGGTGGGTTTTTTTGGTCTGTGTCCTATGTCAGGTCATAATATGTCAGGTTTAATTGTTTCAGTATTTGATGCAACTACAAATACAGACCAGCTAATTAGAAGATAATGCTTAAATACAGCTGAAGTTTGAAGAATTTGTGTGTGTGTTTTGTTGTGGTTTTGGTTTTTTGTTTTTTGTTTTGGTTTGTTTTTGGTTTGTTTTTTGTTTGTTTGTTTGTTAGGAAAGAGAAGCATAATTTAAGTGATGTATTCTGCCTTCTGAAAAAGAGGGTACCTCTTCTAGTCCAAGCAACTGGTTGAACCAAAGCACCAAAAAGCTCATTAGCTATTTCACATGGCTCATACTGGAAACTAAATTCTATTTGACTGTCTTAATTACTTAAACTTGTTGTATCTTCTGAAGACCCTTCAGTTTTTTCCAGCCACTCTATCCACATAATACAGTTACACTGAGTGTACACTCTGCCTGCAGAAGGTAACTAGCTATAACGGATTGACGTGCTAATGGCAAGATGCTTTTTACAAACATCTTAGAAGCAGAAGCGTACAAGCACATCTATAGTGCTGATAGATGATCAAGAGTAAAAGGGCTGTTCAAAGATGATTAAGCCATAGGATGAGTTTAATGAACTTTTAGTATCCCTATTTTCTTTTTTTGCAGAGCTGATAGTTACTATACCAGAATCTCTTTTCACTGAAACTGTATCTGAGAAATAATCTCAAATTCAGGTGTTGTTAGAAGAGAGCTCAAAACAAGTAAGCAGTAATAAAATGGTCAAAATAAGGGGATGTTCTGTGTTAAGTTCTATGAGAGATTGAATGTAGACACTGTTCAATTCCCAATTACTTTTTTTCCACCTCTTGACACTTTGAAGTATCAGATTTAAAGCAAAATATTTTTCAGACAGTATATAACTTATGTTGTGGAATTTCATTGCTACCCACACATTTTTAGATTATGAAAGTGTAAATGTTCAACAGTAACAGGATTTAGTTCAGAAAAAAGGACCCATCAAGATCTATTAAATGTAATGATTCAGTTTTAACTCTGAATCAGGAGTCTGCTATTCTGCACATTGCTGGAGCGTGTACAGGAGAAAGTATTGCTCTTTACTTGCCATGTGCTTGTACTCTTTCTCTGGGCATTCACTATTACCAAAAATAGATTCTCAGATAAATGGCTCTTAGACTGAAGAAAGGCAACTTTAAAAAAAAAAAAAATTGTTTTAATGTACTCATTGTTCCATGAAAGAGTGCATGTCCTGGAAAAAGCGTCTTAATGACCACTGATTTTTTTGTATAAATGGTTTGTAAGTGAATTTCAGACACTCTTTTTGGTTGTAGGTCACAATGAAGAAGTAGATTTGAGGACACATGGCATAATGATGGCTGTTTTCTTAAAGCCACAAAATCACCCTATAATGAATTTCTAAGTGCTGAAATGTGTATAGCAAAGTGTTGATGAGATAAAAAAAATTAACATGACAAATAGTAATTATTAATCTTCTGCTCTTCAGTTGTCTTATCAACTGTTGCTAAATGCTGTTTTCAAAAAAAGCTTTTAAAGATATTTCCTGATAACCTAATTATGAGTTTTATGAATAATTTATTTTTCCACTTTTATTTTGTAAGGCCACATCTGTCCCAAATTTTTCCTACATGGGAGCACGGTTGTGTAACTATTTATCTCACCACCTAACCATTAGTCCACAAAGTGGGAACTTCCGACAGTTGTTACTTCAAAGGTCAGTATCAGCACGTCATTTTAAGCCTGTTACTTTCTCAGGTTACATGTTTTCCTATTTTGTATGTAATGCTTAACATCGTGTGCAAAGAGGTATATATTTAAAACAGAAGTTTAGATTTGAGGATTATTAAAGCACAGATACATAGCGGTTACCAAATAAATATATTTTCTTAATATTTGTGAATATGAAAATACGACTCCATTTAGGGTTCAGTAGGCTCTTTTGAACTAAATATCTTGGACTGATACTAGATTACAGGGTAAATTTGAAAGCTAATCAGCTTTATACTAAATGCACATATACATACTGTCCTTTGACTCTTGCCAGGACTTATTTCTTCATGTTTTCCTCTTTAATGACTTTTCCATCTGGAGTGGCTGTGCAAGGTTTATTCATTGATCAGCTAACAGACTTTGTATCTATGAACTAGATGCATAAAATCTAGAAGGGTAAATTTCTTCAGTTTTCAGTTACTACAGAGTTCTGAGGGCTTACAGTTTAATAATGATTAGACTTTGTAGTTGACAAAAATGCAACATTGTTAAATGGATATATTTCCTTTTAAATATTACTGCATGAGATTTGAAGGAGTCGTACACTTTAATACTTCAGAGTTCTTTAGAAATTAGTCTTTTCTTTTCTTTAAGGATTCCTGGCTTTCTGAGGTTCAGACTGGCTTCTTATTTTAAAAGTTTCCCTTAGTGCACCTATGTTTAGAGGCAAAAGCACAGTAAGCATTAACAGCAGTGCATTCTGATGATCCTTTATCAGGAGTGGTACCTTATGGAGAAGTAGATGAGCCTTCTTGCCTTCAAAACTATTACTTTTATGTTCTGATTTTTAAACTGTTTGTTACTTGAACACAAAGGAAAACCTTGTTAATGTTTTATTATCTGGTTCCTGGTTTTTCAAGCAAACCCAATAGATAACATGCATTTTAGCACCCTGAAGCCATGAATTTAAAGTTGCTTATGTTTTTATTGCTAATGTGGATGGAATTGCAGGGGAGGGAGGAACCTAAGAATATGAACACAGACAGCTCCTCTTCTGTTTCTTAGCCCAAGTTTCTACCTTAAATTTTGTATTTCAGATCCTTAGATTTTTCAGTTTCTCTGTTTCTTAATCCATCTGTAACCACTGAGAATATATTAGAAGTTGTCTAGCTTTCCTTTTATCTCAAATATTTTTTAATTCTGGCTTTGACCTGCTCTGTAAACTTGTATATTTTTGGCACAGTTGCCAAATACTAGAAAAATTACCTCACTACCATGTTATCTTAATCCTCTGTATTTGTATTTATATCTAAATTATAGAATCAAGAATCATAATGGTTTGGGTTGGAAGGGACCTTAAAGATCATCTAGTTCCAGCCCCCTGCCATGGGCAAGGACACCTTCAACTGGACCAGGTCGCTCAAAGCCCCGTCGAGCCTGGCCTTGAACACTTCCAGGGATGGGGTATCTACTACTTCTCTGGGCAACCTGTTCCAGTGCCTCACCACCCTCACAATAAAGAATTTCTTCCTTATTGTATCTAAGTCTACTCTCTTTCAGTTTAAAACCATTACGCCTCGTCCTATCACTACACTCTCTGACAAATAGTCCCTCCTCATCTTTCCTCTAGGCCCCTTTAGGTACTGGAGGGCTGCTGTAGGGTTCCCCAGAGCCTTCTCTTCTCCAGGCTGAACAGCCTCAACTCTATCACCCTCTTCTGTGAGGAGAGGTGCTCCAGCACTCTTGTCATCTTCATGGCCCTCCTCTGGACTCGCTCCAACAAGTCCTCATCCTTCTTATGTTGGGGGCTCCAGAGCTGGACGCAGTACTCCAGGTGGGGTCTCACCAGAGCAGAGCAGAGGGGCAGAATCACCTCCCTTGACCTGCTGACTATGCTTCTCTTGATGCAGCTCAGGATGCCATTGGCTTTCTCGGCTGCTAGTGCTCGTTGCTGGTTCCTGCTGAGTTTTTCATCCACCAGTATCCCCAAGTCCTTCTCAGCTGGGCTGCTCTCAATCCACTCATTGCCCAGCCTGAGTCTGCGTTTGGGATTGCCCTGACTCATATGCAAGACCTTGCACTTGGCCTGATGAAACTTCGTGAGGTTTGCATGGGCCCACCTCTCCAGCCTGTCAGGGTCCCTCTGGATGGCATTGCTCCCCTCCAGCACCACACAGCTTGGTGTCATGAATTGTGCATCACTGCCACTTTAATTGGTGAGATAAAGAATTTATCAAATAAGTGTAAAGGCATCTAAGACAATGTGGGCAGCACCCTGAAAGCTGGGACAGTGTCTTTCAGAGTATATCCACTTTATTTATGTGGCCATTATCTGCCTGTGTTAAACTTCCTGGACCCGTATTCCAGTACATAAACTATGTAACTGTCTTTTAATTTTTACATGTCGTAATTTGCTTTATTTCACTTTGCTGTCTCAGACATCTCAGTGCTTGAACATCATGTAATCATGTGTTTATTTAAAAGGGCATAAATCCATGGTGTCTTTGTGAAGTCCTCTCAATTCCTTCACAAATCACACTTCCCAGCATTAAGCATTTAACAGTTTTAATACAGTTCATAAGTTCTTAGCATTCTGTTAAATAAGTTGCATGCTATATATGTTAAGATGTCTACAGATGGTATGATTTTGTTTTAATGTTTACAGGTGTCGAACAGAGTATGAAAACAGAGATGAAGCTACCAAAGGAGATGAGAGTACTCGAAAACAATTTCATGCCTTTGTGCTGTTCTTAGCTGAACTTTACCTTAACCTAGAGGTAAGAAGAAGGTTGTATGTCAGGTGGTTTTTCATTCATTTTGTATTGTGTTTAAGTAAACACTGAAATTGAATATAATTTGAGGTGTTTTTCAGAAGGGAGAGCAGAATAAAGTAAAGGAACTTAAGGACAGTTTATTATAATTTTTGTCTAGGAAACAGATAAATAAAAAAAAAATCTTTATACAATTCTAATGATCTTGTCCTTTTTTGAAGTGTAAGAATTCATAAAAAGAAACAACCGTAAACCACTTCTGGAATGAAGCTTTTGGTATTTTCTCTTGACTGGCAGAATCCCCAAATGACTACCTGTAAGCCACGTAGGAAATGCTACAACCTAGCAGAAGCAGATCAGGATCAATAACCCGTGTAATTCAGTATTCAGCCACTAACAGGAGCTATTATCAAACCCTTGAGGAAGATGGGAAAATCCTCAAAATGGACAATTACAAATGCAGACCTTTTAAAGATATTTCTTCTGAAGGCTGAGTCCTTGGCTTATGCATGAAGTATGAAATCCTGTATTTAGATTCTTTTGTATCTGTGGTATGTTCAAGAAAGTGTATATACACGTAAAACTTCTTTGACTCTATACCTCTGAGTTCAGTAAGTTCACTAACTGCTCTAGTGTACTTAAAAGAAATTTGACTGGATTTTCAATGGTTTGATTTAAGCAGACACTATAAAAATACTCTGCTGGCATGAGGAAAGAAAATAAATCTCAGACTCTTCCATTTCTGTTCATGACAGGGCTTTGAAATGTGCGTTTCACCTGCTAGAAGTTAAAAGGAATATTTGCAAAGGGTTTGGGGGAGGGCGGATTGTCCAGTTCTGTGGAGTATACCATTTATTTTTAAACCACTTTCCTTAATGTTTTAAATACATAAAGAGTGCCTTCTAGAAATAAGCCACTACAGCTGTAGGGAATACATAATGTAGTATGGGAAAGAGCATGGCGGTCCTGGGAATTTGGGATTTTATGGACCATTTGCCAGGCCTTTAGTAGCTTTTCTTAGCAATTCATTAGCAAAGAAACAAAATGCTAGACATGCATTGTTACGTGTATGACAGAATTGTAAGGATATTACTCAGAGTCTGTTCTAAAATAGTTACAGTATTTGGCCGGCTCTCCTAACTAAAGAGCTCAGCTATGTTGATCACAAACCAAATTATACAACATTCAAGAGAGAAAATGCGACCAAATTAATGTGTAAAACGTAAGTCTTTTTAAATGTTTCTTAATATATATTTTGCAGATTAAAGGAACAAAGGGACAGGTAACACGAGCAGAAATTCTTCAAGAAGGCCTCCGGGAATTACTAAATGCACTGTTCTCTAATCCTCTGGACAGTAATTTGATATGCGCAGTGAAACTGCTGAAGGTGAGACAGTTTTTAAAAATTAAAAAAAAATTTTTTACCTTCCTGCTTTTGGGAGCAGTGGGGGATACTGCAAATGAGGAAGTGTTTATAGGGTTTTATGCATTAGCAGAGCAAGCTGTACTTCTTAAATATTTTCCTTAGTACCATTATGAAATGGAGCCAACAGAAAAAGTAACGTACTGCTGTAAAATGCAAGGCCATTTGTATACTTATTAGAGCAACAGAACTGAAGCCAAGGTGCGAAGGAGTAAGCAGTCGCTTCAGGACTCCTTTTGCTTCTTCTAGTGTGAGAGAAAACTAACCAACTTGAATGAATTATGGGGCTCAGGCTATGTTCTCAGCAGTTACGGTCTACCACTTCAGTGTCAGCTATTTCATACCATATTGTCTGTATCATTACTATGTAGAAATAGATGTTTCTTTTTCATGATGAACACAAATTTTAGAAAAAAGTTTTACTTTTTCTTTAAAAAATTGTGAGCCTCTATGCAGGGAGAGACTTTTTACCTTCATTAGCCATGGTTATACTTACAGTTGGCAAAACAGTTTATTTTAGGAATGAAAATTAAAAGCTAAACAGTATTTTTCGGGAGCTTTGCTTCTGGTTTTATGTGGTTGATTGGTTTGTTTTTCCTAATTCTTCCCCTTTCCTCCCACTCCACTATTTTTCGGACTGTTGTATCTTGAATTCCAGTTCTGGCAGGTTCTTCTGATGTGGTAAATGGGAATAGAGAAGGGAGGTTTTACATCTTCTAATTTAAACCTTTCATTTGAAGTTTGGATGTTTAAACAGGTTGCTTCATAACAAGTGTGAGGTTGTTTTCAAAAAGCCCAATCACTCCTGTAGTCAGTCCTTACACTGGCAGTGCTGGCAGCACTTCCTTGAGGCAGGGCCCGCTGAAGAACTTCTCAAAAAGGCAGTATACAAATAGGGAAGCTTTCCAGTGCTGCTGGGTTTTGTAATCGTTCTCCACAGAAGATGGAGGTATCATTGTTTCCATGGGTATTCTTGGAACATTTATGTGGTTTCACAGCATCCATTCTAAAATAAAAGACAGTAATATGAATTATTTTATGATATGTTGCTAAATCTAAAAGATGTTACAGAACTGATTTTTTTTTTTTTTTAAACACAAGTGTTTTCTGATACCTTATAGTATCTACAAATGTTGCAGTTTATCTGTAGCTAGATTGGGCTGCCTGGTGAAACCCTGGTTTCACTACTGAAGCAATAAATGTCTCCTCTTGCCTTTTCTATTTAATATAGGGGTAGATACAGGGTTGTCAGCTGTTTGCTTTGCAGTATGTTTATTTTGAATTAAACCTTCTTGGTGCTATTATCTAGGATCAAGTAAGACCACAGTGGAAAACTGGGAAGACCAAACAAGTGCTGACTAAGATGCCTGCCTTCTTCTTTGCATTTTATTCCTTTGTATCATCAGATGCTATTCCAAGCATTTTGGATCATGTAATATTTATGCCATGTAGATCAGGAACTGCTACTAACTTTGATCATAATGGAAGCTATTTTTTTCTGGTTTAACTCCTACTGTGCAATTATTGGGCAATGAAGTACCTGTTCTTAATGTAAAAAGCTTTCATCTACAGCAGTCATAGACTGACTGGTGCTAAAGCTCTCTCAGCAGCAGCTTCTGCCTCACGGATTTTATGTATTAAAATTCAGGCTGAGTTGGTCAGATAATTCTAGACTCCTCTTGTATATACCCAGATGAAATTCCCTGGCATGCCTGATGCTAGCAAAGTTGACTGAAGTGTTTCTAAATTTTATTAAACTGTTTGTTATTCACAGGTAAGCTGGTAGCATCATCTGCAAAAATAAAGTCTCCTTTTTTATAGCATGTACTTAAATCAAGTAAGGTTTGACAAATGTTACTGAAGATTTGTTTCAAGATTGTATTTCAAGACTGAAAGGAGAGAAGTGAGTGTGAACTTCTAGGTAACAAACATTGGGCACAGAGCTAGCATACTGTCTGTAGTATAAAATAAACTACTTACAAAGTTTGGTAAACTGTTTGCCAAAAAGATGTAGGCAACTGGGAGCTTCAGCCCTCAGGTAGTCACACTATGCATCTAAACGTTATGAATAGTTACAGAATCATCTTCTGTTGACAGTTCATTAAAGTTTGGTAATTTTTTTTTTTTTAATAAAACAAAAACTAATCCCTTGTCTTTAGTTGACAGGTTCAGTTTTAGAAGATGCCTGGAAAGAAAAAGGAAAGAATGATATGGAGGAAATTATTCAGAGAATTGAAAATGTTGTGCTGGATGCGAACTGTAGCAGGTGAGAAGATAAATTTACGTGCAGTGCTTTGTTTTATACTAAACAGCACAACTTAAAAATCTTCAAAAATAATGAACATATCCAAAACATTATCTTAAACTTTTATTTCTGAAAAGTAAGGTGATATTTGGGTCACTTTGCATGTTTTTTTTTAAAAAAAAAAGGATTTTTCAGTTGAGGGGCTTTGGAGCTTTAGTGTTCAGGGATTGTTTGTCTTTTAATAGAGATGCATGTTACACTGTAATGATTTTTTATTTTTAAACCTTTTATATCTTTAAAGCTTCCTTGAGTGCTTTACGCTCTAGGAGAAAGTATATATAAAAAGAGATAGTAGTGACGATATCTCATAATGTATACTTTTAAATCTGAATTTTAACAGTATCAAATATTTACAAAAAATATTAAATATGTAACAGTATTAAATATATAGAAATCACTATAAATGTAAAAGAAAAATGGAATATGCTTTGTGTTTGTTATTTTTTCCTTTTTTTTTTTTTCTGAAGAGCATACCTTTTTGTCAGTCTTTCTGCAGTTTGGAGAAAAAAAAAAAAAAAAAAAATAGTTGGCTCATCATAGAATGGATTGGGTTGAAAGGGACCTTACAGATCATCTAGTTCCCCCCACCTTCCACTACACCAGGTCACTCAAAGCACCATCCAACCTGGCCTTGAATACATCTGGAGAGGGGGCATCCACAGCTTCGTCTGGGCAGCCTGTTCCAGTGCCTCATGAACCTCACAGTGAATAATTTCTTCCTTATATCTGATCTAAATGTACTCTCAGTTTAAAACCATTACCGCATGTCCTATCACTACAAGCCATTGTCAAAAGTCCCTCTCCAAGTTCCTTACAAGCCCCCTTTAGATCCCAGAAGGCTGCTATAAGTCTCTTCTCCAGGCTGAACAACCCCAACTCTCTCAGCCTGTCCTCACAGGAGAGGTGCTCCAGCCCTCTGATCATCTTTGTGGCCTCCTCTGGACCTTCTCCAACAGGTCCATCTCCTTCTTATGTTGCAGGCTCCAGAGCTGGACGCAGTACTCCAGGTGTGGTCTCAACAGGGCAGAGTAGAGGGGCAGAATCACCTCCATTGACATGCTGGCCACACTTCTTTTGATGCAGCCTAGGATTATGGTTGGCTTTCTGGGCTGCAAGCACACACTAACAGCTCATGTTGAGCTTCTCCTCATCCAACACAATCAGCTGCGTGTATGAGTTTTCTGATTCTGCTGTACTTCATCCTCAGCTTCTATACAAACCTATAGAGGGTTCAGAAACTGTGACCTAGTCTCTTGCTGTATGGAGTAAGGCCAAAAGCTAGCTCATCGCATCTGTGGGTTGTAAATTGAGCTGGCCCCCAGGGAGGATGAGGAAAATTTTCCCCTGCATCTAGAATTGCAGGGAAGAAAAAGTTAACTCAAAACTATATGCAGACTGGACCAAGTTTTGTCCTTTTTAGAGCTTTTTTTTTTTTTTGAGATTTAACTATCTGGTATTTGCAAGATAAGAGAAGCCCAATTTCTTGCTTATCACACAACATTCTAACTTTTGTAGTGCAGAGAGTGCTAGAGTCCTAACTGCTCTTTGTTTCAGAGATGTGAAACATATGCTTCTGAAACTAGTGGAACTGCGATCAAGTAACTGGGGTAGAGTTCATGGAACTTCTCCAGATACAGAGGCCACCCCTGAAAATGATCCAAACTATTTTATGGTAAGAATGTACAGACATTTCAGTTCCTTAATTTAATGCAAATTTAATTTGATTCATAGACAATCACATTGCTGAAAACTACAAACAGCTGTCTCTCTAAAAGCATATAACTTTCTCTGTAACTTTATTCTTAGAATGAGCCAACGTTTTACACTTCTGATGGTGTTCCTTTCACTGCAGCAGATCCAGGTACGTCACGAGCTTAGTATACATGTCTTCTCAGTCTTCTTTAAAAAGTTGTAATTAAGTTTATGTCCTGTTAAAGTACATGAAAATTGTTTTTCAAATGTCTGAAAATCATACAACCTAAAAGACAAAATTATGTCTGAATTTCTGGCTTTGTCTAACACATGCCTTATTCTGCATTAAAAGAAGGTAAATATTTGAAATGGAGAATACGTATTTGGCACAAATTCCTCTGAACTATATGAACTCATAGTCATCAGCACTTGGTCAATCTGGGAAGCTAGAAATCTTCAACTCTTCTTTTGTTTGTCCATTGTTAGTAGCAGAAGAGTTTGCCTCTTCCTTGATTTATTTGTTTTCTGTAATCTGAGCACAACATAGCATGACATCATTTGAGGTAAAGACATCTGTGACAGTACCCAGTTCTCTGGGAAGACAGGTATCATTCTTAGAGGTCAGTTGATGTCCTAAGAAACACTGTAGCAGGATTCTTTTCATGCCATTTATGGTTTCATTAAATAGGCTATTTTCAAACTCTATAGATGTATCTTAATTTAGAGGACTAGTCTTGTGTATTACTCAGTCTCATTTTTACTTTGCCAGATTACCAAGAAAAATACCAAGAGCTGCTTGAAAGAGAGGATTTGTTTCCAGATTATGAAGAAAATGGAACAGATCTATCAGGACCTGGAGATCCGTATGTTTTCTTTTTAAGTGATAGTTTTTCTTAATACTAGTTACCTTTACTGCAGATTTAAGCAACCATCTTGACAAAAATGAAACTAAATATTATTTAGCTCTACAATGGAAGTTATATATGTGAGTGTAAGTTAGTCTGTAATTGCACAAGTTTGAAACAAATTTTATATTTATCCAACTGAGTGTGATAATTAAATGTCAGGTATTTATGCACATGTGCAAACATAATCTCTTCTGCATTAAAAAAAAAAAATGCAAGGAAAATTAAGCACTAGACCTTCAAGTTTTGGTAGTGAGGCAACCTGAATTCATTCATACGCATCCCAGCTAGAAATGATTACTGAATTTTCAGAGTGTTTCAAAAGGAGGAGGTCGTTAAGTTTCTCTCCTCAGAATAAGTAGTATTCCCTCAAACGGCTATTCAGTATTCCTGTAGAACAAGAAAAGCAACCTTATGGCAAAGTGGGGAGCAAAAGACAGTAATGTAGTCTGATTTTCTGACCACGGTTTATAAGCATTTAATGGGAAATCAGTAAAAGAAATATGGTCTAAAATAAATTGCTTAGAGCTTTGTGCTCACCTCATTGAAGCAGGACTTTCAGATACGATTTGACACCTACAAACATTTTTAGTGTTGTGTTTCTGTGTGATAAGAGTGCTGGCCTGGAATCGCTACTTTTGTTAGTAAATTAGAAAACTTTTAGATTGTGCCTAGCTGAGGAGGAGTGGCAAGAACTTTGGAAAATAAATTAAAGATGTCATCAGAAATAAACAAGCTCGTACTGGGGGGGGGGGGGAAGACCCATGTGAACCTCTGTACTTAGAAGAACAACAAATTAAATGCAAAATGGATACAGCAGTTAAAAAACGCAGCAAATCCAAAGAGTGACTTGTGGAAGACTGAGTCAACCTTCATGCAAGGTGACTGTGGAACGTTCTTTGTTGAAGGCTTAAGAACAGCTTAGACTGATCCTCTGTCAGCTATTTCTCATAATTGACACCAGGGAGAATGTTCTGCGTTGAGTCCCTTCTCAAGTCTACACTTCTAGAAGAAAGAAGAAACAAATACATAGACTGGTTCTTCACTGCACAGTGCTGGAAAAAAAAAAAAAAAACAACCTTTCCTTATATGTTTCTGTGGCACTTACTGTGGTTTTGTGTGAAACACATCATTTATGGCCTCTGCGCAGATGAGATGTGCTGATTCCCTTGTTTGGAACTAAGGCACAGAATAAAATGAGCACCTGAAATTAATGCACACTTTTTGAGAGTCAATAGCTGCTGACTTTTTTCAGGCTGTTTAGAATTATATACGCTATCGTGTTCAGGCTGTAACTCCATTGTCCTAGTTTATAGTGATGAACACTCCAGTTGGACCTAGAGAAAACAAGGAACACTCAGATTACTTCCCAATAACTGGAGAAAAAGAAAGGCAAAGTGATGCCCATCACTTCCCAGCTTTATTTTGAAACTCTATGGTAGTCTCCACTCTGTGTGATACTTACTGTCATTAATGGGATCCAGCCTTTTCTGTGACCTAAATAAGACAGGTCTTTTCCGAAAGTCTGGTTACCATGTAATAGAAGATAATATAATGCAGATGCAATAGAGAGGTGAATTACATACATACATGAAACAGGAGTGCAGGTTTTCTATATAAATATATTCTTTGATTAGTGTGCAATCAAGACAGTTAATGCAGTATTTGAACTAGGATGTTGACCAAACCAAAAATTATGCTAATAGGATGCTAATTATGGTTTTTGCAAATAGATAGTACAGATGCATTATGAAATTTTGGAAAACTTGGATTGTATTATTGCATTTACTGTCTTCTTGGGACTGTCTTTTAAACTGGACAGCATAAGAAGATCTGAAATGGTGACAAACACTGTACCTATTTGTACGTCTTTATGCTGCTTTTAGGTTCCTGTTTATCTGTTGTCCTAGTACACAGGATTTTTTTCCTCTTCATCCCCTTTAAGAAAACATCATAGTTAACTGCAACTTATAAAGCTCTGTTTTATTCTTGACGTCTACATAAATGTTTCTGAAAATCTGTATGTAAACTTAACATCTTTGGTGATTTTTTTTTTTTAGGTATTTTGATGACATTGATGATGAGATGGATCCAGAAATTGAAGAAGCATATGAAAAATTCTGTCTAGAATCAGAACATAAGAGAAAACAGTGAGATGTTAGACATTAATGTTAGTTTATTAAGCCAGTTTAGGTATGGTTAGAATACAGGGGGACACAAAACATTTGTACCAAAATAAGGAACTTGAGTTTCTCCAAGTATTCAAGTTATACAATTTCCATTTTGTTTAACAGAATTTGCCAAAAAAAAAAGTAAACTTATGCCCTGTAACTTAAAATGTTGTGTATATATCATAGTTTATTATATGTACAGGTATATGAACGATGTTTTGGCTGCAATAAAAATTACTCTAAAATTATCACAATTGAAATTAAAATTTAATGGAGAATGTGTCCCATAAAATTTCTCTTGAAGGGACAAAAGGGAAAAATAACTTGATCTAAACTTAATTGCTTGCTTGCTTTTTCTAGGATATTTTGGGGATTTAGTCATCATTTTTACCGTATACAAGATAACTGGTATTTAATTTTTTTTTTGCTAAGCAGAGTGTGATCCAAGTAAGGATTTTTGTATTTTAGTTTATTTTTTTTTTCCTCTAGATCATAATCATGAGAAGTGGTTTGTGAAGGTTTTGTGTAGGGTTTTTTGTTTTGTTTATTTTCTCTTTTTCTCTTCCAAAACCTGTATGGGTCAGGCCCAGACCTTTTTTTCTGGAATAAATGTTATATGTTGATATGTGAAAAAGCAAGCAGTATTTTGGAGGTCAGGTGCTTTCAAGGTGTTAGTTCAAATAAGCTTATTTTCAACTTTTACAAGCAAAAACTATCCTTTAATTTGTTGTGTTCTTCAAGACTGTATGAATATACTGAAGTTCTAACCCATGCTTCTCAAGAGTATGTGCAGTGCTCAGGTTTTGGTTTTTGGTTTGTGGTTTTTTTTTTTTTAATGTATCTAACATGTCTAACCTTCTGGCAACCCATGTTGACTTCCTCCATTCTTCTAATTTCACGTAGTTTGATTTTAATTTGGAGTAAGTTCATATATTTCATAATTGTTAACATTCTCAAGCCAACTGCTCTTTTTTGACTGCACATAATCATGTGAGTTTTCCTAGGGTACTCCATTGTTGTTGTTGCCAAACTCAGTTGTACTGTTTCCTGTTACTGGTTAGACTGAGTAGAACCCCTTACCAAAAACAAATTGAAATATTTCCCAAAAGTTAGCTGCTGTAAAGAACACATGTTGTAAATATGCATGTAAATAATTCTGTTAATATTTACTGTTACTTGTTTGGTTAAATAACTTGTGCACCTGCTAATAGAGTGAGCACTGACTGTTTTCTGGATGTTTATTTAACATACTTATTTAGGTTGGAGTTTTGGAAAATAAAACTTAACTAGATTTGTTTCTTTTGGTATAATTTCCCTACCTTGTCTTTTTTTCTTTAAAAAAAAAAAAGTATGTTTTTTGGTCCTCCTTCTATCTACCCTTCACCTAACACTTTTTTTTTTTCCCTTTAAAGTACACAATTGCAGAGAGTATTATCTTTTAATACTTATTAGAAAAATAAAAATTATGAAAGGTCAGTGTCGTAATAAGAACTATATGAGCATTTCAAAGTCTCTAGACTAAAAACCAGAAACTATAAAAGTGAAAATTAAATTAGATTATTTTCACACACATTCTCTACTGTTGACTGTATTTTTCATACAAAACTTTTAATCCAAATACAGGTCAGACTTCCTGCTGACTTTACAAGCAGATGGAAAATGGATTTACTCAAAGTCCCAAGGAACAAGCATTCATATATGTATTATAGTAAAGTAACAGAGATTCCACTCTACGTGTTTTAGTTTTGCATATTTTGTAGTGTGTCTCTTTTTCTGTGAAGCATCTGTCAGACTCCACATGTATACTGTCAGCTTCTGGTGACAGTATGTCTTAGATGTAGAAAAGAAATATGAGAAGTCATCCTCTACAAAAATGTTCCGAACAAGGAACCGTGAAGTAGCTGAGATCAAGGTTGGCACAATAAGCTTTGTCCTCCACCAGAAATACTGAAAAATTACTAACGGTAGTTCAAGTCGTGAAGTTTGTGGTCTCTGTACATATGAAACTTTGTCAGAGCTTTAAGCCTGTACTGCAGTAAGGAAAAACCAGTTTTAACTCTGCCCTGCTGAGTAAGGAAGACAGAATAGTCTTTGCCTTAAATACTTAATGATCTTTCCTACTTGTCTTAAATCTCACAGGAGTCTAATAGAAATGGTGATGGTGGAATGAGATGTGAGAGAGCAAAAGAAAGCATCAGGTTTCATCACTGTCATAATAGTTGTTTGCTGCTTGTCTGCCCACTTATAACTGTGATAGTTCTGTGTATGGTAGAGATAAGTCTTGAGACATTTACAGATTCTCACCTGAATTTTAGCATTTACAACTTTCAGGTGCACTGTCTAAAAGTGTGTCTCATCTGCAAGTTTCTGAACAATAGCTTGCAGATAAAAAACCCTTTATAAAATGATTTCTTTGTCGCATCATAGTAAGACAGTGAAGGCACAGAAGCATGGAAAGCAAACTTGTTTAGCACTGATTCTAAAAAGAAATGTACTTCGCATTCAAGCACATGACCAAGCTTCACACGTTAGAAAAAGTATGCAAAATATTTGCTACTGCTGATAAATCAGTTGTGATTTAACAAAAATGTTTAGTATTTGAAAATCACTGCATAAAGTAATTTCAAACTGGGCTGCAAGAGGTTCTGCTTTGCACAGGCTTTGCTTTTGAATGAGTTACATATTCAGAAATTAAGTCAACTGTTTATCAGTAGTTTCCTTTCAAATCTGCTAAGAGCTTCTTGCTACTGACCTACTTTTTGTTTGTTTGTTTGTTTTTAGGAAAACAGATGATCACTGGGTTTTTTAATGTTGGTTTTAAGTGTAATTGTAGCACTACTGAAAGAAGCAAAACTTGCTCAGCTGTGTCATGTATCACAAATTATCCACAGCTGAGATTTTATTTTAAATAGAATAATCTGTTATGACACTGAATATTAGTGATACTCAGTCTGGGTTTTAATAGTTATTTTTCTTTCTCTGTGGGACAGTACTTCCTTACTATGTTCTGCCTTTCCTTCCTACTGCACAGAACTCATCCCATTGGTGATAGCTCAAGTTTGCAACTTCCCTCTGACCAAACTACAGTTCTGATCGTCCAGTGTATGTCTGTAGATCCTAGCAGCTGATAGAGGAACAAAAAATGGCATTCTGGCCAAAAGTCAGGGAAGGTACTGTGCTGTTTGTACTCTTCTGAATTGCTGATTTGCCACCTCTACTTCAGTCTACGTGACCTACTTCTACAGTTCCTAGGCTGAGGGTTCTGACCTTAGCAGTGAAGTTGCCACTAAAACACAATGCATTGTCCATAAATAATGAAAAGTAATAAAGAATTTGTAATGCAAATCTCTATACTTTGTAGCTTGCTTCAAGCAAGTACTATGCAGAACAATCTTCATTAAAAAGGGTATTGCAAATAGAACCAGTGTTGTAGTTTAGCAGCAAAGCTTTACTTTGATGCATGGCTGCATCTGAAGCCCCTTGACTGGATGTCCATATGTTCTCTAGTTTGCTGAGAAAGTAGCTGTAGAGAATGGAAAGCTCTGTGAATGCGTGCATGTAAAGCAGCAATGACAAGAGAATTATTTATCAGTTATCTGTCTTTGGGATGTGCTGTAGATTGGCAATCCACCTTCTCGGTTCCATCCCCCGGGTCGCAGAGGTGGTGGCGTGGGGAGGGAAGGGACGGTGGTGCTCTCGCATGGCTGCTGCTCTCCAACCAGCCCTGCTCCCTGTCCAGGCGCCTGCTCAATGAGGTGTATCTTCACGAGGCACAGTTACAGGTAAACAGGTTTTCTTTTATCGCCTCGGCCTTTGCACTGATAATTTTCATTTCCGGAGCAGCAAAACAATACAGCCCCGTTTCCAGCAGAGCAAAACTGAACGAACAAGCGCACAGGCGGCTGGGAAGGAGGAGGCCGCGCTGGAGGCCGCCCCGCCCCGCCCCGCCCGGGCGCGGGCTTCCCGCCTTGCGGAGGCGGCAGGGGCCGAGGGCCGGAGGCTGGTGTCGGTTGCCCCCTGTCCTGCCCAGGCCATCCGGGGAGATGGAGGCGGAAGCCCTGATGGTGCTGTACGGGGACGACTCGGTGGAGGTGCACTACGCGGCGGGGTCCCGCTTGCTGCTGTCTCCTTGCGGCTGCGAGTACCTGCACGAAGCGGCGCTGCCCGCCGCTGCCCACCCGCTGCAGCCGGCGGAGACCACCCGCCAGCGGGTCGCCTTCGCCGTCAGCGCCTACAGGGTAGGGGCGGGCAGGCGGGCTCGGGCTCTTTCGGGAAGGGAGGGCGCGCCTGGTGTCGCTTGCGGGGTCGGGGGGACCTGGGCTGCCCCTCGGGAGGGAACCAGCGGCGCTCGCCGCCGAATTCCCGGCCGGCAGCACAGGAAGGGGCCGTTGGCCGGGAGCCGGCTCCCTCTGCTCCACGGGAAGGACAAAACTCTGCCTCAGTGTAAGGTGGAGGGGGTTACTTAGCCTCTGG
This sequence comes from Chlamydotis macqueenii, assembly GCF_036417535.1. NCBI lineage: Eukaryota > Metazoa > Chordata > Aves > Otidiformes > Otididae > Chlamydotis > Chlamydotis macqueenii. The sequence goes on along the minus strand of NC_141593.1, from coordinate 14,836,054 downwards.
TCCAGAAAAGACGAGGGTGAAATCTGCTTAAAATTCCATCACTGCAGAGAAAAACTCATGATATAACAGAGTTGTGTTTTTTTGTTGTGTTTTTCTTCACACTTCAATAGAAACAACTTCTACGAGCTCTAGATTTCCGGAACCAGTTTTCTTCTCGCCCGTACTTACCTTCACATCTTATACCTCCAGAAAGAAAAAAGGTCAGAGTTACACATGTAACACTTCTGTAAAATAAACTTCCCTAGTAGTCTGACACGGTGGACTCAGGTAACTTTACATAGAATCGTACAATCATAGAATCGTTTGGGTTGGAAGGGACCTTCAAAGGTCATCTAGTCCAGCCCCCTTGCAAGGAGAGGGACACCTTCAACCAGATCAGGTTGCTCAGGGCCTCATCCAATCTGGCCGTGAATGTTTCCAGGGATGGGGAGTCCACCACCTCTCTGGGCAACCTAGGACAGTGTTCTACCACCCTCAGTGTAGAAAATTTTTTTCCTAATGACTAATCTGAATCTGCCTCCCTCTATTTTGAAACCATTACCCCTCATCCTATCACAACAGGCCCTGCTGAAGAGTTTCTCTCCGTCTTTCCTGTAGGCCCTGTTTAGGTACTGGAAGACCACTGTAAGGTCTCCCCGGAGCCTCCTCTTTTCCAGGCTGAACAGCCCCAACTCTCTCAGCCTGTCCTCACAGGAGAGGTGCTCCGGCCCTCTGATCATTTTTGTGGCCCTCTTCTGGACCCTCTTCAACAGGTCCATGTCCTTCTTATGTTGGGGGCTCCAGAGCTGGACACAGTACTCCAGGTGGGGTCTCACCAGAGTGGAGCAGAGGGGCAGAATCACCTCCCTCCACCTGCTGGGCATGCAGGGCTTGAGGGTCTACAGAGTACATTTGGCTAATGCATTTGTCAAGCTGATGAGAATACTGCCATTTTAAATTACAGCTTTAACTGGTACTTAGTCCTCTATGCGTATCTTATGCAGCTGAACAAGAGTTTGTTTAGTCTTAACTAAGACTAAAACCAAGGATTTTGTGCATATGATAGAATGAGCTGTTTTGTATGTATCGCCACTTTTCTGCGCTTGAAACCTTCCAAGGAAGACTCGGTGAAATAGGGCAGTGTTTTCCAAGAGGCTGTCAGGTTCAGAATCCCGTTGTTTCCTCATTGAAGTACCTGTGCGAGTCTGTTCCAGGGGCCTGCCAGAGGACTGGGGCAGCGTCAGACTGTGGGAATGGCTGCTCCAGGTCAGGCTGAATGCCCATCCAGAGACCTCGTTTACTGTTTCTAGAAACTTTACCCCTCATCAGCATTCCTCTGGTGTTCCCACATCTGACTGTGTGTGCAGTGGTGGGAATCTTAAGATGACTGACAAATTAGGCAAATTTTAAGTATTAAAACTTTTAGTTTTAAACTAAAGTTTCACTTCATTAGTAACCAACTTACAGAATCATATAAAGGTTTGGGTTGAAAGGGACCTTTAAAGGTCATCTAGTCCAACTCCCTGCCCTAGGGAGGGACACCTCCCACGAGGTCATACTAATATCTAGTTGCTAAAAAAAAATACCAATTGGTATCACTACATACTTAACAGTCCTCAACAGTTGTACTGTGCAGTGAATATTGCAGCAGTGCAGAGCTGATGCTCTGTCTTAGCCCTCGTGGGTAACCATCCACCCTTCGCAAGGCCAGGATCTTCTGAAAGATGGATGGGTTTCTAGACAGTTTCTAAATTAGAGTGTCCACTGTGACTACCTGCTTCAGGATGTTGAGGAATAACTTTCCCAGGCCACAGCAAGTGCCCTATCCTGTCGCTTGGTGCTTTTGTTTTTCCCTTTTTTTCCCTGCTCACGCCCACCATGGTTTATCAGCTGCTGCTTTCTTCAATCAAAAACAGCCTTTGTAGCTCTTCAGATTGTAACTCTTCAGTAATTTACTATCAGTTTATTGTTCTGTGGCCTCTATTTTCAACCAGTTCCCATATTTTTAAGGCCTTTGCTATTTCCCACACTTCAGCGGTCCGTGGTAATGAGATAACAGCTGTCAAAGTCTGGTTCACTCAGCAGTTCTCATAACAAATCGGTAACGAGACTCGTGGGCCAGCCTGGGACCTTGCACAGTTAGCATATGACACAGTTAGCCTAAGGACCGTGGCCTGTTACTAGCAGTGATGTCGTGGTTTTGTTAGTGAGGGGGGGCCTAAGGTGGTAGCTTCTGTAGGAAACTGCTAGAAGTCGCTCCCCTTTGTTCAGTGGACTCGGCCAGGCCTAGGGCGGACATGCTGCTGGCCAAGGCCGAGTCGATTGGTAGCAGAATGTCCTGTGATAACGCCTCTGCGATAACGTATTTAAGAAGGGGAAAACAGAAAAAAAAAAAAAAGGAGAAGAGAAGATGTGAAGAAGCTGAGCGGGGGCAGAGGCGCAGAGGGCGAGGCGCAGGCCTCATGGGCCTTGCAGGCCTCACCTTCTGGCCTCTCGCCAGGCAGCTGACTGGGCCCAACTCGGTCCAGCCCAGCTGCAAGAAGTGGAAAGGAGATGAGAAGTGAATAAGATGTAAAAAAAGATCCTGAGAGACATCTACCAGCCTGTTGTGAGGAACGGCTGCAGACGCCAAGGTCAGTGAAGAAGGAGGGGGAGGAGTAATGCAGCTCCTGGCCAAGATTCCCCTGCAGCCTGTGGTGACGACCATGGTGGAGCAGGTTGTCCCCCTGCAGCCCATGGAGGTCCACGGAGGAGCAGAGATCCACTTGGAGCCCGTGAAGGACCCCGTACCGGGGGAGGTGGATGCCTGAAGGCAGCTGTGGCCCGTGGAGGGCCCACTGGGACAGCTGTTCTAGAGGGACTGCACCCGTGGAAGAGATGACCCACGCCAGAGCAGTTCCACGAAGGACTGTGGCCCGTGGTAGGGACCCCACGATGGAGCAGGGGAGGAATGCGAGGAGTTCTTCCCCCGACCATGAAGCAGCGGCGTAAAACAACGTATGATGAACTGATTGCAACCCCCATTCTCTTTTCCCCCCGTGTGCCGCTTGCGGTGGGGAAGGTAGTAGAGATAATGTTAAGCTTGGGAAGAGGGAAGGGTGGAGGGAGGTTATCTTGTTCCCTGCCTCATTCTCCTGCTAGTTTTAGAAATAAATGAATAGTTTTCCCCAAGTCGAGTCTGTTTTGCCCGTGACGGTAACTTTAAGGATTTCTCCCTGTCCTTATCTCAAGCCTCGAGCCGTTTTTCCTTATATTTTCTCTCCCTGTTCTCTTGGAGGGTGGGGGGAGTGAGAGAGAGACTGTGTAGTCTGGTCCCGACCAGGGTTGAACTACGACAGTAATACTTCTGCTGGGCCGCCGGGTACAAAACCGCTTCTACAGTTATACTGTATTACTTTGCTTACACTTTAAATCAAAACAACCTAGTACTAGAATTCAAAACAACCTGGTAGTACAGTTTGCGTAGGCTCTGCTTTGGCCACGCTAACCATCCAGGTCTCTGGGCAGCTTGACGAGGGGCATCTTGTCAGTGGTGTGGCCTGTTCAGAACTCCAAATAGTGTTCAAAATGCAGGTTAACCATAAATATATTCAATGGCATGCTTATATCTTCTCTTTGTTCTTGTTCCTTTCTTAGACTTGTCAAACATTTGATACAGTGCTTAAACTGCTGCTGAATATAGCATGTGTTTTCATGCAACTGTCAATCATAGCGCCAAGATTTTGTTCCTGTGTGGTGGTGGTCAGCTCAGAGCCCATCCTTTTGTATGTAAAGTTAGGGCTGCGTTTCCCCATTTATATCCGCTGTATTTTTATCTGCAGACTTACTGGCTCATCACTTTATTTTTAATTTTTAGAGTTCTTTTGCAATACTTTATGGTAAATATTAATCTTTAATGCCCCAAATACCAAAGCAGACTTTCCCACCTTACTAGTACCTTAGTGCTGCAACATTGCATTTTTATGGGACTCCAGGCTTTTCCAGTGCTAGGCCAAAGTGTGATTGGGGCTGAAACATACCTGAATAAAGATCAGTCAAATGAGGCAAAGCTGATTAAATTGAGGTAAATGATGAGGAGTGTAAATACATTTGCTAAGTCTTTTTCACAGCCTATTTGAGAGAGTTTGCATTTCTGTGTTTATTTGAGATCCAGTGCTTTACTGGGAGTCTTCAGTTGTAAGCAGTCTAAGGATATTTTCCCTCTGATGATCAGGTGTAAGAACAAGACAAAGGAAAATACCTAATTTTAGGGCAGAATTGCTGCAGATGGCTAGAAAGGCGTTCTCTACTTTGCCAGAATGTTTCTAGTTTCGGAAGGTGATTAGTGCATTTTCTATACTGTAGCTGTATCTTCTGTTTGGGCAAAGTTTTAATCTGAGGTTTGAGATAGAATCAGTGCTTGTTTAGAGTAATTTGTTGAGAATCATGTGCTTCATTTTTGTAAAAGGGATAGCACAAGGGTGTATGCTGTGGAAAATATTTTCTGTTTTGAACAAAAATACTAATTTTGCAGTAATCTGTATTTGAATATCATGGCAGTAAGACGAGGCTATTCTTCTGAGATTTTCCAAATGTTTGTAAAAGTCTGAAATCTTTATTATATTTTAAATTCTTCTTCAGAAATATGTTTTATCCACATCCTAGTAATAGCTGTGTAACTTAATCTGCATTGCTGCAGGATTAAGATTACGCACCTGACTTCAAAACACGTTCAATAAATTTCCATTCTGTTAAAACACATAAATGCATGTTACATGCCATTTTACAGGCTTATTATAATTTTATAAATAAAGAGAAGATTCCAGAGCACATGAGGGTTTAATGTATACAATTTTAATGTGGGCTTTCCGTGAAGTCTACTGATAACTGATATGATCCAGATAATTTACGCTTTCTCTTCAGTGTTTCTTAAGAAACAGTTGTAAACAGAAATTTCTGCTGTCTGTGGGCAGTTGTGCCTGGTCAGTTGGCCATGTACCTTACTAGTTTATGAATCTGTATTAAATTAAAACATTATTGCTAGACAGAACTCTGTTCGAATAGGAGGAAGCAGATACGAAGGTTAGATACTTTGCTTCATCTTGAGTTTATGTATGCAAATAAATACAGAATAAAGTTTCTTGCCATACATTACCTTGCAGAAGGACTGAATTAATTTAAATGTAAATCCTCTATTGTAATTTCTAGGAAGCCGGTTATTTTTATCTTGCCACACATTTCAATCCTTATTCTTGTATTAGATTATTTTCAGTGATATCTTAGAAGTTAGATGGCCTGACCCTGCTACGGCTGATCCGACAAGATGTATAGACAATGGCAGCGTAAAGATCTCATCAGTAGATGGTTATGCTCACCTTTACCTGTCAGAATTGCAGCAAGAATTTACAGTGGAATTCTTATGCAAAGTCAGCCAATCATCCGCAGCATCCTCACACTCCTCTCAGAAGAACAGCAAGTATCAAAATGGAGATCAGTATGGAAAATCAAGTGAAAATTCTGTGCCAAAAATGTCGTTTAAACAAATGAGAACAGAGAATAAGAAGAATGAACATGGTTGTGCTGAAGTTACATACAGAGAACCAACCAAACCAAAGGGCCAGAAAGACAGAGGTGGAGTCCCTTTGTTCTACACAAATTGTTCTTCTGAATATACATGGGTTACGCAGCGTTGGTCTGTTTCCTCCTACCCAGAAGAATGGAAATACCCTTTGTCGCTGGCACTAAGGTGCTATAACTTACATACTGTTAAGAATGTAATGAAGACATGTGAGGAAAACAACCATGTATCTATAGAAGCTGATGTTTTAATAGACCCTGAAACACATGAAACAGTTTCTCGTTTACCTACAGCTTTGCCACTCAGCTGCAGAGCCCCACATTTACACAAGTAAGTGAAGCTGTTTACTTTGTAGTTGTTAACATGTTTTACAATTCTGCAATTTGGAACATCAACCTCTAGCAAAATTACTGAATTGTAGCTATAAAAAATAAAAAAATACTGTTGTATTCTTTTTTTTTTAGGAACTTATACAAGATTTGTGAAACTAACATTGTATATCCTGCTGTAATGAATATATAGCAATTAGTCCAGAGAAAAAAAACTTATTTTCTGGTATGATTTGTAAATATGTAAAGGAAAAAGAGAATACCGAAAAAATAACACAGGTTTGGGATTAGTTTGGGTTGTTTTCACTTTTGAGAAGATAGTACTTCTGAGGTGGTCCGATGGCATACTTTCTCTCTCAGCACCACTAAAAATAATTTTAAAAATCTTTGCAGGTTTGAGAAGACTAATTTGGTAACTAATGTGGATAACTAAGGAATCGGAGGACTCTGAAAATATGTGACCTCTTTTCCTTTGAATAGGTGTGCATGCATCTGGTTTTGGTACAGAAATGATTACCAACACACACCAAAAAAAAACCCCACAACCTTCGGACTTACTGAAGCTTTTATTATATTTTATACAGGTGGGCTTTCTGTGACTTCTTTAAGAATCAAGACACTGAAAAGTACTCACGCCCTCAGCTAATTCAGATTGTATGGTGCCAGGGTGTCTTTTATAGGTATGTAGGAGACCATGCATTTCATCTTTGGAAGGCTTCATTTGTATGGGAATTAAGCTTTATGATGAAATTATGAAATGTCTTATTTTTTCCCTTTCTCAGCCTTTGAGATATTGTACACAATTATCGTGTACAATCATGTCTGTTCACTTCTGCTATTTGTTCATTGGACTCCAAATTTTCTAGTACAATGTATTTCCAGATCTGAAAGTGAGTACATCTGAACTAAACAATTTTGTCTGAAACAGCTGGAGCTCCCACAGCCTTCACTCACAATTATGGTGCTTGGTTTCTTTGCAAATTACATTGCTTCTTTTGATGCTGAAGATTTCACACTTTAGAAATGTTTCTCTTGGAGACCTTCATAATTCACATGCTGCAGGCACCTAAACTGTGGATTTTCCTGGCAAATTACCTTGTCCATATGGTTAAAAAAAAAAAGCAAAAAAGCATCTTTTTTAAATTGCCCTTTCACATCTGTTACACAGACTTTGAAAATGCCACATTTGCTATCAGCATCTAAAAGTCTTTAATAAAAGCATAATCAATATTTAAAGCTTTAATTTTTCTGCCCAGTGTTCCTCATTTTTCTCAGTGCAATTCCTAAATTTTCATCTCATCTGAGCAAAATGTTTAGCAGCTTTTCAGTACTATACCTCATTTCTTTGGATGCATGGTGAGTAGCCATATGTAGTCTTACAAATCCCAGTACCAAAGTCCAGGCATCTCACCACAGAGTTGCAGAACTGGGCCATTAAATGGATTTTAGACTCCAAGGAACCATATGTTCTTAAGTAAAAGACCATTGATCTTAGTAAAAACCACACACCTGCAGTGGAAATTAAGATCTCCAGGTTGTTCAGGAATTGTTCAGTCTGACAGTTGCCTGTGTAGACTAGGCAGGGCTGGTCCACTAAGAAAACTGGATTTTTCTCTTTAGAATCACTGTATGTTGTGGTCGGTGGAACGAGCAGCTCTTGTGAGATGTTTAGTACAACACAAAAAAAGCTTTCCTTAGTTTGTTTAACTCCCACGCCCCATGCACACATACAAACAAAGAGCCTGGTAATGCTAATCTTCTGTGTTAAAAGAATTAATTGGTATGCTCTGCTGTTTGTGAAACAGTAGAAGGTTTTTCCTGTGAGAGCTGTGTTGAAAATGCATTTCTGTTTAGTGCTTTCTTCAAGTATACTAATCTGTTTTGCTTGTCTAGTGACACAGCATTTTAAATACTTGTTAAAATCTTGTTATTTCTCTTAGATTCATCCATGGTAGGGTAAACATCACAGAAGTTTATCCTGGTGATGACTCATTTTTCAAGTCAGAGGGAGCATTTTTGGGAAACTATTTCGTACATTATGCAATCCAAAAAGGAACAAAAAAGGTATAAAACTTTTATAATATCTTCCAAATTGCTTCAAGTTAGCAGTTTTCTTAGTTTTAAGACATTTGGCTATACAGTCTGTAGTGAAGTTCCTGCATTGGTAACTACTGTAATTACTGAATGAAGAAATCAATCCTACAAAAATGAGATTATTCTTTCTGTTTCAAAATGTATTTTTTTAAATCATAGGCACAACAAGAAAAATCTTATTCATTGTAACATTTACTTCACAAGCTCAAGTGTGTACTGCAGTGAGAGTCTACAATAACCATTTTTTACTTAGTTAGAAGAGAAGTATGGTCTTTAAACTGGTATATTGATTAGAGTTTAATCTTCATGCACTTGGAAGTGTTGTCTTTTTTAGTTTATGGAGACAGGTTCTCTTCTGCTTTGCCACAGACCAGCTGTTCAGTGCTGCAGAAATGGTTTTGCCTCTCTGTGTTTTATCTGCTGTTACATTTCCCCAGAGTAAAAATCTTCTCAGCTGCTTATGCAGTGCTTTATATTTTTAGCACAATAAAGGGTCAGCTTTGTACATCTTTGAACCTAGCCTTTAACTTGTAGTCAGACGTAGTTACTCAGTAATGAACTACAGTCTGCTGTCTGATAAGAGAACTTCTTGGTCGTTACTGAGTGCATGGAAACTGTGAATGTTTCTTCCCACAGAAGTAGGCTTAAAGGATGCAACTGCAATTTTTTACTTTTCAAGGAGATATTTATCTGTGTTCTGGGACAAGTTGAAATGTGATCATAGTTGCTTTCTGGGAAGTGAGAAATTTTGTATCTTGTGAGGTCTTGATAATGTCTTCGTGCTGCAGTATCTGTAACTAACTCATCTCCCTTTTCTGCTCTTTACTGCAGAGAGAAGAAAAGATGTATTCGGTAAACAGCTTACCTCCTGATGTACCAGGAAATTCATACTCTATATCCTCCATTATTACACAGGCAACCAAGTAACTTTACTTTACTTTATCTTTGTTACATTAATTCATCTGACTTTGAAAGGACAGAAGTTAAAATTAGACATAATACTTATTATGATGTTAAGTGTAAAAATTAAAGGAATTTATATTATCACTGAAGACGTCTATAAACTTACATAACAAAGGCTGCAACTGTTTAGAACACATAGTAGGTATGAAATGCCTAATACTTTGGGTTTTTTCTCCTCAGAATACTTCAGTACTGCTACAAGACTAAACTATCGTTAACTCATAACTATTATCTCTGCTGCTGGAAAATGGTATGTAGCTAAAGACTTATAAATCTTTCACTGTTGTAAGGCTACAGGGAATAGGACCTAATCTAGACAGAAGAATGGTGAGTGTATCCTCAAAGATCAGAAGGTGTATCTTTAGGAACCAAAAGCATGCAGTGTTAAGGTATATTTGTGAAGCAGAAAGCAGTTGCGTGATAAAGAGACCTGGTTGTGATCTGAAAGAACAAGTGAATTGAAAATCCGGGGGAGATAAATACAGCTGTAATGATGTAAGTAACCCTTCCTCAAGTTTTTAATGTATTTGTTTGGTTCGAGGTACCTGAGACTGATGGACGAGAAATGTTGCCAGTTTTGCTGTATGAAAAGGTTATTCCCAGCACAGGAAGACTCATTGTGTACTCAGATCATAAAGTCCATGCTGCTTTTTGGGATGGGGTGACCTTGAATATGGTCTGGGATTTCAGCTCTTCCTGTAGTAAGATCCAGGTAATTCATGAGTTAGAGGAATGTCCACTCTTAAAACTCTTCATGAAAAAGTGTTATTAGGAAACTAATGAGGAAATGAAACAAAAGTTTCGGTGCCCATAGAGTACCAACTCACAGCAGTTTGCTGCTGTGGCTTATTCTTGAGTTTGCATAGTAGTCTAAATGAAAACAGGAACTATCTGCAAGTGCCACCATTAACGTATTGCCGGTATTTTAACCAGAAAAAAAAAGGAGGAAAAATATTTTGGTGCATAACCAATGCCTAAAGAGGCAAATTAAACTTTATCATTTTAAGAAGTCACTCATGTTGATCAAAGGGAGTATTTGTTTTTTATTTCAAATTATCTATAATACAGCAAATGGATAGCGAAAAACTAGTCAGAAAAGTAACCTTGTGCATATGTGATTCCATGTACATTTTTAAATCTACTTAATACAGAAGTAAAAATATTATGTTGATTTTGCAAAACGGCACTATGGAGAAAATTGAGTATGGGATTCAAAGTTGACTGCTGAGACTTTTGGCTTCTGTGTCTTTGCTTCTTATCCTAAGGTGACAAGACACAAAAAAGGTGTTGAAGTGTCTGAGGATATCTCTGTTATAGACAATGTAAATATGATAGTATATTAGAAGATACATTATAACTTCCTGATGTAAGCTAGCTCAAATCTATGTACTCGCTCATGATAAAAGGAGAAAGAACTGAAAATTCTACAGGTTTGGAAACATTTCTACACACTTTAGGAAATAATTTATTCTCAGATAGCACAAAACAAGTGTCGGGGCCATGCCAGGTGTTCTCCCCACCCCTGCATTTGTCATAGCAGACTATACCAAATTCTGTCCTTAGCAAAACACAAACTTTTAAGTGTTTAAAGTGGAATGTTCACAGATATTTAATTATTAAATTGGCATATTAGACTTGCCTCTTTCTCTTCAGACTGCAGCAGAAAATTAATACTTTTTTTTTCCCTCTTCTAAGGTAAATGAAGACGTAGGGTGGTGTAAGTTAACTACTCCTGATGGGGTGCAGCAGCTAATACAAATAAGTCATCCTGGAATCTGTGAAAAGTATAAGTAAGTTAAACAATTTCAAGCTAACTATAACAGAATTCTGTACAAATCCTTTTATATGAAAAAATGGTATTTACTGAAAATATACTGGGGGGCCGAACCACACATGTAATGATAAAAGCTCCATCTTATGTCTGGCAATAATTCAAGACCTATATGACTCAGGACCACTGTCATTCCATTATAATTGTTGCAGTAATACATTTTTTTAAAAAATAACTAGAGCTGCAACTTTGCATTTACATCAGTGGATAAGGAAAAAAAAATCTTTGTCATATATAGAGCTGGTACATAGAGCTGGATAGCACTTTATCCAATTTTTGCTTTATTGCAGATATTGACCTCTGCGTGGAGATTGCTTTCTCTAATCTGCTTGCTCGAATTACAGCCTCATTATGGGAATCATCAGAAGCTTACTGTGCTGCATTTTAGCAAGCAGATACACACTCACAAAAATTAACATTTGTACACTATTCATTACAAATCATACAGCTTTGTTATAATTTTCTGTAACAGCATAGATTTAAATATGAAGGAGACTTTAGACAAAAAGTGGGAATCAAGAAAACGACAGGGAAACCTAGAGAAAAAGCTAGATTTTGAATCATGGCTTTTTCTTACAGATTCGGGTGTATTACTTAATGCTTTCAGGTTTTTGCTGGAATTAATAGAGTGTATTTCTCATACAAGTAACCACTTTTTTGTGAATTTCATGTTAACATAGGTACATCAGAACAGCAATAGAATGGTGCAGAAGTTTGAATGAAAGGAAGGAGATTCCTGAATATACTGCACACTCTGAAGAAAATTGGTATTCATCTTTATCCTAAATAATTGACTACAAATAATGTTGAAAATAAAACTTTAAAAGAGTATGAACTGTGAATTTTATAGACGGCATTTCCTAAGGGTCAAAAATTAAAATTGTAAGTCCATTTATTTTGTGTGGTTTCATGTTTTTCTTTCAGTGTTTAAAATGCTAGGTCAGTTGAATTCTAGGTGAAGTTTGTTTCATTACGCTTCTGCCTGCCTTACTTAAAAAATCAGAATTATGGTGACTTTGCCAAAGGAGGATTAATATTTCAGACATAGCATCTTGCAAGGTGAAAAAGAGAAACTGGACTAAGAAAGGCATCTTTTAACAGCACACCAAGCATTTCAAAATGCTACTTTGAACGGCTAAATGACACCTGCATCTCTCGCTAATGTATTTGTCCTTTTTAATATATGCCACTGACCAAAGGTCTACTGATATCATACATAAACATATTCGGGTATTAAAAAATATATTAACGGCAATCAATTACACTTGCACTTGTTATTCAAATTCTAGTAGATTCAGTAGCTGATGAAATGAAAATTATATCTATATTTGTACATACATACAGCAAAGAGACTATTCTTAGAGCAGAGCACTGATTTTTGGAAACACAAATGATTGACAAATGGCAGCTATTGACTAGTGGTATGAAAGACAAAAGTAAAGCATTTTTCACTTGGATTTTGCTCATCTAATTTTCAGTATTGCTGGAAACTATTAAAAGTTAACATCTGAAGTAGAAAATACATTTGAGAACGTTTTGTGATACTAAATAGTTTAATAATGTTTATTTTCTTGGACAGGTCTGCTGATGCTGAGCTCAAAAAAATACAGAGATTTAACTGTATCCTTTCGAAAGGTGTAAAGGTTTTTCACTTTTATATTGTGTTGTTCATCTGCATATTCAAATCTGTATCAAAGGCTCTCTATCCTGTTCTCACCTTCTTTTACTGTCTTACCCACTTCTTAAAATCGCCTTTTCAAAGCAATGTTTTGTTTTCTTGTTTGTAATATTTGTTTTATCATTTATCGTGTTCAACTTCTGCATCACAGCACCAGAAACAAAACCAGTGGCAGAGTACAAAACGAAAAAGCAGAAAAAGGAAGCCGTTTAATGAGTAATGTATTAGTTTTGCTGACACTCATCTGCTGATCTGCTCTTGAAAGAAAGATGATGCAGTTGCCTTTGGGCTTGTTGTTGCAGTTCAATACCTTTCTGTTCACCAGCGACCTCAGTATTGTTCCACTGTGTTCAGCCAGCCCAAAAAAGCATGCTGCGCCGCACGTGCTTAAAGCCACTGCATCATTGTCTTTAAGCCAGTGTTCTGTTTTACCGGTATGGCAAGTGCATGCTGTCAAACTGTGCAGTGTGACATTAGATAGTTTCCTTTTTAAACTAACTTTTGGATAAGTTGAACTCTTAGTTAAAGACATTTTCTGTAACTGTTCTAGACATTTTAATATATTCTTTTATATTTTAGCTTTATGTAATTAGCATGCTATAAAACTTGAGACTTGCAATGCAGAATGATGATTACAAATATGGAGAGGTATTATTCTCATTAGGAGGAAGGGTTTGATATTTTTTCTTAACAAAATAACACCAGTTTTATTGGATAATAGTAATGTTCCAGAAAGGAAATCTGCAAAAACCAATCAGTCTGGTGTTACTGTCAGAAGAACAGAAAATGGGAGCAAGTCAGCAGAAATCAGTGAAGAGTGCGTCTTGGAGGCTCTGGAAAAGACGTCTAAAGTAATTCAGGATATTGAATCTCTGCTTGCAGCTTCTGGGAAGTGAAGCCTCAGACCTGTGCTCCTTATCTTCATGGGAGCTGTCCCAGCTGTGTCTGAGGAGGCCTTGAGCTGCACGGAGGAGTGGTGGAATGCCTTCTCAGACCAGAAACTTACCAGTTGTCACTGGAGTGCCACAGGTTGTGTATTGTGGCTTGGCAAAAGGAAGAGGTGAAATAATAGAGCACAGTATAAACACATCGGGGCTGCCCTGACACAGCTGCTTTTAAAGGTGTGAATGTCTGTTTGAGTCGTTTAATTTTATAGAGGATTGTGCAAGCAGCTTAGCTGCTCAAGCGACTAGGGTGGGGATGAGCAGTTTTAACTGTAAAAATGGGCTTTTATTCAGAAGCTTACACCAAGTAGTCCAATATTGAATGAAAAGTTTCCCAAACGCTTTTTACTCTACTGGTTTGTGGTAAATAAATAAATATTTAAAGCATCTTCAGCCCTTTCCAGTGTGTGGTCTGTCACTCGGTGGGGCACTGTTTACTGGCAAAATACGAGCTTTCTACCGTTAGTTTCTCTTCCAACGCTTTATTTAAACACGTTGAGAACACCCAAACGCTGTTTTAAATCTTCCTAGAAAAAAAATATTTCCCCCTCAGAACCAACGCCCCGATCCCCTCACCCGGGGGCGGAAGCGGGCCGCCCTCCGCTCCCAGCCTGCTCCGCGGCCACGCATGCTTCCTAACCCCGCACCGACCGGGCTGGGGGCGGGTCGAGCCGTTTCGCTTCAGGGGGCGAAAGGGGGCCGGATGGCGGTGGTAACGCTTCAGGTGGGCGCGGATGGGCGGTGGGGCGGGCTGGGCACAGGCAGCGGCGGAGGCGGGAAACCGCCCGCCGCCGCCCGGGCCGGTTAAGCGTGGGCTTCTCCTCATGGCTGCAGGCTGCCTGCCGCGGGGTTGGGGTTTTGGGGGGGTCCCCGGGGAGTTTTACAATGCGGTGGGTTTTACTGAGAGGGAGCTAAAGCGGGGGGTGGGGGAGTGGCGGGGGGAGGTTCTGACCGGAGCCAGCGTCAAATTCCTGTTTTATTAACATACGTTACCCCTAGGTCTTAACGTAAGAAACGGTAATGCGGTGTTTTACTTAAAGCCGCGCATATCGTGTGTAAGGCTCCCTGACACTCTTGGCTCCGTTTTTGTGGTAATGACAGTAAGTTTTTATTTTTTAATGGCCGATGAGGGGCTTCGGTGCTGGGTGTTGAGACAAAGCGTACCCTTTCCTCAGGGCATAGAAATTCTTGCTAATCTCAGTAATTTTGCATCTCTGCCGCATGCCTGGCTTTCCTTTGTCCCTCTCTGTAATTACACGTACTGAGTGTATTTTGATCTTAAATTGGATTAGGTGTTTATGATCTGAATACTGTTGTCGGTAATCAGGGTAATACCTAAACTTATAGTTTTTTCTTCCCTTTTTTTTTTTTTTTGGTGTACTTTATGCACATGTTAATAATACAGCAAAGCAGCGTAAGCCATTGCAGATCTGGCACAGACCTCTGTTTCTATTTGAATTTATAGGTCTCTGCTTATCTATTTCAAGGTCACCAATTGATGGAATGAAATTAAAAAGAGATCCTTGAATGTGACTCGTATGTGTTTTACTAGGTGGGAGTCCTTCAGGTACACAGTTACAAGGAAGAATTTACTAAGATAGATCTCTATATTTTGAAATCAAATTACTTAGAAGGCTGGAAGTGCCCTTTTCTGATTTGGTGGCATTGGGTTTTGTCGTAGTTCAGCCCTGATCAGGACCAGACTACGCAGTCTCTCTCTCTCACTCCCCCCACCTTCCGAGAGAACAGGGAGAGAAAATATAAGGAAAAACGGCTCGAGGTTTGAGATAAGGACAGGGAGAAATCCTTAAAGTTACCGTCACAGGCAAAACAGACTCGACTTGGGGAAAACTATTCATTTATTACTACAAACAGTAGGATAATGAGACAGAGAACAAGATAACCTCCCCCACCCCTCCCTCTTCCCAAGCTTAACATTATCTCTAGTACCTTCCCCTCCTGAGTGGCACAGGGGGGAAGAGGGAATGGGGGTTGCGGTCAGTTCATCATGCGTTATTTTACGCCGCTGCTTCATGGTCGGGGGAAGAACTCCTCGCATTCCTCCCCTGCTCCATCGTGGGGTCCCTCCCACGGGCCACAGTCCTTTGTGGAACTGCTCCGGCGTGGGTCATCTCTTCCACGGAGTTTAGTCCCTTCAGAACAGCTGTCCCAGCGGGCCCTCCACGGGCCACAGCTGCCTTCAGGCATCCACCTCCCCCGGTACGGGGTCCTTCACGGGCTACAAGTGGATCTCTGCTCCTCCGTGGACCTCCATGGGCTGCAGGGGGACAACCTGCTCCACCATGGTCGTCACCACAGGCTGCAGGGGAATCTTGGCCAGGAGCCGCATTACTCCTCCCCCTCCTTCTGAACTGACCTTGGCGTCTGCAGCCGTTCCTCACAACAGGCTGGTAGATGTCTTTCAGGATCTTTTTTTACATCTTATTCACTTCTCATCTCCTTTCCACTTCTTGCAGCTGGACTGGACCGAGTTGGGCCCAGTCGGCTGCCTGGCGAGAGGCCAGAGGGTGAGGCCTGCAAGGCCCATGAGGCCTGCGCCTCCCCCTCTGCGCCTCTGCCCCCGCTCAGCTTCTTCACATCTTCTCTCCTTTCCTTTTTTTTTCCTGTTTTCCCCTTCTGTTATCGCAGAGGCGTTATCACGGGTCATTCTGCTACCAATCGGCTCGGCCTTGGCCAGCAGTGGGTCCGCCCTAGGCCTGGCCAAGTCCCCTGAACAAAGGGGAGCGAGTTCTAGCAGTTTCCTACAGAAGCTACCACCTTAGCCCCCCCCTCACTAACAAAACCACGACAGTTTTTATTAGCTTGTAATTATTATCTTGTTCCATCTTTATTTGTGTTCTTCTCTTGTTTTATGGTCTTTTTTCCTGCTTTCTTTAACAGAGCTTCTAAGCCCGAGCTGAAGTTGTGTTTAGCTCAGTGATGTTTGTTCAGGAATTCATTAAAAAAATGTTGCTTCTTTCTGTAATTTTACTATTGCTCAGTTTTCGTCTGTTTTGTAGAGTTTGAAGAGCTTTGTGTCATATCAGTGCTTACTGCTGCCTGGTTTGATTTATTTAGGATGGAACAAATGGTGTTCGGTCTTTCTTGCCTTGCACTGGGCAGACTGGATTCAGAAGGCACAGAGGCTCAACACTAAGGCGTGACCACGTTTGCTACGGGAATAAGGCAACTGCAATGGAAAAAAATACGTTCTTCTAGTCCTAGGGTAGGTTTGGTTCTGAATACTGGTGTGCTTTTTAAAGGTATGTTGCTAAATCTGCTCTTCACAGATTGGATTCTTATGCAGATTTTATGGTAATTTTAAATAAAACCTGATCTGCCATGATGGTTATGTAGAAGAAACATTTGTGAGGAAATCGCCATTTATTCCTTGAAATGGAATTTATTCAGAAATGTACTGTATATTGTAAAGTCACTCACCAGAAAATGGCAGTTCCAGTGTTTTAGGAAATATTTAGCCTCTATGTATTCATTCAGAAGAGGCACAGTCATGGTTAACAGACTCTAAACTTGACCCACTTTTTTTCATCTGTGTGCAAAGACCATGTATTATTCATACTTTCTTCTCTTTTTTAACGTTTTCCAAGTAAATGATTCAGCAGGCTTTTTTTTTCTCTAAAGATCAGTGCTGGTAGTCGTGTCTTGCAGATAATTCTACAGTAAAAAGGCATGTAAGAAACTGTAAGAATGTAAGAATCTGTAAGAAACATTTTACATTTTCTGGGGCTTATCAATAATATGTTTAAAAACATAAACTATTATGTGTCAACATTGTTAGAAGTATTTCTTTTTAAAAGAAGTCTAATTTAAAAGGAGCCCATTTAGAATTAAAAAATACCTGCTAGAACTGTATGAAGAAGGATTATCAGGATTTAATGTATCGCACAGAAATAGCAACCTCTGGGGAGGAATCCATTTTTAGATGGGATGTAGGATTTGAAACTGTGGTCTCTCTGAATGGCTCCCCAAAAAGACAAGAAGAGCATGACAGTTAGAACTGATACCGTCCTTCAAAGACTGCTTTTCAGTGCATTTAATGTAATGAAGCTAGGGAACACATCATTTATATAAGAATTTTTATTTTGAAAGTGTACTTTTTAATAAAATCATAGAATGGTTAGTTTTGGAAGGGACCTTTAAAGGCCATCTAGTCCAACCCCCCTGCAAGGAGCAGGGACATCTCCAACCAGATCAGGTTGCTCAGAGCCCTGTCCAACCTGGCCTTGAATGTTTCCAGCGATGGGGCATCCACCACCTCTCTGGGCAACCTGTGCCAGTGTTCCACCACCCTCATTGTATAAAAATTTCTTCCTAATATCTAATTGAAATCTGTGTGTGATTTGTACTATAAATCTAATGTAATGTTACCACAGAAATGAATACTCTGTCTTTATAGTCCGGGTGTCCTGTAATTGCTTCTTGGGAGTGGGATGGGGATGTCTTTAAGATCTGGAATTATTTTTGGAATTTATTTTCTGGTGTTAAGCAGCTATTTAAGGACAATAATTATTCCAAAGAATCACCTTGAACAAGAGGGTTTCATAACAATTACAGAACGTTTTTAAGGACTTTAAGGGGATCATTAATGTTGATAACAGTGCCTTTTTTTTTTTTTTTTTTTTTTTTCCAAATTACAATGGTCAACTTTTGAAAAGTAAAGTGACTGGGATTAGTTAATTTTCGGGGGCTGTTTTTTCTGCAAAAGAGCTGTTGTGAAGGTAACATGGCAGACGATAGACAACTCCTAAAAGTAACTGTAGAGTTTGCTGCTGGAGCACATACTGAGGAAAAGCATATGTAGTTTTCCTCTGTAAGGAGTTAGTTTTGGTTAATTCTGCTTGCCTGAATGGTTGTTTATGATAAACAGTAAAGATATTTTAGTGGTTCTGGTTTTCTTAATGCTTATTCTATGCCATTCCCCAAACTAAACAAGGAGTTGCTCAGAGAGAGGTACCAGGGTGGTAATACGTATGTTTACGAAGTATGTAAATGAAAATAGTGTTTTGGGTTCTAGATTAGAAAGTTATTTTCAAAGGTTGTTCCATAGCGAGATTTGGGATTTTTAAGCATCTGCCCTAGGAATCCTCCAAATTGAATGGGTTTTGTTGTTACAGTGTAAAGGACTTGATTTGATGACTATCACATATTTAAGACCTGGAGGGATCTTGAAATATATTCAGTATCGTATCATAGACATTTCAAGCTATTTTGTAAAATTTAAGATTTCAGAAAGTGAAGTTAGAGCTTTCCAGGTTACAAAGGTGCTTGCTCTAATTAAAACAGGGCAAATGTTTTAATTCAGAGCTATAGTGTTCAAGTCAACAAAGTAACTGGGAATTAAAAATTCCCTGGGAATATTAGGTGCAAACATTGAATCTGGGTTTTTTATGCTCGCTTGTAGCTGTGTTAACAAATGCTTTGTGCTAAGGGATTTCTTTTCTTTAGTAATTTTCTTTTTGTTCTGTGACATTTACAGAACAACTGACGATACAAAGGACAATGCACAGTGTGTATCCTGATGATATTTTGTGTGCTGTGACATGGTTTTTGCCATGGCATCTGAGACTGAAAAGGCCCATGCTCTTCTCCAGACTTTCAGCACAGCTTCAGTTATTTCTAGTCTAGGTTTGGGAATATTCTGCTTTGTAGCAGACAGACTTCTGCAGTTTTCCTTCATTCATCAAAATGACTGGCTCCGAGCCTTCTGTGATAATGCAGTGCATGGTATACTAGGCATGTGGTCCTGGGCAATAGTGATTGGACTCAGGAAGAAAAGTGACTTCACTGAGGTTTCCCTGGCTGGCTTCCTCGCTTCTGTCATTGACGTGGACCACTTCTTTCTTGCTGGCTCCCTGTCATTAAAGGTAAGTCAGTAGATCAGTGATTGTCTGTTTTCTTCATCACTGTTTCCGCTATTGTTCTTCTACCATATCCTAAACAAAAAAAAGTTCCAATCATACTTTAATTAGATGTATTTTAATAGATAGATTTGCCTGCAGTTGTTACCATTATAAAAGCTCTAAATATATTTTAGATGTCCTGTTAAGGTCTACTGCTTACAATGCTCTGAAAAAAAGGGTTCTGAAAGCCATTGTACATGATATCCTATGTGTATCCCATAGTTGCTTTGTTATCCAAGTTAAACAGTTAAGTGCTGCAACATGGGCTTTGTGTATAAAGTGGATTATTCAATTTCTGTTTACAATAAGAGGTAGAAGTATCTGGAAAGTAGATAATCCAGCTGGTGTTCGATTTCGTTCAGTCCTAATGAGTAGTATGTTTGGTTTTGGCCAGCCCTAAATATTTCTCCCACAAACAAGCTTTATATGAGCTGTCACTTTTAAAAAGGCAATCTGAGTTTCCCCTTTAATACAGTTTGTTGTTAAAAAAAAAAAAAAAAAAAAAAAAAAGCTAGCTCAAACTTGTTAATAAAAGTAAAAAGGTGAATTGGCTCGTGTTAAGGAATATATATGATCATAACCCATTTGCAGAACTGCTTGTTAGGACAGAGTTTCTCAATCGGATTAGTATTACTAGATTATGGCATTCTTTTTCAGTGGTTCTCCAGTGGTTTAGATGTGGCCTATTCCTGCTTCCCCGTTCACACACATACATATATCTCTGTCTTCTTGCCTGCTCCAAACATATATACCCAGCTTTTGCTGACCACAACAGTCTCTTCTGTATAGTCTCCAAAACATTTGCACCTTCTATAAGCTCCAGCTGTGTCAGCCCTGGCCACAGTCTTCACGCTGCCCTCCAGTTCTTATACTGCAGGCAGACACTCCTCACCCCCAGCTGGCTCCTGGTCGCCGTTGCTACAGCCCTGCCACTCTGCTTGTTATCAGGAATTTGCTCTGCTCTGTCCTCAAAATTTGATTATGCTGGTGTTGCTGGCATACATATACATGCATGCTACTTCCTCTGCCCTCCCCAGAAATGTACACATCCACCTACAAATGGATCTGCAAAAGAGAAGGGGGAGATACCAACCTTCATCCATTAAACCGGAGCATAACTTAGTCATCTGACTGTCTCATCTTCTTTCTTCTCGTCCAGTTTGCTCATAATAGTGTTATGCTTTTCATGTGAATGACAGAGGCAATATCTCCTAGGAAGCAGAGGAAAGAAGGAGGTGAAGGGGAAATTACTGTTATTCATAATCCTTTAATTGAAGAAGAACAATGCAAAACGGTTTAGCAATTAAAAAAAAAAAAAGGTAATATTTGTGATCACAGAATCACAAAGTGCTTGTAGTTGAAAGGGTCTTCTGGAGGTTATCTTGTCAAACCCCCGTGCTGAAGCAGGCTCACCTGGAGCTGGTTGCTCAGGACCGTGACCAGACAGCTTTTGAATATCTCTATGCATGTAGACTCCACAACCTCCCTGGGCAACCTGTTCCCATGTGCAGTCACCTTCACAGTGAAAACATGTTTCCTTATGTTCAGGAGGAACCTCCTCTGTTTCAGTCTGTGCCCGTTGCCTCTTACTCTGTCAGTGGGCACCACTGGAAACAGCCTGGCTCTGTTCTTTCTTAGATATTGGTACACCTTGATGACATCTTCCCAGAGCCTTCTGTTCGCCAGGCTGCACTGTCCCAGCTCCCATCCTTTCTTTGTATGCAAGATGCTCCAGTCCCTTCATGATCTGAGTGGTCTCAATCTCCAGTAGCTCCATTTCTCTCTTGTAGTGGGGAGCCCAGAACTCAACTCAGCACCCCAGAGGTGATCCTTGCCAGTGCTGAGGAGAAGGAAGGATCACCTCTTTCGACCTGCTGGCAACACTCCTGGTGCAGCCCAGAATACTGCTGGCTGCCTTTGCCACAAGGTCACATTGCTGGCTAATGTTCAACTTGTTATCCAACAAGTTGAATTTCATCAAAACTGCTTTCCAGCCAGTCAGCCTCCAGCATGTACTGGGGCTTGGCATTGTTCCTCCATAGGCAGTCCCTAGTTCTCCCCTTTTCTGTACTTTTTGCGTATGGAATTGCTGTAAAATTATAAAACTATATAAAGCAAAGGAAAGTTAGTTTGGTTGATGAATGGGTCCTATAATATTAACACTTTGGTATAGCATTTAAATCTATAATTATTCTTGTGTATATGTTCTCAATTTAAAGTCAGTAAATGCAAATTATGAATGGCTAGTTATTAGAAAATATAGCTAAAATTTTATTGCTAGTTTTTCTTGCATTTGAGATTGTTAGCTGTATTTTTTCCTAATTATGACCACTAGATGACACTCTTCACCAATGTCTGTTTTAGAAAGGTGAGTATTGCATTGTACCATAGACTTGGGAGGTGACCTGTTTCTTTACTGCCTTCAGTGAGGGAAAGTTAAATATGTAAATATGTTTACACTTTCCATGATGGAGAATGTTCAGGATCCTAGGGATAGGCTACACAAACAGAGTAAATTATTGCAGTTTCATGACTTAGTTTGTTCTTGTGTTGTTTCATTTCCTAAGCAGCTAGCAGCTGTTTTTCTGATACACAGCCTAAAATATTGTTGTTGACAGATCTTGTTTTCTTATTAAGGCCTCTCTGCAAAAGACAGCTGATTGCTGTGTCTCCCCAGAAATGTTTTTTGAATCAGAAATACAAGATGTTGTAGGTGTGAGAATAGCCAAACTTACTTAGTTGACATAAGGAGCAGGCAAGATGCCCGAAGGCTTTTTCATAGTCATTTATCTACAAACACACCACATTTCCGTACGTTAACTGGGCTACTAAAGGATACTTACCTGTAAACTATATCCTGTGTAGGTCTCTTGACCCTTACAGCAGTAACAGCATTGCTCTTACAACTTGCAAAACCATTATGCTTTACAAAAAGTCTCTTCTTGACTAAATAATTTTTTAAAAAATCTGAAGGGTTTAGATTTATGCTTTCTAAACCTCTTACTATTGTTCTTGTCTCCTCTGGATTGCCTTTTGCCTAAATTATCTTTAAAGGGTCCTGTCCCAAACTTTGTATACTATTTTAGGTGAGACTTCATTTGAGCCAAATAGCATAGATTAATTCCCTTTCATGCCACATGCATACAACAGTTCTGTGTTTTTTAAAAGAAAAAAAAAATCTGTTAGAGGTTTTGTATCTTCTTGCAAAGCCATCAGAGTCTTTTTAGTTTGTGGTATAATGTAATCCCCATAAACTTTTCTGCTGTGTTGTTGCCTGGCTAGCTAAACCCGTTTTTAATAAGTGATTTTTCTTTCCTCAGCTTTTTCATGTGGTAATTTCATGCTGTTGCCTACGTGATTTATTGCTTCGTGGGATACGTTTTTACTATGGATTTGTTAGTTCCAGTCCCACTCTTCCTCTTTGGATTGCAGAATTGAGAGTAACAGATTTAAGAGACTACAATGTTTACTGCTTATGCAACATATTACTAAGTAACTAATAAATTAAGAAATCTAATTAACTAACCACACCACTATTACTAATTTGTAACAATAGTATTTTTCACATTACTTTACACAATTATCTATAAAGCTCTCTATCATCGCTCTTAAATCTGATGACGGGTTCCTTTTTTGAAGTAACTCTTCTATGCAGCTCATGGCAGTATTGCCTTCTACCTACAGTTGCTGCCTTCACACTACACCAGTCCTCTACTCCTGTTCCTGCTGACACAGCTCGCTGCTTGGATTATTTGGCTCTTGGGCTGTTTTTTCACAGTGTCAGTTATTTTTCTGGAGTATTCAGAATAAATAGTCACCTGTGATATTTATATGTTTACTGTGATAAATACTGGTCTACCAAGTAGCATGTGATCTGCCCTTTTGCCCACGTTATTTTTGCAACAAGTATGAAGTCTACAAAGACTTCGCTACTTAGAATTTGTAGTTCTTAGTGTTCTGTGTAATTTTTACTGTGTATTGTATGCACACAAGTGGAGAAGGATCTGAGAAGCAGTGTTTGAAGACTCTGTCTCATTGACTAGCTCTAAAGGTGAAAGTTACTGCAGCCTGCCATCATACTCAGCATTGCTGGTAAACAAGAACAGCATGATAAACTGCTCACGGTGTCCCCCAGGACTGTAGTCCAAGCGCTCGTGGTGCAGAAATTGCTAGCTTGCTTCTTAAGAGTCACTAGCTTCTGAAAGTGTAGAGAATGCAGTCAGTAGTAAACAAGGTTGTACTGGCAAACATACATAACGCAGCTGGTTAATGTGCTGCTGCTGACCAACCTGGGCTACACAGGAGCGTTTCTGGAAATGGAGAATAAACTTTGCACACACACAATTAATTTGACATTGAATTTGTAGATCAGCCTCAAAATTAAGGACTTAAAGCTTGTGAAACGTCACGTAATATGAGTGAGGGAGCCCAGGCCATTACATAAATTCCATGGTGTCACTTTGAGCATTAAAGCAAAGAGTTTGTTTGGGTTCTCCAGCATGCAATTGTTATCTCCTGTCTCCAGCTGCTCATTGTAGTGTGTGAGAGGGACTGGAGGAGCAGGAACTCCATGACTGAACGTGCAGGCAAATGGAAAGGTAATTTGTGTTGTGAATATATTCTGTTTGTACCTGCAGCCTGATCTCTCTCATGGTAGACATATCCCTAAATCTGCCCAAACCACAATTATCTTTTTCCAGGAGGTTTAAGGGAGAAAAGGCTTGCATTCTTGGTTTGTTTTGTTTTTGTTTTTTTTTTAATGATCTGGTGATTTCAAAAGGCAAATTAATTTGCCTGTTAGGAGAAAGAGCGTAACAGCTTGTATTACCAAATAGAACTACGTGTCTCTCTCTTGGGCTTGGCAACTCAAGGATGTAAATGTTCCTCTAGTTACAGAATGTAGAAGAGAAAACAGACTGCTCTTCTCTCAGAGCTTGGGTAACAGCATTTCAGAGGCCTGATGACTGTACTGCAGTTGCAAAATAAGGTTTTCTCTTGCTAAAACTGAGTGCTCAAGTTTGCTATATGAACAACCCTTCAATTTAAAATTCTGCATGGAAAAGATTTAAGTGTCAGCTCCCCAAAAGTGGATAAAGATTGGCACTAATACTGATAAATTGCAATTAACATTCACATTCTCCCTACTCACTGTTGCTGTTGGCACCTAACCTCCACAGGGCAGAGGAAAAAGACTTATTTAGATTTTGCCACTGATATTTTTGAAGTGCAGAAATAGTGACCAGTCAATAGGATATCTGCCAAAATGTATCACCATGCAGAGTGGTTTTTCAAAACTAGGCTAGTGTGGACTTTTTAGGCTCTTGCTGACAGTAACAAAAATCTGACTATCTTTGTAGGCTAGATGATAAACCATTTATTTCACCATCACAAGATTTTTGTACTTTAATCCATGTACAATCTGCTTGTATGAAACAGAAATTAAGTTGTAGAAAATACACCTCTTGCACCAAGTTTAAGGAGTTGGGTCCATACCATTACAGTTAAAAGTTGTTGAGGTGGTTTGTGAGCTTTTTAGTCCCGTCACATGATCAAGAGTGTCACGGACAAGCATGTGGTGGGAAGCTAATACAGCAAAGCTTTCTGCAGCCTTTTTAACACTGGCTTTGGTTTAAAGCACAGGCCATTGTATTCCAAGGTTGTCCATAAGTTTCCATATCTTGGCTAAGGCTACATCAAAATTCCTTTACACAGAAGACAGGATTCCAAACAATTGTCTAAATTATCCATGAGACGTACTCTGGTGCCTGTTACAGTCTTTCAAAATGTTCACCAGTATCTGAATTGGGCCAATTAATATTACATCAGCACCTGCACAGATCTTTTAGTAATGTGCTGTCATTTCTCCTGTGCTTACAGAAACAAGAATCTACTTATTTGTTGCTTAGAAATCCAAAAGACTATTATTTAATCTTTTACTGTCTTTGAATTTGTGGAGATAGTTCTAGCTGTTGCTAGTAAAAAAATATTTTCTTAAGTATGTATATTAAATTGATAACTATCACTTTTTAAAGCGGCTAAATTTAATCACCCTAGCTAGACAGTCACCTTAATTAAAACCAAATATCGAGCTTTCAAGTGAGTTAACATTAAACAAGTTGTTGATGTAAAAACCCCAGTCACAAATGATTCAGATGTTGTCTTCTAAACTTGTCTTTTACCTGTCCATAAAGAATACTGTGTCGAGGCAATCAAAATACAATGTAACTTAGATCATATTTTTGTTGCATTGGAAGTTACTGTTCTGTTTTAGGTACTTTTCAAAACAACTTCACGGGTGCTAAATGTGGTGTAATACAGGATGTATTTTTGAAAATAAATACCATTAAAGCATATGAAATATTTCAAGTTAAGCATATTAAATATTTCAAGTGTATTGTATGGTTGTTTTCCTTTTAATTATCTTAGCATTAAATACTTATAATCAGTGCAGCAGACTATACAAGTTCCTGTATAACAAATGACTATATGACAAACAGCATACCTCATCGCTCTCCCTCCCTGTTTTGCCATCAGTAACGCTTCGCAGGATGCATGATTCATATCATACAATAGAGAGGGCAGCGCACAGCTCTCATACTGCTAAATAGTCCTATTGTTGATTCTGATCAACTGCAGTGGAAAGGAACAGTATGTTTTTCTTTGCAGTTCCACTTAGTCACTTGATAATATACCTGTAAACAACCATGAAACATTTCTTTTCTTATCATGATTGTAGTCATTGCCAATTATATTTTTCTTTTCTGCAGGCTGCTCTGACTCTTCCACAGAGACCACTTCTTCATTGTTCTACTGTGATTCCTGTTGTGGCTCTGACATTAAAGTTTATTATGCACCTTTTCAGGCTTAAAGATTCATGGTGCTTTCTTCCCTGGATGTTGTTCATATCCTGGACTTCTCATCACGTCCGTGACGGGATTCGTCATGGCCTCTGGATCTGCCCGTTTGGAAAAACTCCTCCTTTGCCATATTGGCTGTATGTGGCAATTACAGCATCTTTACCTCATCTATGTTCATTTGTTATGTATTTAACAGGCACTAGAGAATTAATGTCTATAAAACATGGAATCCACATTGATGTGTAAGAATGATGACTCTTAAAGGCTGTTTGTATTAACACATGAAATCAGCTGTCTGTTTATCACTGAACTGGTTTCCTTCATTTCCTACGACTTCCAAGTTAGGCGTTTCAAACCAGTGGAGCCAGTTACAGCTCCTGTGTCCATTCCTTGTGTTTACAGAAACTTATTTAATGAATGGTAATAATTTTATATTTATACATTCCCCATGTAAAATATATGGTCTTCCATTATAGTTCATGCACAGCTAGCTGATTTATGACATACTTAGTCTTTGTAGTAGTTACATTACATTTTACTGTCATGGTGCCATTCTTCTGGTCACCGTTCACTTTGGATATGTATTCTGCCTTTAGATAACACATTTCATCTAGATAGCATTTGTGTAGCACTTTAAAAGTATTAGTGAGAATTTGGTAATGTACGGCACTTCTAAAAAACATCAGTTACCCTTCTGAATTTATTTATTTGTTTTCCTGTTGGACTCTTGTATTCAATGGTTTTAAAATAAATGCTGTTTGTATTTCACAATGTGCAACTGTATATCTGCACCTGTTTGAACACTGCTATCATATAGTGTTTCTGCTAAATTGTGTTCCTCTGTAGTTGCTTGGAACTCAATTTGCAGATAATTACTAGCTATTATTTGTGGTAAGAAAGTAGAAGACAGTTTGGTTACAGCATTATGTGTGTTGGCCAAATTGTTTAATTTTTAAAATATACTAATTATGAATATTATTTAATTTGCAACCAAGGAATTTTAGTAATTATTCAAGGATTATGTAAAGGCAAACTTATTTATTATAGTAAAACATAAGCTTTAGGGAAGGTTCAGGAAGGTATAAGAAAATCAAAATTACTCAAAATGTGAGTTTGCTTGAAGACCTTACTACTGTACTCGTAAGCAGCATTTTCCATTAACTACAATGTCATCTGTATTATTGTAAAATAAAATCTGTTATTATTTATTATATGGAAATAGAAGTTTCCTCATAAACTAATTCCTTAAGGAAAAATGTTATTATATTGCAGGTTCATAATATAGTAATTTGCACTGTGGACTATTCAAAGTAACAGTTTTCATTTACAGAAATTTCTCAAAAAAAGTCCCAAAGTAACAGTTTTCATTTACAGAAATTTCTCAGAAAAAGTCCCAAAGTGAAAAAAAGCTCTTGCCTGGTTTACAGTGTACAAGTTCAGGGATGTCTATTAGTAATTGTTTTGTTAATTTTTTTATTCATTGAACTCCATTGCCTGTTAAGGAGATGGGGACTTAATTATTGCAGTTTGTGATGAATAGCTGTCAAAAGGGATTGTTTTTATGGAAGAGTGTATATAGGGTAGCATGTGCTGAACGTAAGTCATCAAAGGGTGCAAAGATCAGGAGATGTTTTCATACTACCTTTGTGTTAGTAAATGTATGTTAGTATGAAGTACAAAAGAAACACAGAAATTACTAACTGAAATAGCTGGCTTCATGGGTACTGGAGACCTTCTGTGGCTGCAGAGTACTAAAGGTTCTCTGCAGCATGCTAAGCTAATTATGGAAAGTGTTTCACTCTTTGAAAATGTGCCTTCCCACAAAAATAATAGCATCTGCCCTGTTTGTTCTGCATGTTAGAAATGTATGCTTATGGAAACTTGTCTGACAGTACAGTGGGCCTGTTTAGCCTTTATTATAAAATGAATAAAAGGTTTTTTTCTTGGAAAGAAGATTGGAAAAGCAGAACATTCCTTAAAGGATTATCCTCATACTGTGGATTTCTGTCTTTTATAGTTTGTAAAAGTTTCCCAGAAACAACACAAAAAATGTCTTGCTTCAGAGCCCTCAGATTGGGAAAAGTCTTTCATCCAAAGGCATGATGGTTTAGTGGAGGAGGAGCATTGCTCGTTCGTTTACTTCTAAACTGTTTTAAATTACAGCCTATGAAGTGCCAATAATAAGTATATTTTGTGCAAGAAGTGAACACTTAAATTGATGTAGAAAATTTTCTGTATTCTTGTTGCATTGTATAATGTTCGTATGATTTTGTGCTTTATCCAGATTTGTTGCAAAGGGAAATGTATATAGGAACAAAGTGGAGAAGTACGCTTTCTCATTTTTAGATTGTACCTGTAGCATTTTTGGTAACTATATGTCCACCAAAAGTCCTTAAGATTGGTACTGTATTGTTCTATCTGTGTTTAAGGATCAGTTAATGTGTACATCTTCAGTAGTTTAAAAAAAACATATTTTCATTCTCTGTATTTCCAGAGACTTTTGTGGGGATTTTTATCATAATTTTCAGCAATATATCAAAATATTATTTTTCTGGTCGTGTTCTTATACCAGTTCTTCCACAGCAATAGGTGAACACCACTTAGAAATGTGTAAAGGGAAGTAGCAAGCATTTGTGACACACGACTTCTTTCTCTCTCCCTCCAGACAGACATGGCAGTCTCATGCCTCAGCCTGACATTTAGGCAACTTTAGCTCAGGCCATTGACAACTTTTCCAGGTAAACTGACACATTGCATGTAATGCTGTAATTTGTAGATAGCCAGATTAGAGAACAGAGGAGAAGTTAAATATTTGTTTCAGCCCAAGTCACCTAGGAGGTACACCTGCCTATTACAAATGAATTGCCTAACAATTCCTTACCAGTATTACATGTATGTTTAAAATTAATTGATACTTCCAACTATGCATTGTTACCTGCCACGTGTAGTGAAACCATGGCAAAAATAAACCAAAATACTAAAAACGTAATGAATTTGTGCTTTACTGCATGCGTTGCAATAAAGAGTAAATGCGAAGTACAAAAAGCATGTGAATTACACAAAAAAAAAATTGTTAACAAGTTCAACCTAATAATTTCATGCACAATGTATGGTACATATCAGTAACATCTTAGTTATTTCAGTGGTTCATTTATTATGTTCATCTAAACTTTTTCCATGTATTTTCAAGTTGTACTTACAGAGTTGAAGAAAGCGTGGGATTCTTCTGACTGGCTTTTCTGTTAGAATTGTGCCGCTTTTTTTTTCCTGCTTTAATTCATTGCCGTCGTAAAAAGTAGGTAATTGCCAAGTTAGAAAAATGTTGAGAATGTTTCTTCTCCCCAGTTCTTTAGAAGAAAGATGAAATGTCTCCTAATTCCCTAGCAGACTTAACAGAAATAGTGAACACATTTCCTTCAGTTTATGTTCTAGCTTAAAATGTATCTGTATTTTCACATGACTACTGGTACCACTTTTTTCTACAGTGAAGTATGTTCTATCATGTGCCTTTAATTGGTTATTGATAAGTGAATTATTAATAATTGATGCTATGCTCCAAGGAAAGTGCTGGTGAGTGGAATTAAACTGAAATAATTTTGACAGCCAGGCCATTGGTATTAGGTTATTATCAGAAGAACATTTCCTGTGCGAATGGAAATAAAATTCTAGAAAGAGAGAGAGGGAGAGGTTAAAATCCAATCTAAAGGAAAGGTTAATTTTGAAGTTATTTTAGTTAATTAGTTAATTTTGAACACATGTATTTTTATTCCGTCAGCTGCTGTCATTATGAAGTTAAATGATGAAATGCATCAGAAGAGTACATTTCCGTTTAGGTAACTGAGCCAAGCTAAATTCTGTCAAGTATGCAAATTTATTCAGAGCAGAAGAAATTTTGTCATTTTACACATTTTAAGTGTTACACAGCATGAGCTCTGATCAGCTGGTGATTTTGAGTCCACAAGCTAGGTTTTGTTTCCCTGCTACGGGCAGACCTTGCGTTGAAATAAAGCAAGAGCTGTCAGGTTAAAGGACCCTTTTCCATGCATTACAGAAAAACAGGAGTGACCCTTTCTTCAAAATAAGAAATTGATACCTTCAGTTGTTTCTTAAAATTCCCAAAATTTTACATCCTCTACATTGAATTATAAATTCCAATGCTGTATTGTAAAACTGTTCTTTGTTACTTATAATGTAATCCCACTGTTAAATAGTATTTGCATTTATATATATCTATCACACACTGATCTTTCCTTCTATGTTCATTTAATCATTTTCTATTTGCTTAACCTAATTTTGTGTTGAGTTTTCCTGGGATAAGGAGGAGTGTTTGTCTCAATGACTAGCAAACCCAGGTAAGCCAGTACTTAGCAAAAACATTTTAATGCAGTGTTAAGGAAATCTTCAGAATACTGAAAACTAGAAAATAAATGATACTGTATTCCTTTTGATGGAAATTAAGGAGATTAACTAGAAGTTAAGTAGATTACTAGGCAATTTGTAAAACCAGATTTGTTTAATCAAAACAAATCGAAAACATTTATATTAGTAAATATGTGTGAACAATCTGTGTGAAAATGGATGTGTATATTGAAACTGTTGCAGGAATAATCGAGCAAGTCAGACTGTATGCTGTTGCCATATCCACCACAGAAACAATGCCTTTGTCCAAGGTATGTTACTGATGTCCCTGGAGCAATCCTTACGCTACCAAGGGAACTCAATCTTGCTTTGATCGTAGTAATTTTTCCCCTTAAAAATTGTGCAACATTGAAGTGAGGGTTCCTGGACTGCTGGGGGGTAGTTTCCTTCATCTGCTGTCCACTCCTTCGCAATAATTTTTACAGATGAAGCCAAAGTGAGTTCTGGTACAGGAACTATAGTAAAAAAAATTAAACCAAAGATAGAAGACATAATGATGGTATAAGGAATTTACAAGTTTATAATGCAGCTAGTTTCACTTTCACATTTTAATTTAAATTGCTAATAGTCAAACAAAACCAACTTCTTTTTATATAGTACTGCCAACAATTTAGAAGCACGTTTTGTGTTGACTAGTATAAAAATATGAAGTGTTTCTGGGCCAAGTGGATATTGTAAGATTCAAGTAATAAGGCTTTATCAATATATTTTCAACAAAATCATCTATGTCTTTTGTTCATTTAACCATATATAATGCATAGATACAGGCACTCAGTCTTCCTGTGGACGCATGGTTGGGGCTTGGGGAGTTTTGATACAGAATATTCCAGCTAGCAAAACCTTTTAGCACAAGTAATTTTTGTTTCATTACTCCCTAGAGAGATAGATCTTCCATTCTAGACATGTTTTGTTAACGTGAAAGTTTGAGTGATTTGCCGGCATCTTTTGGGTGAAATGTTACGTATGCCTTGTACATCAAACATAAATAAGCAAAACAAATACACTCAAAACTTCATACCGTAAAAATGTATGGACATTATTTATTTATAAATTTATCCCCAAAGTAAAAACAACTTAACATGCTCATATTTCTAGTCATTTTACATAGCTGCAGAGACAGCAGTAGCGTTTCATACACTCTCCTGGTGCCTGACTAGCTTCAGGTTGGATGAAAAGTGTGCTTCTGCTTCGATGTACCTGACCCTGATACCTCAGCTGGGTTTAGCAGACTAGGTGGTGGACGTCAGCGTGTAGCTGGTTGGTCTGTTCAGTGGTGCTTAAAACATGATTTGTCTCTTCCCCCAAAAAAAATATGTTTACTTCTGCTGTACTGAACTGCATTCTAGTCACCACAGATTGTACTAAGCAGATGGTAGCTGACTAAAATTGGGATTGTAGATTGGGCTTGTATTCCTATCATTTACTGTTACTTCCTGTTGCTGGAGAAGGAAACTGTCTCTTCAAGGAGTACTTTATCCAGGAGATTCTTTGACATGTAGCAAAACTTGAAAAAGTGAAACAACTCAATGCAGTTCTCATGAGGCGCTTAACATCACTTCTGAGATATTTCAGTAGAGGGATGATCAGCTTTTTTAAATGAATTGTAAGTTTCAAAATGCAGAACATTTATTGTAAAATTAGACTGTTTTCTTTCTCAAAATCAAAATCTATCCAAAGCCAGGAATTTCTCTTAGAAGATTTAACAATTGCAGTGAAGATATTTATTGTGGCTGGAATTTTCAGTGCAAAGTCTTTGCTTCAGTTTGCATTTCTTTGAAAAAAAATAATTTGTCACAGCTCCGGTGGACAGGGATTTGGGACTAGGAACATCAAGTTTTTTAAAAGATTGCTTCTCCTTGAAAGCTGACTTAGGAGAGGCTCTACTGGGGTATCCTACAGTGGAGCTGGTACTAGGTACTGTCAGTCTCTTAGTGGCAATATGTAAAAATTGATCACCTCTTATTGTGACTATAAATGTTTATTGCAGTTAGAAACCTCTGATATTACTCTCCAGCACTACCAGGGAGACGTGGGTTGTACTTGCTGTGGCCACCTGCACGCTCAGTGCAAAGAAGGAGCAGTGCAGTGTTCGTTAAGGAAAACCAAGTCTTCAGTACGTGGTGTATGGGGCTCCATGGTTCAGCAGGTCCCATGGGTGTTAAAACCTGCTTCTCTTAAAAAGAAAATCCCCAGTGTCAAAGAGTTGTTTCCCAATGAATTTCGGCCAGTGCAAGTCTTGTTGAATGATCAAATTTCTTGAAAAGTTGTTTCAGATAAGAAAACCGGTTTGGCTGTGGCATGATTTACAAGAAAGTATGTTCTTGCTGTCTATTTCAAAGGGATGAATGTTGGCCCATTTCTGTGGTTCTCTGTGGCCTGGATTAGCTGTGCAAAGAAGGCAGTGTCTTAGTCATTGAGAGTGTGAGCATTTTTCCTCTTTATAGTGAACAGATACAAAGGCTTGGAAATGTTGGGCACAACTTTTTTTGCCTTTGGCACATGTTTACAAACATTCACGTATCATGGTCACGAAAGATATTCAATAAAAGACAGAAAATTATTTGGACAAGGCATACACTGAGCATTTCATCAGAATCTGTCCCCACTGCTTACGCAACAGGCTGTAGATGCATCTCCTCTGGAAGAAAAGTAACTGATACCATAGAACAGGCTATTGAAAAACAAGGCTTTGAAGATGGAGTTGCTTTGCCCTAGCTTTTTTCTTCATCCAGTTATTCTACCTCCCCAGCTTGCAGAAGGACTGGTCTTTTGGTGAGTTTGTTCGCATTGCCACATAGTGTACACGCACTCTGAGCTTACATGAAAGAGGAAAGGTTTCAAGTGCACAGGTGAAGCTGAGTTGCATGATTGTAGCAAAATGTTCTGTTCCTGAGTTGTTGATGGCATGCAATACCATCCGGTGGGGGAAACATCTCTCAAAAGGAGTACCATTGATTGAAGGTAGAGAACAGGTTATTTCACTTCTGCTGGTGATATTCGCTTATGCCAGGATATCACTCCAGTTTTCCTGGCAGGAGTTACTTTATTGATGGAGGTTAAAACTTTGGTTTTCAGTTGAGATTCCAGCTGACTTGGCACACTGACATAATTACATCTGCAGAGGTAACAAACATTGATTTTCTCTGTGCAAAGAAAACAGCTTCTACTAACATTTTCCAAGTTTGTACTACATCCAGACTTGGAAAAAGAAAATGCAGCAAAATATTTTGTGTTGAAGATGACGTTTGAAAATCCTCTCCTGTCATACTCCTTTTACAAAATGTATTTGCTATTATGCTATCAAAGTAAAGCTTCTTAACTGACACCTGGTTTTCTGTTCAATTTTCTGACAAGTGGGGAAGCTGGGACAGTTAAGTGTGTTAAAAAATAAATTCCTCAAAGCTGAAGAAGTAGAGCTGACTGGGGAATGCTGGGATGAAATGCCATTTTTCAGGAAAAAGGCTGCTCTAGAGAGGAGCTCATTTCAAACTCTGCTAGCTCAGAGTTTCATGGTTAAATGATATATATCAGTCACCTCCTGCTGGCTGACCTAAACTAATTAAATACTTTGGGTTTTAAAACTACAAAAACAGAGCAGGTTATTGCTAACAACTTCCCAATGCTAGGACATAGGCTTTGGAATAGCGATGAGGAACTATGATACCAGATTCACTTGCCAGAGTAAATCACCTCCCTGCCCCAAGTTAGGCAATAAATATGAATGTGCAGGACTCTTCTTCCATCCAAGTGTTTGATGGACTGGAAACCATTGGGAAATTTGGGAAAAAAAAAAAAAAAAAACAAACCAAACAAAACAGTGAAAGAGAGTGTGCATAATGTCCTCTGGAGGGCACAGAACCCCAGCTGGGAAGGACAGTCAGCACGTACTGTAAAGATTTGTCTCTTATTCCTGTTTGCTTTCTATTGCAACCCAAAGACTGGATCCCTGAGGGAGTGGACAAGGCAGAGTGGCCCATCTTTGACTGGCAACATGCAGTCAGTGGTACCTGAATGTAGGTAAGACGAAACAAAAGGAAATACTTGCCCAACTTCAAGGGGTTAACATAACCTAAAAGAGATTTGAGTGCAAATCTGTTCCTGTGTGTTTTCCTGGATCAAATTTTACCCTGTTAGATCTGTGCAGCCCCTCTCTGTTAGCTGAGAGATGAGCTTGGTTCACTGCGCAGGTTTCATAGTGTAACCTTTATGGCAAATGAGGAATATTTGGTGATCACATTACTTTAAGTGGGATTCAAAAGAGCAGACCAATTCCAGCAACCAGAGCCCTTCCTAGCGTTAGTGAGTGAGAGCTCCAGAAGCAGGCATATTATTAAAAACATTCTTATTAATAATTTATTTGTTCTGGGTAGTGCAGGAAGGTTTCAGTCACTCCTTATGTTAGCTGTTGTGTAACAGTAAGACAGTCCCTGCCCAAGTAGTCTTACAATATAATAATCTGGTTTATATCATGCAGATAACGTTTAACTATAAAAATATGAAAATAGAGGAAGTTATTCTGATCTTGTTTAGTTTCAAGTAGCAGACTATAACAGTTAGAACTAATAAATGCAAATTAGTACTTCCTTTTTCAAAATGTTGGCATTTCCCATACCCCTTGGACTTTTGAAACTCAGGCATCTGATATTCCATAAAGAGAGCTGGCAAGAATAGCCCCACACACTTTATTCTTTTTTAATTCTTTTTTAAAAAATTGTTAAGCA
The DNA here is from genome assembly GCF_036417535.1 of Chlamydotis macqueenii. Classification (NCBI taxonomy): domain Eukaryota; kingdom Metazoa; phylum Chordata; class Aves; order Otidiformes; family Otididae; genus Chlamydotis; species Chlamydotis macqueenii. The sequence goes on along the minus strand of NC_141593.1, from coordinate 14,800,761 downwards.
GATTTTCCACAGACAGTGACATAATGGAGGAGGGTGTGAAGGATCTATATCCAAGGTATGCATCATTTTACTGTTCAGAAATTCACTGTGTATGTCTCCCATTGTTGGTCAAGTTTGGCCTTTTTCAAAAGCAGGGCATATCGGATTTTCTACAAATGAGGCAGTAAAAATTAACCCAGCTGCAGTCCTGCCTACCGTGTTTCATCATAACACATGACAGAGTTGTATACTGTAAATTCTTTTGTCCCATTCTGGGAAAAAGGTAGTAAGAAGAAGCTGATTTGGATGAACGCTCCTCACACTGTGAGTTTCCCCACTTCTGCGAAGCTACCTGGCAGCTCCTGAAACACGATGGGCATTGAGAGGAAATTTATGCAAGTACCTGAGGTGAAAACACACCACTCTTGCAGTCAGTGGGCGAGGGGGCCCATTCAGAAAGGAAAGATCCTTCATTACAGCCACCCTCTCATTTCTTAGCCCAGGCTATGAGAGGTATAAAGGAAGTCTTGAAGCTCTTTTTCCTCTTCCCCAGCTTCCACACCTATGTTGGGCATAAGGAGTGAATTCAATTCTCTGAATGGACAACTGAGTATACTATGTGAGGCTAAAGTGTACATCACAGCCTCAGAGCTGTGAGGGGACTGCCTGTTATCTGGCAGATGTGAGATCATGTCAACTTGTAACAAAATCTCAGGAGCTAAGTAATGAAAATGTAACGTAGGCATGATGAGATATAAGAGATTTAATTTCCTGGTATAAACAAGGGCTGCAAGAGATCATAGTTCACGGTTAATAATGACTTCACAAGCCACTCTAACAGTCAATGCATTTGGGTCATGAAAGTGGGAGAATCACGTTTGTTCCCTGTAAAACTGGTGCAAGGCTGTTGATCCTCGTGCCTCATGCTTTGATGCAATGTGCCGCATGTACTCCACACAGCCTTGTGTTAGCATAACCTCGTGCAGCGGTTGTGTTTGCGCTTGTCCCTGCGTTAAGTCTCTTGTGACCATAAACATGTTTGCAGCCAAAGTGTAAGACCAGAACATTTGTGTGTTTTTTTATGTTGGTAGAAAAGGGCACCAACCTTTTTTTTGAAAACTTAGTGAGTTTCCATTGAACATTTGTTACTTTTTTTGGATCTCCCTATCCATCCAATATTGGTTTTTAAAAGACAGTGAGATGAGAATAGATGCTTAGAATACATGTGTCCTGAAAGCCAGCTCCAAGCTTTTTAGGACTCAGGAGAAGCAAATTAGAAACAAAGCATCACGCTAAACCAGACCACTGATCTGTGGTCAGATATTGCCTCTGTAGGGCATGAGGTTTCACTGATGATAATATTTGTGAGTAGACCTTCTGTCCATCCTCCATTTGCTTTTTGCCTTTTGGAATCAAAATAACAGACTGATTTCCTCATTCAAAAAGGAAGCATGCAGAACTACTGATCTTTGTTCTATTAAGAAACACAAATCCCAATGTACTTATTTCCTGCTTGTGTGTCTCAGTGTCAGTTTTTCTCCTGAGCCTGCCAACCATGGAAACCATCTGCCATTGTTTCTCTTCAGCACCTGCAGATCCTTTGAGCACACGTCTTGTTGTCCTCCTCTATTATGATTGACTTTTTAAAAATAGAGACTGAAAAGGGAAGGGTCTTCAATTTCTACTTTTGCTCACCTCCTCAATTAATTTGGTCCTTTTTCTAAAGCCACATAATAGTGTCTCAACTTTTAAACGTCATATTGGAGATATGGAAAGGGTTATAATTTGGCTACCTCAAATATGCCATTGGAGGCCAAGCTTTCCAGTTCACCAGCAATTATGTACTCCTTGGCAGTCCTGAAGAAAGTTCTTGAGGTGAATCCTGGGGCTCTGCTCAGGGATCACCTCCCAGAACGGTTCAACATCCACAACACGATGCTAACACAGCTTTCTATCAAATGGTATTCCTTGCTTCTCCAGTAATGGATTTCTGGGTGTCTGTCTCATTCTCTAGGCTGCAGCATTTTCATCCCTGCAGTCCCTGTTTCTTGCATTCAGAGGAACAGAGTCACAGAACTTTATCAGCCTAAATTTTCCTCTTAGTTCTCACTTCAGAGAGATTTTCACTTGTCTTTTGAATGCCAGTCAGCTTCTCATCTCTGTTAGCACTTGTGCTGCAGCATCCTCTCCTCCTCCTGTGGTTTGGCCTCCAAACTGCTGCCCTGTGAGAAACGATCCCTTTTGCTGTGTACAGGTGCCAAGGGCTTTCTCTGCGCTGTTTCCGTTGCTGATGATAGCTGCTACCACAGTAAGAGCTAAAATCCAGTAAAGGCACCCTCAGGTAAAATGCCTGGTAGTATGTATGTTTGTGTCTGTGGAGTCAGCTGCTTCAGATGGAATTCAAAATTCCTGTAATGAAAATTTTATTGAAATGGCCCATAGAAAATACTAGGTATTTCTCTGCAATTTTGGCACTGCAGCCAGAGCTGGCACCTTTGTCTTCTTGGTGTGTAAAGCCCAACACCTCTTCTTCAGGGCTAAAACCTGCATCCTTCCAAAGAACTCAACTTCCATCCTATTCTATCACAATTTAATGGTCAGGGAATAGGAGGTCCATGCCCTGAGTGCCAGGCAGCAGCACAGGCTGGGACAAGCCTTTCAGCTCCACCTGCAAGGGCTGCAACTCGGTGCAGCAGAGAGTGCAAGAGCCCTGAGGAGGCTGAGCACGGCAGGAGCGTGACAGCGTTATCTGTTTGTGGGGACCTTCACCTGATGGGAAGGAAGTGGGTGCTCCAGTCCCTCCTCAAGTTTCTTCTGTGTTTCATGTATCAACAAGATGTAGTGCTGAATGTAAAATATACAAAATATACACCCCTGACGCCCTAGCTACAGGTCACAGGAGCATTCCTGAGAAGTTGGTGTATCCATGTCCTCCCTCTCAGGCAGAGGGCTAAGTCTGGCTGGCTTGCTTCTTAGCAAGCCCATTAACCATTTTCAATGTTCACAGCTCGAATTTTAATTCCGGACTCTCCCTTCTCCTCCCTCCCCTCTCCCCCAAAAGGAAACTAGCCACAGATAAATTTCTGGTATGCAGAAGGCTGAATGAGAGTTATGCAGAGAATTTTATAGTCTGGGGGTTTATGGTAGGCACAGGGCCAGCTGATGCAGTTTAGAATAGGGGACATGTGAAGAGGTCACAGTTTGGGATTTTGATACCCACACAAACAATTGGAGACATTTCTAGGAAGTCCAAAGTAAAATTGTAAATTGTGTCCTCTGTCCATTCATGATTTAAGCCAGTCTAAGGAAAAAGGAATTATTATTGTGAGTTGATTCTTACTGTAATTTATAGAGGAAGTACTCAAGTAAGAGATAAACCTATTGCATCTATCAGTATGTCAGAAGCCTTCATCAAATTAAGTCTTGCTGGAGACAGCAATCATCTAAAGTTGTTTTAATAGTAATAATCCTGCTTTAACAAACTGAGTCGGTGGTTTTAGTCCTGTTCAGTAATCAGCACTCTTGTTGCAACAGAGGAGTGTCTGAGGGCAAGAAGCGGGTTAAAGAAGAGCAGCTTACTCCTACCTCTGCTTGAGTAACTGGAGAAAGGTATATATAACTGAAGGCATTCTACTACAATTCATATTACCATACAAGAAGTTACAATCATTAATCTCTGCTTGAAACTTAAAGGCTCAGATTAAAAGAGTTGTCAGTTTTAGCCTTTGCAGCAGTCCTACATTCATAAATACAAGGTAGAAGTTCAAAAAGGATTAAAACAAGGATTTGCTCTGTTTCTCAGGATAGAAGAACGACTGCCTTCTCACTTGCAACACTTTCTGCCTGCAGGTTTGCACTTTCCGTTGAGCTTTGAATGCAATCCAAGCCAATATGTCAATAAAACTCTTCACTTTCCTTTAGCTGTACTTGTAACTAATGCCAATGTCAGTTATGTCAGTGCAATTCTTGGAAAAGAATTTCTGGCTAACTGGTTCTTCCTTCATCAGCTGGATGGCAGCCTGCACATTTCTGTGGAGCCATAGCACAGTATTTGCTATTGTTCCCTGGCTTTATTTTTATTTTTAATTTCTCAGTGTCATAAAACAGAATTGTTTTTCCAGTTTACATTTTGTCATGTTCTAATAGGTTTAGCATTCTAAATTGTTGACAAATTATATAACCCATATAAAGTGGAAAGTGTCTTCCGGGTCTGACATAATCATAGTTTCCTTGCTGTGCTTTCCTACTGAAGTAAATAAGCACTTACTTTATTTTGGACCTATAAATGACACTGTGAACTCTGAGGGAACATAAGATGTAAAGCTTGAGCTCAAACTGACTAATGTGACTGGAGAAGTAAGTTTTATTCAGCAAGACGTAGTTTATTGTCAGCAGCAGAGAAATTAATACCTGCAGATATCCATATTTACTCTGCATTTTTGAGAACACAGCATGTGTGTGTCCGAGGAACACCTGGGAACACTTTGGACTTGTCACTGCAGGAACCAGTCCTAAAAAACACAGAGTGCTTTGTTTCCTCCTCCCATCCCCATCACTGCTACAGCTCCCCATACCCCATCTTCCTGCTGAGGTGAGACACTTGGTATCAGGCCATCTGGTGATCCCATGCGAAGCATCTGTCAGAACAAACTAGTTATTTATCCACACGGACACTAAGCACTCCACTTTGCAGTGCCAAGCAGACACTGGAACACAAAATCACATTAATACTGACTGAAGCCATTTCTTTGACATGTTAGTCCAGTAACACCTGTCTCACTGTATTTCTTTTAATCTAGCTTGTTCCTCATTGTGCTACTTTGAAGGCCGTGAATGCTGCGAATAGTCTTGTCCTTATCTAAGTTCATGTTAATGAAGGTGTTGTGAGCTGTCTTAGCTTTGGCCATGGTGGTTTAGCATTTATAACACAGATTTTTTCACTGCAGTTAAATGGTGACAATGAATCAGCTTGTTGCCTTCAACACAAATGACTTCCCTGAAATCACACGTTAAACGGCACACATCATTATCTACTACTCTTTCTCCTAACAGGAGACTTCCAGTCAAGAGTCTAGTACTCTGTAGTTGCCCCATTCTCTTATCCTGGTAGATAACAGGGTCAAGCAGAAACCAAGAGCTGTGAAGTAAAACTGTGATAGCCAGAAAGTTTGATTGCAGTATATTAATTTATTATTAGAGTGAATTGCAACACTGGTGTTGGGATAGTGTAAGTGTAGGCTAAAGTCCCTGAGGTTGGCAATTTCTTCTATCTTGTGTTCTGGAAATTTAGAAATGGTACGAATGACTGTAATGAGACAGAGCAAAGGTAAGCTTGGTCTAACAGTTTAGGGATGTCCTTTTCTGATGCCTTAGGGATGACTTTTCTGATGCCATTCACAGAAATGTTACAGAAATTATCAGCCTCCAAAGACACATCTTTTGGGTTTTTTTCCCCACTGAAAGCCATATGTTTGTTCAGATTGAGTGTTCCTCTGATATCATAGGAAATTATTAAAATGGGCTGCGAAAGCAAGAATCAGGAAAAAAATTGAGGGAGATACACCAGCTGCAGTTTCTCTCCAGCTGTCTTTCACCAAAAACATTGCAGAGCCTCTTTCATAAAAAACACGGCTGCTGCATTACCAGTGGGCAAAAAGGGAGTAGGGGAGTAAGGTGTGCTAAATAACATGGCCCTTGCTCAGGGTCTTTACGGGCTGAAAACACATAGGTCAAACGCAAAGGTAGTGCAAGGCTAGGGTCTTCTTGAGGTGGTGCCTGTTTGTACTACAGCAGGTTTGGCCCATGACATTGCATGTTTAGCTTTCACACAGATGATACCTAATAGCAGTGGATTTTTTTTCCTTCTGCCTTAATCCTGCAAATATTTTCTACCCTTGGCACTTCTGTTGTTGAAGAGCCTCACCAGTGTTGTTGAAGAGCCTCACCAGAGGGCTGGGAGGATCCGGCAGTACGATCTTGGGGTCCTAAGTGAACAATAACCTATTTTCCCATCTGGCAAAACACTTCACCACATCTCTCCAGGTAGAAGAGGCATCCTGCTGAAGTCCATGGTTCCACACAGGACGGAGCCGACGTCGAGCTGCTGCTCAGGGTGGGGCTTTGAGTCACGGTCATCCCCAGCAGCCAGGAGGTAGGGTCAGGTGTTAGTTCCTGCAGCTCACCGCCCGCTCCTGGCTGTGCTCCCACGGCTCCTCGGAGGAATGGATGTGCACTTGGTCACTGTTCTGGCTATTCTAGCAGTCACGGTTAGTCAGACGTCTGAGAGTAAGTAAAATTGTACTTTATCTACTTCCATACTTTAATCTCCTAAAAGTAAAAGAAAAAAGACCTGAAGTGCGTCTACCTGGAATTGTGTCTGCTCGAGCCCTTGCTGCTCTGTTTGGGACCAGAGATGATAGCTTAAAGGTCTGTGCTGTAGTCTGGGAAGATTTTAAAAGTGAAACCTGGCTGTCTTAAACTGCACAGAACAATTGGCATTTGTTTCAGTGGAGTCAGGGCTTCACCTGAGCATTTCCTTGAAGTTTTCACACAGGTGTGGGCACTTTATGATTCTGTAAAATGGCTTAAGCAAGGAAAAGCTGAGCGGGTTATTTGTCATAGCAAACATTATCAAGAACATCATAGCTGAGAGATTTTAACTGCTGAAGGTTTAAGACCTTTAAAGCAGTGATTTCCTGAGGGAACACCTAACAAAATGTCACTATTTGTTTAAAGGTATCTCTCTAGTTCAGCTGCAATTTCCTCCTTTCTAAGCTTCTCGAGAGGGAATATGTTTAGAAAATCACTTGGTCTTTTTCCTTTAAAGTTAAATGGATGGCAAAGATATAAAAAAACCTTTTAATAACAAACTTCACATAATTGATTCCTCTCAGCAGAAAAGCAGTTTTGCATGCAGCTTTGCTCTGTGTTCAGTGCAGCATGTCTCAAAGATTCGGGAGATCTAAAAACGCTTTTGTCTTCTTGCATTTTCATCAACATGTAAAAAATTTCAAACCAGATTAGCCAGTGCTTGAATTCTTAGTTTTTCTTTGTAATTTTCTACTGTAAAATAAGCTGTGTTCATGGAGAAGGTAACTCACATTTTCTGGAGCACTTCAGCCTTAGAGATGTTCCTGTCTCAAGCTCCATGGGCTTCAGTAGGAGTAGGAACTGTGGAGTTCCTTGAGGACTTAGGCAACGCTTGGACAAAATCTGCCTTAAAATTTTATCCTGTTAAAATGGCCACTGCACCTGCTGGCACGGGAAGGCTCTGCATGCGCTCTTCTATTAGATTTATGATCTGGCCAGTCAGCAAGGTCTTGCACAATAGGACTGGCAGGTATATGCACAGGTCAAAGTAAAGATTCTCTTAGAGTGCAGTCTTTTATACTGAACCATCTGGCACAGGGAAAATATCTTTACCACCTAACTTTCCTCATGCAAACATGCTCTGCACTTAGCAGCAATATTTAAACGCCAGAACCCACAATAAAAACGAGCAGAGCTGAATGTGACTCTCTGGGTACAGGCACACCCTACCCTGATCTGAACTAGATTTAGGGATAACCCTAATGAGGATTAGGCTTCTTAGGCTGGTCATAACGCATCCATGTGTTTCAGGGTCACAGTACAGGTACACAAGTAAGATTTGGGCTGGTACATGCAAATTTGCGGAAGTTTCCTTTGCTTGTGGATGTGAATTGGCAGCTGTTGGCAGAGGCCGGTTAAGCCATCTGGTGGCCAACATTACACCCAGCTGCAGGCAGGAATGCGGCCCTGCCAGGCAGTGCCAGAAAATGAGTTCAAGATTACTTTGTAGACTGTGATGGAGACTTTGGTTTTTTTCCCCCTGTAATAGGATTCAAAAGGAGGTTTTCCAACTTTACTTTAAAAAAACCTTGGTAGACTTCCATCATCCCATCTCAGTGCCAGGGTGCCAGATGCTGTCACACCTGCAGTGAGGTGGGCAGCACTGCGTGACAGAGTACGCAGCAGGTTGGACAAGAGAACTTATTTCAAAGGTGGTTGGTTTGAATTTCAGATTGAGAAGACAGAAGTTCTCTTTGAGAAGCTCATACATCTATTTCATCTTGAAGATATGAAGAGAGAAATTTGCTAATTCCTATACAGTAAAAGCATCCAAAACAAGACTTGAATGCTACAGGGTAGGAATAACAACTAAATAAGACCATCCGGGTCTTTCCGAAGGAGTTAGCTGGAATTATCCTAGTCAAGTTATTCCAGCAATCCTGGTCTGGTTAGAGTGAGGGTGATCTGTGCAGTGTGGGTTCCCTCTTATCAAATTGCATGGCTTTACAGAAAAAAAAAAAAAACCAAAAAACAGATATATGTTCACATGACAGTTTCTTTTTGTATCTTAATGTACAAGAGATTATGTGGTTTGGTTTTGCTAAGAATAGCAGAAATTTCACCATCTGATAAGGTATTGGGTACTGGTGTGTGTTTGACCACATTAATATTACACGTTGTTTTGACAATTTTCAGCCTGCGTTTCCTTGATGCCCTGTAGTCCAGAGCACCAAGAATGTTGTATGGGGACAGACAGCTTGCAAACTGATAGCGATTTGATGGACAGAGAACCATTTGAAAATCATGACCTATTTGAGATATGACCTCCAGTCAGCCTTCCAGCCTTGACAATGTCCATATTAACAGCAGTTCTCAGAGCAGAACAGGAAAAGCATCACTGTGTAACTTCATTTGTATCCATTTTTGGCCACAAAACTATATAGTATGATTTTTATATGTATATATTATTATTTATACCTTATTTAAAGTTATTTCCATAACTTCAGGAGGTACAGCATAGAATCCCTTCTATCTTTTCTTTATCTCTTTCTCAGAATTATGCTTTAACTGTATGTGTTACCATGCAGTCAAAACAGTAGGATGCATGAGAGTATTTCTCAGCATTTGAGTTACCTTCTCACCTCCAGCTATTAAGGAACCTCCTTGTTTTTAAAGAGTACAGCTATGCTACATTTGCCAAGGATTCTAGCATCCTGCTTTGCTCACCTGCCAACCAGGATCAGAGCCTTCTGCATTACGAAATAGTTATTGACTTGCTTTAGGTTAAGCTGAAAAGACCTGCTTTGAGATAAGGAACTCTTAAATTAGCCTCGAGTTTGTTTTAGATGAGAGGAACATTTTCCTGGCAGCTTCATGAGCAGATGAGTACTAAATGAGCTGCCTCACAATAGTTACTATAAAGTGCAGGTGATGTGATAGTAATTTTCCTTCCAAGGACAGGACCTGGATTCTGCCCGCATAAGTAAACACCACTGGATTAAGAGCTGAAACTTAACTACGGAAATGGCTGTATTGACACCAGAACATTTCCGTATCTATCATGTTCTGACTAAGCAAGATATTAATCTGATCAATCAATGCAAAGGGTTTTTTTTCCCCAGATGTACAAAGCCTGCTTTGAAACCACAAAAGCATTCCATTAGGAAACGCTAATGGCTGCTGCCAATAGCCCCAGGTGTGCCAAAGTTGTGCAATCGGTGCAGAGCTGCATCAGTTCACGGTGAACTTGAGGAGCATTAGCAGCAGGTCTCACATTTCAGTGTGGATACAGAAAGTGCTTCAGGTTTTTGGATCTTACTATGCAAAGGAAGCTGTCCCTCAGACCACACAGTATGCTGGGGGAACCTGTGCTGCTTAATGGCTTTATGCATCTTTCCTGGGCTCCCGTAATAAGTGCAAGAACTACCTTTCCGTTTTTTTGGTTACACAGAAGAAAGTCTCCAGCATGGCCTTTCACTCAGCAGTCCATGGGTCACGTCCAGTTCAGGAAGGTCAGTGGGGCACTTTGCCAGCAGCACCATCAGGCTCCTCCGTGCCACCAGCAGGATCCAGGAGGGACCACCAAAGCCCAAAAGACAGACTGCTGGAGTGAAACCTGTCAGGAGAAGAGCTGCGCAGGGCCTGCCTAAAGCAACTGGGTTGGGTCTGGAACAGAGAGTAATGGAGACAGAGATCAAAAATGCCTTTCCCACTGTTCTCACATAGAGCCCAGCTTTTCCTATCGTGTTTAGTCCAACAAGGCCAAAATGAAACCAAGAGCAAGAGCAAGCACGGGGTGGGGAACACAATGGCTCCATCACTCACCCTTTATTTCCATGCAGCTTCATCTTCTCTTTTTTCTCCATCTGGCCCTGCTTCATGAGGCAAAGACCTGCCCTGCCATGTTATATTTTCTACAGAAGAGCCTGGCTGAAGCAATGACTGCTGCGTTTCTCCTTGACAGTGGTCTGTCCTACCTCAGTCCTAGCTGCCTAAAAACTGCAGCCACAGAGCAGCAGAACAGCCACTGTCTGTTGCCACTGTATGCCATAGGAGGGTTCTCCATCAGGATTTACGGTATCCCTACATGGGTACGTAAATCTAAGAATACTAGTTCAAAAGTGAAGAAGGAGGGAAATATTTAACTGTGTGTGTGTCGCCAAGTTTTTATTGCCCTGGGAACTGAGCAAGCAGCAATAATTGCTTATAATATTATTCGGCTGAACCCTAGGCGACATGGCCTTCCTCTGCTGCTTAACATGTCTCAAGTTTGAGAATTATGATGAAAAAAACAAAGCAGGAAGGATGAGAAAAGTTTCTATGGACTGAGTTTGGCCAGGTCACAGATAGGAAACGGAAAAAGAAACTTTTGTCAGTCAAAGAGACTTGACACTGCTAACAGACATGTAAAGACAGATATAATGAACAGTACTCATGGAGGTCTTGTTCCATCAGAGCCATTGGTTTTGCTGTGCTTCACTCTCTAGCACTCCACGGCAATCCTATCAATTCAAACTCACTGAGTCTCACAGACTCTTTTCCATTTAGAAGCAAGATTTTACTTAAAGAGCTTCTAACAGGTCTAGCTGAATGCAGGTGAAAACAGTAATCTCCAGAATCTCTAATTGCCAACTGCTTTTGATCTTTTCAGCCCTAAGAATGTGACTCACTACTCTGCCACCAAGATTTGACAGACTTCCAAGGAAACAAACCACTGTAGGAAGTTGAAATTCCATTATTGTGCTACATTCCTTGAACTGCAAGCACTGTTTTAAAATAATTCAGTATTTCAGGGATGTTGTTTCACTGTTTTTTTTTTAAGAAAAGAATCAAGTGGGTTTTATTCAAATGTGCTAGAAAGGCAAAGCTTTCTTTTCACTCCACTTTTGAAAATGCTAAAGCTATGCATAGCATGTTAAATAAATCCAGTATAATGAAAAGTACAGTACCATTGTATTCCACAAGTCACATGCATCCTAAAAAGAGGTCCTTTTTAGGGATCCTTTAGAGAGACAGTGGAGTGAGGGAAGGTATTTTTCCAGTTAATATCTTGCTTGCCCTCTGTAAGGGTGCTTAACTTGGTACAGTGGACTTTTCTGCAAGACTGAAGTATTTACATGCCACTCAAAAACATGAAACAGAAGCTTTAAGAAGCAATAGGTCTTTCCCTGGTGAGAGTTCCCAGGAAAGAAGTAACAAAACAGATAATACCACCTGCCGAAATACCAACAGAGCAATCTCTGAGTGGACCCTTCTCAAGATCTACCACTAAGCTGGTTGGTCCTTTCAGTGGCTCCTTTAGCTTTCCGGTTCAAGAGGCTCAGTGTCAGATAACAGGTCTAAATAATTTTTGGGTAAGCAGCTCTGGATTTCTAATTGTGCCATTGAGACATATCGACAAATGAAATGGGCAGCACTGAAAAAAATCTCTTTGACTGATAAATGGTGCACAAAAAGCCATGCCAACATCTTTGTGGAAAACCACAGTTCTTTCCTCTTAACCACTGCTTAGACCAATGACTGCTAATAGGCCTGATCTAATTGTTGAAATCTCGGAAAAATTGTGGTTTTGGGTTGGGCTGAAATCATCAGCTTTGCTTATTACTTCCTAATTCCTTCCCACTTGTGGGATCAGAGCGCAGCTATGGTAACAACGGACTGGGAAATGGAGCTGCAGGGTGGCTCAGAGAGCAGCATCCCCTCTCCTGGGGCTCTGACGAAATACAGCAGTTTCTTGGCTCACTGCCCTGACCGTTCTTCACACTCAGAGGAAAACAAAAAGAAATAACTTTTAAAACTGACTCCCCAGTGAAAAGGTACCAGTTATCACACATGCCTCTGTCAACATAAGGTTGCTGGTGACACTTCAATGGTGTCTGACAGGAAGACCCTGATGCCATGTATTCAGCGTGATTCAAACATAATTAATTTTTGTTTTCCATATGGTAGCTGTACTTCCACACGCAGAACACGAAAAAAAAAATTTAAAGTGACAGCTTCTTTTTCATCAGAAAACCAATACAGATCAGAATTCCTCAAGGCAAACACCCATACAGACCTGCCAAAGCAAGACAGCTTCCCCAGGCACACCTCCAATTAAAAGTTACTAGCAGCCTCTCGGTCTTCATAAGAAATGCTTTTGCCTCTTTAGCAAAAACATAAGCATCCTCTCATTCACCTTTTATAGACAATTTCAATCTGTTTTTTCTTTGTGTTTTCACCAGTTTCACATGCAGTCTGTTGCACGTTCTCATGTTGAGAGGCATAGCTTTTTGTACAGCTGTGTGAAACGGATGCGAGTGGCTTAATGCTCCAATTCAAAGATTGATTGAGCATCAGGTAACTGAATTCACTCTAAAACTGCTACTGTCGTTATATAAGTAGTATCCAAAGATGCAGTTATAAACAAGTTTCTATAAGATGCAATTCCTGTCGGCTAAGTTCCTTGAAAAGGACAGTCTGCCACGAGTTGTCAGTTGAGATAGTCGTAAGCCCACCTGGATGCATCAAGAATATTGCTTATCTGAGTTTGTGTATATTATTCTTTGTAAATCTATAAAAACAAATAAATATTCTTTTCTTAATTGTCAGTTATGATGTGTACAAATGACTAACACAGTGCTGTACAGTGCACTGTGTTGCACTATGAAGTGCAATACAGATGGTTCAGATCTAACCATCAAAGCAAGTGATGTTTCTGAGTCGGAGAAGTGGGATGAGGGCAAGAGATGGTAGTCAGGCACCGGAGAAACCTGGTGAGGAAGACTTTGGCAGCAGACAGCTGCTGTAATATCCAGCCATTCCATGGGAGGCTGGCAGTGCTGGCCTTGCCAAGTATTTTAGTTTACTAGACCCCAAAGAAGCAAAGGACTGGCCTTCTCCAAAAAGCACAGCCAGCCACCTCAGATGGAGTTCAAGGTATAATTACCCTTCCCTGAGTTTTTATCCTGCAAAATCCTGCCAGGAGCTGGCTGGCAACAACAAAAATCCATACTTCAGAGTCACCAACACCGTGTTGAGCCTTCAGAAGAAAATAAACTTAGTAGTGCTCAATGAGCTGAATTCCTATTTGTAAACGCCAATTAATTGTTTTCACAAGCAGTATGCTGTTGAAGAGAGAAAAGCAAAGGACAACAGGGAAATAATACAGGTAACACTCAACACAATTAGTCCTTCTGCACCATATGATTATTTATAGTCCACCTCTCTGGGTTGCTGAGGAGGCACCTGCTGGGACAGCTGCTTTCTTTCACCCTCCTTTCTGATGGTGGAACCCCAGGGCTCTGTCGTCAGCCCCACCAGTATGAAAGCCCCCTGCGAGCTGCAGCAAATAGTGTGACAGGTCTTCTGCGATGCCTGCTACATCGCCAGCTGCTCGAGCTCACTGCTGCAGCTTTGCTGGCATCTTCTGTTATTCCAGCACTCGGCGAGCACCCTTGTGAGGAACAGAGCACACAATCTTTCCTTCTTACAGGAAAGTTTTTAAACAGAGTTCTCATCTCCTGCTTACAGGAACTGAAATTGATTCTCATGCTTCTTTTTTTTTCTCTTGCTCTATGACTCTTGTGCTCCAAGGATAAATGATTACCTATGGAATAGCATGATTTACAGGCTAGGAAAAAAAACATTCAATCAAAACAAAGAGGAAGAAGACTCTCTCCCCACTTCTCCCAGATTAGTTCATGGACTGGGACGTAGTCTTCACTGTGCTTACTTTGAAGCATGGGTTTAATCCTGAGAGCCTCTCATCCTAGATAAATCCCTCAGCCACATAGCCTTGCTTGTCTTTGAGCTAATGGAGGGAACCCCTTCTTGAAGATCTATTTCTGTGCTAGAGTAGAAGAAAATCAAACACCAAAATGTTAGCATTTGTCATTAAAAAATCTTTACTCTTGATCTGCATTTTAAGGTTCAGTGACTTTTTATTTTCAAGATGGTATTAGGAAGTAGGAAACATTCTGCAGGAGATCATTCTCTAGAGAAGACACGTTCACCCATGGGGGCCCTTGGGGCAAAAGAAAGCACAAAACCCAGCAACAGCATTAATAATTTCAAAGACAGAAGATAATGGGCCTGACTCAACCTCACAAGGCAGAGCTTTTAAATTATACTCCTGACACTTCCTGTGTTATTAGTGTTGGTGATCTTCTTCCACAAATAAGGCAGTTAAATATTTTTTACAATTTTTATTTTACTGTAACAAGCATTTACGTATGTGTGCACAAGGAGAGGTGGAGAAAATTGTTCTTTAAACAACAAAACAACCCATCTGTCTTGTGGGAGAAGCTGAGAGAATGGTATCTCATCCCATAAGCTGTGAAGGTAACTAACCCTTGACCTCTCTGAAGTGCCCTTCCACCAATGCGTGCAGCAAACAGCAGGTGTCTGCAGGTGCAGGGCTAGGACCTCACTGGGATCATGGAGACATGATGGGATGGCTCACGTGACCGGTGTGCTGCAGTGGAGAGACACGGGCTTTTAGGAAGAACAGGCTGGAAGACAAGGAGAGGGAGTTGCCCTTTATGCAAGAGAGTGGCAGGAATACATGGAGCTCTGCCTGGGGATGGAAGATGAGCCAACTGAGAGCTTACGGGTCAGGATTAGCGGGCAGACCAACATGGGAGACATTGTAGTGACTGTCTGATATAGACTTCCTGACCAGGAAAAAGTAGCTGTTCTTCAAACAGCTGGAAAGAACTTCACATTGACAGGCCCTGGTTTTCATGGGGGACTTTAACCGCCCTGATGTCTGCTGGAAGGACAATACAGCAGTGCTAAAGCAAGCTAGAAGATTTCTTAAGTGCATGGATGACATCTTCTGGCACAAGTAATCAAGGAACCATCAAGGAAAAGCACTCAGCTGGACCAGATACTTGCAAACAAGGAAGAACTGGTCAGGGACATGAAAGTCAGAGGCAGCATTGGCTGCAGGGTCCATAAGACGGTGGAGTTCCGGATCCTAGGAGAAGGGGGCAGGGCAAAAAGCAAGATCACAGCCCAGGATTTCAGGAGAGCTGTTTTACAACCTCTTCAGAGACCTGCTTAGAAGAATCCCATGGAATTTGACCCTGAAAAAAAGAGGGGTCGAGGAGAGCTGGCTGATATTCAAGGGTCACCTCCTCCAAGCTCTAGAAAAGTCTGTCCCAACAAAGAGAAAACCAAGTAAAGTGGCAGGAGACCTGCATGGATGAGCACAGAGCTCCTAACTGAACTCAAACATAAAAACAGTGTGGAACGAAGGGGTGGAAGCAGGGGCAGGTGATCCAGGTGGAGTATAGAGTTGCTGTCTGATCATGCAGGAATAGCGTTATGAAAGCCAAGGCTGAGCTGGAGTTGAATCTGGCAAGGGATATGATGTGCAACAAGAAAGGATTCCACATAAATAGGAAAAGAAAAAGGAGGCAATATGTGAACCCACTGCTGAATGGGGCAGAGCAACTGGTAACAAATGACACAGATAAGGCTGAGGTACTCAATGCCTTCTTTGCTGCACTCTTTACCATTCAAACTGGCCTTCAAGAATCCTAGGTCCCTGAGACGAGAGGGCAAGTCTGGAGCAAGGAGGACCAGTGTCAGTGACGGACGACCACATTAGGGAGCACTTGAAAAAAATGGAGCTACACAAGGCCACAGGGACAGATGGGATGCACCACCCACCAGTGCTGAGGAGGCTGGCTGATGTCATTGTGGGGCCACTGTCAATTATCTTTCAACAGTCGTGGCAACTAGGAGAGGTTTCTGAAGACTGGAAGAGAGCAAATATGACTCCTATCTTCAAGAAGGGCAAGAAGGAAGATCCAGGGAACTATAGGCTGATCAACCTCACCTCAATTCCTAGGAAGGTGGTGGACAAAATCCTCCTGGAAAGCATTTCCAAAGATCTGTAGGACAAGTCGGTGATCAGGGGTAGGCAGCATGGATTTATGAAGAGGAAATCATGCTTGACAAACCTGATAGCCTTCTACAATGGGACAACTAGCTTGGTGGTCAAGAGGAGAGCAGCAGATGTTTACCACAACTTCAGTAAAATCTTTGATGCTGTCTCCTGTAACATTATCATAGACAGGCTACAAAGTACAGGTGAGGTGAATGAATAGTGATATGGACTGAAAACTGGCTGAATGACCAGGTCCAGTCACCAGTGGCGTACCCCACGGGTCACCATGGGGACCAATACTGTTCAACATCTTCATTAATGACGTGGATGATGAGACAGAATGTGTCTTCAGGAAGTCTGCAGATTAAAAAAAAACTGGGAGCAGTGGCTGATGCACCACATGGTTTTGCTGCCTTACAGACAGACCTTAACAGTCTGTAGAAATGGGTGGAGAGGAATCTCATGAAATTCAACAAGGGAAAATGCAAAGTCCTGCATCTGAGGAGGAATAATGCTAGGCAGCAGTGCTAGGGGCTGGTAGGGGAGGGAAGAAGACATTTGCTTGGTTCATCCACTTGGTTCAGAGGACCTTTAGGGCCTGATAACGAGGGAAAGGAACAAATATGTGACTCAGTCACACAGCATGGCTGCTTGCCTCTTAAAATGGCCTTAGTTATGCTAATCATATTACCAGGGGTCAGGAGCAGTGGGTCTTAAGATCAAGGGAGGTGGTACTTTCCCTCTACTCAGCACTCATGAGGCCATATCTGAAGTGCTGGGTCTAGTTTTGGGCTCCCCAGTGCAAGAGACATGGACATACTGGAGAGAGTCCAGCAAAGGGCCACAAAAGATGATGACGGGACTGGAGCACCTTGCATATGAGGGAAGACTGAGAGAGCTGGGACTGTTCAGCCTGGAGAAGAGAAGGCTCAAAAGGGTTCTCATCAAGGTGTTGTAGCCATCTTTCCCATACTTGATGGGAATGAAAGAAGAAGAGGGAGCCATGCTCTTTGCAGCAGTGCCCACTGACAGGACAAGAGGCAATGGGCACAAATTAAAACACATGAAATTCAATCTGAACACAGGAAAACTTTTTTTTTTGCTGTGAGGTTGGTCAAATACAGGAGCAGATTGCCCCGATATGTTGTTCTGTCTCTGTCCCTGGAGATATTCAAAAGGTGGCTGGATATGGTTCTGGGCAAGGAGCTCCAGGTGGCCCTGCTTGAGCAGGTGGACTGGACTAGCTGACCTCCAAAGGTCCCTTCCAACCTCAACCATTCTCTGGTTCTATGAAGTCAAGCTATGACACGTCCTCTTGATATCTATGTTGTTTCTAATATTGTTATTTCTCTTTTTAGCTTTGTTTCCTGGGGCCTTTAACTGTTGCACGAAAATTTCAGATGAAATTCCCAAAGGAATTCTCCAAAGAGTGGAGAGGTTTGAAACCCAGAAAGCAGATGGCCTGTGTCACCTAGAAGCTGTAATGTAAGAGATATTTTGGGTCCTTCACTGTGAAAGGGGGCACTGCTGAGTTAAAACCTATTAGGCACCACTTAAACAAGTAGAATCTTAGAATGCTAACACAAATTCAATGAAAACCAAGATTGTGTGTGACTTAAGAACTGTCCTTCCTTGTGCTGATTAAACTTCTGATTGCTAAGACTTCATTTCCTTTTCAGTAATAATACTGGTCATTATTCAGCCTGCACTAACTTGACACTTGCTTTATTTTTGGAACTGAAGAATGACTTGTGCACCTTAAGATGTTTCTGTTTTTTTCCAACTATTGATCTTCTACAAATCTTCCCTAAACTCATTAAATCAGTTTTACTTTTGTACATAAGCTATTTCTATTTTTTTTTGTCTGTTACAATATCAACCTGTTTGGGTTAAATTGATAAATTTCAAAGAAATCCTGGACATTTTTTATTTCTAGACATTTGCATGATGATCATGACAATAATAATAATAATAATAATAATAATAATAATAATAATAATAATAATAATAATAATTTATTGGCCATAGAAATGTACTGGTTTGCACCATGGTTCTTTTCAGACCAACTGAAGTGGTAAAGCTTTTTTTCAGATTTTGGAAGACAGGTGTAATCACGTAAACCTTAGATCCTAACTTTTAGGTATTTGAAGCTAGACAAAAGTGAATAGATATAGTATAAACCAGAATTTAACATTAACCAAATCGAACTTTGTGGTCTTCTTAGATGAGTGATAAGTATGATCATTTTAAAGAGTTGGGGGATTTACATTTTTTCTTCAAAACTGACAACCAATTTTTTGCTTTGGCAGTCTCTACATAGGAGGCAGAAAGTTCTGTGTCAGCCCACGGATTAAAAAAGTTAAAAAATGGATGAAGAAGAATAAGCACAAGATTCCCAGAAAAAAAGCTCATGATAGAAAGCAGAGAAGAACCAAAAATAATAAAAAGAAAGAAAAGAAACAGTAACATGGTGATTTTGAAGCAATCCCCATGATGAAGATACCTCTGGCATACGGCACTGCAAACAAAGATGCCAGACTTCATCAATGATGGATGATTGTAGCATTAAAATGACTTTTCAAGTATCTATGTGCTAGAGAAAGCAGTGGCAGAAAACATCACCTGTACACAGAACGATGCTGGTCAGATTACCCGCCAAACGACAAGATGTTCCTGACAATATCTTGTAGCAAGTGCCCACTGTACCTCCTAGATCTATTGGTAGACGTAAATGCTCCTCTCTCCCACTCTGCTTTCATGGCAACCTTCCCTGTGATTCCTGTTTTATATGCCAGTATGCAGTTCTTTCTCCTTGCTCCATTTTCCCAATCCCCCTCTTGGTCCTTGTTCTTCCTTGTCTGCAATAATCTTTGTGCTGTTGCCCGTTTTGTTTCTATTTTTCCAGTCATTAATCTTCTTTTTTTTTTCTCTTTCTTACATAATTTTATAGATACCCTTCCAGATACTAGCTCAGTTTAAGCTGGCCAAACCCATGTATCTTTTACCTATTCCAAACCATCTCTGCTCCCAGCTGTTATTATCATGAAATAACACGTCAGTGACAATAACTGAGCCTGTTCTTCGGGCTCAAAGCGTGGCAGCCAAGGCTAGCAATAAAGATAATCTCTATTGCTTTTGTTCATTCAATTCCCTATTCAAATTCTTCAGCTGGGTCCTTCCTATCCTCTTTGCTGAATTTCTTATAATTGGCCCTGAGGACCGCACGTCTCCATCAAGGCCTCTCTCTGAAGACTAACGATGATGCCCGTCTGGCAGCCCACTCCATACCCTCCCTCCCACTGCATGGCACTGCCCGCTCCTTCACTCCCTCCTTCCTTTGAAACTTCGAACTAATTTACTATTTCCACAAAGCCGTCTTAGTCAAAGGCACTCTTCCTCAGAGATGCATATGTAGAAAGCAGCAAATGGTGGGGAAAGAGAGGTCTTAATAGGAGTAAGTTTCACAGAATGGATACTTAAAATATTTACCTAGTTAGCCAGAAATACTTAATGTAGCAGCATTATTCTGTTCTTCCTCATCCTCCCCTACTAATTGCTGTCTGTTTTCATTCACTGCATTCGACTCAAATCAGCTCCTCAGGGTTGACTCTTGTATTTGTTTTGGAACTGTTATGTCTAACAATGTACTGCAAATATGGGAGAAAGCCTGGCAGATGACATGAAGCAGCTGCTGATAGGTTCCCTGGATAAAATAACGATTAACATCTGTGGCAAGGTCACTGGAGAACAGCTAGCATACTCCCACAGAGGCACACCTGATGAAAGAAACCGACTCCTTCCAAAACAAATACGAGAAAACAAGAAACATCGTTACCATCTCTGATGAGCCAACAGCCTCCTAACAGGGACGAGGCAGCTGGTCTAACTCTCCCTCCGGTTTCTAGGGAGTGCTGTGTACATGACGCACGTTGGCGTCGCTCCATCCTCTGCCTGCTGAAGTGACAACAGAGGGACCCTCCTGTCCCAATCCGAAGCCGGAGTTGCTCTCTCTGACTCTGGGCACACACAGAGGCTCTTCCTCCGGAACGCCACGTTTGGCATGCTGGGGAGGCAGAGGGTGCGAGCCTGGCTGGTGCTATCTGAGATGGCACACGTTTTCCCCCTTTTCACTTGCACTCTGATGCTGCACTGCCTGGACAGCACACGGCTACAGCGAATGCGTGTCAGACAGAATCCAGTCATCCCGGGCCCAGGTCAGCAGAGCACCAGGAACACTAAATTGCTGGAATATACCACATGATGGTATCAGTATCTTACTGTCTCTGCCAGCTCTGTTTATTTTCTTCCCTGTGTTCTGCTCCGGATTCCAGATTTTATCTTCATGCTTCTTTCTTGAGTCCTAGATTTCTAGATTGGTTTATCATGGCATTTCAGCTCCTCGTAGCTTTTCCATCAATGGAAGCACTGGCCTTTTGAGTGTATAGACTGTACCCAAACTACTGAGTAAAGTACGGAGTGTACCTTAATTTCCATGCCTGGAATACTGGAGATATTCAGCATTTCACAGGATTAGAGGATGCAAGTAACTTTGCAGGCTGACCCAGGCATGCCTGAGGCCCCTGTGAACCATCTGACTGTTTCACTTCCAGAATCACTAAATATTGCCACTTCGTAAAGGCAAGCTAGGGAGTTGGGAGACTGAAGAAAGAAGGGAGCAAAGTCAAGCTCACAGTATGGATAAGAAAAAGTGAAGCTGAGGTTCTGGATGAGACCACAGCAGCACTGCCATCAGAAGCGGGAACTCCTGGGTGTTCTGCCTGGGAAGGGAAGGAAGGGAAGGGAGGTCCCTGTTGGTTTAGCATCGGGCTGCTGGGAAGCTCCATGCATTCCTGGCTTGCTCTGACGTTTGTTAGAAGGCAGCATGGCTGCGCTTCTACCTCCGGTTTGGACAGCAGTGTCTGCTTCCTAGGAGTCACCTCTTCTTGCACCACTGACCTTCCCAGCCTCCAAATATTAGATTCTTATTTGTTCAACAATTGCTGTGTCGTGTTTGAAATTGCAACAGTGCTGCAATTCCTTCTCTTAGGCATACTGTATAAAAGCAGCAAAGTGTGATCTAAATGCATTTTCAGAGCTTTTAATAACTGGAATTTTCACAATGTCACAAACATTTTTAGACCCAGCCAGATCTGCAACTCAGATAGTACTGAAATGTTTGCATTTACTGGACCTGCTTTAAAAGACAGGCTTTGGTAGTTTTGTTTACATCACCCAGTTCTTCAGAGCATGTGTGTTATCTCATGTCAGGTTTTCCTAGATTCAGTAGACCAAACTGAGACATTATGAGATGACAGAAGTCCTCTTCCAGCAGCCAACTGTGTTTCAAGTTTGGGTTCCTGTGCATTCTTTTAGGAATTGAATGAGAAATAACTTCTACTGGTCATTGAAGCTAAAAAACTTTCTTCCCTGATACTGGTATATGAAGTATCCAAACAGCACTTGAAGATCTACTGTCTGGTACAGTTTCGTTTGTCCCTGAACCCTGGCCCACAAATACGTAAAAGAAAAAGCTTCCAGTTTCCAAACCTTCGCTTGGGTGACCTCACACTCTGTACCTGAGCATTATTTTTGACCTTCGCTATGTTGTACTTGGCAACACAACAGAATCAATACTTCTTTTTTTTCAGTAAAGTCTTCTCAACATCGTGTCTTGTGCAAGAGATTATTATGGCACATGGCTTTGTTTTCCCTGAAAAAGTTGGCTAAGGATCTCTTTTAAATGGGTTTAGGTACCTAGAGATGTAGTTGGCTGCATCTGAAAACCCCAGTGAGTGTTTTAGTGACTTAGAAGTGTAGCTCCCATTGAATTAAATCCAAATCAGGCCTGTAGGTAGTATTCTTGAACATTCCAATAAATTCGCTCTTAAATGGTTTTAAGAAACAGCTTTAATCATCTGGCTATTTCATTTATTTTAAGAGTTATGAACTTAACCTAATATGACAGAGTCTATCTCTCTAGGAGGCCTTAGGAAAAAAAAGTCACAGATAGGAATGTTTAAGAATTACTAAACAGAAGCAAAGAACCCATTGGCTCTGTTGAGACAAAACCAGAGCCCTAGATTTGATACACCGGGTTAAAAGCAGAAGTAAAGGTAAATGATCAGATAGCAAACAGTTTTCTTTCAAAACAGTATGGGATTAGGAGATCTCATCCACTTTTACACAGCTGACAAATGGTGAGAGACACTCAAATTCAAACTTATCTTTTATCAAAACAGACTGGATTTTAATGGAGGAATGTGTTTGTCCTCCCGCTAACAGCATCTGAGCAGGTTCCTGCTCCAAGGTTATTCTGAGTTATGCTGAGTTTCTTTGGTAATACCATCTTTATTAATTGGGCCTCTTCTTTCTCAGGTTTCCGGTTCTAATGTTACCAAGGTGCAGCATTCATTTTGGTACATTAGTCCAAACTATGGAATATTCTCAACAGAAAATCCCACTGGACAGATTGGTTAAGCTCTAGAGCCACCAAAGGAAAATGACCTGCATTCTCACAAGCTGGGCCAGAAATAGTGGCAATCAAATACCTGCAGCATAAATTGGTTAGAGGACTGTAATTAATTACCTAAGAGCTTTGGAACAAGACTCATCAACAATTTTAATGTTATTACTGCAATCTTTCTGAGAGATTCATATAAAGCAATTGTAGTCTATTACCAAAGCAGTATAGGCAGATCCTTTACCGTGAATAAATATTCATAATTTTTTGGTGACTATTCCCTTGCGATACACTCAGTGACAGGAGAAGCAGAAAGGAGCCTCATAAAGCTGAATAAAAAGAATAATGCTATTGACAGCAATTATAGAATGAATTGTACTGATTAATAAGAAAAAGTAGTATATCTTAGGCTATAAAAAATTAGTCATCAAACTAGTCTGCAATAGGAGGATGTCTGGACTTGATGTAAATTTAAATTAGAGTCTGGATCCAGAAACCTGCCGAGGAGACAAATACGTTGCTTTTAGCAGCATAGATTAGATGTCTGTCTCTGAATTTAACTTCAGACAATTATTAAAAAACTGGGACTGCATTGTGTCCTTAACCTTAGTTTTAAAATTCTGAAAATTCTAGCAACTGTCTGTCATATTTTACCTTTTAGCTTTCCTTCCTCATTTGCAGGGTGTAATTTTCAAATGTGCTTCAGTACTGGCACAATAGAATATGGTTGTAATTTTACGGGCTGCAGGTGGTTAATTTGGTGGTTTGTTTGTTCGGGGTTTTTTTGTTGTTTTTTTTTTTTTTTCTAAATACATAATTTAAAATTAACAACAATGATTTCAGACATGTCATACTATCTTCTATAACACAGAAAATTAATGTCAAAGACATCATTCATCATCTTGTACCATGGACCATGGGAAAGAAAGCAGTAATACGGGCCATCTTCCCAAGCTAATCTCAGTTGTTTTGGCACCTTTTCTTTTATCAGATCTGTGTGCTGTAATAAAGATGGCTATTTACATCTGTGTTTATTGTTGACTACACACCCTAAACACCCTAAACAACTGCAAAAAGCAATTCTGCCTCTACCATTCTGAAAGCAAATATGAGCAGATTTAAGCTGTCAGGAAGCAGCAAGGGCAGGGTGCTCTGCAAGGCCGGGTGAGCCAGCTGCTGAACGTGACAACAAGGGCAGTGACCTCCATAACAAGGGCACGCTCTCACAGTGCCCAAACAAAAAAGCAGAGCGGGGCCAGTGACGGCAAGAGGAGTCAGCCAAGAGCCCAGTTTTCCAGAGAAGTCTGTAGTGATGAGCAGGTCAGAGGTAAAGCTGGGAAGACACGCAGGCAGCTAAGCCCCCAGGAAGTGGGGAAGGGGCTGCAAGGTCTGGGGGTGCACTCGCTGTCCTGACGTGAGCTCCCGCAAATTCAGCGAGATGGACTGTTTCATCTCCTGAGCATCTGCTCTTCTCTAAAGCCAGAACAGTCCAGGCACCCTGACGGCAGGAAACGTTTTGCCACAAGCATGTAAGGAGAGGCTGGTGTTAGGAACTATTTTTTAAGTCTAGAACAAGGACAGCATTCTGGTTTTCCTTTTGATTTTTTTTTTCTTCTTTGTGGTAGGAAGGGAAAAGAAGGAGGAATTGAAGTTTTAGATGCCCAGTTCAACTTTTCTAGGAAGAAATCTGTTTGGTCTGTAGGCACAGAAGATAACAGCATGTCTACATGATGTAACTATGCCATCGCCTACTGAGTTTGCATTTTGTCAACTTGTTTTTTCAGAGTTACAAATGGAACTGGCTTGTACACAGCCTGGCATAAGCTTATCAGAAGACTGCAGGGTAACACACATAAACAAAACTCAATTTCTCACTACTGTTTCTCAATCCTTGCACTATGAAAAGTTGTACCACAAATCTGTGATTTTACATGGTGATAGAACAGTTACAACTTCAAAACAGATTGAACAAACACAATAGGTGTTAAGACTTTCAACAACAGTTCTTCCTCTTTCTTTTGCATTATTTCCACATGCCCCTAAGATGGTGGCAATCACACGGGTTTAGCATCCTGATACTGTGTGTTGTCTTCTGCTCGCCGTAGCAAACGGATGTCACAGAACCTGACATCGGCTGCTAAGGGAGTGTATTTCTTTGACTTGAGCGATGTTTCACAACTAAATTATCCAGGATTTAAAAGCTGTGCGTCATTTTTATCGAGCAGTTTCCTGTCTGCAACAGGGGATGCTCACTCCCCTGTGCAGCAATGGACGTAAATCACGACTGGGCCCACAGGCTGCACAGGGAAACTGTACATGAGCCAACTGCCAACCTGCCAAGTGATCATAGTGCCATCAGATAGGGCTCGGTGCACTACGGGCTTAACAAGCCGGGAAGGGACTGTGAGGGGCAGGTAGGACGGGATGTCACATCCTCCGTGAGGCAGTATCGCCGGCAGGGCCTCGGCCTGGCGCCCCGAGGGGAAGGACAGCGGGGGGGCCTGAGGGGCAAGGGGAGATGGGCTGGGACCCTCCGGGCTGGGAGCCCTGGGCCGGGACCCCCTGGGCCGGGAGCCCCGGGCCGGGACCCCCTGGGCCGGGACCCCCGGGCTAGGACCTCCTGAGCTGGGACCAGGGCCTAGACCAGGGCCGGGTCGGGTCGCCGGGCGGCTGTCGCCGGGCCGGGCGGGCCTGCCCTCCCGTTGCCAGGCAACCGCCCGCTCGCCTCGCCGGGGCCCGGCAGCCGTCCTACTCTCACCCGCGGTCAGCAGCGCGCTCCCATTGGCTGCCTCCGCCCTGCGCTCGGCTCCCATTGAGCGCCCGCCGCCTCTGCCGCGTCCTCATTGGCGCGCTGCCCTCTGGCCACGCCGCGTCACTTTCTCACACCATTCCCCCCGCCTTCTCCGCCGGCTGCGGGCCGGCCGATGGGCGGGACCTGGGCGGCAGCAGTCGTGATTGGCCGGCGTAGCTGCCGCTCGAGGCGAGGGCCGGCGCGCGGGCGGCGGGGCTGTTTAAAGGCGCCGCACGCCGGCACCCGGTGTTTTCCCTCTCGTGCGTGCGAGTGGCTGAGGACGCGAAGCGGCGAGCGACACCGGGAGCCATCGCCTCCGACAGGTGAGGGCGGCTCGGCCCCCGGAGGCCCGCGGGCTGGGCGGCGTGCGCCGGGCGACGACCCCTGTCTCACTTCAGCCGCGGCGGGAGGGCGCGGAGCCGCGTGCGGGGAACACGCGTGGGGCCGCGGAGCCGCCCCCGGGGCCGGGGGATGGGTCGGCGCATCTGGAAACGGTGCTGCCGGTGGACGCCAGCGGGTTTGCAGTAGCGCCTGCAGTGCGGCAAGAGAGGGAGGGAGAGAAAAAAAAAAAAAGAAAAAAGAGAGAAAAGAAGAAACCAAACCACAAAGGGGTATCAGGATGGCTGTTAAACGTGGATGTGGGCACGCACGCCGCACTAGGCGCTGCCCGCTGCATCCCGCAGCATCGCCCGTGGCGTGGGGCGGGGCGTGGCGGCTCCCGAAAGAGCCGGCATCCCCGCTGCCGGGCCCCGGGCGCTGTTTCCTGCCCTCCCCTCGGGGGAAGCCCCCTCCGCGGCCGGGTGGGCGGCTCCGCCTGGCGGGGGCCCTCGATAGCCCCTCAGTGTCGCGACAGAGGCGCCCACCCGGGCGGGGGACCCCCCTGGCCAAGCCGCCTCCCGGCCGCGCAGGGCGGAGGGGTCGGGTACTGCCCCCTGGGAAACCGTCGTTTCGTGACGGCGTTTGCAGGGGCGTGAGCATCCCGACACCCACCCGTGTCGCTGAGAGAGCCCCGGTCGGGGTGCACTCGGAGGGAGGGTATCGGGCATCCTCGCGCGGGGTGGGGGGGGGTGGGGGGGGCGCCGCGAGTGGGTCCGTACGAACGAACTCGAGGTACTCCCTCGGTGGCGTGGCATCGTCACGCGTTTTGCCCGTCCCGTCCCGTGGGGGCTCCCTGCCAGCGGTGCGGGCGGAGGCGGGGACCTCCCGCGGATGCGCCCGGTACCGGCCCAGCTGTCCGCGCCGCGGGGATGATGAGGGGTGTGTGTAAGTGACGTCACAGCTGAAGCTGACAGACCACCGCTGTCGGGCTCCGGAAGAGCCCGTCGCCAGCCAAGTCCCCCAGCCGGGGGTGAAACCCAAAGCGGGGCACCCAACATGCTGCTTGTGGCCAGGGTCTGCTCCCCGAGGTCCGGCCAGCTGCCCTGTCTGAATTACAGACTTCAGCAGGAAACGGTAATGCCAAATTATCGACAGAATGTTCTCAAACTCCTAACAACGGCAGCGAGAGCCACTGGTTGTTGTGGGAGAACGCATTTCTGGCAACGCCAGCAGAAAGCAGTGGCTGTTTCACGCTGCTCGTTCATTCCCTGCGCGGGGTTAAGGGGACACACAATAAAGCAGGCTCTGCGTTTATTACAGCATTTGAGGTGCTCGCTCTTTTAAAAGAAATCGTACTTTTGAGTGCTTTTCATTTTCAGCAAAAACTTGGTGGTGGGATGTTGTTGGCCGCTTGACCAGGAGGACAAAAGGCCGTTTGTCTTACGTCAAGAAAACAATTTTTTTTTCCCCCCGTAACGCCTGACTTAAGATGTCATGTGTCTCATTTTGTTCCGTGATCAGAACAAGCTCACGTAGCGACGTTTTTCAAGGCCGCTGCGTTAGGCGAGCTTGGTATTCGGTGAGCCATGAGAACACGATTCAGAGGGACTTCCTTCCGTTGTCTTCCGCAGAAAGTTTTCTGCTGAGAGAACTTGTCGTGGTTCGACCCCAGTGGGCAGCTCAGCCCTACACAGACGCTCGCTCACTCCCTGCCTGGTGAGATGGGGGAGAGAATGAGTAGAAGTGAGAAAACTCATGGGTTGAGGTAAAAATGATTTAAATAAAGCAAAAGCCACACACGCAAGCGAAGGAAGAGAAGGAGTTTGTTTGCTGCATCCCATTGGCAGGCAGGTGTCTGGGAAAGCAGGCCTCCATCGCGCATAATGGTTATTTGGGAAGACCAACGCCATCATTCGCAGGGTCCCCCTTCTTCCCCCCAACTTTGTGGTATGGAATATTTCTGGGGTCAGTTGTGCCTGCTGTGTCCCCTCCCAATTTTTTTTTTTTTCTGCCCACACATTGGCAGTGCAGAAGGCCCTAAATACCCCCTTTTTTGGAAGTTTTGGTGCCAGAAACAGAGCTGTGAAGGCAACAACCTTGTGACCGCTTCGAAATTATAGCTCAGGGGTGCGGGGAGGGCCGGGCCCCGCCCTCCCCGTCCCCCTGAGGCGTGGGCGTGGCCAGCTCCCCGCGCCTGCGCACTACGCGCCGGGCCGCACCGGATACCGCAGTGCGCATGCGCAGTCTTCCGCGCCGGGAGCCGGCCATGGGATTCCGCAACGTGTAAAAAAAAAAAAAGGGGGAGGGGGCGAGTGGGAGGAGGCCAGGGCTGCTGTGGCGTGAGGGTGGTGGGGTTCCACGTTGCGGGTGGGGCGCGGCGTGACGCTCTCCTTCCCCCCCCCCCCACCTCCTCACCCCCTGGAGGCCGTTCCGGCGGTGGCTGCTCGCCGGTCTCCTCGGCCGGGTGACCGGTAACCTTGAGGCGTTGGCGGGGAGGGCGCCCGCCGCCCTCAGGCGAGGCCGGAGCGGCGGCGGTGGCCTGAGGTGAGGGGGCTTGGTGGCGGGGTGGGTGAAGGTGGGTCCCGCGGGGCGTGGGCGAGGGGACGCGAGTGGGGTGAACGGGAGTTGGCCCTGCAGGGTGGCCAGCAACAAGGCGAAATGGGTTGCGTTGCTTAAAATCGGAGCGGTGCGCTGTGCGGCTGTTCTGCGGTGCTTCAGTGAGCAGCCTGTCTCTCCTGTTTGCGTGCTTTAATGTGAATAAAGGCTACAAGGGAAATATTTACATAGGTTATTTAATTCAGGGACCAGTTGGAGAAAGTCCAGAGGAGGCCGGGAAGATGATCAGAGGGCTGGAGCACCTCTCCTGTGAGGACAGGCTGAGAGAGCTGGGGCTGTTCAGCCTGGAGAAGAGGAGGCTCTGGGCAGACCTCATAGCGTCCTTCCAGTAAAGAGGGCCTACAGGAAAGACGGGGAGAAATTCTGTATCAGGGCCTGTTGTGATAGGGTGAGGGGTTATGGTTTCAAAACAGAGGGAGGCAGATTCAGACTTGATATAAGGAAGAAATTTTTTACAATGAGAGTGGTGGAACACTGCCGCAGGTTGCCCAGAGAGGTGGTGGATGCCCCATCGCTGGAAACATTCAAGGCCAGGTTGTACAGGGCCCTGAGCAACCTGATCTGGTTGGAGATGTCTCTGCTTCTTGCAGGGGGGTTGGGCTAGATGACCTTTAAAGGTCCCTTCCAACCCAAATCATTCAATGGTTCTATGGTTCTATTTTAGGTACTGTTTAAGCTTTATTAGAGACAGTCAAAATGTATCACAAGCCATGTGCTCCTTCTTGAGGTCTTTCATAGGACTGTATACCTGTCACTGAAAACACTTCTAATGTTTTCCTAACATCTGTCTTAATACGCATCCTGTAAAGTCATCATTCCTACAGAGAAAGTCTTTATGCCTTTATAAAGCTCATTGTGGTTTTATGGAAGAAGCTGGGTAGGGTCAGTGGGATGGTACTTGCAGCGGGGCATGAAGGGACAAGTGCTCTGTCAGGATGTAAGCAAAAGTACGGGAAGATAGTGCCTGTCTGGGTAATAGGGACAGGGTTAAAGTAATGGGATGTAGTCTGTCCTCGAGTATAGTATATTCTCGAGTGTAGTGGCAGTAAAATTAGGGGGTTACAATAAGAAAACTTGATCTATGAAGGAGAACTACTGTGTGTTCAACTCAGTTTGTAAAATGTTCCTCCAGGCCCAGCGTTAGGAGTTCAGTGTTCCAGAATGCCAAAACAGAATATGCTTGAAACAATGAACAAAAAACCCAATCAAAAATAAAAAAAAAAAACCCAAACCCCATACCACAATTATTTCTGCTATCTTTGTTGCAAGTATAAACAAAATGGAGGGACTTAGGTCACTTAGTTTAAAAATAAAAACAATTTTGAAGAGTCCTGACCTGTTTTAAGGCAGAGGTTTCCTGGTGAGGATAAATATTGGACTTAAGTTCTCAACTAGCAACATTTAAAATAAATCCAATGTTTATAGCTTGGTTGTGTGAAATTGAGACTTTGTGCATAAGCAAAAGTAGAATAATGAACATTAAGACTTGTTTCTCAAACACTTAAGACTTGTTACATCTATGTTTTGCTTCAGTGAAGTAACTTGGGCTTAACCTACATTTGTTCATCTCCAGGGCTGAAATTTTTATTTTCACTTAAAAGTACTTCTTAATATAAAATGTTACAACATTTCCAGTGATTAATTTACAGTCTGCTCAGATCAAATTCTCCCCAGAGGCAGAGGTTTACCTTTTGCAGATGACCTTGTAGAATACCTGAAATTTCACTTTTTCTGTAAATCTCCTCAAGATGAAAATTGGTCTCTTAAAATGGATGTGAATAAATCAGGTGTTTTGTGGTTTTCTTTTTTTTCTTTAAGATCTACCACGATGCCTGGGTCTCTTCCAGTGAATGCTGAATCCTGCTGGCCCAAAGATGTGGGAATTGTTGCGCTGGAAATATATTTTCCCTCTCAGTATGTTGACCAGACAGAGCTGGAGAAGTATGATGGTGTGGATGCTGGCAAATACACCATTGGGCTAGGCCAGTCAAAGATGGGGTTCTGCTCTGACCGGGAGGATATCAATTCCCTCTGCTTGACTGTGGTTCAGAAGCTCATGGAGAGGAACAGCCTTTCCTATGATTGTATCGGGAGATTAGAAGTTGGAACGGAGACGATAATTGATAAATCAAAATCTGTAAAGACTGTCCTGATGCAGCTTTTTGAAGAATCTGGCAATACAGATGTAGAAGGAATCGACACCACCAATGCATGCTACGGAGGCACTGCTGCTCTGTTTAATGCTATTAATTGGATTGAGTCCAGCTCTTGGGATGGTGAGTTCAGGGTATTTTCTTGAAAAGTTACATCATCCCCTGATTCTGAGTAGTCTGCCTTATAACGACTGTTCATGTTTAACCATATAAAACCCAAAGGGTAAACTGTTTTTATCTTCTGAAGTCTTTTTCTTAAGTGCTCTGGCAGAAAATAGCAATGTGGCTCGTATTCACTGGGCTTTACCTGTAGGTTTTGGTGGCTGTCAGGAAATTGAAATGTGGGGGAAAAGTCAGGATTGAAGAGCCCCTTAATCTCGGGGTCATCTCCTCTATAAGCAAAGGCCTAAAAATTGGTGATGGCTATTAAAATGTGCTTATTTCTGGCCTATTTCTCATTGTTATTTCTGTGTGTTTTTCACAGGACGCTATGCACTTGTCGTTGCTGGAGACATAGCTGTGTATGCCACTGGAAATGCCAGGCCAACAGGTGGAGCTGGTGCTGTTGCTATGCTAGTTGGTCCAAATGCTCCGTTAATTTTTGAGAGAGGTTAGTCCTGTGAGAAAACAAATACTGTTCAGCCCGATAACTGGATCCGTCCTGAAGCCTGTCCCCTGGTCTTTGTGCACTGCTGGAGGGCTGGATTAACTCCTGCTAGTGTCAGAAATTGTACTTTGTCTCCTCTTACTCTGGGCTGATTTGGCCAAGTCCTGTTACAGGAGGTGGCAAGGAACAACGTGAGGTGCTCTTATCTGTTTATTTCCTTGGGAATTCCCCAATAAAATTGACAAAGAGTGGACTAGAGCTGAATAAGACAGTGCTCTACTTCCAAGGCAAAATGACAAAAATAATTTGTTACTTGTGTTTATCACGCTTGGTCTTACTGTACATAACAAGCAATTGAAAACTGTGTGAAACATTACCTGAAAGGTAACCGTAAAGGGTCTGAAATGCTACCAAAACCTGCTTGATGGGCCCAGATATTGCTTGTTTCACCACGTGTGTTAAGTGGTTGACTCCAAGCAGCTGAATAAAGTAATTTTCACCTTTTGTCTATTTCTGTCCATCAGGGTTGCGTGGAACCCACATGCAGCACGCGTATGACTTCTACAAACCAGATATGGTCTCTGAATATCCTGTAGTTGACGGCAAACTGTCTATACAGTGCTACCTCAGTGCATTAGATCGCTGCTATGCTGTGTATCGCAACAAAATCCACGCCCAGTGGCAAAAGGGTATGTAGCCTCGCCTGATGATATTGCAAGATCTGCCAAATGCTGGAATGTGTAACGACACAGACAATCTATTTTCAAGTTTTAGCATCCAATCTAAAGACTAATATGTGGGTCCTTTACTTCATGTTTGTGTGCTCTGAGGCAGCTGAAGTGTTTGCTCTCTCCCATAAGAAATGTCTTGTTTCTGCTCAGCTATGGTTAAGTACTTGACAGTAGGTAAGGAGTAGTCTCTACAGGCTTTTGTTGGCGTTACATATGCTACACTTGCTTAAAAACCCCTCTATAAGATACTGAGGTTAACATTTAAATGTTATGTGACGATACTGCTGTTTTTTACCCCGAATGTTTAGTAATAGCTTCACTCATATAAAGAAGCATAGGTGTGGAGTTTAGTTAGTGAAATGAAGTAGATTATTTATTATGTCAAAATGCCGGGTAGAGATACAGAGATTCTGCTAAGCTTAGCTTTTTCTTCCAGAAAAAGCGCAAACATTGTTTGTTGGTGCAAAGAAAGATCAGCGAGAAAGTAATTTTTAAATAGAAGTGGCAGCAGTGTTTTAGGTGAACTTGACAGCAATAGTTAGTCTTGCAGTTGTCTCTTGTATGCTGATGTGTTACAATGACTAGTATCTTGCCACCTCCCTGTTTTATTTTAATAGTTGAAGTGAGTACTAAACGTAAGTTGTAACACAACGTTTCTGCCACTTCCAGAGGGAACAGACAGACATTTCACCTTGAATGACTTTGGATTCATGATCTTTCATTCTCCCTACTGTAAACTGGTGCAGAAGTCCGTGGCTAGACTCTTGCTGAATGACTTTCTCAGTGACCAGAACCCAGAAACAGCAAACGGTGTTTTCAGTGGTCTGGAAGCTTTCAGGTGAGAATGGCTGCTGTCTTCTTTACTCACACAATCTTAAGTTGTTACGCATTTAAGACGTGTTTTTACTTTCTGCTATTTTAATAACTGTCTCTGAACTTTTTTTTTTTAATAGGGATGTAAAACTTGAAGATACATACTTTGACAGAGATGTGGAAAAAGCTTTTATGAAAGCTAGTGCAGAGCTCTTCAATCAGAAAACCAAAGCTTCGTTACTCGTATCCAATCAGAATGGAAATATGTATACCCCTTCAGTCTATGGTTGCCTTGCCTCTCTTCTAGCCCAGTAAGCATAAAATTGGAAAAAAGTCATAGCTTTTTATATGTAAGGTCATAAAAGGTTTTTGTTTCATGAAGTCTTTTGTAAAAGCACCATCTAGCAAACCTTTTTCTACTAGATTGCTTTAAGCAGAAAGACTGAAGTTAAAAAATTAGTCTGTACAGATGTGGTTGTTCATTTTAGGCTTTAGGTCACTTAAGAATGAAAAATGTCTGCCTTCTAGATAATCATATTCTGGGCACTTCTTTTCTCTGTTTTGCTTTGGCAGCTTTGGAACTCATCACATAGCAGCGGTGTTTGAAATTGTGTTTTTTAAAAGTCATCACTTACACACGTAGCATGCGAAATGTGTATTGTACTCAATGCAACTTGCTGGCTGCTTTTTCTAAGCTAGCTGTGCTTTCTAGTGGTTTAAAATGGGCACCTTGGCTTAATTCTGACTCTAAAATACTGTTGCTTGATTTGCAGGTACTCCCCTGAGCAGCTGGCAGGACAGAGGATCAGTGTGTTCTCATATGGCTCTGGTTTTGCTGCTACGCTGTATTCCATCAGAGTTACACAGGATGCCACTCCTGGTGAGTGAAAAGCAGATACCTTAATTAACTCCCTTGTGCCGCTCATCTCTCAATGCTTTGTTACGCTACCTGCCAGCATAAAGAAACCTGCAGAGCAGTGCCTGATAAGACTAACCCTAAGCTGAAGATGTCCCAGCTCCAGGGGATGTTTATGTGTCTTCTTGGGCAAGTAAATAATATTCCTCAAACTCTGTTAATATTTTGTGATTGAGTAATTGGGAATATTATTAAATGAATAAAAGTTTTTTGCTTCTGTAATGCAAAATATTTTGCAGGGGTTTGAAACGTTAACATGCTAGCATGCAGTTCTCAGCACTGGTGCTACCTTACATGATGGTTTTATATTGTAGGTTCTGCACTGGACAAAATAACTGCCAGCCTTTCTGATCTCAAAACAAGACTTGATTCAAGAAAATGTATTGCACCTGATGTCTTTGCTGAAAACATGAAGCTTAGACAGGAAACACATCATTTGGGTAAGGAGTTAATAAATATAAACATTCTTAGTCTTACAGCAAAATGCTTATCACTTACTTCATCTGACTTTAAATGATTAGGATGTTGAATGAAGGAAATTTACAACCTTCTCTTCTTCTGAATGCTTCATGTTGATTGGCCCAGCATGGCTGAAAGGAAAATGCAGACTTGTTTTTTCTGTCTTACTACGTCCAAACTGCAAAAGCCTGCATTGTATAAAGCTCTTATCAGGAACCAGCTAACAGTGTGTTCCTGGCTTTTTTTTACAGCCAACTATATTCCGCAGTGTTCGGTAGAAGATCTCTTCGAGGGAACATGGTACCTTGTGCGTGTGGATGAAAAACACAGGAGAACTTATGCGCGGCGCCCACTTATGGGGGATGGACCTCTGGAGGCAGGAGTTGAAGTTGTCCACCCAGGCGTTGTTCATGAGGTGAACACACAGCACTCTCTAAAAGTTTGATAGAAGTGGTGGAACGGTTTATGTGTTTGTCTTAGCATGTGCATGTCCCTTATATTAAATACTTTGTTAGCATATGTAACATACAAGCCAGAAGTAGAAAATTTAACATGGGATTTTAAAAAGTACATTTCATCATAACAAGAATGAAACTGCGTAAGAATGAAACAAGAACAGACTGGCTCTTCTCACATAATCAGTTTGCATGAAGCATGACCGATTTGATTGACTTAAGACCAAGCCATCCTGTGTTGCATGAATGTTGGTTTGAGAGTTGGACTAGCCATGAAGTGTGAATGTCTGTGAACTGGAAAACTGAATTTAATGGGTTTTTTTTCCCCTTCTTCTTAGCACATCCCAAGCCCTGCTAAGAAAGTGCCAAGAATCCCTGCAACAACAGAATCTGAAGGCGTTACTGTTGCAATTTCCAATGGGGAGCATTAAGATACCTCTGTGAGGTGGGGAATGAAACAAGGTGTGAGGGTAGGGTGAGAGAGAGGAAAAAGGTTGCAGTAGTGCTGAAGTTTCAGTGTACAACAGGACATCATTGGAGCATGGAAAAACTGTTTAAGCTCCTTGAAAAGATTTGTCATAACACGGTGTGCTGATATTTATAGCATTTTCAGAACACTAAAATCATGAATATACTGGGGATGGAGGGACATGCCAGGGGCTGTGTGTATTCCTTAACATGTCTGAATTTTTTTAATTGCTGAGTAGTAACTGTAGTCTATTACAAGGTCTTTGTACATAGGGAAAAAAAAAAAAAGAATCTTGTGCTTGCTCTTTGTAAAACGACTTGAAACCTACACTGTTAACTTCTACTTGTACTGATGTGTGTGGAAAAATAGTCCAGGCTTTTAAAGTTAGGGTTCTCAGTGCCTTGACAGTAAGCAGTCAACCTTTTGAATACTGCACTTCTTCTCTTTCCCTTTATCACCTTTGCTTTCTTCTCCCAGCCTTCCTTCCATTGCCCCATTGCATTGGGAAAGGTGTAGAACCAAGTAACATTCATTGCTGGAACAGAATCTGTCTCCCCTGTCAAAATGACTGTATCAAGAACGGTTAGCCTGACAGGTGGCTTTCTTCCAAGGAACTCTGTGACCCACTGTGTTAGTTACTATGTAATTCCTCCTAGCACCTGTATTACTTCTTCTATACCGGCATTATAAATGGCAGCAGCCTGGGAGGAAATAAATAGCAAAAAGAAGGGAGGTGGTAATTATTTTTTCTTCTAAATAAATGATTTATTGATTTGTCACCTTTTGGGATTGTTCAGTAGAAGTATCTGGGGCAGCAGAATTTTCAAATAAAAGTTCCAGATACTTGGGAGTTGTTTTAATTGGCAAACAAAGGAAGAGTGGGAAGATAACTTTTTCTGGAGCTCTGGCCTCTTGCTATTCTTTATATAATATATACATTTCTGAAAGACTGTTTCTAACTTTGAATTTGGCTTTGATGTTCTTCTCCCTATTGGTAATACTGTAGGAGTGGGGTCTTTTCTTTCTTTCTTTTTTTTTTTCTTTAACTCCCAAAATGCAAGCAAAAAGCTGTCCGTTTTGCAAGTGGTAGGTACACAGTACTAATGGGGATTCCATTCTGGTAAAGCCCAGATGGGAAATAAACTATGACATGAGCCTTGTAAGCTTGTAATATATATTTAAATTGAGCTAATGTACAGAATGAAGTTTTGTTGAATTTATTTCTTTGCTAATTCTACAAAGCTACATTATCTAATATAAAGTAGCAAAAATGTATTTGTCTGTTAAATTACAATTTTTTTGTGTGTGTAATGAAGTGTTTGTATTACCTGTCACTCACTAGGATTTGATAACTTGCTGTATTTGTACAGTCAAGCCTTGGTAAAATAGTTATTATAAATTGATGAATACTAATCTGTTTGTTCTGCTGAAGATGATGGAGCAATGATGCATGGCGATAGTGCTTGTGAGTATTTTGGTTTAGGTTGCCCTTGTGAAACTTACCTTGGCACCAGAAAAACAAATTGCCATGGAACAAAGTCCATTGCTGGCAGTGGACAGGCCAAGGAGTGAGCTACTGGCACAAAGTTAACCGCAGGGACCTCACCGTCTGTGAGGCTGATCCTTTATTAAAATAAAGTTTGAGATACTTGGAAACCTGTTGGAGTAGTGCTGACTTGTTGGGTTTTCAGGGGGCTTTTTTTTTTTTCTTTAACAGGAAAGAAAGAGGAAACTGGCCTTGTGTAAACCCAAAGTTGCGGGTTCACAAGCCGTGTGGACCATCTGGATCTTTCTTCTTAATATAATTCTGTTACAAAAATGGAAAGAAAGGGTTCATTAGTCTGGTGAAAGCCTATTATTTCAGGGCTGTGTTTCCAGATAACTTAAATGCTTTCATACAGAAACTGTTTATAGTGGAGGAATTCAGTCCCAGCTTTTGAAATATAATTCATCTTTAGGACTGTCTTACAAAAGATGGTATTGTTTTATCCCTCTCAGAAAAACTGTGAAGGGGGACTGGTTCTTGCTTTGTACTTACCCGAGCCTCCCTGCCTCCACTTTCCCATGGGTGGCTCTTCAGAGTCATTCTGCTGCTCATTGATTACTGCTCTTAAAGCCAACTGATCATCTCATCAGTCCCCATAATAGATAAGGCATCCTGCCCTTAAATTTGAAAGCACCACCTGGCTCTGCCTTCTAGCTTAGGCATGTCTACTGTGCCTGTTCAGAGAAGGACAGCTCCTGCCCCTTTCCACCATTTGCATTGGAGCTGATGGTGTTGAAGATTAAAGTACAAAATAAGCAATTAAAGCTGAAAATCAGAGTGTCTACATCTTGGTGATGCTCGGAACAACTAAGCTATTCAACTTTTTAACTTGCAGTAGTCAGCAGTCTCAGAATCAGCTTTGTGCTAGCCTTTGATGGCAGGAGTTGGTACAAGCCTGTAATGCTCAATATGTAAATGAGTTTTGTTATTGGTTGCATTCAGCTCACTGATACTAGTGCTAGAGCAAGAATTCACAACCACATGAGTTTTGGAGGATGCTTAAATCTTTCTTGATTTGAGTGCAACCAGAGTCGAAACAGTTCTAGACTGTCAGAATGGTGCACGTAGTGGAAGGTGTGTCAGAAGGTCAGTAGATGGTAGCCCGACCCGTCACCCCCTAGGAATTGCAACCACAAGTTAAAGCAGTATATTGTAACTTGCTTTTCTGAACTGTGACAAATTATGAACTGTGTTCAGCAACAGCACAGTATTGCTCTTTCAAATAAAATTAGAAAAAAAAAACCCACAAACCTTTGATATATATTTTATCATCTTTAATTTGCAGTTGTTTAGATTATGGTCTGGTTTCTGCTTAAATTTAGTTCTCTGTCCTGGTTTGCAGTGCTAAAGGTGTGTCAAGCTGAGGTATAACTTTTCAAGAAGTTACCTGTTACCTGCCTGTACTGAGAATCTCCCAAGTGTGTTAAATGCAGTAATACTTGATCTTTACTAAAAGATCACCTCCACTAATGGTCCCTGACCTGCTTCACTTACTGGGGTTCTTGCGCTGGCTATACCATGTCTCTGGAGCAAGGGACAGACAAATGCGTGAGAGCTCTTATCTTTGAGCGCTTCACTGTGACTAGAGAAATGCAAAGGAGATGAGGCTTTTTTGGTTTATTCAAAAATTACAAAAAATGTCACACTGGAACTTGCGGAAAGTGAATAAAACCCGTTATTAAATGTGCCAAGTATAAAGCCAGCAGTGCAATTTATAAAATAGAACACAGCTTGGATGTGTGCTTCATCCCGCTGTAAGAACTGATTCCTCTCCTCAAGTCTTGTTCTTTGGGGTCTGGATGGGACATGATAGGAACACATTCCAGTGCCCTTTTCTTCTGTACTTTGTGCAAAACAATTCTGTAGACGCCTGTTACTGAGCTGCGCGCATCTCTTCCCCGGTTATTTTGAATGTGCTCTTCTGTGATTCCCAGATCTTCCAGAATATTTTTCACTTCGAGTTCTTCCTCTTTGAGTGTAGTGATGTCTGATAAATACTTTGGATCCAGTTTGAACGGCTGTAAAGGTTTGGGGTACTGTATTCCTTGCATCCATTCACTGTTCATAATAAGTTTGACAGAGTATCGTTCGGTTGGTACTGGCTGAAGGACTCCTTTTATCAGTTTCTGGCAAGTTTCTGAGAGGCAGGGAGGCAAACTGTATGTCCCTTCAAGAATGCACTTTTTCAGTTTGGCCACTGTATCTGCACGAAATGGCATAACACCCGTCGTCATGAAGTATAACAGGATCCCCAGGGCCCAGATGTCTACATAAATGCCAACGTAGTTTTCATCTCGGAAGAGTTCGGGAGCAGCATAAGGAGGAGAGCCACAGAAAGTATTTAAAGTTTCATCTCT
Source organism: Chlamydotis macqueenii (assembly GCF_036417535.1). NCBI lineage: Eukaryota > Metazoa > Chordata > Aves > Otidiformes > Otididae > Chlamydotis > Chlamydotis macqueenii. Next base: position 14,761,905 of record NC_141593.1, on the reverse strand, counting down.
TTTGCTCACTGTGCTGAATCCAAAGTCTCCCACCTTAACGCAGGTGTTACTGGTGTAAAAGACATTTTCTGCTTTCAGGTCCCGGTGAATGATATTGTTCTCGTGCTGTAAAACAAGATGAAAATGTGGTATTAGCTTGTTCATGGGGAAGTTCTCAAGTGACTGGCTGTTACCAGCCATTAGTTACCACACAGGAGAAAGGGAGTTATCATCTTGGACACAGTCAGAAATAAGCATCGCAATGAAACTGAAAAGCTGTTAAAAGTATTTAAACAAATTTAACTTAATTCTCTACTGATGCAAAAACAATAGAATAGGTGGAGAAGATGGGTTTTGAGAATAGCAGTCTCGAGGCAGATTTCTGATGGCATCGTGGCTAATTGTACCAGACTACCTATCTTCATGTGCAAAAATCTGTATTCAGAGTTCAGAACACTTGCTTTTGCAATTAATGCATTGCTGTAACACAAGTAAGTAAGTAACATAAAATAATTTATTTTTAACTAATTCCAATTTTGTATATATTGTAAGCCTCTGGACTTAGGACGTGAAAGCATTCTGTTCACCAAGTGAACATAATCACAGAGAAAGTAAGTTGCTACAGTTCTGTTGTGTGATCGAATGTCCTCCAAGGAACTGGTGGTGGCAGGAGAAAAGGACCGCAGGGTTGTGCCTTGTGGTGTTCCATGTTGTTGCATAACACCAAGTTCAGTGGTGTCCTCCAGTTTTAGAAAATTAAAATAAATACATATGCTGTAACTTGTACTTTTTTCCCTTGGAAGTGGCAGTAGTAGCCAAGGTCTCAAACTGAGTTTGCTCTGCTTAGTGTCAACATACCTGTTTTGATTAGGTAAGGGTTTAGCTTAATCTTTGAAATAACTAGGAGGAATGGATGTGCTTGAGCAGTCTCTGCCCTACGCTTTGAAGTAACAAGGTGCATGTCTCTGGAGGTAATATAGAAACCCTTCAGCATTCTAAGAGTTTGAAACTATCATCAATAACAGGACAGGGATCTCCAGTCCTTGTGTGGAATGGCAGCCATTACATGGCCTGGATTTGATGGCTTAGCAAAAGTACAATGTTTTGCAGAAGTCTTGTGTGTACAAGTTAAAAAGGCTGGCCAGTTTGGTAGTCTGCGTTTATGCTAAGAAATAAATGTGATCTTGAAATGTAAAGTAAGTTCCAGAAGCTGCTGAGTACCTGCCCTAAGGAAAAGGTGCTGAAGCTCATCCATCACTTACAGGACATAGGATCACTCTGTCAAAATGTACAAAAAAAAAATGTGCATTGTTTATATATGTCGCGAGCCTTTTGTAATGCAGTTTCTAAATGTCTGACCTGGGAACATCCTTGCTTTTGACTTCGCCTGAGGCTGTTATGTGACAGGACGACAGGAGCCACCGGAGGGCACCCTGAGCCAACCTTAACAAACACTACTTTTACTTGAACTGGCGTTTTTTTATGCTGTTGTTTCAAGTAGCTGTAGTTAGTATGCAAGGTTCAGAGGAAATGGTACTGAAGACATTAATTGCTCCTTTTTTTTTGCCTTTATAAGATGGTTTGGGCTCTACACAAATCGCATCATCCTAAATCCAGTTGCAATATAGAAGACTAGGCAAGGGGATGTGACTGGCTGGGTGTTAACTTCACAGATTTGCAAGAAAGTGAGGACCAGGAATTAACTGGCTTAAGTGCCAGTCTCCTACATTCATTAGTAAGCAAGCTGGATGTTTGCAGCACCTAACAAGCCTCTTCTCTGGGACACCCTTCTTTAAGCAGAAGAGTGATTGATCCTATGTTTTGAAATAGCTGGAGGGAAGAAATAAAGCTTTGTTAGCTGGTGCCTGCAGCAGCATAAAGCAGACAGGAGAATGCTGTTGCTAAATGGATGCTTCCACCCACTAGGTGTTCCCAGTTCAGCCTCCTCCCAATAGCCGTCAATAGAGAGGCATCACAGGTGGATGTGAAAGCGCTCTCACATACATTTAAGACGGCTCTTCTCTAGCTGTTTTGCTCTTCAGAAATGTGGGCCTGAAATCTCCGTAATGGTAAATCTGCTAGTTAAAAAACAAAAGATACATCCACAAACTCTGCTAGACTAGTGAGGGGCAACATGCTTGTGGAAGAAGAGCAACTTACCATGTGCTTCACAGCAGACACAATCTGGGAGAAGATTATTTTACACTCCGTTTCTAGCAGCTTCCCTTCTGTACTGATTTTAGTGAAAAGCTCCCCACCCCCTGCATACTCCATCACCAGGTGCATTTTTGAGAGTGTCTCCACCACTTCATACAGTCTGATGATATTTGGGTGGTGCAGTTTTTCCATGCTGGATATCTCACGAGATAGCAGACGTTGAGTCTTCCGGTCCAGCTTTGTCTTGTCCAAAATCTTAATTGCAACTTTCTCTGAAAAGACAAATGCTTTTCCATGTTGTTGATACAAGAGATAGAAATGGTAGTGCTATTTGCTTACAACAATGCTTGGTCATAGAAGAGCAATAACATTTCACTTCTGGTCACTATAAGCTGAGCTGCAGAAGCCTGCTAAGCCCTGCAGTCTTACGCACACACCCATGCCCGTTTCTGTCTACGGCATCCTGCTCACTGCTGAGGTAGCGGAGGGCTGGCAGAGTACTGCAAGAGATACCCAAATCATCTGCTGTCTTAGTGTGCTCCACTGCTGTCAGGCTAATATGTGTCTGCTGGCCACAGTTAACGCATCTGCTTTCGGTGTCTGATGCCGGTAAAGAAAGTCTGCACTTTCTCGTTTGTTGTTAGCTCAGTGCTCTTCAGATGAGCTAGGCCTGAGCCTGGTACTTGCAAACTAATGGCAGTGTCAAATTTAGGTGCTTTCTTTCACAGCAGACAGACAAACTTGGGGCAATTTAGGGGCTTTGGCTATAACCCTGCAAGTTTATAATGGAGAGGTGTTTTTAAGTTGGTGCGACTTGCCGAACTCTTCCCTAATCTCTTATCCCATATCCCCACAAATTCTCAGTTACCAAAATCAATGTTGTAGAGGTTTGTCTTTCTCAGAGTAGCTGTACCAGTTTTTCCAACAGGTTCATGCATGAGTAGTTCTGTACAGAATACAGGAGAAAGTACATTTTTATGTCTATATGCCACAGTGGGCCACGAATCCACATGGTGCACAGATTTTATTCTGAGAAAGGGAAAAAAAAACAGTGAAGTAGAATAAGTTGCAGGGACTCTGTAAGACAGCAAATCTAGCTGTCTTACACTGTCCTGGTAATGCAAAACTGCAGGTAAGTTCTACATGTTTCTGTAGCATATTTACAGTGAAGCCAAGGGCCACAAAACACAGATACACATCTGCAGCTGCGTATCACCAGGCTAGCTCAGAGCAGTAGGAACAGGTCAAACATAACTGCCCTTATGATTCTGTAATTAGCTGGTAGATTATGGCTTTTGTCTTCACTCTATTGAATACAGCTGGTATTTGAAGGATTAGTCTACTTAAAATAGGTTTACAGTGGCTTTGTATACCTTGTCAGGACAGCAAAATTAAACTGGATCATGGCAATAAAAACAACTGTTTATTCCTGGGAATAATGTTTTTCCCAATAATATCTTTGTAAATCACTGATTTTTTTTTTAACAATTAATCACCTTTATCAAATCTTTTAGAAAAAAACAACAACTCCACCTTGATTTCTAGTACACGGCAGTAAATAAAAAAAAAAAGATGTCAGTATTGTTTACTTGTTGCTTTAAGAGAAGCGTGAGAAGGCCATTTGATTTGTACATGTGTTCTTGTACTCAAAAGCATTCAAAGCATTCAAAAGCATTCAAAATGTTTTTACTTAATATTACAAAGTTGTTTGACTCAGTGTTTCAACACATCTAAAGGAAGTGTTAAGGATATCCATCTCTGCATAGATATATATGTGCAGGTCAAGAAAATGCCATGTCTGGTACATTTACCTTTCTTAGTAACATATAGGGAAAAAGGCATAAATTGATCCCCCTACTGAAGTGTGACAGGTATTCCAGGCAAATGTGATTCTTGTGGAAGGGGCCAAATTATCCCTTGATGTGCCTGTTTTTAGAGAGAGCCCATGCTGAGTACGGGGCAGTCTCCCCCACGCTGCTTCTCTCTGACCTGTTCCATGCTTTCCAGTGAGACTGGTAGGAAAGCGGGAACCTACCCCTGTGTGGTGCTGACGGTGCCGTGGTGAATCGGGAGGAAATACAGCTACAGAATGGCAACAGCACATGACACTGATGCTGGCAGACCTCTGACTGCTGACCTAGAGGTGAAAGACTAAAACCCTTGTCATGCTGGTAGCATTCTGATCCCCTAAACCAAGAGGAAGAAGCATCTGCTCACAGCAGCTAACATTTGCGCAACTAAATGCTTAGCTACTACAGGGATAACAATTCTTACACTCTTAATGATGTAATTGCATTGTTACATCTTGATTTATAAAAGTTGGGGGCACTTAGGCTTAAAAATAATATCTTCTAGGTTAAATTCCTTCTCTTTCTTTTTGCTGGAATTTTCTATTCTTCCTGGTCAGTTTTCCTTCAAAGTTTGAAAAGGAAAAAAAAATAAAAAAGGTTTAGAACTGAAAGATCTGAGCCTGCTGACACATCACCATAAATCAGGACCAACCTCCTTTAAATCTACATCATTGCAGTTGCATATGCATGATATGTAAAGAAAACCATCCCACCTAAAGTGTAAAAAACCTGACACCCTGCTTTTCTTTTTTAGAATCATAGAATCATAGAATAGTTAGAGTTGGAAGGGACCTTCAACGGTCATCTAGTCCAACCCCCCTGCAAGGAGCAGGGACATCCCTGACTAGATCAGGTTGCTCAGAGCCTCATCCAGCCTGGCCTTGAACGTTTCCAGGGATGGGGCCTCCACCACCTCTCTGGGCAACCTGTTCCAGTGCTCTACAACTCTCATTGTAAAAAAATTTTTTCTCATATCTAATCTAAACCTACCTCCTTCTAATTTAAACCCATAACATTTTTTTAAAGTTGTTCCCTCTGCTTCCAAAAAATGCTTGGTTTACGAATCCTGCATTACCCTTTGTCGTGGTTTTGTTAGTGAGGGGGGGCCTAAGGTGGTGGCTTCTGTAGGAAACTGCTAGAAGTCGCTCCCCTTTGTTCAGTGGACTCGGCCAGGCCTAGGGCGGACCCACTGCTGGCCAAGGCCGAGCCGATTGGTAGCAGAATGTTCCGTGATAACACCTCTGCGATAATGTATTTAAGAAGGGGAAAACAGAAAAAAAAAAAAAAAAAGGAGAAGAGAAGATGTGAAGAAGCTGAGCGGGGGCAGAGGTGCAGAGGGGGAGGCGCAGGCCTCATGGGCCTTGTAGGCCTCACCCTCTGGCCTCTCGCCAGGCAGCCGACTGGGCCCAACTCGGTCCAGTCCAGCTGCAAGAAGTGGAAAGGAGATGAGAAGTGAATAAGATGTAAAAAAAGATCCTGAAAGACATCTACCAGCCTGTTGTGAGGAACGGCTGCAGACGCCAAGGTCAGTTCAGAAGGAGGGGGAGGAGTAATGCGGCTCCTGGCCAAGATTCCCCTGCAGCCTGTGGTGACAACCATGGTGGAGCAGGTTGTCCCCCGGCAGCCCATGGAGGTCCACGGAGGAGCAGAGATCCACTTGGAGCCCGTGAAGGACCCCGTACTGGGGGAGGTGGATGCCTGAAGGCAGCTGTGGCCCGTGGAGGGCCCGCTGGGACAGCTGTTCTGGAGAGACTGCACCCCGTGGAAGAGATGACCCACGCCAGAGCAGTTTCACGAAGGACTGTGGCGTAGGGGTGGGACCCCACGATGGAGCAGGGGAGGAATGCGAGGAGTTCTTCCCCCGACCATGAAGCAGCGGCGTGAAACAACGTATGATGAGCTGACCACAACCCCCATTCCCTCTTCCCCCCTGTGCCACTCAGGAGGGGAAGGTAGTAGAGATAATGTTAAGCTTGGGAAGAGGGAGGGGTGGAGGGAGGTTATCTTGTTCTCTGTCTCATTATCCTACTGTTTGTAGTAATAAATGAATAGTTTTCCCCAAGTCGAGTCTGTTTTGCCTGTGACGGTAACTTTAAGGATTTTCTCCCTGTCCTTATCTCAAACCTCGAGCCGTTTTTCCTTATATTTTCTCTCCCTGTTCTCTCGGAAGGTGGGGGGAATGAGAGAGAGACTGCTTAGTCTGGTCCCGATCGGGGCTGAAGTACGACACCCTTGCATGGCAACAGTGCTGAACAGAAGGGCATTTTTAGCAGGCAGCTTATTTACCAAAATACTAAAACTGAGTAGTAAGAGATTTTGATTGACTGCATGTAGCATATGCCGAGGTTTGAAAAGAGCTAGCTGAAATGTTAGTAAGAGAAGTTAGGAAGAGGTTGAGAATTTCAGGAAGAAATGGTGTATGCTATGATGACAAAAGGAAACAAAATACAAACAGAACCAAGTTAAAATTGCTTTTAAAAAAGGCAAACAAGGTGCCTGACATTCCTGCCTTCCTGCCTTTGCAACTGATGTTTCACATTAGACTAGCTTTTTACTAGCTGTAAATTTGGATGCTCCTAATTGCATCTATTCAGCTGTGCTCTCACACTACATTTGTCAGCTGGAAGATATGTAAAATAGAAGTTACACAGAGCTTAGGAACTTAACAGTCGTTTGCAAGCAACTCTGTGGGTCTCTGGAGAAAATCTCTGCCAAAATTCAGGTTAATGAAGTGGGCAATACTCCTGAATAACACAATACACATCATAGCACCAAAGATTTTCCTGCATCCTCTAAGCGACCAAGACAGCCCTTGTGAGAGAAACAAGGTTCAGTAGGATCCTGAAGTTTTTTCCTCTCTCCTTCTAGAAAACTTTCCACATATCCTGCTGCAACAGATCTCAAGGGCTACAGAACAGCACACACATCTAATTGTTACGAAAGCTCATCTTAGTAAAGAATAAAAAATGTTTCCTTTTTAAATACAGGGTTAATGTAAGGAGAAAGGCCATGCTTAGAACTGAACACTGTGACATTTGGTGAAGAGCTGAACAGCACCCTGACACATATACCTCCCCCTACCACAGGAAACCAAATAGCATTAATAATGAAGCTTTTGTATTTATATAATTGGCAAAAAAAAAAAAAAAAAAAAAGACTTGTACTCATTAGCACTGTGCGGGAACAGCACTTCATTACCAACACAATGGTGTGCATCTACTGGGAAAAACAGAATCCGTTCTGTGGGTGGTCGTGGGGTGTGTGTATGCATGCACGTGTACATGTGTGTGCACACATGTGCATGTTCCTATTCTCCTACCCACATACTGTATTTTATGAGGACAGATGAGCCCACAGGCAACCTTGAGTCAGAAGATGTTTATCCTTCATCCTCCCAAGATCAGGATCTTCCTCATGACAGTTGCAAACTTAGTATCCAGAAATGAACTCCTTGCCCAGTGAACATTTTACCAAAAAAGCTACTAACAAACCAAAGAAAAAGAATTTGAGTATTTTCTGGTGAAAAAGAACATTTTCAAGGAAAAAAAAAATACGGTTTTGGTATTTATGTTGTCCAAACTTACTAAATTCACTGAAGTTCAAAATTTTTCAATCGGCTCTATTCAAATGCTAAAGCAACCTACTAAGTAAGTTCAATAGGTAAAAGGTTCATCTGGATGAAATTTATATCTTCCTTTCATTTCATTCCTCCTGTTCCCTCTACAGGAACAGCATTTCCTCCAACAGCAAGCACAAGACAAGTTTTCTCTGGAAGACAAAAAATAATCACAGAACAGAAGAGGAAATAACTTGCTGTGGGCCGAGTAGAACAGAGATGCTTTTCTGAAACAAGCAAAACCAAAAGAATCCACACCCAGTTAAAGCAATGCTTAGATGCAGGCAGGCTTTAGTTTGGAAAAAACAAATACCATCAGTTCGACACTTTGATTCCCAGTGCAACAACTGCTACACACGAGGGGTAAATGTGAGCTTTCACCCCTCCGCAGTCTGGGCTGAAAGAGGTGGTCAGAGAAAATAACAACAGGTAATACGGCATGAAGGCTTTGGGGCGTATCTTGTTCTCTCACCTGTAAGATGTTGGAGGGAAGGAGAGTCAACCAAACTGGAAAGACTATGAGAAAAAAACAAGATAGCAGTGTACAAGGATGTAGGGGAAACTTTCCCCCGAGGGAAAACATGAACAGTTTCTATTACTGTCAGAGAGTCAGAGGCAGAAGAAGAAACAGGACAGATGAAACCAAGTTCTCAGTTATACCTATAGCTGAAGTGTTTGCTGCAGTCACCTAGCCTTTCTAGTTCTTCCTAGAAGCAGCATATACCGTGCTTTTCTGTACTTAAAAAAAAAAGAAAAATAATTGATAATTCCACAGAAACCCTCATTTGTTTGTACCAGAGCTCGTTTCTCTGCACCTGCCCAGCCCACACATACAGCCCCATTCCAGATTTTTACAGTAATGAACCACCAGCAAATAAGCCCGTGAAGCAGGCATAGAATTTCTCATCAAAATTACTGTGACCAAATAACAACCATACTAGTAAAACTTGTGATGAAACAAAAGAAGCCCTGCTGAGCCTGTCTGCAGGCAGCAGCATGCCTGGCCAGGCTGCCCTGCAGTTCATGAGCTGGGGCAGAGGAGAGGGCAGATGAACAGGACGAGTTGTAGGAGGGCTGGCACACCACCATGCTCCAAGGCATGGAATGTTGGAGCTATGGGATGAGATGTGTTAACTCCATGAAGTGCAGAGATGAACTTTTCTTGCAATAGCTACCATCCAGAGAAAACGTTTCTGGTTTCTTTAAAGCCTAATCCAAGCCTAAGCATTTATCTGTGACACTGCCTACAGATTCACTCAACAACAACAAAAAAGACACATACAAACTATGTGTGTATTTAAGGTTCAGACAGCATCTTTCTTCCGGAAGAGGTCCATTTGTATCCATACAGAACTAAGGTGCTCAGCACACAGGTGACCCACACAGCAGTGCCTACCTTTGGTTAGGGAATGAATTCCAAGCTTCACTTGTGAGAAATTTCCACTTCCTATTTCTCCTCTGACTCGATAGAAGCCAATTCTCTTTCCCAGGGTTAATTCTTTCACCACTTTGTCATTCTGGGACATATCCTGCATTAGTTTCTCAAACGGGGTCAGCTTGTGCTGCCTGCCCTCTTCTTCTCCTCCATAGCACTCTGGGTGCCCATCATCTTCTCTGCTGTCCTCATGATGCCACCTGGAATAACGGTGTTTTCCAAGACTTCCTCCATTCACATATCCTGTTGTCATAGTCTATAGGGTAGTCACTTCCCCATTTAACAAGATGTCCCAATAAGTAGTTTAAGTGAAATAATTCTGTATGAATATGCAATCCTGCACATAATGGACACTGTGACAAACGTAGTTTAAAAAGCAGCTTACTGAAAGTCCAAGGGTCAGTTTGGAAATTACTTCAAAAACAAATCTGGCATATCAGTATATTGCAGTTCTGTTCAAAATCAGAGATAAAACTGGAAGCTGTTTACATCCATCTCTCACACACAGATTTAATATGTCAGGATCTTCATCTACAAGGTAAAAGAGGCTTTACAGTTAAAACTGTAAACTGTGCAAAAAAGCGGCGAGTTGCTCACTCTCTATGCAGTACATTTGACACATGGCAAACATTTGACACAAATTTTCAGGCTTTAGCTTGCTGCTTTGAAAACTAACTTGCTAGATAAATAACCAAACAAATAGCTGATTAACTACTCTGAATAAATCCAGATACTCCCAGTTCATTTTGAATAGCTGACCTTAAGAGCGTAGTTCTCCTTGATACTGGTACCAGTCCAAGAGCTGAACGTAGGGAAATGCCTTTGATTCATTCTTCAGCATGCAAGCTTGTCACTATGCCTTGGAAATGTCACTGTGCCTTGCAGCCCTGCTGTAAAAAGTTTGTTGCTCTTCTGTTTCCTCCTCATGGCAGGTTTAACAAAGCAACTGATCCTGGAAGATGACAGGGAAAGCATAATCTGTGCACCAGGCAGAAGAAACGCTGCGCCTCAGTATCCCTGCAGTCACATGGCAGGACAATACAGGATTAAGTAACTGCAATGTCACGTTAACCCTCCTTTATTTAGATGAGCTTTCTTTAACGCCTTGAGCCTTCTCAAAATTTTGCCAGACGCATGGTGTTCCTAAGCAGACAGATGAAGAAAGTCATTAAAGCCTTTACATAACAGCCATACGCTTCAGAAAGTGACAACACACCACATACCATTTCACCAATTTAACTCTGTTTGGCAGCACAGGCAAAGAAGTCCGTATTCTAAGTACACAAGCAATCATTTACCTTTAAAGCAGTACACCATTATTTTTTCTTCTTCACCTTTCTTCTTTAACCTTGAAAAGCAGGAGTTCATCAGCAACTGCTAATTGTGCAGCCGCGCGCCTGAAGGTGGTCAGCTGGGCACAAAAGCTCTGAGACAGCACAGGCGGTGGCAGTGCTCACCTCCCCTGCTCTCAGCCTGCAGCACCACCCCACTGATGAACGTGGGAGACACTTCACCGCTGTTGTGTACAGATTCACCGGACTGAGGGGGAGAGAATTAGACCAGCAACTCAGTGCCTGGAGCTTAGGGAAGGTAGACAGTCACCTGAGGTGCCACACTAGAACAGGGCACGTGACACTGCCAGGTGGAGCTGCCCTCTAAACCCCGATCTCTCGAGTGAGCACAAGGAGGAGAGGCCAAAGGCACCACATAAGGGCAAAGAAGGGCAAAGGCGCCACATAAGGCCAGGCAGCTGGCAACTATTTCATTAAATGGGCATTGGAGTGGCACAGAAGCACTGGTGTGCTGGAGAGGCACAGAAGCACTGGAGAGACTGGGGTGACAGACCCAACCTCTGGGAAGCTTCTCCTTGCCCTGAGACGTGTGTAAGTGATTTTTTAAGTCGCTTCACCTCTCCGTGCTGCGGCCACACTGCTGACAGCTCTGCCCAGGGAGAGGCAGAGAGCCTGGCTTCTCCTCGCCCTCAGGGTACAGAAGGGTCCGTCACTTCTCCTTGTCACTTCCCTGAGCCAGGGATGCTTCTTACTGTGTGTGCTGAAAACCTATGGCTGACACAGTTTATAACTGGAACAGAGGGAGAACGTACTTGTTCCATGACGCCTTTGAACTCTTGTTACTCTTTTTGTTTCGCTCCTGTTTGAAGAAAAGTTTTCATGGTTGACAGAAAAAGTGTAAAATAATAATACATAATCTTATGTTATTCTCTGGACCTAAACAGAGTCAAACCCTGACAAATACTGTATGTGTGCAACAACTATGGGCCAAATCCTGAAATCGTTAGTAGGGGAGAGACTAAGTAGCCATTGAACAACCTTCTGTATTCTCCCATCAAGCCAGCCTCACTCAGCACCAAACATTCCCTCTAATTTTATTGATACCAAGGAAGAAAAATCTATGTGGAAGGACACCTCCTCCCCAAGCAAACCAAAACCCACCCTCCGTTATCTACTTATTCTCCTTTTCCATTTGGGGAAAGGTTGATCTCTTGCAGGATTGGCTGGTCCAGTTCTGGTCCACAGTTGTTTTCTGTTTTAACCTGTTTCACATCACAATTTAAAGAGTATTTTAAGTAACAAGAAACTTGTTACATTAAACTCAACTGCATTTCACAATGGATGGCAGTCTAGCAGAGCAGGTTTTTTGGAAGCCACTTGTTTGCTGGACACCAACACAGCGTTCAGACATTACAGAGGCCTAACTCTGTTCCTATTCTGCTGTTTGATCTTCAGGAAAACCACAGCGGTTCAGGTTGTCCATACGAAAGGTCTGGAAAACTCCGTGAGCAATGTCAGAGGTGCCAGGTACAAGCTACAAACTATTATTGAATTAACCGTCTTTGGATGGGCAGTGACATCCTTGTCACCTCACCAAAGAATAGCTGTAGCTTATGGCTATAGCCTGAGCGTGCCGGAGTGGCAGGGATGGACAATTCTGCTCTTGCAGAAGGAGAAACACAAAAGTACTACTAATGGCAGGGAAAAATATTTCCAAACAAACCAGGATGCTCTGGGTAGCCCAGTCTTATGAATGCCAGCCTATCCAGCACTGGAAGTCACTCAGCTAAAGACCATCTTCTGCTAAAATAACCAGGGCCTTTGCAGCTAACTCACTGCACAGAAAGGGCTGACTGCATAAGAACACTTCCTTCAAACAGATCTACAAAGGCCCCTCCTGAACACTTTCGGTAAAGGCAGAGAAGGCAGCTAGCACAGGCTATGTGAATGTTCAGTAACACAAACACACTGCACAGGAACACCAGGGCCTTGCGGGGGCAAAGGTGTAAAGAGAAAGGCAAAATTTCCCTAAGGCATCAGCACATGGCTATTCCAGGATTTGCCCTTGCCGAAATTCTCCTGGGGCTCTTTTTTAGATCACAGCCTAGCATTAATCTCCCTTTCAGGCTTCCTACTAATTGTCAACCCTGCAATCTCCTGGCGCCTGGCCAACTGGCTAGGCTTCCCCTGTCTTTTAAGACGAGCTATTTTAGTATTCCTGGTGCTAGCAGAATACATACCGTCTATTTATGGCCTAAGTTCCTTCCTGTAATCTAAACCAGTAAAATCCACATCGATATCACACAAAAGGGCACTGACTGTAAAAGAAAATAATTCTAAGAGAGAAGGGAGAAACAAGGAAATCAGAAGTCATCCAAATACAATGAAGGACAAGAATTTAATTTTTTTTTTTCCTCCAGTCTGGGTGGCTGGTGACCTGAAAAACCTCAGGAGAATTTATCTGCTCAAATTATCACTTTAAAAAAAACAAAATAAATAAGCAAGAGAAAAAAACACTACAAAAAGTAACACAAGACAGAGTGAATGATCTTGTTTAACCTTGTTCTTCAAATATTTCCAGATACTGACATTCTGGTCCTGTTCTAAGAAGTCCTAAGTACCCTCAGGCTTTAGCTGCAGGCTCAGTTTAAACTCTGTGTCTCAGCTCTAAGGAAATTTAGACTGAAAGGAAAAAGGATCAAACCAAGAAAAAGAGATCACTTGATATACAGACTTCAGTTCCTAAAATCTTGGCAGGTACACAAAAGTGACTTCGTTTTAAGATGCTTTGAATGGACCATGTGGAGACACAGAAGCAGCTAGACCAGGGCTCCAAGAACTGTGCTTCGCAAATTGATCTCTTTTACTAAGACTGTCTTTCAGAGAGACAAATAAAACCATTCAGCTTTGTGTGCTTAAACGGCTGCAGCTCCTATTCCAGTGAAAGAAGTCACACTGAGTGGTCTCCTGCCACCCAAATCCTCAGAGTAACAGGGGTTTTATGAGGATGCCACTGGATATTGCAACACATTCACTAGATTTCCCTTTTCAGACCCTCTGCTGTCTAGCCTGAGAGCAGGATTTTGAAGGTATTTCCCTAGGGCAGGGGATTAGCCTGGTTTGTCTGACTTCCCTTGAAGAACAGCTTGTCTCCTGCTTAGTACGTTATACACACAGTGAGCCAACTGTGGAACTGAACTGAATTTAAAGTAGCAGGAAATTTTTAAAAAATCATCCATAAGAAAAATATTGACTTTTTTTTAACCGTAGCTTTGAAAGTTCAGTTACTGCAAGAAAATACCAACAACACAGTATATTCCTATGTTTAGAAGACCCATCTTGTATAAAAGATGAGAGCCCAGCAGAACAGTCCACAAGAGCTGTACCACAGACCAAACACGACATAAAAGGTCTCCTGTGCAGCCACACACCATGTTCACTGACAGGGAAAGTAATAGCTTCTCTTTTGTACTTTTGCTTGAGTAATATTGGTTCAGTGCATAGCTGTTGTGGCCAAAGGAAATCAATGTTTGTTCAAGGTTTGCCCCGAGCACATTTTTTTTCATTTGAGTAAGAAGCACTCTCAGTGTTATTTCTGTGAATGCCAGAAAACAGAGTGACTGTATAAAATATGCACCTCAGTGCTTTGTATGAGTTGTCAAAAAAAAAAAAAAGATTCAAAACAAACAATATGGCATGGTTACAGGCTGAACACATACCTGTGTGTTCCCAACTCGGGCAGGAGGAAATACAAACAGTGCATTGACTACGAAAAGCCTCCAGAAACAACTTGCTTTCTCTGCCCAGGCCCACGTGCCACCCATTTCAGTACATCCCAGAATTACTACTGTTAGCATTGCATTCAGTTTGTCAGTTATTGTTTTATGAGAAACAGACATTATCAACATCATTCTTAACCTTATAAATATCCTTGCCTAACACACGACACTGTCTTTCCGCACATGGAATATTACCACGTGCGGCAGTCGTGGCCAAGGCCGTGTAAAACAACACTGTACGCACTTTTGTAACCATGCAAGTACAGCCACACGAGTGCTGTACCAGAGGGAAATAAGAGTTGTTCAGCACAGCGAAATGGGAGACAGGCCCTGTACCACAGACTATGCATAAGCTCTATTTCTTTCTCAGTCAGATGAAAGCCTGTTTGTTTAATACAAGATATATGCCACGATATTGCAAAAGAACAACTGCAACAGGCACTGTAGTCAGCTACAGAACTCACTCCTTCCATGGCCTCATTTATCATATTTGAGGCTCTGACAAGGCACAATGGTACCACACGTAAGTGACTACACAGGGGTCACACTGTCCCAGCAGATATTCTGGCTCTGACACGGCACCCAGAGGGCAGTCCCCTTCACCTCCTCCATGAACCTCCCACTGCTGCCACACAACAACGTGCGGACACAGGCTGACGCCAGTCCCTGTGGGAAGCTGTGCCAGCACATCAACCAGAGTCCAGTCAGTGCACTCTGCTGTCCTCTGTGCACATCTTAGGCAGACCACTGATGCAACGCTACCTTCAAGATGACAAAGTGGAAGACAAGGCTAACAAAAAAATAATATTAAAGATCATGGACTCTTTTTCCTGCCGCATGTTACTCAGTGGATCAGAACACAAATACCTTTAACAGCTTCTGTGCAAAATCTCACCTGATGGTGACAGCGCCAAGAGGGGAAGCAGGAGGAGGTAACAAATGATTGTGTTGTACTGACTCCTTCACCACAACAAAAGGTCTGTTCTACGTGCTGATGCCAAACCAAGACAATAAGAAATCCTAGTGTAAAAAGGAAAAAAAGAGCTAACCAAAAAAGCCCCCACCCTGGAACACACTAACTCTAGTTTACAACTCACTCACTCTACAGTTGCAACTAAGAGAAGACAGCAGACTGCAACTTATTTAGAAGTTTAATAAGCCTGAGCCCTGCATACTGAAGCAGAATACAGGTGGGTGCTTGATCAAGTGGTCACCTCAGCCTCCTAAGAAAGACTGAAATCCTCATTTTTGGGCTTGATCGCACATTCATTCTGAGACGCACCCCTAAAGACAAATACGGGTATTTCCCTGATGGAACCTGGGCTCTCACTCAAGGATCTTATCTGACCAGCCTGCTCCCAGAGCTGCTGACCAGAGACAGGCAGGAGCACGGAGGGCACCACTTGGCACAGATCATCATGGCAGAAGATCATATAGATCCAAGCAAGCTCCCATGTTCATTTAGTCCAACTTCCTTCTCACCAAGAGCAGAGAGAAGAAATAGAATAAAAACCCAAAAAAAAACCAAAACCCTAATCTGTGATCCACCCTTAAAAGATCTCACCCTAACAGACCTCTGATAGGCTGTATCCAGGCAGTGCTACAAGCTGTCACAACCTGGCTCACAGAGTCACCTAGCAGGTGGACCATCAGGCTGGGCTGGCGTAAACACACTCATCTGCTAGGCAATTCCTGTACTGGCATCGGCACGGCAGCAGCAGCTCAGAGGAGACCTGCAGGGCTACTGCCAGGCAGTTCGTGCGATACTGGCGTCGGGGTGCAGCACAGACTCACCTTTCCACCTCCCCAAGCATTATCTGCTGACAGGCTGGAATAAGCTGTTGGACAAGAGCATCAAGGAAGACAGGCTGCGCAGAACCCTCAGCATTGAGATGTAACCCTCCAGTCCCAGACGAGCTGACGCCGACACAGGTTGGGTACATCCCAGCTGCTGGAGTCTAACATCAAATGCGCAGTCTGCAGACTGTATGGGGTATATTGAAAAGAAAATAAATGCACAACAATCAACATAACACAAGGTAATACATTAATACCTGTGAAGTAGAAACTAAAATATGGGTAAAAAAAGAAAAAAATCCCTTTCATCCTTTTGCAGCACTGCATGATAAAAACAGCGAGAAAGAGAATTAATTAGTCTGAATTGCGCAGAAACTTGCATTAAAAGCAAAGATTAAAAAAAAAATTATTAGTAGAACCCATTGATTTCCCAGGTCTTTGAAATACATGAGAGGGATCAATTTGAAATCTGACTGTATTTTGAAATAAAATTTACCCTCTCAAAAACTTTAACCTGGCCAGTCTCTTTTATTTCCTTCCCCGGAGTATAATGCAAATCGGTCAATTTGCCATGGAATTGTTCTTCCAAGGTAAAACAGCTTCCATTAAACATGTATTCTGAGGCACAGAGATGCAACAAAGTCTTTATTAGCCTTTTAAACAACAAGACAAAATTTACATTTAATTCAGTTACTTCAATCATAATGAATTTGACTCACAGGCTTTCAGTGAAAATAAAATAAATCAGCTGGAAAAAGGAAGCTATAGTATAAGAAGTAAGAAGTAGGCAATACTTTGAGTCCCACTGAAATAACAGAGGAGATTATTCTTAACTTATTTTGATTAAATGACTATATATTTAGGTAGATATGCATTGCTAAGCAGATGGCCTGCAATAAAATCACCCTGCCATTACTTGCAGGAAAGAGGAACCTAAAATGTGTTTCCATACAAAGGAAAATAGAAAACGTTCTGGTTTATATTGTCTATCAGCTTCATTTTACCATCCCCTACCTATTAGGTGGGCCCTAGCAAATACAAATAACCCTGGTTACCTCTTATAAAGTAATCAAGCTTAATTGCCTCAATGTATATGCACTCCTCAAAAGCACTAAGTAGTAAAAGGTTAAGTATTCATAAGGTAAATTTTAAATGCATCTGGGCAGAAGATAAGCAGTTGCTATTTTTTTCCAGGGAGGTATTTGGCACTGCACTTTGAAATGTACTTTACACTGCCTGGCATTTCCAGTTTTTCAGAGTAATGTCTGAGACACTCAAGATTTCTCCTGAAACGCCATTAACAAGCCACTGCATTACAGCAATTACATTACTGAGCCTGACTAAAACAAGGCATAGATGTAGACGTACAATACCCACATAAAAGCGGCAGGAGCCACGGAGAAACAGAGCAACGCCATAAAGACTGTCTGCTTGGTTGTACAAATGCTGACATACTATCTCCTGAAAGTGCCATTCCAACTGCTCTGTCCCTGCTAATTTTAAATATCCCAAACTGACTGCAGTACTGATAACATTCAGAACATATAGAGAAAAAAAAACTAAATAGAAAGACATGTAATTGTACTTTTTATCTAACCGACAATTAGATTGGAAATCTCGAGAACCCATCAGAAAATAATACTGAAATGGAAAGCAGTCCCAGCTGTATTTCTGTAGCAATATATGAGCATACGGCATTCTCAGACCAACGTGGTCCTCTCACCAGCCGCTCCTCACACTGGCTCCTGCCTCTGAAGCTGTATTCGGATACCACGTACCAAGAAACTGCTGCACCGGGCAGTGCCTTGCTGCCAGGCTTGCCACTCATACATCCACCCCGACCTTTGCAGGCACAGAGCCATGCAGGGGAATAAGCACAAGCTTGCCAGAATCACTAAAGCTTCAACTAGCCCCTGGAAACTGCTTAATGTATAGTATGGCTTCAGCACTCAGCAAGAAGCTTAGCAGGAAGCAATCTGATCTTATTTGACATCCTACAGGTCATAAGTTTCTAATCTCTGCATATCCAAGAAATGTTGCCCATTTAAGAATCTCCTTCTCCTGGAGTGAGAACAGAAACAAAATTAGGATAGGATAGGTACTTTTGAAACTAGGATCTAGAGAAACAGTATAATGGCAGTAAGTAACACTCAAGACAGCCTACAGTGAACTGAGCTGTTGTCTCAGCTTCAGCTGCGGCGGCGCACTTGACGGATCCTAAATGAGGGATATTAACCCAAATAAGATAGAGCACAGCTCCAGATTTTACTCTTCTTTCACAACCTTGTCTTCAGTATTGCAGCTAAATGCTTTGACGTGTATCCTACTACAATAGGCCTTTTTTTTTTTTTTGTGTCTTAAACTCTTGCAAAACAAATATCCAAATACAGTAGCGTGTGCCGAGGAGCCTGTACCCCAACACATTCAGGCAGCTGCTTTGTCCTGCTGTAAAGATCAGCAGCAAAGTCAGAGTTTGAGGGCAGGGAAGGCTGCCAGTGTTCAACGGCAGGCACAGACCAATACTTCCCTGGCTGGGAAACTGCAGAGAGGAACACCTCAGAGATCTGAGCAACACACGGCTTGCTGCTGATCCACTGGAAGTCAGGTCATGCTAAAAAGTTGCTACATCCCAAATCCCTAAAACCATCCAGCATTTCATGTCACATCTGAAGAGCAAAAGCTTTCCTGACTTGAATGACTATTAATACGTTTGTCTAGTATCTAATTTCATTGGCTAATCTTATTGAGATTTACTCCTGTTCCAGAACTATCTGTCTTGGAACACAGATTATTATTATTTTTGTCAAACTGAAGACTTACATAAACTGCGTTCCATTATAAAAAGTCGTGCAAATCTGAGTATCCAGCAGCATTAGGAAACCAGTCAGTGTTCTTTCCATTTAATTCTTCTAATTAAAGCCACTGGAAAAGGAATTGTTTTGCAAAGATTTTTGGAACTGCTAAATATGTATCATATGGCATTTGAACTGCCACACAAAAGATCGTAAAATTTACCACACAGAAGACCACGAAATGTCTCGAAAGCTAAGACAGATAATACTCGTTAACATTTTAACAAAGTAACATGTTCAGTGTTCAGGTTTGGGGACCAGATTTTGGCAAATTTGCAAAAATGGAAATTAAGTCCCAGTCTATGGTATTACACAGATATGAATTACATGCCATGGTTTCAGGAAGCCTAAGTTTGCTAATGAACCAAAAAGACAAGATATGCAAAAGTAGGGCATAAACCAATTTTAGAACATCATTAGACCATAATCTTCCCTGCAAACATTCGCTCCCTCTGATGCATACAGTTACATGGCGTCTATACTTTCAGAATCACCATTCACATCATATGATCCAAAATCAAGTTTATGCAAAAGTCTATAGGTAAGATTCTCCAGTTCCTCACCTTCCCTCAATTTCCTCCTTGAAAAAATCTGCAGGAGAATTTCAGATCGGAATCCAGAAATCCAACTGAGAATAGAGACATGCAGAAGAATTTGTAATCTATTCCTTTTAGACTAAAGTTCTGAAATAGCAATCTATTTTTAAACAGATGACAATATAATGCTTCTAGCATTTCATTCACTGACTAATCTATCCTGGATTTGCTTAATGCTTTACCCCTTTCTAGTAGCCTTCTATGAACACAAGAGAAGGCAGCTGCCTGAGTGCACCAGAACTCAATCAAAAGGAGAAAACTCTCTAGTTTCATTTTACTTTGTAAAGTGAGAAAAAAAAAACAACAGGAAAAAAAAAATCAGTGGATGTAGCTTATAATTATTGTTAAACAAAAAAAAAAAAAAGAAAAAAGAGAACAAATATGTAGTGAGTCAAAATATTATAAGAGTCTGTACTACTTTAATGGTGATAATTGCTTGGGCACACCGAATTTTTTTTTCTATTTATCATTATAATTAAACTAGAAAATCTGCTGTGTGAGGTTTTTGTCAAGACACTTAATCATGAAATTGCTGTTTAAGTGGTATGCACATTAAATTATATGCTCACATGAAAACATATTGAGAAAAAAAAAGCTGAGCTGACTTTAAACCCACAATGGCATTTTTGTATAATAATAAAGGCAACACACATCACAGTGTCACCTGCAGTTCAATGAGTGCACATTTAAAAATAAAAAAGTTATAAGACCTGCTAAGGTTTCTAGGATAGCTGTTGTGAACAGAGGAAAATGGGAACAAGAGGGACAGAAGAACAGCCTGTTCAGATTTTCCAAACTGAGCAGGCTAACACCAGGAGGCCAGCAAGATGAAATGAGATGAAAAATGCTTAACGCTGCCCTGAAATCTGAATGAAGTGCAGCTGGCAATCCAGAAGGTCACATTCTTTCAGGACAAACTTTGTGACTTGGTCAGGTCCTGGATAGGACGGCAGCTTGATGCATCCCACATGATGGATGCATCAGCCCTGAGCTCAAGGGCATGTCAGCAACCCTTTTCTTGAGAAGGGCACCTTTCCACCATCCTGATTATTAAAAAAATGCATAGTGAAAAACTGTAAACTCAAGACCAAAACCTTTTATTCTTCACAGCTCCTTACAAATAACATTATGTTTTAGCACTACAGAGCAATAGCAGAAAACAGGTCTGGAAATGAAGACATGCAAAGAGTTGCAGTATTTGCAATAATATTTACAGCTAAGAGGGGCCTTTGCCTTGTTCCATCTATACTCTCAATCTAGAAACCACGTTCCATTAAGAGTCTGAAACCTCTCAGGAAGCAGACTCATGATCAACTCCTAAAGAGGCGTATTGGAAGCAATTCTCCAGCAAGCAGCTCAGAGTAGACACGACGTTGTCTTTAATTTTGCCTGATGATGTACCATATATGAACAGAGCCAACACTGCCTTGAGCTAGAACTGCCTGCTTTGATGGCACTTTTCAGCCTCTCACATAAAGATTAATAGATTCTCCTGGCTCCTCAAAGCTTGGTCTCTGACTGAACCTTCATCAACAACATTTACTCTTCTATCTGTCCATGGCGGCAGTGTTTCTCAGTGCCACAGCACTAGGTGAGAGAGAAAAAGAACGAAAATGCTTGTCTCTTGCATCCTCTTCATAAAATTAGCACTTAAACCCAGCTAATCACTCCGCTTAGTCTGGTGGCAACATGTAGAGCTCAACAGAACTGGAAAGAGACTATTCTTATAACCTCTAAATCATAGGGCTGACATGAATGAACAGTTTCTCATCACTGTTGAGTGGAAGAAAGAATTCCATCCCTTTTTGTGTCTCATTTTTAAACCTAGGGGTACCACTAACCACTCAAAAGGCAAAGATTTAGCCATTTACCACAGTGATCATGGTAGTATTCAACATAAAAACCAGACAACTGTTATTCTGAAAGCTTGCTCCCATCTCAAAGCCAGCATCAAGCATAGATCTTGCACCCCCTGCACTCCCCACATAAGAACTCCAGAATTTTTCATAGACATGATACAGAATCGAACATATACACCATTTGTGGGCATTGTTAAATCAAAAGCAAAGCAAAAAGGCAACCTCTCCTTCCATGCTCTGCTTTCTTCTTGTTCCTGAAAATAAAATTAGATGTGCACATAGACTAACTTACCGCTCACCCTAGGCAGTGTCACAGTCCCCGTTTACTAGCCCTGATAATGATACTCCTGGTATACCTTTAAGGTGTTTTTAATATTTTTTTTTCCATTGTAACAAACAAATGCACAAAATTGCTGTTTATATGTACAGGTCATTTTGGAGAAGTAAACAGGTTAAGTCAATGGATTTAGTGAGTTGTTAGTCTATGCCTAAGACACACACACAGATGACCACGAAGGTTCATAAGCTGTGGGAACTGAAGTTGAAAGATTGCTGGAGGAACCAGGCTGCTAGCTTGATGGCTGAGATGCAAATGATGAAGTCTCATTTCTGGTGAAGATGGAAGCTGTTCATCTTTTTCTATTTTATTACCAACACGGAATTTCTCATCATGTAAAGGAATCTTGGCAACACACTTGCTAATTCTGAACTTCTTGTATTACAACGCTAAGTTTAAGACACTATTCTGAGCTTTCTTTCAAAAGTTCTGTAATACTACTGAAGCAGATTAAAAACATTTCTACTGGGACTTCTAATATGGCCTAATGAAGCTGAGTTATCTTCCTTCAGCTCATATGGAAATTCCAGTTCTAACAAAGTTTTCTTTCAATTATTATTCCAGAGTAACATCAATTTTTAAATTCTAATTTCTGACATACTAATTCAAGGAAGATAGAAAAAATAATGTAAATAGAGACATTTTAAAATCCTTCCTCAGCTGATTTCACCAGATGACCTAGTGTTTGCATGCCAAGATTCAGATAAAACACAGACATCTTTTGAGCAGCTCCGTATCCCTTCTGTACTGAAACACATTTGTTAGTCCCTCTATTAGCAGAATATCTTACATATATTAAAATTATGGCAGCAGATGTAAAACAGAAATACAAACAAAGCAGAGTCCAAATCAGCTTTAAAATTCAGGGGACCTTAGCGGACAGTGCCTGTTAACTGCACTGAAACCCCTTACCATGTTGTTTTCACTGTTGGGAGGACCAGCGGACACCAAAACCAAATGTGAACTCCCAGTGCTAAAGCTGCCCAATTCAGGGAGCCCTCACAAGGCACTTCTGAAAGAGAAAATTTCTGTGGAACTGTATTGCAAGTAATTGCCATCTCAGTATCTACCAGTGGAAGCTCAGGTCCCTGGTAGAAAAAGACTCGAATATGAGCAAGGAATTGATCATCTGATCTGCTGTAGCAGTCAGAAACCAGGCTCTTCTGTAGCACCATTTTGTGCAGACTGCCAGTCACAGCATGAAGATTGTTGCTGAGTCTGCAAGACTTCAAAGCCCAGACACATTTACTGAACACATTCTCCACAACTAGGCCTGACTTTAAACTCTTCTCAGCATTTCTCCTCAGATTTGCAGATAATTACACTTGTCTCTAAGATGACCTGAATGGTAACATAAAATCAGAAGAAAGCTGTTCTCATTGCATGGACACACATGTCAGAGAAATGCAGGCTCCTTCAATGGAACCAGTGAAACAAAGCAGGGTCAGATTGACCTCAGGGGCTCTTGCTCAGCTTTCTTCCCTGTACTACAGCCTTGAATTCAACATTTCCATTTCATGTCCTTCTGATCCCAAACTCAACTAAATCTTACAATATACCTATCACTCAGACACATACGTAGGCGGATAGCCACCACAGACTCACATGTGCAGCATCCAAGGAAAAACCACTGATGGCCGGAGAACTGGGAGGGTGCTTGAATTCCTCTTCGTGCATTGGCTCTGACCACCACTGTACCACCTGCCGCTGTTACCACCGGCTTTTCACTTCTGAGAGATCGTCAGTGCTTGTTCTTCACTTGCCTGAAGAGAGAAAAGCGTGGTGTGGAGGTCAATGGAAACAGCTTCTCTCATTCACTCCCAGGTGTTGTAGGGACAACAGTTGCAGCACTTTCCAATTAAATACTGCTGTCACTGTGGGCAGCCCTGCGCAGCACAGCATGTCCAAAATCATTTAATGTACTTCCCCAGCCATGCAAATGCTTTTATTACTAACATGTTCTCAGATCAGACTGAACAGGAAAAATAACCAAGAAGAAAACAAGGAAACTGCCAAGACAGGCTTTTCTCTGAAGGAAACAATTTCTAAAACAACACATCTGCTAGGGAAGCTACATTCTTGCTGTGAGGTAGTGATGTGTTGGGTCTACTTTTAAGTTTCATTGATACCTTTTCCTTATGACCAGTATAAAAGTCCATGTCCCAGGACAGTTTCTTTTTTTTTGTAAGTGTCCTGTATTGCCTCATATGTCAATTACATGGAGCTGACAAAGACAACTCAGTTTCTTTAAAGAACCTGAAGTTATTCTGTGTCTGGATTAAAATTGCATGTTTTTAAACAAAACAAAGAAAACCAACAGGACCCAGATCAAAAGGACTACCACGAAGTAGCCTCATGACTGGAGCCCCTACTCAGACTTTGGTGGTGTATTTGAATCCCTGTCCTAAACCCTGAAGAAGGGTTTCAGACGCAGTCTTTCACCATGCAGGAGAATGCTGTCACTGCTCAGCTATCCTACAGGCATGCCTTGAAATTAAAGCGAGTTTCTAGAGGGGTGAAGGGAGGACAATTCACTGACTGTGATGCAGACCCATACAGCAATTAATACATGAAATGTATGTACCAGACTATTACTCCCTTGTGTGAAGGAAAGTAAAAAAATAGTTTCTTGATATCAGGCTAATGGGAATAACTCTATGTAATATATCCAAATGAAGTAATGTCATGATTAGCAAGAATTAAGCCTCAGTCACAATATGTTTGTTCTGACTGTTGAGTGCAGAAGTTTTGGCAACTCTAATCTATATTCCCATATGTATTCAACATATTTTGCTTGATGACTACATTTTCATGTGAAGTGTAAGGCTAGTTTCTAGGTGTCTCTTCAAGATTGAATTTTTCTGCCAAACACGTCCCCAAGAGGTCACCCAAATCCAGGGTCACCAGCAACCAAGGGCAGCAATATAATCTGCATCTGGGAAAAAGGCCAAACCAAGCTCTTACTGATGCTCCAGCACTTTGATCCTGAAGGGAAATCTGCATCTTTTTTTTTTCTACCTAGCAAGGTATCAACTGTGTCAAGTGGCATCAAGCAGCCAAAAGGGATCTGGGACAGAAAAAAGCGTGAAGGATTAAAAAAACAACCAACCAAACAAGGAAGATTAAGTAAGAAGGCTTTGAAATAAAATACTTTTTAAAAAACCTTAATTAGCAAGAAGTTATCAATGTTAATTACAACTGAACTGCTGTCAAGAGAAATCTCCTCCACCAGCTGGAGCTGATTACACTTCAAATTAAGATAAAAATCAGTCATTGATATGCTGCAGAAGAGCTGACACTTTACATTAGCCCAACTTCTGAAATGCTTTGCTTTGATGTTTTTAAAAAATCAGATTCTGCTAGAATCTGAGCATTTTTCAAGATGTCATCAATGTCCCCAGCCTTAGGGGAGCCCCCCCCACGCACACCCCCAGTCTCTAGATAACACCTGCAGAAATACAGCTCCAGTGACAAATATGATTACAAGTCCTCAAGGACAAGAGCGCAGCTTCCCTCTCCCCTCACTGCAGCGGCACAGATGAAGGAAGCCTACACTGAATTTGATTCCATAGAAGCAGCAGGATACAACACACACAGCCACAAAGGTCTGCAATGTTTGTGTTTGGTGTGATGGTGCAGCTGTGCAACGCACCCACACGTGAACCAGCTGTGGGCTATGGGACAAGGGGCCTTTCAAGGTAAACGCCTTGCAGCTTTTCCAGGCAGCTCTTCATGAGAGTGGAAAGTATGATGCTCAGAGTGGCTGATCATTGCTGAAAACCTCAAATCCCCGTGCCCCGGCAGTGTGCTCTTTGGTAGCTCAAATAGGCTTGTGCACTGCTGAGAGTAAGTACTAACGCTCAAGACATTTTCTGCCTGGCTCATCCTAAGGCTGTGCTTTTCAAGAGGGGACAGAGTTGTACAGCAGAGGTCTAAACAAGAAGCAGGCATGGCAGATGCCATTTGCGCTGAAGGTTTAGCTCTTTATCCAGACAATCTGCACAGGTTATTAGCATCTACAGTCTTGCATTTTATTGTCTTGATAATGAAGGTCTTTATGATGGTAACACCAATGAGAAGCTACTAAAATAAAAAACAATGAAACAGAAACTGACATTGTGTTCGCAGATCAACATTTATACCTTACAGACCATTAGCATCTTCTAAATACTATTTTCACTTTTACTCCCAGTGCTCTCTGGTAAAACCTATTAGAAATTCACATGCCACAGCTACAGGTAGAGGATGATTAAAACAATTGTTTAAGTGTTTTCTCCTTCCACCCCATTCTTAGAGAGAGTTTAAAACATCAGATATTGTAAATCTAAAAACCAGAATTTAAGAAAAAACATTGCACAATCCCATTGCTTCCCACCTCCCACTTCCCCCTGCAACTTAAGCTGGGGTAGGGGCAACCACTCACAGCAGCACACATCTCAGGATATTTCCAAATATCATACACCAGTTATACAGATGATAAAGGTGTATGCAAACACAAGTATGTAAAGAGTACCAACACTTCGAAAATATAAACAACCAAATCACCCATAAGTACTGTGCACCACTTTGATTGGGTGACTAGGTAACTTTAGGTACCTAAAGAATAGGTTTTTACAAATACGTTACAATTAACCAAACTCGTAATTAGAATTTCAGGCCTCTGGGCTGTCACATTTTGCAGCCTTCTAGCATCCAAAAGGAAAAAATACTGACACAGAAGCAATAACTTTATTTCTTTTTACTTATAAAATAGTAAAATTATGAGACTATAGAGATAAATCCTATCCTGGACTTAAATACTGCTGCTGGGAGAGCAAACACACGCCTGGCTGCTGCACGCGGTGGCCCATGGCCCCATGGAGCCAGGCACCTACTGGAGTGATGGGTCTAAGGGGGCATCCAGAGACGACCCTCACCTCAGCTCATTCCAGGCACCACTCCCAGCCCAGGGGCATGGCCGCAAAACAAAGAGGCGATTCCACCATATGGTGCAGCAGCGTTGGGAGTAAAATGAGGGAGTTTGTAAAAAAAAAAATGTACAATTTTGGCATGATTAAGGACAAAATTGTAAGGACAAAAAATCAGCAGCAAGACCAAGTTACAGATGAAATCTGACACTAATGGCTGGTAGCAGAAGGTTTTTTGCACTCTACAGATTGAAGTCAAGTACTTAATCTGGCTATAAATGCAGCCTCGCAGCCTCCTAAGGCAGCAGTACTCACTGCAGCATGACAGCCAGGGAAGGCAGCGGAGGGGGCGAAGAAAGAGGACTTCTAGGGTTTATCACCAGGCTGGCACAGCAAGCATCTAAACTGCTTCCTAATGTTCATTCCCACTCCTCTTATGTGTTTCACTGCATTTGGAAAAGCAACACTTCCCTATTAAATGTGAATGAAAATGAGCCACTGGGATTTAAACATTGACTACTCATTTTAAATGTTACATTTATTGATGCCGGTAAGCTGTCAGCTCTCCTTTGGTGCAGTTACACCATGCTTGGCCAGAGAAGTGGAACTTTATTTAAAACCAAAGCCTCAGCCTCAATTCTACAGTGTCGTTTTTGTACCTTCTGAATATTGCACCAGACTTGGGCATGAGCTGATGGAGACTCTTCAACTTGACTTCTGCAAAACCAAGTTTCTAAATGAGGATTCTGTGGAACCTGTAACCAATAAGAAAAAAAAAAAATAAATATATATATATATATACAACTCTGTCCTGTAGAAAAATGAAAGCAAAAATGAGAAGTTATGAAAATGTTGTGTTCCTCTGTAACTATTAGCACAGTTTCATGCTGTCCCACAATTAACTCAGTTCAGGGTCGCCTAGCAGGGCAGAGAAGACAACTGCCAGCACAGCCACTTTCTGTGATTCTTCAACTGTGCCAGGCAGAAAACAGCATGATATGTTGGCCTGCTGTGGAGGAGAGAGCTGTCATTTTACACAAACGCAGCGTCTTAAAGAGGCCACCTTGCACACATGAACGGGGCCTGGTTACCTTGACTTCATGAAAGCTGTCACAAACGCTGATGTTCATGAGCACATCTCAGCAAACTACAGAAGTAATAACATAGTAATTGCAAAATAATAAAAGAGGGATCTATAACTGAGGATCAGTTCAAATCAGGAGTAATTCTCCTGAACTGTTCAGTGCCAGACATCTTGCAGACAATACTTGCATTTTCAAACTTCCTTCCAAATTAAATACTTTCTCAATTTGCCACAAAAGCTTTAAAAGGCATGACAGTACCTGCATTAATTGTGGCACAGTGTAACAACCAGATTATCTTTATGAGGGACTAAGGCGTCCTTAAATTTTCAATACAATCTCTGAAACATAGGTAACATAATAATTTAGACTGACACCAATACTTAATACAAACTCCTGAAAAATATCTGGCCTGGGACACTGAGCCACATCACATACCACTAATACAGCAACAAATTGCTGCATGGTTTAACTTTGTGTCTTTCCTAGAAGTCTGGAGGTGTATCAGCTGGACCTCAGGTGCTATTTTAAGAGATGAGAATGGAGAGCATTTGAACCAGCTGTTATCTAGCAGCTCAGTATTGATTATCTAATTTGGAAACTGGATTAAACGGCACAGATTAACACACCACTGTACAGCTGCATGGATTTATGGTTGTCATGACAACCAGCAGAAAATGTATCCCACTAATCCTTTCTGAGCAGCTCCGTCTCCATGCAGCATTAACAAGATTTATCACTAGCACGGACATACTTACAGTGATTTCATTGCAGATGTAAAGATTGGTATAATCTCTAACTCTCCCTTCAGCTTAAAATACCAACTCACAACCAGAAGGAAAGAGAGGCTCATCTTACGAACGAATGCTGGAAGCAACAGAACATCCTGGGATGTTATCTGAAATGTATAATTTCTTAGAAAATATTAGTGTTTTCCAATTAGTTTTCCAGGGTACTGAGTGTGCATATATGTATTTATTTTATAAACATAATAAAGTTACTATTATCCTATGCTTCCCACATTAGGCAGAGTCCTCTCATATTTCAAGCAAGAGATACACTGATTTGTATTTTGGAATTATCTTTCTCAGTAACTTCTTTTCCTTGCTATGGGGAGAAGAGTCTTCGATATTATGCTTCAGGAAAGAAAGTCAGGAAGCTGAACAATGTTTTCAGTTCCACTACTGCCTTCTTGCAGAATTGTTTACTCTGTGTACCCATAATAAATTACAGAAAAATAAAAAAAACCCCACAAAATAAAAGCCATTTACCTACACTATAGGAACAGTCAGAGGCTAAGCTAATTAATATTTGCCGAGTGTCCTAAAAGAGAGCTGTCTATGTATGAAGGACTACTTTATTCCAAACACAGAGAAGAGCCATGCTGGAGTTTTCCTCTGTGTCAGCTGAGAGTTTCAAAGGTCAAAGTTTATTCCATGCCTCGCGGTAAAAATCAGGAAGAGAAGCAAACACTGTCGACTTCTAGGACTCTGGAATAACACCAGAGGCCAAGACTGGCCATGCAAAAGTTGTGTGGTGTTTCCAGCCGTAAGGAGCTAATACCCACCCCAGTGTAACTTTGCCTCCAAACATAAGAGCAAAAACCCCAAATCCCCCCTCAAAGAGCACCTTTTGAACACGTATCTTATAACCATCTCTGTCACTTGTGCTTCACTCAGGTGAAGCACTACAAGCGGCCACGATGCTGTATCTGCCTGGGGCAGCGCTCTGTATCTTGTGGAGTAGGAACCTGCAACACCCTCACTCCAAAGAGCATTTCATTTCCCCAGTGGTGAAGTCCAGAAAGTCCTCCCATGAAGTTCAACCTACAGGGCCCAAAGAAAAATCTGTTTTAGCAAAAGGCTAATTGACTGGTTTATTGTAATGTGGCTACAATATGAGCAACCAGTTCTTTTCCACTGTGACTTAATTGCCTTCAAAACAGAATGTATTATAATAAATTATTTATATTTGCAATAGTGCACACCCTGTGTTAGTTTATAAAATCATTTTGAGTATTTTCATATGACAAAGATAAAAACTCCACAAATGGACAACATTTTTTAAAAATACCCTAGAAACTGAAATTTTGAAAACAATACTCCCAAAAGTTCCCAAACAAGTAGCTGTATGAATAGTAAAACTAGCATATTCAGGTTTCTTAGTTCCTAATTCCCAAACAGACCAACAGTCTAGAACTAACTAAAATCCCGAGGTCCTTGCATCTATTTGTGGGATAAGACACTATTTAGAAAAAAACAATATCAATTGAATTCAAGGCACTGTAAGATGGAGGATAATATTTAAGTAGTCAGGAAAAATAAACCAAATTATTTGCTCATTGACAGCCATGGGATTGCTCAGCCCCTGGAACTGCTTTAGATCTGAGAAAATATTTAACAATAAGTTACCTAGTGAAAGAAAAAATACTATAGATGTAATTTAGGACCCTTTTTGATAGGGTGATACTATTTAAACTCAGAATTTTTTACACACACATGCAGAAGCGCCCCTCTTTCCCATAAACGAGCACCTTCTCAGTGCAGCTGAGCTGTGGTGAGGCACAATCGAAACACACCGCAATGCATTTGCACCCACGATGTCCCCAGTCCATCTGGTGTGAATCAACTGCACTGTCAGCTTACATCCTCAAAGGAGAAAGCCCCGAAATTACAAATTCATTGTGGCACCCGCTGTTAATTGTTGGACAGCAACCCTGCCAGCCGCTCTAAAGCTATATGCACAGGTTGCGCTGTAGAAGGAATAATATCCCAACCCAGAACCCCCTGAGGTACTACTGAAATTGCTAGGACTCCTCCAGCGGGACGAGCAGAGGCTCGAGCGGAAGGCTCGTTGGCAGCGGCGGGAGTCTCCCCGCAGCCCCGCCGAAAGCGCCGGCGGGCACCGGAACCCGAGCTGAGCGCCCCGGGGAGCGCTGCCAGCCCCCGCCGCGCCGGACGAGCGGGTACCTGAGCGCCGGCTCCCTCCCGCCGCCTCCAGCCCCGGCTCCGCAGGGCCTCGCCGCCCCTCCCCGCGGCCCAGCCCCGGACGGCGGGCCTCAGCACTGCCGCGGCCCCTGCCCGCCGCTCGCCATTTGCTCCCGCCGGGCGGTCCGCCATTTGCCCGCCTCCCTCCCCTCCCTTCCCGCGGCGGCGACGGGCCTGCCTGCCCCACTGCGCCCCTCGGGTGGGGCGGTGGGCACCCTGCGCGGCTCCCGGCGACCCAGACGAAGGGCCTGGAAGCCCCGGCTGAGGGAGGGAAACCCGGGCTGAGGGGCCGCCTTGGCCGCCGAACCTTGGACAGCTCCGGCCGCGGCTGCCGGCCCGCACGGCCCCGCAGCCCCCTTCCACCCTCCGGGGTCTCCTCTCCCCACGCTTGAGACCCCCACTCTGGGAGTTACTGCCTGCACCCCCCCCTTCCTAGCTTCAGGTCCTCCAAATGATTTCCTCAAAAGGCCGCCAGCCCTCATTTAAAGGAAGGGGAAAGACAAGCCCCAGCAGGAACCGGTGTAGATGCCAAGGCTGGGGCTGGAAGACAGAAGGCAGAAAGTACCCAGGAGGTGCACAAGCCCCTCACCGTGTGTGCACCGCCATGGCGAGGGTGTGAACACGGGGACAGTGACACAGCTGAGCCCAGCCCTGGCTGCAGCGGGAGCTGGTGAATCCGGAAAGGGCTCCAGCTTCTGCTGCACCTGCCTGAGCTGCCAGGTGTTTGATGTGCTACAAATTATTTGTGTTTTCATCACAAACAGGTTGCTTTCTTTTTAAAATTATTTGCTTGCAGCAAACACTAAGGATAGAGTTGTTGGAAATCACAACAACAACAACAACAAAGTGTTCAGTATAGTCCCTGTAGAAGAGATACTTCAACCCTTAAAAATAAGTAACCAAATGAAACATCTATTATAAATGCTTTCTCATTGGAAATAGTAACGAGTTACTGAATTTGTGTGAGACTACCATATTCTGCACCATTAGGTAATAAAAAATTCAATTGCAGGCAGGCAAAACAAAGCAGAGTCTGCGTGATCCTCTCTAGTGACCATTTCACAAAGGACTGCCATCCGAAGCCTGCAGATGAAACATGCATTGGCTCAGGAAGATTGTTTTTTTTTTTTAAAAAAAACCCAACCCAACTGGTCAGTCCTTTCTTATACTGCCTGAATAACTCAGCATTTCTCAAAACACTGATCAACTCCCTTTCCCTTCCCTGTTCTACTTTCAGAAATAGCTCATGGCCTCCCATGAATCTGAAAGTCTATCTCTAACTTTGCTCTCAGTTTTAAGCTCAATTTTATTTTATATCCAGACACACCTCAGGTGGTTTTTTTCATTCCCACTTTTCCATTTCTCACTGTCTAGACCCCACTGCTTTAGCTGATTAGTTCCATTCAGCATAAATTCCAGCACTTACCCCACATGCTACCCCATTGCAGGCTACACACCAGTACCTGCGTAACACAGGGCACTCCGGGGACCAGCAGTATATATGTATTTAGAGGGAAGGACTCCTCCGATGCTGTGTGGGTAATTCAGAGTTCGGAGAGGCCTGTGTGTCTATACAGACATTTGGGGCAGAAAAAGGATAGCAAGGGCCAGAGCTTCTGACTCTCCCATCAATCATCCCTCACCCAGTATCAGCTGTTGCAGTGCGAAGGCATGAGGGACTCATTGGTGGGAGCAATCTGGGCTTCAGAAAGAAATTTTAGGAAAGAGGAAGTTGCAAGAGGAAAGGCTCTCCGGTGGAGTTATTACTTGAGGAGAGCCGTTCACCCGGTCCCTCAGGGTGAGGAGGGTGCTCATGGTCCCACTACGCTCCTGCCCAGGCTCACCAGGAGTCTGGATGGGGCAGCACAATAACAGAGCATTGTTTCTCTTCTACCAAATTAATGAACTGTTGTTGATCAGTGGAGATCAAACAGAACAAAGAAATAGCCCAACTGTGCTTCCCAAACCACAGCCCTGCTACCAATACCACGTAACTGCTCAATTTACATTGGACCTTAAATTACCTAACAGTTAGTTTCATTGTGGTTAGACACACAGCCAGATTATTCCTTTAATTCCAGGTATACAGACATTGTGTCTAAATCCACAAATACCTAAAAAATTAGAGTAATGCAGCTAAGCAAGTAGGCCTGTCCCCTCCGTGTTATCAAAAGACGGGCTTCTTACCAGAAGCTAGGTACAAATACGATAGCAAACTTTTACTCTCATGAATAACATTGGGCCACATTCTTCCCTCTGCGCAGAACCTCATCACATATTGCTTGCCTTTCAGAAAACACAAAACATCATAAAAAAGAATGCAAGTTACAGTAATCAAATTGTTTGAAATTTTAATTGAGATCCATGTCTGTTTTGCAACAGTTTCTCAAAGGCTATGATGAAACACAAGAATAACTTGAACGAGACTAAATAAAAGCACAAATCCCACAAAATAATTCTGCATTTGGAGAAGACTCAATATAAAAGCCTGATTGGAACTAAGATCTACAAGATTACCAAGAGCATTAGGGAATGTCCTTGCAAAAACTCCTCCCTTCAATTAAGGCTTTGAAAAGAAAGTTTTTCAGAAGTGTGGAGCACCTCTAATCTCAAGGCAATAACTGAGAATTAGAAGTCCTTAGCATCCTTGAGCATAGAGCTAGACAATTATTATCTTAAAGAAAAAACAAACAAACTAACTTTACTGTAAAGAACTATTACTCTTATTAAAAACGAGGTTGATTCTTACCACTGGGAGCCGGCACTGTAATTGCCAGTCACTCAGTTGTTCCTAATTTACTGGATGAAACAAATAATGCAACATTTCATGGTTCGTATTGTTTTATTGTCTAATATTGATTAAATTATTTACATTCCTACTTTTCAATCCACGATTTAGCACTCATACCTATGGCTTTTACTTTTATGTTTAGCATATCTTTGTGTCAAGTGTCAGAATTTCATTTTAAAAACCAAGAACCTGGTACCATATAGATGTCTCCTCTGTATTTATGTTTAAACATATTCATTTTCAAAAATGACAATTTATAAAAGAAGAGTCTGCTGGTAGGTTTCTTCCAGCTCATGATTACCACAGATTCTACTGAGCTTTTCCTATTTTAAAGTGTCTGTTTTAGAGTGTCCTGCTGCCTCCACGTGGAATTGGTTTCCTCCCTCAGCCTCTACCTCTAAATTTAATGCAAAAAAAAAAAAAAACAAAAAAAACAGTAGCTCACAATTTTAAGCAAAAATATAAAGCGCTATAACATTACCTACATTGCCTTTTACTGAACTAGGTTCTTGAACAGTCTGAGAACTTTGTGGAAATTTAAGCAGTGTTGAAAAGGCACAGGACTTTTTGTGCTCAGAGACCTACAGCAATCATGTTTTTTCCTCAGCCTGGAAGTTAAGGACCACTGTTATGATACAGCAAACAATCTGATCCAAAAATACACAGGTACCTAATTGCCACTTACAATAGAACCCACCAGATTTTACTGATTCTTCCGCCACAGACACCCTGCAAATCTGTAACAAGAGTTTGCTTCTATTGTGCAAGAGGAAAAGAGGTTAAGTTAGTTTTACATATACCCAGGGATGGTGCAACAATGATACAAGCTATTCATTATTAATATCCCCACAAAGCTGTCCGTGCGTGTGGTAGTTTTATGTTCCATGGTATTACACAAATAGGAAAGTCATTTTTCACATGAGAGAAGTATAGTTGTAAATGAAGAAAGCCAATTTTGGTCCACTTGTCCAGCTTCCTAAGGACAGCATATTGGAAAGGTGACCACTGATGGTTCAAAAGCCAATGTGAAAGTTAACAAAAAGAATTTGGTATTTCATTCCTAAACCTGCACAGTGTTGTAATTTGTCCTAGTCATCCACCTTTTCATTCTGTGTGTCCACTAACTCTTGAGTTTTTGAGTCTTCAGCTTGTTCATGATCTTCCTTATCTGCATCATCTACTTGATTAGGTTCCTTTTCTTCTGCTTCTCCTTGGTCAACACTTTCATATTCTACTTGTTCAAGGTCTGTTCCATCTATAAGTTCTGCCTGTACTTCTTCCATCTGTATTTGATTTACGTGCTCAACATGTAACTGCTCCACGTGAACTTCAGCACCTTGTTCAGTCTGAATGTGTTCAACTTCCAGGTAGCTAATTTGCACCTGTTCTTGCAGTTCATCAATCTGTGTACCTTTCACTTGACTGTCCTGTATGAGATCCTGGTGCATCTGTTCCACAGTTACCTGTGCAGGATCCACTTGTACCTGAATTACTGGTAGGACATGGACTTGCTCCACTTGTTCTATTATAGTCATTGATGTCACTGGCTCAGCTTCCACAGCTTCCACTGGAAGGACCTCTTCTGTCACTATTCGTTCTGAAATATTGTGCATTTCTTTGAGATGCCTTCTCAGCTCACTGCCTTGCATAAACCACAAATCACATAAGGTACAGTGGTTGGGTTTGTCACCAGTGTGTATTACCAAATGATCCTTGAACTGATCCCAGCTGTTAAACACACTGTTACAAACCTGAAACAAAAGATACAGTATGTTAAACAGTGCCAACACAAATATGACAAAGTATAGTGCCTATTTCAGATGATGGCTTCACATAGTGTAGCTTCTTGCTACTTGGATTAAAAGAGAGATAAAAGCTGAGAAGCCAGCTTCAGATGAACAGAAGACCCAGTATTTATTTATTTATTTATAAGAAACAGTGTGCTACTTTGAGTTGTGCATACACAAGATATCTACAAAGTTTATGAGTCAGCACAGCATTTGGAAGTTTTCTTATTTTAACCTCACGTGAAATACAGTACAGTATCATGCCCCAATAAATGTCTAGTGCTACAGTTTTGAGTGGAAAGCTATTGATCTAATAGTATTGCACAATGAAAGCGCAATACAAACTGTCCTTTTAGTGAAGTTCTAGATGCAGTACTATTGGCCAGCTTTTTCTTATCAGCTTTCATTTGCTTATGGCATTGTGAGGTTTAACTGGCTAGACTGAACTCTCCCATTTTGCTATTTCAAAAAAACACTTGAGCGATTTCAGCAGATGAAACTCCATCCTTTTAATTCTCTTCCAGTTAGAAGTACTGCCTTAACTGCAGACACATTATTTTCAGAAAGCACATTAGCACATTTCCTCCCCTTCAGCTGGTACCGAGGTCAGTAGCCTGAAAACAACACACACAGACTGCAGAAGTGAATGTGGTGCCAGGGCAGAAGAAAGAGCAGAGCTGGGTAGGGTCAGGCTCCGAGTAAAGAAACAGACTCAGCAATCTTTGTCCATGCAAGTGTACTCAGTTGCAGAAAGCAGCAAAGAACACGTTTCAACACTCTTTCCCTGATGGCAAATAGTTTTGAAACAGAATGTTTCCTCATAATTTTCAGCAACAGCACAGAAGGATGATGGAGTATCTGACAGGGATTAACTTAATAACAGGTCTGTGTAATGGAGCTAGATATCTCAATTTTGCTGTTGAAGTCTGTTAAAACAGGTTTGTGATGCTAGTGCCATGCTTCACCCCCGCCCCTCACTCCCCCCCCGGCTCACACTTCAGAAAGAAGTTGCACATATACTTCTTAAAATACTAATCCTACAGATAAGCACTCAAAATTACTTAGTCGTACATACAGTTAATGGCTATTGGTAATGCTCAGACACATAGTTATGGTTCTTGCCATGTGAGCCTAATTCAGTACTCAAGGCATACACTGAACAGCACCAAAAGTGCTCACCAAGGAAGAACACTTTTGTTTTCTCCTTTTTGTTCAGTAAGCCAAGATTTATTTATCGAACACTATTCAAATTCATTTCTAAAGAAAGAAAAAATAAAAAAAAAAAATTCAAGAATTGCTGTTGTTTCTGCAGACTGAAGAAACACTGATCCATGTTTGCAACATCTGTAAGAGGACGTAAAAGCCTTGTTTTGGCTGAGATGGAGTTAATTTTCCTCTCAGTAGCTGATGTGTTTTGAATTTCCTATGTGAAGAACATTGATAAACACACTGACATCATGAGTTGTTGCTAATGAGACCAAGAACACTGTCTGGCTTCGCAA